>NC_058375.1:38623750-39884375 GCF_018350175.1 Felis catus
AGTCTTAAAGACAAGAGGAAAAGAAAGAAAAAGACGACGAAAAGAAGCCACCTTACAATCATAATTTAAAACCCAGGGGAACCCAACCCACTTTCGAATCTGGCCGTAGTCTCTATTCCATCTGTGCCTTTAATGAGGTGACACTGGAAATCTCTAGGTGTTTGAGGTACTTGGTCCTGGGCCAGCTCCTCAAGAGGCAGCCCCAGCCTGCAAAGCCCCACCTACCCCTCCTGGGCCCTGAGGAAGGCGGCGCCAGGCTGGACTACAGAGGGTTAAATCTCTTCCTCCCCCAAGAGATTGGAGCCAGTGAGGCTGTCTGCTTAAATGGCCCATAACCATCTCCCAAACCTCCTTAGCTCCGAGAAGTGCCAAGTCAGCAAAATGAAAATAATTTAAAGAGCCATTGAAAAGAGGAACTCCGGCCTCTCTCCTTCTGCCACAATGATAGCTTCTCAGCAGTGAGTGGCTCTCATTTTTCATATCCAGGGCCAGGGGCTTCCCACCCATTTGGGGAAAGAATGTGTCACAGGCTGAAATCTCTTCTCTGATGGGAGGAGGGGCAGAGGGGCAGGAGGACTATATGTCACAGGCACTGTAAATGAGGAAACCGGCTTGTCATGAGTAGTGAGTAAGCCGTAGAGATCTACTGCACAGTATAATGAATACAGAAAATACTATCGGACTATAAGTATGTAATGTGATAAATACTGCTACACTGGCAATCACAATGCATAAATGTATCAAAGTAACATACTGTGCACCTTAAACTCGCACGATGTTGCATGTCAAATTTATTCAATACAAAAAAAATAACAGAGGAGACTGAGACTCATGGAAGAGCCAGCCTCAAGGCTCCGCACAGGTGAGGCGTGCCATCCTGGCTCCCTGCTTCCTCATGCAGAGGGGTGGGCGGCACCTGGTAGTCAGCACCTACTATGTGCCTGCTGTGTGCCCAGCGCTTTATGCAACAGCCCTAAAACATTGCCATTGTTATTCTTTCTACATAGCTAATAAATTTGAGGACCCAGAAGGGTCAGTCACTTGTCCAAGGTCATGTTACTGAAAGGTGGTGGAGGAAAGGTTCAAACCCACGCTGTTTCCATGGCATCAAGGAAGCTTACTTAGGGAAGCCCCGACACAGAGAGGAATCCAGGCAGGCAGTCTGCCCCCTCCCCGGGACTAGTTTCATCTACCGCTCTGGGAGCCTTGCTTCTGCTGGGGCTGAGTCCCCACGAGGGCCTGTGCTGATGGGGCCGGAGCATGGGAGCCGGGAGCCGCGTGGAGGGGCTGCTCCAGACACAGGTGCCCCGGGGCTCTTCGCACCCGGACCACTGCAGGGCTCACAGCCTGGTTCCCATCTGGCAGTGTCAACACTTAAGGAGGGAGGATGGTGGGCATCTGCCCCTCATCATCGCTTACCCGGGCTATTCCAAAAACCTCCGCAACTCCTCTCTTTCTCCAAGCCCCCCACCACACCGATGCTGGCCTGACCTTTCAGCATCGGTGGTCTTCAGAGGCCAACAGCACAGCCTGGGGCCAAGGCTCTCCATGGTCTCACCCCTTCCCCCCTCTCCAGCCTTCTCTCCCAATACCAATTTCACCCCCACTCCTTGAAACTTCTCCCCTCTCCCACCTCTTTAAAAAAATTTTTTTTAACATTTATTTTTTGAAAGAGAGAGACAGAGTGTGAGTGGGAGAGGGGCAGAGAAAAGGGAGTCACAGATTCTGAAGCAGGGTCCAGGCTCTGAGCTGTCAGCACAGAGCCCGGTGGGGGGCTTGAACTCATGAACCATTAGATCGTGACCTGAGCCAAAGTCAAATGCTTAACTCACTGAGCCACCCAGGCACCCCTACCCTCTCCCACCTCTTGCCCCTTGCTCACAATGACAATAAACACTTACGTGGTGTTCACTGTGTGTCAGGTACAGTTCTAAGTGCTTTATAGATATTAACTTCATGCTCACAGGAACCTGAGACCTCCATTTATGTGGAGGGAAACCAAGGCCCAGACCAATTAAATAACTCACCCAATAACTCACACAGACGTAAGTGGTGGAGCTCACACTCAGACCCAGGCAGCGTAAGGTCAGGCTCCTCAGACTTAACCACTGCCAAATCCTTTCCTTCTTTCTTGACTTGGTGGTGCCCTATCCTGGGGTAACAAGGCCAAGGAGGTCTCATGACATTCTTGTGAAGGGCTTTCTTGATCTTGCAAAACCCTAAACCTCCAGGTGGGAGAAACTGCTTCAGTGTCTGGTTTTGCACAGTCTTTGGTCATCAGGGGCCAGGATTGCAGGGTGAGCTCCATTTCATCTGTACCGGCTCTGTGCTGGGCTCAGGGCGTCAGAGAGGAACACACACATGGTAGCCCCTTTGAGCACTCACAGTCCAGCGAGAAAGATGGGTGCCCAGTGACGGTATAAGCTGATGAACTAGCAGAGGCATAAGGCAATTTATAACAGTGCTGACACATCACTGATTTCAGAAAACTATTTCAGTGGAGTCACTGTTCTCCCAAAGTAGGGAGAAATGTATGTAAGGGTGCGGTGGGGGATGCAGTGTGAACAAATCCCCACGGCCACTCTCATCAGGTTTGCAAACCAGCCCCACAAGCACCCCCCCCCCAAATTTCCCCAGCATGAAAATCCCATCTCTGCTGAGTTCTGGACAGGCTGCAGGTGGCCACGAGTGAGAACTGCTGAGAAATTAATGGCAAGGAACCAAGGACAATGCTGCAGAAAAAGCTATGCTGGCATTTGTTCCTTGTGTAGCTTCTCTGATGACCATTGCAATGAGTCCAGAGGTGTCCCGCATGATTGCTGGTGATCTGGGCTCACTAAAAGTTTTTGGATAAATTTCAGGTGCCCATTTCAGGGGGAGAGGAGGATAACCTTATCCAGATTCTTCCCACAGAAGAATCTATGTGGGAGTGGCCCAGGCCCTGGACGTTTATTACCCCCTTCTTCCCATAACACCATTGGCCTGATCCGGAAGACCCATGGCCTGCCCCCAAGGCAGGAGCTAAGGGACAGTCCTGTCCTTCCCACACTGGGATGGAGACACAATGACCCCAGGGTTTGTCTCTGCTCCATTCCTCTCCTTCCAACTTTGGGGTCCTTGCTTTAGTTCAGGTCTGGATTGGAGCCACAGCCTCCTACCAAATCTTTGACTTTTGCATTTATTTATTCAATAATTAAAATTTTTTAATGTTTATTTATTTTTGAGACAGAGAGAGACAGAACATGAGCAAGGGAGGGGCAGAGAGAGAGAGACAGAATCCGAAGCAGACTCGAGGTTCCAAGCTGTCAGCACAGAGCCCAACGTAGGGCTCGAACTCACAAACTGCGAGGTCATGACCTGAGCCGAAGTCAGATGCTTAAGTGACTGAGCCACCCAGGCGCCCTATTCAATAATTTTTTAAATGAATTTATACTGTATGCCACGTGCTGGGAATACAGCAGTGAACAAACAAGAAACCAAGATGCTGAAGTGGATAATGAATGTAAGTATGATAGAGTTTGTTAATTATTCACATATAAGAAGAACAGAGAGAGAAAATCCACAGCTCAATGTAGGTGCTTGTCAATAATTCTGGTTATTGTTTGGGGCAGGTGGGTATTGGTGCAGAGGGAGGATGTGGGGTTCTGATCTTTCTTTCTTCTATTTCATGTCCCTGGCCTTGGAAATGGACACAGCAGATAAGTGAAACAGGGAGGCTTTGCCCTACTGATTTCTTGAAATAGTCCCTCTTCCGTTATTTCATCCAGTCTACCGCCACCCCTGGGAGGCATATGGAAAATCCCATTTTCCACAGGGCAAAGTGAGTCTCAAAATGGTGAGACTCACCTCCAAAGTCACTAAGGCCTAGGCTGCTGACTTGGCTTTGAGGCCCAGGCACCCTGTCCATCCTTCTTACTCTCTATCCACAGCTTCTGCTGATCATGGCACATTAGTTTGAAATCACCAAGATGTAATTACATTGCATTTATCATAATTATAATGTGGAAAAGCACCTTTGTTTAGACAGGTGCTTCTCAAAGTGTGGTGCCCAGACCAGCAGCATCGGCATCACTCTCAGAACTGGATGGAAGTGTAATTTGTGAGCCTCACACCAGACCCGCTGAACGGCAAACTCTGGGGTGGGACCTGTGATCCGGGTGTCAGCAAGGCCTGTAGCTAATTCTAAAGCAGGCTGAAGTGTTAGAACCACCGGTAGAGAGGAAGAACATAGGATCTTGCCTCAGGAGACTTGGGTTTAAGTTCCATCCATTAACTATGTAACTCAGGAAATTCAAATTACCCTTCTTTATAGCCTGTTTCCTTACCTTCAACATAAAGACACATCAGAAAACTGCTATGAGGAATCACAAGCAGTAATATCTGTGAGTCTTTTATATTACTAATCAATGTGATAATAATAAAGCCACTCATTCATTTGCTCAATCATTCATCCAACAAGCATTTATTGAATGCTTAGTCTGCTGGATCCAGGCCACACCTATGCTGTCATTTCGGTTGGGCTCAGACGCAGGCAGGCCAATAGTCTATAGATTATCCTTGGTGAGATAAAACCAGTTCTCTAAGTTTTGCTACGCAAAGCGTATGGGCTGTGCTGTGGGGGCGGAGGACAAGTGCATGCCCCGCAGGGGGTCTGAGGTGCTACACCAGCAAAAGGACGTGGATTTAGCCAGGACCTATTCCGGGCCAGGCTCCTGCTCACACACTTGCACTTGGGATTTCGCTGAATCCTCAGAGCAAACCCTCAGAGGCAGTGTTACTGGTGCTGTACCATGGGGGCAAAAAGAGGCCGAGAAAGAGACATGGTTTGAGAAAGCCTCAGAGATACTTGGCATCACCACATCCGATGACAGGAGATGTCGTGAAAGGCCCCTTGGCTCCCACGTGCATTCCAGGTGCCAGCAGCCGAGCACCTCTCCCGGGGCCAGCTTTTCTGCTGGGAGCCTGCTAGTGTGCTTCTTTGTTTTGTCCCTCCAACAATACCACAAAGTCAGAACCCCTGTCCTCGTTTTTCTGACAAGGAGACAGAAGCTCTGGAAACCGTGTGATTCACGTAGCAGGAGATGGAGCCTGGATTCAAACCTAGGATAGCCTGGCTCAGCGCCCACTCTCCTTCCCACCCCACATCTGTCCACGGCAAGGGACCCCTGGCTTCCCAGAGGGACCTGAGGGAGGGTATCGGCAAGAACAGATCTTCACCACTACCTCCTTCAAGTGCCCATTTTTTTTAAGTCTCCTGCTTCATTTTCTTCATGAACATGCTTCTTCTATGCTCTAATCCTTCTTGTTGCTACACAGAGTGTCTTCAAGTACCAGTTAAAATGAATTCTTCCTTCCTCCTTCCCCCCACTCCCTTCCTCTCATCTGGGAGTAAAGCTGAGGCTCCAGGCAGACAGGACATAATCTCCCTCACTTTCCGCTCCTGGGACACCTCCAGCTCCCATGGCAAGGGTCCTGCAGGGCTGTCCGCCCCATGCTGACAACCTTCTCCCCACACACACAGTCTTCCTGACTCTGCACTGCTTTTTCTTTTCCTCAGGGCATTCATCACCTTCTTCTGTAATTTTCTTATTTATTATGTTTACTATTTACCTTCCTCCTCTTCCCATTCCCCCTCCCCCCCCCCCCCCCCCCGCCCTAGCCAGAGTTTAGGCCATTTGTGCTTTTCTTCATAGATGTGTCTCAGGCATTTAGACCAGTGACGGACACGTACTAGGTACTCAATAAATGTTTGTTGAGTGACTGAATGAATTCCATAATTACTGATGGGGAATTTCTGGATACTAGAAATTTGGTGAGGCTAGGACACTGAATCTCTCTCCCCTTTAGCTAATGAAACAGTGAATGCCCATATCCTCAGGTGTCGGATCAGATGGGGGTTTGGAGCTATGCTTGGTGTGTGACTCCCTGCCTGGGCCCAACGAGAAGTGCCTCTCAGAGTGCTGGGCACAGGTCAGACATTCAGCGCATGTAAAACGAACAGAGGGAGGGATGGATTAGCACACAAATGGCCAATAGACAGTCACTGTCATCCTCTAGGTGGAAGCTCAAAGGCCCCATCTCAGAGCTCTTCCATGATTGCACTAGAAGGAGGAGTTCTAGCTACTAGAATAACCCAGCTTAGAGAAGGCTAATTGGGGAGGAGAAGAGGGTCTTTAGTGGAGGCCCATATGGCTCTTTCCTTTTCACAGAACTAAACATTGTTATTGATAATTTGGCTAGGATACAAAAGATATATTTATATACTATAAACCTGGGAGAAAGGGCCTATCATAGAATCAAATTCCATAAGGATCTCAAACACCCAAATGCACGCACAGACAATTCACCTAGAAAGGCGTTGAAAAAGTACATCTTTATAGAGAATGAGTTAACCATGCTTCTTTAAAAATTCCAAAAACACACGGATGTCTATCCTGCTTGAGACATGGCTGAACCTTTTGGAAAGCAATATAAAAACACATGGAAAGGACTATAAAATGTCCTTGCCCTTTAACCCAGTTAGCTCAGTCCTGGGAATTTAAGAAACAAACAACCATAAACGATCATGGCAGTATTATCTCTAACAGCAAGACACTAGAGACAACAAAATTGCACATAAGAGATAAGAAGGTAATCAGAACCCTGTACTGGAAAGGGCATTAAAATGGTAACTATGCACATCGGGCCACAGAGGGGGAAATGTTTGCCACATGGTGTTGGATGCACAAGGCAGGATCATGGGAAGCTGGCCAGCCATGGGGACAAAGAGATGTTGCCTATGGACAGACAGGAGGGGCTCCCAGGAGCCACGCACAGTTGGGCTTGGTTCTCGAGATTATAGTTGGATTTTCTTTCTTGGCTTTGGCTTTCCTCAAATTCTGTTTTGTATTTTAAACACAAATGGAAAAGAAGATCTCAACCAGCTGGAATGTTGGGCTGAAACCAATAAGATGAAATAGAAGAGGGATAAATGCAAAGTCCTGTATTTCATTTAAGAACTATATTTAAGAACACACACTTGAATGGGTGGTGGTGGTGGTGGTGATAAAGAGCCGCTAAAAGGAAAAAGGGAAAGAAAAAGGGAAAAAAAGAAGCACTTTACTGAATCCCTGAACTAGGAAGGCATGGACTGTAGGCCTGCCGTGGCGGGAGGCCATTATGATCACCGTAACAAGTACATGATGGACAAGATGGCTGGGGCTGGGGGACATCATGCACTTGACCAATATCTTCTACTCTAATCAATAGGGAAATCAGGAGCTGAATTTTGTGTGAGTTTCTCTGGCTTCAAGACCTATGTTCCTCTTACAACGCAGTGAACTAAAGGGACAAGTACTGTGTTAGCCAAAAACAGAACACAGAGGAAAGTTTGGTGACCATTAACTCAACATGGGATAATTCCATCATGGAAGATGCTAATTCAGGGTCAGGACACATTCATAGAGATATGCTGTCATACGAGGTGATAACCTGCTCTAGTTAGTGCCACCCAGACCCTTCCTAAAGTACCCTGTCCAGTCTTGAACCCTACCTTTTAGGGACACAACCATAAAAGAGCAACTGGGATGGTCAGGGGTCTTAGGATTAGGGAACTGATATTGAATGCTTAGCTGCTTTACTCACATTATCTTACATAGCCCTTGATATAGGTAGGGATTATGTTCCCATTTTAAAAATGAGAAAACTGAAGTTAAGAGAGGTTATAAACTTGTTCAAGGTCAGATAGTAGTAAGTGATGGTCAGGATTCAAACACAGGGCTGTCAAGTCCAGAAGCCCCACTCTGTCCCGTGTAGCCTCCCTCATGTGACAAACGGTAAAATAGAATTTGAACTACTTATTAGTTGGTGAAGAGACAGGATTGGTACCTTCAATTACACAAAGGGCTATGAGGAGAAGCGTTGTGTGTGATTTCAGAGGAGAGAATGACCTTAGAAATCTCAGGGAAGTAGATTTTTAGCTCAACAGAAGAACATCTCAGTGACAGTAATAATTGGGTAGGAAGCCAACTCCCCCATGCCTGGAGGTATTCAAGCTCGGCCTAGAGAGGCATTTGCTTGCAGTGGGCAGGAGATCTGGCAGGAGGACCTCGAAGTTCACTTTTGACCCGGAGGTTCCTTGAGCCTATGAAGGTGCTTGGCACAAACTGATCAATCCCTTCAAAAGAAGTGATGAAAATAACTGTTGATATGTCTATTTGCAGATACAAAAAATTATACGCCCAAGGTACACATATTTGTCCAGAGAAGACTAAACACAGAAAATGAAATGGATTCTGCTGGAAATGCTTACAGGTTAAGCTTTTATTTTCTGAAACCAAGAAAGCAAACTCTGGGAAGATGTACAATCTCAGAAATAATCAAAGGAAATATGAGGTACTAGTTTTCACCTAGTAAGTTGGCAAAATAATTTAAAACACGGTCACACACTCATTATATGTATCAAGAATGATAAAAAAAAAAATGTCATTCTTTTTGACCCAGGTAAAATGACCTTAAGAAAATGATAGAAAATATAAAGGGAAAAAACCGTGCACATGAAAATCTTCCCCTGAGTTTTATTTATAAACAACCTAAAAATTTAAGGAAGAGCAATGGGCCCCTGGGTGGTGGGCCTGAGGCTGGGGCTTTTCTGGGAGGAGAGCTGGGAGGTGGGGAGGGGGCCTAGCTGGTACACACAGGAAAAGGCCATGAGCATGGAGCACTGTGGGATAAGCATAAGCTGTCTGGAGGGCCAAAGGCAGGTATAAAAGCCAAAGTCGCCGTGTAAGAGGTCAGAGCAGGTTGGAGACTGGACTGAGGCACACTGGGGGGAGGACTTGAAAGGGTGTGGGGAGAGAAGAGGAGAAGAATGTCAGCTCTAACCTTGGTGGCCCTTTATCCTCTCTGGCCTGGAGCTTTAATTACGTTCAGTACTTCTAGCAACACCACAACGGGATGTTATTTCCTCCATTTTGCAAATGAAGAAGCTGGTGTTCAACAAGATGACTGCATAACTCACATCAAGTGAGGTAGTAAGTGCTAGAGTTGGGAACTGAACTCGAATGCATTGACCTCTAGACTTAGGCTCTCGCTCCTGTCCTCGATGGACCAATTTGTGTAGTGGGGCCTCTCAGGGGCTGGCAGCCCTCCTCCTTAGCCCCACAGCCCAGCAGATGGCTTACTCGACTGTAGCTTGATGTCTGTCTGCTTGGTGATGTTGGAATTGATGGTTAAGTTTCCTGGAGCAACAGGGAAACACGATCCAATGGAAAGGGAAGGATGCAAACCTGATCATATGCTATGATCGCAGTGTGTACAATACATTCTCTCAGCCTTGAGAAAGACACTACAAGAGATCTATCACAATGCTTACAGGAGCGTAATTTTGGAATGTTTCCCTATTTTTCCAAAAATTTCTATGAAGTGATTTTTATTTCTTTACAATTACAAAAGAATGTCATAATTTAGAAATGCATGCAAGAAATCCATGGGCACTTAATGGTCACTAAGTCCATTCCTCGGGTAGAAGATAAAAACAAACCACATCTTTCAGTTTCATCTGGTAGCAGAGAACTTGTTGCCAGGGTTTCTGAAGACAGTGCCCAAACCTCATCAATTCAGACTCTGCCAGTTGAGTCCTGACTGTCTTGTCCTACACGACTCACTGGCCTGTCACAAGAATCAAAAGAAAGAACCTAAGTGAAAAAGTGAGGGGATACTTACTGGTGCCTGAACTGAAAGTCACCTTCTGCCTCATGTCCAACTAACCAGCACTTGGCAAACATGAAAGAGGGACTCTAGACAAGCTTTTAGGGCAGGTCCTCAGTTATTTAATACTTTCAGTTGCAAATATCCTCAGGCACTTTAAAAGGAACATGTCTTTCTACTTTGGAAACACTCTTGTTCCTTGGTTAAATCAAGTCTTCTAACGACTTCTAGTAGACTAGTATTATTCAAGAGTGGCACTTATGTTCAAATACACGTCCCCAGCCCCATCCCAAACTTACTGATTCGAGCTCACTAAGCCACGACCCACAAGTCTATATTTTAAACACCTCAGCAAATTCTTAATATTGAACATATTTGGGAAACTCTCCACTATACAAAATGAATTTGAGTTTTGTGTATGCGTTTAATGTAATAAAACTATGCATCCTTTTAAACAGTACTATAGCTCCTTGACATGGCTTGAATTAATGAGACTGGTTACTTTCCATTGATTACTTAGGTTGGGTCTCTCTAAATATACCCTCAAATTACATGCTTAGAGTCTCAGCCCAGACCATTACATCCCACTCATCTTACAAGGAAGAGGTAAAAGGGTAGATTTTGTACAGATCCGGATTCTGATCCAGCTCCACTGCTGACAAATCTGAGACCTTGGCCAACATGTTATTTAATCTTTTCTGAGCCCATTTCTTCATTTGTATGGGTACGGGTATTATGGTCTTGCCCTTGCATGACAGTAACAGGGCATTGAGTACTCAAGAGGGGCTCAAAACCATTTCAGTCTAACTCGAGTATGCACCTCTCCAGATTCCCCAGCAGAATTGGCTTTTATGTCCTTCCTTGTCACATCCCACTTCTGATTCTATTCTGCCTTATAAGCTAAAAGTAACTAACATCTTTGTAGCTCTTTGAGATTTCCAGAGCCCTTTATCCAGATGTTACCTATCATCCTCTCCACAACTAACCTGAGTTAGGGATCATGATCTCCACTTTAAAAGAAATGAGCCCCAGAGAGGTCAAATGACCCTGACAGAAGTGGCAAAGTCAGGACTTGAACTCAGATCCCAGAATCTTTCACACCTTGTTCAGTCCCTAATGTGTGCATTGTACATTACATAAAGCACTCACATGTCTCATAGCGTTTTTAAATATGTATTTCCATGACTATTTCCCCCACCAAATTAAAAGCACTTATAAAGCAGGTACGACATTGTAATGGTCTTTGAAGGTAAATGCAGTTTTCAGGTGTGTCTTCACCATGGTTAGGGAGAAAAGGGGATGAGCTCAAGTATAATGCATACTTCTTCCGAGTCCCTCATGCATCCTGCACTACTCATGCCCAAGCTGCCTCATGCTTTGAAATGAACCCATCTTAATAACATGAATTTATTGAACACTACTAAGTGTAACGAACTTTGCTCATGAAATGAGTTAAACTATGTCAGTTAGAAAAGTCCTGTTGTTGTTATTATTTAGTTATCCATATAGCCCATGAGGCAGACATTATTTTCCTCATTACACCGATAAGGAACCTGAGAAGTTAAGTGATCAATCCAAGATCACACTGCTAGTTTGTGGAAAGTTGGGGAAATACCATAAAAGGAAACTCACATGTACACATCCTATTAGCAAGCATACAATATTTCACGACAAAGGGTTATTTTATTTACTAAAACAAAATCCCTCAAAGAGGCAGCCACTTCCCCTACTTATCCCAGTGACCCTGACCTTTGGCTTAGAGACCACCAGAGAAACCAGGGGCTGAAGTTTTCCAACCAATGCCTAAAAGCCAATGACCAGAAATGAAGAAAATAACAATCGCCAACATTTATTGAACACTTTATATATAGATATATAATTCTTATAGCAAGTCTGTAAGGTAGATATAATCTCCTTTTTACGGAACAGCAAATGGAAACTCAAGAGGTTAGGTTAAACCCAAAGCAAGCAGGGGAGCCAGGAGTGGAACCCAGGTGCTCAGCCCCAAACCCTTGCCATTTCCAATATACCATGCTGACTTCACAGGCATTACAGAAAGTGCAAATCAACAGGAAGATCGAATGTGGTTTGCCAGATTGTGCACCAGGCACCTTAGAGAATCAGTTACTGAATGAGATAAAAATTATGTAACTTGAAAGATCATTTTAGATATAAAAGGATAAACGAACTGACGCGAGGTGACACTGCCCCCTGCTTCCTGAAGGTAACGCTGGGCCACATCTCACATTACCGCCCCCTAACACCCTTTTACAGAGACTGATTCAATTTATCAAGGAAGTTGGATCTCAGATCATCTTGAGTGAGAAAGGCGTCTGTCTGGTCCTAAGATCTGTCCTTTGAAGTGAGAGGAAGTAATTTGCTTCCGAGACAGCCCTTCAGATCTGCAGACAGCAACCCCTCCCTTTATGAATTTTCTTGCTTTCGGCCTGAGTGTTCCACCTCTCAAAGGACACTGGTCACCTCCACTGTCCACTTACTATACTTAAATAAATGAGGATAATGATTGTCTACATCAAAGAATTAATGAAGCTTTATTATAGAACAAAATAGAGGAACAGAGATAGAAGTCCTTGAATGGTAAAAATATTAGTTCAAATTCTCAGTCAGGTGATAGGCAACTCAGAGACACTTTATCCCCTTCCAAAAAAGACAGTGCTTTCCCCATCCCCAGAATGACACTGGTGCCAAGTTGCTGCCTGAGTCTCAGCAAATCCATTTGACTTCTTTGGAATGGGAAGTCCAAGTTCAGGGCAAGCCGACGACCCTGGAAACCTGCTGGCTCCCTGCCCACATGCCACCACGCACGGTGGGGTCTCAACTGGACAGCACCATTGCCCGCAAATCACAAGCCACGCAAGAAAAACGATAAGGCTTTATGAAAAATCCAAAGTTTATTGCAAATTGTATTTTGCTTCCCTTCGTTCTTCATTTTTACAGGATTTATTGATATCCATGATTTTTTCACAGATGTACTTGTTGACTTTGGAGAGTCTCTGTGCAATTTCAGTTTCATCCACAGTTTCTTGTGCTATTCTGTCGTACAAACACTCTAGACAGGGGAAAGGAACAAGATGGCCAAGGATTAATGGTGAATTTAAGTACAATCTTGTAAGGGGGCACAAAGAAAATGTACCTCCTGACATACTTCCCAAATACCAATTCACGTATCTGGCACTGCTGTACGTTTAAATTTTCAATACAAATGTACTTAGAAAAAAGTAGATATATGCTGTAAGTTTACACTTTAAAAATGATACAATATCCATATGCCCACTACCCAGTTTCATAAACATTATTGGTCCTTCTGATGCCTCTGGATGCCCCTCCCCAACCCCATCGTTTCCTCACCCTCCCCAGATGTAAGCACTCTCCTGGATTTTTTCTTTCTTTTCTTTTTGTGTTATCACATATGTACACATTCTTATATAATGTATTGTTTACTCTTCCCTTTTTTTTTTAAATAATTTTTTAATGTTTATTTATTATTGAGAGACAGAGAGAGAGCATGAGCATGGGAGGGGCAGAGACAGGAGGCGACACAGAATCTGAAGCAGGCTCCAGGCTCTAAGCTGTCAGCACAGAGTCGGACACTGGGCTTGAACTCAGAAACCACGAGATCATGACCTGAGACGAAGTCAGACACTATACCAACTGAGCCACCCAGGCGCTCCTGCGCTTCCCTGTTTTTAACTTTTTTACAGGTATATCCGTATCTTATATATCTTTCTTTTTCTCACTCAACATTACATAAATTTCGTGATTTACCCAAGTTGAAGTGTGTGGCTACAGGTCAATCATTTTCACTGATGGGCAGTGTTCTCTGGAGTGGACTGTTCCACAATTTGCTGATTTTACTGTCAACGGATACTCGGATTGTTTCCAGTGTTTTGCAATTACAAACACCCTGGTGCGTGTCTCATGGGGTACACATGCAGGAAATTCTCCAGTGAGGGCCAAGCTGTGGCACTGCTCATCGCTAGGGTGTGTGCATACTCAACTTTACTAGGTGATGTCTAGTAAATTGTTTTCCAAAGCGGTTGTGCTGCCTGGAACTCCTGACAGTAGTGTATGCCAGTACTGGTTGCCTCATATCTTCAAAAGCACTTGACATTGCCCGGTTATTAAGGTTTTGACAGCCCGGTGGGTGTGAAGTGGTATCTCAACGTGGTGATTACTAACGAGGCTGAGGTCGGCCGCTCTTAGTGAGTCTGACGTTTGCTGTGATGAAACAAAGAGTGAGCCCCAGACAAGGCCTGACAGGAGCCTGACTTCTGCCCACTTTCTAGCCTGGGCACCTGACGCAAATCATTGCCCTAGATTCCTCACCTGCTTACCAAGAACAACAAACCACAGGTTATCTTTAAGGCTGCCATGAAGCATGAGAGATAAACATTTTGCAAGCCTTCTTCGAACCGTAGAGAACATTACACCTGTATGGAGTTGTTACAATTATTTTATGTACATACACCTGTCCACTCCTGGGGCCTACCACAGTGCTTGCAGAGGGGCAAGGTTCAGTAAATATATGTTAAGTGAACAAATGAGTAGTTTTCCAGAGAAACTCCAGAGGTCATAAAAATTCTGGACATAAGGGGACTACGCATGGAGGACGTACCAGTGGAGTATATAATCATGGGCAAGAATTTTAACTTCTTTGAACCTGCGCTTCCTCACCTATAAAACAGGAATGGAGACCTACTCTTAAGGAGTTGCTATGGAGGGTAAACAACATCTTGTCTACCAGGCCAGCCCAGAGCAGGTAATCCTGCTGGAGGTGCAGAATGTCAGCACTGGATGGGACCGTGGGGACTAACACGTGCTGACCCCTCCTCTGGCATGTGGGAAAGCGGAGGCCTGGAGAAAGTACGGACAGAGCCCACTGTGCCTTCCCCAACGCTGAGCTCTTCCTGGGTGTGCAGCCAGCCCGCCTCCGGGTGCCATCCACACTGCAGGTGCATGTGCTATGGGCATCCCGGGTCCCAGGCACCCTCCCCTCCCCTCCGAGAACAGGTTTGCACAGAGAAGCCTTTAAAAGCTTTTGGTTGACCTCCACTACTCCCTGACTACTCCCAAGCCACTTATCTCCACTTCATCTTGTCTTGGCCTTTCCACAGGGACTGAGACAAGAAGGTAGGAGGCCCAGTCTCTCTCCAGTCCTGCCTTCTGCTAAGTTTACCTGCAATTCTCTCCTGCTTCAGGCTATCCCACAAATCAGTGTCTTTGACAATCTCTTTCCCGATTATCCTGGCTCCATCCTTCAGCTGCCTAAATCCTATTCATCCTTCCAGATTCAGCATCCCTGGGGCCTACCAGATCAAACTGGGAGACCCCATTCTGCTGATTGCCTCTGCACCCCCACACTTGCCTGGCTCTCTGTCTCAAAGCACTGATCATGGTCTAATAAAACTGTGACCAGTGCCTCCCCTACAGATGGGAACGCTTGGACAGTCTGTCTCCAGCCCTGAGCCAGGAGGAAGCAGATACTCACGGTGACTTTGCTGGAACCTGAACCAAGTGAGGGAGACAACTTGTGCTGAGAACTGTTTCGAAGTTCAGGAGTTCGAATCTGGCTCTTGCCCTAGTTGCTGTGCAACCTCTAAGTGGGAATCAGTCTGGGTCTCAGTTTTACCATCTGTAAAAGTAGGATGGCAAACCACATGATCCAAGGAGATTCTTCCAGTGCTAAGTCTTTAGCTGTCTGGAAGGTAGTAGGGTGGTAAAGAGGCTGAGGAGAGAGAAGGGGAGAGAAGGAGAGTGGGTGTGATGGCCCTTGGAGCACTGGCAGGGGTCACAGAAGAGGCAGGAAGAGAAAGGGGCAAATGCAGGAGTGTTTTCCAAGAGGGCTCCCCAGCATCCCAAGCGTTCCTGTGTCTCGGGGGCAAGAGCGCTGAGCAACCCCTGAGGTTGATTAAAGGCTTTGTTAGACTCTAGGTATTAATCACCTGCACTTGCCGGGAATGTCTCCCTCTGCGAGAGAGCATTTGAGATTATTGCTTAATTAACAAGGTTTATAACAGTGCTAATGTGTCCTATTAAAAAAGTTATAAAAATTATCCAGAACTCAATGCTGTGGCTCATTTAGGAAACTCAGACATTCTGCAAAAGGTCATTTGACCTTAATAAGGTTTAACTGTCATTCTGGAGCTTGTCATTAAAGAGAGACTCTCCTACGGCCCTCCTGCTCTGCTTTCTGCATTTGCAAGCGGTATCAGTGCTCACCATCCTGCTGCCATCCGGTCGGGAAGGACTTTAAAATCCTCAAAGACATGAGAAAATCCCTAATGAGCAAGGGCTGTCATTTTTGTACAGCAAACGTGACTAAGTGTGGTAAAAGTGAAATAAACACACACAATCTCAAGCCACAGATCTCCTGCTTGGAAGGACCAGTCCAGGGCAGTCTGGAGGAGCTCATATAATTGGGGTAAAAATGGTGAGTGTATGGTGGGGTAGGAGACGGACTTCCAACCTGCCTGCTTGTAGTAGAGAAAAAACCAACACTGTACTTCGGTATGACAAGAAACCTCTGGGACGAGGAAGTCGGACTCACTCTGCCCGGCTCCGACCTAACCAGTTGTACGGCCTTGGGCAAGTCACTTTCCTTCTCATTCGCCTGCATGGCAAGCATTTCTGGGCTCTCAGCGTTGCTATAGGAGGCCCCTGGGGGGCAAAGATACCGCAAAAAGAGACCAGAGGTGACCACAAGGGGCTTTGGGACATATGACAGAAGTGTCCACTCACCCTAAGAAGTCAGGGAAGGCTTCCTAGAGGAAGGTTCTCCTAAGCAGATCCGGGTGGTTAGAGCAGCTAGCCAGACAAAGCAGCCCAGGTGCAGGGTGGGTAGTTATGACATGTGGTCCGGGCCCCAGGAATGGCCCTTACAAATTCCCTAACGTGAGAGGGAACAAGGCTTGTTCAGGGAGTACAGTAGTTCATTAGGGCAAGAACTGTAGGGGAATACTGCTGAAAAATAAAGCTGGAGCAATGGCCAGGAGCCAGGCTATAAAGGTGCTTTTGTGACATGTTAAGAAGCTTACCTTTTAATAATGGGCACCATGGGCTGGCTGTGACGGGGTGGTGGTGACAGGATCATGTTTGGTTTCTTAAGGATCACTCTGGTTACGTAATGGAGAGAGAAGTCTGGAAGCTGCCGTAGTATTGTAGGGGGGAAATGATGGCCTATGAAAGGTGCATGGGGCAGGGAGAGAAGTGGGTGGTTTAAGACATATTTGGGGGCAGAAGAGACAAAACGAGGCATGTGCAGAAGTCGAGCATGGGCATCTCGGGGTACCTGCTGGTGGTGCCCTTCACCAAGACAGGGAATCCAGAAGGGGCAGAAGGCTGTGCAGAGAGGAAAAAGGAGAGAGTGGTGAGGGGCACAGTTGTGCCAGTGTCATGGGGGAAACTGTGAGCTGTGAGGAGACGGCCAGTGGGCACCTGAATGTATGGTTTGGGAACGCAGAAATGTGGACTGAGCCAAGGATAGATTTGGGAACATCATTCACTGATTTAGCAAATGTTTACTGAGCACTCACTACCTGCTAGCCCTGAACAAGATACTCATAAAGCTTATATTCTAGTGGGCTTGCGGGGGGTGGGGGGGTGGGGAGGCAATTCCCAAGTAAACAAACAAGAAATGCTATGCAGACACTTTATGTAGGGTGATGCTGAGGTGACAGAGAACAATGGAAAGGCTATGCAGATGGGGCCGCTGGGAAAGGCCTCTCTGGATGGCCAGAAGGAGGCGGAATTGCAGGGCAGACGGAGGACACTGCTGACAGTGGGAATAGGAAGGTGGTAGGAGGCCCCTGTGATTAGAGCATGGTGGAAAATGGGAAGTGAGGTGTCAGCAGAGGGTAGAGGGGTCCCCAGAGGCCAGATTGCCAGGCGTGAGCCAGGACAAGGAGTGTGGGTTTCAGCCTGGGCCCTGGGAACAGTGGGAAGTGAATTCAGCTGAGGAAAGCTTTGTGGAGAGAGAGGACACTCTGGGGACAGAGGACAGGGCAGCAGAAGTGGAGCCCACAAGGGGGATGTGAAGCCAGGGAGGCAGGAGGAAGTCGAACATGTGTTACTGAGGAAGTCCTCAGTAAAGGAGGAATGAGTGGTCCCATCAGACAGTCTGGGGAGGAGGTGAAAAGTGTGCCCCAGATCTGGTAAGGCGGAAGTCCATGGGAAACTTGGCAAGAACAGACTAGTAGGGGGCTAGACTAGGGGGCTAGGCCCCCTCCGACAGACAGCAGGGGCATCACAAGTGAGCACAGGCAGTGAGTGTAGACAACTCCTTAAGAGAGCTGGATGTGAAAAGGAAAAGGGAGACATGGAGCAACCAGGTGGTTGAAGTGGCCTCCAGGGAGTGTTTTGTTTGTTTTCATAAGAAACAAGTGGTCAAAGTCTATTTAAATGACGCTGGGAAGGAAGTGGGAGGGCAGGAGCATAATTGGAGGAACAAGGTACTTAGGAAGGCAGGTGGGCTGGGATCCAGATAGAGAGAATGGATGGCCCCAAATAAGAGAAGGAAACTCTTCTTCTGGGACATGGGGCAGAAGAACAGACGGTATAGTTAGGTCTGTAGTTAAGCCTGCAGTTTGAAGCTGTGGGAGTTCCTTTTCTTTTCTCTGTGAAGGAAGAGAAAAGGCCATCTTCTGGGAAAGAGAGGTGTGGACTGTCATGTTTGGCAAAGCAGAGGAAGTTTAAAAAAGGCTTGGAAAATAGGGGAGTAGATCCGTGAGGGAAACCTGGGGGACTTGGCAGGGAGGCTAAAGACCTAATGGCCCAATGCCACACAGCTGAGAGGTTTTCTAGATTGTTCTGTAGCACTGGGGACCCGGTTAGCTGCACAGGACATCATCTGAGTAGGGTTTAAGGAACATTCAAAATGTCTCTTTTGGCCACTGGGTAGCCAGGACAAAGACCACAATCCTGGCTTTATTGATGGAGACACCAAACATGGGCTTGGTTGGTACTGGCATTGCGCTAGGCTTGGGGAAACAAAAGTGAATATAGTATAGGAACCAGGGTTAGCTCCAAGTTAAACCAAAGCAGAGCTGGGGCTCAACCCCAGGCTTTTGATACTGGGTTCCTACTGCTACTTGCCATCACCCTGCACCGTGAGTGGATGGGAGAGAGCCTGCAAGCTGAGAAGTACTGGGCATTAGTGAACTTCAATGGTGTGATCATCACAAGGTCACATCGGCTCGATGGAGGCAGCTCGCTTGTCAAGAAAGATTGCTAATTTCTTGTCATACTTAGAACATAACTATTTCCAAGCTATGATCCTAGGCAGCCCTTTCAGTTGTCTTAAGAGGTTAAGTTTTCAGCTGAGGAAACTAAGACACAGGGGGGGAACTGATTTACAAGAAATCACAACGAGGCTCAGTCCAGGGATCAGCTTGCCAGTCTCAGTGTTTCATTTGTTCACACTTCATTTATTGAGCTCCTACTGTGTGCCATTCCCTGTGGTAGGCAATGAGGATGTGGAGATGAATCAGATAAGGTCAGACCAGTGCCTGAGGCAGACACACAGCAGATGATTTTAGACCACGACAAGACGATGGGGCCAGTCAGGCACTGGAAGGCACCTGGGACCTGCTGAGTCACATTCCAACAAGTATAGTGGAATCAGAGGTTGGGCACCTATTTGGTGGGGCAGGGCCACATCCCCAGGAAGGCCTCTTCCTCAGGGAGACCTCCCAAATGGGGATCCATTATTTCAGAAAGCAAGCAGACTAAAGGTTACCTCCAACTGTCTAAAAATAAGTGGCTGTTTAAGTGAATTAGTCATGAGCCGGCCAGGCAAGGAAGGCAGCTCTGCTCCAGCAGAACAAGGCCCACACTAGAGCCAGGGTGGTATGGGTTTGAACTCTGTAGCTCTAACCTGGCTGATCACTTAATCTCGCTGAGTCCTGCCACCTTGACCTCCAAAGCGTACCCTAAATCTGGCTTTATTTTCCACTCCCACTGCTATAACCTTAGTCCACGGCACCATCGTCTCCATCCGAGACTACTGCACGAGTGTCCTAACTGAGCTCCCATTTGGTCACTCCACAATCTGCCCTTCTCCTATGGATAGAATAGATCCAAGCTGCTTAATGTGGCTTTTTTGGCCCACCTCGCTGACCTCGCTCTCCCCTCACTCATGGCTCCGTGGCTGTCTGGAGCTGCCTCATCCCTGGAGTGTGCTGGCCTTTGTGCCTCTTTACTCTGCCTGTTTTGCCGCCCCTGAGACCTCCACAGGGCTGCCTCCTCCACCCCTAGTTCCCAGCCTCCTCAAGCAGGCCTGCTCCAACACACCTAACACAGCCCTCTCTGTCCTGCCGTAACATGTAATGATGCTTCATTACCTTCCTTCATCAGTACCTGAAATTATCTGACATGTATGTTGTCTGTCGCAGAACCTGGCGTGGGGCCTGCTCAAAATGTACATGTTGATGGAATCTACTTTCTTTACTGAAACATGGCAGCTGGACACTTAGAGACCAGTAGTCAGGAGCACGGCTTCTGAGGCCCATGCAGTGACCCCCTTCCCAAGGAATCCTTCCTTGATTTTCTAGCTAGGGGGTCTCCTCCCCTCCTGAGATCTTTCTCAGCATGTCATCTACCCTTCTCTCATGCTAGCAACTTGAACTGTGCTTGTGTCCACGGCTCATCTTCCGTTAAACATGAGCTCCTCTGGGACAAGGTCCATACCTGCTCTTGTGTTCTGTGCCCGGCCTGGGGCCCGGCATGGAGAGGCTTCAGTGTCTGCTGAACTAAACTGTGTCTAGTACATTCCACAGAGTACAGGACAGCATCTCAGCCATTGCGTTTGTACTGCAGTGACCTACCTCTGACAATGCTTAGTTTGTGAGGCGAGAGGGGTGGCTTAGGGACTGCATCTTTCTTTTTTTTTGTGGCAACTCCTGTGACGCTTCTGTTCTTCAGAACATCTGTTCCCCAAATCATGACTGCCAAGTTCTTTGTGTACTTGGAATCTCCTTGGGTTACTTGTAGCTGGTGCCATTTCTCCTCATCAACCCAAATCCCGCTTCCCAGATGGACCTGAAAGAGATAAGAACACAAGCACCTGTGTAGTCGGACAGGCTGGCAGTTGGAAACTTTTCTTTTCCTTTAAAAGACACTGCTGCACACCCATAAGAGGCTCATTCCATAAACATCATGTTAACTTTCTTTGGGGGAAATAATAATCATTTACCGAATCCCTATAATGCACCAGGCCTTATTCGAGTGCATTATACCCACTCTCTCAAATCTTCATGGCAACCCTGGAAGGAAGGTGTTGGGATACTATTTTCATTTCTGATGGAAAAACCGGGTTGAGAAAGGTGAAACCAGTTGCCAAAAGTCACTCAACTATTATGTTACAGGGTTGGGATTCTAAACATACTCATGTTATAACAGGGCCACTTGGAGCCCGAGCAAATCTCAGAACGTGTACGTTTCACTTCCTTCTCTGTTACACTTTAGAAAGACTTCTCTCCCTTTGCTGTGAACATGCTGGGGCACAAATCCCAGCATAGTGGTTCCCAACAGTGGCACACGCGGGGGTCGTCTAGAGCTGTAAAAATCGCTGGTGCCTGGGCCCCATTCCCAGGGATTCTGAATTATTACTCTGGGTGGGACCTGGGTACAGGGGTAGGTGAAAGTTCCCTAAGTAATTCCAATGTACAGCTGAGTTTGAAAACCACTGCCAGCTGGAGCCGGGAGGACAGCCACCAGACTCCACCATTAACTGGAGTGTGTTTGTGCAAGTCCTTTCCTACCTCTAGCTTAAGTTTCCCATGAACTAAACTGGGAGAGTGGGATTTCATCTCTAAGTTCCTTCTGGCTCAGAACACCTATGATTTTGATAAATTAAATACAACCACAGTGTCCTCGGTCTGATTCTGTTCTGATGGAACAGAACACGGCCTAGCGCTCCCTGGAAGGGAAGGTCTCAGAAGGTTTCAGGGCAGAGTCGGTAAATGTAAGATGACTCAGAACGATCTAGCAATAAGCTATAGGCTTTCAAATTTTTTCTCTTTTCTGGCTCTTTTAACAACTCAAAAGCCATTTGCTAATCATTAAAAAATGGAGTTTTGACTTCGACACTGCCATTTATGTTGTGTTTCTCCTGAGTCTGTGGAGGGTGGAAATGGCCTCTGTGGAGAAGGAGGGGAGGCAGCTGCTAATGAGCTGAACTTTCTAAGGGTAATGAAAGAGCTCTGCCCAAAGTCCTTGTCTTCAGAAAGAACCGTAGGTCAAAAACATCATGTGGTCAGGAGACCTCTTGGGAGAGGTCCTGGCCTTAGAGACCGCACACACACCCACACTGATGGCAGACTGGCAAGAACCACCGTTAAAGATGGCTGAAGATCTTTCTACTGAAGACTGGCTTGGAAAAGAAGGTGGGTACACACAGATGGGAAGACAGGTCAGTCAGCAACACTTCTTCCTTCACCAATTACTGAGGTTTTTCAGCCATCCAAAACGGAAAACAAAATAGCCCAGCAACACAGCCCACTCACGGATGTCAGCAAGTAACCAATCCACCTGGCCTCATCTGCCTTCACTTCCTTTTGCTCACAAGATCATTCAGATCCCTGCAGGCCTGGTATCAGGTAACCAGATCCACCTGGTCTTCCTGTGCTGCAAATTTCAGTGCTGCAAATCTGTTCATATGGCTCAGGAAGATAAGCAACCCTGGAAGTGAGATGTGCTGCCCGGGGCCAGCTGGGCAACACTGATCCAAGGTCAAGTCTGGCCTTTCCTCTGCAGTCTGAACCGCAGGTGGGCAGTCTGTGTGCCAGATCAGGCATGCTGGGGACAAGTTTCCTGCTGCTCCCTGCTGGGCCCCAAGTCACCTCCCTCTGATGACACTCTGAAGCTACCTCACAAGCTTCCTGAGATAAGGGGGAAACAAGGAATTTGAATTAGATTAAATTCAGAATTAGAAAACCTTAGAATGGAAGACAGCGTCCGTTTTTCAAGGATTTCTGCTCTTTTCCACCTTGGGCCTTGCTTTCCTATAACCTTTTAATTTACTATTCTTAAAAGAGAGGTGACAGTCATTTTAGCCCATGTTCTGCTAGAGAAGGGGGACACTAATATTTTTTGAGTACCTATAATGAACCAGGTATTGTACCCTCAATTTATCTAATCCTCATAATGACCTTAAGACATGGAAATAGGTAGCAGTTATTATTCCCACTTTACAGACACGAATAGAGATTCAGAAGGACTAAATTACTTTCCGTAAGACATACCAGCAGTAAATTTTGGAGTCAAGATTCAGACCCAAATCTGTATGGCCCTAGAGCCCAAGTTCCCCAGGCCTTCTGCTGCTGCCAGTGTCACAGTGGTGCCAACGTGGTGGACACATAGCCTATCTAACATATCTATATTCCATGAGGTTTCTTTTTGAGTTTTCCTCTGTGCTGGCCCAGCCACTTCCCCTGCCGGCACTCACTGCACGTCACTACGGCAGACAGGGAATCCAGAAGAAGCCATGGGCTGGCCTTCCTGCCTCTGGTCCCTGCTCCCTTCAACTCACCCTATAAACACTGCCAGATTAGTCTCCCTAAAACACAGCTTTCCTTCTTTGACTAGATTACTTCCATAGTCTTTCAACTCCGTGTTTCTGTGTGAACACTCTGGAATCTTGAATGGCTCCCTCTTTCCTATCACATCAATCTAACCTCCCCAGTCATCTTTAGAGGCCCTCCAGAATCCTCTTTCCATTCAACTTGCTAGCCTTTATTCTCCTGCTATGGCCATCATGATGAAGCTTGCAAACTCCTGCATTTCCTTCTACTTTCAGTATGTGGTAACAGAAAAGGGGGTGCTGGAGTCTTCAGCCCTAGGTGGCAATCGGCTAGTCACTTTACCTGAGTCTCACTTTTCTCAGATGGACAACAGGCAGAACACCACCTAACGCAAAAAGCTGTTCTGAGGATTATATGACATAACATGAATAAAACGTCAGGAGGACAGCACACCCCCAACCCACCCCCCAGCTATGTCTCCACTGATGCCTTTCCCCTGTCCAGAAATGAATGCCTTCGCCTATGTCTTCTTAAGCCTGCTAATCTTCCAAGCCCCAGTCCCAAATCCAGGAAACACTCTTTCACTCTCCATGGCTAAGTTCTATCCCCTCTGAATTTCTAGCCTTCTGTGAGCCTTCACCACCTGATTCAGTCCTTCACAGTACATCTCCATGGGGACGCATTGAGGCTTTGCCTCTTTGGTCCCGTTCAAAATGATCAGGACTAGTCTGAACACAAAACAGGAGAAACAGAAGGGCACATTTAATATGTTTTAATGGCACAGGCTTTCAGTTCTGATGAGCTGCTTTTCCTTAGAGAAGAAAATATTTTCTGACATGAACTTGAGTACAAGGCCAGCTTTACAGCACAGAAAGAAATGGCTCTGGGTAAGACCAATCACAGGTATATGTTGGGACAAGTGCTCCCGAGGTCAGCAAAATAAGGGTCACCTGGAACAATGCCCAGTTTTCAGAGATGGAGCAGAATAGACTGGAAAGAGCACTGGCCTGGGAACCAGGAGACCTGCCTTCCAGTTCCTACCTGTTTGTTTCTAGCCTGTTCTATAATTACAGAGGAGCCCTTCTCTGGATGTGCTTCCCCAACTATGCCATTTATAAATTAGACTATGTAAACTTTAATAGTCTTTGCAGCTCTAGGATTCAATGAGGTTTTGAAATAAAGAAAAGCAATGAACTTTATCAAAATCAGAAAATAACTTTTGCGGCAAGCCCTATTATACACATAAACCATTGTTAACTATTTGACCGTAATGTTAGCCTTATGTGTCAAGGGAGGTTTTAAAAATATGGCATCTGGCAGGATGGGACTTGATCAAAAAATGGCTTTGTGAAATGTTTTGTAGGACAAAACTAGTTTCCTACTAGGAAGTGGATCCCATTCTAATGCTCTAGGCTTTGCGGAGATTAAGGCTTTTGTTCATGCAGGCAGAGAGAAGAGAGGGTCAGAAAGGATAGCAGAGCCAAGAACAATGAGGACGAGGGAATGCTGCTCTGGGAAGCTGCCATCCATTTCTAGTCTGTCCACTTCCTTTCCTCTCCCTTCATAAATTTCTCTGTCGAGCTTCAAATTAGTTGCAAACAAAAGTCAGGTTAGTTTTACAGCAACACGTTGGCAACAACCAATGAAAAAACAATACTGGCAATTTCAAGATTTGTTGTGCAACTCCCAGGGAAACATTAAGTGAGGTTTGAGACACCCATTTTCTGGAAATGGAAAAATGATACCTTTGCAAAAGAGGCCCCCAGAATGCTCAGAAACTGTCCATCAGTTTTCAAAGGAAGAGAGAAATAGTGTTCTCTTGGAAGCTACTTTAAGAAAAAGTCTCTAGTCACCATACAGTGCCGTCGTCACTAAAAAGGAATCAACAAACACAGAATGGTCCTTTCTTTTCTTTATCTTCAATTGGGGAAGATTCACCCAACTTAGATACACAGCTGGAGTGACTACGGGCCCATGGAGAGCATGAATCCATCCCTTCTCGCACAGATCGGGGCACTGAGGCCCAGCCAAGAGAAAGATCCACCCGAGCAAAGTTACACAGAAAGGACAGAGACAGAGCTATGCTCAGCATTCGGGTTCCCGACTGCCTATTTCCACTCTGGCATGCCACCTCTCCCCTGCAAAGCAGACTTTTAAAGCCTGTTGGCTGGAGCAAGTCAAGACAGAATGGGCGATGACCTGGCCCATCAGTTCTGCCTCTGCAGGGGAGGAAGTGCTCGGTGGGAGATGAGGGAATGGCAGCATATCCAAGAGAGCCCTAAAGACTAACAGGTTTCATTTCCTCAGCTGACAATATTTGTTTTTTGCCTCAATCTGGCCAGTTGCAAGGATATATCTGGACAAACCCAAATAAAACAACCTTTTCTTTCTCATCAGCCCACTGGGGAACAATACTGGATAAACAGAGACCTTTTGAAGCACGAGGCAAGAAAAACAGACTGACACAGATGATTCTTTGGGGAGAATGAGAGGTGATGTCTGTACTGTATGCCAGGGTGGCAGAAATATAACACTAAAACTGAATTTGACCAGTGCCTAGACAAAGGGCTCCAATATACTTCTTCCAAGATGAATCCATTTGGATATCAGAAGGATGTTAGAACATTTTCTCCCTGCCCAGCTGCTATGACACGTGACTTTAAGACTTCCAAAGGCTATTCCATTAGATTTCACCCCTTGTACTAATAGAATTAATAATGCTTAAGTTTTCTTTCATGACTTTTTTTTCCAATAGCCTTACAAGAAAATCTGAGAAGTTATATGTGGTCCTAGGACTGTGGCCTAACCACTGTTTGAAATATACAGCTTGGAAACAGCTTAGGGACAAGGAGCGCTTCTCATTTACCAGTTTATCCTTGGCATCTAGCACAGGGCTTAGAACACATAGATACTTCGCGAATGGTGAACAGATACATATTGAGTTGTTCTCTGTCATTCAGGTGTATTTCTGGTACACCTTATAAATTTTGTGTCTGGTTTTTATAGGAGGGTAGGACAAGTTTCATCAAACCACCCTGCCTTTTTAAATCTTTCTCACTACTAAGCTATTTAAAACGTCAGTTTAGTTTTATACTTGCTTTGGCCCAGTATTTAAAAAAAAAAAAAAAGGGAAGAGAAAAAGAACAAGTCCCAGTTTAGCTCCACTAGTTACAACACAAGAACTCTGGAAATAGTTACTGAGGCCCGGGCCAGGAGGCCAAGTGGCCACGCTGTGTCTCAGGAAGCTCCCACCAAACTCTCCATCGTCACTCTGACTAACAAACACTTGCAGGGAATGGATATTGAGCTTGAAACACTACCTTGCCATTGTCTAGGATATACTTGTCCATGACAGGTGCAGGAGCGGGGTAATAGGACGACGTATTTGCTTCCTCACTGAAAGTGCTCCGTAACTCCGGCTCGGGCTCGAGACATTCTGACTTTACTTTTTCCAAGTCAATGGCGGGACCTAGGCAGTTAAGAAAAGAGATCTGTCTAGAACTCCAAGGACAATAAAAGGCAAATATTTTTAACTACGCATCTATCAGCACACAGTGGCACAAAATAAATATGCTGGTTTATTTTTTCCGTTGGACTACACTTAAACCCAGGCTTGAAAATAATATGAGATATGAACGTCACAAGGGAAAAAGTAGGAAATTGGAAGACAAGAATGAACAAGACTCTAATTAAGTATGAATGAGAAGTGGTCTTTGAGGGTGTCATTGTCTGAATGGAAATGCAGGGGAATCAACTTCCTGGTCAGAAAAAGAGGTCCTGTTAAGACTGGGGGGCACAAGGGGTGGCAATCGCTGCAATATGCAAAGTGTGTATTTGCTAAAACCCCACTTCTGCAGCCTGCAGTGGAGCGGGCCACAGCCTAAGAACAGAGGTTAGGAAAGCAGTGGGGACAAATGCAAAGGCCTCCCTCTCCCTAAGACCTAGTATCTACCTAGACAGGAGCATTTCAACCAAGAAATTAAAATACAATACAGATTAAGCTTCTGATTGCCTGATCTAGCAGCTACCCTGATTTCTATTTTAATGCAATCAACACAAATTACGCGCAGTTTAAACAGTGAAAGGAAGCTAGATAAATGGTGGTGGTTTCTAAGGGGAGTATTTTTTCTTCTCCATTAAGCTTTTTAAAATGATGGACTATTTTTTAAATCACCTATTGTGTCTTGATTACCAAAGGGCAGAGAAACAGGATGAAAGTGAGTAAATAAGGCTGAATGACTTGATTAACTTTTGCAGGAGAGCAACTCCAAAGGCCAATGGAGAGCTCAGTACCCTGGAAATGTTCCCGACACAAACATTTCTTGAGCTGCCTGGGATCTGGGAGTTAGCTACTGCTATAGTGGGTCCCCCTGGGCTATGCCTATACCTGAAGTAACCAATGAATTTCAAGGTCCAATCTTCCCTTATCCTAACTATGTGGATCGCCTGATAAGGAGCTCTTTATACACTAAATTACAATCTGGTTCCAATTCTATGCTCAACTGCCACACCCCAGACTTTGGCTGGTGGTAGAGAAGGTATTGGTGATTTTGTTACTAAAATTCCTCATGACAGGGCTTCCCAGAACAAGAATATCATTCCTGAGTTGCTGGCAGCTACCATCTGCAAGACAGAATCTCTGTAGTCTCTAAGGATGCAAGCATAAGCCTTGTACAAAGCAGAATGCAACATGGCTGGGAAGCAAAAGAGTGCTGATGAAAAAAAATGGTTCATCATGGTAGAGCAAGGTTAGGTCCTATGTCTGGCTCTGCTGTTTTAATTGTGTGACCGCAGGTGAGTGAATTGTAGATGCAGACGTTGGCAGAGTGAAGGACAGACAGCATCAGAACCGTGCTGAGGGCATCTCCTAACACTGTGTGATGTATGTAGGGGCTGGGCCCGGGGTCCCACTCTTCTCTTTGCCCCCAGCACCTGGCACTGAGTACCTGGTCTCTGAATGTTTGCTAAATGAATTAAAGAATGACAACAATGAATGAATACTTCTACAGTTTCAGAAGCAGATGCCAAAGTCTCTCTTCTCTCTGTGTGAGATCTCAGGTTGAATTTCTGAGATACAAACTCAAGTGGAGCATTTGATCTTTTCTGAGATCAGGGCAGAGGTAATTACTCTAGTTTCCCCTAAAGGGCATGGCCCAGTTGGCATCTGAAGTCCCTTCCTGCTCTGACATTCACCAACAGGAAAAGGGGATGGGCTGAGAAGATGAGGTCCCTGTAGCCACCGGCTCACAGGTCATCTTTGGCAAGATTGTGCCCCTCCTCTAAAGTCTCTTTTTCCTCCTAGGAGAGGAAGATGTTGGACAAGAGAATGACTCCAGTTCAGCTCTGACTTTAGTCAGGTTCTCCCCCACCCATCTCCACAATGGCTGCCAAAGAGATCTCCTTGAAACCATGTCCTTCCTTGCTTAGCACCTTCCTTCCTAGTTACCCTCAAAATTAGGTCATACGTTGTAGCCTCCGTAAGGCCCGGAACAACCAGCCTCCTCTCTACCCCTGGTGCTCAATTCTTGTTCTCACCTGATACTCACCTCTGCAGAGGGGCCATATGCCATGCTGTCCCGGCCTCTATGCCTTGGAAGTCTCGGCCTTGCATAATGCCACCTCATCTGCCTGCCAGGAATGGAGCTTAGGAGTCCCCTCTGTGAGGCCTTGCTCTGATCACCACCAGGTAGGGGGAGTCTCTACTTTGTAAATACTTCCAGCAAATTCTGTCTGCAATCATCTGCCAATCTGTTGTCCGCATTAGACTGTGAAGCTCTTTGGGGGCAAAGTTTTATTCTCTGTGCAGTCTTGGCAGCCAGAGCACTGGCTGGCACATTGCAGGCTCTCAGTAAATTCTTTGTGACAGGAGGGGAGAGAGTTGGGGGTGGAGGGGTGGGCAGGGACTTAAACAGGCCAGGGCAAAGGTTCTGAAACAAAATCCTGCTGCCCAGTTGAGGTGCTTGGGGGTACAGGCTAGGGTGGGTGGGAGCTGTTCTTAAACTACTGTGACCTTTTGGCAGCCCACAAAGTAGAACTTAGGTCTGTCAAGTAGAAATTGGAAACTGCTGACAGAATGGACGATTCCGATGGCTACAGAGGGACATATAAGGGACATGAGGACCGAGGGTTGAGAGATGCTTCTCTGGCTCCATCCTCTGCTGCCCCCTTGCCACATCCCCACCCCAACCTCCCAGTCGGACTCCACTCCAAAGTGCCAGCCTGGCCTTCCCCATGCATACACCATTCCTTCCAGCTTCCCAGTCTGTGCTTGTGTCCCTCCTGCTGTCGGATCAGTCTACCCCACAGATGCCCACCTAGCTGAACTCCACCAGGACCTCAAGGCCTGACTCAAATGCTACCTCCTCCATCTCTTCAAAAGGAGGAAGCTGTTCTCTCCACCTGTTGGCTTGGAATTTGGAGTCAGAGTCTGGAATTTAAATTCTGGATTCCCCATTTACTCTTTAGGTGAGTTGTAAGCTTCCTCAGGTGGGTGAGCTCTGTCCCCCCCCACTAGATGCTGAGGCTTGAGGCCAGGCAGGGACTGTGTCTTCTTATTTCAGAGACCAGGGCTCAGCAGTGTCTGGTTCACATTCTACCCTCAACAGGTAATTTCCACATTAATGATTACTTAACCTTCCTGGCCCTGTGGCCTCACTTGAAAGAAGCAATGACAACAGAGACCTGGCGAGACTGAAGATTCAGTGAGTTGACCATACATATGAAATGATTACCCCAGAGTCTGGTGCGGACTGGGTACTCGGTAAACAGTGCTCACCCCTGCTCCACCTCCTTCATACACAAGTTATTCCTGGGTGCTTCAGTTAGCCCACCACTAAACCATGGCCTCGGTGCACAGAGTCCGTCCTGGCACTCCACGGCACACCCACACTCCCTCGGGCTCATGCTGATCTCCTCAGGGACTGCTGCACTGGGATCTTCTGGCTCCCAGGGAAAACTATTTCCTCCCATTGTCCGTCAGCACCGTGGAGCATCCGGAGGCTGCAAGGTGTCAGTACTGCTCTCTGCAGCTGCCCCGTCTTCAGTACTGTACACAGAAGGTACCTGGCTCCTCAGCCTCAGCCTGGAGGGCAGAGGCACATCTTGGAAAGGGGTTCCTCAAGGGAACTGGGGGTAAATCACAGCTGCATAACCTCAGACAAATCACCTCACCTCTCTGTGCCTCAGCTTTCCTACCTGCAAAATGTGGATTACCAATAGCCACCATGCAAGCTGATAATGCCTCTGGAAGAGTCCAGCACCGAGGCAGGCACAAAACAGAGGATCAGGAAATGGCAGATAAACAAAAGAATGAATCCGGGAATAAAGCAGGGTGTTCCGTATTACAGAATCCAAGAGAAAAGGAACAAAAAAAAAAGCGTATGATTTCTTTGGGGAGAAGAGGGAGGGCCTCTAGTGCTTTTAATTTAAGGGAGGGGGGAGAAAACATTTCATTGCAAATTTTAGCCGGTTCTACTACCGATGTTGGCAATTTACATCTCATTACAACAAATGCCTCAGATTGCTGTTTTGCTTTTAAAAATTTCTGAGGCATTGTTCTCCTTCAAACACATGTGACCAAATTAGCCACAATAATAAGCACTTGTGCTAAGAGACAGCATTGTACGATCTGGTGCAGATATTTTAAGTAACAAAGGAACTTTTTTCACTTTGTGGGAAGAGTAGGAATTAAAAAGAAAAAAAAAGGCCCTTTGATCTACTTCAGGTTTATTTTGGGGAAAATACACCTTCCATGAAGAGAAGCCTCTCACAGCTGGGTAAGGGAAGCTTTTACAAAAGCATAAAAGGTAGCACTTGTCTTTTCATTCAGTCATTCAGGAACCCATTCAGTATGCAATCCCTGAACGCATACCCAGATCTGGGCCCTGTAAGGCACTGGGGACCCGGAGAAAATACAGCATGCCCCAGTTCTGGAGAAGTTGAGAATTTTACATGTGAAACTCCATTTCTTTGCATACAAATAGCTGTGATTTGACAGACAAGCACTGGATTTAGTTAGAAAACCAGGTGCAAGTCCAGGTTCTGTTATTTATTTGACCTCTTTAAGCCCCAGGGGCCTCTTCCATAAAATGGGAATCATGGCACAGAGAAAGCGGCTTGATAAACATTGGCACAACGAATAAACGAAATTATATCTTTCTGGTTTTGTCTGGCTTAAATTAGACTAATGCTGTTCTTCTTGAAAACTTTCTAAAAAGTGAATGCTTGTGTGACTTCCAGGAGGTTCAGAAGTCATCCATTTCTTCAAAATATGTGTCTATGTTTGAACAGTAGATACCATTTCTGAGTAACAGATGGGCTAATAATATTAGACTTTTCTTAAAACATACTTAATCCTTCCATTTACTTCTGCCAGTGAACAGGAAGTGTCTCTGCTACAGGTATAATTCCAGTTTCTTCCTAAATGCAAAGTCAATCAAGTCAAAATTCTTACATGCATTCGGAACACCTACTGTGGCACAGAGGCACACTGGATTGGGTAGAAGAAGGAGGATTCCACTCTGTTTAAAGACTTAAGCATGGGAAGAGCTATGCAACAGTGAAGGAGGTGCACAAGAGCCTTGGAAAGAGGCAGGGGACACGGTCCAGAGCTGGGCAGGCGGATCCCTATGCGCCCTATCATTTTCTTCACGAAAGGTATCGGCCACTTTCACCTGCTATTGTCACTACACATCTGGGCATCTGTGTTTTTTTTGCCCCATATTTATGCTTCCAGTGACGGTGGGGACCTATCTGGTCTCATTCCTTCAGTGAGAATCTACTAAGCACCTATTAAGTGCCAGTACTAGGCTAGATGGCCCTGATTGGCTCACAGCCCAGTGGTGACAAAAGACAGGCAACAGGTCACCACTCCATGTGGTTGACAAGGGTAAGGATGAAGACTTGGGAACAAAAGCAAAGGAAGGGATGCTCCACCTGGAGGACGCTAGGAGGGCTTCAGAAAAACAGCCACATACTTGTGTGCTGGGGTCTGGAAGATGGATGGGCAGGAACTCATTGGGAGCAAAGGGCTGGGCGAGGAGTTATCCCCATCCAGTGAAGGCAAGTGGCACATAATCAAGGCTCCCTGACCAGCCAGGAAGTTGGCAGCCTAACGATCTGCACAAGTCCACCAGTCTGGGGAGGGAAAGGTCACTACTGACTTGGTGACCCTGGGAAGCTTCAGGGAAGAGGTGAGCTCTGGCTGGAGCACTGATGTGTGACGAGGTCTGGGGAAGGTGGAGGGGCAGTCAGGCAGGGGATGGGATCACAGTAAATAGTGGCTCTTTGGGTCCTTCTCCCCCTCACTCCTGATTTTCCCAATGCCTTCTGTGAGTGAGGGTTGGAGCAGGCTTTGCTGGGGAGAGGCAGGAGAAGCCTGTAGAGCCTTCAATACCAGATTGGCAAGTCCCTGCGGCTCACATCGATGTCCCCACAGTGGGGTCTCCTCCTTGGGAGTCAGAACCACAGAGCAGCAGAGCTGGGAAGGACCTGTGAGCATCCCCTCACCATGGGGCAGAAACCCAGCAAGGCATGGCAGGCAAGGGCCCAGGTTCCCAGTCATGGGGGTCCCACTCTGAGGAACTGCAGATGCCTATTTCAAATGACTTATTTGCCTGTCTCTGCGAAACTGACCAACGCCTACTGAACATCTTCTTTGTTATATGCCTTATGTCAAAATCTCTTTTTAAAAAAAAATCTCTGCAGTATTTTTCACACTGATGTCAAGTAATTATTTGTTTCATATCACCCTGGCTAGATGGCAACTCCAAGGTCAGCCATGGACCTTGGCTCACTGCTATCTCCCCAGCACCCAGTACAATGTCTCTGGTGCACATCAGTCATTGAACATGTGTTGAATGAAAGAATTTAATCCTCATGGAAGTCCTGAAAAACGGATCTTATTATCTCTGTAGAGGCTCAGAGTGGTAAAATAATTTGCCAAAAGTTGCACAGGGGGTGAGTACTCCAATTCTGGGCTGTTAGCTCCAAAGACCCGCTCTTTCCACTACTCTACACCTCCTCAGCTAACTGCACTTTTCAGATTTCACAGGCTTGTCACGTAATACCCATTCTGTGAGACCCTCAGTTCATCTCTGACCTTCCTGGGGCATGGGGGAGCAGTCTGTGAAGAACTCCATGGGGGGCAGGATGAGGGAGTGTCCCCAGGATTCATCTCACCCCCCAGGAGCTCTGAGCCTATCTTCCGCCAGCTGGTGGGGCAGTCAAAACTGGGTTGGTTCTTCATCTGTGGTTCTACCACTTCCTTCTCCACCCAACCATCTGGGCCCAGATAAGCATCCAAACGGCAGGAATGTGCAGAACAGCATGAGTCTGCCCTGCCAGACACGCACTCCTTCCTATCTATCTCTTCACCGTGCGGTCCAGCCAGAACCTACTTGAGAGAGTCAGCTTCTCTCATTAACGCCAAGTCTTTGTTCAGGCTGTCCTGTTGCCTGAGGTATTGTTCTCTTCCTCTTCCTTTGGGTGAACCTAACTAGTTCCTCATCTGGGGGCCTTCCCCAGCCACCTACGGTACCCCTGCCCCCGTTATCTCCTGAGCCTTCCTCTATATCTTCTTCCAGTGCCCGGAGAGCCCAGGAGCACAGCAAGGCTCACACTGGATTCTACCCATCTGCTGATGAGACTGTGACTTTTTAAGGCAGTTCCAGGGTCTTAGCTATTTGATTTCCCTGTGCCCAGCATAGGGCCTGGGACAAAGGAAGAGTCTAATAAATGTTCTTGTACAAATATGTTTCCCTACAGTCAGAACCATCCAATAATGGAATGGGCTGCACTGGAAGGCAGTGAGTGAGCTTCCTGTGTCTAGAGGGATGTTCCAGGAGGCAAGGAGGCTACACAAGGCTTCCTGTCCTGTGTGGGAGGGTACACTAAGTGAATTCTGGGACTCCCTATAGGACTAGGGTGCTGCAACTTTAAGAATTACCTCCAACCAAACTCAGCTGCCTGGAACAGTAATGGAGAGAGAGTATGGCCAGACTCTGGGCCCTGTAGAACCCTGGTGACCAGAATGATTCCATTCATCCATCTTGGCTCAATATTAACCTTCTGCTGCTTCATTATGATGAATTTGTTCAGATTCCATATTGCCTAGGCATGTCCTGGCCCCTCTCTAGTCCTCAGTTTTCCCATCTACAAGATGGGGGTGAGGGGTTGGACTGGGCTCTCATTTAAAGAGATAATTTCTATAAAAACTACTTCCATCCAATAGCTCAAGGGTTCATCAGTCCCAGAATCCACTGCAGCACACAAAGGAGGTCTAATCATGAAGGCAGGAGTGACACGGCCGCTGTAGAAACACAGGGTCTGGGTGCCTGTGGGCTCGGCCTACCTGGTGGATGGAAAAGGGAGATAGGCCTCAATTTGAAAGCTGGTTTCACCATCTACTGGTTGTGTAGCCTCAGGAAAGCTACTTAATCTCTCTGAGCCTACTCTTCGGGCCTCAGTTGATGATCCTATCTACTGCAGAGGCTGTTTTAAATATGACAAGCACCTAATGTCAAGCCCAAAGCAGATGTTCAGAGAGGCAAGCTCTTGTCTGTAAGGAGCCCTTTCCTACCTCCATTTCCTCCGATTGGCAAATCCAGCAGGGAACAAGCCTGCCACACAGCCACACCAAAGTCAATGACCATCAGGCAAAGCCTTGTTCTAAGAGGAAAGCACATTCCTATTCTGGCAGTGAAGAAAAGTCCAGCAGCTCCTACGTGTTCTGGCTCTCCAAGCAGGTAACAGAGGGACAGCCTGGACTTATCTCTCAGCCCCCCAGAAAAATGAACTCCAGGGAGAAAAAGGAGGGTTCTGAAGTGTCCTGCCACTCTGAAATCTGTTCTTAAAACAATCTGGGAGGAATTGTGGATAATCTTTCAGTCAGTGGTGCAAAAGGCCCTTCAAAGTAGAGAAGATAACCTATATCTTTAAGAGAAACAATTCCAGTTCTCACTGCTAGATCTTTTCCTGTTATCCAAGTTGAGGAGGCACAGGGCACAGTGGTTTTGGCCCCGCTCCACCATCCACTGAGGCAGCTGGCAGCTTGCGGATCTCCTATGGATCCACCTTTGCAATGGGGATACACAAACCCATCCTCGTCGGCCTCCCTCAGTACCCAACTTCTGTGAGTGTTCCTGCTTATTGGTGAGAACACACTGAGGCTGAAGGAGGTGGAAAAGTGTCCTGAGATGAACAGGCCCCAGAAGGAGAGCCCTGGCAAAGGGGAAACTGAGCCATGAAGTGCTAATCTGAAGGATTGAGGGGGTCAAAAGGAGTGGTTGAGGACTGGGGATGGGAAGATGGAATTCTGCCTAGGAAAAGTGAGTGGAGGGAGAATTATATAAACTACACACCAGTAAGCTTGAGATCAAGGCCGGGCAAAGTTGTAAAATGGACTATTCAAATGTGATTTTGGAGGACTTACAAGAGGCAGTAGCAATCTCCAGGAGACAACCGTACCTGTGTTCTGCTGCAGGACAATGAAGAGTCTATGATATGCCAAGCATCATACAAACATTATCCCACATGTATCCTCAAATGATCCTACATCATATATGCTGGACCCACTGAGCACTGACTATGTGCTAGCCCCTGGACACAGGTCTTAACATGCATTTGCTCACTTAATCCTCATAAGAACCATAATGGTTACTATTACCATTGACTCTGCTTTACAGATGAGGAAACTAAGGCCCAGAAAATTAAGTAACTTGCCCAAGGTAACAAATCAGACCATGGAAAAGCCAGGGTTCAAAACCCCAGTATTCCAGACCTCTGGGCCCATGCAGGCTCTTAATGACCAAGTTGGCTCTCCTGGTATGTGGTAGGCATTAAGATATCCATCTCAAAGAGGAGAAAACAGAGGCTGAGAAAGGCTCAGTCATTTACTTGAAGTTGCATGGGTACTGAACCAGAGAGCTGAGATTCAAACCCAAGTAATATCTGTTGCCAAAGCCCAGGCTGCCTCCAGCACAGGGGTAAGGCCAGCAGGAGGCATTTGGCTGACATTAGCTGCCTTTTCAAAGGCACCATCAGAGACCTGTGCTTAAAGAATCCAGCTCGGACTGCAAAGGATTTTAAAGATCAAAGCTGGTATTTTAACGGACTTTGGACAGAACACAAGGCATGAGCCCAGAGGGGAACAGAGGTGATAGAAACCTAGCTCTAAAGAGCCAAGACAGATTTGCAGACCACAATGGCTTTCCCCTTCAAAAATTTCAACCAGCTTGTGATCTGGCCAACAGGGACGTTATCTCTTCTTTTTGCTTCTCCTCGCTCAAATGGAGATAATCAACCTTACCTGGCCGCGCAATAAGGCTATCGCAATAGTCCAATGACATAAAAATGTCAAGGTGCTTTGAAACCTGTGAAGTGTCACACATATGTGAATTACTCTTATTATGCTTATTATCTATGCCTCTTTCTGGCCAGAATTTATCATATCCACCTACATTCCCTGACAAAGCACACCCCAAATCTAAAACCATTATAAGCCTACCTCGTGCAATCACAGCACTTGTTTTGTTCTGCTTGGTGTCCTGTGGTGTACGGGTCTGTGCTCCCCTCTGGATTGTGTGTGCATCTCGGAGGCAGCGATTACACCCTCCTCTCTCTATTCCTCACAGAGCCCTTTCCAGCTTTAGCTGGACTAACATTCCCTGAGTCACACCAAAATGAATGTAACTATCTGAGAGGCACTTTTGGTGCTAATACTGAGGACAGTATCTAAGCTTTTGTCTTTGACCTCGAAGGACAAAGAATGTAGCCGAGGAGAACCCAAGAGAGACCCAAGGGTTTACTCTTTCTCCTACGCCAAAGCTCCCCCTTGCAGTTGCCTTTCCCCTGTGTGTTTCTCCTCAAGCCCTTGGAATTCTGAGTCTGCCAAGCTCCAGTTTAATAAATACTACGCATAAATACTTGTTAATATTTAAAAAAGAGACTGTCTTGTTTGTTTCTATATTCCTGGCACCTAATGCAGTCCTGGCACAAAGCATGCCCTCAATAAATAATTGTTGAATGAATGTAAGTAATGAATAAATGCACAAATAAATCTGCACTTTACCAACTGGAATTACCTGTGTGCTTTGTGTGTCCTCAGCATTTACTTCTTTGGGAGAGGGTGGGTAAAAAAGGGCAGAAAAGGAAAAAGAGACCGGCATTTATTAAACACAATATGCTGGTCTGGTCACAGTGCTTTATTCTTTACATTTGCTTCCTCATTTAATTTTGATGTTGTCACAGAGACCCTGAGAGGAGACACCCTCAGGATAGGACAGTGGGGTTCCTTCTGAGCAGAGAGGGCTACTTCCTATCCTAAGATCACAGAAAGTTCTGTTTCACAGAGAAGATGTTCTTTGGGGGGGGAGGGGCAGGGGCCAAGGAGTCACCTCCATATCCATGACAATGAAGTCCAAGGGCTAAAGAAGGCCATGTGGGTGAGGGCCCAGAGAGAGGCACACAGGACTAGGTGTCAAGAGACCCCTGGGAATCGGCCTGTGACACTTTCTGAGCTTATTTCCTCATCAGCAACATGAGGACACCAGTCCATTTCCTAGATAAGCTCTCTCAGGACTCCAGAGACTCTTTCCTATTAAATCCAGCTTCTGAGACTTTCCTATTAAATCCAGCTTCTGTGTATTTGTGGAATGAATGAAAGAAGAATAAATGTACAAATGAAAAAGTGAGCCACCAGGGCAGTCTCTGAAACATCTTCTTATACCATCTTGCTGCTGTCCTCTATCATTCTCCCTCGACCTCCACCAGGTGCACCATTACAACTCCTGACTGCTAGAGGGCCATTCACCACTCTGAGGTCTCCATCAGGCTCAAGGGGCCAGGTTCCTGCTCTCTGCCTCTTCCTGTCTACCACCTGCAGAATCTCAGTGGCTGGGGGAGTCAGCAATGATTCTTCCGAGCAGGGAGCCTTCCTTTTAAAACTGAGCATCCTTGACCTGTTGGCTTTCTTGCCTCTGAATCTGCCTGTTATGGTGTAGATGATTCAGCACTCAAGCCGGACAAAGGCTGTTGAGCTGGGTCCCCAGGCAAGGTGGACAGGAGAAAATATGCAAGGACAGGCCTCTAAGAACAATGCTTGAGGCAGGCCCAGAGGCTCAAGGATGGTAGAGCTCAGGACGCTGCTTTCAGAGAACAGGTGAAGCCAAGAAACAAAGAAGGCCTTAGTCACTTTTTGGCTCTTATCTGCCATGTTACCGGTTTCTTGACGGTGTGTACAGACGAGGAGCTGTTACAGCAGGGGTGTCTTCCCAGACTCACCAAGAGAGCTCCACCTTCAAACGCTAGGCTAGTGTCTCCCCCAGGACTCATTATATTGCATTTCAACTACATGCTTACATGTTTTCCTCCATCACTACCCACACCCCAACTTCCAACCTCTTAGTCTTCTTTGTACTCCCCAGGCCCCTAGGCTCAGAAAGCATATGGTCAATGTTAGCTGCCTGACTGAATAAGGGAACATATGTGTAAGTGTATATGTGTATGTGTATGTGTATGTGTATGTGTATATATATGTATACATACATGTACACAACCTTTTATTTTCTATAACAGGAGACTCTGACAGGTAGAGAAGATAGTTAACCTGCTCAAGGTCATATAGCCAATTACTAGTTAGGGGAGGTAGAGGGGGAGAGAGCGTTAAAAATCAAACTGGACCCTTCCTTAGCCCCTCCACTAAACGGTGTGAAAAAGAAGCTGACAATAAGTGAGCACCAACCAGAACATAAGCACTATGCCCTGTGTCACAAGGCTGTGAGGGGGATGTTATTATTTCCATTTTACAGATGAGAACATCAAGGCTCAGAGAGGTACTCTCTGTGTAGATTGCTCCTCATTCTTCCCACCCACTCGCTCATGCCTGGATAACAAAAATTCACCCTTCAGGCCTCCGCTTAGATGTACTTTCCTTCAGGAAGTCTTTCTTCCCCAGCCTCCCCAAATTCTGTGGGTACTCCTCTTCTATAGTCCCATAGCCCCATGTGCTTTTGTCCCTATGGTGACATTGATGCCCTGTGTTGTCATATTTGTGTCAGTGGCTGTCTCCTTCATCAAACTTTGACCTCTTCAAGGGCAGAAGGCAAGGGCTATATCTTAAATATATTAAACTCTTACCGCTAGGCAAAATGCTTGGCACACAGCAGGATACCAGTGAGTAACGGAAGGAAGGAGGGAAGGAAGGAAGGAAGGAAGAAAGGGAAGAAGGAAAGAAGGAAAGAAGCTTCCCGAAGCCAGAGTTGGGAAGTAGGGAAGCTAGGTCTGAATCCAGGCCTGGCTGGTTCCAAAAGACTAGACGATATCCATGAAAATATACAAACTCCCCTTAGGGTAGAAACCCTTCTATTATATTCTTGTGGGTTTGTCTTAGAACTTGGCACATTATCATTCTCCATTTAACAAGTGCTAATCAATGGACTTTAAGCTTTCACACGTCAGGGGCTATCAGTGTGGTGCTCCAGGATGCCCATGACCCTTAGAGCACAGGGCACTGCAGGTGGTGGGTGCTCCACACATACTTGTAGTTTGCGCTGATTTATATTTAGCCTGTCCACTATGGAGACAATGGTGACTCTGATCGGGGAAGAGCCAGCCACTGGTCCTTATGATGGCATTTAAGACCTGTGGGGTAAGAGAGCTGGGAAAGTTCAACACACTGAAACTATGGCTGAGATCAAGTTTGTCTAAGTGTTTTAAGACTAAAGAGGCATATAATGATGCAAAATGTAGGTCTTATTGCTCCAGAGGCTTGGAGTGGTTTCTGGAGCTTAAGTTCAGTTCACAATCATACAAAATAGGCAGTTTCCCTAGGAGTTGAAAACCGTGTGGAGAGTTTTTGTTGTTAGTGTGCATTTTCCCCACAAGAAGTTTACAAAAGGTGTAGCACATTGAGTGCAATGAAAATAAAAATTATTCATTTGAGGACTGGGAAACACTTTTTTTCTCTGAAAATTCCAGTTCTTTCCCCATCCCCACCCCACTCCAAGACCAACAATGCTTTTACAAATTTTATAGTTAGGGTTTCTCTTTATGGTTTTATTTTTATATAGAATTCTAGTATCTCCTTAGGTTGTACACCCCATGTGACCTTTAGTGTCACAGGCTACGACTTGGGAGAAGGGCCAAGGCCAAGGCAGAGTTGGAAGGTGAGGAAATTACCGGTCCAGGAGTCAGGGCCCTTGGTCTGACATGAGCTCTGTCTGCCTCCCCAGAGACTCTGGGTAAGTCCTAACCTCAGTTTCCTTCTCTGTGACAACTGCAGGGAAAGGCCTCTCAGCTGCCTCCCTGAGCCATTCTGAAGATCTACTGAGACACTGCCTTGGGGACACACTTGACGATATAAAAGGTGCCTATAAATATAAGTAAGGTAGGGTAAGAGCACATTTATCTAAACATCAAAGACAAATGAATGAGGCTTTACATACAAATCTATTATCTAGATAACACAAGTCTTCCTTCTTGAGTACAAAATTATATTTGATTTAAACTTTGGGAATAGAACTTATGTTTGCAGACTAGATTACTTCCATGTTTAGGCAGAAAACACTGACATGGGGTTGTTAATGATTGTCCTCTGGGGATGTGGAGGCTATGAACCAGTGTTTCACTGGTTTCTGCAATAGTGACTGGCCTATAGCTTTTACCATCCTGGATTCTAGTGTTTGAGAGAGGGTTTCCGTCTTGTTCTCTCTACTAGGCAGTCATTTCTCATTGCTGTCAAGGCTGCCACCTTTCAAATCTCCCGATTCCTACTTTTAAACCACGTTAGGCAGGAAAACCTAAAAACCTGGTTTGTTACTAGCACTTGCAGCATTAAGATCCTCTCAAGTTCTTCTGCGAGCAAACCAAAGGAGTTTTCTACATCTTTGTATCAATCCTCCTAAGGTCATGTGCCTCTAGACCCTCCAAGCCTTTCAGCGTCTCTCATTCCTTCCCAAACAAGTCCAACACTTCAAGCTGGCATGGTTTTCAAGGTCTTTAACCGCCTGTCCTCAAACTACATGTGCCGTATCTCTTTTTAGCATGTTCCGGGTGCTTTCTCGTCCTCAGTGGCTGCTGCCCTCTGCCTCCTCTTGTGCCTTGAGACACCCCCACCCTTCAAGGCCTGCTCCAAGGCCCACCTCCTTCCTGAAGTCTCTCTCGGTTATAAACAACTTCTCCATCCCTTGAACTCTATCACTTTATCCATATCCCTCCCGTGGCATTTAGCACTTTCTGACTTAACGTGGTACCATGTTAAGTACCACGCTCTTAGGGCAATTTCTAGTTCTCCTCACGGTACAGAAACTGCTGTGGAGATGTTTCCGACAACCCCTGGCATTGCCTCTCACTGAACGAATGCATGGATGAGCGGTGGCAGATACTCTGTCGGCCCCTGTTCTCCGCGCCACACCTCTCAGCGTTCCCCACTGTGCTGTAGGTGGCTAAGGCCGTGGCACTCTGAAGCTCTTATCGGACTCACTGCGGGAGGGGAGCGGCTCGACCTCGTGGTGCCTGCCGAGCCAAGCCCCTGCCCTTCCCGAGCCTACGTCTCCCCTGTGCCCTCCTTGAAGAAGGGCTGCGCAAGGCATCCCCCCCCGCATGGAGTGGTCGGTGGCCTGCTGGGGCACTCACCACTGCCAAGCCTCAGGAGCAGCACGTCCTGGAGCCTCCGGTTGAGGTCACGGAGCTCCTTCATTTCAGACACGAGAGCCCCGTATTCCTTGAGCTTCTTGGCCTGCTGGACCAGCTGCCTCCGAGTCCGCTCCAGCTCCTGCTGGAGGTGGCGCATCTCCTCCTGCTGCTGCTGGTAGTTGCGCAGCAGCTCCTCATACAGAGCCCGGGGCACGACAGCGTCCTCCAGACTGTCCATGTCCTCTGTGCCCGGCGAGGCCTCCACGAAGACCTCCTCTGGACACGTGCTGTGGCCCAGGCTCAGGCCGTTCTGCTTCTCCAGCCGGGCCACCACTGCCTCAATGCTCTTATGCGCCACTTCGCTCGGCTTCCGCCCCTCGGGTCTCTGTGTAGGACAACGAGAATCAGTTCAGGCAAGGGCAGCTGGGACTTTCTTGGACTGCGGCTCAATATTTCCCCAGACAATCCTAGAATCACAGAACCACAGAACATCAGTGCTTGGAGAAACCTGTGCAAACACTTAGTCAAAGCCTTTCATTGTACAAATGGGGCAGATTCAGAGCGGGGAAGGGTCTTGCCCAAGATCACACAGTCGTATGGTGGCAGACCGAGGACTCTGGTTTCTCGGCCAGTGCTTTTTCCATTCCATCACTCTGTCTCCTGGGTGCAGACTATACCATGACCACCCTCCCCGATTCCCCAGCCCCTACCCCACCCACAGTGCCTGTGCAGTGACTTGCTCACGGGGTGGGGTGGGGGCGTTCAGTGTGTATTGGTGGAGAATCTGTGAGAAATCAGGCCAGGCCAAACCACCCAAGGGGAGTCACCACTCAAATCTCTTCGAGAACAAAAACATAAAAGGCAAAAACAAAAAAACAAAACAAGACAAAATACCTACCCTCCCCAACACACAAAAACCAAAGGGCATCCCACCAGTAACCTTTTCCTCAAGAATGCTTTAGTCGGGAAGGATGCTAAGAACTCTAATCTGTTCTAATCCAGGGCAGGAGCCATGCCTTATTTTCTCTGTGTCTCCACTGCCTACTCAGAACTGGCATTTGGCAGCAGCTTGATAAATGTTTACATAACTGAAAAGTTCAAAGAATGCTAACACTGGCAGTTCCTTTCAGCTTTACTCCCTCATTTTCCAGGCGAGGAAACTGAGGCTCAGAGAGGAGAAGGACTATGCTTGGGGTCACGTGATGAGTTGCAGACAGAGCCAGGTCCAGAACCTAGAGCCCAACTTCCAGCACGAGGCCCCTTCCCCCACATCTGTCAGCCTCTCCCTGGGCTCCTGCCAAGCTGAGGCTCAGCAAGACAGTGGGTATACAGAGGACAGTTCATTGAGAAGAACATTATCCAGGACTATCTAGGGGCTGGAGTTTCGGCTGCCTGAGGAAATTCCAGCTCAAGTAGACAAAGCTTCCATTGAGGGGCAATGGGAGTTACAGGACCAACTGAATTCTTCACTCATGGCAGGAGGGCTAGGAGCTCTCCTGATCCGGGCATTGGTGGGAGGTGCAGACAACTGAGGACACAGGATTCCAGACAAATTAACTGCGTCAGGTCAAGCCTGCCTTAACTTCTCAGTAAGTTTCTGGGTATTTAATAAAAAAGAAACAAAAACAACATGATTCTGAGATTCAGTTACATGACAGAATCCTATCGTGTCATTTTATCCATCAGGATAAGGTGCTGCTAGTTTAGCTGAACTTATCTGCTAAAATTGTAATGATCACTTAAGATAACTGTGTCACTACACTATGAGAACATCAAGGGCAGTGACTGTGTCTGCCTAATCTTCATGACCTCGGGGGTCAGCACAGAGCCAGGCCCCTAGCAGGGGTGCAATGAATTTATGAACTGAACTCAGCTGCATCTCTTGGACTATGCTTTGGGAATGTCCTTGACCTTTTGTCCGATGTCCAAACATGGTCAATGAGGAAGGCAGCCTTCTTTCTCCTCCCTGCCTCTGGGGTACCCACTGTACTGAAAAAACATATGGCTTGTTGAATAAGACATTCACTTGACAAATGAAGGCTGGAGGAGACCACCTGGGAAGCAGATCAAAGGAAATGCAACCTCAGGCAAAAATTTTCTTCCAGCCCGGGGTCCTGCAAACTCCTCTGTGTACACCTGGTACATTCTGCTTCCTATCAAATCTATACCCTTTGCTGTTTGGGGCAATCTGATAGTGACTGGCTCTGAACTGCTGCCCAAGAACGGCTGTTTAATGTTCCTGGAGCTCACGATTGTAGGCCAGAGAGGAATGCACCATTCCAAACCCTCAGCAGTGGATGACACTGCTTAGATGGGGCAAACGGGGTGGTGCATGGTGGCACAGCATGAGTCAGGGCTCCTGGACAGTTGGTCAGCAAGGCACACGCATACTAGCTGTCTCAACACTCTCCCAATCTGAAAAAATTGCCAGAGGACATTTATATGGGGAGAAGAGGCCAGACTGGAACTCTTTAGCTATCAAGAATCTGAAAATGCCCCCATATACGTCCAAAAGAAGGGGAAAGATTTTGTTACCTTGATGTGTCTAAGCTGTAAATCTTCTTCCCCATAATCTTTAACCTCGCCATCTTCTTCTACGTGATTGAGAGAAAGTTTGGGGATTTTTATTTTCTTCTGCATCACACTGTTTTCAAGGTCAGATTTGTCTTCTAAAATGCATATCAAGAGAACAAGGTTCATTATGAGTCAAAATGCTCAAAATACCCATAATCACAAATGCTAGAGAATGACTGACTGAGGCCAGACCAGTTAAAAAGGAAAAGCAAACAAACCCAAGACCTGTCCCTCCTGCATGCAGGGCTCCTAAAAGCAGCAGTGCAGATCAAACTCTAGGGTCAAAGGTACATGCTACAGGCACTGCCATTCGAAGTGTTGAAATAGTGTCCGATGATTTGGCTTAGGGCTTTCTCCACAAATACCTTAAAGGGTGGCCTTTTATGAATTCCAGGATCTTGGAACTGGAATGGCCCTTAGACTTCTATTTGGTCTAAACTAGCACATGGAGCCCTTGACGACCACCATCTTTCTAAGCCAGGCGAATTCCCAGGAAGACGTGTTTTTCTGCCAGCTCAGGTGCCAATAAGCATGAAAGGGATGATGGCTCTCATGGGGCCTCTCGTGGAGCCTCCCCACAATCCCGACATAGGACAGGCTGAGGTAAGACAGATATGAGAAGAGTAACAAGTAACATTTACTGCCTTTTTACTGGTACCAGATCACAGAATGACAGAGTTTGAGGGGCCTTGGTGACCAACTGGTCCAACTCTCATTCTACAGAGGAGGGAACTCAAACCCAGAGGACAGAAGGGGTTTGCCCAAAATGTGAGTCTGAGGAAGAGCCAGGAGGGAGAAACAGGCCTCTGGCATCTCACCCAGTGCTTACACGTGATAATAATACACACCAAAATGAACCACACACTGTAAAGTGCTACACAAATACAAAGGGATATTACTCCTCCTCACTTTCTCATTCTTTAAACTCAACTTCAGATAATCCAAAAGATTTTAGACTTCTTTAGATTTAGATTTTTTTCTCCTGCACAGATTTCAAACTTTATTTCCCAGATCTATCTTTCACTATAGATGTCAAAAGTAAAAATTCAAAGAGGGGAGTTCTAGAGGTAGAAACTTGAGCCTGGAACTGGCCCCTTGTGGCAAATACTTTGGGATCTTGTGTTCTTGGCTTGAACCGAGACTCTAGGGATTGCTGTTTCTTTTACTTCTCAAAGGTTCCCACTGCTATAGCCCAAATTCACTTTCTAGCATGTTGCCCAATGCTGGATGTGGCATGTGGCCAGGTAGCTGGTTAAATACAGTCTCTGAGGGTCTTTATGTGTGAGTGTGTGTGTGTGCATGCATATGTGTGTGTGTTAAACATGCTCTTACACTTCCCCCAAGCCAGGCTTCTCTCTTCACAACTTGTTAGTAAAGCTGAGAAGGAAGCATATAAGCACACAACTATTCTAGAATGTAGTCAAATGCCACATCTTCCCAAACAGTCTTAGGAAGGGAGCCCCCGCTGGAGAGGAGTGGGACTCTGGTACCAGAGAGACCTCTTTGGGAACCTCAGCTCTTGTGTGGCAGGGTAAGGAGGGAGGGGGGAAGCCTTAGTCTCACAGAGCTCAGGTGTCTGCTCTACAATGCAGTGGGGAGGGACGGCACCAATAATTTACATAACTCACCGCACACTGCCTGGTACACATCAGGCTCTCAACAAACAGAACACTAAAACTGACATTATCAACATGCTCGGAATCATTTTTATCTCCTTAAGCATAAGGTGAGTAAAGATACAATTTTTAAAAATAAAGGAATGACTTAAGAAGGATATAGAGTGTGAGGGCCCTGCCCAGGGAAAAAAAGACTAGTCTTTGTTAACACCCTCTGCCTGAGCAGAGGTGAAAACGGCCTTTCCCACTAACTGGAGGAGCAATCCTCAGGTTCTATTTTCACAAGAAAGGCCTGTTTTTGTTCTCTTTGTGCCTATAAAATACATCCAATGAGTTAGGCTGAACAACAGTGGGGACTGTGGTCTTTCTAAAAGAGCAACAGCTTCTTCCTCCTACAGATCATTGTTGACTCTAAGTCAAAAAGCTGTGAAAATATAAAAGCGAAAGAAAGTGCTTCAAATGATGTTACGCTGAAATGGGGTAGGTGGGCGTTTCCACATGTGAAAAGCCAGACACAGAGGATGAGAAGGTGGTGTTAGGACTTCTGGATGTGTTGGGGCAAAGCTTCTGAGCTAGTTGTCAGTTTGATAAATTCAAGGGCAAAAGTTTGAGATGGAGACACCAAACTAGAAGTGACAAGCCACCCTCTGCCTCCCTGAGCTGAAACTGTGTAGCTCAGGATCATGTTGGCTGGAGAGAAGCAATCATTCAGACGTGCAACACTAGGTAATATTTGCACTGAGGACAATCCTCAGGTCATCTCATGCAACCCTTTCAAAATGCAGATTAGGAGACTGAGGTTCCAAATGGTGAAGTCCACATATCTGTGTACTCAACAATCAGGCCCCAGGGATACAGGAATAGCAGTACACTTCCCATTCTCATTCTGGAGAGCTCACTGTTGTGCAAGGTCATAGAAGTTAGTGTCAAAACATGAATAGTATGAGAACTCAGACCCTGTACCCAGCGTCCACGGCATTTTCTCCTATGTCTCAGCATAACATTTCCTGAGAATATACACTTACAAGATCTAGCCTGGGCCCCAGAACATGGAGAACGAGCACCCAGTTGTGGGAACACACAATAAAACTACTGAAAAAACAATAATCCAAGATCTTCAATACTGAGTTTGAATAAGGGGGAAGGAACTGTTTTCAGAGGCAAGGGAGATCACTTTGGTCAGTGCAAACCATGGTAGGTGCTTGAGAAGAGGCAGCATTTGAGCTAGGCTCCTTACTAACTGACTTACTGAGTGAGTTACTCTACTTCTCTGATCCTGCTTCCTCATCTGTGACTCACTCACTTGGCCAGGATGTTGTGAAGTGGCCAGGATCACTTCTGTATCAAGTTCTAGTAAGAACCTGAGGGGAGTGAATGGTATTTGGGCAGTTTTCATAAAAGGATAGCCATTTAAGGGTGATAAGAATCTGGAGGCAGCTGGGTGGCTCAGTCGGTTAAGCGTCCGACTTCGGCTCAGGTCATAATCTCATGGTTCATGAGTTCGAGCCCGGCGTCAGGCTCTGTGCTGACAGCTCGGAGCCTGGAGCCTACTTTGGATTCTGTGTCTCCCTCTCTCTCTCTGCCCCTCCCCTGCTTGTGTGCACACATACTCTCTCTCGCGCGCACGCGCTCTCTCTCAAAAATAAATAAAAACATTTAAAAAAAAAGGGTGGCAAGAATTTGGAACACACAAAAGGGACAAAGACTAGAAACTAAAAAAGGAATGTTGGGAAAATATGCAGACTGGCATGGTTACTAAACATGGTTCAGTAACAGGCAGAAAAAAGAGGTGAGGAAAGAAGTTAAGGCAGCTGGAGCTTAGAGAGTAAATGGCCTTGAATGCCAAGGTAAGAAGAACTGAGGTCCAGCTAATAGGTTTGGGGAAAAAACTAGGAGTGGGGCAACCCGGATTCCAAGTCCAGTCCTGCCACTTGGTGGGACAAGAAGTCAGGCAAGCTGCTATGTCAGTGAGTGTCATTCTTCTCTTTCTCTTTCTCTTCTCTTTGAGTATGTATCTCAAGTGGGAATCAAATCAGCTGAGTAAATGTGCATTGAAAGCAACAGAGCCCTGTCTGTATATATGGTGGGTGGCGAAGCTCGGTAGAGCCTGCTGCAGGTTTGCTTTTGGGGGTGGAGACCTGCCCAGCTGCCTGCCTGGGGTGCTCCACTCTCTACCTGAGGCCCCACCCCCACCAGCTATACCCAAGGCTCCATGCTTGCCCAGCTAACTGGAATGCCCCCCTCCTTTCTTGTCTGCCTGGCAAACTCCACACAGCCTCCATTCACCTCCTCCTTCCTCCTCAAAGGTCCCAATACACATTGTACAAACCTCTAGGTAGCTTATTTTCTTACTCTGCTGAGATCATCTGGTTTGAAGTCAACCTTCCCCACTGGAGTGTGAGTTACCTCAGGGCAGGGCCCAAATCCTAGACCTGGCCATACAACAGGGAATCATCAAACAAAAATGTTTAATGGAAGAATAATTTTTAAAAAGAGGCTACACCAATAAACCTATGAAAAGGTGCTCACAATCATCAGTCATTAGGGAAGCGCAAATCAAACACATAATGAGATACAACTATCCACTCACTAAGATGGCCATAATGAGAAAACAGAAGGGAAGAGAGAAGAAACAGAACAAGCAATGAGAGGATGTGGAGAAACTGGAGCCCGCATTCACTCCTGGTGGGAATGTAAACTGGGGCAGGCACTGTCGAAAACAGTCTGGCAGTTCCTCCAAATGTTACATATAAGACCATCATATGACTAAGCAATTCCACTCCTAGGTATATACCCAAGAGAAATCAACACATATCCAGCAAAAATTTGTGCATGGATGTTTATAAGCAACATTATTCATAATGGCTAAAAGGTGGTGACAACCCAATTATCTATTAATTGGTGAATGGATTAAAAAAATGTGGTATATCCATGCAATAGAATATTACACAACCATAAAAAGAAATGAAGTGCTGACAGATAGCGACAACATGATGAATTCTGCAAAACATTATGCTAAGTGAGAAAAGCCAGACACAAAGGCCACATGTTGTCTGGTTCCACGCATGTGAAACACCCGGACAGGCAAATCCATAGAGACAGAAAGTATGTTTGCCAGGGGCGTAGGGGGAAGAGGCAATGAGAAGTGACCACTTAATGGGTAACAGGGATTTTCTCTCTCTCTCTGCATGTGTGTGCGTGTGTGATGAGAATGTTCTGTCATCAGATAGTGAAGATGGTTGCAGAACACTGTAAATGTACTAAGAATTGCTGATTTGTACATACTTTAAAATGGTCTAAATAGTGAATTTCATGTTATTAGACTTCAATTAAAAAATAGGCTACCACTTGTAGCATGTCTACTACCTACCAGGTACCATCATAAGGCTCTTTACTTACATTACTACATCTCACAACAATCCTGCAATTATTAGCCACATTTTTTTTCCCACAAAAAAGAAATGAGACTCAAAGAAGGCTTAGTGCCATCCAGATGGGAAGATGCAGAGTCAGAATTTGTTCTAAGTCTCTCTACGTCCAGAGCCCATGCTCTACCCTTTCTAGACACAGGCCTATAACAGGCAGAACCAGAATAAATGTTGAATGAATGAATGATGGCCATAGATGAAAACATCCAAATTCCCCAGCCCGAAGTTCAAAGCAGAAGACCACTTTATTCCTGCTCTCCTGCATCTCCAGATGCCTCTGTCCTCAGGAAGCCTCCAGAAAGCAGCAGTGATCATCACCAGACATAACAGAAACAGGCTGTAGCCAGGCCTAAGGACTTGAAATGGATTCTTTGAAAAGGTAGGCTGAGCAGTAAAGTCTGAAATGACAAGAGTGAGTTCCCGAAAGGAGCAGAAGCAGATAGTCCCTCCAACCCCATGCCTCCTGATCTGGACACATGGCCAGGGAGATCCTGAGGCTCCTCTGGGAGCTAACTACTTCCTGGTTCCATCTTAATGCTCATCAGTCTTCAACTTGACTGGTGCTCCAGGGATAAGGACTCAGGAAGCCCTGGGGCCTCCATTCATCCTTTTCTGTAGTCAGTGCACATTTACTGAGCTCTGGTCTCAGTTTGGACCACTACAACCCAGAATGTACCAAGAACCCCAACCAGAAAGCAAGATTTGACTTCCTGAGAGATGCTGCCACACATGGGGCAAACCTCTGGGTCTCCAGGCCTTCCTGACCCTAATCCTGACTGAAGGTGGTACCTCACATCTATATCTAAGCTACAGAAAATTAATGAATAATCAGTGTCAGCACAAAAAGTGGAAGAAATGGTTGGGAGAGGGAGGCCCAGGATCTAATAAAAGCAGCATGGTCATTTGAATGAGATGGTCCTAGTTTGGAATTCTGTCTCTTCCACATACTAACCGTGGGACCTTGGGCACACTACTTAACCTGTCTGAGTCTCAGTTTCATGATCTATAAAATGGAAATGATAAACTGTTTTCCAAAAGATGGTGCATGTAAAACACCAAGCACAGTGTCTTTCTTGTCACAGGTGTTCAATGAATAGCTGCGCTGAGGCTATCCCTGTGGGTTATGTGCTTGGCTTTTATCCCATGGCAAAAAGAACCACTGCGGGTATCTGACACAGACTGAGACATGATGAAAGAGATGTTTTGGGAAGATTAATGTGGCAGTGGCAAGCAAGATGGATGAGGTGTGAGGAGGAGACTGAACATAGGGTGACAAGAAGCTATAACTCTTGACTGGTCACAATAATGAAGGTGAACAGTGGTGTGGATCATCTAAGGCAGCAAATAACCTCATGTAGCATTCTAATGTGGCTTTGGGGTGTGCTTCTGGCTTCACATTCCAGGAAACCACAAAAGGAACCAAGAGTGGACTCAGAAGGACGAGGAAAACTCTCTAGTCAACCTGCCTTTGCAACTGTTCCAAGCTTAAGACTAAATAATCAGTTCTCAGGTAAACAAACAAATATGTAGCCTCTGAAGAGACAACCTTTACTGGTTCTGACTGCCTAATTCTCTTGTTTCCAGGGGAGAGAAAACCACCAAGGATTTGGGCATCAACTATTTCCTCCTCCTTTGCAGCTGCTGTGATGTCAGTTAATTTCATTCATCCATTCAACAATACTAAGTACCTACTGTGTGCCAGAACCCATGCCAAATTCTTTATTAACATCAATATACTTAATCCGCCTGAGAATTCAACTGAAGCAGAAACCAAGGCTTAAGGAAGTGAGATGGCTTGCCTAAGACATAAAGCTATTATACAGTGGAAACAATTTCCAATCAGGTCTGCACGACACTCAGGCCCTCCCTGTTCGTATCATGTAATTATCCTATAGGAACAAGAGAAAAATGGTTAAGTTGCTAAAATATCCTCAACTGAACTACAAGGCACATATACAATGATGAGCATGTCCATATAACTTCCAGAGTGCCTGCTTTCTCCTAAAACCTTGCCTACACCCAGAAGAATGTTGTGATAAATTCCCAAATTGAACTAGGCATTATATAAGTCCCATCTGACTTGATGGCAGACTCCTGAACCGCAAGCTTATCAAATCCACCCAGCTCTACATAATCCTCAGAGTCCTTATTCAAAGCCGTAAAACAGGGTAGAAGCTACTCTTCATTGGTGTCTGTTACTGACCTTTGAGAAAGAGACATCCCATTAAAGTGGAGGTACAGTAACAAGCAAATAGTGTCTTAGAAAACAGGCAGGTGGACAGGAATTGCCATGCAAGTCTGTCTTCAAAAGCGATGATAGCCCTGAAGGATTTGCAGCATGCAGTTAAAATGGGAGAGGGACTGTCGTGACTCCCATCTTACATAAAATCATGCTGGATAATTAAAAGAATCCAGTATCAGAGAGTTTAATGTGGTGTGGGTTTGTTAGCTAGGGTGAAATTCTGAAAGGCCAAACATAAAATGTTGTACAAAAGTTGGTCTTGTCTTAAAAATATCTACAGGCAAGTTTAAAGTTTCTCATATGTACAAAAATCCTGTAAAGTCTTACGATGTTTGCATTAAAAACAGACATGCCACAGAGAAGACACGCACATTGCGTTTTCTAGACTGTGGTGTTTGTTTTTACAGAATCCAAGGCACGCAAAATTCTCGAGTTTCAAGGATTATATCCAGTCAAAAGACCAGAAAGAAGAGGGCCCGCTGTGGTAAAGCAGAAAGAAATCAGGAGATGCTGGTTCGAGGCCTGGCTCTGTGGCTAACTCTATGGCTGATTGGGCACCTTTCTTTGGTTTTCTTTTCCGTAAAACACAGGGACTAGACTAGAAATCCTCAATGGGTCCTTCCAGCTCTGTGACCGCTGACCAGTCACAGGGAAATCCAGGTCTCTTTCTTTTCTGTGCAGCGCAGGGTAAGAATAGATGATCTCATCCCTCCAGGTGGGCACATTAGAAGAAATGTCCCACTGATGCCATTCAAGAAGGAGGAGAAGAAATTGCTAACCAGGTTTCAGTAGGTCTCCTTGCTCTCCCTCCCACTGCCTCACTGGCCTTGGCACAGGGCTGCAGCACAGACAATACTAGGAACTTCATCCTGCTGGCTCATTTGTCAGGGTAATGAATGGCACCAGCATAGGGTCACAAAGGGCCAAAACATACTGGGGGATGACTAGCCTTTCATGCTGAAGCCAAGCCCTAGGAGGATTTAAAATACACACAAGTTAAACTTACACTTATCTGCTTCTTACGTGTGCTTGTTCCTCTAAATCAATCCTTTCCACGAATAGCTAAGGAAGCTGTTCTCTCAGGGACCCTTGGCTACCATAGTCCTTAACAGCGGCCTATATTTAGTGAGTACCTACTGTGTGCCAGACGCTTTTCCATATTACCTTGCTAAGTAACCCAGTGGGTGAGTAGCTGATTCCTATTCCTGCATCACACTTGAGCACCTGAGACTCAGAGGTGAATTGATCTCCCCAAGGTCACACAGGTTCTAAGTACCAGAGTCACTATTTGAACCCAGATAGTCAGACTTCAAAGCCCATCTTCTTTCATTCTCTACACATCCTCCTTGATACTTGAGGAAGTGACCTAGAGGTCCCCTAACCAAATTCTCTCATAGGGCAGGATTCCATTCCAGAATATCCTTGACCTACTTGCCACCTCCAGTGATAAGGAGCTTATCATCATGCTGGAAGCCCTTTTAGCTGTTCATCGTTCTCTCTGTTAATATCACATTGCTCCCACCAACTCCTATGAATTCCATTCTTTGCATCCAACTCTGCTTTTTGGACCCCAAAGAACAGGCCTGATACTTCCTGTACTGGGGGCAAAACTCAGACACTGAAAACTACCAAAATACCCCATGCAAATCTTTTCTTCTCTTGCTTATATATACTTAGCTGTCCTTATGTCTAACCAATAGCTCTGAGGAAAAAGTAGTTGTATGTAGTTAAGAGAAAAACAAGCCTAGATCTGGGATCCAAAGACTCTTTCTTAGTTTGATTTTCAGGACACCCTTCTGTCCTGGTTACTACTCGATTTTCTGTCCATCTCTATTTCTTCCCAGTCACCTTTTTTGGGCTCTTCTTCAGCTGTACCCTTAAAAGCTGATGTTCTGAACAGTTCTGCCTTGCATGATTCTTCACTCTGCACCCTCTCCCGCTGTGACCTCACCAGTCTTGTGGCTAATGACTTCCACATTTGGATCTTCAGCCCAATTTCAGAGTGCTGTCCTGAACCTTGGCCATACGCCTAATTGCTCTCCTGGAGCATCCACCCAGATGTCCCACAGGCCCCTAAGATTCAACTTGTCTCAAGCGAAACTCATCATCATCTCTTCCAACCAACTACTCTTCTAGTGCTCCCCATGGAGGGAGGAGAGGCCAGATTACCACATCCTCCTCACCACAACCAGGCTGTTCCCAAGTCCCATGGATTCTCCTTTCTTGATCCCTCTCAGACCCATCATGACCACTGCCACCTTAGTTTAGGTGTCACACTTTTTGAATGAACTGACTCACACTTCTCCACAAGCCCTGAGTACGTGGGAAGATTCAGTTCACTGCCTGGCACCTATCGCACCTGCTATACCTCTGTTTGAATAGCTCGCTTCTCCCAGGTAAAACAAGAAGCCCTATTTTATAGGGATGTAGACAGAGTATATAGAAATTCTTAGCACTGGACCTGGAACCTGGTGAGCACTTCATAAATATTTAGTAAGTTAGTCCTTAAAGGCAAAAAGACAGAAACAAAAAACAATGCCCATTCCTCCTGCATTTCCCTCCAGCATATGGCTGACCACCTAGTATAACTCAATACCAGCAGAACTTAAATACATCAGAGAAAACCTCTTCAGGGCATGTATGCTTTTCTGGTAAGCATTTTAAAATGAAGAGTTCACACATCTCTCTGTCTCTCTAAGGAGTTTATAAGACAAGCAGGTAGGCACAGTGGAAAGAGAATTAATCTTGGAGTCAAAGATCTAAATTTGAACTCTACTTTTCTGGTGTGTTTTTAAAAATAAAACTAGTGTGTTCTTGAATAACAAAACACCACACAAAAGAGAAAGACCTCAGCTTGCCTGGGGGCAATTTTTTTCTTTCATCCTGTGAACCAGAACTCTGAAGTACTCTGTAGCACATACCATTTAGTTGTAACAAATCTGTGGTTCTCCAACAAGATAAATCACATCAGACTGAGCCTTCAATGGTTAACATTTCAGTGGAATCTGCAACAGATGACAGCAGGCAAGTTCCAATCTTTGCTCCAATGTGTATTAGCAGAACATGTCAAAACCTAAATTAAAAGTTTTCACTCGCTTTAAAAAAAAATAAATCCTTTTGTTGGCAGTCTCCCACTGATGACATGTAACAATCTTTGCATATGAAATCGGCTAGTCCCCTGCTTCGCTGCTAACTTTGTAGAAGTTCCAAAGCGTTTCTGGAGCAAGTGATCTATTTGGACCGACAATGCCAAGCTGGGACCTGAGCCCTGAATGAGCTAAAATTACCAAAGCAAGAAGAACGTGGCTTTGGAAGCTATTCCCCCCCAAGTGTGGGGTTTTTCTAGTCAAGGGAGTGATAAAGAATGTTGACTCTTTCCAGATGAACAACGTTGAATGAAACCTCAGAATCCCGCTGCAGGTTTCTGCTCTGAAAAACAAGTTGCTGCTACAGAGGTTCCTGTCCTTTCCTACTTCCGCTCCCCAAACACAATAAATGCACCTGTCTTCCCCAAGTTCATGAGTTCAGCACAGGCTGGCTGGTGTGGACTGCGTGCTGGGCACTTGCAGGCACAGAGACCAGGGAGATGGGGCCCTGTCCTAGAGGAGTTCACTGGCTGGTAAGGTAGACAGGCACACTGAAACAAAACCCAAAATGCTAAGATCCATAAGCAAGGGACAAGCAAAGCAAAGGGAGAGCTCTGAGGAGGGAGAATCTCCTCTTGGGGCAGAGGGTAGAACCGGGAACACCCTTGAGGCAGTGGGGCTCCCAGTGTATTTTGTCCCCTCCTCTACAGCCCTCAGCTCGCTGGACCACAAACATGTCACATGTTTGCCTTTCCCACTCGAAGGTGAGCTTCATGGGCAGAGGCCCCACATCAGACAATGATTAATCCATCTTTGTTGGCTCAAAGGAGTGACTGCGGGTGTGTTCTCAAGAAGGCACGAAATACCGGAGGTCTATGGAAAGTAGGAAGGGTGGATGAGGCTGGAGAAGGGAGGGAGGGCTCGGGCTGCTATAAATGCCAGGAAGCTGAAGTTTAATTCACTAGGCAAGAGGGAGCTACAGAAGGTTCTAAGGAGAGAACTGAATTGACCTAAGACTTCGTTTTAGAAGATTATTCTGATGGTGATTTAGAAATGAGACTGCAGAAAGGGTGAGCAACTAGAAGGCCTCTGCATTGGTTTAGACAAAGAAAAACTGGTACAGGCCTGAATGCGCAGTGGCAGTAGGGCTGGAAAAGAAAGACTTAAAAGAGAACCTGCAAAGCCCACTAGAATTGGCCTTTTCTTTGCTCCCACCCCTCTCCCTGCCAGTGCCTGGCTTCTACCTATTAATTCTTACCATGGGCCCTATGACTACATATTACCTGAGGATGATGCCCCTTTCTTCTCCATCACTCTGCCCCTGACAAAAACCTATACTTTTCAGGGCCTGATAAGTGAACTCTTGTCTGCCCCAGGTCGTGCTGTCATTTCAATGCCAGTACCTCAGCTGTACTGGTGCATTCACTTATTATGGCACTGGGCCTGGCATGTAGGAAGTAGTAAAGGGACATCTGACGACCAAAGGAATTTAGCACACCCAAATAATAACATAGCATAGGTGCCTGGATGGAATAACATAGAATTTTAAGACTGAGCCTACTGAAACCAGTTTTTGCCCCCTAAAAACCACAAAATTCAATCCTATGAGCCACAGTAGCAGGCCAGATTGCAGTTGGATAATAGTGAGCTCTCGACATGGGTAGCTCTCACTTTCACAACCTGTTTGGCAAATAAATGAGAGTGAGCAAGGAGAGACCAACGGTGAACCAAGTCTTGAGTCACATGGCTCCTCTACAGAGGATGGGAGCTCCTCTGAGATTTCCTTAGTAAAATGACAACTAAAGGCAGAGAGGGCACGGAGTGTGTGCTCTGTAGGAGGGAGGCTGGTAAGAGAGGAAGAAGACGAGCAGAATGGGCTTGAAAACTCTGAAATGAAAACTGTCCACTGGCTCAAAAACTGGCCTTGAGCTACACATTTCAGGGTCATTTCTTCCACTGGCTTTCACTCCTTCCAAGCATGCTGTGTGGTGGGTGGGAAGATTAGCTACTTTACAAAGCACACTGCCAAGCAGGGCCTTGGCACTGGAAGACCTGTTTTCCAAGGCCAGCTTTGCCATTTATTAGCAGGCAAGTCTCAGCCTTGGTGTCCTCATCTAGGAAATGGAAATAGTCATAGCGATCTCTACCGACAGGGGCAAAGGGAGGACTAACAGAGACAATGCACACACACGTAGCAAAATCATCAGTACAGGTGGGTTTGTTTCTTTTTTCCTTGAAATGATATCACAATCTGTTGAGAGGAGGGCTGTACTGTAGGGTCTGATGCAAATGAAGCCATGACATAAACCACCACAGGCTGGAAAAATGCAACGCCCCACAGCAGTGTCTTTGACATTTCCTGGATATAAGAAGAGGTACACTTGAACACAGCTCTGGGTTGGCCCTGGGAAATACCCAGTAAAGTAACACACTTGTCACCCAAAGCCATAAAGTAGCCCTAAAACTGCCCCTGAACCCATGCTGTTGTTGCCAGAGAGGGATTAACTACGCATGGCTAATTCACAAACATAAAGCCATCTCTGCCTCACCATTGAGAGCTCATCTCCTCACATTTGATGCCACAACACAGTGGTGTTTATACCTGGGAGATGCCAGAAGATGAGCTCTTTAAGATGAAGTCACTGTGAGCAATTCTCAGAGCCACCACGTTCAAGTCAAGATGGAATTTCAAGACACACAGGAGAATTCTCTCAGGATAAATGAATCCCCAAACCCACCCTGGTCCTTTCAATCAGGTCTGCAGCCAGGGCATCGGCTCCCATTTAAAAATTAACCAGCTGATTGGAATTCGAAATGTGGTCTAGCCAACCTCAAGTTGTTTCTTCCTCTCCTTTTCTTCTCCCAAGAAAAGAAGTGAACGAGGTAGGGGAGGCGCTTTCAACTCACTTTGCTCAACTGGCACCATGGTTCCTCTCTGGATCTACTCTGCCAATTTCCAGATGGTGCCTAGATGTGTTGTTGTTGTTGTTGTTTTTAATAACCCCAGAGATTTATCAACATTCCAACTTGGAGGATGAATAGTCTATAGATTGAAGATTTATGGTTCTAGGACCAATAACTACATTTCTTACTTATGAGGACTTTCATTGATTTTTAAAATCAGAGTCGGTGAGGGCTGCCTAGCAGCCTCTCTGCAGTGCTTGAAGAGCCAAGCAGTTTGTTTGCTGAAAGAACAAGTGAATGAATGAACAATCTCTAAAGGAGGAAAGCAGTCATTAACACACTAAGTCACATACATACCACTGACTTCTGACACACACCCCTTCCCTTCTCCTAAGGCCCTTCCAGATCTAGGAGTATAATACAATCATCAAGAAGCATGCTTTCTTTTCTTCCAGCCAAAGGGAAGCTGAGGTTACAACCTAGTTACAACTTCCTCAGGCCTATACTCTTGGGAAATAATCTCCTAGCCCCTTCCGTTAGGTAATTAAAAGCAAACGAACAAAATAAAACCTAATCAGCTACAAAGGTTTCCCTTTTCTATCTGCATGCTTCCTCTCATTCTGGTTTTCTGGACTCATCTGTCCTCGGGTGTTGTGAATGGGCCTATACCCCTGTACCCCGGAGTGTGTCAGAGAAGCGGTGAGGATACAGTCTGTCAAAAAGGGCGACCAGTCTTTAGTTCTTCTTCCCCACTCCTCAACTGCAAACCCACTTTCCAGAGGCCACGTGAGGTGGTGGAAAGGACCTAGAGTCATGAGCCAGAGCTCTGACCTGCTAATTTGCCATGGGACCCTAGGCAAGTCACTTCTGCGTTTCAAGCCAGTTTCTTTATCTGCCAAGTTTAAATATGATACATGCTGGCTTCATCTTTCAGGCTAAATGTGAGAAAGCAAAGGAAGTCGGAAAGATTGGAAAGGTCTTAAAACTACGACATCTTCACCCAGTTAGGAACTGGCCTTCCCTTCCTAACCCTGGTCTTCCCTTCCAAGTGGAGACCGGGCCAGCTGACTATCCCTGCCCACTCCAAGGTACCCGCCCCCCCCCCCCCCCAGCAGCAGCTAAAAGGCTGCTCCCCAAAACAGAAGTGATACTTTCTTCTTCCTCTCATGTCTGTACCCAAGTCTCTCAGTACTAGCTGGGAAAGAGTGTCCACTGACTTCTCTTTACAAAGGAAAAGGTGCCTCAATGTGGCAGAAATAACTTGGTGTAGGAGGCTGAAAGGCTGGTTTCTTGTCCTATCAGCAGCTGAACCTCAGTGTCCTCATCTGTCAAAATGGGGATGAGACCACCTGCCTTGCCATTTGTCAGGGCCCTGAGAAAGCAGGAATGGGAGGTCTGGTCTTAACCTGACCAGAAACTCTTTCCTCGCCCTCAGCTCTCAACCCAGGGTGGCTTCTGGGAGATTCAAAAGGGGTGTGGAGGCTGAGGGATGCTGAGTGCCACTACTACCTCTGCCACCTAGCCAGGAAGGGGCAGGAGAGAGTGGCATGCAGAGATCAAGGCCTCCTCATCCTGTCCAATGATGACCCGGATGGGACAAGCATGTCATAGCTTCCTTCTGTGAAGGGGGACTCCCACCTAGAAGAGTCTGACAACATCCAGCTAGCCTCCTCAGTTCCAGGAGGCACCAAGGGCCTTAAAGGAAGACAGACAGAGAAACTTGAGGAGACAGAAGGAGCAGAGAGGGAAAGGACCAAAGAGAAGGTGAGAGGCAGAGAAATGAACGTGCAAAGGAAGGGAGAGAAAAGAAAAGTGAAGGAACCAGGAGAACAGGCAGAAACAGAAAGAGGACTGACGGAGAAAGAGCGATGGAGACAGACTGACAGCGCGGGAGTGTCGGGGAGGCGGGGAAGACAAAGGGGACCATCCGGTGTTTTTAACTGGTCTGGCCTTTTCGAGCCACCCCATCCCCAAAAGAAAAGCCTAGGGGGCGGGAGGAGGAGGCCGAAGCGAGCGGAGGCTCCCCCCGGCCCCCTCCGCCCCGGGTCCCTGCCCCCGCCCGGGTCCCGCCGTCCCTCCCGGCCCGCTCGCTCACCTGCCAGCGCCAGGATCTGGGCCTTGTGGAGCAGAAGCGCGCCCCAGTCGCGGGGGGCGCGCGGGGGGCTCTCGGGCCCGGCGCCCAGCTCCTCCGGGCCCCGGTACACGGCGTACACCTTCTGGTTGTCAAAATCCAGCCGCGAGCGGGGGCTGAAGTCGCGCACGCACGACACTGGCAGCGCGTAGCAGACGTTGTCCTCCAGGAACCGCACAAAGGCGTACATGGTGGGCGCCGGGGGCGGGCCCCGGTCGGGCCGGTCAGCCCGCGGGGCGGGCGCGGAGGTGGGGACCCGGCGGGGGGCGCGGGCCGCGCGGCCGGGCCGGGGGGCGGGGGCGGCTCCCCGGGACCCGGGCTCCCCCCACTGTTATTGTTCCTGAAAGCACCGCTCTGCCAATCGGCTGCTCTCGCCTGGGCGCGGAAAAGAGAGGGAGGGGGGGTAAGGGGGCGGGGGGCGGGTGAGGGGGGTTTGGAAGCGCACCGCCACTCGCAAAGTCAGACCCGAGCAATCACAGCCGGAGCGCGATTCGCGTAGGGAGAGGAAAGGGCAGGGAGACTGAATGGCAATAATAATAATAATAATAACAATAGCATTGCAGGAGAGGAAAAAAATGCATCGACGAAAAGTCGCGCTGCGTGCGGAGAGTATGATACCGCTTCAACAATCGCGCTGCAAAACAAATCGAATCGCAACAAAACTGCACTGCAAAGGAGGGAAGAGAGTGTGAGAGAATGAACGCAGGGTATGGGAAGGGGGCAGTCTCGTTGGGATCCCTTAGTGTAAACTTGCACTTGCAAGCGAGCAGAATTTTAGAGTGTTTCAAATAATTGTAGCCACTCCTCTTAGCTCCTTTAGTTGCCTTATCATTTTCTTCTTCTTTTTTTGCAAAACTGCCAGGTCCTGCTGTGGGGAGGGTCAGTCAGCCAGAAACGTTCTCCCAGAGCTGCCAAACTAGTTCTGACCAGACCGGGGGCTTATCTGGGATTTCCAGTTGGACCAGCTGGCTGGGGTGGTGGAGGGTTAGTCCAGGGCAGCTCTCAGCCAGAGAGAGCAGGGGGCGACCCTCTCCCCTGTAGTCTTCGTCCACCGAAGCCCCTCTCCACCAAGTGGCTGGGACCACTTGGAATGAAGCAGGGAGTGGAGGGGTGCTCTGAGGGAGGCAAGCCCAGGGTTAGCTGGGCATTTTGGAGCACTTTGAGTTCAGGAATGGGACTCCGAGGAATACCAGTCTTTGCTCTGTCCTTAGTTTTCTAGGTGGAAAAGAGCTTGGAGGGGCTTGGGTACCCCCAGACTAGTCATGAAACAACTGAAAAAGGGCTGACGGGTCTCTGCTCACAGGGACCAGAGCCTGTTCAGAGGGGACCAGCAGTCTCACACTGACGCCCCTGTATCATACATGGCTGCTTATATCCCCAATTTCCAGCCCAGGCCTGGCACTTGGTAGGGACTTCAATTTGGTGTGAAGAACAATAAATAGAAATCTGCATTCAGCCAGCCATCCAGTAATTCATTCTTCTAGTCAAGTAACCGATATTTTTTGGGTATGCACTATATGCCAGATTCTGGCTAGGTGCTAGTAGTAGAGAGATGAACAGACCAGACAAACACCTAGATTCCTTGCAGTGTTAGATAGTGCATCAGAAATTGAGGTTTTGGATACCTATGCCAAAATTAGATATGTTATTAAATGGATAACACCTTCCCTGTCCTCAAAACCCTTATGGTCCCGTCCAAGAGTAGTAAAAATGTTTAAGTAAGTGATTATGTTATAGTCAGACAAGTGTTCTCATGGAGGAATGCTTAATGGAGGTGGCAGACCTAATTAAATGTTATATATTTTTAAAATTTATTTAAATGAACTCGAGGTGTAAAAAAAATGCACTAAAATATTGTTTCATAGTAGTGGTGAGTGATTTTGTTTTCTTTGTGTTTTACATTTATATGTTTATATTTAACTGTTTTCTACAATAAGCAGGCATTATGTTATGATCAGAAAGTATTACGTATTATTTTTATTTTTTTTTAACGTCTACTTATTTTTGAGACAGGGAGAGACAGAGCATGAACAGGGGAGGGTCAGAGAGAGGGAGACACAGAATCTGAAGCAGGCTCCAGGCTCTGAGCTGTCAGCACAGAGCCCAACGCGGGGCTAGAACTCATGGACTGCGAGATCATGACCTGAGCCGAAGTCGGCCACTTAACCAACTGAGCCACCCAGGCACCCCTACATATTATTTTTTAAAAAAGCACTCTACTCACATTTTGGATCAGCTACACTAATGATGAAGCTGGTAAGCCAAAACCCCCAAATTATTTCATCGTGATTTGGGGATTATGTTAAATGGGTGAACCTCTTTAACACACACCTCCCAGATCCAAATGCACAGGTCAGATTAAGCTCCCTTAAACCGCGTCTGTATATATGTGGTTGTAGCCAGATATGACCACTAGTTTCCTGATGCAGATGTTGGCCTGACGTTGACCCACATGCTTGTGGAAAAATGAGGTGCCACACTGAGTTGTTCCAGAAGATTTACCTTCATGATTATGATTTCTTTGGACTGATCTTAAATGAGGTTTTATCTTAAGAATACATTCCTATGGTGGCCAAGGGGAAGTAATGTGTAGCAAGGCTTCTGATAATTCACAAGATGGATCATGCAGAGTTGGCCATATTTAATGAAAGTCCATGAAGCTCCAAATTAGGTTTGCAAAATAATTTCAGGTAGTACCATGGCCAACCTCCTATGCCATCTAAATGAAAGCGACCCCCAAATACAGTATCAGTCTCCTCTTTCTTACCACTTTACTGGAAATAGTACATACAGACACTTTAAACTATTTGACATTTCCCAAGATAGCATGCTTTATCAGGTCCCAAGCCTTTATGCTTGCTCTGCCCTCTTTCTGGGAAGTTCTTCCTCTTAGGGCACATGCTGACATCAATTTCCCCCAAACCAGCTCTAATGTCACCTCCTTTGTGAAGTCTTCCCCAACCGCTTGCACTCCTGAAGCACAGGTGATCTCCGTCTACTATTTTGTGCCAGCACCTTTTATCTTCCCTCATTACAATGAGTTCTTCGAGGGGGTACAAAAAAGGCTGAGTAACCTCGGAATCCCAGGTTCCTAGCATATTTAGATGCTTATAAAACAAATGTATTAAAGAAAGAGAACACGAGGTGCACCGTTTTTCTGAAAATCTGCTCCCTTTTTTCAGAGTTGGAGCTGAACCCAACTCTATCTCATTCCCAGTGACCAAAGGGTAGGCACTGTTTCCACTCCTTGTAAGACAGATTTGTGAACATGTTAAATATCACCATACCCTCAGTTCCCCACCCAAGTCAGAGTAAATAATTCTCATAAGAAGGCAATTCCATGTCCCAAGAACCCAGAAAGATGAAAAGAACAAAGTGACACGGATGCTAGCAGAGTAAACACAGACTCAAATACATTTTGCACGTAGGTGCACAGATTCTAGAGAAGGAACGACAGGTACGCAGGTATGGGATGCTCAAAGAGATACCACTGGACAGCCTAAGGGCAACAGAAAGACATCCCTGCTTCTGCTTCCAGTGTGACTCACACAGTCAGTCTTTAAACACAGCTTCATGAAGAACCTGCTAAGTACTTCCTCTGCCCTAATGGAAATGGAGTCAAAGTACCTCTGACATGGAGACGCTAGCCCCAGGCTTTACTCAAGACAGTGCTGATTCATTGATTAGCAAGCAAAGATAGTTCAACAGTATAGATTTCAAACTTAAAGAGGTGGTTAAAATGTCAGGTTCGACCAAATCATGGTTGAATCCCCTCTTCAATATCCCTCTCCAATGGTCATCCATATTCCTCTTACACAGTTCTAATGTCAGGAGGTTTACTAGCACCCCTTAACTTTTGGACACTATTGACTGTGAGAAAGGTCTTTCTTACTTACACTGGGGCAGAACCTTTCACCTTGTAGCTGCCATAGTAGGTTCACCAAGAAGAGTCTCATGTCAGCTCCTCCAATATGGAAAACTCGGGATCCTGTCTCCTTAGGATCTTATCTATCTTCTGCTCAGACATCTTCATTTCCTTCGCCTGTCTTTCCTCATGTGACCTGGTTTCAGTGATGATAATTGTGATATCTGCTTTTCCTCCAAATGTTACTATAACCCAGGCATGCTGGAGCACCATGTATACATCTCAATTAATCCACACCAAACCCTTGAAGTGGGCATTATTAACCCCATGATAGAGTTGAGAAACTGGAGACCTACAGCAAAGCAGTTTGGCTGTGGGGGTCCCTGGAAGGTTGCAGTCATATTTACATTATAGACAGTCTGCTCTAGAGGCAGCGTAGGGTAAGGGCTGGGGGGGGGGGCAACGCTGGGGAGTGGGAGGCCTGTGATGAGGCTAACTGTCCTGTGCTTGCCCCTCCCCAGCCCCCTCTTTCTGCCGGCCAAATGTACTTTGCCTTTCGTCCAAGTCATTTTAATGGAGCAGAAAATGTACACATCTGGGGAAGCTTTGCAACTGCAGCTCCATTGTGCTGTCCTGTGGAGTTCTGCAGAGCCTTGGGTGAATGTCAAGCTCCTTCAGTTTAGCCAGCTGAGGCATGTTCAGTGGCAGCAGCGGGACTTATGTTTCATATTACTGCATGGAATTCTCAGTGTACTTTGCAAAACTATTTTAAGGAGACCTGGGTTCTGTGAATTTTAAAAGCAATTGGAGCATGTCTTTTCAACCTCGCCACTAATGATTGACCACATTTTTTCATGATTTTGCCTTTTTTTTTTCCTCTGTGATATTTAATTTGACTTTTAAAGTCTCTGCTTTAAAATTCTTGCTCCCACCCCCAGAAAGTAACTTGCTGGGCTGTGAGCTCAGGGCCCCCATCTTCTCAGGTAAACTCGAGGAAGTGGATAGGTAAACTAGGAGGCTTTGCACCTGCTGGGAGGCCCATGGTAGGCATTACCCTGAGTTGGGTACTGTCACCCCAAAGCGGGGGCATCAAGCCAATGCATCCACATAAACTCCCGGTCATGAAGTCTGGCTGGATTTGGTTGTGGGTTTGGGGCAGGGGAAGAGAACAGCAGTAGAGAGCAGGAAGGAAGGAAAGAGAGGAGTTGCTGTTGAGGACAAACTCAAAAGCCAGTGGACATTGCCTGAAGTTGGAAGGAATGCCAAATTGTCATGCAGGTGACAGCTTGGAGGGCCAAAGGAGTATGGGCTTTGGAATTGGCCCAGCGGTTAAACCCTGACTTTGCCACATCTTTTCTGTGACTTTGGGCAAGACAATTCACCTCTCTGAGCCTCAGTTTGATTATCTGTGAAATGAGGCTATCTTGTGGAGTTCTTGTGAGGCTCCGGGCAGGAATTTTTCACCCTCTCTGTTATCAGGATCACCTGGGACACTTAAAAAAATATCCCATTTCCAGCTCCTATCCCCCAAGATCTTGATTCAATTGGTCTGGGGATAAGGCCTGGGCATTAATTTTTATTTCTTTTAAATTCCCAGATTATTCTAACGTCAGACAAGGTTGAGTACTTCGAAGTTGTAAAATTTTAAGGTAACATGCCAGTCACATAGAAATTATTCAACGAGTTGTAGGTATTATTTTCAGGGGAAATATACAGAGTTCTGAAATGTCTATGTAACCTCTCTGAGGAACAGTAATTTCTTCATCTTAAACATGACATACCAATGTGAAAACAGGCAGCGTATTATTGTCTTAGGCCCCAGATCTAAATCCTGACCTAATAAGTAAGGCCTATTCTTCCTAAGTGTGTGGTCATGGACAAGTTTCTGAATCTCTCCAAGCCTCATTTTCTTAAAGGGGATATTCATACAGCTTCATAGGGTTGTTACGAGGATTAAATGAGATATGTAAATGTAAATGTTTATGTCAAATGATTGGCACAGTGCCCAACACATAGTGAGTCCTCAATAAATTGTAGATGCTGCTATTGTCATGCATATTATTATGTTTATTATGAGAGCTCTTATCCCCTTGCTGAGAATAAGGAGCCAATGAATGTTTATTGTATCAAATTGAATATAATGAGTTGAACAATGCTGATAATTATCCAATAAGTGCCCCCAGCATGCTTCCATCCAAGTGCCACAGAGCCCTGGGCACAGATGGGTCACTAAAGAAGCTCAGATCTCACACATTCAAGCCTCTGAGTCTCGGGATGTTGCCCAAATTTGCAGCATACACTTCCAAGATATTGTGTTTGAAGCCATGCATTCTTTCAAACTGACTTTGTGAAGTACTTTCTTAGAATAAATACAAACTTGTATGCATTACACAAAATGTGAAATGCAAAAACATTTATAGCGATTGAAAGCCTTGTGAATTAGCACCTTGGCTTGATGTTCAGATCAAGCAGACAATGGTCAAGCTCAACCAATGAGATCTCAGGTCTGTTATGACCTTATGTGGGTCACACAGAGGAGTTGGTCATACAGATGACCTGAATCCAGGCATTCTACTTCAGTAGTATATACTCTACATAAGCAACACAAAGCAAACAAACTCCCAATGGTCAAAGACCAAAAGAAGTTTGGTCGAACAAGTATTTGTTTAGGGTTTTCCATATGCCAGTCTAGGTGCTAGGATACAACAGTGAAAAACAGATAGGGTCTCTTCTCTAGTGGAGCAAACAAATTCCCAATGTAGCCCAAAAAACAGTAGAAACCCCGTTTGTAGTTTTCTTTTAGTGCCACTAGATAGGTTGACATTTTCAAACAGTTATCTCTAAGGAGAAAGCAAAATGGTCGAAGACCAGTAGAAGAGATTGTGACAAGGGAACATTATTTGAATTGGTTTTGAAAAGAAACAAAAAAGTTGGCTTACCTTGGAAGAATGCAACTTGCCTCAATTATGAATTTTAATTAGGGGCCAATTAGTTTTAGAAGCTGCCTCTGGTTTCACTTATTAGATAAACTCATTCTGTTATTTTTCAGCTGAAATGTCACTTCTTCAGGAAAGTTCTTCCTGACTTGTTCCTCCTACTGGAGGAACCCTCCACAGACCTCTGCCCTCCACAGACTAGCTCAGGTCCCTTTTACATATTTTCACAGCTCCTTATATTTTTCATTGTGGGGTTTATTGTAATATGTAATATACATTTATTCTATTATTGCCTGTTTCTGCTGGTAGACCAAAAGCTCCACTAGAGAAGAGATCCTATAAATTTTCTTCACTGTTGTATCGTTCCACCTAGCCTGGCATATGGGAGATCCTAAACAAATACTTGTTGAATTAGTGAAGTCGAAACATAGACCCTGGAGGAGAGGAAAGTTCCCAAAGGTGAGGAAGAAGAGGTATTCTCAGGGCTTTATTCTGTCCCTCTGAGTCTCACCTTCCTCTTGTGAGTGTGTCTCTGTTTCTGGGCCCCTACCATGTCTGGTTCCCAAGTGTGGCCCCAAAAAACAATAAAAGCTCCCTTTGTAGTTTTCTTTTAGTATCACTAGATAGGTTGACATTTTCAAAAGGTTATCTCTAAGGAGAGAACAAAATGGGTATAATTATAGAAAAATGTGCATAATGGAAAAATAGTCAAGTTGACAATCACACATAGTTGACACAGGCTCATTCCAATACCAAGATAATAGTATTAGGAACCTCACTGGCACAGTTCATGGGTCTCCTGGGAAACAAGATGGTGATTCAGCTTCATCCTGCAAGGCTAGACTTCCTTCTTACCCTGCTGTTGGCTGAAGTCACTGACTCTCTAACCCCCTAGTCTTCTGATGATTCCAACATTATTTGGTAGGAAACAGGTCCTTTAAAGACCATATGCTAGTTCTCTGGTTACCATCTCTGCTCATCTCAAGTACCTCCTGGCTCAGAATGTCTGCCCTTCACAGTCCTCATATGGTTAGAGTGCAGCCCACAGTGTCATTCACTCTTAGGCTTTTGTTTGGTAACTCTGGCTGCCATTCTGATGAGAGGCACAAAAGGGAACATTCATTTAGGAAGTCAACTCATCTCTGAAACTCATAGCAAATTATGAACAACTCTTTTTCTTAGGAATGTCTCCTAACCAGACCATAAATTCAGTATAAAATCAGAAGAAAGGAACGAAAATGGAACTAACAATTATTGATTTCCAGGACAGAAACAGTATTGATTGCTTTACATATGAACTCCTTTCATCTTTTCAAAACAACCCATAACTATTAATAACCCATTAGTATTATTATTATCTCTATTTTTCTGATGAGGAAGCTAAGACTTAGGGAGGTGATAGAAGTTGTTTATAGTCCCGTGGAGAATACTTGAACCTCAGTTTTTTGATCCAAAGCTTGAGTTTCAGGGCATGTTTTGATGTAGGCCCTACCTCAGTTTCCTGAGACAACAGGAGCTAAACTGCCCATGGAATTTGACCTCTTTTTCTGAAAGGCTTGAATCTCCACTTAGAAATCTGAGAACTAGGTCTTATGAGAAAGTCCAATAACTATCATTCCAAGCATCCCTAACTTGAGTAGCTAATGATTCTGTGAATACTGAGAATTTGATAACATTATCTGACCTGAATCTTTCAAGTACTATGAGTTTTCTAACTGTTCAAGCAGATTTCTATAGTCTTATACCTTCTGTTAATGGGAGTTTGAACCTGCTGGGAATCACCTGTTACTTCATGGTCTAGGTGGAGACTCCTCTGAGCCAGAACAAAATAGGATCCGAGAGCTCCGGTCAGAGATATCTCTGGGTGAAGAAGTGTCACCTCCTCCCAAACCCGTTCTTATCCTGCTGTTGTTTGGAGGAATATGAGTAAGAATAGGAATTATAGCCATGAACCTTTGTGGAATGCTTCCCTCATACCAGGCTTTACATACATTTCTCATTTAATCCTCAAAATAATCCTGGGTAGTAGGTACGATTAGATAGCCTCATTTTAAAGTTAAGGAAACTGAGACATAGGGATGTTAGATACCTTGTCCAAGGTCACTCAGAAATGAATGGTGGAGCCAGGATTTGTGACTCAGGTTGCTTGACTCTAGAGCCCCAACCGTGGACTTCTACTCCAATTCTGGTTCCCCCTGAGTCTGACTCTTGCCTCAGTGGAAGTGATCTGTGTCCTTCTAGCTAACATGGGGAGGTGATAGAGAATCATTCTCAGAGGGTCATATGCTGGTTCTCTAGGGGTGTCCAGATCATCTTGATTGATCCAGGCAATACCCTGGCTGGCACTATCTAAAAAAGCACCCTGGAGTTCATTGATATTTCCATCCTATGTTGTGGTAGGTGAGAGTGTACTAGATTCAACCCATAGTCTAAATAAAATTTTCTTTTATTTACTCAAAACAGGTTTCTTTATTTAGTAGCCCAGTAAATCCACCTATTATGCTAACCAGAAAAAAAAAGTCTGACCTCTGAGTTTTTATATCATGATGGAGAAATGACTCATATATACAATTTACAACACATTTTCTGTTGATAGTTCTTTTTCATATATTCCTTTTGTGCCGGTGGTAGGTGAATTGGAGTGCAGAATATCAAAACCCTACCTCTCCCTTTTTACTATCAGGCATACCCTTATTAGCAATGCAGAAATATGGCAAGAAGAGAGGAAAACATGATAATCCATTAAGGGTGAAACATTCCTCCTAAAACATAGAATAACAGGAGCAAGACACACAGGGGCTTGTGAAACTCTAGAGGAAGCGGTTAGGGAGACATTTAACTCAACTGGTAGGAAGAGTAGGTAACACCAGGACCCCACCTCCACCCTGCTAATGGGTCTTGCCACACTGCTGGGCCATCAAATGGTTTCTCATCACTGAGCTCTGCTTCTGGCTCTGGGACCAATTCTAGAGAAGTAACATGGCCCAGAAGAAGTTATGAGACAATAATAAAAGTAAAAAGTGCACAGGCTTGGAACTCAGATTTGGGTTCAATTAATATTCCATCACCAAGGTAATTTGGGACCTTGGGCAAGTCTCCAACTCTCAGCTTTTTCCATTGCCAATCAGAGTCTTATAAGGTGGTCACAGCGTCTAACAGTTTGCATGTAAAGTGCCTGATAGGCAATGCCTCATACATGGTAGGTTCCCCCAACTATCAGTTGTCCTCATTCTCTTCTTCTGAAGGAGTCTCTTTTCCTTTTAGGAGGTCATGGATGACACAAATGTCACAGATGACAAGGATGGATCCCTAGAAGGCAGTTATTTTGGGGTGAAATATCTTCCCCCCTCTCCCCAAAGACTGGGCAGTGTAATTGCATAGATCACACCCACCATCCCTTCCTGGCCAACGCTGGGGCAGTATGCTTTCTTTCAAAGCTGGGACCTTAGTAAGAGCTGTACTTTTATGAAGTTTTGGGACTTAAGCTGAATTTGGGATTTTGTTGTATGCTTTTAAAATTATGTTCAGATTTTGTATATTTAAAACACGACTTTGGAATTGTGAAACACAGTGTTCTCAATCATAAAAAAGGATGAATTATGTTATGCCTTTCTGTTCCCATTTCTGGGTTCTTTTTTTGTCTTCTTGTATGAATTTTTCTGTGATACCCTGCCTTATGTCTTAACTCATCTGGGATACTTGCTGTGAAAATTTGGGCAAGATTCTTAACTCCTGTAAGACTGCTTCATTCATTCATTCATTCATTCATTCATTCATTCATTCATGAACTATTTGTTGAGGACTTATTACATACTAGAAGCTTTTCTTAATACTTGGGATATAGTAAAGAACCAGACTGAGTTTTATCTCTAAAATGGGAAACTGAACTTACCTATCAGGACTGCTGAGAGGAGTGAATGAGATAATATGTGTAAAAGAGAGGAAGAGGCAAAGAAAAGGACGAAACTTTATTGATCTCCCTGCTCTGTCCCCAGTAATGCTAGATGCTTTACCTACAATCCTCATAATACTTGGAAAATACTTGTTATCTTTTTTTTTTTTTTTTACAGATGCATCTACTGAGTTTCAAAAAGGAAAAGTGAGGGCCCAAATCATGCCCTGTATTTAAATCTGGTATAAAGTTCCCATTCTATGTTGCCTTCAGTGGTCCCTGGTATACTACTTGTCACTCGATAGGTATGTCAAGCTCCATCACCAGTTCTGTGCAGAATGTGAGGATTTGCACCCCTCTTCCTGCTAGCTGATACATCTGATAGCACCAATTATGGTTTGGGTAGAGTAAAGACTACTTGAATGGAAAATCCAAATCCTATCCTCTAGTTCCTTAGGGAACAAGACATATGCATGAAATTTACAGATTTAAATTTGCCATTGGAATATGCAAACAGTTATCAATAACTCTAAGTCACCAGGGGAAGAACTCTGGTCCTCTGGCAGCTAGACTCATCAGCTTAGGAGACAGATGGGACATGGACTCTTGGCAAGAGGAATATTCTTTTTCCCAAACTAACCCATTTCTGCCTCTATGACCTTTAGAGATGAGATGCTCCAAACTCTATCCTCTGACTCTCACCATTTCCCAGGTGGAGGCAGGCCTCAACTGCACAAATAGAAAAATACATTTTTCCATGTGAGATGCTCAATGTCCAAGGAAAAAAGAGTCTGCCAGGAAATGTTCACTTAGGGGTCTACACACTTTCAAGAGGCAGAAAGCAGAGTAGTAAATGAAATAACTATGCTTTTACTTGGCAAAGGGGCTGCAAAACTGCCCAAGCAGAGCAAGCTGGACCTATTATGCATCCTTTTCTCTTCCATCTCTCTGTGTGGACAGGTCATAGCAAAAGCACACAGCAGATGAGCCAGTATAGGAGCCAGATAAGCTCTGCCTACATGGCTTCAACTTTTTGAGCAAATCCTTAATCTTTGGTATTAAGAAAAGGAAGGGCCATGCCAGAGAGTGCTTGTTGCCACTGAGAAAACTTGTGAGGGTTATGAGAGTGAAAAGACAGACCCAGCAGGAGCAGAGCAGAGCTTTGCATGCAAAAAAGGGAAGAGAAAAAAAAATCTTTTTCCTTGGCATGGAGAAATTTCATCCTGAAGGTTCTTTTTTTTTTTTCTTTTCTTGGCAATGTAATAAACACCTTAAAATAGAGTTATAAAACGGAAACAGATTCTATAGAAGCAGGAAACCAAGAATAGTGACTTCAGAGAACTTATAGCCCAAAGCTCTCATTCTAGATATGATGAAACTGAGGACAGAAGGACAATGATTACCCAAAGCCAAAGAGCTTGCCTTTGACCAAGTCCTTCCTGGAACCCAGATTCTGGTGGGCCTTTTCTCTGCCCTACATTCTCAGGCTTTCTCTCAATTACAGGGGACAGGCATCAGTAGAAGGTGATCTCATCTGTGCCCTTGGCATTAGCTTACCTAGTCCTAGAGAAACATAATTCATCATTCTCATGGTTTCGCCTCAAGAAGAAGCCTTTCCTGGTTGGGGAGGGTGTGGTGAGGAAGCCTCCCAACTCTCTCCTCTTAGATATCACCTTCCCCTGAGATTTCTCTCTCCAATCCTGCTGCCATTTCCATGCTGTCCCCTCAGTGCTATCTTCTATTCCCACCCTTCCCATCAAAGGGTGCTGTGGATTCTCTAACACATTGTCCAAAGCATGGTCCCAACTCATGTGTCACTAAGCATAGCTGAGGTAGTCTAGATTCCCAAAGAAGCTTAACTGAAACCAAGATGAAAGAGAAGGCAGCAGAATGTAGTGGAGTGATCTGAGCTTTGAAATCAGACAAACCCGAGTTCAAATCCCAGCTGCATAGTGCATCTGCTATGCAGACCTGAACAAGTCACTTCTCTAAAGTTTGGTTTCCTGATCTGTAAGGGAGGGAGACTTACCTCCCAGGGCATTTGGTACAATTAAATGAGAGAGCAAATAGAAAGCATTTAGCCCAGATCTTTGTATACAGTGGGCACTGGTGTACACAAAGCATTAAAAAAAAATCTGATTTAGAAAGCACAGGTTTAGAGTAAATCGCTCAAAAAATATTTCCTGGGCCACCTTCTCTATGCCAGACCCTGTGCTAAGTTTTGGGACGAAGACAAACAAGAAATGGTCCTTATCCTGCAGGAAATATTTTTTTCATGGGTGTTATGGGTTGAATTATGTACCCCTACCCCAAAGTTACATTAAAGTCCCAAACTCCAGGATCTGCAGAAATAAGGTGTTTATAGATGTAATCAAGTTAAGATGAGGCCATTAGGGTGGGCCCTAATCCAGTATGGCTGATATTCTTATAAGACAGAGACATACAGGGATAATGCCACACGACTACAGAGGCAGAGATTTGAGAGATGTAGCTGTAAGCTAAGGAATGCAAATATTGATGGCCACCAGCAGAAACTAGGAAGAAGCAAAGAAGGAGGGAGCATGGCTTTGTGGACACCTTGATGTTGGACTTCTGGCCTTCAGAACAGTGAGAGAATAAATTTCTCTTTTAAAAAAATGTTTTAATATCTTTATTTTTGAGAGAGAGAGTGCAAGTGGGGGAGGAACAGAGAGAGAGGGAGACACAGAATCTGAAGGAGGCTCCAGGCTCTGAGCTGTCAGCACAGAGCCCAACGCGGAGCTTGAACCCATGGACTGTGAGATCATGACCTGAGCTGAAGTCGGACGCTTAATCATCTGAGCACACAGGCACCCCAAATTTCTCTTGTTTTAAGCCACCCAGTTTCTGGTACTTTTTCAGCAGCACTGGAAAACCAATATACTTGGGGAGATATGCAAGGGAGCAAATGCAATAACTATGACAGAGTGGAAAACACTGACTGAGTTTGTTGAGTTGAGCCTGTTACATTTATCCAATTACGTAATCTTGGTTAAACCAGGAAGACTTCTTGTGGGGCTTAGTGCTAGTAGAGGTATGTATAAGTGGAGGCAGTTTGTCCAGGAAATGGACAGTCTGTGTCTGCCTGAGGAAGCCAGTGAAGGCTTCTCAGAAAGAATAGTTAGAGCTGGGGCCTGAAGGATGGCTAAAGGGTCAGCAAGTATGGGCTTAGGGAGAGGGGACACCGTTTGTGCTAGAAAGCCTGGTGTGTGCAGAATCAGAAAAATGTGAACTAGTTTTAGAATTTGGGAGAAACGACCAATATGTAATCACTGCTGGAGCTCAGTGGGGATATTTATCTGCCTTCTAGACTTTTCCACTTTGCTATCCCACAGACACCTCTTACACAAAATGTTCCAAATTGAACTAGACCCTGCTTTCTACCCCTACCCTTACCTCCTCCTACCTGTTCTCCTGTGTGCCCCGATTTGGTGAATGGCCCGCCACCCGCCCATCCAGCCTAGTGAGAGGTCTCCAGAGCGCCTGTGTACTCTGCTCTTGGAAGCTGACTTCCTTTTCGTCTCTGATTTACACCAGCATTTCTGGGCTTTACTATCTCTGGTTCTAATGCATTCTCACTTGGCACAAGCTCCCAACTCTCCAGCTGTGTCTCTCGGCCATCTTCCTTCCAGCCAAGCCTCTCTGCCAGATAATTAATGATCTGTAAACAAATGCTTAATTGCAACAGGGGAGCACATATCTAAAGAAACTTTGTGATAAAGCAAAGGATCCTTTTTATAACATGAAGAACATTTCTCTCGCTAACTCTCCCCCACCCTCAGCTCATCATTTAGTCTGGATTTTTGTTTCATGTATTAAATCTAAACTTTTTTTTACAGCAGAAGCCACAAAACAAAAGAACAAAAACCTGCCCAAGGGACAGATGGTATCATCCTGAGGTGCAGACGTGTCAGGTGCTTCCTTTCTGAGACACTCTTTTCTTTAGACTTGGCCCTTAGACTCAAGACTTGGGCACTTGCTAGGAGAAAGGAAATTTTGGCTCCTGGCAAGAAGGAGAGGAAAATGTGGACTTATTAAGAATCTAACATATGCCTGCCTCTTTTATTTATGTTCTCTCATTTTCCTCTTCACAACGCCCCCATGAACTGCTATCCATTGTAGAAATAAGAAAGTTAAGCACCTTGCCCAAGCTAGTGGCAGCTACTAAGGGGGAATGACTGATACTGAAGGGGTGCCTGGATGAAATATAATGAGATTATTATCTCTCAGCACACCTGTTCAAGCTGTTCGAGTTATCTAGTCAGCCATATTGCCTTTTCAGAGTGGATTTGAAGCCCTGAGTCAGACAGTATGTCTTTTGCCCAGCCATGCTGATTTCCCAAGTGGGTGGGTCCCCCGAGCTTGGTGGGCCAGCAGCTGCAGTGGGAACCTTTCTTTTTGCTGCTGTGTGAGGGCTCTAGCCTCATGCTGGGAGTCACTGTTGGGTGCTGCTGTGGGAGGGGCCAATTCAGCCACATATGCCCTTCAGAGAGGAAGCACCTTGGCTCTGATCTGACATTGAGCCTCCTCAAGGGAGTTCGAAAAGGTGGTTTTTGTGCAGTTCTTAATGGCCCAGCTGTTCCCGAAAGAGGAAGCACAGAAACATTTTTAGAAAAGTTAGTGGAGTGTGACAGAACCCAGGGACTGTACCCACAGAAACTCTTCCCCTTCATAAAGTGTGGCTTCAGAAAACACTTGGTGTTCACAGAGAACCTGCCCCATGCCAGGTCCTGTGCTCTATTCTAGATCTTCTACCTCTCCATCTTGGAGGTCCCCTTCCTATCTGTGCTTTCACGTGTTCAAGCCTGTCCCAGCCTAATAACACCACAGCAGCCACCTCAAAGCCCTCACTCATCCCTGCCTTACCTTTAGTTACTTCCTTCTCTCCTCCTCTTTACAAGCAGAACTTTCTGAGAGAAAGTGAAGTCTACACTTATTATCAGAATTCACTGACTTCCCATTCACTCCTCAGCCCCACTGCAGCCTGGCCTTCCTTTCTACTGAACCCATTCTCCCAACATTACCAGTGACCTACCGAGTTCAAGGACACATTCCTTCATCTGGTCTCAGCAGCATTCACACTGTTGACCTGGCCTTCTTCCAAAACGTTTTCTCCCTTTGACTTCAGTAGTCTTGATTTTCTTCCTACTTCTTTAATGATCCTCAGTCTCCATGGTAGGCTCCTCCTCTTTGACCCACATTTTAGATGTCATTCTCCCTCAGAATTCTGGCCTTCTTATTCTGTATGCTCATACACTTAGCGCAGACTTCTCTTCTGAGCTCCAACACATGTGCATACAGCTGCTTACTAGCCATCTGGACTTAGATCTAAATGGCATCTCAAATAAATATTCCAAAGTCATCTCTTCAAACATTTATCCCAAGCCCATTTCTTCTCAAATGTTCCCCATTTTAGTAAAGAGAACCGTCATCCACCATGACCAGTTTAGAAACCCGCGAGATCTTGACTCCTGTCCTCTCATCTCTCAATCATCAAATTCTATCGATTCTGACCCCATAACTATCTCCCATATCTTCCTATGTCCTTTCTTATCCACTATATTCTAGCTTAATTTTTATTTCTCTGCTCTTAGATCTTACCCCTTCCCAATGCATTCTCCAAACCATTGTGATCTTGCCCAGATGCAAACCTGATCCTGTCACTCCTTAAATAAGACTTTCCAAAGGCTTCTCATCTATTTCCAAAGTCCCACCTAATTTTAATCCTGTATAGTCTGTCCTCTACCAACTCTCTGGGTTCCACTCAGGCTACATATTCCTTCATTCTCTGTGGCAGTCAAATGGGTTGCTACCTGGTTCTCCTCCCTCTTCTTCTTGTGACCTTTCATTTTGGATTAACTGCAGATTCACATACGCTTGTAAGAAATAATCCAGAGAGATTTTATGAGCTCTTCACCCAGTTTCCCCCCGTGGTAACATCTTACATACTATAGTACAATGCCACACCCAGAAAATTGACATTGATATAATCCATTGACCGTATTCATATTTCACCAGTTTTACATGGACTCATTTAGATATTCAGTGCTGTGCAATTTCATCCCCTGTGTAGATTCATGTGACCACCACTACAGTTAAGATATACAGCACTTCCACTGGGAGGCTCAAACCAGCCTTCCTGTGGTTCCTTCAATGGGCCAACTTTCTTTTACTTCTATGTCTTCACATAAGCTGCCCCCCGCCATCCCGCACCCTTCATTTGGTCAATTATTAGTTATCTTTCAGGCCTTAACTTAAATATCAATTCCTCAAAAAGACTTTCTCTGACTCCACACTTGGTTAGGGCCCTTGCTCTCTGTTCCTTTAGCACCCTAGACTTCTTCTCTCCCATCAGAGCTCCTATTTTCTCATTACTTGGGAGAGAGTAACCTGAATGAGAGCAAAGGTTGTGTGTAGCTACTTCACATCTATAGCTCTAATACTGGGCACGGTACCTGCCACAAGGGAATTCCTCAATTAAAATGGGCAGAGATCAGAAATTCATGAAAACTGATAAGTCAGGGGAACTCCCTCACTCAAGGAGCTCCTAGTCATGAAGTGGGCAACTCCAATATGCAAATTAGTGCTGTCTTAGAGGGAAGCACTGAAGGTTGTGGGGGTCTGGAGTATCTGTTTTCCTTCCAGCTTCTAGATACACAGAGTCAGGCACAGTGAGGACCAGAAGTCCTCCAGGACATGTGCCCAGAACCCTTAGCATAGTTTGGCAGGTCAGCTAAGTGGAGCAGACACTGTGGTAATAAGCCCAAATGCCTGATTTCAAAGACATCAACGGGACTATTTTCTCAGCTTTATAATCATAGACTGAGCAGCAATTGTGGCCACAGACTGGGTCCTCATGTTAGCCACATGATAAGCCCTGATCTTGGCACAGATCCTGACACTAGCCAACCAGGTGATAAATACAACATCTTCCACAAAACAGGTAAGGTACACAGGTAATGGCAGACATTCAGAGCAAACACACACTGACACAAGGAAGGCAGAATCCAAGCATACGTCCTGTTAGGGGATCAATAGCATAAACATCCATTTTATACCCTAAGAAGAGAAATAGAATTATTGACTCCTGAAGCATTCAAGCTGGAAGGGTCCTTAAAGGCATCATGCCCCATCACATCACCTTTTATAGCACAGGGAATGGGGATTGAGCTCTTTGTATATAGGAGTACAAATGTTAACATTTCACATCTAGCTTTAGATGCAAAAGCCTTTGTTCCCATTTCTGAGTCTTCTCTAATTAATTTTACCAAAGTGTAACTGGTCTTTGACTCAGAAACATCAAACTGAAGATTTTGCTTGGCCTCCAGCTAGCCCTCTCCAATATACTCTTCCCCACCAGCCTGAGTGATCTATTTAAAGCACAAAGCTGGCCAGGTTACTCTCTTGCTTGAAACCTTTCACTAGCCTCCCATCACCTTCAGAATAGAGTCCAGGTTCCTTAGTCTCCAGACTCAGCATAGCCCTGCCTCCTCTCCTGTCTTCTCTCTGGCCTCTCCTCACACCTGCCTTTACTGAGCACACTGTGGTGTTTTATGTGGCTGTGGAAGCTGTGCCTGCTCCCAGAATGTTTTTCTTACTGATATTTGCCTGGTTAACTGTTTCTTAACCTCCAAGCTCCACCTTAGCTATTATTTCTTCCAGAGAGCCTTCCCAGAACCCTTGGGTTGGGTTACCGTACCTTCACCCTGTCCTATTACCATGCCTCCCCCTCTCCCTGCAATATGCCACTTGGAACCTTTGATCGGGCCATGTTATTTGTGGGTCTGTATCTCCAGATGTCTGTGCTGCTGTAGGACAGGGGCTGCATCTTAACATCCTTCTCATCTTGGTGCCCACCACAGGACCTAGCACACTGAAAGTTCTTGGTGAATTCTGATAGAAAGGGAAAGCTGTTTCACGAATAACAATCCTGAGGGTTAACTGTGTGCCAGGCAACAAAGTGCTCTGCACATACCATGTCACTTCATTTTCCTAATAGCCCTGAGACCACGCAGTACTCTTAACAAAGCCCTCTGCACCCAGAGTGGTGAATGAGAGTGTCCCACAGAGACTCCAGTAATACTCAGAGACAGTCTCTAGGCCCTGGTCCTGGCCCCACCCTCCACTGCAAACCATGGCCACTGGACTCAAGTCTGCCCTCTCCTCTCACTCCTGGACTTGCCTCTCTACCCAACCCTTTATGGTAGGATTCAGAGTCAGACTCTTTGCCTGTCTTTCTTTTTCACTTCCACCTCAGACACTGGCTCTCACCCTAAGGATCCAGCTCTACAGTCTGCAAACCTAACCTATTCCACCCCAGGGGACAGCCAAGGCTCTAGACTTTGCATCCCAACCCAGGTCCTTGATTAATGAGAAGAGTAGATCACCATGGGATTGATTACATGGCTGTTCCAAGGACAATGAGGAAGCTCAGTTAAGTAATGTGTTCAAGATCACATGGCCTGGCTTCTGGCCAATACCAAGACCCAGACATAGCATCTCCTCTTGTATGGAGGGCACACTCCCTCTTCTTTCAAACAGCCCTCTTCTGTAGCCCTTTGAATGCCTGCCTACATGTCCATTTCACACCTTGGTTATGAGATGCCCAAGCAGGGGCTGTTATCTAGCACTATTCCTGGTGTCCAACCTGGCACAGAGAAGAGCCTTCGGAAAGGCATGATAAAGCGACAAATGAGTGTCAAGATCAAGCTCTCACCAGTCCCCCCTGGCTACAGTGGATGTTCTGCCCTTTCACTTCTGTTCCCAAAGGTACTTAGAATCCTCCTTTGCATTTGGTTTGGCACCAGAGAAGCAAAGCTTCTGTAAAGCTGCCCCAACAAATGCATTTTCTTGTCAAGTTTTCTTTGCAATTGATACTAAATCTCCCTGTAAAGAAACCACACCCTCCACATCTTAAGGGAAACTAGTCATGGTATAATGGTTTAAATAAAGGAATTGTGAAATTCTGTGGAAAGTACCAACCTCTACCTTATCCCTTCTGTCCTGAGAACATCAAGCTCTCAGATGAAATGTTTTGATGCTGTGAAGAGAAAAAAAGTGCTTTGGAGTTACATAAAGTTGGGTTACAATCCTGGCTTTGCCTCCCAGGACGTGTGGACCTTAGGGAAGAAATCTGAGAATCATTCTGTGTTCTAACCTCTTCCTTACTCACTCCAGTCAATCTCTCAACAAGTCCTGTCAGTTCCACCTTCTAAATAGTTCTTCTCCAATCTCTACTTCAGTTGTGAGCTGGTCCGGTGATTAAGCACTCAGGCTCTGGAGTGAAACTGTCTGGACTTGAATCCCAGTTCTTATTTACTATGCCATCCTAATTTACTTAATCTTTCAATGTCTGTTTCCTCACCTGTAAAATGGGGATTAAAAATCTTAGGCTGCTAACAAGATTCAATGAAATAATCCTTATAAAGTGCTAGCATTGGGGCGCCTGGGTGGCTCAGTAGGTTGAGCGTCCGACTTTGGCCCAGGTCATGATCTCGCGGTCCGTGAGTTCGAGCCCTGCGTCGGGCTCTGTGCTGACAGCTCAGAGCCTGGAGCCTGTTTCAGATTCTGTGTCTCCCTCTCTCTCTGCCCCTCCCCCGTTCATGCTCTGTCTCTCTCTGTCTCAAAAATAAATAAACGTTAAAAAACATTTTTTAAAGTGCTAGCATAATTCCTGGCACAGAGTTGGAGCATATAAACATTAGCTCTTCTGATTATTTCTTATTACCTCCTTTGTTCAGGCTGTTATCATCTACAACTTCACACTCCCCTCTGCTCCTTACTTCCCTCAACCTCTGACCATCCCTACAAGGTCTCCTGTCTGGTTTCTCTTCTCTGGGACCTCTTCTCCAATCCATTCTTTGTGCCATTGCCAGAATATTCGCTGTAAAAGGCATATCTGATCATGTGATTTGCAGACAAGAAACCCTGTCATGGTGCCCCATTGTCCATAGAATAAGCACTGTCCTTAGCTTTGCAGTCAAGGTCCTCCATTCTCAGGGTCCCTGCATACTTCTCAACAGTCATGCGAAGAAAATTTTGCCCCCATTTTATTGCCTTGGAGTGTTTGAGTGAACATCCCAAGGACCTATAGTTATTCACTGGGCCAGCTGAGATTTGTACCTGTCTTCTGAGCCCATAATGCTCTGTGCATTGGCCACACTGCCTCTCCCCACACTGACCATCCATGAACTGACAATGAGCATCAGATAAGCAGGAAAGGAAGAGTGCTGAGATGAGAAAGAGGGGCTGGTGTGGAGACATCACAGTGGCCAACCTGACCAGGGAAGGCTTCCTGGAGAGGCTGGAGCTCTGAGGACCTGGAGGGGGCAGGGTAGCAGAGGTGAGACTGGAGAAAATGCTGAAACTGCAATTTCAGAATGGTCTGGTGAGATGAAGTGAGATTCAAGTGTGAGTGGAAACATGTGCTTCAGATGCTGCTCTCTTCTTCCCCAATACTGGCGAACCCCAGGAAGCTCTGAGGTTTGGTTCTTGGTTTCAGTCACTGTTAGCGGGGTTGGAAGTACTACATTAGGTTGAAGGGCTTGCCAGGTCCTCTTTGTTATCCACAGATTAATGAACTCTAGGTTGGTTGGGGAGGGGAGGAGAGTCCCTTTCTCTTAAGTTCTTTCCCTGCAGCAATACTGCCCAAATATCCATCCATTTGCTCAGCAAACCTTCCCAGACACCTGTGGGGCCCCAGGCAGGCCCCACACTGGAAATGCAGAAAACAATCACAGGTGTTCTTCGCTATAAAGTACTCATGATTTAGTGGCGAGAAAACCTCACATACAGTGACAATACTGTGTGAAAAGTGCTCTGGGCTCTAGGGTATGGAAAGCTAGGGAAATCTTCTCAGAGGTGATACCTGAGCAAGATTCAGAGTGAGCATATTCTTTCAAAAAGATTACTTGGATTCATTTCCAAAGGTGAGTTTGGGTTATTGCTTTTTGTGATTGTGACTGTAATTGCAGAACAATACATTCTTGCCTGGTGTCACACAGAGCTTTTAGGACATGAAGGGTAGAACAGTGGTGTGGTAGACTCCCTGGTTTGGGGGCCCTAAAATGTATTTCCAAACACAGTGGAATTTCCCCAACCAGGGATAACATCATCACTTTCCAAGACTTCATAGCCTGGCAGAGAGTCTGCAGGTTGCATGAGAGGACAACGAGTGCTCTCTCTGGCTGTATTCAGGACCCGGTGAGGTAATATAAAAGGACAGTGGCCTGGGATGCAGGCTGCTCTGCCACCACTGACTTGCTGTGTGACACAGTATAGGCCCATGAACCACACTAAGCCTCAGTTGCCTCCTTCATCCAGTGGGGACAATATTACCTCACCTGGTCACTAAATGGTAGCTATTGGTCCCAGGTCTCTCATTTCCAAGCTATATGTCCCCCTCTCTCAGCCTATTTCCCCATCTGTGAACAAGGCAGAATGGTGAGGCTGTGTGCAGGGAAAGAATGAGAGAATATTCTCCAAGGGCTGTTTAGCTTTGACATCCCATGCATAAAACAACAGCCAGATTGGACTGTTGCTTAATTCTATCCAAACTGCCAGATAGGCATTTGAATAAGTAATCTAATATATACATTTTTATTCTATTCAATATTCAGGTCGTCTCCTGGCTGGAATGAGTATTCAGAATGATGATTGCTTCGAAACATACCATTCCAAATACGAATGAGGATATTTTTGCAATATTCAGTTCAACAAGGATAGGGAGGTATGAGATTAGGTTCTGCAAATAATCACACATTTCACATCTTGGATGCCTATACACATACTTACTACATGTCTTTCTTCATAACCTTGGAAATGCAAATCCCTGTACTCTTAGAGGCTTCAGCAACCCTCCTGTGCTGTCAATTCCCATGTGAATACAGTAGAGCAAGGCAAAAATATGTGACCTTTCACCTGGTGTTTGTTTGAGGCTCTGCTACAACATCCTCCCCACCCAATAAGCTGTGATCTCATGCTCCCTCATGCTCCAGCAGGGACAGAGAGCTCACTACTTCTCAAAGCATCTAATCCCACCCATGGGCACCTTTGACTTGGGGAAACAGTCTCTCTAGTTGAGAAATCTGCCTACTACTGGTGTTCCTACATCGATCCTTGTTCTGCCCTCAGATATTCTTGCAGAGATTGAAGGCAATGACACTATTCCTTTCACCAAGTCAGCCTTTTCCTGAACTGAATCCCTACTCCCTCCAACCAGAAAACTACTCTTCCTTTGTCCCCAGCACAAGACTCTATAGGGATGAGCCTAAGGACACCAAGAGCAAAGGTGAGCTCAAGATGTCCTGGTGAATTCCTTTTTGTCTGGCTTCCCGCGCCATTGAGTAAGAGAGAATGAAGCTTTTAAAGTAACAGGGAAAAGTAGCTGATTCTGAGGAATCTTTTGCCAAGGATTTTCAGGAAACAGAAAACATTGGGGTGCCAGGGTGGCTCAGTTGGTTAAGCATCTGACTTCGGCTCAGGTTATGATCACACAATTTGTGAGTTCGAGTCCCACATCGGGCTCTGTGCTGACAGCTCAGAGCCTGGAGCCTGCTTTGGATTCTATGTCTCCCTCTGCTTGTTTTCCACCCTTCCCCTGCTTGTTCTCTCTCTCTCTCTCTCTCAAAAATAAACATAAAAAAAAGAAAGAAAGAAAACACCACTGGGGAAGGAAGATCTTGGATTACAGCACGAGTGTTACCCAGAAACTGTTTGCAACCAGCATGGCACCCACCCCAGAAGGTGTGTGTATGCAGGTGTGTGAAGTACAAGTGCTTACACAGTGAGCACCTACTCATCTACTCAGCTGTGCCCTGGTAGGGTCAGTACAGAATAAGTTGCTCACTTGGGCAATTGTCACATGTCTTCAAGATTCACTCAGTCATCGGGGCGCCTGGGTGGCGCAGTCGGTTAAGCGTCCGACTTCAGCCAGGTCACGATCTCGCGGTCCGTGAGTTCGAGCCCCGCGTCAGGCTCTGGGCTGATGGCTCAGAGCCTGGAGCCTGTTTCCGATTCTGTGTCTCCCTCTCTCTCTGCCCCTCCCCTGTTCATGCTCTGTCTCTCTCTGTCCCAAAAATAAATAAACGTTGAAAAAAAAATTAAAAAAAAAAAGATTCACTCAGTCATCACCTCTTCTGGGCGGCAGTCCCCGACATGCCCTCTTAACCTTAACCAACCCTGCACCCCCATGAAGCTTTCTGCACTTTCCTCTATATTGTCCAGTTCCCTGCCGGTCTGTCCTCTTGGACAGTGGTACCTTCTTGAGGATGCTGACTGTGTCTGATTCGCCTTTGTCTCCCTCGGCCTGGCAAGGCATCAGTGCTTCATACATGTCGATTGCAGGAATGTTGTGTGGAAAGGTGTCTTAATCCTATTTTGGGGTTCTTACCACTGTCTCTGCTGCCGTGTTTCTCTTTCCTTACTTATAAGAGGATAACGTGATACAAAATTAAATAGAGTATAATCCTCACAAGATGTGGACATCTGTAGGGGGAATCACTTGGATAAGCTCATGGTATACACGCTTCTGAAAGTGCACCAGCCTTTCTGTGAGAGGTGGAAGTTGGGGTGGATAGTGCTATTTCTCTATCCTTCGTCTACCCCGAGCTGACTGTTCCCAGCCCTGATCTGCTGTCCTCCCCTGCCTGGCCCCTCTGGAGCAGCCATTCCTCTGGAGTTGACACTCAGATTTTCCTTCTTTTCTGCCAAGTCACAGCTTTTGGATGCGCCCTATGCAGATGTGTAGAATTCTTGCACACATCTGCATATCAGAGGGGCAGGGAAAGTTGCTTGGCAAGAGGCCCTGGCTCAGCAGGAGTGCTCTGCTGGCAAGCCTCAGTTGTGAAAGGATCTCTCTCTGTGCTGTTCTTGGCCAAGGAACTCAGCCAGAGACTGGGCTGGTCAGGACTGGGCTTTGTCCTACCCAGGGAAGACCGCAATATGGTGCATTTCTGGGGGCACAGGAAATTGCAACATCTTAGTCTCCCCTGAGGAGATTAAGAAAATGAGTGGACAAGTCTTAGGGCAGGGAATGGGTGTCTCAGGCAATGGCACAAAAAGAAGGAAAATGCATTCATTTAGCTATTGATTTAATAAGAACAGCTCAACGACCCCATTTGTAGAGGGTCTGCTTTGTGCCAAGCAGTACAAGAGAGTGAGTTATTAAATATGGCGGTCTGCTTCCATCTGAGACCTGCCACTTTCAAGGTCTGAGACCTGGGGTAAGTCCTTTAACCTGTTTTGGTATCAGTTTACACATCTGTAAAATGCAATGATAACTGTACCTGCTGCAAAAGGTTGAGGGGAGGATTAGATAAGATAAACTCAACAAAGCACTTAACAGAGCATGTGATAAGTGTTTAGTAAACATCAGCTCTTTTTGAGTACTTTGTTTACTTTACATCCACTATGTGTCAGTCATCATACTGGGTACCCTAAATATTTTGTCATATTTATTTCCCACAGTAAACCTCCAAGACAGGTATTATTACCCCTGATCTGCAATCAACTAAACTGAGGCCTGGAGATGTTAAGATACTCCTGAAGGTCACACACCACATGAAAGGGCTGACAGATTTAACTTTCAAGACCATGGGAAGCCAGATGCAAATGTCACTCAGGAGGCAGGGCCAGAGTTGGAGAGTCCCAGGGAAAGAAGGCCTAAGCCTGTATGTGGGCCAGGGTAGCAGAGGAAATCAGATTCTTGTCCAGAGTGGTTGACAGCACAGCCGGAAATAATGTGCTGAATGTCAAATCTGATGGGTGAAGCAGAAGAAGAACAAGGAGAATGAATGGTATGGATGGCAATCAGCAAAGGCAAGAAACAAGACAATATAGGTTCCTGGGAGGAGGGGAAGGCCATGGCCAGTGAGTCACAATAGAGGAGAGTGAGTGTGCCAGAGCTGGCTGGCCTGGGTTAGGCACTTTCCCTCCCTGGACCTGTAGAAAGGGGTAATAATTCTTAGGTCCCAGGGCTGAGGTAAGGACTAAATGAAGCACTGCACAGAAAGCTCTTTTCATAATGTTTGGAACCTGTGAAGTGTTTAACAAAGGATCTGGAAAAAAATATCCAGACTAGTATTTGGAGAATACATTTCAGAAAGAGTAAGAGAGGTCATTTTATTCATCCTTTAACAGTGAGGATCCCAGCTTCAGTCTATTGTGAAGGATGGTTGGGGCCAGCTCTTGCAGAGGTCTGATCAAGGAAGATCCTTGGAGGCCTACATCAGCACACAGGGGACATGTGCTAGCCCTGCTTTAGGGAAGGAGGAGGGTGACAGTGGGGTATATGACTGGTGGACCTGTGACTGAGTCCCAGGAAGAAAGGGTTGCAGGTAGAAGCTGTTTCTAAAAGGGCCACAGAGCTAGGAATGTAGAGAGGGGGAAATGAACATTTTCCCAATTTTTGGACTGAAAAGCCTGCAGTTTCAGTTGCTATAGTATTTCTTGTCCCGGAAGCTTGATATAAGCAGGAAATACCTTTGGTTGGTCATCAGATTTCTCCTGGTGGGTGTTGGGACTGACTAGGGTGGAGCACTCTCAATTACAGGAAGTAGGGAGTAGGGAACCTCATGGGCGGGGCTGAGCAGGAAAGAAGCAACACTGTAGATGGCATGTAAAGTGGAATGCATCCTTTGTGAGTTATGTGTGATGTCACTTTGAGACTTCCAGAAATAACTAAGCAAGACTTTGAAGGAGCCTGGAGTCCTGCATTGGCAGGTAGGGGCATAAGCCAGCAAATCACAGGTGAATACCATAAATGGGACCCCATTTGTGCCCACAGGCTGAGGTGGTCTGGGGACACATCATTACGCACTCTTTACTCATAACCCAAATAGTTCCTAGGGGTCTGAGGTCATCTCTGAAGATAGGTATGCTTATATTTCTTTTATGTATTTCTTCCCTTACTTCTAACATCTTGATGGCTAATAAGATGGCTAATAAGATCCTCTTGTTGTAACCTTGCAATATCCCCCAAATTCACTTCCTCCCTATTTCTCCAACTTCATTCTCAGTGCATGAGGAATAGGGCCCACTTTTCAGTGATTGAGGGTGGTGGTAAGAGCTAATCTATGCCTATTATTATGTTAAATGCAGGAAATATAAGAAGCAATAGAGCACAGACTTTTTCCTTAAGGATTTATGAGCTGATTTCAACCATTCATCTGAAGACTCCTCAAAATTGTCAAAAACTGAATGAGTTCACTCACTCATTCATTTAATCAATGAACAAACATTCTCTGGGCACTCTGCCAGGATTGGTGCTAGCAGCTGGGGACACATGGCCCTTGGGTCCTAAGGCCTTAAGATCCTTATGATCGAGGGAGACAAATACACAATAGAGGGCTGTGCAGTTAAGCTGCACTGTTGACAGTGGTCAAACTGAAAGAACAATGGAGATCATTTCTATGAAAAGGTATTCCTTAGGTCATTTGCCCAATAATTTCCTTTCCTCATCCTTTCCCTTGGAAGATGTGTCTGAATAATATGGGTAAGGGAGAGGGCCACTGGGGAGGCAGTGTGGAGTAAGGGAAGGAGAACAGGCCATGCAGCTAGATAGTCGTGGGTTTCAGTACCCAGATCTGCCATTTGTTAGTTATCTGAACTTAGTCATTCACCTCTCTAAGTTTCAATTTTTTCATGTGTAAAAAGGGCATCATTTACATAAAGCATCTTGAATAGTCCTGGGCACATAATAGGTACTCAGTAAATGGAAGCCATTTTTATTTTATCCCAAATTTCAGGTTGTTAGTGTCAACAAATAAATGAACTTTACTATGATGAGCTATTGAAATTTTACAGTTTATCTCCCAACGACTTAGCCCAACCTATAGTAACCAACACAAATGGCTTAGATATGGCCTTGCCATGTTCACCCATCTAAGGCAACCAGTTGAGATCTGCTTACTCAGTTCATTTTATTTGTTTCTCTTTCAAATTCCAAGTCTTTAATTTGACCTTTGGAGGATTCTAGTTGGCAAAAGGTCCAAGTTTTCCCACAGGCTGACTGTCTGCTGTGCTTGGGCCCAGTCCCTACATATGGACTGGGACAATAATACTTGAAACTGATCCTTCAAGGAGGCCCTCTTCTTCCCTCCCCCTTTTCCTCAGCTCTCTGTAAAGCATCAAGAATAAACAAGAACACATGTGGCAGGAGCATTCCTCTCTCTATGGCTGTGTTCCAACAGATGGGACACAAGAGGTAACCCTCTTGAGCCCTGATTATCAGCAGACTGGGGATAGGCAATGGGGGATAGAGATGGTGGGTAGATGGAGGAAAGCTCAAGTTATTCAGGTCAAAACTGTCTGTGCTATGGAGTCCAAGAGCTGAGAGGGGCTTCTAAGACCACTTGACACTGACACATAATTTTTCTGTGACAGATTGGGGAAGAGAGGCATCTAGAGGTATCTACAGCCACCAGCCCTCTAGTGACAAAGCGAGAACCTCAGACTCAAGTCTCCAACATTCCAGTCTGTGCCTTCTTCATGTTCCTGGGCAGCTTTGTTCAAGCATCTATAATGGCTTCCTATTTCTAACTGTACCAAATTAAAATGTTCTGGTCTGGCACTTAGGGTCTATGAGATCTGATCCTCACTGTACCTTTCTAGCTTTCTTTCAAACTCAACAGACAACTTGGACTGGTACTTCCTGATCTTGAAAATTTGATCCAAATTTTCCTCTATGTTGTTTAAATCCCCCTTTTCTCTGGTTTCTGTTCTGGGATCCCTGGTTCTTACTAAGTGTCTTCTTGGTTCTGTCCTGTCCTGACCACTTTGGTCTCTGGCTGAGATTCAGCCTTCTTCATTACAATGCCATTTGGAGGCTCATTTAGAAGGGCACATTATGCTGTGTCAGATGAGGCAGCTGGGGAGTGGGTGGGACCTGATGTTAGAGACTTCTACTAGCAGAGTTGACTCAGCAGTGTCCAGGGCATGGCTATCTCTGACACCTGAGAACAGATGCCAAGAAGGTCTGAAATGAAAGACAAGGAGCCTTCAGCAAAGGCTAATATATGGGAGATGATCTGGAAGCTCAGGCAGGAAGGTAAACTGAGGAAAGTCTGTCTGGAAGTGAGGGTAGCATGGCCAAGGAAAGTGGTGAGAGGCTACTATCTGAAGCTCAGTCAGAAAATAAGTGTGGGTCCTCTTGTGTTGCTGGGACCTTGTAGGAGAGGAATTGCTTTTGAGGGCATTAAAATGGAGAGATGTGGGGCGCCTGGGTGGCTTGGTCGGTTAAGCGTCGGACTTCGGCTCAGGTCATGATCTCACGGTCCATGAGTTCAAGCCCTGCGTCGGGCTCTGTGCTGACAGCTCAGAGCCTGGAGCCTGTTTCAGATTCTGTGTTTCCCTCTCTCTCTGCCCCTCCCCTGTTCATGCTCTGTCTCTCTCTGTCTCAAAAATAAATAAACGTTAAAAAAAAATGGAGAGATGTTTCAAAGGGATGAGTTAGGACAGAAGAGGGGTTTCCCAAGGTTAAGAGTTGCCCAGAGGAAGCTACAAAGTGGAGTCAGGGATGGGAATGCACATGATACCATGGGGGAAGAGGTTGGGTGTGATTTTAGAATGAATAGCAATTTTGGTGGCTATAGGCTCTAATGAACAGAAGTAAGAGGTAGGTTAGGAGGTTCATCTTAATTTACAATAAGGACTCTGGATCAGACATTCCTTTTTATTTCCTCCCTTCTGGGTAATACTACACTGGACCAGACAAATTCACCATTTCCCAATTTATTCATTCATCAAACACTCCCTGCTCTGTGCCAGATCTTGGGTTAGAAACCGGGGAAACAAAGTGAGTCATACACATTCTCTGCCATCAAGGATTTTGTTTCTTGGGGAAAAACATTCACATAAACTCAAAAATAATATGGAGTAGTAAGTACTGTGAGAGGCAGAAGCCAAGGGGCAGTGGAAGCAGAGAGGAGGAACCTGACCCAGCCTGGAGGCAGAGTAAGGATAGGAGGATAAGAGCTTCCAGAAGAAGGTAATGTCAGCTGAGGGATAAAGAGAATTAGATATGTAAAGAAGAGATAGTGTTAGATTGTTGTAGAGAGACACAGGCAGGCTTGGGAGATAACCTGGCAGAAAACCAAACTAAAATAAAAATAAAAACAAAAACCCCTCAGTTCACAAGCAGAGTTCAGTGATGATAAGACTGAGCAGATAGTTCTCAGATGTCTAGATCAACAAGCACATGGCATTGGGAAGATCTGGACTCTTGGCTGTGGTTCAAGAGAAGAGAGAAGAGATTATAGGACCCAAAGAAGAGATTCTAGGCCCCATTTAAAGGAAGCCAAGGTTTGATGGCAGAAGCTTCTTATATTATCTCATTTACTCTTTACCAGATTCACAATCTGGTTTCCAGGGTTTGGGACCAAAACAGCAGTTAAGAATAAGATTCTGTTTTACTTCTGATGGGTCAGACTTTGTGTATTTCCCTCCCTTGGAGGCTTGGTGGGAAGGAATGACTGATCATGGAGAAGAACTGGGAGAGAAAGGTATGTCCTAGCACTAGAGTTACTACCCTTCCTTGTGAGGACTTCTTTGCTCCTTTCCCTCTGGCTCTAACAGGGACACTGTGGGCAGCTTTTTCTAGAAGCCAAGCTCAGGGCACTAAAGGAATCAGAGGAGGACTTTCTTTCTAGAAAACTTGAGCCTCACAAGCTTGGGATAAAAGAACTCACACTTCAGTTCAGTTCATCTCAGGAGAGTTCTGCACTGAGATTTGGAGCCAAAGTCCCAGGTAAGAATACCTAACTTGTCCCTCGTTATGAATATATTTCCTCAGGGAGAGTTGCCTGTCATGAGGTTGGACATGTATATTTTGAGTCCCCTGGGGAAATGCTACCATAATATTATCTCAGCAACACCTTCAGCAATATTGTTGTCTATTAGTGTCCACCAAAGACTGATTATCTCCAGTTCCCTGCCAACCTTCTCCTTGGGACTTAGAATCTCTTAGCTCTTCTCTTGAACCCCAGCTAAGAGTCTAGACTTTCTTGATGCCATTTGTGTCCTAGTATGGATAACTAAGAACTACCTGCTTGATTTTTCTCCATCACTGAGATCTTCCAGTTTGCTGCTCTTATTGGTGCTTCAGATGCAGAACACTTTAATGATGATGGTGATTTCCCAAACAGCCAGGTAGAGAGTACTTGACCTCTTGTTTGATCACATTCTTCCTTTCCCTTTTCCTCCACTCCTGAAAAGACTGTGAGCTGAGTCGAAGACAGTTGACCAGGGTGGGTGAATTACCAAGGTAACAGCAATAATGGCCATTTGTAGAGCACTGTGGCATACTAGAAAAAACGTCAACTGGAGTCAAACAGAATAAATTTTGAATCTGTGCTTGGCTACTTACAAGCTGAGTGGCTTTCAACAAGTCACTTCACCCTCCTCAGACTCAGTTTCCACATTTGTAAAGGTAAGGGTAGTAATTCTACCAGATAAGACCTTTGCGACAATAAATTGTATTTAATTCCTTAAGGGCTGAGTCCATAGCTATATTCTTCCTTGTGCCCTCAGTAACTACAGAGCAGCTGGCATACAATAGGTGAATAATAAGTGATAGCAGTTATTAATATTTGAGAAAGAATATATTCTGAACAGCCAGGTAAATCAATAAAGGGGAGGAAGAAAAAGGAAAGAATCATCTTGTTGTTCACTGTGTGGACCCAGAAATCACAGAGGCAGATGGGTTAAGAGTTCAAGGCGGTTCTAATTACAACACTAATATTATTAGCTGTTAATCATCTGCCTGTTGCTATCATCTCTGCTCAGAGTCAGATATGCCCTTTCTTTCTTTCTTTAAAGCAAATACTGGTTCTCTAAGACATCTTTAATATAATTAATATATTTCATTACCTCTGTTCTGGCATTAGCTGCTCAAACTAAATAAAACATGGGTAGGTTTCAGCCACTCAATTGAAGAGCGTGGTGTGTGTATATGGTGGGGAGGGAGAGAGAAAAAAAGAGACAGAGAGAATAAGAAACAGAATGAGAGAGAGGGAGAGAGAGAGAGAGAAAGGGAGAGAGAATGTGGTCAGTTCTGTTGGTTTATGGAATTTGCTATGTTAAATGCTTTGTCAGGGTAGCAGTGGTTGGGTACTGGGGAGTTTGTGTATAAGTTAAGCAATGGGGGTAACCTTTGAAAGAGTTGCTTTTTGGGTGGCCAGGTGAAATTTGAAGTGCCTTGACCAAATCTGAGACCACCCCTTTGTGGCTGAACAACCGGATTTCACTCTGCCAAGTCAATCTTAAAAAAGAGCTTAAATAGAACTGTGGAGGGGCCTAAACTTCACATTCAGGCCTTTGTGGGAAGGAGATAATGATTTTTTCTCTGTTGCATGAGGTGTAATAGTGTCTTAAGTATCTTTTAACCATATGACCACCCAGGTAGGAAACTGCAGAGAAAGCAACGTGTTCCACCTTTTTTAGGCTGTTACTCCAAGGTTTAGGGATCAGCATTCATTTCCCTAGTGGGGTCTGAGAGCTGGTCCTTCTAATCAATAAGCATGAAACCTCCGGCACTTTTGGACTTTTGCACCATGGAAGATGTTTCTTCATGCATGTGTGTATTCATTCCACAAATATTTGAACACCAACTATATGCCCAACAGAGAGATTAATAAAATATGGTTGTCAGTAAAGAGCCTACAGTCTAATGAAAGAAAAAGACATTGTAATATAGCGTGATACTTGCCAAGATGGAGGTTTAGGCAAATCCTGCTACAGGAATACAGATGTGCCTAATATGCCCGGGAAAGGAGGGGCTCAGGGAATGCCCTCAGAGGTCCTAAGGATGAAGAGGAATTAACCAGACCAGCAGGTGTGAGGGAAATCATTTGAGGCAGTGGGACCAGCATATGCAAAAGCCTGGAAATGAGAGAGAACTTGATCTATTCTAAGAATTACAAATGCTTGGGAATAGTTTGAGCACAGAGAGAAAACTGAGTGGCAGATAGAAAAACTGAGGCTGGAAAGGTATATGCCCAAGTGCTTTCTTGGTAGCCAGGGACTAGCATCCCTCCTCACCTCGCCCTCAACATATATGTGACATTTTGAATGCCACTTTTTCCTGCTTCTAAGGTTTCTTGGTCACCTGGGATAGTGCTCTGTTAAGTTTCGGAGCTCTCAGCCTGTCCACTTAAAGGGAATTTATTTGACTTGACCAACTTCCAGAATCAAATGAAATAGTGGATATAAAGAACTCAAAGTATTCCAATCACTCCATAGAGTCAGACCTGGTTTATTACCCAGCTTTGCCACTTAGGGCTATGTGAACTTGGGAAGGTTATTTAACTTCCCTGAACTTCAGTTTCTTCATTTATCAAATGAGTATGAATATGGAGAGGATTCAACAAAATAATTTGCTATCATTCTATTTGTAAACTGAAGCGTGCTGCCTCAGTGAAAGGGTTTATTAGTAATAATTAAGATTCATCTCTAATTCACCATGACCCCTATTCCACTTATGCATATATCTGGATCAAGTTCTTCTGTTTCCTACACTGCTCAGCTTGGGTTCTCCCACCAGCTGTGGTCAGCTAGAATCCCAGCTGACCAAACTGACTGGCTCTCTGCTGCCCCCACCTGTCTAGAGCCAGGATCCCACCAGAGTCTAGGACCAGAAGCCCAGCTTGGGGTTGTTTGGGCCTCCCTTTCACATTCCTGATAGGGCAGGAACAGAGAGGACAGCACCCAGGTGCCAACCTCAGCCCATAATCCTTCCCAGTGTGTGTTTATGTGTGTTTGAAGAGGCACCTGGGAGATGTAGGCCCATTTTGGGTGGGTAGCAGGCAAGAGGCCAAGACATTCCTTTTCTGTCCAGAGCCTAGGTGACTTCTTGAGCACCTGATAGTCTACAGCTACACCAGGAATGTTCCAGAGATTAGGCCAAATTCATATCTGAGAAGCAGAATTGGAAAGGACATCATCCTTCTTCAGAAGCAAATGATTTCACCAGCTCCATCTTCCAGCTGTGCAAATTGGTTAATTACAAGGGCTGTAATTTGCAATCAATATTATCTCCTTGGCATCTACTTCACTGAAGGCAAATATTTATGGCCACATTTGAGAAAGGGCACATTGTCTTAATCAGGGGACATAAACTGAACACTGGGATAAGTGACTCTTTCAGCACTGATGTCAGTTTTTGCTTTTTTCTCTAAGATTTGGGGGAGAAAACACAGGCAGATCCTAGATCAAGGCTCTGATTTTCACTGGATAAAAAAACCACAGGCACCGATCCCAAGGAACACATTCTAAACACAGAGAAATGCTTTATGCACAAAGATGCCCGTCATAGAATTTTTTAAAATATAATGGTGAAAAACAGTAACTTAAATATTCAATAGGAAGGTGTAAATAAGTTGTTATGCATTCACTTAATGAAATTTTATCCAGCCATTGTGAATAATGGTAATAAAGGGGTGCTTGGGAAGCTCAGCTGGTTGAGCAACTGAGTCTTAATTTCGGCTCAGGTCATGATCCCAAGATTGTGGGATCAAGCCCCGCATCAGGCTCTGTGTTGAACATAGAACCTACTTGAGATTCTCTCTCTCTCTCCTTCTGCTCCTCTCCCCCACTCACACTACCTCTCTAAAAGAAAAAAAAAAAAAAGAAGAAGAATGGTAATAAAGAACTACATTGTGATGTTAAAACAAGCAAACAAACAAAAAGGGCAAGAAACAAAATGAGGTAGGTGTTCAACATCTTCTTAAGACTATGCACAGTAAAAAAGCCTGGAAGGAAATACATCGGTATGGCAGTGGTGGTAGTCCTTGAGCATGTCACCTATTTTTTCTTACATATTTTTTGAATGAACATATGTTAATTTTATAATTAAAAAATCATTTTAAAAGGCAAGCAGAGGAATGGTTGATCATACTGGCAACTTCACGAAGTCACTGTATTCCACATCCTGGAGTGAGGAAGCCAACTTCCATTGTGGAAATATATTTTCACTTGGTCAGCACATAAGTATGATGACTCCATATGGCAGGCCCCACTACCAAATGCTTATCTTTGCCTTCAAGCCTTCATGAAATAACTGGGAAAGGTCAGCCTTCCTACTATGTCAAAGAGCTTAATATGGGGTGCTAGGGGAGCATACAGCAGGCTCCTAAACCAGCCTGAATGGTCTGTGAGGACTTCCTGGAGGTGTTAACATTCAAAATAGATTCTGTAGGATACGGAGGCAGAGAAACAGAGAAGGAACATTTGAAACAAAGAAAACAGGTTAAAAAAGGTATGTGACAGAACCCGTTTGGGGAATGGTACTTCATTGTGGTCGAAATGCTGGGTGCACAGGAAAAGAGTAACATAAAGGGTCCTCAGGCCAGATTCTGAAGGGCCTTGGGTGCCAATATAAATCAGCCCTTCTCTAAGAAAGGATGGAGAGATGAGGGTTTATCCTGAGGGCAATAAGGAGCCATTAAAAGAGTTAAGCAGGGACAGGAATTGGTCTGAACTGTGCACCAAGAATGTCTCTCTGGCTGCATTATGAACATGGGAACACATGTGAAGGATAGATTTGTGGAGGACAGAGGTAGAGAGACCAATGTGGGGACTATAGAAGTAGTTCTGGTTAAAGATATAAAAGTGTGAGCCAAGGAATGCTAGACTTATAAGAGCTCTTAGAAATCTTCTAGTCTCATGCCTGCATCTGACATTGACAAAAAAAAAAGCATGTTTTTGGACGAGTTTAACATTTCAATCAATAGACCAAGTAAAGCAGATTGTTTTCCCTAATGTGGGTGGGCCTTATCTAATCATTTGAAGGTCTAAATAGAACAAAAGGCTGACTCCTTCCACCTCTACCTCCCAAATAAGAGAGAACTCTTCCTACTTGACTGCCTTTGAGTTGGGACATCAGTTTTTTCCTGCCTTTAAGACTCTGATATTGGCTTTTCCTGGGTCTTGAGCCTGCCTGCCCTACCTACCTTTGGACCAGAATTACACCATCAGCTCTCCTGGGTCTGCAACTTCCCAACTGAAGATCTTGGCGCTTGTCAGTCTACATAATCACATGAGCGAGTTCCTTATAACAAATATCTCCAATGATAGATAGATAGATAGATAGATAGATAGATAGATACATAATAGATAGATATAGATAGATCTATTGGTATGGGTTCTGTTCTTGTAATTAGACTCCTATTAATACAGCCTATGATCAAACTGATCCTTCTGGCATCCATATTACCTCACTGGCACCAGATTAACCCGACCAGTGGCAATTCCCTTATTGTCTATACCAGCTCTTCTGGCATCAGAATTTCCAAGATTCTAGAGGGACAAAGTTTTGGTTTCTGAATACATTTAATTATTCACTACATGGTTATCCATTAGTAGAGCAAAGGTTTCCTTCTTTCTGATAGCATGTTTTTTAAGTAGGCACAGTCGGGAGACAAATCCTAAGCAGCAATTTTGCTTTCTCATCATTGTCTATCACCTCTGGTTCCCTCTGTTATGTCCAGCCCTGCTCAGTAGGCTAGAACACAGTGCCAAATAATTAACCAACTTGCCCTGCTAAGTAAGCCAGCCCTACCTGAAGACAAGCACACGTTCAGAGGTTGGCTAGACTGTGGCACCAGGGCAAAGGTCAGCTGGGGCAGACTGAAGACTCTGCTGATCAAAGGTACAGATCATTGCCAATCACCTTCCCTGGTTCTGTCCTTCTCCACTCCCCAAGTCCTCTGCTTAGAATGTACTTCCCTTTTCTTGTCTGCCTGATGCCCAGCTCCAATGCTTCCTATTCTAGATAGAACTTCCTGCTCCCTCCTTTTTGTTCATGCAGCACCCTGAACACATTTCTATCCAAGCATGACTATTACATTTCTTCACTTCTCCTTTTCTTCCTTTGGATTTTGTCTAGGTCAAGAATCAAAACTGATTCTTCTGTATCTCAGTGCCCAGCACAAAATATGAAACAGAAGATGCACCAAAGTGTATAAAATACATGAATGAATAATTGAATGAATGAATAAGTGATTAATAATTTGAATTTCAGTTCTGCTTATTTCAATTCTGAACCAAGGCACCACTGTTAGGCCTTAATTTTGGCATCTATAGAATGGGACTGTTTGCTTTACAGAATTTTTACAAAGGATACATGAAAGAAAGGGGATGGTGGGACTGTGCAGTCACTTAGAAAAGTTGTGTGTATGCAGGGGAGCACGCCTGTCAGCCACTGGGGTAGTTAGGTACCTTCTCCTGAGATGTGTCAAATCTGTAAACCCTCCAATCTTTCTTTCTTCCTGCTCTCCTATTTTTACTGAAAACTCAGTATATGTCAGGCACTGGGGATACAATGGCAGGAAAGCCAAACCTATTTTCTGCTTTTAAGGGCTCACAGTGAGGGTGTCAGATATAAAATGGCAATCACAATCAATCATGCCAAGAGCTAGGACCCAAAAAACATAGGGGCTGGGTGAAGGGCATTCACCACAGCCCACATGGTCAGAGCAGACTTCCCTTAGGATGACTTAACCTCCCATAAATAGGAGTTGGTTAACTGAAGATCGAGGATAGACCCGTTTGGAAGAGTAGAAATGAGAGAGAATGGAAGATGCTGGGAAACTCACAGTGTAAAGTATTAGGTGAGGTGAAGTGTTAAAAGAGAAGATGATGAGTGGGTATCTGTTAAAATATAACACTGGAGGAGCAGACAGGGGCCAATCACATAGGGCTCTATTAGCTGTGGTGAGGTATTGGCCTTTACCTATAGGTCAGTGGGGTTGGGGAATGAATCTCACATGAGGCTGAGTTACCTTAGGGAGCAACATGCCCACAATTGCTCCCTAAAGTGAAGCAGGAATCCCATCAGAAGGAAACAGCTACTGGGGGGAGGCTCTGGACTTGCCATCTTTGGGGTAAAAGCTAAAGGCTGGGGAGCCTGGCCTAGAGATGAGAAGACTCCGTGGTCAGCCAGGTTGTTGCACATGTGAGGGGCTTCTGGTGGAGAGGAAGTAAATGTGTGTTGTGTGCTCCAACACTGCTAGGATGAGTGGCTGTGACTGGCTGGCTTGGAGTGTCAGCCCTGCCACTTACTACCTCTGTAAACCTGGCAACTGGCTTAACCTCAGAGAGCCTCAGTTTCCTCATGTATAAGATGAGAACTGTAATGCTGACTTCAGCACAGTGCTGTAAGGATTTAATGTGAAGATGCACATCAAGTGTCCTGCACATGTTTGGCACGTGGGAGAGGAACATGTGAGGCGCCTCATGACTCTAAACATAAATACTGTGATCGGGTGAGAAGCACGTTGGCAGGGGGAACGCAGAGGGAGGAGGGAAACAAAAATACTTTCAGCTTCGAACACAAAAACAATTCCGTTTGCTTCCTATTTTGGGAATTGCTGCGGAGGCCAGGAGGGAAGGAAGGATCCCATTTTAGTGCAACCCGCCTTCTCACTGGGGCTGTGACTTCCAGTACTCCAACCTGCTTCTCGAATCAGCTTTATGAAAGATTTGGTTGCCGAACTGACCCAAGGGGCATCAGAGATTTCCTTCAAGGATCACCTTAAATATCCTGCTTCAGAAAAGCCCTCCCTGATGACGGAACCCATCCAGGATCTCCTGGTGGATTATCTTATTATAGCACATATTTTTCTCTTATTATAGATTGGCCTTATATACTTGTGTGATTGTTCGATGCCTTTCTTGTCGCCCAGGGAGGCAGAGGCAGTTTTTGAGCTATTGTATTCTCGGTATCTGGAGCCGTACCTGACACACAGTAGGCACTTTATTTACTGATGGACTAAAGGAAGAAGTACATGAATAAATGAACAAGCAGGAACCAAGGGGACAGGGAATTTTTGGCAGAGAAAACCATGAGCCAAGGCACACATGTGGCAAAATGCATTATCTATTTAAGTGGCAGGTGATAAGCTGAGTATGTCTAAGAGATAAAGATGGAAAAGTCTTTTGGGGCAGAGTGTTCTGCTAAGGACAATGAGCTGTCTCCAGTGGGTGACAGGGAGACCCTGAAGGTACAAAAGCAGGAAGTCTCTGTGTTGGTGACATAGTAAGGGAGAGATCGGACAGGCTCCTTCCCTGCTTCTGGAGTCTGTGACTTGGTCCTCTGTTCTGTTCAGGACCTTTGTTTTGGATTTCAAAGCCCTTCATCCTTCTCCAACCATTGTCCATGATTTAATTTTCCACCATTGCCCATGATTTAATTTGATAGAGCTTTTATGACAGATCCTTTACTGCATTTAAGACTCAACTTTCAGGAACAACTCCTTCCTCACAGTCCCAGATAATGAGAGTTCCCGTCATTCCCTAGATAACCCTTTTTTGCACAACCATGCTCTTAACTTGCTCTGGGCCAGCCTCTGTTCCCATCATCCTATTCTCTCATTCTGTAAAATGGGATTGGTGGAAATTGTATCTATTCTCTCAGGGTTGGTAGGAGAATCAAACATGATAAAGGGTGTGAAAGTTTGCTGAACTGCACAGCACGGTCAAAGCCACATGCCATCACCATTTAGGACTGAAGCTGGTGCTCTAACATACATTAGCAAAACAGAAATCTGGGCTCTAATCCCAGTCCACCACCCCAACTCCTACCAAAAGCAAATTTGTATTGAGAGACATAGGCTTCATTCAGTGAGATTCCATAGTCCAAGGATCAGATTAACTGGCTAAGAAATTTCTAGAAACAGCCCCATAGCTGGAGAAAAAAGACATCAAGAAAAAGGAGACCAGGGACTTGAAGGTTGTAAATCTCTCTACCTAACAGGCTGAATAAAGGTCTAGGCAGGAGAAGAATAATTTACAACTCAAGCTTTGTCTTGCTCCTCTGAATTGTTTCCCTCTCTTGCTGCCAGAAAATAATGTATTTGAGCCCAACCTTCTGAACCCTAAAAGATTCCACAAATACTGAGGTTTTCTGGTCTAGAGGAGACCCTCAAGGATCCAGTTTCCAATGTCTTCCCCACCCTCACCTTCCACTGCATAACTTCATACTCTCTCCTATTCCTATCACCCAAAGTCAAGGCGCACTGGACCCTTTACCCATCCCCACCTATGCCCTCTACTCTTTCACTTCCAGGCCTCTGCACATGATGTTCCCACTGCCTGACGCTTTCTCCATCTCCACCAATCAAGTCTTGGTTGTGCTTCAAGGTCTTCATCAAATGCTATTTCTTCTCTGAAACTTATTTTGATTTCTTAGGTGAAACTAATCCCTCTCCTTTTATTGCCTCCAGAAGACATTATTATATTGTACTTTTATTTGGTAGAAAGTCTGTTGTATTTGAATTTTAGTAGGCGTTTCTATGTCCTCCTCCATTATATTGTATCCCTGTAACTAGTGCCTAGCACTAGTCTTCATATAGCTGAGGAGCTTGGTAAATACATGTTGAAGCAAATGAAAGAGAGGTAAGGAGGGAATTAGTTTTTATTATGTATCAAATAGCATGTTAAAAACTTTGTAGATATTGACTCTTCTAATCCTGGCTTTCTCCAGCTTCCTAGGCTATGGGCCTTCAAACACAGTCAGCATCCCTTGTCTATGCTGCAGAAATACCCTTAAAGCCCAATGGAGTGAAAGCTCTGGTATCTTATCTTTATATTCTCTGCTACCCTCCATTCTGCTCTCTGCTCTGGCTTTGGATTGCCTGACTCCATGTCCTGGCTCTTGATAACTGCCCCATGCAGTTATCAACTTCAACTTGAACTAATAATCCTCTCTTGAGTAACCATGATATACAGGTATGCCGTTCTACATGCTTCCCATTTGGGAAGCCCTCCTAGGTGCAGATGCAGGGAGGGGATAGTCTTAGCTGCACAGAATCACAACAGCTGGGAAATATTCTAGAGGCTAAGAGTTGAGACAAATCTCATATGGGGGGTAATCCCTTTATGAATGGAGCCACAAGGTGCTCCAATTTGGCCAATGCTTTGGCCAAAGCATCAGACAGTAGAAGAGAGAAACCAGAGCATCCCCCCATCCACATGGAGGTGTCTTTAGAAGTGGCTGTGTCTCCTCCATGGCTCTAAGTTCTGCTGGCCATGTGGCCACGATTCTAGCTTTCACTGGGTAACCAGTACCGCTTCCTTCCCTTTGACACTCCAGGCTAGGGTGGGAGTGTCTTACTGCTATTGCTAACCTCTGAGTTTGTTCTCCATTCTCTGATTTCTCAGCTGATACTTATTCCTTGCATTCAACCCTCTTTGTTTTAAATATTTGGAGTGGTTTCTTTTTCTTGGTTATACACTTACTAATACACCCAGATTTAAAGAAAATGAAACAAAATGGCCATCTTGCATAAGAATTAACTTATAATTAGCTAAAACTATAAGCTGGTTAACTCTGCAATAGTAGTGGTCACTAGCTATAGGGTATGCCTTAGGTGCTTCCCAGACTGCCATTTACAATCTACTCTCCAGCTTCAGTTAGGGCTCTACTCTCTTCTTTTCCTCTCATATTTGAGTGGTAAGAAAATAAAAATAATTGCAGGGGTAACCTTAAATCTGTTCTACCTGATACAAACAAGTAAATCATTCATAAGCCTTAAGTGTTTCTACTATTGTTAGTCACACTTGTGTGTGTGTGTGTTTGTGTGTGTGTGTGTGTGTGTGTGTCTAGTGTGTCTATGTGTGACATCTCAGAAGCACTGCTCTTTGCGATGATGCCTTACAAAATAAAGGGCTGTTGGGACAGAAGAGATCTTTAGTGTTGTCTAAGTGTGAGTTGAAACCAGAACACCCAAGTCTAATATGGGCCCAGTAACAGACCTCTCCTTTTGGGATTTTTGTACTTGCCACCATCAACATCATCATCATCATCATCATAGCAAACAGTCATGAGCACCTGCTATACACCAGGCATTGTGGTCTTCATGTTGACATATGAACTCAGTAAGCCATCGTAACTACCTTATGAGGAAATTGAGTCGCAAAGAAATTAAAGAACTTGCCCAAGATCACATGCGTAGAATGAATGGGCAGAGTTTGGATCTGATCCCAAGCAGTCTGGCTCCAGAATTAGAGTCTATGCTGTTAGCCACAGTGCCTTAGTGCCTCTCTACAGAGCAGGCTTATCTATAGTGGCCCAGTCATTGTATCATGGCTTCTGTTCCTCCCCTCTTGGACTCTTTTCCCAAAGCATCACATTTCTCCCTCCCCCACCCACACTCTTGGGTCAAGAATGTGCACATTTCATAATCACTCCATTGAAAAAGTACAGGTTCTGCTCTATGGGGTAAAAGAGGGGATCAAAGGCTCTGTCTCATACAATTCCTTTTTACCCTTGGATATAACCTGTCAGAGAGAAGCTGGAATGCCCCTCAAGGGAAGAGTTTGAGGAACAGAAAATAGGTATTTGGAAGGATTTGTCTTTCCAGGAGTTAAATCAGTTTAGAATGGAAGGGATAAGAAAAAAAATAAACACCCACAAAAATGATTTTCTGCTTTTTTTTAAGTTAAAATTATGGAAATTGTTTCTGACAGAAAATTGCTCCTAATTAATTTCTTGGCTCTGCTGGGAAAATGTACTGTTCTGTTGATTTCTAAATTCCACCAGCTTAATTATCAAAAGACATTTTTTTCCCCTAAAACTATTAACATGTGGGTTTGCAATTGGGGGTTTGTCAGCATAGTGTGAAGGGCAAGAGGAGAGTGGGGAGACAGGGGTTGTATGGGCAACAGAAAACCTAGGAACACAACTCAAGGCCTAGACCCCACATTTCAAAGTCCAGGAGAAGATTATGTCCCCAGGAAAAGAAGTTTAAATGGTGCAGGCAGATTCATAAGGCAGGGAGTGCCCGGGTATGGAGTTGGAGGAGTTGAACTTAAATTCCATCTCTATTACTTTAGACAAATAGCTGAGCCTTTGTGAGCCTCAGTCATTTTTGTAAAATGGGACTAGTATAATGTTAACATTTATAGAACTCTTGCTATGTGTCAGTCAGTACCCTAAGCTTTTATGCTTATTAACATGATTAACGTGTGATTCTTCCCCAGCACCCTATGAAACAATTATTGCAACTCTCTCCATTTTACAGGTGAGAAAACAGGAACAGGGGAGCCATGCAAATTGCCTTAGGTTTCACATGTGATGAGGGGCAGAGGCCATAAAAGACCACTATAGAGAAAAAAAAAAGCCTCATTCCTAACTATTAGTTAACTTGTCTGCCTTCCTCATTGGACTGAGAGCATCTCAAGGTCAGGGGATCATTTCCTAATTGATTTTGCATCCATAATGCAAATAATGTCTGATAAGTAAATAAATGAATTAGTAAATAGTTTAGATGCTCAATTAAATACTGGAAGAATTGAAACCTGGAATCAGTTAATTTGGTGCAGTTCAAGAAAAAAATATTCAATTTCAGTCACTTAGCAGATGTTTGCTAATCACTGTAGTAATCAATGAATAACCTTGGGCACTCAGACATTTTGCTTTTAGGGACTGATCCTAAGAAAATACTGGATAATTGCATAAAGATAGATGAACAAGGATGTTCATCACAGCATTCATTCATTCATTCATGTAACAAATATTTGTTGAGAGCCTACTGCGTACCAAGCATTGTTTTAGGCACTCTCATTGAGCAAGGCAACCCAAACCCTGCCTTCGTGCAAATCATAAGCTTGTGGGGCAGACAAAAACCAAATGGATATATGATGTTAGGTAGTGATAAGAGCTAAGAACTAAAATGAAGCAGGGTAGGGAAAGGCACTAGTCTTTTGGTTTGGGGCTCAGCCAAAGTGTCTCTGAGGAGGGGCAATTTGAGTACAGATGTTAATTAATGACATGAAGGAGTGAGCTATAGAAATGACTGGTGTAGAGCAAAAGTATAGTTTATGAACTAGTCTTCTTTATGACCTCAGGCAAGTCACCTCAGCCCTCTAGCATCCTGAGCTGGTGCAGAGCAAATTCCCTCTCTTCCATTCTCTCACCTGTGTTCCAGGAGCTCTACCCTCCCCCTGGGGCCCAGAACTAAGACAAGTGTTACCTGAGAGAGCCTCCCTTTACCAAAATATTTTGCAAAATCCCAAGTGTTACACAAATGTAAATGAATCCTACTCATCTGCTGGAGCCCAGCTCAACTATTACTTCCTCTTTGAAGCCTTTCCTTACTTTGTCAGGGAAGATGTTTTTGAGGTCCCTTTCATACTTTTTGCATACCTTTGCTGTAGCATTTAGTTTTTTACAGGGACTGATTTTTTAAACTTTTGAGGCAAGGAAAATGTCTCATCTGTTTCTGAATCACAGCCCTTAACTCCGTGCCTGGCACATGGTAGTGCTTAATATGGAATAGCTAAATTGACTTGAAAGGAATTTGGGGATTGCACAAAATTTTAACATGGCTTAGGTATGGCTCTTAGTTACATGCAAATCTATTTTCTTATACATAGTAGGCATACAAGAAAAACTCACTGAATGGACAAACCTATGCAGTAAAAAGTAGTTTATTTTTGGTGAGTGAAGATTACCTCATTCCTGCAAGGAAATCCTTGTTTTGACAATAGTCAGATATAGTAATAGAAGGATGCAGAGTGGGGACAAGTGGAGAGATGTGATAAGTATTCATATTTGCTACAGATTTACTATATGGCAGGCAATGTGTTGGGCAGACCATGAGTCATTATCTTACTTGATCTTCAGACAAATTGTGAAGGTGGTTATCATACTCATAAATGAAGAAAAATGCTTCAGAGAAATTAAGACATTACTTGCATGTGCAAAGTAAAAGGGAAGCAGTAGCAGCAAGAAGCGAGGAGTGTTTGATAGTAATCCTTGCTCTCCTGAGCCCTTGTTATGGCAGGTGGTCAAGGAGAGACTGTAAAAGACTTCAAGAGAGCTGTGGAAGATGCTGGGTTTTTCTCTCCTAGAGCTGTATCAGCTCACTGGCTCTTGTGTGAGGAGATGGTTGCTGTTTTTAGAAGGTGCTCACAGACCCACAGTCACACAAGAAACGTTTTGGTGCTTTAGCAAGTTGAAGGATCTGCAGCATGTATTCTGTACAGTCCAGACTCTATCTCAGGTAATAACAGAACTTTCCCAGTTTGCCATACTTGTTCTGCTTTGATGGTACCAAGTACTTCTCTTTTATTTTGTTGCCAACAAGCTTCCTCTACTAGACTGTAAGCATTTTGAGATCAAGGGTTTGGTATTCCCACCTCTCATGTCCCTAGCCCAGAACCTGGCATAAAGAAGACCTTAAATTATTGTAAATAAAAGGAACAAGAACGTGATAGCTCATTTTGTATGTCAATTTATTGGGCCACGCGGTGCCCAGATATTTGGCTAAACATTATTTCTGAGTATGTCTGTGAGGATGTTTCTGGATGAGGTTATCACTTGAATAGGTAAAATGACATCCCCAGTGAGGGTGGACATCATCTAGTCTGTTGAGGGTTAATAGAACAAAAAGTTTCAGTGAAGAGAAAATTTTCTCTCTCTATACTTGACTGCTGAGCTGGGACATTGGTCCTCCACCAGTGTGGGACTTATGCCATCTGTTCTCCTGGTTCTCAGGCCTTCTAACTCAGACTGTAACTATACTATGGGTTTTCTTGAGTCTCCAGCTTGCTGCCTGCAGACTCCATAATCACATGAGCCAATCACTTAAAATAAATAGCTTTTGAGTGTGTGTGTGTGTGTGTGTGTACCCCACTCCACACATACACATACAGAGTCAGTCAGTTTTGTTCTCTGGAGAACCCTAATACAAATATTTTGGTACTGAGAAGTGAGCTCATGGTGTAGCAAATACCTTAAAATGTGAAGGCAGCTTTAGAAGTGGGTAATGGGTAGATGCCAGAAGAATTTTGGGGTATACACTAGAAATATGGACATTACTGGAGATTTTGGCAAGGTCTCAGACAGAAAGGAAGAAGACATTGTTAGGAACTGGAGAAAAGGTGGTCCTCTAATAAAATGGCAAAGAACTTGGCTAAACTGTGTTCTAGTCTTTTGTGGGAGGTAGAACTTGTATGCAATGAAATTGGATGCTTAGCTGAGGAGATTTCTAAGCAAAGTATTGAAAAAGTAGCCTGTTCCTCTTGACTGCTTATAATAAAACATGAGAGAGATGAGTTGAAGAAGAGATTATTAAGCAAAAAAGAACCATACGTTAAAGATTTGGAAAAATCTCAGTCTGTTCATATTAACAAAAAGTAAGAAAGTGTTTTTGGAAGAAAGCACAAAGGATATAGCTGGACTATCACTTAATAAAGAGATCATGGGTACAACTCATAAACTTACTCAGTCACTCAAAAGAAGCCAGGAAAACAAATGGCATTTTACCAGCAGAAACACTAACAGTTGAGACAAAAGGAGACAGAGAAAGTGGGATGGAATGAAGGAAGGGTGACAGACTTCTTGGGATTCTATAAAATGGAACCATAGAGCTCTTTGGCTGTAAATGTGCTTTATTCCTCAAGAAAAGAGAAGAAGAACACCGAAAGGAGATTCAGAGATCATCAGGCTGTCATTTCCACTGGAGGTCTAGGGGAGCTAGTTCCTCCTCAGTTTAAAAGGGTGAGCTCACCTTTCCAGTTTTGGCAGGCTGGGATGCCCCTACCCAGTACCTTGGGTGCAGGGCCCTCAAGGAGAGCCATGGAGGTGGGGCATAGTGGAGCCAAAGGAGTGGGGTTGTCATGGGAATGACATTGTCACCCTAGTGGGCCTGAAGAACATAGCACTGAACCAAAGAGGATTATTGCCAAGCCTTAGCATCTAATGGAGTTTGCTTTGCTAAGTATTGGATTTACTTAGGATTTGTCACTTCTTTCTTCTTTCCAATTTCTCCCCTTTGCAATGGGAATGTCTATCCTAGGCCTATCTCACCACTGTATTTTGACAGCACATAACTTTTCTGGTGTCATGGGTTCACAGCTGGAGAGGAATTTTGCCTCAGGATAGATCATACCTTGAGTTTCACTCATATCTGGGTTAGATAAGATTTAAATGAGACTTTAGACTTTATTTACACTTAAAAATTTTTTTTTGATGTTTTATTTATTTTTAAGACAGAGAGAGACAGAGCATGAGTGGGGATAGAGCAGAGAGAGAGGGAGACACAGAATCCAAAACAGGCTCCAGGCTCTGAGCTGTCAGCACAGAGCCCGATGCTGGGCTTGAACTCACGAACTGTGAGATCATGACCTGGGCCAAAGTCCGACACTCAACCGACTGAGCCACCTAGGCACCCCTATTTACACTTTAAAGTTGAGGCTGGGATGAGTTAATTCTTTGAGGCTACTGGGATGGAATGAATGTATTTTGCATTTAGAAAGACATGAACTTGGTGGGGGTAGGATTGGCAAAGGCAGAATACTATGGACTAAATGTTTGTCCACCCAAAGTCATATGTTGAAGCCCTACTGCTTAATTTGATGGTATTTGGAGGTGGGATCTTGGGATCTTTGGGAGGTAATTAGATATAGATGAGATCATGAGGGTGGGGTCTCCAAGACTAGATTAGTGTCATTGTAAGAGGAAGAAGGGAGAACCAGAGTGTGCTCTCTCTTTCTCTCTGCCATGTGAAGACAGAGAGAAGGTGGCTACCTGCAAATCAGGAGCAGGGCCCATATCAGGAACTGAATTTGTGGGCACCTTGATCTTTGTCTTCTTAACCTCCAGAACTATGAGAAATAAATGTCTGCTATTTAAGACACCCAGTCTATGGTATTTTGTTACAGCAGCCTGAGTACGTTAACACAGATTTGGGAAACTTCTCACTTTCAGTTAGAGTTTGGGTTGAAAATAAAATACTGTTGAACTTTGTCATCCTTGAATGATACTTTCACAAAGCCCTTAATTCCTTGTTTGGTGAGAATTGCTGTAAATTTAGATTCCAGAGTGACTAAGTTTTCTCCAGAACCAGAATGGTGGTGGTCACTGGCCTGGGTCACCAGCTTTGTCATATGTTCTCGTAATCAGGCTTTGCCGTGATGGAGTTTTCAAATAAATGCCTTATCCTAATAAAAAGTGGCCACCTATCATTGACTTCAGGGTTTCTCTTTGAATGGTGAATCATGAATGTGTTAAACACTCAAATGCTTTGAATCTGAAAAGAGTTTCTCAGAAATGCAGGCTTGGAAGCCCTGTTCTAGTGTACTAAAAGAATTTAAGAGTATGACTCCATTCTGTGAGGTTTGGGATGATGGAGCCAATCTGCCATAACCAAGTGCCTCTTAGAACCCCCATCAGAGGCAGAATGCTGAGATTTATCCATTATTCAATAGATTAAGCACCTTTCGAGTGCCTGAGATGATGACAGATGTTAAGATCTAAAGGTCAGCAAAAGCAGACATGGGCTCTGCCCTCATGGAACTTACAGGCTATTGGGAGAGACAGCTGTTCTTCAAATAATCACACAAATATGGGCATAACTGCAATCCAAGATAAGTGCTATGAAGGAAAGAGCAGTGTTCTAGGAGCACATACACGAAAGGGATCTGGCCAAGATTAGGGTTCAAGAAAGGTCTCCCTGAGTCAGTAAGTTTGTGCTGAGATATGAATGCTGTGTAGATAGTATTGGGGTGAAGAAGGCAGAAAGAACACCACACGAAAGTGGTAGCACCAAGGTAGTTTAGGGGTCCATAATCTTAATGAAGACCCCATCAACTCCAAATAAATAATCCAAAATAAAATACAATCTAGTAAAAATAATTGGCCTGCTATATAAAAATGCAGCTTCAAGACCTAGAATTCTCTTTCCAACTAGGATGCTATTTTTAAGTTCCTCCAGTAAAGAAATATGGGGCCAACACTGATCTAGGCTATACTGTAAATTTTAAAACTTCGTCCTTTCCTGCTGTCTCAACATTCCCACAAACAGACTGTAAACATCCTTCCCAGGTAACTGGATGCACAAATGTGATAAGGCTGGCCTTTGTCACAACTTCCCATTTCTTATCCTCCCCTGACCATGACATAGTAAGATCCAAATACACCAATGAAATCCTCTCACATATTTTCTTGTGTACTTCCCCCCACCTTGAACCTGCCCTGTCCCCAGTAAAGGCACTTGTCCATGGTCCTCACTCTGTGCTCCCCACCTGCTTAGGTGAGTCCACTCCCTTGCCAATGAGTTCCATATGACTCCCTCTTGGTCTGGGTTGACTCTTTATCTCTAGGATCTATGAATATAATAAGCTTTCTTTCGGTGTACCTCTCCTGTGTCCTCTCTTGTGCCCTGCCATCCACCCCAACTGACCATTACCTGAAAGAGCACAACATAGGCAGGGGGAATAATATGTTCAAAAGTTGTGATCAGGGGGGTTATGTAGGCTCCAGGAATTGGAAGAAGCCAGTGTGGAAAGAAATTTGGAGCAGGGGAGGGGTCTGAGAACAGTCTGGTGAGATTATACCAAAAGTTTTAGAAAGCTAGTGGAAAGGTTTAAGCCAATGGAGATGGAAAGAGCGGCGTAATGAAATGATCATATGTGCTGTTTGACAAGTAGGTTCTGGGATACCAGTTAGAGGGCTCCTGTCGTTCAGATGAAAGACCATGGCATTTTGGACAAAGGTGGTGGCAGTGGAGATGGAGAAAATTGGATGGATTTAGATCTTTAGGAGAAGCAACAGAAAGAGCAGGGGTAAAGGACAGGTGACCCAGATACCTATCCTGGTTCTGTTACAAATTTCTGCAAAACCTTGCACAAATCACTTCTTGGGGACTCAGAACCCCCTCAACCACCATGGAAGACCTCAAGCCTCTTTCAAAAAATGGTAGGAATCTGAAAATCATAGGATTTTATAATTTTTCACATATCATCTGGGGCTGACGAATTACGGTTCAATAACTTTGCGATCCTAATCCATTTCTCCTCTCTCCTTCAAATGCCAAAGACTATCCTTTCTGAAATCTTACTTGCTAGAATAATATCCAAGCCTGTAGCTTGATGATAAATAGTTGTGACACCTTGAATCAGGCTATGAACCAAACATTGCCAGGTGTCTGCTACACAAAAGAAAAGAAAAAGACTCTCTCATTGGAAGTTTCCCCTAGAGACCAAAAAAATCAATAACAAAAAATCAGTGTCAGATGTGGAAATGCCTTGGATGATGATAATGATGATGATACTCATAATAATTCCTTAACTTCACTAGTGTCTCAATATGCCTCGTCTCATTTGACAGAACAACCTTGTGAGGTATGCCAGTTCATGAGATGAGTAGAATGAGATCAGGAGAGAAGAAAAGAAATAGCAATACTTAAACAGACTTTAGGTATTCATTTGACAAATGTTTATCAAAACCCTTCTATGTGCCAAGCAAGGTCTCTGTTCTTATGGGGGTTAAAAGATAATAAAAAATATAATAATAAAAATATGTAATAATCTATAAGTATATAACAATATGATATAATAATACATATATTAAAAATATAATAAAATAATAATTACTCTTGATATTAAGTTTTATTAGCAGAATGGTGAGTTAGCAAGTAAATGGACCAGATTGTTTTTAACAGAATAGTCAGAAAAAATTCTTGGCAAGGTGGCATCATGGACAAAAAGAACAATAACTACAAAGGCCAGTTATGGGAAAGGGCTTGATTTGTCTGAGGAATGAAACAGACAACAGCTTGGCTAGAGCACAATGAATGAGAGGGAGAAAGTGATCTGAGAGGAGGTGGGTGTGGACTGTGGAAAGGAATTTGGATTTTAAGTGACGGGAAACCATTAAAGAATTTTAGTCAGGAGGAAGAAATGATCTGATTTTGGTTCTTAGAAGGTCACTCTGGCTGATGTATGGATACTGGACCATATGGTGGTAAGAGTTAAAACGAGCCAGTAGCCAGACCAAGCAGGAGGCTACTGAAAGAGAAACATGGTGGAAATGAAAAGCAATGGGTAAATTCAAGATACATGAAAGGAGGAGAATAGAAAGGAGTGGGTGATGAATTTGGATGCTGGTTAAAGGACATTGTTTTATCTTTGTGTGTGGGCAGGCTGAGGCCCAGGAAAGAACAAAGATGGGAAATAACGGAAACAAAACTTGAACTCAAGACTTAGAACTCCACGTACAGTGCTCTTCCTAGTGCACCATACACCTCTGCTCCAAGTGATACCCAGCACATGGTGGGTGGAGGGTGCTCAGTTGAGTTGGGACATATAACTCTTAATAACTATCAACAGACACCAAGGTGGTATATGACAGGGAGGCTTCTAGGCCTCTGTGTATTTGTATTTGAATAGATGTCCTGCATCTGCTTCATTTCCCACTTGTGAACTGCTACTCCTTCCAGCCCAGGGCTGGGGTTAGGAAAGGGAGATGGCCCCCAGCCCTCCTGAGGGTATATGTCTGCTCCCTGCTGATCCAGGAGAGAGAAGTAGACAGATGGTGAGTGTGCTTTGTAGCTTCCCAACTTCACAGATGAAGAGATGGATCTATGTCACTTTGAGCCCAGACTCCTCCATAGGGCCATGTTCTCTTTGGTCTCTCTCTCTTTTTAAAGTCTATTATCTATCTATCTATCTATCTATCTATCTATTTATTTATTTATTTTTGAGAGAGACAGAGAGCAAATGGGGGAGGGGCAAGACAGAAAGAGAGGGAGAGAGAATCCTAAGCAGGCTCCCTGCTGCTAGTGCAGAGCCCAACGCAGGGCTTGAACCCACAAAGTTGTGAGATCATGACCTGAGTAGAAACCAAGAGTCAGACGCTGAACCAACTGAGTCACCCAGGTGTCCCACTTTTGGTCTCTTAGTTTGCCTATTTTCATTGGGATATTTTGGAGCCATGGTCAATTAAAATCTACCTGCCCTGGCTCACCCCTCACTCTGCTCTTCTGTCCTATTCACACAGAACACTTTACTTATATTATAGATCATTCTTACTAAACTATAAGACTGCCAGAGACAGAGACATCTTTGTGTGCAGCAGTGCCTGGCTGAGCAACTGGCACAGAGTGTGCACTCTGTAACTATTTACTGAGAAGATAAGGCAGTTAACCTCACCCAGTCTTGGTTTCTCCAACTTTTAAAATGGAATGATTCATAACTACCATATAAGACTGTGAAATTCAAGTAAGTTGATATGCATGTAAGATAACTAACACAGTGTAAGAGCTTAAGAAATGAATTCATATGTTACCTATATATCAGAAGCCTTCCCTTGCTCAACATCATTAGATATTAGGGAGTACAAATTAAAACCATAATAAAATATCACTATAGATTTATTAGACTGGCTAAAATAAAAAAAATACATTTTCAAGTACTGGTGAGGATGCAGAACAATAGGAACCTTCATATAGGACCAGTCAGAATGCCAACCAGTACAGTGTCTTAAAATGTCAAACAGCTATTGTATGATCCAGAAATCCACTGTAGTTACCTAGGGAAATGAAAACTATGTTCACACAAAAACCTATAAATGAATGTTCATAGCCTCTTTATTCATAATTGCCCAAACTGGAAACAACCCAAATGTCCTCCCATGGTGAATATATAAACAAAGGATGGTACATTTGTACAACTGAATAGTACTCAGCAATGAAAAGGAGTGAACTATTGATACACACAAAGCTCTGATGAATTGCAAAAGCCTTACGCTGAGTGAAAGAAGCCAGTCTCCAAAGGTTTCCTATTGTATGCTTCCATTTTCACAATATTCTTGAGAAGACAAAACTGCAGTGATCAGTGCTTGCTAGGGCTGGGGGAAGGCTGACTGCAAACGGGTAACACAAGGGAGTCTTTGGGGGCAATAGGACTGTTCTGTGTCTGGACTGTGGTGGTGGATATGCAAATAGATACCTGTATTAAAATTCATACAGCTATACACAAAAAAGCCAGTCTATGTGTTAATCTAAAGAATTAAATAAAATAAAAATCTTTTCCATATTGACATTAACACCTGATACCTGAGGCCTCCCAATTCTAAGGTGTGTGTGTGTGTGTGTGTGTGTGTGTGTGTGTGTGTGTGTGTGTTTAAGGGTCTTGGTTATTCAAGCTGTGTCTCATTACAAAATGTAAAAGATGAGTGAGAAGGTGCAAGTTGTAGACAGTGTGGAAGTAAATGGGAGACTGGTTTGTCTGGAAGTTTCTAAAGCCAGAGCCGTTATGTCATTTCGATTCAATCTTGAGCTTTCAGAGGAAGCAGCCCCCTACCCTTCTAAAGCTTTGCTAGTAAAACTGTCCTTGCCCTGGGCCAGTGATAAATCTACAGAATGCCATGGTAATACCCATGGAGAAGGCAAAAGGGGCCTTCATAAACCATGCGATTTGAACTAGTACAGATGTTGCAGTGGGAATTTATGGTTTTCGATGGATCCTTATCTCTTCTTGCCAGTTTCTGCACATTGAATCATGCACTAGCAGAGTCTATTTTAAGAACCATAATTTTTTTCTTTAAATATTAAAAAAATCTGTGGCAATTAATTTCTTCCATACTGTTCTATCATGACAAATAAATGTGAAATGCATATTTACAGAGCACATGTAATTGCATTTGGGCACATGCAAATGACATGCAAATCTTACATTCTAAATGAGTTTGTTTATCATTCCTGAATTCTAATCCAAGGACCTTACTTTTTAAATTCAGTTTACATTCTGACATGTATACAAATGAGTTTGACTCTGGAAAATAACTTAATAAACTCGGGGTTAGCTATGCAATTAGAGGAGGCATCTGGGAGCTATAAAATCTGGGAAACAACATTTACATCTTTTTTCTGCATTCAAGGTTTCAATTTCCTAGCTCAAACCCTCTCCCTACCAGCCTGCATCCCCTCACTACAACCACCCTATTTCCCATCACTCCTGCAAACCCATCATGTGAAATGGCTTTGGTTTTTTTCTGGGGGAAGACAGAAGAGTGGATTTCACTGAGGATGATCTCATCAAGTCATTGTCCTCAGTGCAGCATTTTCAAAAACTAAAGTCAGAGTGATCAATGAAATGAAAACTAACAGAATTAACATTGATTGAGACTTTCATTCAGGTTTTTTATTATTACAGCTGACCCAGATCTCCCATGGGTGCTAAAGTCTTCCCGTGGATGACTGACCCTCTCAAGAAAGCTATGAGCAGTCACAAATCTGATTTTTCAAAGGACATAAGAAAGAGAAGAGAAAGTTATATTATATTCTGCCAGAACTTTCAGGGGGAAGAAAACAAAACCATAAAATAAAGTGGAATGGAGTTTCCTCAAAACATTATAAATAAAACTCCCATATGATCCATTTCTGAGCATATATCCAAAAGAACAAAAAGATGGGTCTTGAAGAGATATTTGCACACTCATGTTCATAGCAGCACTATTCACAATTGCCAAGAGGTGGAAGCAACTCAAATTCCCATTGATGGATGAATGGATAAACAAAATATGGTGTATATATACAATGGAATATTATTCAGCCTTTGAGCAAGGTAATGCTGTCATATGCTACAACATGGATGAACCTTGAGGACATTATGTTAAGTGAAAAAGCCAGTTACAAAAAGACAAATACTATATGATTCCACTTATATGAGGTATCTAACATAGTCAAATTCATAGAAACAGAAAGTAGAATGGTAGTTACCTGGGGCTGGGCGGGGGGGGGGGGGGAAGGGAAAAGGGAAGTTGTTGTATAACAGGTGTAGCATTTCTGATGTGCAAGATGAAAAAGTTCCGGAGATCTGTTCTACAGCATTGCGAATATACTTAACACTATTGAACTGTATTATTAAGATGCTTAACACACACACACACACAAAAACCCTCAAAAGCTGCCCAGGGAAGGGGTACCTTAGAAAAAAAGTTTTATGTATAATAAAATACCTTATGTTGGGACAAGAGTGGTGGAGTTAGGGTTATAGAACTATGGGTGGTTTAAAAAATTTTTACAATTTCCAAAATTTTCATGAGGTGCTATTTTGCTTACATGATATACAAATTGCTGAGAATGGTGTTTTAAGACAAATATCTTGTTTAAATGGAAATTTTAAGTTAAGTTCCAAGGGTCTTCTTTTTGCTTCTGATAGAAATCAGCTTTAAACAACGGTAGACTTTTGAGACTTGAGGTCAACTATGGTCCCTAAGCAAATCTGGCCTGCTGCCATCTGTTTTTATGTGGCCCATGAGCTAAAATATTTTTTTGTATTTTTAAGTGGTTGGAAAATAATCAAAAGAAGAACATTTTGTGACATGTAAAACTATATAATGTTCCATTTTCAGTGTCCATAACAAAATTTTGTTTTCCCCCATCACCACACATGCCAAGTAGAAGCTGAAAAGCCCTAATTCTGAATTTCATAGAGGCATAGATTCATGGGATGTTTTAGTCAAAAAAAAAAAAACCACTCTGGAATGATCAAGTATAAACCTCTTTATATAACCCATTTTACAGATGGGAGAGGTGAAATGACTTGCCTAGAGTCCTAGCAAGTTAACACAGGAAATCTCTGTGCTGAGCACTTCTCTCTCTTGCTGGGCAGATCCAGTGTGTCAGACTACGATTCAGCATTCTCTTCTGCTTCTTCCTGATCCCGATTTTTGGGTAACATATGCTCAATATTATATTTATCATAAGCCACACACACCTTATAATGCACGGTGTTAGTGCATTCTGTTCTCACTACCCACCCAGGGGAAATGTTGTATTCTCCCTAACTGTAGGGCTCACGTTCTCCTCCTCCTGCCCTGCGCACCAGTCATGCTGGTCTTCATCAGGTTGTCCACCCACCTGTGGCGAATGCTGTCCTCTGGCTCCCACCTGCTTCAGTCTCTCAGGGCTCTCACTCTATCCTTATGCCCTCTCACCGCAGGATCTTCAACATCTCCTTCACCACTGCCTCCCAGTCCTACCCCACAGTTAATCAGCATGTTCAAGTTCCTCTCCACTTAAAAAAGCTATCCTCCACTCCTACATCTCCTCTTTCCTTTCTTTCCCAGCCAAGCATTGTGAGAGTAGAGTGTGTACTAGTAATCTCTCCTTCTTCACTTTCCACTAACTTCTCTCTTACCAACCAGCAATCTGGTGTCCAACACTCCTCACTCCAATCCCCACTCCCCACCAGCCCCGATCCCTCTCCACAATGACTTCTGTGTGGTTTCAGTCAATACACATTTTAAAATCTCATCTCCTTTCACACCACTTATCATTCTCTTTTTGTTGAAACTCATACATCTCTCATGTTCAGAGTTGAATGCCTTATATCAGCAAAGACAAAGTGTGATAAACACCCTATTACTCCAGCCATTTCCAGTGTGTCTCCATGCCTTTGTTGTCCTCTTTGCTTTGAATAACCTCTCCTTTCCCCTCCAGCCTGTGTTTTCATCTGTGTTAACTTCTGTGCATCCTTTAAGACCCAACTGGTATTTCCTCCTCTTGAAGCTTTCTCTGCCTGCCCTCAAAAACAGTAGATTCCTTGCCTCTTTGCTTGTACTGTGTGTTATATTTAAGTCAATTGTCACTATGTGCATTTATTCATTTGTACGTCATGTGGATTGCATTCTTCTTGAGGCAGGTAGGCAGGAACATGTCTGACACATCTCTGTGTGGTAAGATGAGATGGCTCCTTTGGGTTTTTTTTTTAGGATCCCTTCCCCGATGAGTGCCTTCTTCCCTCTGTGTTCCTATCAGAGGGAGACTTAGACTAAAGCAAACAAACAAATAATCTGTCAGGAAGCAAACATACTCATGAGAACTATTGCATGAGATTCTCCTTGGGTTGTAAAGATGTAACCCTTGATAGCTAGTGTTTTTTCTTGTGTTAGGACCAGCCCCTAGAAGAGGCAGAAGAACCTGAATATTTTGCAGAACAATCATGGGGAGAACAGTTATCGGTCCTAAAGAGTAAGGCTAGAAGGACAGATATCATATATTTTCACTCATATGTGGATCTTGAGAAACTTAACGAAGACCATGGGGGAAGGGGAGGGGGGAAAAAGAGTTAGAAACAGAGAGAGAGCAAGGTAAACCACAAGAGACTCTTAAATACAGAGAACAAACTGAGGGTGGATGGAGGGTTGGGGAGGGGGGAAATGGGTGATGAGCATTGAGGAGGGCATTTGTTGGGATAAGCACTGGGTGTTGCATGTAAGCCAATTTGACAATAAATTATATTCATTAAAAAAAAGAGTAAGGCTAAAAATATGCTAATAAAAGAAATAATCTTTCTCAGGCAGTGGATAAGGCTGTATCATCTCAGAGAAGAGTGCTTGCTACCATGAGGGATGCCTAGTTCATATGATTCATAGCTTCCAGGGGTCTACTTGGACAGAATGACTTATGTTTCCCTTTATTTATCAACCTAGGACCTGGTCTGCCTCCAGAGCCTGGAAGGACTGAGCAAACAAGAATAGCAGTGGCAGTGAGGCTGAAGCCTGAGGGAATGCATACAGCTACACCAATAGAAATCCAGTGGAGGCCAGATTTGTTTTGAAGGAATAGGGTGTGGTTACCAGGCTGAGAGAATCAGAGAGGTGCCTGCATGAGGGGGAGTCAGAGAAAGTAAGAAAGTTTGAAGTGAACTCCGTGAGGAATTGATTACCCCCTATGGAAGCCTAAATATGGAATTCTCCACCTCCCACCCTATGAGATGCACAAGAGTAGTTAGATCAGCTAGCATCTTACTCTTTGTTCCTCCTACAACAACCTTTTGAGAGTTTCCTGATTCTTAAGTAAAGAGCATCTATACGAACAATAGTAGAGCATGGTGGTTAAGAGTAGACTCTGGAACTGAACTGCCTGGGATCAAATCCCACCTTTGTTACCTACTAGCCATGAAATCTTAGACAAGCTACTTGCCCTTTCTGTGGCTCAGTATATTCATCTGTTAAATGGTGATAATTATGGTACTGGCTTCAGGGATATAAACTTCTTTGGTTATCAGCAGTGTGAGATTCACAACTTGGGAGACATCAGAGGATCCCCCGGCCCAAGGCACATTATTTAGGCTAAACTTCTGACTGTCTCCCATTAGGAATTGACAGGAGATACCAATTTGTACTTAACAAAAGGAGGGCCTGCTCTGTTTGGGTTATTGTGAGTCTCCCCAGTGCTGGCACGTGCTAAGTGCTTAATAAATTTGTAGGTCTAATGAATGGTGGGTGTCAGGACACACGTAGCAGGTATAGATCAGAGGAAGCAAGTACTAAGTCCTCTTACTTCCCCACTGACCTTGATACTCTGTCTCAGGCTTTAGGCCTTAGACATCCCTCTTACAAGTGCTGGGGTCTACAACTCCTTTAACTGCCATTCATTGACTTCTGACTTGAGGCAAGTCGTTTCTACTTTCTGGGCCCAGATTACTTCATATGCAAAGTGAAGCAGTTAGACTGGTTCAGGTAGAGCAAGCACAGATCTCAGTGTTTGAATAGTGCCTGGGTAGAGTACTGCATAGAGAGAATTTGAAACTGAATTCAGGCTAAGCATAAAAAAAGTGTCATGACGGGGCGCCTGGGTGGCGCAGTCGGTTAAGCGTCCGACTTCAGCCAGGTCACTATCTCGCGGTCCGTGAGTTCGAGCCCCGCGTCAGGCTCTGGGCTGACAGCTCGGAGCCTGGAGCCTGTTTCCGATTCTGTGTCTCCCTCTCTCTCTGACCCTCCCCCGTTCATGCTCTGTCTCTCTCTGTCCCAAAAATAAATAAAAAACGTTGAAAAAAAATTAAAAAAAAAAGTGTCATGATGATTTAGCTATGTCATGAGTATGAGATAAGTGAATGTCAGTGCGTGTGTCATGTATTTTTTTTTTTTTACTCTTGAAATAGATAATATACTCTACAACCATTTTCTTTGGAGTATTCCTAAAGAATTACCCAGCTTTAATGACCACATCAATTATGGTACATGCTTTTCTCATAAATATAAAAAATAGTTATGCTTTTGCATATGCAAGTTACCAGTAAAAAGACTTACTCTACCAGAAACGTCTCCACTCAAGTATGAGTAGATGAAATCAGGTCAAAGAGGACCCTTCCATAAAGAAAAGAGGCTAAAAAAAGCCCAGACTTTGTAGCCAGCATGCTTAGCCACTTACAACCTGGGTGAATCTAGGTGAAACGCACAGCCTGTCTAAACCTTAGCTGCTTCTTCTTCACAATGGGGTAATAATATTTATAATCACAGGACAGTAATTAGGATTTAGGCAATTATAAAATATATAGTACCTAGCATAGTAAAGTACTCTATGTGTGTAAGACCCTCAATATTAGTTCCCTCTCTCACCTTCTAAGTGAATACAGGGCGTTCTGGACTATAAATGCCTTAGGGATAGAGACTGTGTCCTATTTGTCTCTTTATGCCTTGTTCATGACATGAAATAAATGTTTAAGAAACTTTTACTGACTTGAACTGAATTCAATAGAAATGAAACTAGATGGCCTTTTAGTTTCCTCTCACTACCAGGCACAGAACCTGGCACATAAGCTGTGCTCATAAACACTTGTGGAATATAGAATTTGGTGGCCTGGTTCCAGGATTAGACACATTAGTGGGAAAGTGTATAACTCTCAGAGGGGCTCTAGAGGAAGGGCCACACAGCCAGCTGGGTGCTGAGGTAGAAAACCTGGGTTCAAGTTCTAGAGGAAGGGCCACACATCAGAAAAGCTGCCACTTGTAGCTATTGCTCAATACTCTGCTTCTCATAGGGAAGAAGGTGGCCCTGATACATCTTTTATGCTCTTTCTGCATTGATAGGGGGAGAAAGATTCTAATTTTCTGCCATGGACCCAGGGGACACTCAGAAATCACATCCTCTCTTGCCTGGGCCCAGCCTATGTTGTCCTTGCTGGGTGGTGTGAAAACCACTGCTCTCCTTTCCCATCTTGTTAGCTTCCCTTTGAAAGTCCCCTTCCTATCCCAGGACCACAACAATTTCAAATATCTGAGCCATTATCTCACTGTTCTAAATGACACATTTTGCCACTGGACCTATAACTGTTCTCCTTTAGGTGAGTCCTAAAGAATTTTGTGGCCTTAATGAGTACATCAATTATTGTTCATGGAAGAGCCCATGTCTCCTTAAAGGTTATTTGAAGGTTGATTGCTATCTCAGTGCTTATATCCATCCAGCAAATCTATCTAAGCCTTATGAATGTATTTGACCTTTTTACAGGTACAGGGGAAAAATAACAGAACAAAAGTTAATTTAGACCTCTATAATACAACATTTTTTTTCCCTGAAAGAAATAAAAGGGCATTGAAATCGATACCTGCACAATAACATGCTGATGAATGTTGGGACCCAATTTTCTCATTTTGCTAACTCGAGATTGGGAATTCTGAATAGTTTTCAATCCTGCATTCTTTGGGCACTGTGAAGTCTGCTGTATTGTGTCCACACAATGCCACTGCACACTCATTATGGAAGTACCAGTGGTCCTGAAAAGGTCAGTTAGTTAGAAATGTCAGTGTTCAATGGAGCCGCACAGACCTGTGTGCGCGCGGATCCAATTAGAGTGGCCAGGCGGCACCGCTGTAACCTGGAATCCTAATGAGCAAGCAGAGGAAAGGGGGAGGTGTCTTTTTTCCCTTTCTTTCTTCTTCTTATTCAAAAGAAAATGGAGATTACTTTTCAACCAGATTGCTTTTCAGCCACCCTACATGGGCTTGTTTAAACTTTACCAAACACCACTTAGGCTCCAGGCAGGCTGGGAGGGGAACGCGAGCTTCTGCAAAGGCTGAGCCCGCCCAGTGCAGCCAGATGTTGAAGTAAAGCAATGAAGCAGGCAGTCCTTGAGCAGTACTTGAGACTTCGGCCGGTGGAAGGGCTTGCTCTTCACAAGACTTACTCAGGCTGATAGCTAACTAAGAGGAAAATGGTCTTCTTACTAAGTTCATCTCTAAATCATTTCTAGGCCCCTCTTAGGCACCAGGTGTTTTTTTTTTTTTTTATTAAAAACCAGCCTTTATCATGCTTGATGAACCTAAACCACTTGTACAAACTTGTTGGCTGATATTTCCAGAATTCACCTATATTAGTGCTACTCTATTTCTAATCCATCACAAACTGATATTTTGGAAAAGTCCACTGATCGTGAACATGGATGCTGCAGCAATGTCAAATTGCTATTAAAGTTTCTAAAAGCTTTCTCTCAATTTCTATATTTACCTCATCGTGGAGAGTTTACTTCCGGCCACCCATCTGTGGACAACACTTTGAGCAGAACTACCCTGGCTACCTCTCATTTGTTTGCCCTTCCTGCCATTCCTCACCTTCACTGGTCCCCACTATTCTGGACCGACAATCACCCTGGACCCTTTCTCTGGTTCAATGACTGCATACTTGTTTAAAACACTTTTTGATATTTGTCTTTTGGCACCACAGCCCCATCCATAGTTAGAGCACTCTCCTAGCAGCCCCTGTCTAGAGTTCAGTGGATTAACCAGCTAAAACAACAAACAAAACCCTGGGTAATTTTCTTACAAGTGTCCAGAAACCATACTTTTAGAACAAATGAAGAATCTATAGAGAACCCTACTGTTGAATTTCTAAGCTCAACAGGCAGAGATGACCTACTTGGTTACAGGACCTAGACATTCCATCTGCCCATCTCTTCCACTGAGGCCACTGAGCCCCCCCCTTGCAGCCTGCCAGATCCCAGGATCATTCTGGATTCAAGGTCAGGTAAGGGCAAGCATAGTGGATATAAGAAGTGCTGATTTAGTAAATTAGCTTGTTACCCATGGCAGGTGGGGTTTCATGTCTGCTTTTGTTCCCGTCTTTCTGCCTAGTTTTCTGCATCCAGCCCTTTGTTTCAGGCCCTGTAACTGTTTCTTATGCTAATACTCCTTCCCTCATTCAGGGTTGTTGTTTTTTTTTTTTTTAATTTTTTTTTTCAACGTTTATTTTTGGGACAGAGAGAGACAGAGCATGAACGGGGGAGGGGCAGAGAGAGAGGGAGACACAGAATCGGAAACAGGCTCCAGGCTCTGAGCCATCAGCCCAGAGCCTGACGCGGGGCTCGAACCCACGGACCGCGAGATAGTGACCTGGCTGAAGTCGGACGCTTAACCGACTGCGCCACCCAGGCGCCCCCAGGGTTGTTTTTTTGTTTGTTTGTTTGTTTGTTTTACTATCTCTGCAAACCCTGGATGAACCAGCACCTGTGATTAGGAAGGCAGCTGAGGAGTCAGAAGTCCTTTGGGTGCCGAGGTAGAAAACCTGGGTTCAAGTTCTGACTTTTAAAAGTACAAGCTTTTGTGAATTTAGGCAAATTCTATCATTTCTCTAAGATAAAGATGCCTGCTTCATAGGGTTGTTTTGTTGCGTAAACAAAGTATTGCATGCAAAATCACTTGGACACTGTAACGTGCTATATTAAAGCCAGCTGTGGTGGTGGGCATTATGGCTGCTACTATTCTCCCCTCCAGGGAGGAGAAGATGGTTAGGTGTCCCTCCTCTGAAACTTCAGGGAGGAAGGAAAGAAGTGTCCAGAGGTTTGGAGTAGAAAAGCAGAGAGAGTATCAGGGCAGAGGACTTGGTGGGAACAACAGAAACACGTGCTTGAGACAACCAAGGGAACCCTAGGTTAACAAGGGGGAACAAGATGTGGGCAGAGGCCAGAGCGCGGGAGGGAGTTGTCACCAGACCCAGATCTCCAAAGTGATACGACATGTTGTAAAGTGATATGAAATGCTTCCCAATGTACCACCCACCTAAGGCTGGATTTGAGCTCACCTCACAAACTAGTTTAATGACACTTGATATGGAAAAAGACAAGTTTTATTCCCTCTAAAAGCAGCTAAAAACCACCAATTCTCCTTTCACCATTGTAATTAAAAACTTTTTTCTAACAAGAAAGTCTTTTGTATAATCTTTGACAAAAGAAAAAACCTTCTGAAGGACATTCAGCCATTCATCCAAGAATGGAACTCAGCTGGGCTGCCCCGCCTCAATTTTCAGTTTCTGGAGAGAAGTGTATCAGGTTTATGTGACAATGATTCAGCCATCATCTGGAGGGGAGGAAATAGCACTGCAAGTGCCCAATGCAGACCCTATTGGCATTTCAGAGAATGACCTACTAGGCTATAGCTAGGTTAGGGAGAAAAAATAACAGTTGTTTGTAGTGACCAGCCTCAAAGAAGGACTTCCCATAATAACATGAGATTTTCCAAGGTTCTGATATGTGCCAGATACATGATCTCATCTAATATCCACAAAAGCCCTATAGGGTTATTATTATTAGATACATTTGAAAAATTGGAGAGCTGAATCTCTAAGGGATTGTATTTTGTCCAAAATCATATACAGAATAAATGGTAGAGGTAAGATTTGAATCCCTTGTCTAGCTAATCTCAAAACTTCTGCTGCTTGCTACTTAGAATTTCTTTCTTTTTCTTTTCTCTCTTTCTTTTTTGGTCATAGAGACACTTTATTTTCTGTCTCAGTAGTGCTGAATAAGCACTGTTAATGGCAGGTCCATAAATGTTGCTAAGAGCAAACTCTCACATTCCTTAAACCTATCCTCACCCCTCTCATTGATGATTTAGACCAGAGCATGAAAGATATGTACCACCCTATATGACCTGCCATTGTGCCCTTAGTCTCTAGGAATTTTAAGTACATGTACTTGGATCACACCTCGTCTCAACTCAGTGGCAGCCCAGTAGCCATTTACCAGAGTGCAAAGGACTGTCATAAACTGGGAACTGGATACTGGGGCACCCAACTTTCTTTTCCTAAATGAGAGATCTTACTTGTCTTAATCCATTGAGCCAAAAGTATTTCTCATGTTCATGGCCAATGAAAGGTTCTTATAGTTTAGGCTTACCTTAGGATAGAAAGACACAGATGAACAAATGCAGCTATTTATTTATGGAAGAAACAGTAGCTAGAGAAGTCTCAATATTTTTCTCAGAAACCTCTGCCAATCTCCAAAAGTCAGACTAATACTTATCTTGGGAATAAGGGAAAAATCTGTGGAGGAATGATAAAAGGTAAGTGGGTCTGAAAGGAATGAAAGATGTATTACTGATATCATCATTTCCATAATCATTAGTGTTTTGGTAGCCAGTCTCCAACATGGCCCCTGAATGATAACTCACTTTCTGGCATTCATGTCCTTGTATAGTTGCCTCACACAGCAAATAAGCTGACTTGTGTAACTAATAGGATATTATAGAATGACAGCATATGACCTCCTAGGCTACTTCAAAAGAGACATTGCAGCTTTTACCTTGCTCTCTCTTGGATTAATCACTCGAAGGAAACCAACTGCCATGTTGTAGGGATACTTAAGCAGCCCTATAAAGAAGTCTGTATGGGAAGGGACTGAGGCCTCCTGTTAAAAGGCAGCACCAACTCACCCTCCACGTGAATGAATTATCTTGAGAGATGATCCTCCAGTCTTCATATAATCACAGCCTTCGCTGACATCTTTTTTTTTTTTTAATATTTATTTGTTTTTGAGAGAAAGAGAGAGAGAGAGAGAGAGAGAGAGAGAGAGAGAGAGAGTGCAGGAGGGGCAGAGAGAGTGGGGACAGAGGATCTGAAAAGGGCTCTGTGCTAACAGCAGAGAGCCCAACACGGGGCCCAAACCCATGAACCACAAGATCATGACTTGAGCTGAAGTCGGACGCTTAACTGACTGAGCCACCTAGGCACCCCAGGCTTGGCTGACAACCCTGAGCCAAAACTCTCCAACTAAGCTGCTAGTAGATTCCTGACCCACACAAACTGTGTGACAATAAACATTTATTGTTTGAAATTGCTAAGTCTCGGGGCAATTTGTCACAAAGCAATGTAATCACAATAACAACTATTTATTTAAAATCTACTAGGGGCTATACACTTTACTATGCTAGCCATTTTATATATATCATATCTAATCTTCTACAGAATTCTAACAAGTATTGTTATCATCCTGATCTTTTATAGATGGTAAAATGGAAGTAAGGCACAGAGAAACTAATAGACTTTCCTAACGTCAACTTTAAGTGGAAGAGGTAGAATTCAAACACATGATGTATGTTTTTAATATAACACCCCTCGCTCTGTCACCTATACCCTGCTGTTACACACATGTACGATAAATAAATAGAAAATAAATGAATAAAAAAGTGCGGAGTACATGCCTGCTTTTGTGTTAATTTGTAGAAGATTAAGACACTTTTTACTATAAATAATTCTACGCCAAAAAATTGGATAACCTAGAAGAAATTGATAAATTCCTAGAAACATACAATCTACAAGGAATGAGTCAGAAAGAAACAAAAAATCTGAACAGAGCAATAATGACTAAGGATATCAAAATAGTAATCAACCCCCCACCCTGCCCCCACCAATGAAGAGAAGTCACGACTAGATGGTTTCACTGGTGAATTCTACATTTAAAGAAGAATTAATGCCAATCCTTCTCCAACTCTTGCAAAAAATTGAAGAGAAGGGTACATTCCCGAATTCATTTTACGAAGCCAATGTTAACTTGATACCAAAGCCAGATAAGGGGACTATAAGAAAAGAGAACTACAGGACAATATCCCTAATGAATATACGTGTAAAAATTCTCAACAATATACTAGCAAATGGAATTCAACAGCACATGAAAAAGATCATACACCATGATCAAGTGGGATTTATTTCTGGGATGCAAGGATGGTTTAACATATGCAAATCAAAGACATAATACACCTCATTAGTAGACAGAAGGATAAAATCATATGATCCTCTCAACAGATGCAGGAAAAAAATTTAACAAAATTCAACATCCTCGCATGATGAAAACTCTAAAAAAATTGGGCATAAAAAGAATATACCTCAACATAATAAAGGCCATATATGACAAACCCACAGCTAATATCACACTCAACAGTGAAAGGTTGAAAGCCTTTTCTCTAATATCAGGAAGAAGACAAGGGTGCCCATTCTCACCACACATATTCAATATAGTACTGGAAGTCCTAGTCAGAGCAGTTAATAAAAAAATACATAAAGAGATCTAAATTGGAAAGGAAGAAATAAAACTATTTCTGTTTGCAGATAACATGATCTTATATAGAGAAAACCCTAAAGGCTCCACCAAAACAAATTCAGCAAAGTTGCAGGATAGCAAATTGACATACGGAAGTCAGTTGCATCTCTATACACCAACAACAAATGATACTAAAGAGAAATAAAGAAAACAACCCTATTTCCAATAACATCAAAGCTAATAAAACACGTAGGAATAAGTTTACCTAAGGAGGTGAAAGATCTGTAGACTGTAGCCTTTAAGACAGTGATGAAAGAAATTGAAAAAGACACAAATGCAAAGATATCCTGTGTTCATGTATTGAGAAAATTGGTATTATTAAAATGTCCATACTATTCACTTGGTAATGAGTCCTATCCCAGTGCCGAGAGTCTAGCTGCAGAGACCCTGCTGGGCCTAGCTCTTTCAACAGAAAGTCTGCTGCAGAACAGATCAATGTTTGCTCTGCTCTCAGACCTCATAATTCACATATTTGGTTCAACTTAACCATAACCATTGCAAAAATTCATGTGATCTTGGGCCATTAGTTAATGCCAGGGCCCAATTTTTCTCCCAATTTTATGGATGATGTTTATAACTCAACTCTCAGCCAATCAGCACAGTAGATTTTCCTGGACACAGATACTTCTTCAAATTCAAGCTCATAGTGATGTAATCACAAAATAAGTAAAAGAGACTCTGCTGGGACTTCTGGGTGAGTCTCTTGCTTACTCCAATTAGACTAGAATTTGGGGGGATGTAAATTTTGCACCTACAGCCATCTTGAGATCACATGTGACCTGGGAAAGGAGACAACACCAAGCAAGGTGAGTTAAGAGAAGGACAAAAACAGACTAGGTCCTATGAACCCTATATCAAGATGCACAGAAAGACTGACTTATTTCTGGATTATTTACTCATACGAACCAATTAATTGCCTATTTTTCCCTTAAGCTAATTTAGGTTGCTTTTTTAAATGTTTATTTATTTATTTTTGAGAGAGAGAGAGAGAGAGAGAGAGAGAGAGAGCAAGAGCAAGTGGGGGAGGGGCAGAGAGCAAAAGAGAGAATCTCAAGCAGGTTCCTACTGTCAGCGCAGAGCCTGGTGCAGGCCTCAAACCCATGACTGTGAGATCATGACCTGAGCTCAAATCAAGAGTTGGACACTTAACCAACTAAGATATCCAGGCGCCCCAAGCCAATTTAGGTTGTTATTAAGGACTTCTACTTATATCGTTCCTGTGCCTTAATTTTACTGTTTATGCCTTGAATTCCAGTTTGTCTAGTTCTGAGGCCTGCATTCATTCTGATGGCCAAGGTCTTATCAGCTCCATTCTGATCTGACTTCCTTCATGCTGATCAGCTATGGTGCCTTTGGATGCCACACCTCCAATTCCCCTCCCCAGAGCTCAGCCCACCCATCTGGATGTCCCAAAATGGGATCCTTGAACCCTTCTAATTAACCTTCTCACCTGAGTCCTGGGATATGGCATCTGTAACAGGACAAAGATCCTAGGAACATAGCACTCAGTTTGTCTCTCAGGGACCAGGAGAATAAACAAAACATGTTCTCTTTGCCTTTATATGTTTCTTTGTATGTTTCTAAAATTATTTTACTTAATTAACGTAATAAACCATCTGAGTGACATCCAAGGCTGTTGTGTTTCATCGTTGACATGAGAGGAGGTTGGGGAATGGAGGTGGTAAAATAAATTGATACAAACTTTCTGGAAAATGAGCTGGAAACTAGACACAATAATTCCTTAAACATATTCTTGCTCTCTGGCCCAGTAATTCTACTTCTAAAATGTCCAGGTAAAAACTTATATAAAAGAAGTAAAAAGGTTTTTCCACAAATAGTTTTGTGGTAGAGTTATTTATAAGAGAAAACATCTGGAAATAACATGAATGCACAACAATAGGATGTGGATTTTTATAAACTAGACTATATATAAAAGATGGAAGATACTAGAGCTTTTAAAATAAGTATGCCTTTAAAATGCTCATAAAATGCTCATGGATGTAGTAATTCAAACCCTAGTAATCTATCTTAAGATAATAACCTAAAATGTAGGGAAAATATATACACAAAGATTCATAAATTATTCATAACATCGAGAAACTAGAATTTAAGTTAAATATATAACATTATTGGCATGGGGAAATATTTTTCTTGTAATATTAAGTGAAAAATCAGGATAAAATTTTATATTCTACATGATCTCAACTATGTAAAACAAAATTATACATGCATAGAAAAAAAGGCGAAGAAGTAAATGTGTTAAAATATTAAACAGTGATTGCCTCTGGGAGATAACTGATATTTCATCTTTATAACTTCTCTGTTTTTAAAATTTGCACCATGGGCATGTGCAATTTTTTAATAGAGAAAGTTATTATAAAAAAGATGGTAAGTATGTAAACTACATAGCAACATGAAGATTGTTTATGAAATAATGTTAAGTGAAAAAAGATGTATATAAAAACGTACTGTGATTGCAATTATGTAAATATGTTTCTGCATATAGACAAGAACTGAAAGGGAAAATGTATAAATAGAATTAGGTTTTGTATTGTGCTAAGGCTGTGGGACTAGGAGTAATTTATTTTTCTTCTTTAAAAATCTCTTTTAAAGTTGTTTCAACGACGTGCATGAATTTTTTGAACTAGCCGCTCTCTGCACATCCATGGTGCTGCTAACCTTCTGGCAGTGAGGCCGGGAGTCATCTGGCTTGGCTTCACTCCTGGTCCTGGCTACCCTGGACGGGTTCCACAGGCCTCCTGTTGGCTCTAAAGATGGTCAGAGGCACATAACAATGGCTAATTTGGCCTCTCTTGTTTCTTTAGTTTCCAGAGGGGCTGAGTTTATGTCATGGGGGACTTTAATAAAAGACCAAACTCAAACTTGTCATGTCATGGTCAGCAGCCCCAGTCTATCACCACTCAACATATGTATTGCTTTAACAAGGTTAAGAGAGGATTATAAAAGAAAAAAAAAAAAAAGGAAGCTTACAAGATTTGCAATCAGAAACAAATCTAGCCATGATTTATTTTCTGGAGGTTTCTATGATGTCTTAGGAAATCAATTGTCTCTTCAGGACATAGCTCAGTTAGTGGGAAAGTCCCAATGACTATGATACTGTGGCATTCCGGACTTTCCTCATCCCCAGAAAAGTGAGTCAATATGAATCCCATCTGGGAAAGAAGACTCCATGGACCAATATTACAAGTGAAGTGATATTTATATGTAGCAGCAGCAGAAAAGGCAAAGGATTTAGAATCAGACAGTTCTGGATTTGAATCCTGATTCCATCACTTATTAACTGTGCTCAAGCAGGCAGTTCACATAATTATGCTGCACTTTCATTTCTCATCTTTAAAACAGAAAAGGCGATGCTTGTCTTATGGGGTGGTGGGGGAAATTATGTGAAAAATATATGTAAAGCACTTAACATAGCTCTGGCACTTAGTGCCAGTATTTAGATACTCTCTTAATACTATCCTTCTAGTATATACCATCAAAAAGCTATGACCATTTGACAAGAGTGTCCAGGTAATTCAACAGGGGGAAAACACTCTTTTCAACAAATGGTGCTGGGAAAACCAAACACATTCAAAAGAGGTAAGCTGGATTCCTACCTCACATCATATAAAAAAATTAACTCACAAGAGTACATCTTTATGAATTTAAGTTAGGCAATGTTTTCCAAGGTATATCCAAAGTACAAGCAACAAAAGGAAAAAAAATAGGTAAATTGAATTTCATAATAGTTACATGCTTCTTTTGCTCCAAAGAACATCAAGCAGGTGAAAAGACAACCCATTTGAAAAAATATTTGCAAATCATATATCTAATAAAAGACCTTATACTCAGAATATATACTTTAAAACTCTTACAATTAAACAAAAAGATAAATGTAACTTAATTAAAAATGAGTAAGGAAAAAGAATTTGACTAAACATTTCTCCAAGAAGATATACAAATGGCCAAAAAGCACATGAAAATATGCTCACCATCATTCGTCATTAGCACATGCAAATCAAAACTATAATGAGATACTACTTCACACCCACGAGGATGACTATAATCAAAAGATAGGTGTGATTGGGTGGCTCAGTCGATTAAGTGCCCAACTCTTGATTTCAGCTCAGGTCATGATCTCATGGTTGTGAGATCAAGCCCTGTGTCATGATCTTATGGTCATGAGATCGAGCCCCACACTGGGCTCAGTTCTGGGCATGGAGTCTGCTTAAGATTCTCTCTTTCTCTCTCTCTCTCTCTCTCTCTCTCTCTCCCTCTCCCTCTCCCTCTCCCTCTCTCTCCCCCTCTGCCTTCCCTCATTCACACATGAATGCTCTCTCACTCTCTCTCTCTCTCAAACAAAAGATAGATAATAACAAGTGTCAGAGAGGATGTGGAGAAATTGGATGTGTCCTACATTGCTGATAAGAATGTAAAATGGTACAGCTACTTTGGAAAACATTTTGGCAGTTTCTCAAAATGTATATCCTAACACTTACCATATGACCCAACAATTCTATTTCTAAGGTTTATACCCAAGAGAACTGAAAACACATGTTTACACAAAACTTATACACCAATGCCCATAGCAGCATTATTCATAATAGACAAAAAGTGGAAACAAATGAAATAGAATGGATAAACAAATTGTGATATATCCATACAGAAATATTATTTGGCAATAAAAAGGAATGAAGTACTGATACATACTACAATATGGATGGACCTGAAAATATTATGCTAAGTGGAAAAGCTAGTCAAGAAAGGCCACATACTGTACAATTCCACTTATATGAGATGTCCAGAATAGGCATATCCATAAGGACAGAAGGTAGATTAGCGGTTTCCAGAGCATGGGGGAAGGCAGAATAGGAAGTGACTGTTAATGGAGTTTCTTTTTGGAGTGGTGATAATGTTCTGGAATTAGTGGTAATGGTTATACAACTCTGTGAATATACTGAACCCCACTAAATGATGCATTTAAAAGGTGGATATTATGGCATGTGAATTACATCTCAATAAAGCTATTATTTTATTTTTAATTTTTTTAATGTTTTTATTTATTTTTGAGACAGAGAGACAGAGCATGAGCAGGGGATGGGCAGAGAGAGAGGGAGACACAGATTCCAAAGCAGGCTCCAGGCTCTGAGCTGTCAGCACAGAGCCCAATGCGGGGCTCGAACTCATGGACTGTGAGATCATGACCTGAGCTGAAGTCGGACACTTAACCGACTGAGCCACCCAGGAGCCCCTATTTTATTTTATTTTTTTTGATGTTTATTTATTTTTGAGAGAGAGAGAGAGAGAGAGAGAGAGAGAGAGAGAGAGAGACAGGCAGAGTGTGAGCAGGGGAGGGGCTGAGAGAGAGAGAGAGAGAGAGAGAGAGAGAGAGAGAGACAGACAGACAGACAGAATCCAAAGCAGGCTCCAGGCTCTGAGCTGTCAGCACAGAGCCTGATGTGGAGCTCGAACTCACGAAATGCAAGATCATGACCTCAGCGGAAATTGGAGGCTTAACAGACTGAACCACCCAGGCACCCCAGTAAAGCCATTATTTTAAAAAACCTAAGACCAGCACTCTTAACTTGATAGTGGGAATATAAAAATATTTCTGTAGGTGTGATTAAGGAATCATTGCCAAATATTCTGGTTCTCTGCACTGCAGTCCCCTTCCCTGTGGGAAGAGCATACATCTCCACCCTGTTGAATTTAGGAGTGGTGATATAACTTGCTTCGACCAAGGAAATATGGGTGGAAGTGACCCCTTCCAAATATTTTTAGAGCAAGTACATGGCTCACTGTATCTCTCCCTTTTCCCTCTGCCATGATGACCCATGTGGCAGGTGCTGCAATGTCACATATTCACTGGGCACTTACTTGTGCACAATGTTAAATAATTTCCAATTGCCAACATGTGCAAATCTATCCTGAGAGCTTTCTTTGGCCAATGGAATCTGCTATGTCCATACTTCTTGAGCAGATTGGAAGTCTGGAAGGGAATTAGCACACCCACTTTCACTCTTAGTCCTTTGCCTCCCAGAGGGATAACTCGAGGCTTATTTTCCACATTAACTTCCAGGGTTCTCCAGTTTGATTAAGTTCCAGTTGTCCTTAGTGGTAGCATGCCTCTTCTTCCTTCTCCTCCTTCTCCTTCTCCCTCTCCCTCTCCCTCTCCATCTCCCTCACCCTCTGCCTCGGCCTCTCCCTCCTTCTCCATCTCCTCCTCCTCCTCCTCCTCCTCTTTCTTCTTCTTCTTCTTCTTCGTCTTCGTCTTCGTCTTCGTCTTTGTCTTCTTCTTCTTCTCCCTTCTTTTCCTGTATTGCTTCCTTGCTTTGCTACCAAGGGTCTCCGGGATTATGTCCCAAATAAATTACTTGCCCTGAAATCTTTGTCTCAAGGTTTTCTTCTTAGGGAACCCAAACTAAGACACCCAGGTATGTTCCAAAGAAAGAATGCTTGGTCTGGGTGCCAGAGTAAAGATGATGTAAAGCAGGGGTGCCTGGTGGGCTCAGTCAGTACAGCATGTGACTCTTAACTTCAGGATCATAAGTTCAAGCCCCACATTGGGTGTGGAGCCTACTGAAATAATAATAATAAAATAAAATAAGATTAAAAAAAAAGAAGATGTAAAGCAGAGCTGTCTCCAATCCATGTGGGACATGTACCAAAAGTGAGAAATAAGCCTTTGTTTTTTTTTTAGCTTCTGAAATTTTGGTGTCATTGTTACTTCAGCATAATGTAGCCTGTCATGACTGGTGACTTATGTACACCTTTCTCAGTAATTCTCACTCTAGGAATTTTTCCTAGAGAAATAATTAGAGATGCATACAAAAGTCTTTATATAAGAATGTTCACTGTGGTATTATTTATAATTAAATAACTGGGTACAATTTAACATATAATAGAGTTTTTATAAATTATAAATATAATGGAATGATTTTAAACTATGTAAAATTCCCTTTTAGAGAATATTTAATAACATTGAAAATGTTCATACTACATTCAAATAAAACAGTTTATATAGTATCATCTGAATTTTATTTTTAAAATTACATATGTATATACATGTGCAAAAAATAATAGTCTCTCTTTGCAGTCTGGTGGTTAGGAGTTTTTCTTGGATAAGAGAAAAATACTTCTTCATACTGCCTCCCTTTTATTGAAAAGGCTATAGGAGAATAAACTTTCCAGAAAGTAAAGAAGAAACTATAGCTGGATTTCTGGGTCAAATGGCTAAATAAATTCATGCTTCAATAAGCCCATTCATTCTCATCAAATAGTAATATTGGATGAAAAAAGAAATGAAAATATGTATTTGGGCTCTCTTGTGAGAGACATGTCCCCACAAAGTTGAAACGTACAGAAATGTGAAAGGTAAGTGGTCCCGAGGCTACTTGCGTGCTGAGATCTGGACATAGAAGCAGGAAGTAGCAGCTGAAGTTTGCCTCCTATGGGACAACAGGAACTAACAGTACTCTGGAAGATGAGGATCAGAAACAACATCTTTTTTTTTTTTATGTTTATATATTTTTGAGTGACAGAGAGAGACAGACAGACAGACACAGCATGAGCAGGGGAAGGGCAGAGAGAGGGAGACACAGAATGTGAAGCAGGCTCCAGGCTCTGAGCTGTCAGCACAGAGCCTGACATGGGGCTTGAACTCATAGACCGTGAGACCATGACCTGAGCCAAAGTCGGATGCTTAACCAACAGACCCACCCAGGTGCCCCTACATCTTCTGCTTAGAGCCCTAGGGTGGGGCTCTCATGTCTTGAAAGGAGCCTAGGGAAAAAATTAAAAAGGCTCCTGTAGAACTTTCTGGGAAATAGCTCCTTGCACTGCAAGCCTAGAGAGGAGGTGAGGAATATAGATGCAGGAAACAGAAACAATGTCAAGCTCTTCTGCTGACTTTTTGTCACTGGATCTGATATATCCCCACTATTTACCAGGTCCTATACTGAGATGTGGGTAGAGTTAACAACAAAAACCACCACACAGGGAGATGTGAGCACAGTAGGGGTTGGGGGGGGTGGGGCGTTGGGGATGAGGAGAGAGAAAACCAGAAAATTTCCTCCTCAAAGTGCTCTTACAAATTAAAATTTCAAAATGCATGAAGAAATTAAATGCTAAAAATGATACAAAACAAAATTAACAATTATAACTTGAATTCACTCCAGATGAAACTTATTTTATAGAACAGTCAGAGATTTTAAAATAAGCATATTGAGGATGTTCAGAGAAACAAACGAAGGCATTAAAACAGAATAAGAAATTATGAAACAGAATAGGCAGAAATAAAACAAGAACAGGTGGATATGAACAAAATTAGAAATCTTGGAAATTAAAAATATATAGTCATTGAAATATTGAAAAAGACAGGGAAAAGAGTCTAGACTAGACATGGTCAAAAAGTGAATTTATAAATGCAAGTTACTTGTGGGGAACTCAGAATTAGTGCGGTAAGACAAAATGATAAAAATTATGAAAAACAAATTATGAAAAACAGGCATGGTGGGCCACTTGAGAAAATCCAACAGTCATCTAATAGAAATTCTTGAAGAGAGTTAGAGGAATAAGGGAAAAGTAGTATTTGAAGAGAAATTTTGCCAATAATTTCTGAGAATTAAAGAAACACATAGATTCTCAGGTGGAAGTATACTCAGAGTACCAAGCAGGGTAAATAGAAATGAATTCATATCTATTTACAGCAAAAAAAAAAAAAAAAAAAATCCCACCCAAACCAAAAACAGAACATTAAGATTTTCAATCTTGAAATCTATCAAAAAAGATAAGTTATCAAAAACAATTAAATAATTGGGGCTCCTGGGTGGCTCAGTCCGTTGAGCGTCTGGCATCCATCCGCTCAGGTCATGATCTCAAGGTTTGTGAGTTCCAGCCCGCCGCGGGCTCTGTGCTGACAGCTCAGAGCCTGGAGCCTGTTTCGGATTCTGTGTCTCCCTCTCTGCTCCTCCCCTGCTTGTGCTGTCTCTCTCTCAAAAATAAATAAACATTAAAAAAAAAATTTAAAAACAAATAATGGAAGACTTCTTATCAGCAATTATGCATGTCAGAAAACAAGTTTTAAAAGTCTTCAAAGTACAAAGGAAATTTCTCAAACTAGAATTTATACCTAGCCAAACTATTAGTCCAGAGAGAAGTCAAAATAAGGACAAACATATATTAAGAGGGTTGCCTGTGGACTCTCACTAAATAGCTATTAAAGGATTCACTTTGGGGTATGTGGGTGGCTCAGTCAGTTAAGCAGCTGATTTTGGCTCAGGTCATGATCTCATGGTTCCTGAGTTCAAGCCCCATATCAGGCTCCACCTGATTGGGATTCTCTCTTTCTCTTCCTCTCTTTCTATAGCTTCCCTACTTGTGTATGCGTGTGCGCTCTCTCTCTCTCTCAAAATAGTTAAGTAAATTAAAAAAAAAAAGGATTCACTTTAATAAGGTAACAGGAAATCTTGATACATAATAAGAACACAAAATTTATAAGCTGTGTAGGAAAAGTAAATTAGTTCAGTACTGTTAGTAATTCATTGTTTTTCTTTTTTGCAACAGTTTAACTGAGAAGCCTAAAATAATAATAATTAGGTGGTGACAGGACAGTGTTCAATAGGTGGTTAAAGCATGTTTACATATGGGTAACCCATTGTCTCAGCACCATACAACAACTAGTCTTTTTTTTTTTTTAAGTTTATTTATTTATTTGAGTTGTCTTTACTGCCAACGTGGGCTCGAGCTCACGACCCTAAAACCAAGAGTTGCACTCTCTACCAACTGAGCCAGTCAGGCACCCCAACTAGTTTATCTTTTATTCAGCTTATTATGAAGGCTAATTTTGTGAAAGGCTGTAGATTTTGTAAGAAAATATATAATCAAATGTACATCCAAAGGTAATCAGTTAAAGTCAGAAATAAAATCAATAGCATCCAAATCTGTAGATTGGGTAGGGGGAAAGCAAGTAATATATAAAACATAATACCAAAAAAGGGAGGACAAGAGAAAAAAAAATAAAATAAATGATAGACAGAAAGCACAAATATGGTAGTAGATATTTATCCAAATATATCAGTAATTATAATAAATACAAATAGATTAAATTCACCTGTCACAATACATAGATTATTGGATTTTATTTAAAAAAAAAACAACAGATACGAGTATTTCCAAAAGATTTCCATAAAAGGGAAAAGGAGAAGGATATCTCCCTACTAATTATAAAGATAATATTAAAATTAAGATGTATTATAAGTAAGACAGTGTGGAGTTAATTCAGAGTAAGTGTGGTAGACCAATGGAATAATACAGAGACCTCAGAAACAGATTCTGTATATAGGATAATTTCTATATGACAGGCATGTAATTGCTTATAAGTGGGAGAAGGGATGCAGTAGTTGTTGCATGGTGCTGAGACAATGGGTTATCCATATGTAAACAAAAAAAAATAAGTAAATCCCTAAGTCATATTATACAAAAGATCATTACTAAATGAGATAAAGACTCAGTATGAAATAAAACTTGACAATTCTTAGAGGTAAATACAGAAGAGTATGATATCCAGGGAAGGAAAGATTTCTTACATAAGTCACAAAAGCAAAGCAAGAGGTTGATAAATTTAACTCCATTAAATTTTTAAAAATCTTCCATGTAAAAGTACATTATTAATAAAAAAAAAAAAAAACCACCACAAGCCCCAGTCTGGGAGAAGATATTTGCAATGCATATAAGTAAGTGACAAAGTATTGATATTTGGAATAATAAAGGATTATAAATCAATAAAAAGAAACAACAAATCAATGGAAAATGGAAAAAGGATATGAAAAGTCAATTCACCAAAGAAGAAACCAAAGTGGTCAATAAACATTTGAAAAGATACTCAACCATCAGTAATCAGGGAAACAAATATTATAAAAACAATCGGATACCATTTCACATTTATCATGATGAGTGGTAAAATTTTGTAAGCCTGACAATTCCAAGTATTAAGGATTTAAGGAAATGGAAACCCTTACACTTTTCCATTGGAAGCATGTATTTGTTCAACTACCTTGGAAAACAACTGGCCGTAATTACATAGTAAATTTGAACACGCACAAAATCAAGAATTCCTCTCCTAACTATATGCCCTAGAGAAATTCTCATGGTTATACACAGGAGTAATGCACAAAAACACTCTTAGTAGCATTGCTTGCCATTATAAAAAACTGAAAATAGCCTAAATTATGATCAAAAAAATGGATAAATAAATTGCAATGCAATCATATGTGGAATACTATATAGCAGTTAAAATGAATGAACCAGTAGTATATGTATCTACATGAATCAATCTGTACAATATAATAATGAGTAGGGGAAAAGTCACAGAATGCCCTTTACAGTGTGGCATCACTTAGAGGAATTTGTAAAAGAATACCAGTTATAGCTACTTTATTTTTATATACACAGATACGGAAAAAAATAGAATTTATTATAGTGGTTACCTGTAGAGTGAAGGGAGAAAGCTGCAATCAGTAAGAGTATAGAAAAGTCTCAACTAGATCTATAAATTTTTCAAATAGGGGACTCTGTGGCATTGATGGCTCAATATTGATATGATAAAGCCAACATGTTTGGTGGAGCAGGGAGGGCAATAAAGGCTGTTCATTATATCTCTACTCTTTTCTGTATATTCAAAATTATTCACAGTAAAAAAAATAAGAAAAGAAGATAACACAGATTATTAAGGCTTCCAAATTCCCAACCTGCACTTCTGAAAGCTCTTAGTATATGAAGAGTGGCACCATCAGATTGAACCTCTGTGTGGAGGATGGTGGTGAGGAGTACAGACAAGCTAGTACCTCCCACTGACGGCCCCAGAGAGGTAGCAAGCCCGCTGTTGCTGCTACAGCTTCTGGAGATAGGGAATAGGGATGATATGAAAAGCGAGGGACGGTCAGTCACAATGGAGGAAAGTGCTTTTGACATGGGATAGAAGTTGTCCAGATAATACCTGGTCTAATGGTGCTTCCCAACCTTTCCATGTCATGGCACATATATGTATATTTGTCCTGTACACTGGAGTCAGGCTACCACCCTGGAGGCTCCAGTTACTCAGGTCCTACCTGTGCCCCTGAGAGCTAAGGGGATCAATATCTCACAGGTGCAAATCTCACAATAATATCACACAAAGGTAGCCTACTTGCAGTACACAGTGTGCCATGCTATACCTTTTGGGAAGCTTTTACCCAGGAGACATTTTAGATAATATCTAAAAGTAGGTAAAATTATAAACCATTCCAAACTCTGGCAGCGCTTATTATTCTGCCATTCTGTAGCTCTTCAAAAGGAGTACACTCAGAGTCACTACTACTCTGCTTGAATTTGTGCAGCAGCAATTAGGAACAGAAAGAGCTAGCACAAAAGAACTACAGTAAACAGGGTCTAAAGACATATCAAGAATCCCCTCCAATTCATATGTCTGCATCATATCAGGATGTAACAAGATGAAACTGGAATGTGGAAATAGGCAATCTGGGTTAGCACATGTGGAGTAGAATAGTACACAATTACAATGGACAGAAACCAAAGAAGGACAGAGATATTCCCTCACCAGCACCTTGCTGGGAGGGATTGGTAGGTCACATGTCACACACGTGAGCCACTCTAGTTATGTTAGCCCATGATTTGAAATTTCTATATGTTAATCATATATGCACTGAACATAGCTCATCTATAGAGCAGATTAAACATTTTTCAACCACTTAATCTCTGTTCTTCTAAAGTCCTAAGCTCAAAAAGCTCTATCAGATGGAAATACGGTAAGGTCACCTGAACTGGGTAGATCCAACTTACATTTGTAGTCACTGTCTTTTACCTCAGTGACTGAGACCAGATGACTAGCCTTTGTGCTAAGATAGTGCCTGCAGAGGGCAGTTTCTCAATCTCTTTGTAAGTGAGCCAGCTGGCACCCAGGTACAGCATGGCAAGCTTGGTGAGAGCCAGAGATACCATGGTATAGACATATTGGATACCAAGATATCGAAATGCCTCCATATTTATCAGTAATTAAGCCACTCCTAGAACCCCCAACCCTGCCATATGACCACTCTACCACATTTGCCCCTCCCTCACAATCCCATATCCCTCCAGTCCAGTAACCAAAGTGTTAATGTCTAGCACAGCAGGGGTTCACCAGCATTGCTAAATATTTTGAATGGATAAAGATGACCCACCACACCCATTCTTGAAAGCTCACTAACCCTGCTGGCATCATCATCCTGTTGGACCCAAGAGAGAATAGCAACTTTTGTTGGCCAGTTTTGCCTCAAGTTCCCAAACCAAAATAAAATACCTCTCTGGAAAAACTAAACTACTCAACCACTCTCTAGGCTAGATGCCAGGCCTAGGGGGAAGAATTCCCATGGCCACAGCTTTGTTGGGGAACTTGAATTTCCCCTAAAGTGAGACCAGAGTTATTCTGACCTTCAGCACAGAATACCAAACCTAATCACTTTTCCAGCCTAGTCCTTCCTCATAAGCCATCCTTCCTCCATTCCATGCCCCCTGCCAGGCAGCTTTCCTGCTCCCCATGATTTCGAAACTCATTTCTCATGCGACTAAGACATTTCCTTGACACTTGAGTCCATTGAACGATCTGGGGAGAATTCGGCCCTGGAATATGTAGCAACATCAGATTATCAGTCCTGCCATCTGCAGAGTCAAGAGGAGGCAGCACAGAGCTGGGGGGTGGGGGTAGGAAATGCCTGTGAGGCAGAGAATGGAGGGAGAAGCATTGTTCACGGCACTAAGAGTTCTGCTGTTCATCCAGGGAGTCAAAGGAGGAAGGCAGGAATTGCACTTGGATAGGCAAACAGGCATCGCTTTGGGAAATAAGGGAAAAGCCAAAGCAGAACGTCTGCACCTACTCACCAGGGCTGGTGATTGTCAGGAGGTCAAGCTGCCGCTGTTGCTGCAAAAGAAAACATACTATGAGATCACTAAATTGAGTGAGAGCGAACTGTGCTTAGCAGCTTAGGGTGGACACACAAAAGGGATATTCAGATACACAGAGCAGGGTATAAAGGGGAGAATGTGGTGCTTGCTCACAATTCTGCAGAGAGGCATTGCACCCTAGAGACAAAGGGAATGGATGGCTTTTTTGTTCATCCTTGTACAGTCAGAGGTGAGAGGCCTTAGAGGTCTTCCAGTCAAACCTATTTTACACCTAGGGAAAGGCCATGAGCTCATGTCCTCTGTACGAGATGCCCTTTGTTCATGCTAGCCCCACTGTTTAAGTATCTCATATCTTGGCAATCCTCTTTGCATGGGTCCCTACGTCACTGTCACCCTCCTCATATTCCTTTCTAACCAAGGTACTCCTGGGCTGGTTTATTTATTTAATTTGCTCAGCAATGCTATGACAATTTTAATTACTGATGATGAAACCATTTCTTTTCTAACTGAATCCTCATATCTTTTCAACATCTAACAATCATAGCAAAAGTATCTGCCTGGTGCACTAGTCCATATGGGTGAGGCTGCTTATGTTTGTAGGCAATTGGCCCTGGCTACCCCAAGGGCTGAGGAGATCAATATCTCAGTAGGCTTGCCCCACATCACAGCATACCTACAGGAAAGCTCTGTCATGGGAACCTGAGGTTGGAGAAGTGGGTATTGGAGGCTGGGAGTGGGGCAGTGAGCAACTCTCTTAAAGACTTAAGCCAGGATTTCTTAAGCCCCAGATGACTTCTTTCTCTTTTCTACACTTGATTTTCCATAAATAGTCCCAGAAATCTGTATTTTTTTTCTCCAAAAGGGTACAAGCAAACAAGAACCATTGCTCTAGGCTACATCTCGTAGTGACTTCTGATTACCCAGTATTTCTTCTAATAGATCCTTTGCCATATTTCACCTTACCTGCATTTCCCTATTTATCTTGTCTTTCTCCAAGAATGGGGAATGGCTTATTGAAATTCTGCTTAAGCAGAAATGAGAAGGCAGAAACATTTTTTGAGTGCCAACTATAGGCCAGGCACAGTACTGGGTGCTTTGATGTGTCATGTCTTTTCATACTCTTGGCAATCCTACAGGGTTTGTATTATACAGAGAAGTGGCATGAAATTCAGAGAGGAAAATTATCTTCCAAGAGCACCTCTTCATTAAATGGAAGGGCCCAGATTAGAATTTAGTCAGTTCTAATGCTGGCCTGAAAGCCCCAAATATGACAATGTACATAAACCATTATGATGGTGCCTGATACTTAATAGGTGCTCACCTAAAAGATATTCAGTACTGATGTTGTTGTTGTTACTATAGACCACATGCCCCTTGGTTTATATAAGTTACCTCTTCCTTTTTCATAGAATTATGGATACTTGGAGCTCAAAAGTCACTGAGTTTGACCTGCTACCAGGTCAGGAATCCCTTCTGCAATGGCCCCACATTGCTTGTTTCATCCCTTTTCTTGATGGGGAGTTCATTACTTCTTATCGGTTGGATAGCTGTACTTTGAGCAGGGTTAAAAGCTGCTTTCATATGACACCATTACTGTGTCTAGCTGCCTCAGCCCATGACAAGAGTTTGGACATCTGAAGATCTGTGTCTTCTCTCCAGTCTAAATATGCCTAGTCCCTGTGTCCTTTCCTCATAAGACATGGTCTCAAATCTCTTCGCCCTTATGGTCTCTCTCCTCCTCTGTTTGACTTTGATCTGTCCCAGTCAAAACCTCTTTAAGATCTCTGTACCCTTTACTTCAATGACTTCTCATGAGCCTGAAAGAAGTCCCTTAAGGACTTCTCAATCAACATCACTGTTTTCCTGCCAGTTCATAACTCATTCCAGGTGACATTTCCAAGCAAACAATGCAACTCCAAGATGTCACTGACCTACATTGTGAACACACATCCTCACTCTGAAAAGAAACACACACCCACACACACGGGCTAGAAGGAATGCTGGAGCCAGACTGCCTTCCCTCCCAAACGCAGAACCAGGCCAGTGGCACAACTGGCTCAAGCTGCCATTGCCAAGGCCAACCTGTGTGGCTCAGCACTTCTCTCATGCTTGAGGAAAGAAAACAACGCATCCTTCTATTTTTCTATAAGTTTGACTTTGTGATGACTGATGTTGGTGAAAGATTATTTATCTGAGAAGTGTCTATTTTCTAATTAAAGAGCTATCTGTAAATAGTGACTCTGTGTCCAGGGTCCAGTAGAGAAAAAGGGGAAGAAAATATGACAGGAGGCAGACAGACATGGGCTTGTGCCTTGGCTTCTCTGTGGGGTTTGGATAGTGTCCTCCATGTCTCTGGCCTCAAACTTCACACCTGTAAAATGAAAGTGAGTGAAACACCTTCAGGGATAGGGAGTCAAGTACAACAAGGTGCCGTGCTTGTGGGCTCCCTCTTCTGGTGTAGAGACTTACCTGAGACTCCCTATGGCCAAATCACTGAGGGCTAAAGAGCAGAGAGAGAATGTAAAAGGGACCACATCTCACTTCCCTCTCATATTGCAATTTTCAGTGTCTTTCTCACTAGTTGGAGAGCATCATAAGGGCTAGAAGATGTATTATTCAGTCCATGGTATATAGTAGCCCTCAGTAAGCATTTGCTAAATTCAACTGAAGCATTCCTGGAATCCACATTATTCTTTTAACCCTCTCCCCATGCCTTTGATCATGCCATTCTCTCTGCCTAATCTTTCATGACCTTTGATCTTCATGGAAGTCCTCTCTTACTGCTCAAGATGTCCATGAGGTCTTCTTGGCATGCCAACTTCCAAACCTAACCCCCTTCTTTCCTTTCAACAGAATAGTCCACACATTGCTCTTCCAATGAATCTTGGGAAACCAAGCTTTTGTATCATGCTCTGTTTTAACTGTCTGTTTCTTCTGTTTCAATCTCAGGAGGTCCTTACTCAAGGGTAAGACTGTCATTCCATCTCTCTATCTCCAGTGCCAGTGCAAAGGTCTGGAAGGAATGTTTTATGTCATATGGTTCAAATGATTCAACTATTCTGTCATTCCCTCTACCACAGCCCTGTTAGGTAAGAATTAATCAGCCTGGAAAGTAACCATGCCCCTTCCTCCACAGGGCTTTCCCTCTGCCACGCCTTTAGGCTTACTTTGCCTTTATGATTTTGTTCCTACCATCTTCGCAGACAGCAATACTGGCTATCCACTTCTTGTGGGAGACTTTCCTTCTTTTACTCTCACCCACAGGATCACTGGCTCTCTTAGACTCCAACAGCTCCTACTGTCTGTACTACTGCTGTGGTGATGAATTACATCTAACCTGGTGACAAGCCCACTTAACCTACAGTTCACAGACATATGTGTGCACCACCTAGTGGCCCAAGCAGGTAAGTGTAGGCTATTGTTTAACCTGTAGCTCTTAAGATAGGATTGCAAACTCTGCCTGTTCTACATGCAAATAAAAATGGAAAAAATAAAAATAAAATTCTTGAAGTGTACTTTCAAGAATCACTGTGCAGTGGGTTTTACCTAAGAAACTGGAATATTCAAATAATTCTCTCAAAGTCCTTCAAAAATAAAAGGAATGGAATGAAAGATAAATTTTTCATTACTAAATGGCCTGCCTAGTATCATCATTTGAGAGTGCCAGTGAAAACTGTATGGCATTTGTAAAATTAGGGCACCTGACTTGTGGAATTTCATCAATAATGTATAGTGAGTTATATATAGAAAGGAGTATGTTGGACATAAAGAATTACCAAATTATAATAAGTTACCAACTGAGAGAGATAAGGGTCTTCCATATGGAAAAGATATATGATCTAACCACTTGGATGGTAGAATATGCAATGTTAGCTGGAGGAAATGAAGTCAGCTAGCTGGGCAGCAGATTTGGTAGGTCGAGGGGGCTTGCTGGCTGAGAACTGACCAGCTAAACCACCAGCCGACCATAAGCTACTGTCTCGGGAAGGCAAGGCCTTCACATGAATGGTAGTGGTAGTGTGTGTGTGTGTGTGTGTGTGTGCATGCACACATGCGCGTGTGTGTGATGTGAGAAATGTGGAAGGAGAATGCTCCTTCTCAGGTGAAGGAATTCCATGCCTACACAGAGGGAAATGTGTCCCGTTGGGCCTGCATGGTATTCCGTGAACTTCTGGAGGAGTGTGGCATAAACTTAGAAGCTGATGTATAGACTCTGGACTGTGTATGAATCCTGCGTCCAGCCTTCCCTAGTAAAAGTGTTGCCTTGTAGACATTCAGCAGAAACCCATTTCTATGCTTAACCACCATGTTGTAAATTCTGAGTCATGACTCAACAAAGTCCATGGGGGTTGGGGGTTCCAAGGTCAACAAGAACAATCTCAGCATTTGGTGCAAGCCAGGGATGGCCAGAGTATCTAGAGTGGATGCTTAAGGAATTGTCGACCAGCACACATGCTCTAAAAGTTATCTAAAAGTTATCTTTATTCTCCCGTGCATACAGTCGAAGCTGTTTTGTTATCCCAATATCGTGTCACCTCTGGTCACAGATGATTGCCCCGAGGGTGGAAATATTGAAAGGTGAGTCAGTTAGAAACCTTCTCCAGGAATTTCAGACCTATTATGGGTTCTATTATTCTCAGTGAAAACTATTGTTGTCTCAAGTTGAAGAACCTATCTTCAAAAATTTTGTAATTATGGGGGAGCCTCGGTGGCTCAGTGGGTTAAGCATCCAGCTCTTGGTATCATCAGTTCAGGTCATGATCTCATGGCTTCGTGGGTTCAAGCCCTGCATTGGGTTCTATGCTGGCAGCATGGAACCTACTTGGGAGTCTCTCTCTCTGCCTCTCCCCCACTTGTGCTTTCTCCTCTCTCAAAATAAACAAATAAACTTAAATTTTTTTTTGTAAATATGAAAACAATATATGCTTATTTTTATCATTTTCCAAATTTTCAGAAAATTGAGAAAGTAAAAATTAACGAAATCCCATCACTGAAAGAGAGCCATGGTTAGCATTTTGGTGTACTTTCTTGTCATCTTTCTTGCTTGTGTTTAATTTAATGAGATCATATTTATATGTAATAAATGAAATACTTTTTAATTTAATGCAACATTATATTTTTTGTCCCAGGCTGAGTCTTTGTTTTGAAGTATAGGAGTGTAAGTCACATATATTTCTTGTGAAAATGAATATGTTTGCTCTTAAAACTGTGGTTTTGTTTCTAGCCCCTTTTTCAGGGAAGGTGACATTAATCAGCAAGATAATCAATAGAATACCAGCTGGTTACTTTGTTACAAGGAGGCAGTTTGAAAAGCCCAGCAACTGCAGCCTAGTGATGTAGTCAAAGTCCTATGCATATGGGAGAGACTCTTCCAGGCAATATTCAATCTGGAAGATGTTCTTTTTTCATATCTGAAGCCCCTCTCACTGCAGTTACAGAAACTATTTTGTAGAAAGAGTTCCAGACTCCAAATGAGACAAAGGTGTGAATCCCAATTCTATCATTGCTGAGCAGTGTTATCCTAGGCATGCTACTTAAGCTAGCTGAAAATTAGGTACATCATCCATAAAGAGTGTAGACCAACTTCCAGGAGACTAATAGGAAGGAGAAGGCGTGAGAAAGAGAAAGAATCACTCTGAACATGGGCAAGGGGGAGGAAGGACACCAGGTAGAGTGCAGAGCACTCTGGGTGACAGCCAGGATTTCTGAGTGCCAGCTCCAGTTCTGGTTGAGACTTTCGGCTTCTCACCATATGGCCTACCACAGCATCTTTTTTTTTTTTTTAATTTTTTTTTTAACGTTTATTTATTTTTGAGACGGAGAGAGACAGAGCATGAACAGGGGAGGGGCAGAGAGAGAGGGAGACACAGAATCTGAAACAGGCTCCAGGCTCTGAGCTGTCAGCACAGAGCCCGATGCGGGGCTCGAACTCACGGACCATGAGATCATGACCTGAGCCGAAGTTGGACGCTTAACCGACCGAGCCACCCAGGCGCCCCTGGCCTACCACAGCATCTTAACTGGCCTCCCTGCTTCAAGTCTGGTCTCTTCCATTCATCTACATTGCAGCTGCACCTGGAGTGAACTTTCTAGAATGCACAGCTTAAAACTCATCAGGCCTCCTACAGGAAAAAGTGTAACCTTTGAGCTGTTATTGGACAAGTTCCGTAACCTGGCTCCTGCCTTCTAGCTCCTGTTCTCTCAGACTCTGAGCTCCAACCACTTCTATTTCCCCAAATTTGCTATGCTCTCCCCTTTAGGCTTTTGTACAATTCCCTCTTCTTGGAACAATAATCCTACACCCAACCTGCTTTGCCTGGCTAATTCTTACTTGTTACCCAGTTCTTTTTTTTTTTTTTAAGTTTATTTTTATTTATTTTGAGAAAGTTTGAGAAAGATACAGCAAACAAGTGGGGGAGGGGCACAGAGAGAAGGAGACAGAATCCCGAGCCCAATGTGGGGTTCAAACTCAGGAACCATGAGATCATGACCTGAGCCAAAATCAAGAGTCAGACGTTCAACCGATTGAACCACCCAGGTGCCTGCCCTATTTGTTACCCAGATCTTGACTCACATACCATGTCTTCTGTAAAGTCCATCTAGACCTGCCAAGGCTGGACAGGATCTTGTCCTTATGCCCCTGACCTTCCCCATCAGAGCATCATCACGCTGCATTTCCCTGGCCTATTTACTCCTCTGTCCTCTCCCTTGGTTGGGTGAGCTCCCTGCTCCCTGAAGGCAGGGGCTGTGGCATCATTCCTTCTCTCCTCTCAGGCACTAGCCCAGTGTCTGACCAATAGATATTGTTCCATAAAGATCTGCTGATCACCTGTTACCAGAATGACAGCTAGACAGGGTCCTACTGCACAGGTCATCAGAAGAGGTCTTTAGTTTTGTCTGCCTCTCTCCCAGTAGACACACTCATACACTGGCCCCAGAATTTTTCTCAAAATTCTCTCTTTCTGCCTTGGGGACCTAGGGATTGGACCACAGACAATTTGGCCTTCTTCATCTGGATGGGTAATTATGAGACTATGGTTAAAAATGGACTTTTCATTTTGGTCACGAACTGCATTGCAATTACTTCTCAGAATGAGAAAGGGACGTGGTGTTCTGGGAGCTCGGGGCTGGTTTGATGTGTGGGGTTCTGCGTGGTAGAGGAGAATAGTCGCTGATTATGTGTTCTGTTTTGCTTTCTGTGTTTCGTGCAGAATAGCTATTTGGGGAAAAGTCAGTCTTTCATGGCATAGACTGGAGATGATTTAAACAAGAGCACCAGTGGCCCTGTGCATTCTCCTGTCACTCCATAAGCTGGCCATCCTGGAGAAGACCTCAGGATCAATGCCTTCCGAAAACAGGGGGCACAGGGGCACAGACACACATTTGGAATCAGGGCTCAGGCCTCTCCTTTTCCTGCGACCCCACTGCCCTGTTTAGTTCCTCCCCTCCCCAGCCATAGCCACATTCAAGGCATCTAGGGCTCTCACACCTCCTCCCTGCCCTGCCCCCTGGGCAAAACCTGCTCCCTAGAAAAGTATTTCACGTGCCGTTGGCCTCTGTCTAAACTCGCTGCTTCTGATCTCTTATTCCAGTCTAGCATCTTCACTGGCTACAGGACTGATCATTCTAAAATTAAATTTCTCCTATCTTAGACTAATTTAACGATCCGCATTGTATTTCTGATAAAGAGTAGATATCTTAGCCTTGGCATTCGAGGAGGGTGTGAAAAATCTCCATGGGTTTTATGTGCTATTTGAAAAAATGGTTTTTAAGTTTTAATATAAACTTATATTTGGAAAGCAAGCAAAAAGTTACCTATTATTTTCAGACAATAAAAGTGGGCCTAATCACGTGCGTCAGTGTCATCTATAGAAGATCAACTCTCACCTGCAAGGGAAGGAAGGAGCGGGGAGAGCCAGTCACCTCTGAGGAAAGGGACCATGGATTATGAAAGTTTGGAAACAACTGTCTCAAGGCCCTGAGTTCATGCCCACATACCACCGAAGTGGGACACCTGCCTTATATTTGCCTGACCATGCTGCCCGCCACTGCCTTCCCTGCTCCCTGACCCTGACCCTACCTCCTGTCCTTGACATGGCCTTCTTCCCACTTCTTCTTATGCTAAACAACTTCTGTGCAACATGGCTTTCCCACATAGCGCTGTGCGTTCACTCTTTGTCCCTTTATTGATTTATTTGTTAATTCAATAAATACCAATGGAGCGTCTACTCTGTGCCAAGCATGTTCCTGAGGTTAGGGCAAGAGCGAGACAGCCTCTGTCTTCAGAGATAGCTAATAGTGAAATGGAGAAGACAGACATATTAAGCAGATAATCATACAATATGAATTAATTTCAATTATAGTAAGTGCTCCAAAGAAAAATATGAGGTAAAGTACTATGACCAGGGTTCAAAGTATCCCTCAAGCCTCACCTGGCCCACTGGCTGATGCCTGAGTACCACCCTGAAGCATCCCCCAACCCTACCACCTTCTAGGGGAACCCTGGTGGGGGCTGAGGACCAGCCTCCCTTTGGGCACATACTCCCATCAGGATAATAAAAAATGCATTAGCCTTTTACTCAGGGAGAGAGTGAGCACCACTCAGGGTGGAAACAGAATCCCACAAGCAGGGGTTAAATTCAGCAGCAAGGAGAGTGGGGTGGCAGACAAAAGCTGGGGCTGCAGTGTGAGATTGCTTCAATAGATTTCGCTGAGTGGTTTCTGCTCCTGGAGCTTCCTGTTATTGGAAAAGCCAGGCATGCAAGTGGCTTTCATCCCCAGGGCAGCTTAAAGGAGCATCTTATTTCAGCCTCTGGCACATGCACAAGGCAGGGCCAGTGGAAATGGAGAGGAGCATATGAAACTGCAAAGCATTTTGGAAGTAGGATTAATAGCAGTGGTGGCTGTAGCAGCTGCCATTTGCTGAGCACTTACTACGTGCCAACGCTCACCGCCTTCTGAGCCAGGCACTGTTACCCTGTTTTTCCAAATGAAGAAGCTGAGGGTCAGGAGGTTAGGTTACTTGCTCAAGCTCCCAGCTGCTAAGTGGAAGAGCCTAGATTCAAATGGATACTGTTGACCTCTAAAGCTTGTGCTTGGTTAGTTGTGAGAGCAGTTAGTTGTGAGAAATGAGGGAAAATCTCAGCTGACTCCCAGGTTTGTAGGCAGGGGAACAGTACGAGAGCTGTGCTGGGTGAGGCGGTACAACTGGAACAGTCTCCACCTGGGGACTGGTAGAAGCTACCCCTGAAGTGGGAGTGACCTTCTGTACTTTTCCTTCATTGCGGTCACAGTTTGAAATTCTACATTTACCTGTGTTTATTATTTGATGAATATCATTCCCATGACAATCTAGGCTCCATGACAGAAAGTACAGGGCTTAGCTCTCCTGGCAGAGTGGACTCTGTCTAAATATGTGCTCAAAGATTGCCTATGGAAGGGCAGATCTGGTTTGTTTTTTTTTTAATGTTTATTTTTTTTTGAGACAGAGAGAGACAGAGCATGAACAGGGGAGGGGCAGAGAGAGGGAGACACAGAATCGGAAGCAGGCCCCAGGCTCTGAGCTGTCAGCACAGAGCCCGACGCGGGGCTCGAACTCACGGACCGTGAGATCATGACCTGAGCTGAAGTCGGACGCTTAACCGACTGAGCCACCCAGGCGCCCCCAGATCTGGTTTTTAAAGAGGGCTGCACAAACAGCTGAAACTCTTACGCCTGCTGTAGGGAAATGACACACATCTCATCCTACAACCCCAAACAGTCACATGGGGGCTTGTGCTAAAGGACTTCACTTCCCCAGCTCTGAAGGAAAGAACCATGCATCAAGAAACAGCAAGAGGAAGGCTGTTCCAGTCATGACTCAGAAGATTCCTTGCCAGGACAGATTGTTTCTTCCCTACCCTCTGCTCCAGCGATATGGGGCCATGTGGGGTCCTGCAAGAACAGACGTGGTGTCTAAACTGATGGTGCAGCTCAAGGCTGGAGAGGATGTATACATAGCTGATAAATCCCGCCCCCCCCTCCACACAGTGCACCCATGGACCTCACGCCCTCCAGGCATCGATTTAATAGTGTTTCTCATTACAATTAGGTGTTTACATACTAGTCTTTTTTTTCCTCCCCACCTCTGCTTCCCCTCTCTCCATCTCTTACCCACTGTCTTCTCCTCCAAGGTCAGGAGCTGCTTATTTCTCATATCTCTGTATTCTCCCCTGCTCTCTGATAGGACCTCAGGAAGTCTGTTGCAGATGTAACATTTTAGCTTATTACCAGAGCAAGTTACACGATTAGAAATTCTCTTTCTTCATATGTTTTGAGCCAGTCACAACTTTCTTTTACTTTCTTTTTAAACTTGAGAGTTTAAAAGATAAGCCTTTGAAGCCTTCCATTTATATTTTAAAGCTGTGATTATTCTTCACATTCTTAAGGACACCAGGATGCAGTACAAGTGAGGCTAACTTGTAACACAGCCTCTGGGGTGTCAGAGAAAGGAACTTTGGAAATCACCTAGACCAACTACCTTATTTCAAACAAAAGTAGACTAAGTCCTACTTAGAGGGAAAGGGAGCAGCTTGAGGCCACCTGCCACATTGTTCTGTACTGTTCCCTTGCATGCCTCCTTCGGTAGAATGAAAAAAGGGATCTATGTCTATATCTTAGTGCCCAGAAAAGCACAGATGCCTAGAAAAAACCTGTTAAGGAAAGCAAGCGAGTGGGGCAGGGGAGTGGAGTTAGGGGAGGATTTTGTTAGGAATTTATTCTGAGTTCCAATGTCATATTGTTTACTTGCCTGAACTGGTTCTAATTGAGGAGTTATCAATAGGATCTCCGTTAATAGGTGGTAACTGAAATGGTCCCAAACTATAAAAGCTATTTTACTTTTCATTGGGAAAGTAGGGCCAACTTTTAAGAAAAAATAGGAGAGGAGTCTGGACTAGCCACAAGGCCCTGGCTACCCTCTGTCTCTGGGAGCTAATGAGTCTGTTTATGCTTGACATTTAGTTCATAAGACTATTGGGTATCTCTTGGAAACAGTAATTGTTTGTTCTTTACATATTTGGTTATTTAATATATAACACTCTTTCCAAAAAAGAATTTGAAGAAGCTTACAATGAAAGAATGCAATGAAATGAAAAACACGTAACTAAAGACATGGCGAAAAAGAAAAATAAGAACAGAATGGTGCTATGTATGAGGTCATGACTCACAATTTATATCCTAAGATACTCTGTTCACTTGCTAGAGGTGGAGTCTGCATTTGGCTCTCAGCTTTTTAGCAATCTAGGCATAATGGAAAACTCTGTTACAAAATACCCAGCGTCCTAAGGGAAAAGCAAAAACAAGCAAATCAAAACCCCAAATAAAACAGTTGAATTATAGGGGTGCCTGGGTGGCTCAGTCGGTTGAGTGTGCAACTTTGGCTCAGGTTATGATCTCACAGTTCATGAGTTCAAGCTCCGCGCCAGGCTCTGTGCTGACAGCTCCGAGCCTGAAGCCTGCTTCAGATTCTGTGTCTCCCTCTCTCTCTGCCCCTCCCACCCCCACACTCTGTATCTCTCTCTCTCTCTCTCTCAAAAATAAATAAACATTAAAAAATATATTTAAAAATAAAACAGTTGAATTATAGAATCTACCTTTCCTGACCTGAGGTCTGAGGGAAATCTTTCCTTAGGGTCTTCAGAAAGACTGTTTTGAGGCCTAGTGGGTGATAGGATTTGGCCAGATCATGCAGTGACATACCAGCAGAGTTGTATTTGGAATCAGCAGACCTGACTCCCAGGATGCTTTCTGAATAAGGTCTTTGGAGCACAGACATACGTGAAATGTGGTGGTTGTGAGACTCCTGGGGACATAATAGGAAGCCATGGCTTTATGCCATGGATAATAGCAAAAGATAGGCTATGAATACAAATCCTAGCTCATACACTCATGAGCGGTATAGCCCTTGAGCAAATTACATAACCTGTCTCTCGTTTCCACATCTCTAAAATGGGGATAAAAAGAGTCTTTAAACTAGAATATAGTTTCATTCAGATTTTTTATGTTACAACAAACATTATTATATTATGGGATATAATATGAAATCCACATTTGTTTTTAAAGATAAAACACAAGACTCAATAAAACATTAAAATTTCAGATTTTTGAGAGTATCAAGGTCACTCTCCCCTACTTAGGTAGAAGAATTTGGAGGATCTGACTTCCAAAATCTTATCACACTCAAGGTAAGTGTTCAATAAAGTCCTTTTGTTCCCATTCTTCCTCAGGTTTAGCAAGTGGGCAAAGGAGTTTACGGCATTTGGCACAGAACCGTGGTAAGGACCGACTGAAATCAACTAGTGGATCAGAAACACTCGGAAGCCAGAAGATAGGTGTTCTGGCCCCAGCTTTGTCACTTACTTACTATATGAGCCAATAATTTGCCTTCTCTGAACCTGTCTCTACCACATATTGGCTAAATGACCACAGGAAAGTTAGTAAAATACTCTGAAATGGGTTTGGCAACGAACCTACTAGTAAAGCACTTAGCCTAATACTTAACATAAAACCTCTGAATGCACCGAACATAGTCTGGTAAGACTTATTTTTAATTCCAAGAATCCTTGCTTGGAAAGCCTTTCCTCCCCCTTTTCTCTATGACTTTTCTCTTGTATCATCACCTCCTCCTCCCCTCCTAGGCTGGGTTAGGTGCCTCTTTAAGGCCCCTCAGCACCTTGTGCTACCCTTGGCCACAGACATTATCACTGTGGGTTGCAATTATCTGTGAGTCATCAGGCTGTGAGCTCTTGTGGGCACGGATGCTGTGTGATTCAGATCGGTTATCTCCAGCTCCTACCACTGTACTTGGCACAGAGCAGGCCCTCAGTCATGTTTGCTGAATTGCATGAAACTGTGGAGTTCCTGTGAAAAATACCATGACATTCAGAATAAAACTCTGGCACTGAAAGTAAGGCAACATTAATCTGTGTTCCTGCCCAGCCAGAGTAATGCCTCTGCACGATGTCAGAGTTATATATACTGCAGGAAGTAAAAGTGCCAGGCCATAAAAGTCTATTTTCTGCATTTGACTGGCTCTTGTGGAAGCTCCATTCCATGCTGATTGACCGCGACTTTCCATAAGAAATTGCCAGCTTGATTGTGGGGAAAGGATCCAGATCTAATTGTTCTTTGTAAGCCTGGGACAGAAGGTATTGTTGTTTGAGAAATGGAACTGTCTAAATTAATTTTCCTGAAACAAACATCTTTGCCAAATAAAAGCAATGCATAATAACAACCCATAATTAAAAGCAAAATGATACCTTTTGTTACGTGGGGAAAGCAAATGTGTTCACCACAAAAAAAGACCAAAATGTTTTTTTCTTGGAACTCCAGGGACACATCTTAAAGTCTGATGAGAGGGTGTGTGTGTGTGTGTGTGTGTGTGTGTGTGTGTGTGTGTATGTGTGTGTGTGTGTGTGTGTGTGTGTGTGTGTGTGTGTGTCTTGTGTTGTGTTTAGAAGTAAAGTGGGATGGGGGAGATGTCTCTTTCTCATTTTTTTCTTTTCTTTTCTTTTGCTTTTGAAAAACAAACATCATTCATTTCTGCTTTCTGAACAATGGAGACAGAATAGTCTTAAATCCCGTTATACTTTAAACAGACAGGAATTAGGAAAGTGAGGGGAATTAACATTTATTGAACTGCCCTTATTTTCCCTTGTTAAATTTTCCTAACCTTTTTTTAAATTTATTTCACCTTTTTTGATATGTGTGTGCATACATGTGTGTATATCTTTGTAAATTGATAAATCCTTTCTAGAAAAAACTTAAGACATAAAAGCCCATAATTGAACATCTATATAACAGGTGTCTTATTTAATGTTTACTCTTTTTTCCTCCTAGCACTCTTATAATGCAGGTATTTAACCCTCATTTCAGAGATTAGGAAACTGACACTCAAAAAGGTTAAGTAGGGGTACTTGGGTGGCTCAGTCGGTTAAGCATCCAACTCTTGATTTCAGTTCATGTCATGATCTCACAGTTCATGAGATCGAGCCCCATGTTGGGCTGTGTGCTGACAGCGCTAACCTGCTTAGGATTCTCTCACTCCTTCTCTTTCTGCCTCTCTCCTACTCATGCTCTCTCTCAAAATAAATAAACTTAAAAAAATGGTTAAATAGATTGCCTAGTTACATAGCTAGTATGTAATGGAGCTAAGATTTAAGCTGAACTCCTGACTATAAAGCCCATGTTCCTAAAAATATTCTTTCCATAGTATATAGTATTATTAAATAATAATATTTATGATATCAAAATAAAGAGAAAAATACACACAGAAATCTTAATGATTCAACAACCATTTCCATGTTTTCCATGCTGTTTTCCTGTCCTTGTCTAAGTAGCTGTGCTCGTACTACAAGAGTAATAATTATATACAGAAAACAAAGATACAGTCATGGCATAAATATGATTTTGCTACTTTCTGTATTCTTTTTTTTACCTATGTATAATTGACGCACTATATTGTATCAGTTTCAGATGTACAACAGAGATTTGACATGTGTGTACACTGTGAAATGATCACCACAGTAACTCTAGTTAGCATTTGTTACCATAAAAAGTTAATACAATATTATTGACTGTATTCCCAATGCTATACATTACATCCCTATGACTTAATTATTTTATAACTGGAATTTTGTAGTTCTTCATCTCTTTCACTCATTTTGTACACTCCCCCACCTTGACCTCTTCTCTCTGGCAGCTACCAGACTGTCCTCTGTATCTATGAGTCTGGGTTTTGCTCTTTTTTGCTTCTTAGATTCCACATATGCATGATATCACGTGCTATTTGTCTTTTTCTGTCTAACTTACTTCACTTGCATAATACCCTGAGAGCCCATCCATGCTATTGCAAATGGTAAGATTTCATTCTTTGTGATGGCTGAGTAGTTTTCCATTGTATTTCAGAAAGAAATAGAACATCTGAACAGACCTATTACTAGTAATGAAATTGAGTCAGTAGTCCAAAATCACCCAACAAATTAAAGTCTTAGAAGATTGTAAGTTTCTAGGAATTTACCCATTTCTTCTAGGTTATCCAGTTTATTGGCATATAACTGTTCACAGTAGCCTCTTATGATCCTTTATACTTTTAACTCTCCTTTTTCATTTCTGATTTTATTTACTTGAGCCTTCCTCCTTTTTTTTCTTGGTGAGTCTAGCTAAAGGTTTGTCAGTTTTGCTTACCATTTCAAAGAACCGTCTCTTAATTTCATTGATCTTTTTTCTATTGTCTTTTTAGTCTCTATTTATTTTCACTCTGATCTTTATTATTTCCTTCCTTCTACTAACTTTGGGCATTGTTTGTTCTTGTTTTCCTAGTCCCTTAGGTGTAAAATTAAATTGGTTAAGATTTCTCTTTTTATTTGAGGTACGCCTGAATTTCCATGCATTTCCCTCTTAGACCCACTTTTGCTGCATCACACAGATTTTGGTATGTCATATTTCTGTTTTCATTTGCCTTTAGGTACTTTTGATTTCTCCCAGTAGATGGTAAGTAAATTGTTATTTAATCTCCATGTAGTTGTAGTTTTTCCAGTTTTCTTCTTGTAATTACTTCTGGTTTCATACTGTTGTGGTTGGAAAAGAAGCTTGATATAATTTCAGTCTTCTTGAATTTACCGAGACTAGTTTTGTGGACTAACATGTGATCTATCCTGAAAAAAGTTTCATGTGCACTTGAGAAGACATGTATTCTGCTATTTTTAGATGGAATGGTCTGTATATATCTATTAAGTTCATCTGGTCTAATGTGTTAAGGCTGATGTTTCCTTATTGATTTTCTGTTTGGATAATCTATGTACTGATGTAAGTGGGTTGTTAAAATCTCCTAGTATTGTTGTATTGCTGTCAATTTCTCCCTTTAGATATGTTAATATTTGCCTTATATTTTTTGGTACTCCTATGTTGACTGTATATATATTTATAAATGTTATATCTTCTTGCCAGAATGACCACTTTATCATTATGTAGTGCCCTTCTTTGCCTTTTGTTACAGTTTTGCCATAAAGTCTCTTTTGCCTGGTATGAATATAGCTATGTCAGCTTTCAAAATGAGTGTTGGGGGCACCAACCTCCCCATGCAATTGAAAATCCATGTATAACTTTTATTTCTTCAAAAACCTAACTACTAATAGCATACTATTGACAGAAGTCTTATGGATAACATAAATAGTTGGTTACCACATATTTTATATGTTGTATGTATTATATACTGTATTCTCACAATAAAGTAAGCTAGAGAAAGAACAAGTTATTAAGAAATCATACAAAAGAGAACATACATTTATGATATTGCACTGCATTTATATAAAAAAACCTCTAGTTATAGGTGGGCCTATACAGTCCAAACCCATGTTGTTAAAGGATCAATTGTATATAGAGCTGTGTGGGCCCACAATCATAATCTCTGTTGGTCTCTAGACCAGGAGATCTGGAGGTATTCCCTGGCAACACTTGCAAAACTTGGGGCTCCAGATGAATGTATAATCTCCTTTGTGAAAGGTACCCTTAAGTTGACGCAACACCAGTCTGGCACACAAGGATGGGGTTTCCCTGCTTACATTCTTTAGGAGTGCCTCCTTAGCCTCTAGATATGTGGGAAACCTGAAGCCTATCCCTTAGGCTGAAGCTCCAGGCCAAGAAAAAAAGGCTTTTTTCACAGGAAGACTGGTGTTTCGTTTCATTCTGCTGTCTGTTCAGTGCTCTGGGGGTGGTAGCCTGACAATAACTGTCTTTTTGACTGTTACATTCTAATGGAGTTCAGAAATGCCAGCCCCTGTGGCCACCTGAGCCAGGCGATCAAGGGACATCTCCTGGGTGGTCTGCCTGCACTCACTGGCTTTAGATAGGCAGCTAGAGAGTGTTGGGGGCAGGGCATACATGCTGGCTTCAGAAAGGCAGTGGGAAGATGTCTTGACTGTGTGTGCCCATGGGCTTCAGGAGAACAGTGGGATAGTGCCCTGCCTTCCCTCTTGCTGGCTTTAGGCTGGGAACAGGGGAATGCTGCAACCCCTTGTGCTTGCCAGCCTCAGCCAGCAACTAGGCAAGTGTTACCATCACCGTGTTCCCTGATTTGCACTAGGGAGCAGAAAAATGCCACCTTGTGCACTGGCCTGCCCCAGCTGGGTGGCAGGGAAGTGCTGCAGCCACCTGCACTCTCTCCAGCTTCAGCAAGGAAGCAGGACAGCCCGAGGCTGCTTGCCCCTGCCGGTCTTAGCAAGGCAGTAAGAGGATGCTGCATTCAAGCTCACCCATCAGTGCAAGCAGGATAGGTGAAGAATGCAAAACGTATCCACCAATACCTCCATCTCCCGGACACTTTCACCTGTCTGCTGCCCCTCCAGCAGATGCTTTTAGATTAGCAAATGCATCTCCTTCACATATAGTCTAGGTGCTTTGCAAACTATTGTTTTTTGCTGGGTCATGGTGTGAGTGAGACTGTGCATAAGGCCTTTAAAAGGGGAATCTCAGTTTCCTATAGCACTTTGAGTCCCTTGGATGGTGGTTTTCTAAGCCAGACGTTTTGGGGGCTAGTCTCTCTGGTGCAGATCCCAGGAGTTAGGATGCCTGATATAGAGCACCAATCCCTTGCTCCTCCTCCTCCAAGAGAAACACCAGACTGGTGAGAACCCTATTGCCATGCAGGGGTGAGGTGTTTTTTTTTTTTTTTTTCCCCAGTCTGTTTCTCTGCATTTCCTACCTGTCCAGATGTGATCTTTTTATCCTTTTTTGGAAAAAAGCAGTTTATCTATTTTTCAGATCTTTTTCAGAGGGAAATGGACTATGTAGCTGTAGATTTGGTGTGTACGTGGGAGGAGGTGAGTTCACGATCTTCCTATGCCACCAACTTGCAGAAGTCTCTACTTTCTGTGTTCTGTTATTTTTAGTTTACATTAGATCATAAGAAGTTTTCCAACAGTATTACACAATCATTGTAAACATTATTTGAATGACTTCGTAATGTTCTATTTAGTAAAAGTGCATAGTTTACTTAAATATAGGACATTTAGGCTATTAGTATTTTCTTATTATAAATGACATTACGATAAACATCTTCCTGAATACAATTTTTTCCTTCATTTGGATTAGATTATCTCTCTGGGATGAATACCCAAGAGTGGAATTACTGGGTCAGAAAGTATGTACCTTTTTATTACTCTTGATACATATTACCGAATTGCTTTCCAGTTGGATCATTCCAACTTACACTCCCATGAATAGTGTGTGAGATAAAGATTTTACTGTAGCTTTGCCAGCATGGGGGATTATAACTGAAAACATTTTTTATTAATGTAATAATCATATGGTATCTGACTGTTATTTTAATTGTTTTTTTTTTAACGATGATTCAGTGGGTTTGAATTTTTTTTTTCATTATCTTGTTCATTCATTGTATTTCCTACAGTGAGAGTTGACTTTTCACATTTATCTGTCTAGCATTAAGGTTTTAGTTCTGTTTGCACTTTAAATTCTCGGGGAATAACCACCTCTCTTGTTCTTGGTTCATCAACTTTGATGCCACTGGAAATACCCTCTTGGGTCTGATTTGGCACCAAAGAAAATGCTTTCCCTAAAACAACATCCAGTAAAGATGGATCCCAGTGAAACTTTGAAATACATATCTAGATAGTGTTAGTATAGGCTCACAAGATTTAAGAATGCTCTGAGTTCTTCCTTCGTTTCTTTAATTCCCTTCTAAGGATTGATGATGGCATTCGTCTCTGAGCATGAAGAGCTCTGGAGCAGATCATGGAGACTGACTGGGCCACTGTATAAGAGTTTTTCCCATAATACCTGTAGATTTCTCACTTCCAAGATTCTGTAGAGGAGAAGTTAATCCAAGGGCCTTCTTCTTGGGAAGAAGTATTCTCCTCACCTTCAGAGAAAGCCAAGCAGGATCTCCCATGAGGTCTTAAAGAAGGAAAGCCATGCTGATTTTCCCCATCTGGCCAAATGGAGTTCTCTCAGAACACAGGCTGAGGTGCCACACTGGGGCTTACCAGTTTCAAGTATTTTTTTTTTTTATTGTGTTTTGTGGATTTTTTTTTTTTTTTTTAGTAGTTATTGTCCTCTGTGGGTGTTTTCTTCCAAGAACTTGAGGGAAAGATGCTTTAGGTTAGAATTCAGGTGTTTAGAACCCTGAGTAGTAGTCTACTCTCTGTCTATAAATATCATTGGCCTCCTCATTTGATGCTTCCAGAGGACAGAAATAGATGCATATTGTTTAACACCTATTGTACACAGAGCTCTGTGTTAAGCCTTGGTCCAGGATGGGCAGCGGGCATCGATAAGCACTTACCTGACCTGGTATGTTGTTTATATTGGCTCTCTTAAGCCCTAGGTTGGTTTCATAATGCTATTTTATAGATGAAGAAACTGAGATTCAGAAATGCAAAGGAATCTATCTATGATCATAGTTATGAGTTGGTCTCCCTGCTTTTAGTTTCTCTTCTCTCAGCCCATTCTCTACCTTGCAGCCAGAGTGAAATTTCAAAAATGCAAATCTGACATGATGCTCCCTTCTTTCAAATCCCCCATTGACAAAATAATCATGTCTAAACTATCTAACATGATCTCTCTGCCCCTGCCAGCCTCTGTAGCCTCCACACTTGCCACCATTCCCTTCATAGTACAGAATCCAGCCAGGCTGATCACCTTTAGTCCCTCTATACCACACTTTGCTCTTGCCTCCATATCCTCTTATATGCTGTTCCCTGTGTCTGCCACATCCTTCCTATCATAATCTTTCTTTGGTTAGCTACATTCCACTCCTTTTTCAAACCTCAGTTTACAGGTTACTTCCATCATTAAGCCTTATCTGACCAGCCCCACCCCCTCCATCAGTTTAGATGCCATCCTTCTGTGTTTGTACTCCCTCTACCATAGCTCCTTACTTACCATCCTGTAATCGTCTATTTTCTCATTCAACTGTGAACAACTTGAAGGCAAAAGGTGTATCTCATTCATCATTGTAGCCCCAGCATTTAATCATAGTGCATAGCACAAGGTAGATGCTTGCTGTAGACTGAATGTCTGTGTCCCTCCCCAATTCATATATTGAAAACTAATCCCCAATATGATGGTATTTGGAGGTGGGGCTTTTGGGAGGTGATTTGGGCTCTGCCCTCAAGAATGGGATTGATCTCCTTATAGAAGAGACCACAGAGAGATGTGTCACCCCTTTTGCCATGTGAAGTGATAGCAAGATGATCATTTATGAACAAGGAAATGGGCTCTCACCAGACACTGAATCTGCCAATGCCTTGATATTGGACTTCCAGCTTCCAGAACTGTAAGAGATATGTTTATAAGCTGGCCAGTCTATGGTATTTTTGTTATAGCAGCCTGAAGAGACTAACACAGTGCCCAATAAATAAACTTGAATAAACTAATGAGTGGCAAACAGATGGTGATCTAAGAAGTCAGGAGTTTTTCAACTATTCTCTTTGTGTAGTTACTTTAAGTTGCTAGATGGTCTTGTCTGGCACTCATTGTTTGACTGGTGGAATAAACAATAAAAAGAAGGTCTGATCACCAGTAAACAAAGAGGCAGACATTACTTGTAGTTGGTCAAGACTTTGTGGTCCCAGCTGTGGTCCCCAGAGGGCGGTCCCGCTCCAGGCCACCTATTCCAGCAGCATTCTGTTCAGGACCAAGTACTGCAATCACACCCTGGTTTGACTCTTACTCCTGCCTTTTTCTAGCTCTAGCTTTTCAAGAGCTACTACTGAGCGAATGCCTACCATGTGCCAAGTACTTACTTCATGTTTTATTTCCCTGAATTCAAATCTCTAATTCTTGTTAACAAATCTGAAATGTAGGCATCACCCTTTTTATATCGATGAGGAAACCGAAGAGCTTCAGTTATTTTTTCTAGCAGCATAGCTACAGTTCTAGTCTAGGGATTTGAACCCAAATCTCACAGGTTTCAGAGTCCGTGTTCTTTTTCATTATATTATACTTCCCTGCTTCCATCAGCTTTCTAGTTATGAGCACACAGTAGGTGAATAAGAAAATATAATGAATTATTTGCATTCTTCTTATAAAGTGCTACAATTTCTCTAAATCAAACCTTTTCTTCCCTGAGCCAGCTCCTGTATGTGGGCAGATGGCAGATGGTGACAACTGTCCACTGCCTCTCTGAATATCGTGTTTGTATCCTATTCAAAAACACATTTATAAAGACATGTCTGCGGATATAGATGGAGCAGAGAATAGAGGACATGCTTTTCTTCATTTGCCTATTATGTCCCTAAATGTGTCAATATTTTTTCTCTGCAAGTAGAGCACTACATTGGATCCCCTCTTGTCTCTGCTTCAATGGCTTTGTAATTACCCAGCAAGCAAGAATTCGGCAGCTGGCCCCCTAGGGAGAGAGAGCATCGGCTCCAGTACTTATATCAGTTGAAAGAAGAAAGAGCTCCTTGTGCTGAGATGGGTGTATATGTGGCTTTTTTAACCAGGTGGGGTGTGTGTGTGTGTGTGTGTGTGTGTGTGTGTGTGTGTGTGGTGTATATGTAGAAAGAGTGAGAGAGAGAGAGGGAGTGAAAGCAAGGGCAAGAAAGTGAACTTGAGAGATTGAGAGATTAAAAAAAAAAACAGGGGAAAAGAAAGTAAGAATAAAGACCCAGCTTTCTGAAGCTCACCTGAGTGCTGGAAGGCCCTTAGAGATCGTCTCATTCAAGGCCTCTGGCCAAATTTGGCCTGATGCCCATTTCTGTTTGGCCCACAGCTAAAAAGGGTTTATGTATTTTTGAATGACTGAAAACATATAAAAGGGAAATTATTTTGTGATGTGAAAATTATATGAAATTCAAATTTCAGTGTCCATAAATAAAGTTTTGTGGGAACACAACCATACTCATTTGTTTATACTCTATGACTGCTTTTGTGCTCTAAAGGCAGAGCTGAGTAGCTGTGACAGAGACTGGTTGGCCTGCAAAGCCTAAAATATTGACTTTATTGTTCTTTATAGAAGAGGTTTGCCAATTTCCTAATCTAGTACAAACTCTATACCCAGCAACCATCTTGAAGGCAGAGGTTTTATGCATGTGATTCAAATCTGTATCCCTGGTGCCCGGCGAAGGGCCTAGCCCTAAGGCTGGCTACATAGTTTGTGGGGCTCAGTACAAAACGAAAATGCAGAGCCCCTTATTCAAAAAGCAGGATTAAAAGGATTAAAATGTCATTAAAGGCACTAAGATACAAAGAGCCTTTTCCTTTCTTCTGTTCCTTGTCTCTAGACTTGTTATGGTATTTTTTATTTGCTATTTAATGTTGTGATGCTTTAGGCATAGAGATAACTGTGGCATGAGTACAGACCATCATGAGTGTCCAGGGGCTCCACCCTGACACATAAGTGTGCATGACCCATGGGCTGCTGGAATCCCTTATATTCCCCCATTCCCCTCTACAACTGCCAGCTGGGGATAGGAAGAATGAGGAGCACATTTCCCATGGGCAAACTGCTCTAATCTACTGCAGATGAAAACCCCCAAGGGTATTGCAGTTCTCACACTGGGATAGGCTAGGTACTTGGATGGGGTGGGCAAGAGGCTTGCCCCTACTAAGCCATCTACTGAACATAAGCTGGCACTGCCATCCTGGGAAGGCGAAGGTTGGATGGGGCCCAGACCTCTAGAAGGAGAGGGAGAGGATGGTCAAGAACCTGGCCTGAACCTGAAAGTGGTAGGAGGCAGTACTATGCAGGAGCCCAGGTTCTAAGCTGCTGGTGCATGCTTTATTGTCTCACCAGATTTTGCTTGTAAAATACAAATTCAAAGATAAAATGAATAAGAGTTTTAATATGGCAACCACAGAGCATGAAACACCAAGTGCTTCTGAGTGTGGGGCCCTATGATACTATGCTAGTCACACACCTGGAAGCTGGTCCTGCTGATTGCACACTAGGGACTGAAGGACAGTTGCTTTATGAATAGCTTTGGATGAGACAGTGTGCCACGGTGGAAAAGTACCCGGATGCCCAGCTCTACCACTTCCTAACTCGGAAGCATTGTTTTCCCCCTGTAAAATGTGTATCCTTTAAGGGTTCAAGTGTAATACTGGGCGATAACAATGCTCCCAAGCTTGTTGTTAGCCTCACACTTCTCTGGGAGCATCCTTGGGAAGCTCAGTCAGCCAAAGTCTTCCTGGCACTACAATATTAGCTTCATTCTCATTACCCGTTTCCAAAATATTCAGAGAGGTTTCTGGATGGTGAGAGAAATTAACCTATGCACCATTAGCTCCCATCAAAGCCAGTAGATGAATGTGAGACGCCACAAAAGTGCTGTGGGTTCCCAGAGATGAAAGCAGTTAAATCCAAGGGGGGCATCATGGAGCATTTCTTGAGGAGAAGGCCTTAGACTGTTTGTTGTAGGGTGGGATTTCTTTAGATGGGGAAGAAGGAAAAGAAGTTTAGGGGTTCAGGTAGAGGCTCCTACACAAGTCAAGGCTCAGGGATGGGAAAGCATGTGTGCACCTAGGAAGTGGTGAATACTCCAGTATAACTGGAGCACAGAGTACAGAGAGGGATGTATGGGAGATGGTTCTGAAAGGCTTAAGGGCGTATTAGAGTCTGCTCTGCCCTACTTAGCAGTTTGCATTTAATTCTTGAGGCCACTGAAAGCCACTAAAGAGTTCGGTGATAGAGAGAGACAACTTGCTAATGTGTGCCCTTGGCCATGAGTGTACCTGTTTATAGAGAGTGAGAATGGCTCAGGACTGCCTATCCCCACTGGAGAGGCAAGCACAAGACAGGGAAGAGGGAACTAATGTCCACAGAGATTCTATCATGGACTGAATCTATGTTGAACTTTACATCATATTATAACTACCCCCTGTTATAGGAAACTAAGGCTCAAAAGCTTAGGATTCTCTCCAAAGATCACATAGTTAGCAAGGATGCAGAGTCAGCAACTAGCCCTGGGTTTACACCTAACACCATGGTCCAATCCCTTACTGATGCTCTACTCTGCTTTTCAAGAATTCGAAGCAAGTATCCCAGAGTTACCCATTTGCCACGGGATAAACCACAGGCCTTATTTAGAAGCTCTTCCTGAACGTTCAGGTATAAGCTACCTTTTCCTTTCATTTTGCCCCAATTGACCCTGATTATGTGTTGAAATTCCCAGTATCTTAGACTGTGGGCTCCTCAAGGGCCTCTCTTCTCTATGTGTTTCCTGTGTCTAGCACAGGGCCTGGTACAAAGTAGATAATCAGTCCTGGTTTGCAGAATGAGTGAGCAAATTAAAGAGCAGACCAATCCATTAATTAAAGACCTGCTAATTCATCTTGGAGTCCATGACCCTCCTAATTGGAAGCCAAGCCAAAAGCAACCCTTACAAGTTTCAGGAGCAGGCATGCTGAGGTTAGGGCTGTGTGGGTGATGCACAGTTGTTGCATCAGAACCAAATTTACAGCAAATAGTGCCCATAAACAGCACAAGCTACTCAGTTAGGCTAATTTATGTTCACACCAGGGCTGTCCTGGCCCCCAAAGCCCAGAGCTCTTTACAATTCCAAAATGATTAAAAGCATCACACAAACCCATATTTTCCATTTTTATTAAAAGCACTAAAGCGGGCACTGCTTTCTGCATGTCAATTGGGAGCCACTTCCAGACCCAGGGAGCAAAGTCTCTTCCCAGAAGGCAAAGGCAGACTCCACCACATCCTGCTCTGGGCATTCTTCTGTCTCTAAACTCCAGTGTCTTCTCCCTCAAAGGAGGCTGCTCCACTTGTCCCATACCATGGCCTGGCCACCCATGCCTACCTTTGCTTGAGTCTTTTCAGTCAGAGCACATGCCTGCTTAAGATCTTTATAGATTTCCACCTGTCCCAACCCATCAGCCTGGCACATAAGGCCTTTCACAGAACGGTGCTAACTGCCTCTCTAGTCACAAGTTGTCTTTTTGACAGAGCCTGTCATGTTCTCAAAATACCCAGGATTTATTTTTTCACTTAAGTAGCCTTAGCTCATGGTGTTCTCTGGATGTAGGATGACTTTCCTTCCTTTCTTCACCTGGAAAATACCTATTCATATAATCTTAGATCTAACTCAGTTTTCGTCTTTTCTCTGAGTATTGCTGAACTTCCTCAGGCCAAGTTGGTTGTTCCTCTTTCCTATGCATGAGTCTATTCAAGTGCATGTTGTACTGGATTGTGTATGTTCGTGTGTCTGTCTCTCCCATGTGAGCATCAAGCACAGGGCCTGGCACAGAGTAAGTGCCTGGTGAATATTCAATGAATGAATGAATCAGTTAACTCTGACTTCCAACAGTGTGTCCCAACAGAGACAACACTGAAATGTTATGAAACTCACTTGTCTAAGCCAATGACCTTGCTTACTATTTCACTGTGAGAGCAACTGAAGAACACGAGGCCACACCACATCCACTCGTGTATCTGTACTAACACTCACATGCTCTTTTTCTCCTCACATTACCCTGGAGGAACTTTCCCTGCCCCTGTCGAAGGCTGTCCCCTCTTCTGTTCACTCCCCCTGCTAGCTTCCCTTCCCTTCTCACCTACTCAAGGACATTGCTCCAGCAATGTTTGCCTATCTTTTCTGCACCAAAGTTTTCTAGTTTACTAGATTGTTCCCACCGGTATAAAAACATGCTGTTAATTCTCTATTAAAATAAATAAAACAACTCTTGGCTCCACTTCCCTTTCCATTACTTTTTCATTTTTCCCTTCCTTTGAAACACTGTCCCTGATTCCTCATCACCCCTTCCCTCTTGAACTCACTCCGTGAAGGCCACCCCACCAATCCACAAAAAGCACTCTAGTCAAGGTCTCCATGACCTCTGTGTTAAGTCTAACGGTTGGTTCTCAGTCTTCACGAAACCTAACAGACCAGCAGCAACTCAGTCCTTCCTCCCTGAACCCCTTGTTCAAAACCTGACTTCATGGATACCACACTCTCTTATTTTTCTTCCTATTGCACAGGTCACTCCTTTCACAGCCCCTTTGTTGGTTCCTCTTGTTTTCTCAGACTTTTTAACCTTGGAATGACCCAGGACTCAAGTCTGTGGACCTCTTTTCTTCTTAATCTATGCTCACTCCTTAAATGATCTCCCTCAATTAAACAGATTCCAAACTTTATATCCCCAGCTCTGAATTTTCCTTTAAGTTCCAGACTCATAGCCAACTGTATCTTCAACATCTCCATTTGAATGTTTAGCAGGCATCTTAAATTTAACATTTTAAATCCAAACCCCTAATTCCTTTCTCCAAATCTGTTCTGCCCATAGTCTCTCCCTTATCACTTAGGGAAATGCCATAACTCCATTCTCCTCAATGTTCAAGTAAAGAAACTTAGAGAGATCTTTGAAAATATTCTTTCTTCTGGGCTCCATATTGAGTCCTTCATCAAATCATGTTGGCTTTGTCTTCATAATATCCAAATGCTGACCACTTCTTACCACCTCTGGCTGGTTCTTGTCACCATTATTTTTCACCCGGATTACTACACTAGCCCCCTAACTGGTATTCCTGCTTCAACTCTTGCCACACATTGCCCCTTTATGATTATTCTCAAAACATCATTTAGAGTGGTAATGGTAAAATAACATAAGTCAGCACAAAAGCTTTAGACGGCCACCATCCCATAACAGTAAAATATCTTTAAAGGCCCTACATAATCTGATGCTCCATTACCCCAGTGACCTCATCTCCAACTGGCCTTTCTCTCAGTCATTCTATGTCACTCACTGGCTTCCCTGCATCTCCTGGAACACACCAGCCAAGGTCCATTCTAATGGACCAGATATCCATATACTGCTTCCTTACTTCCTTCATAGTGCTGTCTCCCCTGACTACCCTATTTAAAATTGCCATCCACTCCTTTACTTGTACCCCTGGTTCACAGCTTTACCACACCCTTTATTTCTCTTAGTGGCTTTGTTTTCCTCCATAGCAGTTTAGGGTGACCATTGTACTGGTTTATACTTCTTTATCAAGAGTAATTATTAATAGTTTTTTGCTTTCACCCTCAGAGGTGTCCTTGTTTGGACAATAAATTAGACAGTCACCTTACTTTCCATTACCTAATATATTAAATGTTTTACTTGTTTATTTTGCTTATGTATGCTCTCCCCTTTTAGAATATAAGCTCTATGGGGGCGCCTGGGTGGCGCAGTCGGTTAAGCATCCGACTTCAGCCAGGTCACGATCTCGCGGTCCGTGAGTTCGAGCCCCGCGTCAGGCTCTGGGCTGATGGCTCGGAGCCTGGAGCCTGTTTCAGATTCTGTGTCTCCCTCTCTCTCTGCCCCTCCCCCGTTCATGCTCTGTCTCTCTCTGTCCCAAAAATAAATAAACATTGAAAAAAAAATTTAAAAAAAAAAGAATATAAGCTCTATGAAGACAGGGAGGGAGTTTGTGTTTGGTTCCTTACTCAATCTCTACTACCTGAAACATGGTAGATGCTCAATATATATTTGTGGAATTAGTGAATTTAGATTTTATAAATAACAACACAGGCAGTTTGCACTGTTATTTGGTCTCCTTTCTTTTTAAAAGACTAGGTCCTGGCCTCAGCCTCAGGGCCATACTCAGAACACGTAGGTCAGGGAAACTATTTTCTTTTCCGATCCTGTTAACCCTCCAACTTTCAACAAAAAAATCACAGGGAATCAAGGAGTTCAAAGAGGAAGGTCAATTTGCAAAGTTAATGCCATCAGGAATCTTAGAAATGTGATCCATCAACCTCCTTCCTGTCAGGAAGGACATAGTGCTTGGGACAGCCCAACAGAACAAAGAAAGACATTCTTTACATGTAAACACTTTTCACACCATCACCAAAGCCCTGCCCCTGCCAAGGCATAATGACTGTGTTCAGTGTCATGGGGAGGAAAACACACATTAGCCAGACGGCAGGTTTCAGACGCACGCCTGTGACATTATCTCTAACCATATATAGTCTATTTCATATCCGTTTTCTTGTGGGCTTCACAACTTATAATTATTGCCAGCAGGGAAAGGAAAAAAAAGGTAAGGAAATGTTGTAAAGGAGGGGTATAGATAGGAGAGAAAATTCTTGATAGCAATAAACTGTGTGAGAGAGATAGGCCAGAGCTTATTAGACAATATTAGAAACTATATCGGGATTAAAGCTAAGAAAAATGAACATATATAAGCTGTGAGACTGTGAAAGCCAGAGAGATCTTATAAGGCTTTCAGATTATCTCATAACATTGTGTGTCTAGGACACTGGAAGGAAGTTAGTGAGGCATTATGAAACGTGTCAAATTTGGGGTCCAGGCTGGATATTTCATAAATCCATATAGGATTTGGAAGGGCCTCTGAGGTTAATGAACTGAACTTCATTTTATTTATGAAAGTGGGGGGAAAGACCTTCAGGGCAAGGACTCATATCCAGGCCTCCTGATTCACAGCTGATTCTTCCATGGAAGGCAGTGGTAACAGGGAGCTCTTTCTCATGTCGTTTACCCTGGATCTTGGAGTAGGAGGAATTTCCTTCAAGCTTGGCCCTGGGATCAAAAGGGAGGATGGCAGAATTCTAAGGTTATCATGAAGCAGAGATGGGAAACCCTTCTGGATCCAGTGATCCGGGCACTGTGGGCTTGCCTCAAGACCATGGCTTGCGGGGGCGGGGGGTGGGGGGGGTGGGGGGCGTGGGGGGTGGGCATGTACCTGCCTCTGACGGAACTGAGTCACAACGCTGGAGCCCCAGGTTACAGGGAGAATTAAGCCCCCAAAAAAGGCAGGTTTCACTGTTGCTCTCCCTCCCACCAGGTGCTGCAACCTCCCTTTTCCCTCCCTCACTCAGATTTAACCAGCCTTTAAAGACTGCCATCAAGTCTCCCCTCCCCACACCCAGAACACAGATGGTGGAAATGTTGTGCTTCAGCCTCCAACCTTTCATGTCACACCAACCTGTGTCACCTCCCAGAACTCTCTTTACTACTGGTGAAACCTTTATCTCTCTGAGTTTTGGTTTTTGCATCTGCAAAAATTCCTACAATTGTGGGATTGTGGTGACTGTGGTGATATATATATATATATATATATATATATATACACACACACATATATGTGTGTGTATACATATATATATATATATATATAGTGGTGACATATATGTTATAATAAATAATACATTATATGAAATATATTTATATAAATATAAATAATAATATAAATATACATTAAATATATATTTAAACATATATATATTTAAGTTTATTTATTTATTCTAAGAGAGAGAAGGAGAGAGAGAGAAAGAGAGAGCACAAGTAGAGGAGAGGGAGAGAGAGGGAGAGAGAGAACTCCAAGTAGGTTCTGTACTGTCAATGTGGAGTCTGGCATGGGACTTGAACTCACCAACTGTGAGATCATGGCCTGAGCCCAAACCAAAAGCTGGACGTTCAACTGACAGAGCCACCCAGGTGCCCCAAATAATATATCATTTTAAAAGAACTAGCATAGTCAGGTAATTTATTGGAATAAGAATTTGTGTATATGGTCTTGTATTTATGCCTCCTCTCCTGCTCCAAGCGATAGGTAAGCTACTAGTCTTGGCTTTTCTGGTGATTTTTAAAGGAGGAGGAAGCAGAAGCTGCTTGGAGTCAGTGGTATTCTTGTGGGTTTTTTTTTCTTTTGTTTGTTTTTGTTTTTTGTGAAAGCCAGGATCTGCTGAAGAGACTGTGAACTACAGACATCCTTGAGAGGGAAAGGAAGAGAGGGGAGGATGGCTTTGAGATTCAGGGAGGAGGGTTATTTCTTAAACAGAGAGGTGGAAGAAGGACGATGTATTTGTCTCCTGCACTCCACTCTATAGCAGCATCTCAGAGTGTGCTCAGGTTGGTGGGTTGTGGACTTATGGTCTGGTGGACTCATCAAAGATCATTATGCCCCAGGAAATGCATGGAAACAGCAGTACAGGGCCATGAGGCGTAGGGAAGTGGTCGTGTCAGTGGGAACTGGTCTGTATCAATGACCAATAATCAGAGAGGCTAGCCCCACTGCTTCTGATACTTTGGCACTCCAGGGATTTTAGCAAAATATAGGGGTGGGAAGCCCCGTAATAACAGAGATTGAATTTACTACTCGTTCAGAAGGATGTGGGCTACTGATTCAATTTAAATGCTTTTAGTACAAAAAGACATATAGTTCTTGTATTCCTAAGTTTGTAAACCAAGATTCATACCTATTACAATGATATGGGGTCTAATATAGAGTAATTTTCCATAAATGGCAGATATTATCACCATTATTACATCGCTTACTAAATGCATTTGAACAAATAAAAATCGTAGGGTGGGTCAGGTCAAAGCTGATCAAAAATACAAGCCAGGTGTCAGAAGGACACTGAACTCCAGGAACTGAAACAGCAGAACCAAGCGCACAAGAACCCAGTCTCTGAAAACTCTCTTTTAGAAACTTTCACTGAGCACACATTTTGGACCAGCACTGAGCTGGATGCTGGAGTGGCAAGGATGAATCAGCTATGGCTTCTGGTGTTGAGAGGCCCCCAGTGTGGTAAGGGGTGTAGACACACAAAGAGATCACTGCAGTTTAGTGTGCATCTGTCTTAGGGACATTTGGCCATAGGCCAGCTTCCTGTTTTAGTGCTGTTGCCCTTCTTATTTTTTTCTGCTAGGGAAGAGTCATTTGAATAAGATTAGACTTCAGGCCGATTATGGTGACTGAAGAAAGCACCCTATTGGCCACGCAGGGGATTTGGTGACTGGAAGATGGTATTTATTTCCTTGCACTGACACTGCAGAAGAATCTTGTTCCACTCCCAGCTTTTAGCTAGGACAGTCAGACTCCTAATCCTGAACTTTTCTCATTACACCATGCTGTCCTCAGGAATGACCTTAGGAATTAATAGCCTGTACCATCACAGCAGAAGAGGAGAAGTAAAAATTAGGATGTAGCTGGTAATAGTTTCTTAGGGATGCTGTAACAAGTTACCACAAGCTGGGTGGCTTAAAACAATACAAATTTATTCTCTTGCAGTTCTAGAGAAATCAGAAGTCAGAAGTCAAGGATCTGAGAGGGCCGTTCTCCCTCCGGAGGCTCTAGGGAAGAATACTTCCTTGCCTGTAGCTTGTGGTGGGTGCCAGTGGTCCCTGACGTTCCTTGGTTTGTGGCATTTCTCTGATCTCTGTTTCCTTTGTCACATGGTATTTTCCCTGGGTGTCTCTGTGTCCCTGTGTTTTCACATGGCCTTCTTATAAGGACAACAGTCATTGAATCTATGGGTCACTTTAATCTAGTATGATCTTGAGTATAACTGCAAAGACCCTATTTCCAAATGAGGTCACATTCACAGGATTTGGGAGTTAAGACTTCAACAAACCTTTTGGGGGACACAGTTCAACCCACAACATACACCTTCAAGGTATGCACATAAACAGACAGAAAGGAAAAACCTTCTGGAACTCATCTTCTGTCTATAGATTCATTTATTGGACACTACTTAACATCCACAAGGGTACCCTTGTGAAAAAGGAAGCCTACACTAAATGAATGCATACCTGCCTGACAGATGGGGGTGCTCAGCTGACTGCAGACCTGCCTGTTCTAACGGGTGGCCTGGACCATGACGGAGGAGCTGGAGGTAGAGGACAGAATTCACCAACCTAAAATGTACCCAGTCTAATACCTCATCTTATAATGAGGAAAACAAGGGCCAAGGAGAGGAAGAAAACCTGTCTAAAGTTTCACCAAGTACTGGCCACAAGAGTCCCAAATGTTAACCAAACATTAGCCAAAATCAGGAGGCTGGTCTGAGAAAGAAATAGCTCAGGAGCTTTAAAAAATTTTGGTTGACTTCAAAACGTGCAAATCCTTTGACCTAGCAATTCTACTCTTAGGAAATTAGCTTAATAAAATGGTTAAGATTTAGCTACAGAAAATTGATCAGAGCATTATTAATAATGACAACATAAATAGTCACCATAAACTGAACATTTACTTTCTGTCAGGCATTGTACCATGTGCCTTGCATACATTCTCATTTACTCATCAAAACAGGTTTTCTTTCAAGATGAAAAAATGGAGACTTGAGAGGTTAAATTTCTCAAGAATACACAGCTAATATCTTGATGTGCTTCAGTTCGAATCCACATCTCTTTGATTCCAAAGCCCAGGTTCTTATGCTATCCTTCTGCATAAAGCCATCAAGTCACCTTGAGGATCCTTGAAAGGAAGTACCACGAGTGGAAATTTGTTAAAACCTTAAGGTACATCCATACAGTAAATAAAGTAGGCCATTATATGTGGTATTATAGATTACTATCTAGTTATACATTGTATATTTTGAAAAAAGGTAGGTTACAAGACATTACTTACTGAGTGATTATGTGAGTACGTATAGTGGTTAAAAGTGACTAGATAAATACATATAAAAATATTAACCCTCATTATCTCTGGGTGGTGGGATTATAAGCAAGTTTTCCTTTTGATTCTCTATATTTACAATTTTTCTATAATGAACAAATAATCTAGTGACAGAAAACATAAAGTGTGTTTTGTTTGCAAAACCAAGAGATTTCCAATAGACAGGGAGAGAGTATTTGCTAAAAGGATTTTCTGAGACCGCATCTTCAGCTTGAGTGTGTGCTTCAGCACATTCTTTTGACCTCACCAGACCCAAACCCTTTACCTGTACGGCACATGGAAAACTGCAGCTTCCCCCTGGTAAAAAGGGCTCATGTCTTTGGACTTAGCAGAAGCACCTGGGCAGTAAGGGCTGCTGAGCACCTGAGTATCAGAGGGATTTCGGGGCATATTGCTTCTGCCCTGTGGCTAGAGAAATCTGATAATATACTGCCATTTTTTTCTTCTTTCTCTCAGAGAGGCAGCAGGTAAAGCTTCTGATTGAATTCCATCTTGATTTCATTAAATATTCATAAAGGCCAATTAGAAGAGGAGAGAAAGAGGCCGCGAGGCAGCCCTTTCTATCATCCTGTCAGAGGCCGGCTGGCTGACCATCAGGCATGGGCCAGCCAGTGGTCAATATGGCTGTGACCTTTCTGCCCTCTCCTCTGGGGTCACTTTTCACCATCTCAGCAAGGGACACAGGACCGGCAGGGAAGGAGAGGCAGGGGCCAGGGAAGAGAAACAGCTCATAATTCTGACAGCAAGGTGCTTAGTGTGTAGAATGCAAAATGCAAATGCTGGGCAACATCCTCAATCACCACTGGAATGGAAATCTTTCCCTAATGAGTGATGACGATGGGAGAGAGCTGATTGCACTGAAGAAAAACTGCTTAAAATTCATAATCAATCAAGCAAGTTGATTTTAACCTTTTGTAACTAAGCCATCCCATTCCAGCCTCTTTTACTGGCCAGCTAAAGCTCATTTCTCCCCACCTTCTTCCCCTAACCCAGCTGGGACAGGAGGTGCCTGCGGAGGCCCAAAGAGAGATGACCATATCAGGAAAACGGAGTGCAAAAACCCAAGACGGAGCATCTATCCTGGCCCTATAATTTTATAGTTGGGGGGATAAGGGTCAGGGAGGGCAAGGGACCTGATGATGTCATATAGTCAGTGGCAGCACAACCAGTTTTCTTGTCTACAAGCAGCTGAGGAATACTATGACAGAAAGTGCACTGAAAGTCCAGAGTTCTGTGTTTCGGACCCAGCTTTGCTATTGTGAGCTGCATGATAGGGGAACAAAGTACTTATACTATTTTCAGACTGCAGATTCCATATTCAAAAAAGCCAGTGATCATGTCTTCCTCCCTACTTCACAGGGTTCGAGATGCAAATAATTGAAAGGATAGAAAAAATGCTTTGAAAATGGTAACATACCCTATTATACGTCTCCTTTCCATTTTTCGGACCCTTAAGTTTTCCCCCTCCAAACCACATTGCACTCGGCTGTTGGCAAGATCGTTTTAAAACCGGAGACTGACTTTGTCATATCCTTATTTAACCCTTTCCACATTGTCCTTTAACGTGTAAACACTAAGCCTGGCATTCAGGAACCTTTACAATTTCGGGCACTTGCGAGTTTTCCTCTCCGAGTTTTAGTTTCCTGATTCAGAAGATGAGAAAACTATTATCTACCTTAAGAAGGCTATTATGATAATTGGAATTCACATCTGTAAAGTGACCAGCATGGTTCCTTGCACATAATAGCTGCTCTATGTAGCTTAATTATTATCTTATTAAGTTTCCCAACAATGGTGTAAGATAGGTAGAGGAGGGATACATTTTACCCTGATTTTATAAAGGTGACATGAGAAGTCCAAAGAGGTGAAGACAGTGGGTTATGGCCACATAGCTAGAATTCAGAGCTGAGGTTTTACCCTTGGGCTTTTGGTTCTTGGGGGGTGAGGTGAACAGGTGTGGAGCTACCCCCATAGAATGCTGGCACCATGGAATGCTTCTTTTCTGAGATTCCTCTACCAAGCCTGAAAGGTGCAGAATACAGTTTTATTTTCTAACATGATCACAAGGCCTTAGGTTGGAGGGCTAGCCAACTCCTCTTACCCCATCTCAAACTAGTAGAAAATGAATGAAGCAAAAGTTGCTTCAGTTATGCTAAACAGTTGCTTGGACAAAAGGTGAAGATAAAATTCCCAAACAATAATTTAAGTTTTCTTTCTTTCTCTTCTTCTTTCTTTCTCCTCTTCTTTTCTTTTATTGTTCATCTTCTCCTCCAGGTCACACATTTTAGGGCAGTGAAAAGAAGTTGAGTGGAAATGTTTGAGCATGAACTGTTGCAAATGAATGTATCACTAAAAAGTGATTTCATCACGATGGCATACTGGATCCACACTGGGTGGCTGGTGAGCCCTGGGCAGGGTCAGGCAACCTGGTCTCCCTTGGCTTAACTTCATCTTTATGGTCTCCTTGCCCATCAGCTCAGGCCTGCCCTAAGTCCCAGATCCACCAAGATATGAAGCAAAAGAGTGAGCACTCCAAAAATTCTACCTTATTCATTCATTCAACCAATATTTATTGAACACCTACTATTTGCCAAGTTTTTTGCTAGGTAGAGTACAAAGACAGGCAAACACAGATTCTGTCCTCATAGTACTTATAGTCTGTAGACAATTTGAGAAATTACATATTCACATATATAAGTGTCATGAAGGAAATAAGTACATGAAGGAAAATATTGGGAATTATTAAATATTTAACAGGAGTATCTGATGTAGTTGGGTGTAGGAGTGGGCTCAGTTAAGACTTCCATGGGGTAAAGACATTTGGAGTTATGCAGGCAGAGGGATGTGAGTGGAATGGAGCTGGGGTGCCTATCAGAGGGGATAGCACTAGTGCCTGCCTTGAGCTGGGAGGGAACAGGGCACGTTCGTGGAGCTGGAGGAGATACAAGTGCCTGGGCTACAGAGGTGGGAACCAAGAAATAGGAGACTGCAGAGGAGGGTCAAGTCTAGACTCCACAGAGCCTTCTAGGCCAGGGCATATAATCTGGGAGCAAGTTAGCCTAAAAATGAGGAAAGCTACTGAAGAGTTTAAAAGGAAATACACATGGGGCGCCTGGGTGGCGCAGTCGGTTAAGTGTCCGACTTCAGCCAGGTCACGATCTCGCGGTCCGTGAGTTCGAGCCCCGCGTCAGGCTCTGGGCTGATGGCTCGGAGCCTGGAGCCTGTTTCCGATTCTGTGTCTCCCTCTCTCTCTGCCCCTCCCCCGTTCATGCTCTGTCTCTCTCTGTCCCAAAAATAAATAAACGTTGAAAAAAAATTAAAAAAAAAAAAAAGGAAATACACATACTTAGATTTGTATTGCAACAAACAAACAAAAAACCCAAAAACAAAACAAATCAAAAACAAACAAACAAACCAACCACCAAAGTCTAGCAGGCTTTGTTATAGAAAATCACATACTGGTTCTGAAATTCATATGGAAATGCAAAGGACCTAGAACAACTTGGAAAAATTACAAAGTTGAAGTATGAACACTACCTGATTTCAAGACTTATTATAAACCTTCAGTAATCAAGACTATTTGGTTTTGGCATAATCAGATTCATGACACAGAACAGAGTCTAGAAACAGACCCACAAATACACAGACAACTAATTTTCAACAAAGATGTGAAAGCAATTCAGTGGAGAAAGAACAGTATTCTTTTTTGTTTTTCTTTTGAGAGAGAGAGAGACAGACAGACAGACAAGCAGACAGAGGGAGAGAATGTGCACACATGTGAGAACAGTGGAGGGGGAAAGGGGGAGGGAGAGAGAGAATCCCATGCAGGCTTCATGCCCAGTGCAGAGCCCGTCGTGGGGCTCAGTATCACAACTTTGAGATCATGACCTGAATCAAAATCAAGAGTTAGATTCTTAACTGACTGAGCCACCCAGATGCCCCAAGAACAGTCTTTTCAATAAATGGAGCTAGGACAATTGGTTGTCTATATGGAAGAAAAAAGAGAATTTTGATCCATACCTCACATCACTTATGAAAATTAACTCAGAATAGCTCATAGACCTAAATGTAAAACCTGAAACTCTAAAATTTCTGGAAGAAAACACAGGCGGAATCTTTGTAACCTTGGATTAGGCAAAGAATTATTAGTTATAATACTAAAAGCATTATCCACAAGAGTAAATTGATAAAATGGACCTGATCAAAATTTTAAAACTTCTGTTCATTTAAAGAACTGCTAAGACAATTATAAGACAAACAATGGATTCAAAGAAAAAAAATTGAAAATATATATCTGATAAAGGACCTGAATCCAGCATATGTTTGTAAAGAACTCTCAAAATTCAACAATAAGAAAATAAGCAACCTAATAAAAAAGTGGGTAAAAGATCCAGACAATTTATCAGAGGAGAGAAACAGATGTGCAAATAAGCCCATAAAGAGATGCTCAATATCATTGGTCATTAGAGATATACAAATTAAAACTACTACATACCTATTAGAATGACTAAAATTAAAAAGATTTCCCATACCAAGTACTTGGAGGAATGGAGGAATCAGAATTTCACACATTGCTGGGGATGTAAAATAGTATAGACACTTTGGAAAACGTTTGGCAGTGTCTTTAAAAAAAAGCTGTCTCCAAGAGATATGAAAACATAAGCCCTTACAAAGAATTGCATGTGACTATTCAAAGTAACTTTGTTCAATAAGAGACTCTTAAAAACTGAGAACAAACTGAGGATTGATGGGGGGTGGGAGGGAGGGGAGGGTGGGTGATGGGTGTTGAGGAGGGCACCTTTTGGGATGAGCACTGGGTGTTGTATGGAAACCAATTTGACAATAAATTTCATATATTAGAAAAAAAATAAATAAAAAACTTCCTGAAAATGTTAATAAATAAATAAATAAATAAATAAATAAATAAATAAATAAAAGATAAAAAAAAAGTAGCTTTGTTCAGACCTGGAAACCTGGAAACAATTCAGATGTGCACCAACAAAAATGAGTGGATAAACAAATTGTGGTATATCCATACAATGGAATTATACTCAGCAAGAAAAAGGAATGAACCACTGATACACACAACAATGTGGTTGAAGCTCAAAATAAGTATGTAGAGTAAAAGAAGCCCAACAAAAAAAGCACACATGTCCATGATTCCACTTGTATAAAATTCTGGAAAAATCCTTTATGATTCTGTTTACAAAACTCTAGAAAATGCTAACTATGGTGACAGAAAGGTCAGTGGCTATCTGGGGATGAGTGGGAGTGGGGAGGGATGAGAGGAAGAGATTAGGACATGAGGGAATTTTGGGGGTAGTAAATTGCTCATTATCTTGATCGTGGGGATAGCTTTAAGGGCGCATATATATGCAAAAATTTACCAAATTGTACACTTTGCTTTTTTATTAAACACTTTTACTCTTAATCCCCTTCATCTATTTTACCAATCCTCCTTGCTTACCTCCCCTCTACAAACCATCTGTTTGCTCTCTAAAGTTGAGTCTGTTTTTTGCTGTGTCTCTCTGTTTCAAATTGTACGTTTTAAAGATGCGCAATTTATTGTGTGTCAATCACACTTCCATTAAGATCATTTAAAATAAGAACCAAACAAAAATGTTAGCTGTAATGAGGAGTATGGATAGCGGATATATGGTGGTGGAAGAGGGGAAAGTAGAAGCAGACTTAGGGTGGAGAGTTAGGGGCGTTATAAAAATACAGGAGAAATGGTGGGAGTTTACCAGAGAATGAAAGAAGTTGAGATGGTGAGAAGTGGAAGGATCTAAAGGATTTCGGAGCGAAAACAGAAAGGAATGGTGATGGCTTGGATGGAGGGGAGTGTGAGAGGGAGGGCTAAGAGGCAGCATCTAGGTTTTGAGACTGCACACCCCATGCCATTTGGGGAGATGGATTCAGGATTCAGGGAATCATCTCATCTCTCCTCCCACCTCTATCCCTTGCTCCTGTCTCCAGTATCAGTTCCCTGCGTCAGACCTTATCGTCATTTGCCTGCTTCTTCTTTAATCTCCCCATATCCAGGCTTGCCTTCTCCAACTGATTCTTCACTTCAGAGATCAGAGTAATCTTCCTAAAAGGCATACTGACTATTTCACTCTTCTGCTAAATATGTTTCTACAACTCCCCATGGCCCTCAGAATGAAGTCCAAGATCCTAAGCCTGGGACTTGTGAGGCCTTCCCTGACTTGCGCCCTATCGTCTTCCGCAGCCATCTTGCCCTCCTGCAACACCTGGCAGGACCTGCCTGTGGACATCATGAATTGCTCAGCTTCTTGAACGCTTCCCTTCTCCTTGCCTGTGAGCAACTTGGCCTCTCTGATCTGAACTTACCTCCTGCCTTGTTTTGATTACTCTTAGATGCTCTTTTAGCATTTCATGCTTCCTTTTATGAGAACATGTATTTCAAGGGATGGTATTTAACTACAGCTCTGATTTGGTTCCTATTCTGAGGACTTTTCTCTTGCACCACTCTGGAGGTCTCCTTTAATCTTCCCTCAAAATCTGGGGATCTATTTGTTCCTCTTGGACCTCCTCCCAGGTGTCTGAGTACTGTTCAGCTTCTAGCGTAGGACCAGTCACGTAGTAGGTGTCTCAGCTTTGGGCCTTGGGTTTTGCTTCCTGGAGCAATGTTGCTGGTGTTAATCAGCTGTTTTCTTGTTAACTTGGTCTGACTCCACAGTCCCTGAGCTCTCTTCATCTACTGAAAGCTCCCTATTTCATTTCACAAATTAATGGCTCAGCTTAATGGGAGATTCTCATAGGCTTTGAGCAGTGGTGGTGGCTCCACTGATTTCACAAGGGCTGGGGCTTTTGTCTTACCTCTAGAGGCATGTCCTGGACACTCCCTGCCTTTTATGCCTCACCTAGTGCCACACTTCCTTCCTTGCTCATATGCTGTCTTGAGTACCCATGGAGTCAGACTTGTGCTGGGCCATGGGGAGAGAAGACAGATGACTGAAAGAAAATAGGCTGCACTGATAAAATAGTCTTAATTATTCCTGAGCTAATTAATTTAACTTCTCTGTAGAGAAGATAACTATGGTTGTGCTGGAACACACAGAGCTATGGGCTGTAGTCATTGTTCAAAGTGTGGTATTTGTCTTTAAAGCTTCATGAGTAGCATGGATCATGACACGAGTGGCACATCAATGTTTGTTGACAGTTTATGTAAGGAAGTTTCTGAGATGCATGGCCTTTATCTTCAGGAGGCAGATTAGTATAAAGGTTAAGAATAGGGTTTTAGAGCTGTCTGCCTGTATTCAAATAGTAGCTCAACCAATTCCTGCTTGTGTAAATTCGGGAAAATTACCTTTCTATGCCTCCGTTTGCTCTTATGTAAAATGGGGATATACCAAACACCTACCTCTGTTTTTTTCTTCTGTAAAATGGGGATATAATTAAACCTACCTCATAGAGCAATTCTGAAGATTAATTAACTTGATAAATGTACAGCTCTTTTTAAAAAAATTCTTTTAAAAATGCTTATTTATTTTTGAGAGAAAGAGCGTGAGTCGGGGAGGGGCAGAGAGAGAGAGAGAAAGAGGGACAGAGGATCCAAAGCAGGCTTTGTGCTGACAGCAGTGAGCCCAATGCAGGCCTCGAACCCACGGTCTGTGAGACCATGACCTGAGCCAAAGCTGATGCTCAACTGACTGAGTCACCCAGGCACCCCAAGGTATAGCTTAAAACCGCTTAAAATAGCGGTTGGCATGAAGTAAGGGCTCAATGAACATTAGTAATTATTATCCACAAAAACCTAAGACCATTTCTGACTTTCCAAAAAAGAAATATATAATTACCAAGATAGAAAAACTTTAATGCGGGGCGCCTGGGTGGTTTAGTCAGTTGAGAGTCAGACTTCGGCTGGGGTCACGATCTCACGGTTCGTGAGTTCGAGTCCCACATCGGTCTCTGTGTTGACAGCTTGGAGCCTGGAGCCTGCTTGGGATTCTGTGCCTCCCTCTCTCTCTAGTCCTCCCCCACGCATGCTCTGCCTTTGTTTCTCAAAAGTATTAAATAAACAATAAAAAATTAAAAAAAAAGAAAAACTTCAATGCAAGAATTATTATCAAACCTAACATTCACGCATTGCTGCTTCCATTGTATCATGCTGCTCCTTAGTGTCATGAGATGAGGAAATGTACCCAGCTGGCAGCTGCAAGGTGTATGAGTCTGTCCAATAATAAATATCACATTCCCTGGAGGATTTTCTATTTCAAAATTATAATTATAATCCAATGGTTTAATTGAATTAGACCCTCATTCTACCCAAAGGGCTAATTCAGAAGAGAATAGGCAATCATGAGCTGAGGTAACTAACAAGGGATCTTTAGGAGGTAGAATCATAAACTGCGGGTTATTCATTTGCTGCAAAGCTCTGTCTTTTTCAAGGGTCCTCAACCTTCAGCATCTTCATCCTACCAGCTACTCTGTCAAAGAAACTCACTCATAGCAGAGGGAAGCAAAAAGCACACTGTATCCAAGAAGTCCATCTCTGTGCTTGCAGGACTTCTATTTTTACATTTACCACTTATGATTAAAATTCAGAAATGTAAATACTGCAGCAGTGTTTGGTAACAAATTTACTGTAATGTCTTTAGAACATAGCCAACCAAAGTAATGTAAAAATTATTGAGAGTAAATAATAATATGACTGCAACTAAAAACCACAGATATAATAAGCCACAAAACATTAAGGAGATGTGGAATCAGTGTATCCATATAGATGATTTCTAAGACTGAGGAAATAATAACAGCTATCATTTATTGAGAACTTCCTGTTCTTAGCATTTTACACGGATTTTATCCTTTCAATAACCTTCTGAAATATTAATACTGTCCCCATTTTACAGATGGGAAAACTAAGGCATAGATAGATTAAGTAATTTGCCCAAGCACTGACTCTGGTAATTGTGTGCAAACTTCAGTCCCACCTAGTCTCTCTGTGTCCCTTAGATGATGAACATAACCCATGCTGAGATCCATCATTCTAAATACTACCCTAAAGTCACACATGGCAATATCACAACAGAAATGATAAGGTTGCTGATAAGGCCCTCCAGTTCCCACTTTATGACAATATATAGTAGTATTTATTCATCCATTCAAAAAAGACTTTTTGACCATTTACTATGTGCCAGACACTGTTATAGGTGCCAGAGGTAAAATAGCAAACAAAACTGACAAAACTCCTGCTCTCATGGAGCATACTTTTAAATGTGGAAAATAGATAGTAAGTAAAACAAGAAGACTATATACTACATTGAAGTAGTGATAAGTGCCGTGGAGAAGAATCAGGCAGGAAGATAATGGATTATGGAGATGAACTTGAAGTTTGGGATAGGCTAGCCAGGGAAGGTCTCACTGAGAAGGTGATATTACATTAAAAGCCTATAGGACGGGAGGGAACCATGAGAATATTAGGTGTATCAATATCAAGTAATAAACTTTACCTTCCTGTTCACCCATTAAAAACAGATAAAACATATAATTCTACCTAGACTATCAAACTCTTTGAGCCTGGAGAGAGGTAAATCATGGACTGATCATGACTGTGTACCAGGCATCGTGCTAGGCATTGTGAAGGATACAAAGATAAAAGACAGAGTCCCTGTCCTCATCCAGTTGGGGTTGTCAGAGAGAAAAGTATGTGAAAGCTGGCTTTATTATAAGAAAGGGGGCAATACGTTTTTAAAGAGAGGAACAAGAAGTTCTACAGAGAGGATGATTAAATCAGGGGAAAGGGATTGGGGTGAGGGAGATAGGTGTTAGAGCTGAGAAGGGCCCACAGTTTGGAGGAACACATGGAGGTATAGATTTGGGAGCAGAGGGAGGTTGGCTATGACATTGCCAGCAGATTTGTAAGGGGTGGGGGCAGGGGGCCAGGAGGGGGCAGTGGGCTAGAGCAGATTTGTGAGGAAGGTAAGGGGAAATTTTATCTAGGTTGGTTAGTTCTTGTCATGAATACAAAGAAATCAAATGGTTTGGATTAATTGGCTTATGTGATTAGGTGGCTTAATACAATATAAAATCATTTTAAATCCTTAGAGGAATGATGTGAGCTATAAATAAGTAAATAAGTACATTCTGCACCAGATGATTAAAGAAGACAGGTCTCTTTCTGTGGCCACAAAAACGGCTTCACTGTCTCTGCAAGTCTGAGCTGAGTCAACACCAGTGCTGAAAACCAGTCAAGCCTTTGGAGCTGTGGGACATAGTCTTGAGGTCAGATGACTTGAACTGTGTGACTGTTTGGATGTTACTTAACTTTTCTGCACTTTGCTTCCCTAGGAGGACAGTGTGGAAGATCCCTACACTGCCTGCTTTTCAGAATTCAAAGTACCTTGTAAGCTCTGAAATGCTGTCTTGAACATCAGTACTTACTGTCAGCATCCACACGCAACTTTGCCTCTCTTTATTGGCTTTAAGTGCAACAAAACAAAACAAGAGAGTTCGAGATGTAGCTGTATAACTTTGGGAGAAATCTTAGAACCTCTGTTTTCTCATTCATAAAATGGGGCCTAATAATATCACACAAAGATGTGATACGGTTTGAATAAAATAATGCAGCTGGCATAATACAGAGCTCAATAAATGAGTATTTCTGTTTGTTTACTTTTTGAGGGTCTTTGGTAAAGTTCCAAGGACCATGTATTTTCCCCAAAGCAGGGAAGTGGATGCAATCTATAAGAGTGTATCAGGAGTAAGCAAGGGAGGAAGAAAAGGCCTGCTGGTAAGACACTCTGAAGGTTTACACCAACCAGCCAGAAGGAAGCTATAGTTTACACAATTCCTCATTCTCCAGCCTGAAGGTCTTCATCCTGAAATGACCCTCATGTGCAACCTTTTGGAGCCCCTGACCCTTCTTCAGGTCAGCTCAAATAACCTTTCTTGGGTATTTACAAAATGTTCTAACCACAAGGTAGGTGCTAAGGTATAGCACAAAGTTAAAATCTAGAGGCTCAGGCTATCATTGCAGTGTGATAAATGCAGGGTTCTGGGGACCCAGAAGAGAGCCTCATAATCCAGTCTGAGGAATCCAAAGAGATCTCACAGGAGTAGAGACCAGTGTGGAATCTTTGGAACATAAGGTTGACAGGTCAAGAAGAGGAGGAAAAAGAGGGAGTTGCTTGAGCAGAAGTATGGAGTGTTAAAATTGTGTGCGTGTGTGTGTGTGTGTGTGCACGCGTGCACGTGTGTGGGTAATGAGTATCTTGAGAAGGCAAGGTTAGAGAAAGTCTACTTTTAAAATTTTTCTGTGAAACTTCCAAGCTGCTTCCCAATACTTCTTTCCACAGTTTGTACAGGCCCTTCTTCTAAGAGTCCTTCCTCTTGTGACTCTTCTTTTGGGGAAGGCAGTAACTTGGTCCTAACCTTGTAAGAGAATAGCTTTCAGCCAAATTATGATTCACTCCTCCAGGCCCCAGCTGACAGCTTGTGATCAGGCCAAACCCCAATCCATGCACAGTGGCTCAACTCACTCTCACAGCGCCAACCCAATCCATGGGCTGGCAAGCCCTGTAAGATCAGACATCCAAGGTAGTGAGCAAAGTTGCCATTTATGGGAGGAGGGAGAGTCAACCAATACAGTGTTTTCTCTTTCTCATCTTCATGCTCTCTGATGCCAAGTTTCTAATTTTATAGGCAAGTGGTGAATCTCCCTGAAAATAAAATGAATTCCCTATAAGGGAGCGTATGGCTTTACTGCAATGGCATTTTAAAGTACACAAATGTCTCGTGTATTCCAAATTGTCCAGAGGTTTACAGAAGTAGGAATATTTTAGCATACTGAGCATTAGCAATGTGCCAAGCAGTGAGCTAAAGCCTCTACTTATGTTATCTTATTTACTTCTCACTTCTCACCATGAATGAAAATTATGTTTTCTACTATATAGTGAAGCAAACTGAAACTCCGAGAGGTTAAGGAATTTTCCCATTTGCACAGCTAAAAAAGAAGAGCTACAAATTAAACCAGGTCTGTTACCACCAAATCTACCCTCCCTCCCCTTAGTCTTTCCACATTGTGTAGACAATTCAGCAACTTCCAAAGCTCTCTTATTAGTTTTAGTTTTTGAATGCAATCTTTGTAAATCATATCATACCATTTCTTATGTTCCTCTGCAGGCAAAATGGAACATAAATTAACCTTGCCCTAATTTTTTTTGCAGAATTATTTTTTTGCATCTATTCTGAAATCACCAGGCCTTGCCTTATTTGGCTAGCTTATATATGATCATTGGCTTTTTCATGCTGTCATATTGCTAGCTGTGTCTGCCCCTTGCAAATCCTTCTAGTTTATTTATATTTGCTGCTTCTAAACTATTTAAGACTACTAAACAAAATAGCTATGCTTACTTGAAACAAGGTAAAAAGGGCTGAATGATAATTGAAGTGTTTGGACTATGTGGAGAGCATGGTAAATTTAATGCATATGCCTGGGAGGACGGTTATAAAGTAATTAACAGGACACAGGAAATATCTTGGTGATCACGATTCTGTTTTCATTTCAGAATCCAGTAAGGGATCCACTCTACCGATGGAAAGGATCAAAAGCAACCTCTGCTCCCATTTCCACGTCCACGGCCATGGCAGACCTTGTTAAAGCCATCGGCTGCATCATGCTTGGGTTAGAGACAGAGAGCAGCAGGCTTCATAAATACACACAGGGAGAAACCATTTCCACTGAAATGATTCAGAAGCAGTGGGCATTTTGCAGAGCGTGCTGGAGAAATGCAAAACCTCCTCAGGAACACTGCTTTTGAAGACTGCAATTAAGTAGGAACCTAAGCAGGGACTAACATTTTTCCTTAAACACTAAGACACCTATTACGAGGAAGTGATATTTTAATACCAACTTGCAAGGGATAAAAGCTGTCAGCTCATGAAAGAGAAGGAGATGGCAAGGCATATGCAGTACAGGGATAAGAGAAATAGAGAACATATGGAACACATACCATTCTTTAGCTACATGTGGTCACAAGTTTCCATAAATTTCTTATTGAGGACGAATTGATAGCATATACTAAGACTCTACTGAATGCCTTGGGGTATGTTTATGTTCAGGCTTCCTATATGGTCACCTGTAGATATTTCTCATAACATGTGGTATATTCATTTTCATTAAGTCCTTTTGCTTTTCCAAAAATCATGGTTTTGAGACTATTTACCATTATCGTGACAAAGACTTGATCCTGATACACCCTATTTGACTACTGCAGTCAAATTTTTAGTTCCTAGAACGGGCTGAAGGAAACGAATAGACCCAATTAGAAAGGATTTCCTTAATATTAATTTTGTCTCAATCTGTGTGACACATTAAACAGTGACCTGTGATATCTTCCAAGAGGCCTCTAGTTTTCTTGATTTCTCATGCATTAGGCAACCCTAGCTTTATAAAGCAGATGATAGGTACTTGATAAAGCAGATAGTAGGTTGCTCTCATTGGAGGTGAAATATAACAGAACCATAATGTTCAAGAACTCAGTGAAACTCACTGAAAATTATTATTTATCTCTCTAAAATTATCTTACTAAAATAATTAAAGCTCATTTTCAGTTGAACCTCCAAGGAAAGAAAACTATTTTTCAGCAATAGATCTCCGCAGTTCTCACTGAAGATCTGAGGTATGGTAGATTCTCTGAGAGACATTTTAAGAAGCTCCCTAGCTCCTAAAAAGAAGAAAGTCTTTTCATATCACCCAGATGCAGAAAATATGCAGACCCCCAAGAACTTAAGAAAAACATTCATTAAGACAGACTGTCAAAACAGTCAGCTCACAACCAAATTTAGGAATTTCACAAACAAGTCATGGGGTGACAGAAGCAAAAGAGAGAATGACAGTTCTGACAGGTTTTTTTTTTTTCCTTCAGTAAACTGCCCATGGGTGTCCTGGCCACTAGGTCCGGTGTTGAGGCACTCCTGAGGGAATGGCATTCAGGAGAGGAGAGGGGGTGGCCATAACCACCGCTTGTCATTAAAGTATGCACTTGTCCATATGGCAGCTCTTTCTGTTGTGGGTTATTTATATCCCTTCCAATCTTCACTACCAAAGCTAATCTATACCACATCAGTAAAACATTCCTAGGCCTTTGAGTTTCCTTCATTCATTTCCAGGAGGCAGGGCTGCTAATGGAGTGGAAGGCTGAGTCAGCACAGACATGCTTGTAGTTTTGTTGGTTAATATTAAACAGGATCCTTGGATGTTTCCAGACAGAACTGTGGTTTTTTTGTTTAGTTTGGTTTTTGTGAGGCCCTTTAAAAAAGAACATGGCCTGTTTCTGACCCTATCACAGTCAAGGCTTGCTTTTCAGCTTTTTGAAATTCTGTCTTCCCATTGTTTCATTTGAAAACTTTCTGTTCTGTTTCATTTTTTTCTAGCTTTATTGAGATATAATGGACACTTATCATTATATAAGCATAAGGCAGACAATGTGTTGATTTGATACTTCTATATATTGCAAAATGATTACGACCATAGCCTTAGCTATGACCTACATCCCCGTCACACAGTAACCATTTCTTTTTTGTTGTGAGGTCATTTTAGATCTACTTTCTCAGCAGCATTCAACTATGTGATACAGAATTATGAGCTATAATCATCATGCTATACATTAGCTCTTGGTAGTTTAATTTGATTACTGCTGATGAATTACTGCTTTGTGCCAGGCCCTATGCTAGGCACTGAGACTTAAAGAAAAATGGGACACAGTTCCCGCCCATGAAGATTTCTAGCTCCTCCACTAGCTGGCTGGGCAAACTTGCTTAACATATTTAACTTCTCTGTTTCCTTGTCTATAGACTGAAAATAAAAAGAACCAATTCATAGGTTATTGAAAGGAATAAATAAGATACTACATGCAAGGTATTTACCACAATGCCTCACAAAGTATAAGCACTCATATATAGTAGTTACTATCCTATGAATTAATTACTCATATATAGTAGTTACTATCATCTGAATACTATCATCATCATCTAATATGATAGTTAATATTTTATTAAGGGCTCACTGCAATGCTTTCTTCTTTAAAGTATCTTCACCAATTTTGCCTGTTGAAAGTAATTTCTCTTTTTCCTTTTCTTAGTACTTTGCATCCTGAATTACTACTTCTTCCATTTACTTTTGTTAAAGATAATTGCACCTATATCTTTAATGTTCACTAAACTGTGGGCTGCTTGAGGGCAGAGACTATTTCTTATTTATTTCCATTTACTCATTATTCATCATTTATTCATTCATTTGACAAGTATACATCAACCATCTGTTATGTACCAAGCATTATGCTAGCCACTGGAAATATAGCAGAGAACAAGAAAGTCATAGTCTGGTCCTTGCTATCAAGTTTGGTAGTAGAGATAGAGAAACAGGTGATTATTGACCAGCCTATAAAAGGAGTAGGCATAGGGATTTATTAGAATAAACAAGAGGGACAAGAAACTCAGACTAAAGGAGTCAGAGAAAGTGCTGTGGGGGAAGTGGCATATCATCTTAATTCTGAAGGGCATGCAGGAGTTTTCTAGGACAGGGTGAAAGGGGAAAGGAAAAGTATCCTGACGAGTGAAAGACCCAAAGGTAAGAGAAACCAAGGAGCGTTCAGGGAACTAAAAGTTTTGCATCCCCACAGTAAGAACTATAAAGAGAGAAGAGAAGGGTAAGAGGAGTTAGAGAGACAGGCAAATACATTCAAGACCTTGTAGGCAAAGTTAAAATGTCTTATCTTTAAGAATATAGAAAGTCATGGGGCTGGGAGATGGTTGAGCAGAAGAGTGACATTGTGGTCATCTAGACTACAGGAGTAGGGAGAAGAGGACATTTTTGGGAGATCAGAATCAATAGGACTCAGTGACTAAGTCCTGTTGCCATTGAGGGTGGGGGAGTGAAAGGAGTCACAGATGACTTGAAGGATTCTGGCTCTGGCAACTGGACTAAATGCCCATGGAATTTTCTGAGCTGGTCCAAACAAAAGGAAGAGTTTGTTTGGAATCTGGAGAAAGATAATGAGTTCTGTTTTAAAATACAATTGATGTGCCTGTGGGATATCAAAGTGGAGATATTAAGAGGGAAGTTGGATAGAAAGGGTTGGAGCTCCAAAGAAAGACAGAGGGGAAACATAGATTGGGGGCTGTGCTACAGAGAGATGATAATTAAAGCCACGAGGGGGATGAGATCATGCAGGAAGGCTGTGGAGAATGAAAGGAGAAGGCAGCCTAGGACACAACCCTGACAGATTCTAACATCTGAACAACAGAATGGCTAGCAAAGGAGGCTGAAAAGGTATGGCCAGGGACATAGAAGGGCACCCAGCAGAATGCTGTGTCACACAAGCCCACGGAAAATCATGTTTCCAAAGAAGGGAATGGTCAGCATTATCATAATAAAAACCAGAACAGCACTTGATGACCTTGGCCTGAGCAGCTTCAGTAAGTAGAGCTGAGGGGAACAGAAGCCAAGCTGTGAAGGGTTGAGAAATGGGTGGGGAATGAGGAAGTGCAGATAGCAAGTGTAGTAAATACTTTTAACAAACTCTGCCTTTGAAGGGGGAAAGGGAAAGAGAGAGAGAGAGAGAGAGAGAGAGAGAGAGAGAGAGAGAGAGAGAGAGAGAGAGAGAGAGAGAGAACCTACAAGGGGCATGGGGTTGAAGAAGTTATTTTTATTTTGTTTTAAGACGGAACAGACTTCACCATGTTTAGATACTGATGTGAAAGCAGTAGTTCTCCCTCCCAGAACATGCATGTCATTAATTATATGTTTATAAAGTGTTCTATTGTTCCTTCTTTCATGTCCCAACAGTTTTGTGAGGTGGTGGTGGGGATGGGGTGGGTAATGGACCACTTTTTTAAATGGATGTTGTTTAATAGATAAGGAAAGTCAAGCACTAATAAGAGAAACTTTGCCTATAGCCACACAGTAAGTTAGTGCGGGGCCTGCCTGGAGCCCAGGTCATGTGTCCAGGTGGAAATGTGACCAACAGTGACTTATGATACCAAATGCCCTAGATTGTCTGAGATAGTCAATCATTTCTCCAGCATGGCTTTTCTTCTTTATCCAAATCTCTTTTATTGTACCTATCACACCACAGAGTAATGATTTCTTTCCTTGTCGACCCTCCCCACGAGCCGGAGAGCAACCTGAGGACAGGGGTATGTCTGACCTTTGTGTCCCCAGTGCCCAACAGAGTCTGACACTTAAGGAAGAGAAAGAGGTCAGGGTTCCTCAGGAAATGTCAGGCACTGAGCCAGGAACTTTCATCTATCTCAGTGCTTTTCAGCCCAGGCTGCACATTACAATCACCTGGGGTTTTAAAAACTATTGGAGCTCTGACCCCACACCAAACCAATTAAGTCAGACTCTGGGGGAAGGTATAGGTTTTCAAATCTTTCCAGGTGATACTAAGACACAGCCAGGGTTGAGAACTACTATTTTTCATGATTTAATTTAATCTGATTAATAGTAGTCATTGGGGTTGGTAACACTATTCCCAACCAAGGAATAAGACTCATAGAGGGTAATGACACATATAAACCATGTGGTTAGGGCCAAGTTTCAAGTGCTGGTGGGGAAGTTTCTCTAATAAATGCTTTGTAAGTGTCTGCTGAACTAAACTGAATGGATTTCCTTTTCTTTTATTATTTATTTTTTTATTTTTTTTAATATGAAATTTATTGTCAAATTGGTTTCCATACAACACCCAGTGCTCCTCCCAACAGGTGCCCTCCTCAGTGCCCATCACCCACTTTCCCCTCCCTCCCACCCCCCATCAACCCTCAGTTTATTCTCAGTTTTTAAAATTCTCTTATGGTTTGGCTCCCTCTCTAACTTTTTTTTTTTCCTTCCCCTCCGCCATGGTCTTCTGTTAAGTTCCTCAGGATCCACAAACTGAATGGATTTCAAACTCTCTGTTTACAATGCTCATTTCAGCACATTTATCTGTGTCCGTAGTGCTCTGTCTCTTGATTCAGAAAAATAAGTCACTATACCTGGGAAGTTATATCATGAAAATACATTTAGGAATTCTAGGGATCAAAGTGGTAAAGGTTAGTGTCTTCCATCTCCACACCAGCAAAAACTTGGTGTCAAAAAAATGGCAATTGATCCATTGACTAGAGCCAATATTCACCCCTAAGTTTCTAGAATGTTTCCAATTTAACATATTCTGACCTGTCATCTTATTTATGATAGCAAAGTCCTAGAAACTTAATGTTTTATAAGTAGTAAGTGAATGCATTAAGTCAGTGAGTGTTAAAATAAAATGCACCGAAGTCAGAAAAGATGCATATAAGTTAGAGATACTTGTTCAGATGTGGGCATGTTACACATTATTTCACGGCTATGTACATTTAAACAAAATCAAGAAAAAAAGCAGGCACATAAATACTCAACAAACTTTTTAGAACTAATCAACAAATTCAGTAAAGTTGGAGGATGCAAAATTAGCATACTAAAATCAATTGTATTTCTATACACAATGAACTACCCAAAGAGAAAATTAATAAAACAATTCCATTCACAATAACAATTCAAAAATAAAATACTTAGGAATAAACTTGACCAAAGAGATAAAAGGCCTGTACACTGAAAATTATAAAACATTGATGAAGAAACTCAAAGAATACAGAGATAAGTGAGAAATTGAAGACTATTAAATTTTCCATACTATCCAAAGTGACCTACAGATTCAATGCAATCTATATCAAAATTCAAGTGGCATAAAGAAGATGTGGCATACCTACACAATGGAATATTACTTAATCATAAAAAAGAATGGCATCTTATCATTTATAACAATAGGGATGGACCTAGATGGTATAGTGCTAAATGAAGTAAGTCAGGCAGAGAAAGATAAATACCATATGATTTCACTCATACGTGGAATTTAAGAAACAAAACAAAGAAAAAGGAGACAAACAAAAAAATAGATTATTAAACACAGAGAACTAACTGGTGGTTGACAGATGGGAGGTGGGTGGGCAGATGGGTGAAATTGATAAAGAGGACTAAGAGGTACAAACGTCGAGTTACAAAATAAATAAGTCACAGAGATGAGAAGTACTATGTAGGGAATATAGTCAATATGATTGTAATGTTGTTTGGTGACAGATGGTGACTACACTTATCATGGTGAGCACTGAGTTACATATAGAATTGTTGAATCATTATATTATACACTTGAAACTAATGTAACACTGTATGTTAATTACGTTTCAATAAAAAAAAAATCCAATGCATCCTTCACAGAAATAGAAAAAAATCCAAAACTTCATATGGAGCTAAAAATTACCCTGATTGACCAAAACAATCTTGAGCGAGAAGAACAAAGCTAAAGGCATCACATTTTCTGATTTAAAAATATATACTAAGCAACAGTAATCAAAACAGTATGGTACCAGCATAAAACAGACATACATACCAGTGGAACATAATACAGAGTCCCAAAGTAAATTCATGCATCTAGGGTCAACTGATCTTTGACAAAGGTGTCAACAACATACAATGGGGAAAAGGTATTCTCTTTGATAAATAACTTAGGAAACCTGTATATGAATGAAATTGGACCCTTATACCATATACAAAAATCAAACTCAAAATGGATTAGAGAATTAAACGAACTGTAAAGCATTAGGGAAAATGTGTCTTAAACTTGGTCTGGACAATGAATTTTTGGATATGACACAAAAAACATGGCAACAAAACAAAAAACAGACAAGTAGGATTGCATGAAACTAAAAAGATTCGGCACAGCAAAGAAAACAACCAAGAGAGTAAAAACACAACCTATGGGGTGAGAAAAAAATATTTGCGAATCATATATCTGATAAGGGGTTAACATCTAAAATATATAAGAAACTCATACAACTTAATAGCAAAGAAACAAATAACTTTATTTACAAATGGGCAAAGGACCTGAATAGACATTTCTCAAAAGAAGAAATACAAATGGCTAACATGTATATGAAAAGGTGCTCAATATCACCAGTCATTAGGGAAATGCAAATCAAAACTACAAGGAGACATTACCTCATATCTGTAGACTTGCTATTATTAGAGAGATAAAAGATAACAAGTATTGTGAGTATATACAGAAAAAGGAACACTTGTACACTCTTGGTGGGAATGCAAATTGGTATAGTCACTATGGAAAACATGGAGGTTTTTCAAAAAATTAAAGATAGAACTACTTTATGATCCAATAGTACCATTTCTGGGTAAAAATTATGAAAACAGCCCAAATGTCCATCGGTTGATGAATGGATAAAAGAGATGTGGTATACATATGCAATGGAATATTACTCAGCCATAAAAAAGAATGAAATCTTGCTATTTGCAATGACATGGATGGAGTCAGAGAATATTATGCTAAGTAAAATTGAGTCAGTCAGAGAAAGAGAAATACCACATGACTTCACTCATATGTGGAATTTAAGAAACAAAGTAAATGATCATAGTGGGGAGAAAAGAGAGAGAGAGGCAAACCAAGAAATAGACTCTTAACTACAGAGAACAAACTATGATTACCAGAGGGGAGGTGCATTGCGATATGGGTTAAACAGGTGATGGGGATTATGGAGTGCACTTGTTGTGATGAGAACTGGCTGTTGAATGGAAATGTCGAATCACGGAATTAATACACCTGAAACTAATATTAAACTGTTAACTGGAATTTAAATTAAAACCTTAAAAAAAATCCAAAGAAAATGAAATTAAGTATCTCACAGAGACATCTGTGCTTCCACGTTCACTGTGGCATTATTCACAATAGCAAGCTACGGAAACAGTGTAAATGTCCATCAACAAATGAATGGATAAACAAAATGTGGTGTGCGTGTGTGTGTATATGTATACACATATATACATGTGTATACATATATATATATATAAACATACACACACACACACAATGGAATATTATCAAGCCTCGAAGAAGAACAAAACCTGCCATTTGTAACAACATAGATGAAATTGGAGAACATTATGCTAAATGAAATAAGCCAGACACAGAAGACAAAATACTGCATCAAAGTCATAAAAGCAGAAAGTAGAATGGTGGTTGCCAGAAGCTGGAAGGAAATGGGGAGATGTTGATCAAAGGTTACAAACTTTCAGTTATAAGTGGAATAAGTTCTCAAGATCTAATGTATAGCATGGTGACTATAGTAAATAACACTACTTTTACTTGAAATTTGCTAAGAGATAGTTCTTGAGTGTTATCACATTAGAAACAAGAGGAAGAAAAGAGCAACTATGTGAGGTGATGGATATGTTAATTAGCTTGATTTTGGTGAGTATTTAACAATATATACACATATCAAGACATCAAGTTGTCTAACTTAAATATATGCAATTTTTATTTGTTAATTATACTTCACTAAAACTGGGGGGAAATCTAGGCATTACACTAAGCTTTCCAAATATCCCACTTAATTCCCATGACTGTCCTCTGAGGTACATTTTATATTATATAAGTATGTTTTACAAATTAAAGAATTGAGTCTTAACTAGGTTGTGACTTTTTCAAGGTCATAAAGACCTAGGTCTGTCTGACTCCAAATCCTATTCATACTCCACACTGTCTCTTCTAAGTGAAGCAAAAGCATGTGGTGCTTTTCTAGTCTTGAAATCCCTACTCTGCATGAATAGAGAAGCTTACATGGTGGTGGCAGCAATTATTTCACTATATAGTTTTAAATGATTTTCCTTTTCATAAGGAGAACATTAGTATTCCAAACATCAAAAAAATGTGTAATTTTTCTTTTTTTTTTCTTTTTATTTGTCTCAGTGCCAGAGATAAACAGTGTTCTGAGGGTCATTTTCTCTGATTATCAGCTTTGGGGGATTGGAGAATATTGTTGATGACCATCAAAGTTGTCAGATATTCCTTAATAATCCAAAAATATTACTCAGAGATTTGACAATAACCTTTCAATAAAAAAAGAAAAAATAGTTTATTAAATATTGAGTAATAGGGTTTCTTCAAAACTAAGAGAAACCTTATGGTGCAGTTAATATTCTGAACCTCCATGTCCTTAAGAAACTCTTTCCCTATGCTCTCCTCTCTGTGGTGCCTAAATAGGGTATCTCTTGATCAGATGGGGGCCCCCAAATATGAGGTGACAATTGGGTGGAAGCTAGTGGCACAGGAGGTGAAAGAATTCACCAGAGGCAGAACAAAGGAGGTAGAAGTTTACTGGATACACCAAAAGGGAGTGATGGGCAGGACAGCAGAGAAGAGGCTGTCTGAAATGAGGCAGTCGGTGAGGGCTGTTTTAAAGGTATGGCGACATTTGGAATTCTCCCCTTTTTGGTAACTGTGCCTAGTTGTAAGTAGCCCATTGGCCAGTTAGGGTCAAGGGGTATTTTGAGGTGGGTCACCTGATCGGCCTGTGTCTGTATTCAGCCAGGTGGTCATTGCGGCCCTTTCTACATTCCATTGCTCAAGCCTGTTGGCCTAAAAGCAGCCTCTACACTCTGCACCCCGTTTTTGGCATCTATCCTAATATTTCTCTCACTGTCTTGCCATTGTTTGTTTACTTGACTATTTCCCACTAGAGTTGAAGCTTTTCCTGGCAGGGACTCTTTCATCTCAGTGTTCCTAAACTTGGCACAGGGCTTTGCTACAAGTGCCTGCTTAGTAAATATGTGGAGAACGAATGAACTTAATGGGTGTAATCTTATTTTTCTTCAAGGAAATTTCTTAAATGTGAAACTACTGTCAGTTTAAATTTTAAATCTCTATGAGACCTTTCACGTAAATTGTCAAATCAGCAAAAATTCCTTGTTAGATTGTGTCGGGATCATTTGTTTGAGAAATGTGATGCCCAAACTCTGGTGTATTCTCTGATCTTCATTAAACAAGTTTCCTAATTAATCATGAGGCCAACTATTTTTTAGTTTTTTTGAGAGAGAGAGAGTGAGAGTGAGTGGGGTAAGGGCAGAGAGAGAGCAGGGGAGAGAGAATCCCAAGCAGAGTCCCATGCAGGGCTTGATCTCGCAAACTGTGAGATCATGACCTGAGCTGAGATCAAGAGTTGGATGCTAGACTGACTGAGCCACCCAGGTGCCCTCATGGGGCCAACTTTTTAATGAATGTTTCTATAAATTCTGTTTTGGTCTTGAACCCCCCATTCCCTATGCAGATTCTGGACCCTTTTCACTCAAGATGGCTTCTACTAGAGTATTCTAGATCTGTCTGCTAGAACTTTGGGCCATAAGACAAAATTGGGAAGAAAAGTGGATTGTCTGAGAGCAAGAACTGGGCATGGACTGGTCTGAGACATTGACCTAATATAGCTAGAATGATGTCCCACAGTTACCACAAAATCCACATGTCTTCAACTGGGGTTGTGAATGTTTTTCACTAAAACCTGCTCCTGCTCCAGTGAATTGTCTCCAGCTCAGTGTATAGCATCACCACCCCCGCCCCCCAGTTACCAATTCTAGAAACCTGGGTGTTATTCTGGATTCCCCCCCCACTATTCAGCTCTCTCACTGACATCTATCAGTTCTAGGTCATGAACAGACCTTAACTTGTCTACCTCTCCATTCCTAAAGCTACTATCCCAGTTAGAGTCCATATAGTTTCTCATGTTGATTATTGCAATGACTCATGTCTGGTGTCTCTGCCTCCAGTAATCTCCACACTGAAGTTACAGGTATCTTTCTAAGATGCAATTGACTGAGAATGTCATTCCCTTGCCAAATTCCTTCAGAGAAATACTGTTCTCAGGAGTTGCCTTTAATTACTGTCCCTGTGGATTCTGCTCTCATCACTCCCCTACTGTACTCCAGCCATCTTGAATTGCTTTGACTTTCTCTAGTGTACCTTATATTCTCTTGCTTCTGGGATCTTGGACTGGCTTAGAACATCCCAAATGTTTGACTAACTCCTATTTACCCTTCAAGTCTTAGCCTAATTGTCATTTTCTTTGGGAGGTCTTCCTTGGCTCCTTTCTAAGATAATCGACCCAGCTGGACGTTAAGTTCCAAGAGAAGAGTGCTATGTCTTCTGTGCCTAACATGATGCTGTACTTATTGTATTTGTTTAATGAATAAAAAAAAAGAGAAGAAGTAGATCAGTGTTTATTAAATACTGATTATGTGCTAGGCATTGTCTAGGCCCTATCTTGTTAAAGTTATTCAGTCTTCATGACAACACCATAAGGAATCACAGTTTCTAGTTTGCAGAGAGAGAAATGGAGACTCAGAGAAGTTGAATAACCTATGTAAGGCCACACACAACTGGTAAAGGGAGAAAAAAGAATGACTGCAAAATCTGTATCTTTCCATTGTTTCATATGCCTTATATGGAAACTATAGTACATGGGATGATTAAAAAAACTTTATCAAATGAAGAAGTGAACATATGGGGATTGTAGTTGCAAATAATATAATCATTTCAGTAAGAGAATACACACCAAGATAAAAATGATGACTATCCCTGGGTGATGGGTCTAGGGATGATTTATTATTATTATTATCCTATGTTCTTGAATTTTCTAAGTTTTATTTAATGAATGTGCACTCGTTATTATTATGGGTTATGGGAAATAGGCAAAATTAAACAAAATGTAACAAAAATATTTATATAATGCATTTCAATAATGAGCTAGGTAGTGACAGAAAACAGGTAGATATCCCCAATATCTTCTTTTTCATTTTTTTCACAGTATTTACTATTTTCTAACATTCTATTTAATTTACTTATTATGTTTATCTTCTCCAGTAAACAATAAGCTTCAGAAGAACATGTACTTTGACCACTAATGTATCCTAAGTGTTAAGAATAATGCCTGGTATGGAGTAGGTCTCAATATTTACTGAATTAAACATCCATATAATTTTCAAACTGTTTAAATAATGACTTGATTTCCAGTGATTTTTTACTTACTTTTGCAAATACCTTGCTGGCTGTCTAACTTGAATGTCTGTAGGTTAAATAAAAGTATTAAGTGTCCGACTTCAGCCCAGGGCATGATATTGTAGTTCATGAGTTTGAGCCCTGTATCGGGCTCTGTGCGGACAGCCTGGATCCTACTTCGGATTCTGTGTCTCCCCATCTATCTGCCCCTTCCCTGCTCGTGCTCTGTCTCTCTGTCTCTCAAAAATGAATAAAAAAATTTTAAAAAACTTCTCAAATTGAAAGACAAATTTTATCAAAATGGGCATTCTTAGTCAATGGAAATGGCTTCTAAAGGCAGCTGCAGGTTCCATGGCAATAGTAACACATCAAAGCTTGTTCACATCTGTTACCATTTGAACCTCACAAGAACACAGTGATAAAGGCCAGCCAGGAAGAATTATTTTTCCCACTTGATAGATGAGAAACCTAAGACATCCAGTGGTCAAACTAAATGGCCCAAGGCCCCCAGTGAAATTGGTGTGACAGAGCAGGGGCGTGAATGCAGATCCAAACCAATATACACAGACTTAAGATAGAGGCAGGACCACCATCCCTGGGAGGAAATGGGATTTGAGGCAGAAAAGTCCAGGAGGTGTGTGCTCTACCCAGGGCAGGACTTAGTTATAGGAACCAGGCAAGAAAACAAGAATGGTGGCAGGGAGGTCAGTCAGAGAAGGAGTGGGAGGAAGAGCAAAGTTGAGCTATGGTTCCAAAGACCTTTGTGTTTCTTCCGCAGATGTGCAGGATTGGGTCCAAGCCCGCCAGACCCCCCTGTCCGCTATGTCCTCCCCATCTCAATGCTTTAGTGTGGTCCTCACCATTTCCTGCTTAGGTAACTGCAGCAGCATCCCTGCTGGTCTCACTCCCCTTCTCTGGCCGCTGGCAGTCCAAAGTCCACACTGCAGTCAAACTGATTCTTCCTCAAGGAAATCTCTACCATGTGATTTTTCTGTTTTACTTTTTTATTATTTCCTCATTATGTGGAGGAGGAAATGAAAACTTCTTAGCATGGCATTCAAGACCTTTATGCCAACCTCTCCAGCTTTATGTCCTATCATGCTCACATTTCCAAGGACACTGCCCATTCTCCCTATATCCCATTCCCCATAAATCTGTCACACTCTAAATATGGTATGGCTTTTTGTACCACTATGCTTTGGCACATGCTGTTGACCTTTTCTATTCCTAGTGGAGTCTAAGTCATTCTTCCAAGCCAGCTCAAATGCCACTCCCTTTGGGAAGTTTTTGGTCCTCTCAACTCCAGAGTAACAGTTAATTGCATCATGTTTTGTGTTTCTGGAGCACTCCTCACACTCCTATGGCACAGCAAAGTGTTGCCCTATTTATCTCTCCCATCCCTGGCCTGTGCTGTCCTCAAGGGCAGGGACTGTCTTGGTCACTGTGATATCACTAACATGTAGCATAATGCTTGGCACTTGTTAGTGCTCAAAACCACTAAGCAAGTGGTTCCCATACTGAGATCCCTGGGCCAGCATAATCATCATCACCTGGGAACTTGTGAAAAATGCAAATTCTTAGGCTACACACCAGATCTACTAAATTGGAAACAGTGAGAGTAGGATACAATCCTCCAGGTGATTCTGATGTATACAAAAGTTTGAGAACTGCTGAGCTAAAGAAGTAAAGGAATCAAAGGGACCTCTGTGTGGGAAGAATAAGGAAAGGCTTCCCAGGGGAGGAAGCATTTGGAATGGGCCTGATAGGGGTCAGAGTCAGATATGAAGAAATGACAGATAAAGGCTTTCCTGAGAGAGGAGATTGCAAGAACAAAGCCAAGGAGACAGAGAAATATAGTGTGTGGTCAGGAGATACTGTTGGGCCTGGTTGCTGGAGACCGGTAAGAGGGCAGGAAGGCAAAGAGGCAACCGTTTGTTAATCTGGTGGCCTCTCACACTGGTCCATAAGCTCTTCCACAGCATGGCTGTGTTTGACTCAGCTCTGTGTCTGATAGCTGACCCATGGCGAGGGTTTAGTAAATGTTTGATGACTGACTGAGGGCAGCTCAATGGAAGAAGAATATCAGAGAAGTAGGTTTTCTGAGACCAGCCATATCATGCAACAGTTCCTGAAGAGGAAAGTGCAGAGAAAATGGTTCCACCGCAGTTAGAGAATAAACTTTCCCATCTGGCTCCATCTAGTGTCCTAATGGGCAGATTTCTAGTCTAGGACATCTCTAGCCACAGAGGAAACAGCCTCTGATTGTTACGCTGCAGGGATAGGGAGGGCTGGGAGGGAGGCAAGGCAGCCAGAGGCCGAGTTTCAAATTGAAAACAACTTTAGGTCTGAGCTTTCTTGATTTTTTTTTTCATTTGATTATTCCATTTGAATCTCCTGTAGCTTTGGTGTGTGTGTGTGTGTGTGTGTGTGTGTGTGTGTGTGTGTGTGTGTAGACAAGTTCTTTGCATATGCCAAATTCCAAAAGTTGTGTACCCAGAAGCTTTGAATTCCACACCAGGGCATATGTGACAGATTTTGGCCATGTTCATTAACATCCACCAGGGGGTATCCCAGACTCTAACAAAGTAGCATGCAAACCTAGCACTTAAAAGGGGGCCATTTTTCTTTAAGTAATCAATAAATTATTGTCAATGCCTTTGATAAGTACTGAATGAATGCTATTCTAAGGAAATAATCAGATACCAACATAAGTTACAACAGTGTTCATTAAACTGTAAAACATTGAAAATTACCTAAATGTTGAATAAGAGGAAATGATTAAGTTATTCGCATTCATACTATGAAATACAATGTAATTCTTAAAATCCTATTTTTGAAGAATTTTTGGAATATGTGAAATGGTCATGATATATAGTGTTGAGTAGAAAAAAGGAAAATACAGTATAACACTCATTTTATTAAAAATATATGAAAATACAGGAGTGCCTGTGTGGCTCAGTCTGTTGAGCCTCCGACTTTGGCTCAAGTCATGATCTTGTGGTTCATGAGTTCGAGCCCCATGCCGGGGTCTGTGCTGACAGCTCAGAGCCTGGAGCCTGCTTCAGATTCTGTGTCTCCCTCTCTCTCTGCTCCTCCCCTGTTTGTACTGTCTCTCTCTCTCAAAAATAAATAAAACATTTTAAAAATTTTAAAAAAATACAAAGAAAAAAGTTGGCGAGAAATATAGTGATATGTCCACTTGTGGAATTAGCAACAACTTAATTTAAATTCTCCTACTTTTGTATATTTTCTACAATGAGTATGTTTATAGTTTAAATATAGTATTGTATTAAGAATTGTACAGCAACATAAAAAGAAGAAAAATGTTAGAAAATGAAAAGTGGGATAACAGTTAAATTGACAACATGTAATCAAATAAAAAGTATGGAGGTGTGTACAGATCTTGCTCGACTTGCAATGGGGTCTGGATAAACCCACTGCAAGCTGGAAATACTGTACGTTGAAAACATATTGAATGCAACCTATGGAGCATCATAGCTCGGCCTACCCTACCTTAAACATGCTCAGAACAATTACATTAGCCTACAGTTGGGCAAAATCATCTACTACAAAACCTATCTTATAATAAAGTGCTGAATGCGTCATGTCATTTGTTGAATACCATACTGAAGGCGAGAAACGGGGTGTGTGGGTGCAGAGAGGTGGTAAGTACATCAGTGGTTTACCCTTGTGATCGCGTGGCTGCCTGGGAGCTGTGGCTTGCTGCTGCTGCTGCTGCCTGCCATTGCAAGAGGAAAAGATCAAAATTCAAATTTGAAGTATAGTCTCTACTGAATGCTATTGCTTTCACAGCATTGGAAAGTGGAAAAATCGTTAAGTGGAACCATCATGTAAGTCAGGGAACATCTGTAGTTTGGAAAAATGTAGTTTGCCGATATTACCTAGTAGAACCCAGGCCCAATTATTATTAGTTAGAGGTCATGTGTTGGTGTTTTAATAAACTATTTCCTATTTTTAAAAGAATTAAGTACAATTAACGTGTACCTTTTTAGGCAATTTAATTTTCATGAGTAAAATGCCAAGTAGGAGACAACAGATATGTAGGCCAGTTAAAAAGTACCCAATTGCATCCAGGGTGGAAGATCATACATCCTTGATATTGCCCATTTTTAAAGTTCCTTCTATGAACGGCATTATTTATATAACAATAGCTATGCTGCCCCAGATATTTTTGCATCAATCTCACAAAAATCTCATGAGGGATTCCTGATTGATATACTATTCCTTTTGCCTAAAAGAACACTGTACCTTGGAAACGGCAGGTTAGGTAAGATTTTCTGAGGTTTCTTGGGTGTCTAGAACTGAGCTAGACATTGCACCTGTCCTCTCACAGATTTATTTCCGTGAGTCTTCACAGTGCTTTTATATGTGCTATTAACCTTGTTTTGCAAATGAGAAAATTGGGTCTTAGAGAGGGGAAATGACTTCTCCAAGGTCATACAGCTAGTATGCAACTAGCAGTGCCCGATTCAAACTGAGATTTGTTCACCTTCACACCCAAGCACTTCCTACAACATCCTTCAGTTTTCTGCAGGGTTATTTCCAGGGGAGAATTAAAAGGATGTAGGAGGAGATGCAATGTCTGAAGCTCTCAGACGATTCAACCAAAAAAGAAAAAAAAAAAAGAAAGAAAAACAAAAAAGAAAAAAAAGAAAAAGCTCTCAAAAGGCACCACCGTGGCCCAGTTCTTGCTCTGCACTCCAGTGACCTTGAGGTTGAAAGGGACAAAGGAGCAGACTCCCCTGATGCTCTGTGATGAGTCAAGAGGAAAGGCAGCTCTCAGGGAAACAGCTGGCCTTTCTCCAGCAGCCGGGCCTGAGAGATAAACAGATCAATGCAGACACTCGCCTCCACCTAATGAGCTAATGGCGCAGCCGGGGTACTGCCTTATTGGATTGCTGGTCATGCTGACAGGGCGCAGAGTCAAGCAGGCCTACTGCAGGGGTGGGGGACTTATTTCCCCATGCCCCAGTCAAGTCTGGCTCCCAGTCAAGCTAGGAATGGCTTATTCCTTTATTTGTTTGTTCATTCATTCCTTTGTATGTATTTGTTTTTCCTCACTCTCTTAAGGACAATGTTGAGATTTGGTGAGATGGTATGTGACCTTTCTGCTCTGTAGATGGCCAAAGATGAAGGGAACTCTGTCCTCCCAAGAGGCAGCCTGGTATGTTGCTAAGGATCCTCACCTGGCCATTAGTTACAGCTGCCTTCTCATTCCCACAGTGACTTGCTGTGGGACTCAGGCCACGTCCCTGCCCACTTTGGGTGTCAGTTTCCCATGTGAACCATGTAGGAATGGGAGTGACTGGAGTAAAAGGGGTTTCTGTGCCAAATAGCATTCAGGAGCAGAAACAGTTCACCCGACACTGACAATTATATTAAGCTACTGGCTTGATCCTGCTCCTACCTCTGCAAACCTAGACAGCTTGTTAATCATGGTGATAATGACAATTCTAATACTTCATTACAAATGTATGTTTATTGAACATCTACTCACTAAGAGACAGCCACTGTCAGTCATCACAAACATCAAGACTCTTGGTGTCTTTTCTCCTGCAGTTTCTCCGTCTCTGAGTTTCTTTCCTGACTCTTCTCTGTGTCCTCAGCTGTGTTTCCTCTGATCTGCTGCTATTGGTATGAGACATGCCCTCCCTTCAGAGGCTGCCATAACATCTCACTGAGTCAGGTCTCAGGTCATCCCTGCTCCTGCATGAGAGCTTAGTCCCGGAATATAGACTCTTGGGTTTAAGTATGCCAAATAGCTATTTCCTCCTCACATCTGGTTTAGGCCCTCTTAGTGACAGGAGCAGGAATCCTTCCCAGACCCCATCCCTGAGTACTCAGATACCTGAGGGCAGACAGACTTCTTGCTGTACAGCACAAGAAGATCAAGGAGCTGGCAAGTCTCCAAACCAGAAGGATGACAGAGCCACTGTCCCCCCCAAAAAGACTGGAGCATATAAACTGTAGTCAAGAGGCATTCTTTGGGCCTGTTAAAAATTAGAACCTGTAGACATGTCTTTCTCTGAGGAGTATTCTGAGGGATTGTGGTCTAAAAGTATCTTTAGCGTTGAGCTTTCTCAGTGGTTTATACATTTCTAAATGTGTGGAACCCTCCATACAAAAGAAATGACATTCAAAAGCCTTAGGATACACCAGGTACAGTGGGTTGGATGTCATTAAGGCTTTATGGAGCACAGTTTGAAAGCCACTAATATGGTCCCACTTTAACACTTACCCTCCTGGTGGTGAAGTTTTGACCAAACATCTGTCTCCTGACTTATAGTCCAGTGCTCTTTCCTCTGTACACATTGCCTGATTCATGCCCCCATCAATCTATTCCCCACCCAAGCAATGTTTATTTAGATTTTATTATGTTGAATCTACTGAGGGTATTATAGCAAGGCATCATTCAAGTGCAGAGATTGCTCACAGACCTCTGATGCACTGGCCAAAGAAGGGAAGGCAGAACCCTACAAATGGGCTAGGTTAGGGTTCTCAACCCTATGTCTATTGATATTTTGGATCAGAAAATTCTTCATTGTGAGGGGGTGTTTTATGCATGGCAGGATGTTAAGCAACATCCATGGTCTCTACCCACTATGTATGCCAGTTACAGCCCCTCCCAAGTGTTGACAATCAAAAATGTATCCAGACATTGCCAAATGTCCTTGGGGGTGGAGGTGGGAGCAAAATCACCTCCCGTTGAGAACTATTGGATTTAGTTAACACAGAGAACAACACAAGAGATCTTACATAAAATAAAAAAGAGATCTTGTATAAAATTAAAGGCCAAATAAATGATGAAGTCAAGTGTTATAAGAATTCTAAGAAGGGGCTCCCCTACATTTGTGTGCTCAGTATGTGTAACTCCTGCAGCCAGCAAGAGAAACTTCTGCTTCCTAGAAGGAGGATGGGGTGTAAGGAAGAGTCATTGTTAGGGGAGTTATATGAGCACAATGGGAAGAAAGGAAAGGGGGATTCTAGGCTGAAGGCAGGCTGGCCCTAATAGGTAAATGTCATCATCTTCCCATGGTATGCTTCCCTAAAAATTTCCTGACTAGGCAGCTGCATGGAAAGAGTCCCGAATCAAGACTAAGGCCACCTGCATCCCTCCCTCTCTGAGCCACTAATTCACAGTGTGACACTGGCCAAACCTGTCTTCCTTTTGGACATCAGTTTGTTCACCTGAACAAAGATACAGACCAATCATCCACTAGTTCTTTTAGCTCCAGGATTCTATTTTCTAATTTGCGTCATAATACTAGAAAGAATAAAACCAAGTCAAGCCAATGACTACTTCATCTTAAAAATGCTCAGCCGAATCTGAAAACCCACTTCCTTGGATAACAGATGCCAAAGGGAAATATAAAGGAAGCTTATGCTCCTATCCATACCTTGGAATAATAATGATGATAATAGTAATTAACCTTCATATGTTTTATAGTTTACAAAGCATCTTCACATATGAAATTCACACGTGTAAGCATCAAAACAACCCTGTGAGGTGGGAATAATTACTGCAATATCATGGATGAGGAAATCAATGTTCTGAAAAGTTAGGTGCCCTTGCCTAAGGTCACACTCAGACCTGTCTGACTGTAGACTCTTTGCTGTTTAAGGTGTATACAGATGGCTATGCTTCACTAAGCATATTGGAAACTACCCCTCCAAATCTCCTAGAGATTGGACGTAAAGGCCAAGTGACTGAGACACTGAAGCTGAACAGGGAGGGACAAGGCAGCGTGCTGAGGCTACTATGCCAACTCTGATAGTCGCAACAGAGCTGGCTGAACAAGCTCCAGTCCATGTGCTTTCAAAGGGTTGTGAAAAGAGAAAAAAAATTCCCACTGTTTGCCTGCCAAGGCCCTGCACTGGGATATGGGTATGGAGCTCTGCTTAAGGCTTAATTCTATTGATTACACATTCCATTTTCCAAAGTGCCATTTGCCTGAAGGAGCAGGTGGTGTTTTCGGCATCCATTTAGCTGATGTATTAGCCATGTGGCTCAGTGCATCAGCAGGCCCGAGTCATCAATTTACAGTGAGATGACAGAGGGAATCACTCACTGCGGAATCGTAATGGGGAGTGGGGGGAGGGGGAATGAAACAGAGAGAAAAGGACAAAAACATTGGAATCATGGCCTTGACTAGGGCCTGGGGAAGCAGGGGCTAGATGGTCCAACACAGCGTCTTTGGTTGAAAATAGTGAAGGTACTCAAGATGACTCTGTGGCAGAGCTTGTGCTGGGCACTTGGGACATAAAGGTGAGTCACAAGAATTCCCAGCTTGAAAGACTCAGTTCTGTGGGGAAAACAAACATAAACTACTAATGACAATAACATCATATACGTGCTACAGGACAGGGATGTAGTAGGTAACAGAAAAGTGTTTTTATTTTTTAAAATGTTTATTTATTTATTTTGAGAGAGAGGCAGGAAGAGAGGGAGACAGAATCTTAACCAGGCTCTACACTGTTAGGGCAGAGCCCAATGTGGAGCTCCATCTCATGAATTGAGAGAGATCATGACCTGAGAGGAAATCAAGAGTCTGACACCTAACTGACTGAGCAACCCAGATGCCCCAGAAAAGTGTTTTTAAATCCCACATCTCTGGTTCAAATCCCAGCTTTATTATGTATTAGCTATGTGGTTGTAGGCAAAGTTAGATTGGAAGTTCCTAGAGAGCAGGTACTGTATGTCTTATATAGTTTTGGATGGATGTCCTGTGCCCCAGCCCCTGTGTCCCCTGATTACTGCCATCATAATCACCAAGAGTATTAATAGTATGATTACAATAATAATACAATTGGTAATAATATAACATTTATTGAGCTCTTACTAGGTACCAGATACTAAATGTTATATAAGCCTATGAATTAGCTACTATTATTATCTTTATTTTATAGGTGAGCAGATGGGGCCTCAAGGAGGTTAAACAGCTTTCCCCTAGTCACACAGCTTGTAAGTGGTGGTGGAGCCAGGATTCAAATCCATATCTGTCTGGCCCCACAGCCACACAGCCATTCAGCACCACAAAGTTCAGGTGTCCCAACTGTGGTAGTCAAGTTATTTAACCTTGCAGAGACTCAGTTTCCTTATAAGTCAAGTGGATCTATTATTATTTTTCTTCTTCACAGGTTTTTGTAGGCATCAAAAAAGACAACATGTAGAGCATTAGTACATTCTAAAGAGCTCAAGAAATGATACCTATTATTACCCTTATTCTTTTAATGTTTATTTATTCATTTTGAGAGAGAGAAAAAGAGAGAGAGCACAGGCAGAGGAGGGCAGAGAGAGAGAGAATCCCAAGCAGGCTCTGCATGTCAGCACAGAGCCCCATGCGGGGCTTGATCCCACAAACTGTTAAATCATGACCTGAGTAAAAATCAAGAGTCGGACGCTCAACCGACTGAGCCACCCAGGAGATGCTATCTTTATTCTTAAGATTATTATATTCAGGGAAGAAGTTTGAGGGATGAAGCCCCACCCTACCACCCCCCCCCCCTTCTTAAGGGAGGCTTCTCCAGTGCCTGTGAGAACATCTACTTTTCTCTGATGAAACCAAGGTGTTTCCTCTGGCTCCTATCCTTGCCAGTGAGATGAATCCAGTATGATTCTTTTTAATTAGGTCATTAACACTTTATTTATTAAGACTTTTGTCATTTGACATGCAACATGCAGTGGATCATGGCAAAGGTAAAATGTGAGTAAAGCTAAAAATGGCTTCAGAGATTGCCTTCCAATAAAAAAGGCTCATTGATGCTTGAGTTTTAGGGAAGAAATGTATCTGACAGAAGCATAGGTGGTGGAAGTGAGAGAAGGATGGTAACCATTTGCCTTAGAAAAGAACCCCCCTCCCACCACCCAGTGTCTGGTTTAGCTAGAGAACCTTCCCCTGCCCGCCTTAAAAAGCCAGTGACATAGAAGAAAGGACACTTGCTGGTGTTCATTCACTCATTCATTCACTCATCTATTCAGCACACATTTTTAGAGGTTTTGCTTTTCTCAGGCACCATGCTGAGCACTGGACTTAGAGAGATGAATAAAATTTCATTGCTGCTCATAATTGGAAGGGTGATGCTAGTATAGCTACAAAATAATGTGCCTCCATTGTCATGTTATTTAAAGTAATGGCAATTTAGAACTATCTAAACTATAAGCACTAGGAGATTTTTAATAAAGTATGGTACATCATTTCAAAGGAATGTTATTTAATCATTTAAAGTATTTATAAATAATTTCAAATAATGTGGCAATATTCACAGTACAATACTAAATGATATAAAATTGTAGATAGCGTATGTTCTCAACTGTATATACATATATGCAAACAATTAGGAAGAAAATGTTCAACATATTAACAGTAGTTATCTTTGGGGATGGTATTAGGGTGGTAATTTCCTCTGATATAATTTTTTGATATTTATAAAATTATCTATAAATATAGCAGAAATTAAACATAGAAATTTCTATCCAAAAAGTATAAAACAATATGATACTAGAAGTACGTCTGGGATACTCCTGGCACAGAAAGGATGACTTTACAACCTTTCCATTTTACAGATGAATAAATTGAGGCTTTGAGAAATTAAGTAACTTTTTCAAGGCTTTCTAACTCCATAGATGGCTGAAGTGCAATTCAAACCCGTTGTCTGACTACAAATCTGGAACTTTTCTCATTGATCCACAGAAACTTTCTAAGAGCTAGCTGGGTGCTTGCCTGAAATGTGAGGGTTGACCTGCCTAGAAGGTCTCAAATGGTCTGGTAGAGCTGCTATTCTGATTGTTTCAGAAGAATCCAGAAGTTAAAAGGAGAGGCCGAGAATGATTCTGTGACAAATCTCTAGCTATGGATCTGGAAGAAGTGCATAGTGCTGTAAAAATAACCCTGACTGTTTACATTTCAACTCTTCAAGATTTGTGCTATTTGTATTAGAAGAATAATATAGGTCTGGGCACGTATTTAATGTTTTCGTTTAGATTTAGACCATATAGCCCCAGCACTGAGCTGATTTTAATGGTTGAATATTTTAATTTCACTGTATTGTGTGCACAGCATCCATGATTAAATATACATCTTCTCGTCCAATTTACTTTTAACTTCATTATGATCTGTTCCAACTGGCATTTAATGAATTCTGCATTTGGCCACAAAGCCCAGCTCCAATTTTCTGCAATAGTACATTTATGTGTGTACATCTGTGAGCATGTAAACCCAACTATCCCAGGAAAAATTCTCTTTAAACTCAAGTATTTCCTATCTTAAGAGGGGACTATTTTCTTAGTTACATAAGTGAACATAAAACCATTGGATAACTGAGATATTAATGAAGTCAACTTTCTAATTCAAATCTTAGATCTGGCTCAAAGGAACCTTTCTCTGGGCCCACCTTTTACTGTGGCTCCATCTTTTACTGTGGCCCCATCTCTCTGCTAAGAAAATATCCAAAGATTTAACATAGCAATTAAATTCAAACCTCTGATATTCTGTCAACTTTTCACCATATAACAACTGTAGTTTTACAAGTATCTTTCTATTTTGTCATGATGGAAGGTGTATTTGTCAAGATAGGAGGATAGGTATGTATTTTAACAATTTGTTAGTGAGATTTAGGACATAAGTATTTACACTTATGCTTTGTGGGCCCCTGTTTATTCTCTCTCCTGAGCCTTGCAAATCCTCAAAGTGGGCTGGCAACTTCTTTCAGCTCCTGAATTACTGACAGTGTCTTGTGTGGGCAAAAGACTTACCCAAGGAACCATGTATTGCTCATCCTTTTATTGCTAGTGCCCATCACAGTCCTCAGCACTTAGAATACACTTAGTGTATGAGGAATTAAAGAAACTAATTTGGAGAGATTTTTCATTTGCTTTGTATTTTAAACTGGGGATTTTACAAGAGCAACAAAAAGGGTAAATTCAGGAGACACAAAGCCAGTGGTGTTTTCTAAACAATCACCATGTATTTACAATTAATATACATATTCAACTGCAGTATGACTCTGCAGCCTGAGGGCGATGGAATACGCTCACTGACTAATGCACAAGGAGGTCTTGTGGTCATCTCTGACTCCAAGGGTGGGTGTCCTTCTCAAACCACACGTTTGAGTGACTCCCCCAAGTAAGATCAGGGTGTTGTTATCAGAAGAAGAGAAAACTGATGCTGTATAATAAAATGTTTAAAGCACTTTGAAATTGTTATCTTTACATGAATAAACATATATGTATATGTGTGTACATACATGATTATATATTGTATAATATTAAACAGATTTGTGTACCCACCACTATATATTATGTCATATTATATAAAGAAATATGTGTGTGCATATACATACTGTTATGCCATTCAGTATAATCCGCTGGGCACCTGTAACTGCACAGTTGTTTTCTGAAGTCGGCAGGGTCTTCCCTGTCTCCACTCACACCTATGATCCCCATCTTTTCCCTCCTCCATCCAAGTAGGCATTCTCATTACAGGATAATGATAGTGGAATGGAACTCTGTCATTGGATAATGATCTCCTGTGGTTAGATGAGTGAGGAAGGCTGACTTGGGCACCTTCAGAAACTGAACACCAAGGGGCTGCCAAAATGTTGATTTTCAAAGAGGAAGCCTTTAGTCCTGTCACAATATTCCCTCAAAGCTGAAAGATTACTTACAAAGGAGACAACAACATTAGGAAGAAAAAAGCCCTTGGGATGCTGAGGCAAAACGAGGATATAAGGTGGCTGACCACGATGCATGACCAGGAATGATTTCAAATCCTTATTGGGTAGGTAGCCCTCTGTTTTAGGTAGCTGAGTTACCTTACTACCTAGAGATAGTAAAGTGAAATATGAATCCTCTTGAGGTCAGCTGGGTTCTGGAAGACCACGGTCAGCTGACAAACGACTTGAATGAAAACAGTCTGGAACGGCATTCAGGCCAGAGGTGGTGTTAGCTCTGCTCGGCCTGTACCATGCAGCACCATTTTAAGCAAGGCCTCCTGCACCTCAGTCTTTTTATCTATCAAAAGGTGCTGTTGATTGGAGGCTTCTTAAAGCCTGGAGGCCTCTGACCTGACAACTTCACATCCATATCAATGTAACTAACATCCTTTCATTTCATAAGGAGTTCAAAACAATGCATCTAGTATGCAGGAGTCAGAGACTTTTCAGCAGCCACTTGTACTTCTCAAAGAACTGTAATATCTTCAACTTGGAAGAACAATCAAAGGTCATCTAGTTTAATATCTCCAGGAACCCTGGGTGTTCTGCTGGAACATCTGTGGGTGGGGGGAGCTTACCGTCTCCCCAAGCATCCCAATCAGTTGTTGGTGAACACTGATTGTCTAAAAGTCACTTGTTTATTTGTCTATTTGTTTATTAATTTATTATTTCAGCATCCAGTAAGTCAAGGATAAAGCATTGGAGCCCCAGATGTGAGTCAGACATGATCTCTGCTCTACAAAAACTCAATGTTAAATTAAGCACTATGCTGAAAGGGGCACGGGAAGAGGCAATAAGGCAACTAGACATGTAGACAAGAATTAAAGTAAGTGCTTTGGCAGAGGTGGTATGTTAAGATCTATCCACTAGCAAGAAGAAAGGGTTGGACTGCATTCTGAAAGACACTTACAAAACTCCGCCTGTACACAGGGCACCTAGCAAGCATTATTACTGATTAGGGCACTAGCATTAGCAAGCAGTCATTACAGTAGTGGTAGAAATAGGGGTAGCAGTAGAATCATACTAGTAAATTGGAGCAGAAGAGTGGTAATGTTCCTAGCAGCAGCAACAACTGCAGTAGTACAAGTGTTGTAATCATAATAGTATATTCTAGAAGTAGTAGTGAGGTAGCAGCAGCAGCAGCAGCCACAGTACTAGAGTGAATAGCAGTAGTAGTAGCACTCATAATGTCACAGTAGTAGTGGTAGTTGTTACAGCATTACTATTAGCAAAGATGGGGAAAAGAATGAGAGGCAGTGGCTGAGAGACTTCTGGGGGTTCCGGATCCTTTGGCTCATCATCTGGTTTGTTCCTTTATTCCTTCTTGCTTGCATGATCGTGCACCTGCCCAACAAAGAATGGTAGGAAATCCTTTCTCAGGTGGAGGAGGGGTCAATGGCTTACACGTAGAGGTCACCAGGAACAGGGAAGCCTGGAGATAGGTCTCCCTTCCCAGATAAAATATGGGTGTGTGCAGTGAGGAGGAAGCCCTAAGAAAGAGTATGGATGACAGGCACATTCAAGTGGGGGGTTAAGGGCCTGTGAGTGAGAAGGTGGGAAGGAGGATATTTTGGCTGGACAGATAGAAAGGAAAGGCACTAACTGGCTCTTGACAAATGTGTCAGGTACTGTGATGGGCACTTTCCTCAAAACTCACTTAGGAACTGGGGAATCACCTCCAAGTGGGTGACCCTCAATGTCTCAGAGCCATAAAGATCAATGGTAAGATTCAAGCCCCAATTTGCCTTCCCCAAATCCATGGCCTTTCCATGAAACCCAAGTTCTCTTTCCAGATACCCTTGTGCTTGCCCTTTAACCATTAAGACTGCCTGATGTAGATTTCTTATGTGGCTCAGGATGTGGCTCCACAGTTGAGGGACTATCTGCCAGATAGTCAGACACTGATAATATCTAAACATATGCATCCTGTTTACTTAGAAAGTTTTTTACATGCACAGTTCAAGGTTTGATCATGATTTAAAAGCCATGAATCCATCTGGGCTGAGCTTTAGAAATTGAACCAAGAATTCTACCCTGTTTCTTCTCTTGCCATTAATGCCTGCAACAAGCCCCGATGGCTGGAGAGGGCAGTCATCACAGTGTGAGAAGGAATAGTCAAACCCAGCATTGGAGCTCAGGATTAGAACTGCAACGTTCCAGCAGCAAGAATGAAAGCTTAATCAACATTCAGATTAGTGTATTGCCATTTACAGGGGTTTGAACTCAATTAAAAATTTCAACTGGAATCTTGGCACAGGTGCCTTGAGACAGAATCTGACTGTTCTGGGCTCTCACCCCAATTTTAATATGTGTTCCTGGAAGGAGGTGGCTGGGTCAGATGGACCTGGGGCTCAATTTAGACCCTTGGCACAAAAATTTAATAAAGTTCTGTTTGAAATTCCATGGCAATTTAGCTATGTTACAGAATCAGCTGTTTCCATAGGTCACTTTTTCCCTCAGGCTTACTATTTTCCTCAAGTTTGATGCCTTTTTTTTTTTTCTTAAAGAAAGTGGTGAAGTACAGGAACACTGGACTTGGAATCCAGGGGTCTTGGCACAAATACTTACTAGCTGGATGCTCTTGGCCAAGTTACTTAACCTCTCTGAGCCTCAGTTTCCTCACCTGTAAAACTGGGTTAATAGTTGGTAGCTCTCCCTCAAATGGTGGCTGTGAAAGTTTAAATGAGATAACAGATAACAGAGAAAACACACCAAGCATGTTTGGTACATGGAATTGCAGAACTACATGATTTATTTCCCTGAAAAGACCTTTCACTTCTGATACATTCTCATAGTTATGCTGTATGACATTTCAGTTTTTACTTTCAGACCATGATCTAGGCCCCAATTGCTGCTTTAATTGCAATAGCTCTGTTCTGAATTCTAGGGATTTTGAGATCAGTTCTGCTACCTGACTTACAGTCACCAACAACCTTTTCCAGATGAGCATTTCTCAATGCTCAGAGATAAAACATTAAAAACATTTCCCATGGCCCTAGGAGGTCCTGCCTCCCTGCATCGTCTGGCCCTACAGACCTCTCAAGCTTCATCTTTCTCTTAGTATATTTGCTTCAGCCACAGTTTTGCATCCTTTAAGTTAAAAAACATGCCAAGTTTCCTCCTGCCCTTTGGCCTTTGCTTCTGCTGTTCTCTTTTTCTGGAGCAACTTTCTCTACCCACCTCCCTCCTATCTCCTTTGTTTAATCAATTTATCCTTCCCATCTCAGCTCAAGAGTCACTTCCTTAGTGATGTCGCCCTTGAATTAGGAAATCAATATATCAGGTCTTCCAATTATGTTCTCTAATAAGCCTTTGTATTTGTGATACCTTTTAGGTTTTTGAGTATACATTCAATAAATTCATGACTTAAATGTAAACTCCACGAAGGCAGAGATAGTCATGTGTATTTACTTGTTATTGTATACTCAACATCCAACATACGTGTAGAATTGTCAATGTTAAAAAGTGGCACTGTAATACTATTGCTTCTTTATAGGTTGCCTAGAACAACTCGCCTCGACCCACTTCTGAATCCTAATTTTCTGGAGGCTTCTAACCTCATGACTCATTTCCTTCTTTATATCAATCAGACCTGATAATCAGCACCATGCTGTTATCTTGGATTTTCTCTCATTTTATTATCATAGATCACCTAAAGAAAAGGACCTAGCACATGTGGCCTTGGCCTCGGGGACTATGCAGAGGCCTCTGGGCAGTGCTAACAGATGTATGCCAACTCATGGGGCAGGACCATCTCCTGTCTAACTTAAATACACTGAGCTACAATTGGAGGTGTGGAACCAACAAGTCCCCCTGGCGCTAGCCTAATGCCTGGCTGCTCTCTCTGGAGTGCCCATTTAGCTAAATCAGCCTCTTTAGCCCCCCTCTACTTAGCTTGATACACTTGGGCCTAACTGTGATCACACACAGGAAGTAGCTTTATAAACCTGATAAGACTAGACACGTGTAAGGGATTAAGGGCTTAGTTCAGGCTCCCTCTCAATTCACAAACCAGGCTTCTGCTTGGCATACTTGGCCATCTGGAGAAGATTTTCTACTTCTTTCCAGTGACAGTTCCAACCCTCTTCTCTCTGTGCTCCCTCTACTGCACTGGCATAGATAAAACAGGATTTTTTTTTTTTTTTATGTCAAATCTGTTGCCATTAAGCCAATAAGGTCCCTCAACCTTAAGGTTTAGTTGACTCCAAAAGTGATTTGCCCACTAAACACTAGCAACTTGGATAGCCAAAATCACTTTAGCAAATTAAATCTTGGTATAAGCTAAATAATTCATGCTTACAGTTATTTTAGGAAGAAGGATAATAGCACTAAGAGTTGGTCTATAACTGTGGGCAGGTAGTCACCTCTGAACTTCAAATTCCTCATCTGGTCAGATAAAGAGTTAGATGGGTACATGCCCCCATGGTAGTCATGCTCATTAAAATGGATCACACATGAGAAAGGGCTTGTACATGTATATGTTGTAAATATTTTGTCATTACCACTTTTAAATCTAAGTCATTCACTCTATAAAACAGAAACCAAAAACTGTGGAGGCTAACACATTCATTCATACATTTAATACTCATTTGTTAAATGTTACTATGGACCAGGCACTGTGCCAGAGGTTAAGTGACTTACCCAACGTTGTAGAGGGATTTCATGGCAGATCTAGGGTGTCAACAATAACAATAGCTATTATGTGTTGAGGGTTCACTATAAAGCTAGAACTTGATTAAGTATTTTACATACATAGTAAGTCTAATTAAATCTTCACAAAACCCTATGAGGTAGATACTATTAGCCGTGTTTTTTTGTGGCTGAGGAAATTGTCATCACAATGAATATTACTTGAATCTTCTTCTAAATTTTTGTATGGGAACCAGAAGATGCTATTGTGATGTACAGAGACCAAAGTGAGATGACCTAGAAATGACCTTGGATATCGGTTTGCCCAAAAACTTAAGCAAAAACTCTAACACAAAGACATTTAAAGTGTCATGTTAAAGATTTACAAAGTCCATAGGCAACAGCATGGCAGGTTTGGGAGCCAGACAGATTCCCTCAACTATAAAAATGAGAATAATTATTCCTCCTTCACAGGGCTATTGTACAGTTAAAACCAGAGACAAAATGTACAGAAACACTCTTCCCCCATGTACCCTCTCACTTCCTCATTTCATTCAGGTCTCTGTTTAAATGTCACCCACTCAGAGAGTCTTTACTGTCCACCCTGCTTGAAATAACCCTTAATCCTACTCTGTCTCTCACCCTGCTGCACTTTTCTTCACGGCATCTGATATCACATCATGTGTTTCTTTATTTGTTCATCAGCTGGCTGAATGACTAAATGAGTGAATGTGTGTATCATGGTGCTGAGAGAGAGAGAGAGAGAGAGAGAGAGAGAGAGAGAGAGAGGTTCCTTTCTCTGCATGTGAGATCAGTCCATCCCTCCCAGGAAAGAGCGAGTCCAAAGGAAGCCTAGATTTCTTATCTGACTCCCAAAAGAGACTCTAGGGTTTTGTTGCATCTGCTCAAGGGGTCTCTGCCTCCCCCTCAGGGCAGCATGCAGCAGGAATCCTGCCAGGGCAGACCCAGCCCACCTGCCTCCCTCCTGCCTGATTGCTTCTTGGTCACCCTGGGCATAGATGAGAGATAGGTGTGCAGGATGGTATATATGTCTTCTGCAAAAGGAAAGGTTTGAAAGTTCAATTAAACCCTGGTAATTTCACAGACCACAGCATTGAAGAAGAAAAAGGTGTTCCTGAAGCTCTTCTTACACTTGAAAAAATGTATTCCTTCAGTCTAAGTTTGATTTTCCATGTTAAAAGAGTCATATTACATTAACGGAAAGGAAGTGTCCAGAAAAGGAAAGGTGTTGTTACTCCTTGAATTTGTAATAGTGGGGATGATATTTCTGAACATTTCTTCAGCTGTCAAAAGACCACAGATCTTTTAATGTCATGAGGACAAAAAATTTTTCTTGTTGCATACTTGTTGGAAATGAGACCCAGGAGAAAGGCATTGTTTCCTGAAATTACATAGTTGCCAGGGAAACCGTGTATAAGAGTTAGCCTAAGTGCAAGTTAAAAAATGAAGTATCTCATAAATTGGTTTAAGAGTATTTCAAAAAGTCTAGGCCAAGCATGGCACATGGTGACCCTTGTAGAGCTCCAAGGATTTCTTAGCTCTGGCAGGAAGTGATACTTAAAGGTTACCTTTTTTTCTGTTTTCTGCTGTGAACCTCTTTAATGAGTATTTTTCTAGAAGTAAAAATCGTCAGGGTAATTTTTTAACCCCCTCACAACTTCCCCACCAAAAACAGAACAAATGAAAAGAAAGAGAAGCATTTGGTTGCAGTCTAGAGAAACACAAAAACATGCATACACACACACACACACACACACGCACACACACACACAAAACTTTAAGAAACAATATTTAGTAATCTAACATGTCAGAAAAAAGCTTACCTTTTCTTCTCTTTACTGTGTTAAACAAAGGCTATATATGATTTGCTTTAAAGAAAGGGCTGAATTAGCATCAAAGAATTTCAAGTGTATTACCACCTAAGTCTCAACTGTCTTTTCTGTTAGAGTTAATCATAATCTCTACCTTCCATGGTTGGTCTGAAAATAATATATATATTTGTATATTTATTTCTAATTTATAAATTATTTATATAAGCATATGCATATATGTGTGTGTGTGTACATACACACATAGTTTTTATCACACACATATATAGCATTTATCATATGGTAGATGTTCAATAAATATTTAGAAAATCTTAGAGGTCATTTAGCTTACCTCCTATTTAGTGTAGAGAATTCCCTGTGAAGTATAAATGTCATCCAACTTCTCTTAAACTTATCCAGAGACAGGGAGCTCACTCCTTACAAGATAGCCCATATCGTTATTAGACAGATGACCTCTTCCTTTTATTAAACTGGAATCTGCTTACTGTAGCTTTTATTCATCAGAATTTATTGCTTTTGGGAACACATAGAACAAATTTACTCTCTCTTCCCCAAAGCATCACTCATGTCTTCTTGAGTCCATAGAACCCCACTCCTACAACAGCCCTATGTGCTAATAAGAGGCAGTTCTGTGTGACCACAGGCAAGTTACTTCACATCTCTGAGCTTCAGTTCCAAGTACCATTAAATGGGGATATAGTTCTTTCCCTGTTTTCCTCTTAGGCTTCTGCTAACGATGAAAACGCAATGGCAGATGGAAAACTGTTTTGGAAACTGTAAAGTACTACACGTATTAACTATTATTGCCATTTTGTTCCAATCTTCTTCACTTAAACTTGCCTCTGGGAGAGCTGTTGGCCCTGCTTTAGAGGGAGGGAGGGGGTGGACTTTCCTTGGTTTAAACTCAGTTCTCGGAAGTCCCAGGACTGCAGGCTGATTTGCAGCTTCTTGGTTCCCCTTGCTGCTTTCTCAGCATGAGCCCTTGCCTCTCTCCCCAGGTTCCCTCCTTGATGTTGCTCACCCATTTAGTTAAATGCTGTTTTGACGAGGTAGCCTATTTTGGTAAGTGCCCCTGGGGAGCTCCAGAAAGGTTTAATTCTCTTTCTTTTCCCTAATGTTTATCTAATGGTAAAGGATTGAGAATAGGTTCTGTGTCCCTGGAGACCCTAGGCTGAATGATTCAATAATGTATGTGTCTGGGGGCTGGCTGAGACATGAAGCTTTCAGTATAGAGTAGAGGGTGGGTTGAGGACACCCAGTCATCATGCCAGGTGGGGTATCACTCATTAGGAGGGAACCCAGGAGCTTAGTAAGGGACAACATTAATGAATCTGAGCATGTAGTGATCAGGACAGCAAAGGAGGGTGACCTCATGTCCCAGTATGCATACCTGTTGTCCCAATGTAATTATTAATGGTACTACTTTTCACTCTCAAAGTGAAATTTGAAGGAGAAATTATATGTCCACCTTAGGCATAGGTGAATGAAATAGGAATGACCCTCCTCTAATGTTCCCTATCCAAGTAAAGGGAATCACCTCCACCCACCTGGTTCCTTACGTCAGAAACCTGAGTCCTCTGACACTCTTTTAGTCACCCTCATTCCCACAACCAGACACCAAAGAATCCTGTAGATCGTTCCTTTCATTTCCATTCCCATGGCCACTGCCTCAGTTTTGAGTATCATCTCTCTTCAGGACCCCTAAAATTTCAATTTCATTTTGTCTACTCAGTCCCTGTTTCCAAGGACTTTTTGAGATCTGGACTGTGTTGTCTTATATTACTCCCAGTTCTCCTGTATGACTGCTTTTGGTGTGCTTATTTCAGTCACTGAGCCTTGCACCTTACCTCTAGAAACCAATCTTCTGTTTCATATTTTCAGTTGTTCCTTTATTCAGTCAACAAAGATGTTGAGTATACTAAGTTCTGAGAATTCAAAAGGGTCAACATATTGAATTAATTAAATTTTTTATATCTTGCTGAGCAGTTATGAGGCCATAAAATTATACCAATATCCATTTTACTTTGGATCCAAATCCATTTTCCACTCTTATTCCAGAGTACTGTTTCTAAAACATAAATTTTACTATGTCATTGCCCTGCTGAAGACACACCAATGTCGTTCCGTTAGCTGTGGATGTTTTCATTCTTCTTCCTCTTTTTTTTTTTTTACATTTATTCATTTTTGAGAGGCAGAGAGACAGAGTGGGATTGGGGCAGGGGAAGAGAGAGAGGGAAACACAGAATCTGAAGCAGGCTCCAGGTTCTAAACTGTCAGCACAGGACCTGACACTGGGCTTAAACCCACAAACCTTGAGATCATGACCTGAGCCAAAGTTGTACGCTTAACCAACGGAGCCACCCAGGCGCCCCTGCTGTGGATGTTTTAATATGGGGGAAGCCTCATCAGAATAACATCATCCTGATTTCTCCCACCTCCAACCCCTTCCCTTATTGGAGTCTCTGCAGGGAAAGCAGCAGTAATTTATCCAATGGTGACAGTGGAAGAATTGAGCAACTGAGGCTTACTTAGCTGTGCTCTCTGTCTTTCTGTAATTAGCTTGCCTACAGACTGCATATATTCAGTTCTGCCCCTTGGTGTTCTGCCACACTGCTGCCTGTGACTGGGGATAGGGATATGTTTCTAGGCTTTGGTATTTGTCATCACCCACTTCAGCCATCTTCTTCAATGTAGCTTTTGCAAGTGGTAATTTACCTGACACCTGAGTCTATCTCTCAGATGGTCTGATTTGTGACAGGGAGCAGAGGAATAATTCATTGAGTTCCTCGACCCCAACACCCAGGATTAAAGTCAAGTTCTCTAGTCTTGTAAAAAGTAGAGGATGTCCACCTCCTGTTTTGGTACAGGGAGAATATTTGCCTTTCTGCAGTTGTTCATATTTCCTCTCCTCAGTCTGCTCTTTTGGCAACTCACCCACTATGATGAAAGTCCATAGGCCTGGCTAAGCTTCCCGAGATCTTATCTGAGCCCCAAAGAACCACGAAAAGCCAGCTGGAGGCAGGTCTGTGGTAGGAGTGCTGTATGAGTAGCAGGCTCAAAGGGCCCTTACAAGTTGCTCAGCCCCACAGAGCTGAGAGAGCTGCACACTGGTGCATGATTCTAACACTGAAGCCACTTTCAGTCCTCAAGGAGAGTTTGAGCACTTGTGGGTATTGAAGTAGCCACTCCCAATCTGGCTATGATACTTTCTTGGCTACATGGGTTGGAATGAACCGTCTGAGTCTTTTAATTGCAAACAATAGTGAAAAGGCAGTTTGCACTTTGTTTGCAAAGAATGCCTTCCTTGTCTCGAAAACCCTGCTAAATGCACCAAATTACTCCTTTTTACAGATGAGGAAACTCGGTCTCAGGTTAGGTGAGTTTCCCAAGAATCCTCAGCAAGTTCATGGAAAAGCTTGGGAAATCCACTCTGAATTAGTCAGAATCATAAGAGTAGTTGGGAATCTCTCTTAATGATGAACACAAAATCTACCATCTTTTACATCTGGTTAGAGCTTTGCACTCTTGAAAACACAAAATATTACAATTGGAAGGTGGCTTGGCAAACATATGGCCCAACCTCCTGCCTTGACAGATGCAGTAAAGCAAAGCCCAGAGTAAGAATGTGGTTCTTCTGTGGGTTTGAAGTGAGGTCTAGCAGAGCCAGGACCTGAATCTGAACCTCCAAACCCAGGGTAGGCTCACTGTTAGCGCTGCCTGCAGAAGGGAAGCCACAAACCCATTGTGCAGATGAGAATATTAACCTCAGAGAGGTAAAGCATCTTTTGCAAGTTTCCGTGACTGGAGAACAAGAGAACTGAGATTAGCCTTGGAGTTGGATGATAAGATAATACTGAGCTGAATAAATGAGAATTATTTTTAACTATGATTATTGTATGATTATTTCTATCAGTTCCAGCTTCACTTCATGGTTTTGTAGCTTTCATAAATTCAGAACTTTAGTAATTCAGTTTAATTATTACTCAATTAGATTCATAGAATTTTCCCCCTTTTGTTATCAGTGTTCTTGTTGTGTGGTATACCTTTAAGAAATAAGGTATTTACAGATCCCAGATTTTGATTACGGATTTCAAGTCTATGCTATCTCTCTATGACATTCACTAAGAGCTACCCCAGAGTCCAGCATCTGTTAAGCTGCCTACAAACTTTTGACATTTGGAAGTGTTTTTTTTTTCTCTCTTTTTTCTTTTATAATCAGTAAGTCACTTTTGATGAATTTAATGGAAATTAAATAAATGAATAAAATCAGGCTTTACCTTATTATTAACTAATTATGAAGTTTACATGTTCAACAGTCAGATTGGGCTTGTCAGACTAAAACTGCAGGAAATTGCTGAAAAAATTTAACATGACTCTGGGGTCTAGAACCCAGGTCTTCAGGCAATCGCTGCTATGACCATCCACAGCCCCCACTGCTTTGGGTTCTTAGTCTCTTAGGGACATTTCTCAACACGTACGCTTTCCAGAGCACTGGTGTGGAAGTCAGACACTCTTGGGTTTTAACTGTAGTCCTGCCACTTACCAGCATGGTGCCTTTGGGCAAGTAACCTAACTTCTCGGAGTCTCAATTTCCTCATCCCTAATATTGGGACTATAATATCTACCTCCTAATGTTATTGGAAGAATTAGAAATAATGCACTTAAAGGTGCTCAGAAAGTATTAGTTCTCCTTTCCATTCATAAATGATTCATCAATATGCATACGTTATTGACCAAAATGATTGGATCTTAAGCAAACCAAAGCACTATGCCTTACTGCCTATTTTGGCATATCACTCAATCATCCAGTCCACAAATATTAATGTCTACATGTGCTAGACCCTGTATTATTCTGGAAACTGATTATCCAGTGGTGAAAAAACAAATATGGTCTCTGCCCCAATGGAGTCACAGCCTAGCAAGAGAGACAGAGATTAAGTAAGCAGATTAAGAGATTAAATAAGCAGGTAAAATAAGTAATTATAAAGTGTAATAAGTGTTGTAAGGGGGGAAAAAGTCTGGATTCTATTAAAGAACAGGCTGACTGAATTTAGAATGGTTACTTGGAGATGGCTTCTCTGAGGAGGTGACATTTAAGTTGAGAGTGAAAGGGGTGAGCAAGGAGAAGGGGTGGGGAGTCCTCCAGGTAGGGTATCTGGCAGCTGTGAAGGCCTGAGGGGAGAGCGAGGTTGGGGTGTCATTCACACCCAGCCTCTGGCTATCCCCACAGACTTTTAGCATTCCGAACCCAACTGGGCATTTGTCTATGTGCATAACCCTGCACGCACTCTTCTGAAGCCCTTCTCCTGCTTCTCCATCTGGAATGCCAGACTCCAAACGTCACATTTCAGGCTCCTTGATCTCCACAAAGCAGATCCATTTCCTCTCTCTTCTAGTGTTTCCCCAAATCTTTGCATTTACCTTTATAATAATATGTGTTAAGAAGTACGTAATGGCTGTTGTTAAACACTGAACCCTGTGCCATGGACTGTGTTAAGTATTTTACCTGAATTGTTGCATTTAACCTTTATGGAGTCCCTATGAAGTAGTACTGTTATCATCATCTCCAGTTTACAGAAAAAGGAACCGGAGGTATTGTCACTTACCCTGGCTGTCAGAGGCTAAGTCTGGATCTAAAATTCAGGCCTTGTGCCTTCAGAACCTGAACTCATAAGCCCCTCTACCATGCTAGAGTGAAATCTCTATATGTGTTTCCCTTACCAGACCCTGAGATTACTGAGGGTGGGGTTTTGCGTGATTCATCAACAATGCTCAGCACGCAGAACAAGCTCTGGCACAAAGGAGTTAACTATTTGCTAAAAGAATGTCTTGGCAATTACAGATTCTGACTGATAAAGATGAAATCACATAACACATAAACAGGTCTGTCCCTTCAGCCTTCAGGCGCAGCCTGTACCATGGCCTTTGCTGATCTGATTTGTGTGGCGATTGACAGCCTGGGTCCCTCTCCTTCGGTCCTGTTAATGGCATTAGCATCTAGTCAATAATGCTCAGCATTTCATTTTACCACTTTAATTAACAAATTCAATTTGTTCAAACCGCTGTGAAAACAAATTAAAAGCTCAAGAATGGGGCCTGAAGGAGCGGGAGGGAAGGCAGGGGCTCCACACAGATTAGGCTAGTTGTTGATTTGATCTTTGGAGCTTACTGGGAGATGAACACTGTCTGCCCTTCAATCATCTTCCTGTCTCTGACCCAACAGAATGCCTCAATGATCAGGTAAAGAGGCTTTTGTACCTTTTAGGCTTATCCCTTCCCTCTCCCCATAGATCAGAAGGGGCCTTACTCTGTCCTTAAAGTCGGCTCTATTCTTCAAAGGGATGCTCTGCTTTGGATTTGAATTCAATAACATTATTAATAATCCTCTCGACCAATGGTTCTGAACCAGGGATAATTTAAGCCCCAGGGGACATCTGCCAACATCTGCAGAAATTTCTAGTTGCTACAACCAGGGGGAAGGTGCTACAGCAACCAGTGAAAGACCATGATGCTGCTAAACCTGCAGAGCACAGGATAGTCTCCCTCACCAAATAATATCTGGCACAAGATGTCAATAGTGCTGAAGTTGTAAAAACCTGTCCTCGTCTCTCTACAGTTTTCTAAGATACTACTTGATAATTGCAATGTCTCTGTGAGGTAAGCAGAATGGGACTGCTGACCCCCAGTTAAGAGTTGAGAAAGCTGACAGAGTTTAAGAGACATTCTCAAAGAGCAGTTAGGGGTAGTGAACAGTCCAGAGCAAGGGCCTTTCTCTACCTCTAGCTGAGTCCAAAAAAGTGGAAATCACCTTTTAGAACCTCCAAGTAGCTTTAGGGGAATATGAGTTGTTTACATTTATTAAGCACCTCTTAGAGGACAGGTACTGGGCTGGGTAGCTACTCATGTGACAAGCTGCTAGGCTGAGTGGGATCTGCTCCAAGAGAAGGCGCTCATGATGAATGAAGCTGGGAAGCTTGCCCCTGTCCTTTGCCCTTAATAGTTATATCTGATGGCTGTGTAGTAGCCACACAGTTATGAATGGAAGTCAGCCACTCAAAAGGTCAACTGGCTCTTAATCATTGGTTATTCCATCTCTGGAATTCAACTGTCCTTTCCATTTTATAAAGCAACAAGGGAGGGGCGCCTGGGCGGTTCAGTCAGTTAAGGGTCCAAATTTGGCTCAGATCATATCTCACTGCTCATGAGTTCAAGCCCTGCGTCAGGCTCTGTGGTGACAGCTCAGAGCCTGGAGCCTGCTTCACATTCTGTGTCTCCCTCTCTCTCTCTGCCCCTCCCCTGCTCATGCTTTGTCTGCCTCTCTCTATCTCAAAAATAAATAAACATTAAACAAACTATAAAAAGAAAGAAAGCAAGAAGGGAAAACTGTAGTTAGCGCTGCATAGAACTTTTGAGGTAGACAAAAATCAAAACCAAAACTTAAAATCTGAACCCTTTCCAGAGATCCTGACAAATAGGTTGGGACAGGTAGTGTAGGACAGAGGGAGAAGACAGGCAGAGAAAAGGGATAAAGAAGGAGGGAGGCTGATGAAGTTACTGCAGAGGATCAATAAAAGGCTTCACAGAGAACGTGTCCCAAGAGAAGGAAGAGTCCACCAAGATGAAGCAGGCATGGACCCTGAACATCAGAGGGCACTGGCGGCTCCTAACACAGTCAATATCAGACACTCTGGCAGCAGCCTCTGTGTGTGCATATCAAAAGAGGTGGATCACTAAATTCTGTAACACTTTGGAGCCCAAGATATTTGCTGTGGGATACTCCTGAAATGAACATAACAAAGAGGACACTTCAAGGGAGCCTGATTCTACGGTGAGTTCATTTCTGGCATTGGGATCCAGGATTGGCATTTCACTAGTCATAAATTTCCAACTCTAAAGACAAAGGTAATCAGGAGCTCAGTATTCAGAGGAAAACAGTTCCAGCCTAGAAGCAAGCAGCAACCGGTTCGATGGAGGTCTTGGACTGTGAAGCCCCAGCTCAGCTCGCATGGTGGTGAGGATAACCAGGAAAAATATATAAATACTTGCAATACTCCCTGAAGTTTTCATAAACTATCTGAGAGAAATGAACATTGTAAAAGGCTGGATTTCCTCTTAGAACAGGTAGGAACACTGGGCTACTTAAGTGTAGTGAGTAAGTGTTCATGTGACCTCGGTTGTTTTAATAGGATGCTGAAGCTCATGCCGTCAGATTTGTTCATATCATCTTTTTCATCCTCATAACAATGTGAAAGGTTGTTTTATCCTGTCCAAAGTCACTTGCCCAAATTCATACGCCTAGTTGATAGCAAGTGGGGATTTCAAGTAGAATCTGTCTGATTCTAAATAGCAAGGTGTATCCATTCTACAATGTCAGGGCTCCTCAGGAAGGGAAGTGAGAGAGGCCAGAAGGGCCCATCTCTCTGGATTTGACTTCAGCCCACTCTCCGTTGCCTTTTTCTCTTTTTTTATTTATTTACTTTGAGAGAGAGGGGTCAGCAGGAGCAGAGAGAGAGGGAGAGAGAGAATCCCATGCTGTCAGCATGGAGTCTGATGTGGGGCTCGGACTCAAACCATGAGATCATGACCTGAACTGAAATCAAGAGCTGGACGCTTAACCTACTGAGCCACCCAGGCACCCCCTTTTTCTTTCAAGCCTACAGGTCTCTGCTTGGGACCCCTGGAGACACGCAGATCACTGTTCTGTAAGGCTGACAAGGCATGTTTCTAAACTTAGCAATCACATACATATTCATGTAGAAAAATCTGACATTTGCCATTACAAACTTCAAAGGTGATCTATCCCTTGCACTTTGTCCAGGGACAAACAGGTGTTTGTATCAGGGAAAGAGATATTTAGGAGATGCCTTAGCAAAAGATGCAGGCCTATTGAGAGGCTCATTGCAGAAACACTCCCATTTCTTTAATGGTCTTCTGAGAATCAGATATTGATTAGTTGTGGTGGGAGGCTTTGGTGTAGTAGAAGAACATGGCTTGAGAGCCAGATTGGTTGGGATCTGAGTTCTGGATTCATAGTTCACTTAGCTGAGTGACACTGGGCACATGACTTAATCTCTCAAATCCTCAAGGCTTCTCATCAATCAAATGGGATAACAATAAAACTATTAAAGGACTGCTGTGAGGATTAAATGAGATATTTTGGGCAAAGAAGCTAGAACAGTTTTTGGCATATAAGTAGACGTTCAACAAATGTCAGCTACATTCTCTACATTTCTAAATTTTCCTCTTATACTGGAAACTGTGTCCCAATTCAATGTTGTATCCCCCAGTTCAGAACAAAGCTTGAGACTCAATAAATGAAAGTATGATGGATATAGAGAGAGTAGAAGAGTGATGATAAAAAATTAGAGGTTATATTCAACTCAGACTTGAACTACAGCTCCATCATCTTTTAACTGTTGTGTAATCTTGAGCGAATTACTTAACCTCTTTCAGCCTCAGTTTCCATATGGGTAAAATGAGGAGAATGTTAACTAACTGTCCAAATTCTCGTAAGGATGGCAGATTATACATATAAACTCTATTGTACTATATACCTGGCAATTAGATGGTGTTGGCTATAAATATTCCTATTGGAGATCTGGACTTTATCTGGATATTAACTCATTTCATTTCAAATCAATTATCTAAGCATCACCCCTTCCTCTTTATTTCCTCTGATTATGGAGAAAACATGTAGGAATAAGAAAGTCAGTCTCATTGGTTTTCATAGAATTTTATGATCCTCACCTGTAGTCTTATACAGTCAACAAACCCATACAGATTGTCTACTGTGCACATAAAACTATGTTAGACGTTGGGGAATCCATGACAAACAAGATGAAATTCTTGCTCCATAGATCTCACATCCTAATGTGTGTGGGGGGGGCGGGGGGGCAAACAATAAACAAACAAAAAATACAAAGACTGATAAATAAAGAACTTCCTTTATGAAAGTTGTAAGTGGCTTCAGTTATCTATGCTTTTTGGTTCCCCAGAATGAAGTTCACAGGATGATGTCAAAGAGACACTTTGAGCTTCTCAGAGAAAGGTGACAAGGACAGAAGTGTTTATTTAAAGGTACTTTGGTACCATCATGAAACAATTTAATTCTCATTTGTCCTTACATGCCCACATATACTCCCACTGATGCATGCTCCAAGACTCAATAATATCTGCTCACACATACTCTGTTCCAGGCATTGTGCCTTGTGCCAAAGCTACATGAATAAGACAAGGTCCTTGTGCTAGATAGAGCATCTCAGTCCAGTCAGGGAGATAGATCTGGAAACAGGTAGTGCCATGTGATTATGTCTGAAATGAAGGGGATCACAAAGGGTTATAGGAGCCTGGGTTGGCTGTATGTGTGTGTGTGTGTGTGTGTGTGTAACCCTAGTAGAAGGTAGGCTAAGGGTCAGAGAAGGCTTCTTGGATTCATAAAGCTACTCAGATGCACAGACCAATGGACAAACAGTATTCGAGGGCTAGAGAGATTATAGGGCACCAGGCCTACTCTCCTGCCCAGGTTGGGAAGACAGTCAACAGCTCCTGCCTAGATAACCCCCCTGTCAGGCTCTGTGACAGTCACCGAGGATACGAGGAAAATAAGGCACTAGCCTGCCTTAGTGAGCTCACAGCGTAGAATGTAGAAGTAATCTAAGGAAGAGCATGATAAGTGCCAGAATGAAGGTAAGCTCATGGGGGTGGGGTGGCCAGCTGGAAACACAGAGGAGAGAGGGGCAGCTAAGTCAGGCCAGGAGTTAGAGTCAGGTCATAGAACTCTTCCGAGGGGAGGTGATGCTTAAGCTGAGATGTAAAAGTAGAGGAAGTTACTATTTATTCCACCTAGTATATATTTAATTTCATTTATTGTGTTTTTCATCTCCGATTGGTTCTTTTTTTCTCTCTTTGTTAAGGGTCTCACAAGTGTTCCCCATGGTTTTCTCAAGTCCAGGAATTTAGGAAATAAATCAAATGAACAAAGGAAAAAAAGGAGACAAACTAAAACACGGCCTCTTAAGTATAGAGAATGAAGAGATGGCTACCAGAGGGGAGGTGGGTGGGGGATGGGTAAAAGTGATGGGGATTAAAGAATGCACTTGGGATGAGAACTGAGTAATATATAGAAATGTTGAATCACCATATTGTACACCTGAAACTAACACTGTATGTTAACTATACTGGAATTAAAATATAAATAATAAACAGTGCCATACACACACACAAAGATAAAGAATAATGCATGCATGCATGCATGCATACATACATACATACATACAAGTAGAGGTTTTCCTTCCATCTACCCATCGCTGACTCACTCATATACTACCTGAAGACTTACTATAGTTAGGTACAAGCAGGGCAAGGTGTAAGTAAAATTGTGAGGTCTTCAGTGTTTACTTTAGCCTCATGAGCTGTCAGAGGAAGAATTCCTACAAATGATACAGTTAAACCCCCACAACTTCACAGATGTGGAAGGAGGCAGGCTCAGAGGTGAAAGCACTAACCTCAAATCACTCAGGTAGCAGCTGATAGAGCCAGATTTAGAACCTCAGGTAAGCCCACACCCCAGGCCTCATTCTGTCATACCATGCTGTCCCTTCTGCAGCCTTCCTTTTTTTTCACAATATCCTTTATCCTCTGCCCCCAAGGAATCTAATACTCTCTAGTCCTTCCCCCTTCTGATTAGTCAAACATTTTCCTGGGGAAGGTTCAGAAACTGATTTATACCAAGATAAACAATTCTAAGGGTTCCACATGGAAAGAGCAGGGCAAGGGAATAAAGCCCCACATTACAATCATTCATTACATTATCCACTGTCTTTTTTTCTGCTAAAGTCTAACTCTTTGCATCAAAGGGTTTGAGGAGCAGGAAGCACCTCTGAGTTAGGAGGGCCTTAAAATCTGATTCTATCCACGTGACTGGTTTTATAAAAAAAAAATGTCTTTTTATAAATAAGAGAAGCAGCCACAAAAAGTGTGCTGGGTTCTGCCCTAGTATGGTTTCAAGCAGCTGGCATCATCACTCTCTCCTCTATGGCATGAAGTGTCCACAGATGTCCAGGACTAAACTAGGCAAATCAAGTGCACAGCCCTCCAATCTTAGCTAGAGGCGACCTGAATGGTGGTAGTCATGGAGGCTGTGTGATTACTGCATCAGGATTACCCTCTTCAATCCATCCTTTCCTGCCTGGAGAGTAGAGAGGCATGGCAGACTACCTGTGCTGCTGCTGCACCATCCAGGCTCCAACTGGAAAGCCCTCTAAGCACCCTGGAGAGGTGGAAGTCGACAGTAATAAAACCAAGGCTGAACCTGGGTTTTAGTAAAAATAATCAGGGATCCAGGATTCCACGTATATGTACATCTTGTTCTTCTCACAATTACCTTAGAATACAGGGTTTGTTATCTCCATTTTATAGGTAAAAAAAATTGAGGCCCAGAGAGGCTTTATGACACATCTGGGAAGTAAATGGGGCCAGGATCTGAACCCAGCCCTATCCCGCACAGAGAACCTGGGCCCATACTGCCTCCTAGGGCACACTCCAGGGATTTTGTGCACGTTCATTTCCCAGTGCATTTGTCCAAACACCTGTGGTGGGTATGCAAACCCTTCTATTAGACCTTAAGCATGCTACAGAATTGTTCTGGGCCTTAGAGCCACATTACAAAAATGAGAATATTACTTACTTCATAGGTTATGAGCATTAAGTGACAGTGAGATATTGTCTGAGAGAACTTTGCCCTGTTTTGGTACTTGGTAAATACTTGACTAATGGGCAGAAACCCAACATATCTCTTCTTCCGAATTTGACTCAACTCTATATTGCCAAGTGCTCCCAACATGTATCACACAGGCCCTTCCTGTCAAGAGACAATGCTAAGAGTTAAAGGGAGTAGAATATTAAGAACAAGGGCTCTGGGGCTAGTCTGCATCACTCAAACCCTGTCTCTACCAGTAATTATCTGTGTGATCTTGGGAAGTCACTTTACCTTTGTGTGCCTCAGTTTCCTCATCTGGAAAATGTAGATTGTGAGAATTCAATGTGTTAATACACATAAAATTTTTAGAATAGTGCCTAGTATACAGTGTTCAATATATGTTAGCTAATTACTATCATCATCCTGAATGTATGAAAAGATATCCTTCCTCTGAACCTGTATTTGTGGTGTTCTATCCATCAGGAATAGTATTCTTTTCTCTACTCAAGGTGAGCCCTCCATGTTCAGCTCAAGATCCACCCCTCCCCTTACCCCTTGTCATTCTTCCACGTCCCAGAAGTCATTTTACTCAGACATTAAAATTGACTGTTTTAGACATGTGTACTCACTTGTCCCACAGGCACTGACCACACTGTGAAGTGAACATTTTGTGCTCCTGAACTCTGAATCCCTAGCCTAGGGCACAGGTCCTGACCCCTAGGAGGCATTCAGCAAACATCTGCTGTATGAATAATGTATAAGTAGATAAGTATATCTTTTTTTGATTGTCTGTACACACCAATTATAGGAGATGTTTACATTACTTAGTGACAGCATGATCAGCAAGTCAGGATGTGGAAGAAAGCAATGGATTAGGATGAAGGTGACTGGTGTTGAATTTGGCTTTGCTGCTTATCAGGTACAAGACCTTGAGTGATTTGTTTTGGTGCTCCGTGCCTCTGCTCTTCATTGGTAAAATGAGGACACTGAACAAGATAAAGTCTGAGAGCCCTTCCACCTCTTAGCTTTGTATCAGCAGTCTAAAAGTTGCCCATAGTGTGTCGGGTTCCTTCAACAAGTACTTGGTGCCAGACTCTGTATCAGGCATTGAGGACACAGAGATAAATGATACCCAGTCTGTCCATAAGGACTCACAGTTGAGTGGAGAATACAGGTTTACAAACTGATGGTTACAGGAGAAGAAGAGGAGCAGAAGAAAGCACAGAGGAGGGAGGACTTCATAGCCCCAGGGCTGGGGTAATTGGGGAGGGCAACAGTGAGGAGGTAACAGCAAAGTTAGTCTCTTTGGAAAAACAGGCCATGTTAGAACACAAAAGAGGAGGGGACAGGCCATTACTGGGTCCCCAGTGCACACGTGAAGTATGTGGAACAGCTTCTATATCTCCTAGTCTGATACTCACCTCTCCTCTGGAACATAGCTTCCCTCTGGCCTTCTTTTCAGTCCCTCTGTTGTGCCATGCTGCTTTCCCTCTCCCTGGAGTACTTTTATCCCTTCTCTGTCAGCATCTTTGCCAACTTCTCTCCTCCTTGCCCTCATCCTGCTAGCTCTTCCTTCCTTCTTCAGAGCTCAGCTCAAAAGTGCCTCTCCTGACATTCCAGGATAGGTCAGATCTCCCGGCTGTATGGTTTCTTAGCACGCTGAGCTTCTCCTTCATCACACTGTTCAATAACTATGTGCTTAGTGGCTTATTGTTGGTCTGTCTGCTACAATGAAGTCTCTGCAAGGGGCAGAGACTCCTTACTCAGGCTTTGTCTCTAGCACTGTGCTTACATTGTATGGTTTCAATAGTATATTGACCTTAATTAGAGTAGGGTCTCAATAAATACTTGCAGAATGAATGAATGGACAGATGAAGATAAGGTAGAGAATGGGGGAGAGCAGCACTCACCTTTGTCTTTAATCCCAAATTCAGGCTATTATTCTCCTTTCATTGTATTTAAATCCAAAACACCTCTGAGGCTGATGCTTCTCAGCTGTCCCATCCTCTCCCATTTTTCTGCTCTAAACTCAACTGAAAGTTGAGAGCTTTAAGTGCTCAAACCAGGGTTGGAAAAAGAAAGAAGAAAGGAATACTATCCCAAGCTTCTCACTGCATTAACTCACCAAAGCCTTCCCCACTCTTCAAAGTGCATCATGTTCCAAATTGCCTCCTAGGTTACTCACTCTCATCAAATAGCCCAGTCCTTCAATGCAACTGATTTCAGATGAGGCATGATAGAAAAACAATCTGATTGAGCAATCTCACACTAACGTATGAATAAACGATTGTCCTTTAAACCCTTCCTTCCATCCCTTCATTCTTCTTCTTCCTTTTTAATCTTAAAAAATGAGAGCATCTGAACCAGGAGAATAGGGTACTAGAAACATACTGAGGTTTAAAATACAAAATACCTTTCTTAGCATCATCCCACAAAAGCAAGATGATTTTTCACAAAGGGTGGAAGACAAGTCCTTAGAGAGTATTTGGACAATCTCTTTTGACTTACCAATGTAGAAAAGAGAAAGCTAGAGAGGGCAAAAGACTTCTTTAAGGCACAGAGCAAAGCACTGTCAAAGTTGGGACTAGAACTCCCTGCACTGACCTAGTGCCCCGGCTCTTTGTGTGTTTGCCTTGTGCTTTGTCAGCAGTTTGTAAATCTAGCCCTCTTGCCCTCCCTTTGCTCTTGCTTCCTTGGCCTTCTCTGCCAGCCTGCCTTCATTTCTTTCCCTGAGTCCCAGTGACAGCCTGCCTGCCGCAGCTGCCCTTGTTGAGCTTGGCCACTCTGCAGATAGCTTTGCCGTCTTTCACGGATTCATCCACTTGCCATCTGCTTTCCGATTTCCTGTGAAAACCCCAGTGTTTCTACTGTCTCCTGAACTCTGTCACACCCTCCTCCCTGTTAATGGGCTCAATAAACACCTGCTCTAATTTAGACTTCGTTTGTCTCCAGGCCACCATTTTCTGAAATTTACCTCATCTATTTTTCACTCTCTTGTGTTTTTTGATTCACCAATTTCAGAGGATTAAATATGTCTGAAAGACCAAAGGTGAAGCAGTGATGACTTTTCTGAGGAATCATAATGACAGTATTCACTTCTTTATTCACGTGGCCTTTAGTGCAATGACAGTTCCTTAACACTTTGTATGTAGGCAAGGAAGGATACCTAAAGAAAAGGGAGGTACTATTGCAGTCCTGGTCATCTGACATAAGAGATGCATGCATAAAAGACCAGAAGAAAACTAAAGGGATGCCTATTTGAACTGACAAAAAGGGAGCCTGTAATAATGACAGTAGCATATAGTGAGCACTTACTTGCTTTGTGTTCCAGGATGCTAAAGTGGGTGTTTCATCAGAGGCATCAGGAAATGAGAAATGCTTATTTGGAATACCCAAAGAAATATCAAAGTTTATACAGAATTTCCAAGTATGTATCTAAAAATTTATTACAAGACTCTTGAAAAACCTCACACACTGAAGGATACAGAGGAAAAAAGGATTGGAAATTAAAGAGAGGGTTTTATGAGGGAGATTTTTGATGCCAAGAGTTGCATATTCCATGCCCCCAGAGGAGGTCCTCTACCCTTCATCACTGCACAGGGAGAGACAGGAACAGTCTGTTGAATTCTTGCTCCTTCCGGAGAAATCTAGTGAGTGAGAGACAATGGCAAAAGTGAAGACGTAGCTGCACTGAGACTGGGTATGATCCTAGTGCTTCCCAGGGCAAAGGATTCTGAGCAGATGTGGGGCACATGGTTGACAGAAACAGTTTGATGCCATTTCAACTTCTGTGCAATCTGTGTATATGGTAGACCACCAGAAAAACAGGAAATGCGGGGTTAGTGACAGTGGCAGGGAAAGGATGCATCCCAAGGTGATGGCTGCAGGCAAGCAGAGGATCCTCCAAAGAACCCATCAAAGCACCTACCCAAGAGAGAATCAGCTGCAAATATCTACCAGGCATAGAGAGCCTGAAGCAGCTTAGGAGAGTGTCAGGCAAGTCAGCTCTTTTTGTTCCCTTTGTACTTCTTCTGTCCTCATTTCAACCTTGGCTGGGTTTGGAGGAGAGTGGAGGTATGAGGGAAGAAGACATTCAGTCAAGCTCAGAGTTTTGATTATTGTTTGGGATTGGAAATTTTTAATTACTGAGGTTGTATTTGTTAATTAGAATGATTGAGTACTTTCTATTACCTAAATAGGGAACTTTCATTCAGGGCAGAGGAAAGACTACCAATCTGGAATAGATGTGAGATACCAATAGGAGTAAAAACTAAAGTTGTTTTATGAATATAATCTGAATCCTGCATTTTATATCAGTGCATTGTTGGCTATGCACATAATCCTAGCAATAACCCTAGACGTAAGTAATTTACTGTCCCCATTTTAATACATGCAGAAAATGTGACACAGAGAGATTAAGTAACTTTCCCAAGGTCACCAACTAGTCAAATGTAAGTATTTGTAAGCACTATAAACTTCTTATGAGTTGAACCATATTTGATCCCTAGCTGTATGCTCAGAGCTCTGCAGAGTGCCAAGGGCTAAGTAGGTACAACACAAATACTATTTGAGGGTCTGATTTCAGAAAGCTGTGCTGGAAATAAGAGCGTGGGAGAAGTTTTAGGGACTTCAAGAACAGCCAACGTGAGCTGAATGAGATCAGTGAGAATTCATCAGGACCCATCTCAAGGATTCCCAGCTCCCCTTTCTGGTCTCCTGGCCAGACCATACCAGCCATGCCACATGGTGTGTGCTTTTGACACAATTCTACAATTTGTGTATCTCATTGTTGTTTTTATATTGCAATTATGCCAAGGATCCTTCCCATTCTCCTCTGTTTTACCTCAGCCCACCTACCACAATTTTAAGTCCATCTCATTACATCTTGGTATGTATAGCCATAACATAACATGGTCCAACAGCTTTTTTCTCAGGGGTTTTGAAAATCTGGGCAGAAATATGTAAACAAAGTCATACCGTATTAAGATTTGGGGATGTTTAACAAGTGTTTTGGTCCAAACCTGTCATTTTAGAGATTTAAAAAATCTGAGGTCCAGAGAGCAGAGGTGACACAGACATCAGTTTCAGAGTTGGTAATAAAATCAGCTGTCTCATCTTTTACTCCAGTTTTTCAGAGAAATGACTGGTCAATACAGACTGGTATGGTAAGCAAAAACATAAGGAGTTAGGACTGCTGTGTTAGTATCTGGGAAGAAGAGCTTCTCTGGTGAGATTCTCTGGCTTCTGTGCAAAAGCAACTAATACTAACTATATGTGAAGAGAATTGAAGGGAAGTTACTGTGTTTTATTATCCAAGCCATTTATGGAAAAGACCAACTTATCTCAATTGTGGTACTTTGGACCAGAATTGTTGAGCAAGTAGGAGAAAATAAAGTGAAATGTTGAGGCACAACACTTTATTGTACTTACCCCTATGATGGCATTATGAGGGATGAATTACTATCTCTATTATAAAGATGAGAAAAAAAAAAAGATCAGGGACACTACATAATTCTCCCAGTCACACAAATAATACATTGGGAAATCAAGACTTAAACTTGGTTTTTGTCTAATTCCAAAGCCAAGTTCTTTCAACTGTATAGATTGAAAATTGATTCCAAATAATTTATCTACTTGTTTTCTCATTTATTCATTCATTCATTCATTCAACAAACATTTCTTCAGCATCTACTAACTGCTAGCCACTGTACTAGGCATAAGGATACATGCTTGGGCACAAAAAGCTTTGCCTTATGGACGTCACATTCTGGTGTGAAGTAGAAGAACATCAAGTGACCAAGGAAATGAGCAGGATAATATCAGATAATATCAGATATGAAGGAGACAAAGTAGAGTGATATGATACAAAGTGGGAGGGGCAGGGAGGAGTTAATTAGATAGGGTGGTCAATGAAATCTTCTCAGGGGAGGTTGGGATCAGAGGACAAAAGCAAGTGGATAAATAAAGGGTATACATATTCACATTCTTGGAAAACACACAAGGCAGATGTAGAGGGGATGAGAGTACTCCCCTCTCCTGCCCATGACATCTCTTCCAACTTCCCAATGTCCTCCAGCTTCTGAGTGGAGGAAGAAGGAATGCTGACGCAGTGAGCTCCAAGGTAGGGGAGAGTGTGCTACAGAGAAAAGGTTATAGGCATTGGAATTAGATAAATCCCTGGATGTGAAACCTTGGGTGAGTTCTTTAGTCTCTGAGACTGTTTCCATGTGTGGAAATGGGGATAGTAATGCCTTCCTACTAGGACATATGGGGAGCAACTGAGATAATGGATGGGTATCAGTTCTTAGTTGTCAGTAACAGAAACAAACTCATTGATTAAGCATAAAAGGAACTTATTAAAGGAAGCTTAGTATCTCAAAGACTGAACGGAAGGTCCAGAAAACCAGGTTGGAGGCTAAGCTCCATGCCCAAAGCCATGCTACGGAACTAGTCTGATGAGAAAATCACAGCTGCCACCCTTACCACTAAGTACCGGATGCTACAGTTAGCATTCCTGCCACTTCCATGCCACCAATTCAACTTTATTCCAACTACTATGCTGCCAGGACTTAGGACATTCCCAGGCCAGGAACTCAAGGTTACCTCTACTGCCAAGGCTTCACAGTTGCCCATTTAGAACTGATTTTCTGTGGGGGTGCTTCTGATTGGAGGAGCTTACATCACATACCTGTGCCCCAGCTGTGGGAGTGACTAGGGAAGTGACTCTTACAACTCTTACTGTGAGGTGGAAGGACTAATGAAGGAGAGTATTGAAAGGGGTTGGGGCACCAGCAAATATGGCAAACTCCCACTGAGGATGGAAGGTATCTGGCTCAGTGTTTGGGACCCAGCAGATGTTCAGTGAAGGTAAGTTTCTTTTCTCCTTTCAGCTTCACAGATTTCCATCCATCTGATCCTAAGCTCTGAGGATGTATTAATAATGCTGTATGGGTAGATGAAAAGGCCACCATGTACTATTTAAGACTCCCAGAGAGGAATAGTAAATTTAGCCCATGCTGCAGACACCTCCCAGAGAGACAGGCTGCTGGGACTTGGCTCAGAGCAGGAACAACGTGCTTGGCATTTGCCTAAAACCAGTCTAGCCCAGAGGTAGAGAAGCCTGATAAAATTAGGTAAATTGAGAATTGAGCCTCAAATGAATTGCTGAGCTCTTGATTGGGAGCAGAAACATGGAAAGACAGACCAAGGATCATCAGTAGACAGATGATGAGTAATTCAGTAATTGGTCTTGCAGCCCTAAGCAGCATGCTTCCCTATCTATACTCAGTCCCACAACTGGACATATGCCTCAGTTTCCTAATTTGGACTACAATTCCTTTTCCCTGCCACCACTTCTCCTGACTTTTGGGACTGAAAATCAGTCTTGAACCCCAGCATACTTGAAAGCCTGTCAAGATCTTAGCAAAATTGCTTCCTTTACCAGGCTCCCTTATCCCAGATAAGATCCTTCCAGAAATGAACCACAATCCTAGATAAGAGCCAATTTGACACTTATTATAAATGGGTGAAACACAGCTTATAAGACACTCTCCATATTATCCAACTTGATTGCAATAGCATCTCTGAATTTTATGTTATTACATTAAACATTTATTGAATATGATTGCATTTTGGTCAGGCACTGTACAGAGGCTCAGAGAGGGGGAAGTGACCTGCCTAAGAGCATACAGTAATGTTTTAGGTTTCTTTCATCTTGCCTTAAAGACTATTAAGATAAAATGAGATGCCATGTGGAAAAGTGTTGCATGAAAGCATGAGGTTATTACTAGTGTAGCTATAATACATGGCTCTTGTTTCTAAGCCACTGCTCTTAAAACTCTGGGTGACGTGGCAGAAGCATGAATTTCTGAGTATGATGTGAACTTGTGTTGTCTCTCAATGTCTTTCTGATTCCACAAACAGCCTTGTTTTTCTCTGATGCCCACTCGGCACCCCCTCCCCCACTGCCTCTCAAATCACATTACTCCCAGATGGTGACAACCATTGTCCTGGAGATTAGTGCACTACAGATCTGGAAGGTAAAGGAATCTTAGAGGACAAAAATAGCACCGACCTCAAGGGATCAGTAAGGATTACATCAGATAATATATATATAACATTCAGTAAGTGATATCTACTGTTACTGCTTTAGTTTAAAAAGTAAATAGGGCTCAGAATAATTAGGTGGCATGTACAAGGGCACATGGCTATTAGAGAGGAAAGTGAGGATTCAGAGTCAGGCCTGTGTTTCCTGGGGCTGCACTGCCTAATTATAGAGCTCTACTCACGCTTCAAGCCTAGTGCACATCCTTCCTCTTCTTCCAAGCTTCCCAGAGCTCCTCAGCAGGATGAATGTGCCCCTCTGTGCCTCTCCCCTTGCCCTGGGCTTTGACAGGAAAATATCTGAGTTCTGAGGGATATCAACTTATATATTTTAAGCCACTGTTACAAAATTTTTTGCTAAGTAGTCATGCTGTATGGTAATGTTGCAGTTGGGCTTTGAACCCACATCTTGCCCACATGCATCTGACTTCATTTCTGGAGTAGTAGAGAGACAGATGGGCTGACGGATGTGAAGGCCAGGGCCTGGCGCCCTATGAGGAGACTTCCCCTGTGTGCTCCATACCTTGCGTTAGCTCTTCTTCACAGGCTATCTCTTATTAGATAGTTTTGTGTGCCAGTTTGTTAAATTTGGTATAATTAAAAAAAAAAAACAAGGAGACTGGCAGTCTTAGATTTAAATTTTGGCTTTGCTTCTGGCTGCATGACTCTCAGAAAAACTTTTAACCTCCTTAAATCTGAGTCTTCATCAGTGAAATGGAAAGACAAATGGAAAGAATACTGTGAGGAACAGGAGATAACAAGTATAAAACCTCCAGCAAATCATGCAGCAAATCTAAGGTAGCTGAAAGCTATTCGTTGTTAACTATTATTATTACCTTGCCAGACTGAGCCCTCATAGGTAAATGCCCTGACCCTGGCTCTTTAATTGGAGCTGACCTTCCCTTGTTTCTTGCAATAGAAAACAAAACAGACCAGTCTGGGTCATTAGGCCCCTGTGATATCTGCCTTGATTTCCCTTCTCTTCACAAGCTGTTCCCTATTCTTGATTTCCTGTTGAAAGCTAGTTTCCCAGGATTCCTTAAGAATCTGTAACTTAGTAGGGGCACCTGGGTGGCTCAGTTGGTTAAGTGTCCGACTTCGCCTCAAGTCATGATCTCACGGTTTGTGGGTTTGAGACCTGCATCAGTTGGGCTCTGTGCTGACAGCTCAGAGCCTGGAGCCTGCTTCACATTCTGTGTCTCCCTCTCTCTCTGCTCCTCCCCTGCTTGTGCTCTGTCTCTATCTCTCTCTCAAAAGTAGATAAACGTTAAAAAAAAAAGAATCTAGGGGTGCCTGGGTGGCTCATTCAGTTAAGCAACAGACTCCTGATCTTGGCTCAGGTCATGATCTCATGGTTCATGAGTTCAAGCCCTGAATCAGGCTCTGCTCTGACAGTGCAGAGCCTGCTTGGGATTTTCTCTCTCCCTCTCTCTGCCCCTCCCCAGCTCAAACTCTCTTTCTCTCTCACAATAGATAAATAACCTTAAAAAAATTAAAAAAAAAAAAAAAGGGTCTACAACTTGGCCAATGCTGCAATGCTGGCAGAACTGTACTTTGGATTTAGGGTGGGATGCACCCTATACACTGAATTTCTTGGCCATCGGTGTCACTTGTCCAGTATGTTAACAGTGCCAACTGTTTACTTCTATCTCAAGGTGATTCGACTCCCTTTCTTGGAAAGAAAGAAGCCATAAATCCTAATGTATTCAAAACTCTAGTGTTAATAGCAACAGACAAAATTGCTTTGCTTCAGATAACAAATGTATTTTAAAAGTTACATTACAACCAGTTAATGGCTTTCAATCACAAGGGCCATTTTCTTACAGAAATATTTAAAAGCACCCTCAAATTTTTCTTTAATATTTTTTTTCCAATTAAAATAACTGCAGCTGCTTACGAGGAAGAGGGAGAAGAGCCTGGAAGAGGGGTTCAGAGGGTATAAGCGGAAGCCAGGGAAAGGGAGGAAAGAGCTTTGCATTCTTTCCTAGGAATTAGACTGGTTGATTCATTCATCATAAAACAATTATTTAGTAATATTTATTCAACTAACTCTGTTTTAGGCTGAAGATACAGAAAAGAGTGAGATATGGAACTTGCCCTCAAAGAACTCTGGACTAGTGCAGCAGGTAGATAGACAATCAAACTGTAATAGTCAGTATGATAAGTTCAACAATAACAATATCCCCAAGAGGTCAATGGAAGGACACTCACCACGTTCTGCTTTAGACGGATGCTTTATAGATGAGGTGAATGTCATTATTTAAACCTTTGAATATTTAATTTTTAAATATTTCAAATATATCAACGAGTACAAAGACTAAGAGAATGTACAGAGAGTAGTACAGAGAATGGCACACTATCAATTCCTAACATTTTGCCATATGCTTTATACTTTTCAAAGAAATAAAACATTACAGATATGAATTAAAACTCCCATGTTTTAGGGGCACCTGGGAGGCTGAGTTGGTTGAGTGTCTGACTTTAGTTTAGGTCATGGTCTCACAGTTTGTGAGTTTGAGCCCCACATCGAGTCACTGCTGTCAGTGTGGAGCCTGCTTCAGATCTTCTGTCTCCCTTTCTCTGCCCCTTCCCTACTTACACTCTCTCTCTCTCAAAAATAAATAAACCTTTAAAAGAAAAACCTCCCATGTTTTAACCCAATACTCTCCCTTCTATAACAGAAGTAAACACTCCCCTGAAAATTTGTGTTTATCATTCCCATGGCTTTTTTTATATTATTACATGTGTGTATACATAATAAGCAAAATAGAACATTATTTTGTGCATTTTAAAATTGTACATAAACTTGTCAACTTGCAGCAGGCCTTACTCCCCTATGTTTTTATAATTTAGCCATGCTGATAACTGTAGCTCTAGTTCATGTATTTTTTTTGGTTGTTGTTAATGTTTATTTTATTTTTGAGAGAGACAGACAGAGCATGAGCAGGGGAGGTGTAGAGAGAGAGGGAGACACAGAATCTGAAGTAGGCTCCAGGCTCTGAGCTGTCAGCACAGAGCCCGACACGGGGCTCGAACTCACAAACTGCAAGATCATGACCTGAGCTGAAGTGGGACACTTAACTGACTGAGCCACCCAGGCGTCCCTCTAGTTCATGTATTTCAACTTCTGTACAGTATGCTATTTATATGACTTAACCAAATGTACCTATGCTCCCATGGTTTCCAATTTTCTGTTATTGTGAATAATGCTGTGATAAAAATCTGTCTATTGTGCATATGTATGACATTCTCTAGAAATAGAATGGGTGGCTAGTAAGCTATAAGCATCTCCACTGTTACTAAATATGCTGCATTACTTTACAAAGTGGTTATATCAATTTACCCCCTGCCCCCAGCAGATGACTTCCCCTCACTCCATGTCTTCCCCAATACCTGCTATTGTAAGCCTTCCTAACTGTTGTCATTTGGATGACATAAAATTGTGGCTTTAATGTACATCCCTCTGATGGTCAGTGAAAATTAGCAACCTTTCATAACAACCCTACAGCTTCATTTTTGTGAACTATTTGCTCCTTATTATTTTTCCATTTTTCTGTTGGGTTGTCTTTTTTCTTATTGAGTCGTAGGTTTTTTAAATATGTTGGCATGTATACATAACATACATTACCCTTGGACAGTTACATGTTCTGTAACTATTTTATACATCCGTGACTTGAATTTTCACTTTATTTGGGGAGTCTTATTAGACAGAAGTTTTAATTCATCACAATTAATTTTTTAATATTTTCCGTTATGGTGTTCACTTTTATGCCTTCTTTAAGAAATGTACCTTTACTCTGAGTTCATGATGATATTCTCCTGTTTTTTTTCTTTTAAAGGTATTAAAGTTTTGCCTTTTATACTTAGATATATGAATCCACCTGGAATTTGTTCTGCTATAAGATAGGGATCCAAGGCTAATTGCTATTTTTTTATTTAAGTAAACTAGGCCTAAATGTGATAGAATAACAGATATAGGAAGAAGTAAATATATCTTCATTCATTCATTCACTCACTCACTCTTATTCACTCATTCATAATGCTAAGTATCCATGGATTTATTGATATTCTAGCTAATCTCACCTATGTCCAGAATTCCAACTGCCAACCCCCTCAGTGCCTGGCACCAGCAAGGCTGGCAGTTGTCTGGGCAGGGTGACCTGAGCTTAAACTAGTCCCCATTTTTCCTTCTTGGGGTTGATCTCTGACCCTCTCTCAAAGTCAGGCTGGCTTCATGGACATGTGACCTGTGCAGATGCATGGGCCTTGTGCTTATAAGGGCCCTATGTTTGGTTTATGGTTCTGCTGTCATTATCTTAGAATTCTTAATAATTTTTTAACAAGAGAACCACACTCTGATTTTGCACTGGGCTCCACAGACTAAGGAGCTACTCCTGCCTCTAGCTGGTGTGTAGACCAAATGGTGGACCAGAGGCCCAGGGGAGCTCTGGGACTTATGCCTAAAGACTTACACTTGGGATTTGGGTAGTATCCTGGTTTCAGAAGTTAGTATAGTGAAAGGATCATTTCCACTGGCTTGAATACCTCTTTTAGGGGATTATGTGGGATTGTGTTTCCAGAGTGGTGCTGACATTGGATATATGACAGGACAAGTTCAGGGCTCTAAGCTACTTATTGTCCACTGCTAACTTTCGGTGTATGGTATGTTACCTCAGGGGTATGAGTTCCTGTGTCAACTCTCTCTTTATCCTATGCACTTTCTGTTGTTGGCACTCAGGGCAGTCATTCATCTCCACATAAGCTCAATGCCAGTGTCTATCCAGCAGTCCTCTAAGGGTGGCCATAACCGGTCTTGTCTGAGGACTTTTGAGATCTTCACAATGTCAATGGATCCTTCTTATCTGTGGTTTCACTTGCTTTCAGGTTGTTTTAAAGCTGTGTTAGTTGAGGGATGGACTTTCTTGCAGCAATGAAATGACTCCTTTTACTCTGCCCACAGACTCTAGCCTACTTTCCTTGCTTGAGTTCTATGTTGAAGTCAGGGATGTGGTCAACATTGAAAGAGTTCACATTCTAGGCATGTAATGATTATGGCCTAAAGAGTTCAAGAGAAGACAACTTTTATTGTGAAGAGTTTAAGAGAATAGAAATTTTATAGTGTAAAATTTCAAAAAGAAGTCATGACTATAAAGCAAATTATTGGTCACATTTTTCTGCATATCTCAGAAGGATTTGCATTTTTGGTCATCACCAACAAAGCGCAAAAGCAGCCTTTGAGAGATTCCCTAAAAGCCATCATTCATGATGGACAATGCAGTGTCATGACTACCAGTGCAACCAGCATTGAATACATTGTATTGTAGAACTGCAGAGGCAAAAATGTCCATTTGTTTCAATATAAATAGGTTCTTAAGAGTAACAGCATTGTGGTTAATAACAGGGTTGCTCTTTTTTTTTTTTCCTAAAGTCAGAGAGATGAAATTAAGCAGGAACCACATATTTGACAATAAAGAACACAAAGAAATGGTATTGAGATATTATGAAGGGTCTTCATATACAGTGATTAGAGAATAAAAAATCATATAGCTACCTCTTTTCTCCATGTTACTCTAAATCTTCTTCAATAAATCACTATATTTCAATAGTCACAGTGACTTTCATAATTTTTTACATGCGTTTTGTAATTTTGTTAATCAACTTGTTTATATAGACAGAAGTCCCATTAAAAATATTTGCCCAGGGTCCCTCCAATTCAAGCACCATCCAAATCACCAACTATGGGAAAGCTGCCCTCTGAGCAGGAGCATTCATATTGGAAAGCTATGTAAATGGAAGATAAACTTTTATGGTTTAAATTATTGGTAGTTTAGAGTTTATCAAGCAAGCATTTCCCATTACTCCATTTCTTTGTATCACTGCTATTCATCCCTAACTATTTGAGCCTACACATCTTCAGAAAGCTTTTCTTGCCTTTCCTTTTTCTATATTATCCCCATTTTCTCTCCACTCAGAGTTGGGTTGGATTATTCTTCTTTGGATTTCCATGAATCCTGTGCTTTTCTCTATCACTGACCAACCACATATTCTGCTGTTCATCTGTTTGCTTCTTCTATTAGACCATGGACACCTTGAGGGCAGGGATTTCTGCCCATGAATTTTAGTATCTAGCACCATGCTTAGGGTTTGGAGTGTAGGGATGAGAAAATGTGGATTCTAGAGCCAACTTTGCCACTGTTTTCCTACATAATCTTAGCCAAGTTATTTCCTTATTTCCTTCCTCCCTCCCCCCTTCCTTCCTCCCCCCTTCCTTCCTCCCCCTTCCTTCCTTCCTTCCTTCCTTCCTTCCTTCCTTCCTTCCTTCCTTCCTTCCTTCCTTCCTTAAAATTTCTTCTCCTTCTCCTTCTTTTGCCAAGCTATTTTAATTCCCTGAGCTCAAATATCCTCTTTCATAAATTGTAGGTATTAATGATGACTTTTCATGGCTGTTCTAACAAATAAATACAATAACATGTGAGAAGTACTTTAAGCTATCTGAATCATGGGTGACCTTCAAAAGATGGTAGCTCTTATTATAGTAGATGCTCAATAAATATTTGTTGAATTAATGAATTCAGCAATGATCTGAGAATGTTTTATGTGCCAGACATTGTTTTAGGCACCAGAAATTCAGCAATGAACAACCAGTAATAAAATCCTGCTCCCCTGGAATTTATGTTCTAATAGGAGAAGACAGTAAAAAATATTCAGGAAGTCAGAAGGAGAAACATAAGCAGAAAGGGGAGCTAGAAATGCTAATGTGAGAAATTGCCATCTTATATAAGGATGGTCAGGGAAATAATTACTGGTAAGGTAACATGAGCAGGGAAATAAAGAGAAGAAGTGAGCCATGAGAATGCCTGGGAAGAGTATTCTAGGTAGAGGCTAGCAATGGTGAACATCTTGAAGCAAGAGTATACTTGGTGAATGCATGGAACAGCAAGGAGGCCAGTATAGCTGAAGAGGGTAATCAAGGGAAAGGGCAGCAAAGAAGAGGTCAAAAGGGCTGAAAGTAAGGGACATATGATGTAGGTAGGGCCTTGCAGATCACTGTAAAGACTTTGTATATTTGTTCCTCTGAGTGAGATGAGAAGCCACTGAGGGATTCTGAGCAGAGAAGTATCACCGTATGGTTTTAATTTCAGAGGATCACTCTGGCTTTTAAGGGTAGACAGAATAAATTGTAGTGAGTATATATGTAGAAGAGCCAGGGAGGCAACAGCAGAAGTGGGGCTATCAGTTAGGAGCTTATTTCAAGAATCCAGGGGAGCCATAGGGTGTTTTGGGCTAAGGAGATAGAGGTAAAAGTGATGAGGGTGATAAGAAATCTGTACATATTTTTATCATAGGGTCAATAAGGTATGTTAATGGATGGGCTGTTGGACAAGAAAGAGGAATCAAAGATGATTTCAAAGATGAGAGAGGTCAAAGGAGATGGATGAAATTACCTTTTATAGATACAGGAGAGACTGCGGGAAAAGCAATTCTGGGGATTAAAAATTTTAAGTTAGGTTTTAGACAAACCATTTCATATGCCTATTAGATATCCAAACCAAGATGCTGAGTAAGTGATTGAATATATGATTTAGGAGTTGAGCGAAGAGATCTGGGTAAAGACATACATTTAAGAGTCATCAAAATACCACACAATTTCATCCATATATGGAATCAAAAAACAAAACAAATGGGTAAACAAACAAAAAACAGAATCATACCTATAAATACAAAGAACAAACTGGTGGCTGCCAGAGGGAAGGGGAGCAGAAGGAAGGGCAAAATGGGTGAAGGGGAGTGAGAGGTACAGACTTCCAGTTATGGAATGAATAAGTCATGGGAATAAAAGGCACAGCACAGGGAATATAGTCAATGATATTGTAATGGTGTTATAAAGTGACAGATGGTAGGTATACTTGTGCTGAGCATAGCGTAATATACAGAGGTGTTGAATCACTATGTTGTATACTTGAAGCCAATGTAACATGGTGTGTCAACTATACTAAAAAAAAAAAAGTACAAAGAGTTTAGAAGTCATCAGCTGATACATGGTATTTTAAGCCATAAGACTAGATGAAATCAAGTACATAATGCTAACTGAGAAAATAAGAGATCCAAAGACCAAACTCTGGGATACTTCAATGTTTAGAACCCAAGGAAATGAAAGTGAATCAGTAAAAGGTGACCTGGAAAGAAAATTAAGAGCAAGAGGTTTCCTAAAGCCAAAGGAGGAATGCAATTTGAGAAGACGTGCGTGGTCTATTGGGTTAAGAGTTGCTGGTATTATTACTTCATTATAGAGAGTGGTGACATAGAATGCTTTTGTCATAGAGTATATTCTGCTATAGAATCAGCAGTTCTGGGCTCAAATCCATCAGCTGCTTTCTCTGTCAAATGTGTATGTGAATTCCTGAACACTATTTTATAAGGTTACCATGGGTCCTAAATAAAATAATAGTTGTGAAGACATTTGGTGAACTGCTTTATCTACTGTTCATATGTAACATACACTCATTAATACCAGCTCTATGCCAGGACCTGATCTGGGAAATAGGGACAGAGAGCAAAACATACTTCATAATTCTCCGCCCTTAGGGAGATCAAGTTTGGTTTGTGTGTGTACATGTGTGTGTGCATTATGCCAACACTACAGTATGTGCAGTTCTGGAGGAATTCCCAGAGCACTACAGTAGCACAGAGGAGGGTAAGGGTAAGTGGGATTGATAGTAAAATGGCAGCCCCAAGAGACCACAAAAATTGGACAGGAGGGAAGATTCTTGGGAGCTCATTTCTCAAGCATGTATCACAGAAGTGGCAGAGTAGGCCCCTGAAATGCCAGTCATTTTTATCTTTCTCACCTTCTGACTCACTTGAAGCATCAGCACTGTTAGCTGAATCAATACTTTCTCCTTGACCTAAGCAATTGATTTTCACAATATCCTTCTTTGTCACAGATAGAAGACTAAGTAGAAACACATAAAGACTGTTATGCTCTGAGAGGAAGCAAAAGAGAACACGGGAGAGCTCTTTGCTGGTAGAGGTGGATTACTGGGTGGCAGTGAGCTCAGGGGGAGCTGGGAATTCTGGGCCAGAAGACGGTTGAGAAAGGAGAAATTTAGGTAGCATCCCAGTAGGCTGCTGACAGTTCTGGATTTGCTGCTGTCAGGAAGATGGAAGGAATTCATGCTGCCAAGTCCAGGACTAGGCAGATGATAGTAGTCAGAGGGTGAGGCAGGCAAACAAGCTACATTCCAGCAGGCTGACAAGTGAGGCCAGAGCAACAGTAGTCTGAGTGGCACAAACCTTATTCAAAGGCCAAGGTCACTGCCACCCAGCCTACTCTCCCTAAGAGCAGGAGCCACTTAACAGCCACTTACAAGCTCTGCACATCTAAGTCCAACAAGGAGAAATAAATCCCAGTCCTTCCAAAGACCAGTGATTCTCAACCCTTGCTACACATAAGAATAATCTGGGACATTAAAAAAAAAAATAAAAACAATGCCTGAGCATAGCTTCTGATTCAGTGAAGGATAGGCAATTTGTTTTTTGTTTGTTTGTTTGTTTGTTTCTGGTTTTTTGTAAGTAGTCCAATGAGCAGCCATTATCAAGAACCACAGCCTTAAACCATCCTAAAAACAACCTGGTGCACTTGGAAGATCCCTGACCTTGTCCTTCCTTCCCTCCCTCCCTCCTCTCACTCAACAAGTATTTATTGAGTGTTACTATGTACTATAGACCCAGGTTAAAATCACAACTCAGATAATTAGCAGCTGTGTGATTTGGGGCACATTACTGCTGTTAACTTCAATTTTATCCAAATGAGAAAAATAAAACTACCTGTTTTATAGGGTTGTTTAGAAGATCACCAAAAATTACACGCTAGAAATGCTTTCAAATAGTATGCCCTTGATAATTGTGCATTTCCCTACTCTTTTTCTTAATGAATTGGAAAGGGGAAAGGTTGCTGTGGGGAGAGAAAGAAGAATGTAAGAGCACTTGTTCAGTGACTTGGGGGAAGCAGCACCCAGCAAGTCAGCCCACTGCCGATCACTGTTTCCGTGACACTTAGCACTCTGCATTGTTCTTGTGGCTAAGGGAAGGTCTTCAGGTCTGGGTCCTGCCCAGACCCCGAAGTCATATAGGACCTGGGTTGCTAAAGCCCTGCTACCAATCTGTGCATAGATCTGTTGGACTCTGTACATGGGTCTGCACTTGGCAGGACTGGAGGGGCACAGACTGCACTAAGGCAGACTTAGGTTTAGCCTGGTTCGGTCACTTAGGAGCAAACCACTTAACATCTGAGCCTCTGTTTATTCATTTTTATATTAGGGATAAGATTATTTATTTGGCTCACAGACTGCGGATTTAAACATCCCGGGTTTGAGTTCTGATTTTGGCATTGTTTCCTCTTATAGAATAGAGATAATAATAGTATGCACATTATGAGCTATTCTGAGAATACAATAATCCATTTAAGGTACTTGGGACACTATCTGGCATATAGTAGGCTTTTGGTGAATATTGGCTGTTATTATTATTTCTGTTATTATTATCATCACCTCTTTGACTGCCCGTGGAATACTATGAACAGCTGAGCAGCCCAGCCACCAATATACGCACCAATACACAGAGAGCTAATTAATCCATTAAAGCAGCAGCTTCAATGACAGCTGGGAATGTGTACAAATCATGTTGTTTTTTCCAGACCTGTCATCTCACACAGGATAATGGCTCCCAGGTGGGCCCAGTATTCTGTATGATGTTCCTGGGGAACTCCCACAGGGGTTTCAGGTGGCATGAAAGATGGGATCTTTACCAGAGCTTTTCAGAGAGGGGAAAATAAACGACCTCATAGCATCCCTTCTCACTCAGCCTGCGCTTCTGTGGCTCACCATGTGGCCATTTTGTGCCTTGAATGCCTAACTATTGAGGCCTAAACAACAGATTAAGGTCCAGAGGAGCTTACTGGCAGACTTAGTAATGATCACTGTTGATAACCACTCTCCTACAAATAGCATTTTACAGTTTACAAAATCTTTTCATCCATATTGTCTCTTTTGATTCATGTATTTACTGAAAACTCACTGAGTATTTACTATGTATCAGACTCTGTGTGAAGTAACAGTCAGTCAACAAAATATTATGTTTAAACACTGAGGGTATACTGGTAAACAAGACTCCAGATGTGAATCATAAAAGGCCCCAGCAGTTCACAATCAAATTGGACAGAATTGGAGTACACGAAAGAATAGAAAAAGTACAGTCCCTGTGATGGAACCAGGGGATGTGTGGGCGGGGTAAAAACAAGAGAGTGACAGTTCTATCTGGGAGAAGATTGACAAGAAATACTTCATACCTGGGACCTTTGTACCTTCAGACCAACTCATAAGTTCCAACTGATCCGGCTGCCATACCTCAGTCAGTCCTGCCACCTGGTTCTCCCAGATGATGGAGGCCCACCTACATGCCTGATTTCTGAGCAGTGCCTACTCCTTATTTTTTCTAAGTCTGTATGTCATCCCCTGAGTGGTCATTAAGGCTTGGAGTTTTCAAAATATGGCTTCCATCCCATAATCTTGGTTACACCTCATAATAACTAAATATAATAACACCTACTCTTTGAATCCTGTAGAATTACTGTATTAAAAGAGATCATGAATGTAGAAATAATGCCAATGATATAAGGGACCTTAACTGAATGCCTAATATCAGGTACTTGATTCAAATTTTTGCACATCCTCACATATTTTTTTCCCTACAAATAGATACTAAGCCCTCCATTTAACATAAAAAGTTCAGTGACTTGTGTTAGGTCGTATAAGTAATAGGTAGCTAAGTTTGTCTATTGCAAAAATCCTTTTATTATTATTATGTGACTCTTTATATCACACTGTCTACCCAAAGTGAAAGTATGTACATACATACATACATAAAACTACAAAGCATTTATCATGTGCAAAGTAGGCATTTTTATATGATACAACAACCATAGGAGATATTATCTTTTTAAAAACAATTAAAAAGATAAGGCAACCAATGATCAAGGATGATGAAAACAATCAAATAGTTAATAGTAGAGCCTCAGTTTGAACTCAAGCTGGTTTAACTCAAAAGTCACTGGCTTTCCACTATACGTCACTACCTCTTCCTGAGACCCCTGGACTAGCTTTGGTCATTCTGCTAGCTACCAGTTGCTTTCCCTCTTTGGGACTCATTTTCCCCCTCTGAAAAATTATGATCTCTGAGAGATGTTTCAGCTTTAACGTTTTCAGGTTTTATGATGTAAACAGGTGGAGATGAAAGGCAGACAAAAAGGTATTCTGAACTGAGAAAAGCAGGACTGCAACATTGTAAAGACCAGGTAATATTTAGGAAATGTCAGACATGTTATGGGGCTGGAGTAAAAGCAACTCCATACTTTGGGGAGGGGATCAGAGAAGCCTTCATTTCCAGCTAGACCTTGAAGGATGAGGAGTTTGAAATGTTAAAAAGATGAGCGTTATTTCTTTTTTTCTTTTTAAAAATTTTTTTTTCAACGTTTATTTATTTTTGGGACAGAGAGAGACAGAGCATGAACGGGGGAGGGTCAGAGAAAGAGGGAGACACAGAATCGGAAACAGGCTCCAGGCTCTGAGCCATCAGCCCAGAGCCTGACGCGGGGCTCGAACTCACGGACCGTGAGATCGTGACCTGGCTGAAGTCGGACGCTTAACCGACTGCGCCACCCAGGCGCCCCGATGAGCGTTATTTCAAGAAAACGGGAAATACATACAAAGGACTCAGAGGCCTGCAGTTACCAAGTATGTTTGGAGAATGGTGATTTGTCTGATGTGGCTTTGTTCCAGGAAGGAGCAGAATAATCAAGGGAGGGAGGTTGTGGGGCCAAGCTCACTGCAACGGTAGCTCTGGCTTCAGTCTGATTTGTTGAGCTGTATGCCTGTGCATGGCCACTTGTGTTCCTCATCTTCATTAAGGTACCACACAGGTCCTGACAATTTGAGATTATGTAACTAAGCTGGAGTAGTACTTTTACAGAGTGAATAATTAAAATAATTATCTAGACACACACACGTATGTGTACACACATGCACACACATCTGCCTTTTATGTGGTCAGCTCAAAAGAAAAACGTATGGATGTATCTTCTGAATACTCTTTTGTTCTTCTGTTGATCATAAGAGAGATAGGTATCAGAGTATAAAATCATAATAGAGAGCACCGGCTCTTGTTTTATTGGTATTGTGAGAATTCCTTGTCTTGCTGAAGTTTAAGGATATACATCATGTTAATAATCCCTTATGAGGTGCTGTGGAAATGCTCAGAAGCCATGTATGTCTTCTGCAGGATGGATGTATGAAACACAAGCTTCTGGCTAACTTTCAGATCACATCTCACATGGGCAATGGCAGGATCCTCATCATTAGTAGCTTGAAGCCTATACACATACAGAAAACCACCCTATCAGTGGAAGACTTCACAGCTGGGTCCAAGTTCATGTTTTCCACTTCTCCCTTGCCCTTTGCTTTTCTATGAAGTTCACAAATATATTCAAGTCTTACAACTTTAAATCCTCAAAATTCTCCCTTTTACATCTTCCCCAGGTAAACAGAACATCTTTTCTCTTCACTTCACATACATTCCATCAAAGAGTTGTCTGTAATTACTGCTTCCACTTCTCCGGTTCCTCAACCTAAACTGGGTACTATCTCCACCTCCCTTGAAATCATACTCACCAAGCCAAGCAATGATCCTACTGAAGCTAAATCTTCTCAGTCATCATTTTATGTTTTTTAATACTATTTTGGTGTTTGACTCTTTTCACCATTCCCTTTACCTTTGGCTTCACTGACACTGTTCTATCTCAATCTCCTTCACTCACTTTTCCTAATTTACCCATCCCTTAAATTCTGATGTTCTCAAAGTCCCTGTCTCTCAATATAAAATTTCTCCATCCCCTTACTCACCTGTTAAGTATACATTCAGCGAAGACCTACAGAAAGGAATCAGACCAGATCCCTGCATTCACAGGGCTCATAGTCTAATGGCAAGAGAAATACGTAAACAGACAATAGTACACAGAATTAGATACTGTTTTGTCTTCACTCTGCTGGATTAAGACAATGTAATCTGACAACAAAGGCAATATTAGCAGAGGCCTTCTGCTTCTTCCAGTGGGGTAGAGACAACTTAACATCTGCCTACCTGAACACATTTTGAAAGGCTACAAATGTCCAACCTATCATGTCAGATTTGAGTATCCAAAAGAATAATCACTCAATGATATTAAAAGTATTCTATCATTTGATCTCTTGGTTCATTCCATTGCATCATATTTGGGAGGCAGCATATTGCAGAGGAAGAGCACAGCTTTTAGGGGAAAAAAGGCTGGAGCTGGAATTCTGGCTTCATTTTAAACTATCTGTATTATCTCAGGTTACTCACAAATGCTCAAATGCTCTGACCTTTTTTTCCCTCATCCATAAACTGCATAATATTTTCTTATAAAACTGTTATGAGGATTTCATACAAGAAGCTCCTTGCACAGTTTCTGGCACTTAGTATTAAGAATGGACATCAGCTCGAGCTTTCTTTTATTTCAAATGTGGGACTAACTCAAAAAGAAGACAGAATGTGGGCAATCAAGTGTGTATTTCTGCTCAGGTAACGAGGCGTGATGCATTGGAGAAAGGGCCCAAGATAGGATTGTTTTAAATAAAAGTCCTAAATTCCCTTTCAATTTCCTTGTTCAAATCACTTAAGGGGAGATTTCTGTAGTTCTGCTAATGAAGTCATCCTCAAAATCACTTTCAGACAGACTATTGCTCAATAATAAACTAACTGCATGATAATACACACACCCGAGCCCCCAAGTTGGGTGATTTTTTAAGATCAGAATCCATACAAACAGTCATTGAGAGTCTTAAGGGGGTCATTTGCGGAGATTGGATTTCTCCAAAAGAAAAGAATATACCCGTTTTATTCTCTTTATTTTGCCAGCTCATCAAGAAGAAAACGATGAAAAAACGCTAATGCCTATGGTACAATTCATCACAGGGAATTTTATGGCAGAAAAATGTTTTCAATTTATAATGGCAGTAATAAGTGACATTGGGCAAAGGCTGAAAGAGACTTTTTTTTCTTCTACCAGGAGTCAGCTAGGAATAGAAGAGGGATGTAATCATTACTCATCCCTGGATGCTGAATGTTCAAAGGCATCTTATACAACAGCATGCATTTTATTACCCTGCTGTACATCAGGCAGAAAAATTTTACCAAAACTTTAACTCCCATGCCCTGTTTATCATAATGGAGTCCAATTAAGATCACATCATGGGTAAAAGGGAGGGTCTTCTCCTTGTCAGAACCACAAATCTGACTTTGATAAGTCCAACAAAACAGCCAGTCCTAAGAAGGGAGCCATTTTAAAGTGTTTTTTTTAAAAAATACACTTTAAATGACTCTAGCACTGATGAAACACACACACACACACACACACACACACACACACACCTTCCATTGTTAGAGTTTTCTCATAAATGGAATGCATTGGTAGAAACCTTGTTGAACACGGTTTCCAAGACCCACTGTGCATTCTTCTATGCTCTCTTATTAAACTCTCCTGTTTATAGATGGGAAGTCACCAAGAGGTGTGAGTAGTTACTATCACCATGACCATCATGGAAATTCTGCCCCTAAACCCCCATATCATCTTCATCATTAAACTTTATTCGTCATTCACTATTTATTCCTTCATTTACATTAGAAAACTCAAATCAGCAAATATTTACTATATGACAATGTGTCAAGCATTAAAACTTTAACAGTGATTATGACATGATCCCATATATCTTAGGCAAAGAGTTCCTAATTTATAGCTAAGTAAACAATCACACCAGTGTGTGAATGCATGATAAGAGCTCTACTAGAGGGTATGCAAGGTATTAAGATTCAGAGATAACAGGAAGGAATAATATATTTAGCATGGAAGGGTTGAGACAATGCTTCCTGGAGGAGATGCTCTTCTTTTAAGTTGAATTGTGATGCATGAATGGACATTTTTATAATAGGAAATGGATAGAAAGGCAATGACAGGCAGAAGAAGGAACAAGATGTGCAAAATGGAAGAATGTATGACATAGCATTCATGGAATGTTCACAGAACAGGAAGTATGGAGCTTAGCTGAAGGGCAAAGCCTAAGGGTGTTGACTGAATTACTTATGGTAGGTAAAGTGCTGTTCTCTGTGCTCTGGAATCACAGATGTGAAAAACACATAGCTGCTGATCTCAACTACTATACTTCACACTCAGAGAAACTACCTTCATTGACATGTATTCCGGCCAGGCAAGTCACTTGACTCAGCTTTGTATTTTTATTTGTTTGTTTTTGTTTTTTGTTTCTCTGTGTTTGTTTTGTCTTGTGTTTGGTGGTCTTTGTTTTATTTTTTGACACACCTAAATGAAGAGAGAGTAAAACATGTGAAAGTCTGGGGTCAGAAATATCTCTACATCAGGGGCACCTGGGTGGTTCAGTCGGTTAAGTGTCTGACTTCAGCTCAGTTCATATCTTGCGGTTTGTGAGTTCGAGCCCTGCGTCAGGCTCTGTGCTGACAGCTCAGAGCCTGGAGCCTTCTTCGGATTCTGTATCTCCCTCTCTCTCTGACCCTCCCCAGCTTGTTCTCTGTCTCTCTCTCTCAATAATAAATAAACGTTAAAAAAATTAAAAAAAAAAAAGATATCTCTCTGTCAGAGGGAACAGGTACAACCCTAAGGAAGAAATGTTCCTAGGGATCCAAGGAATAGCAAAAAGGCTGAGAAACTAAAACAAACTAAGGAAAGAGAAGAATGGTAGGAAATAAAATAAGAAAAAAACTTTGGGGCCAGATCATGTGAGACTGCATGAGCCATAGGAAAAGTTTTGGATTTTATTCTCTGTGAATGATAAACCACTGAAGGTTAAAAACTGGGAAATTAGATTATTTGGCTCTCATTTTATTTTATTTTATTTTATTTTTTTAATTTTTTTTCAACGTTTATTTATTTTTGGGACAGAGAGAGACAGAGCATGAATGGGGGAGGGGCAGGGAGAGAGGGAGACATAGAATCGGAAACCGGCTCCAGGCTCTGAGCCATCAGCCCAGAGCCTGACGCGGGGCTCGAACTCACAAACCGCAAGATATGAACTGAGCTGAAGTCAGACACTTAACCGACTGAACCACCCAGGTGCCCCATATTTGGCTCTAATTTTAAAAGGAGCAATCTGTTTGCAGGGCAGAATAAATGAAGGAAGAAACTGTTAGGAGGGCGTATCTTCATGACAAAATGATTAGGACTTGAGCTAGAGTGGTAATGATGGAGATGAGAAATAAGGACATATTTTGAATAACATTACTTAACTGCCTCTCCCCCATTTTACTCAAGTCCTCAAATGCCCAAATTTTTCATTCTACAAATAGAGAAACTGAGACCTAGAGGGGGACATGTCCAAGGCCATACAGTGGGTCCATGGCAGAGAGAGACATGGAATCCAAGCATCCTGCCTGTTTTCTTTGGCCTCCCAAAGTTTTCCATTATATCTTCCCCAAATCAATTCCATTGTTTTTCATAGACTACAATACCATCTTCCTGGTGGCATTTTAAGAAAACCAGACGGCATTCAGCAGAAAGTCTGCCCAGCATCAAGACAAAGCAGGACTTTGATGTACTCCAATTGGAGCAGAAAAGATGTGTGGAAAATACCAAGCAAATGTTTGGACTCAGAATCCAAAATAACATGTACTTAACTTTGCAATTTAAAAAGTTAAATTCAAACATGTGTCTTGTTGGTTTTCTAGAAAATATAGAATCTTGTAGCATAAAATTAAATAAATACCAGCCCCAACTTGTGGTCTCTCCCTTCCTCTCTCAAGTTTTGTTTTGTTTTTTTTCAGTTATTTTCAAAGTCCTTCATTCTCCAAATTGGTAACTTTCCATATGTTTGGACTCATGAAGCAACTGGTTCACACTGGCTAATACCATAACACAAGAGAGATACTCATTTCCTAGTTGCATTATACGTGTTCTGTCCTCTGGACCTTTACTCATGCTGCTTCTCTGTCTGGTATGCTTCCTCAATGCCTTTTCTTGGTCCGAAAATACTCTTTGCAGCCTCCTTCTTCAAAGGCTCTTCCCTAATTCTTCTTGTCATTTAACTGAGTACTCTATTCCTCTCAAATCTCACTGCAAAGAAATCTATGAAATCCTCAGTCTCTTCATCTTTACAGTGGGAATAAAAATATTTCTACCTGTCTCATATTGTAAAGATTAATGAATATCCATAAAATTGCTTTGAAAAGGGTAAAGTGCTCAATTATTAGTATTAATTTTTCTTCCTCCCTCCCTCCTGTCTCTATTTTCCTTCCTTCTTTCTTTCTTTCTTTCTTTCTTTCTTTCTTTCTTTCTTTCTTTCTTTCTTTCTTTCTTTCTTTCTTTCCTTCCTTCCTTCCTTCCTTCCTTCCTTCCTTCCTTTCTTTCCTTCCTTCCTTCCTTCCTTCCTTCCTTCCTTCCTTCCTTCCTTTCAGTTCTTAGTTAAAAATACCATTCCTTTGCTAGAGAGAGAAGGTTCCCCAAACATATAAATGCAACAGACATTTGCAGTCAGCTACCTGATGTCTAAGGTAACTAATAAGTAGCACCCCTTCAGAATCTAAGGCCAGTCTGGGGCCTCTTCCTGGCAGATCAGTCCCTATATCATGTTTATGTCTTACTCACTTCTCCCTTCCACCAAATAACATCCACAAACAAAACTCTCAAAAATAACTTGGGTAGACAGAGAAAGACAAATACAACATGATTTCACTTACATGTGGAATCTAAAAAACAAAACAAATGAACAAACAAAACAAACTCTTACATACAGAGAAAAAACTGGTAGTTGCCAGAGGGGAGGTGGGTGGGGAATGGGTGAACTAGATGAAGGGGATTAAGAGGTATAAACTTCCAGTTATAAAACAAATAAGTCACAGAGCTAAAAAGTACAGCATAGGGATTATAGTCAATAATACTTTTAATATATATAGCAATTGCATTGTAATAATATTGCATCGTGATACATGGTGACTATACTTATGGTAAGCATGGAGTCATGTATAGAACTGTCAAATTGCTATGGTGTACACCTGAAACTAACATAACATTGTATGTCAATTATACTTCAATAATAAATTAAAAACATAATTGTAGTAGCCCCTCCCAACAAAAAGGAATGAGGTCTGCCACCCTCTAGTTCAACCTAGAATAGTTCTTGTTTCAGTTTTGTATTTTACATGAGATTTTGTTTGAGAAAAGAGTTCCTTTGCTCTAAAAAAGCTTTCAAATAAATGTTCTGACCCAAAGCCCTCCTTTTAGAGATGCAAAAGTTAGAACTCAGAAAAGGGAAGGAAATAGTAGCCTAAGGCTACTGTGGACGAGCCTTTCAGAGCCAGGTGAAATAACTTCCAGACTGAGGATAAGCCATTTCCTGGGTGTCATCTCTAACCTGTCTTACCTCCTGGAAGGTTTTTCTGACATCAAATGAGCTAATGCACTGACTCCCTGGGCGCTTCTTACTTACTTTCCAGAACACATGGCTGTCATCATGCTCATTTTGGCTCATTCTTCTGGTTTTATGTACCAAGAGCCTGGCAATCAGGATCCAAATCCAGGTAGCATGAGGAAGAACCTTTGGAATCCTCACTCCAATCAATTTCTTGAAGGTATTTTGGGTCAGTGTCCATAGATTGCTGCTGAGTCTTCTAAGAGAATTTCTTTTCTCCCAATATAAGGAAGAAAAGAAAAAGCCTCACCATTTCAATAACAGGCTCTGGTGCTTCAAGGCCAGGAAATGGTAACCTCCTTTCTCCTCACTGACTGTAATGAGCTTTAAAAGGTGAATGGTTTATAAGAACAGGAGAAAACTAAAATGACCTTGGGTCGCTGGAGGTGTTTAGGAAAGTAGTGATTTGACTGTTGCGGGAACAAATGGCTGCTAAGTCTCTGAAGACAGACAACAAAATTTCAGGGACTTGTAGGTCTCTTCTTCAAAGCTATCATGCAGACATGCATGAACTGAACTCTAGACAGCTCTCAAGTGAAACCAAAGTCACAAGTCCATTTTATTCTTTTCCATTACACCAGTCCATTAAAGCTTACCCCTCTGAATCTCCATTTCTTTTTCTCTAACATAGAGACAATAATATCTACCTTATAAGATTGTCATGATGGTTCAATGGAAAGATGTAGGGAAGGCTCTTTGCCCATTTCTGCATTACAATGATGATAAATAACAATACCTCTCACTGAGCACTTACTATGTGACAGATTCTAAGCATATTACTTGTATTAATTAATTATATCTTCAAAACAACTCTTTGAGGTTTATTATTATCTCCATATTGCAGATAGGGAAACTGAAGCATAGAAAGGTTAAATTACTTGCCTAAGATCATACAGCTTCATAGTGATAGAGATGGGACTCCATCTAGGTGGTCTGACTGCATAGCTTGAACTTAACGCCCGTCTCCCAATAAGTAGGAGACTTAATTATTTTTATGAATGAGATCAGCACCAAAAAGGAGAGACGCAAGTGTGGTGTCTTAGAAGACCTCACAATCCTCAACAGCAGGCAGTCCTGCTGAGATGATCCAGAACATAGAAATACTTGATGGTTCCTTTCAAAATGGCTCTGCCGACAGAATGCTGGATCCCCACCCTTTGCTCTTTGGCATTAATTAAAACAAAGGAGTTAATCAAGATAAACTTCCACACCTGCCCAGCACAAGCCTGGAAGTTTATCATGTCTAAATATGTTTCTCATGCATTTACTGCAAATTAGTTTCTGAAAGTGAATTTCAAGGTCTAGTGACTCTGAGGTTCCCTAACTCCGTTTTCATTAAGTTTTCACAAATGATCTACTGTTGCATTATTCTTTTATAGTGCAGATTTAAGGCCCCACTATGAAAAGCAATTATGCTGTCAGAAAAGTGTATTTTGACTTATTAAAAAATCTGAAAGGTTTCAGAAAACTATTTATTTAGGTTCTCATTGGGAGGGTATTTTGACAGTCCTCAGAAAGAAAGCACTTTTCTGTTGCATACTATTTGGAGTAGCCTAATAAGACCGTTCTAAAAAGTATATGTGGAACAGTAGAACAAGCACAGTGCAGGGCATCAAGAAACCCTGAGGGTTACTTCTGGAAGAGAAGCCTTGGGCCTCCCTGTCCTCATTTGAAAAGTAAAAGAGCTGCACATAGTAATTTCTAGAGTAACAGGAGCACAGAGATTCTATGATTACAGCTGCCTATAATGAGCACTTAACATGTCTCTCACATAGTTCTATTAGGAATATGTTCAACCTGGAGAGACAGACCATATTATTCCCATTCTTTAGATAAGTAAACTGAAGCTTAAAAAGTTTACACCGCTTACCCAAAGTCACTCACTACATGCTAAATTTGTGACCTTTATTGTAGCATATTCTAAGGGCTGCTATTCAGAGAAAAAAAGAACACAGAATAAACTATTGATGCATTATACAATATGGACGGTTGACTGACAGAAGTCAGATATAAAAGAGTTCATACTATATAAGCTTATTTATGTGAAGTTCCAGAACAGAACTAATCTATGGTGATAAAATCAAGAGTTGCCTACGGTGTGATGGAGAGTGAATGGGAAGAGCCACACAGGGACTTTCTGGGAGTGATGAAAATAGTTTAAATTTTTACTGGGATGGTTACACAGTTGTAGACTTTATCAAAGCCCATGGAATCCAATGTCTAAACTCAGTGTATTTTACTGCATAAAAAAACTAAAAAAAAAAGTGTATATGGATGGTGGGCAGTTTGTTTGCAAGTCTTATAAGTCTTATGCACAGATGCCTATCTGCAAAGACTCTGCTTCTACTAAAATTGATAAGGTTAGGGCAGTGTGTTCTCCTTTGGGAATCAAGAGAACTGGTGTAGGGATCCTCTCTGTCAGATATTCATTCACCTATACAGATCTCTGATGCTAGGGAAGACTCCTGCACTAAGGGAATGAAAGTTTGAAGCCCCATGTTTGCACTTTCTTCATGAATGACCTTATGTAAATTGTGCCTTTTTATTAGGAGTTTCTTCATTTTAAAATAAAGGGTTTGGATGTAGTGGTCTCTAAGCTCCTTTCCAGCTCTAATCTTCTCTTATTTTGCACTAAGGTGACTGTTTCACATCAAGCCTCCACACCTGATTGCTTTCATTATAGAAAGCTGGACAGAATGCAGGAAAGGCACAAAAGCTAAAGTAAGAAAGATGGTTCAGGTGGGATATGGATTTAGCCCATCCACATTCTCTTATATGGTCATTATCAGTGAAATAGTGTGAAGTGTAAAATAGTAGGATGAGGACTCAGATTAAAATTCCAGTTTAGCTCCCAGTCCATGGCCAGGATCAGTGCTCAGCTGTATCTTATTTTACTTTGGTATGCCTTCTCTGTTCTAGATACTGCCCAATGCCCTTAATGGATGGTTCTTCATCTCATTCTGACAACAATCCTGTAGAGTAGGCATCATTATCCCATTTTATAGGTGAAGACATTAATGCTTTGAAGGGTTAAATAATTTGCCTGAGATTACATGGCATTCCTATGGTGAAGCTGGAACCTGACTCATAAATCCCTACTTTGAACCTCTATTTTAACAGACAATGTCAACTCTACAGTTACCCTATGGCAAGCAAGTGTAAGAGACTTAGTTTGTGACCAAGATCAGTCATCAGCGATAAGACAGGAGTGAGAAAGACTTTGGCAGACATTATTTTTGAGAAATATTGTGGATCAAAAGAAAAATGAATTCTAGAAAGAATTTGGAAGAAAAAGAGAACTACAGTTTTGTCACCTACTTTTGTTAGGCAGTAAGAGGTACAACAGGAGCAACTAGAAGATTTCTATTTCATTGAATTCTAAAATATCCCATTTGTTATAGGTATTACCAGGTTTGTATAGATCAAATGATTGACTCAAAATTGCCAGACTTAAAGCCTTACCTTAGTTGAGCACTTGATCCCATCTCTTGTCCATGCTGTGTGTGTGTGTGTGTGTGTGTGTGTGTGTGTGTGTGTGCGCGCGCGCACATGTACACATGTATGTGTGCACCTATGTGTTTTGAGACAGTACATATGCACAACAGAATAAAAGTTGAAGTATGGGTGCTAGAGAAGTCTTCAAGCAAATTCTTTTTCTTTTTTAGTTGATATGAATGGTACCAAAAATTCATTGACTTGGTGATACTCTCATAACTGTTTGTGGTTATAATTTCAAAATGCCAAGTTATCTATTTGAAATATGGCATAGAAAATAAGGCACAGATGAAGTTATTTTATAATATATTTCCTGGCTAGTTAATTGTAGAAATACCAGCTTTCAGAGTAAATTGCCCTATTACAGCCTCTTCCAACTTCCTAGTAAAATATACAGGAAAGACAAAGAAGTAACAAGAACTTACAATATCCAAATTAGAATGACAATCAATCTATTGCCAGAAACTGAGAGTTCCTCCTATGAAGTCTAATAATTGCCAGAGCTGGGTTAAAGTAAACAGTCAGTGGCCTACTTCTGCTTTGCCTCAAGAAATAGAACAGGTCCTTCCACCTGAAAGAAGGTAGAAAAACCACTTCATCTCTAGACCACTGTCTCTGAGACTAAGGGGCTGCAAGCCATTAAAAACTGGAAGCCATTCCTCTACTTCATGGGCATGCTATTGGAGGCAGACAGGGCACTTTTTCCTCAATGCCTGCCTAACACCCTCCTCCCCACCCCTGAAAACACATCTAAATGTACCTGCTCCCAGAAAACATCTGAGCATCCCAGATAACATCGGATGGAACTGAAATCAAGGGCAACTAGCAATGATATACTGACTGCATCCTAGGGAATGCCAATCCTCACTTGTAAAATAATGTCGTCAATTATGAAATACATAAACTAGTAGCAGTATCTGCTAGAGCTAATAGCTTTGGATTCTTGCATGCCTGTTTTTTTATTCAATATGCTCCAGAAAATAAAGAAATGTAGCTCAGAGAAGAACCCATCTTACTATAGGACTGGGTGTGTTAGATTGAGTGTTCTGAGAATGAGACATCAAAATGGTATATATGAGCAATAAGTTTAGTAGGAGAAATGCCTGTGGGAGATAATTTTGGGGGGGACCTGTAGGAGGCTGCAATGCTGTCAGACTGTGATACAGGTACTTCAAGACAGGACTTGGAGTGAAGGAGCAAGGGAAGGAAGATAGGAAGGGAGGTCGGGTAAAAGTATTTTAGACTCAATGAGTTCTAAGGAAAGATCAACAAGGTGAATAGGGAGTCACAGAGCCAAATTTTTCTCCCAGAGGAGTTTCCTATTACCCAGAAACACGGCAACCTTAACATCCAAACTGAATTTAGTCTTTGTTGCGAGTGGCCCATGGAAAGCGTGGCCTCAGTGTAAACACAGCAGTGGGTTTCAGTGCATTAGTTGGGCTCTTAGTCAATTCTATTCTTTTTTTTTTTTTAAATGTTTATTCATTTTTGAAAGACAGAGAGAGACAGAGCACAAACAAGGGCAGGGCGAAGAGAGGGGGACACAGAATCTGAAACAGGCTCCAGGCTCTGAGCTGTCAGCACAGAGCCCAATGCAGGGCTCGAATTCACGAACCCCAAGATCATGACCTAAGCTGAAGTCCGAGGCTCAGCCAACTGAACCACCCATGTGCCCCCAGTCAATTATTTCCTTGCATGAGAAACACTTTGATAACTGCTACATTTAGAATGAGTCTGCAGGACTCAATTTAGCTTCATGCTATAAACTTGAGGAGGAGATATGAACACTGATCAGAAATGCCATCCTATATTTCATCAATCATCAAGACCTAGATAGATCCCCATAAATTTTAGTTTTTGAAAGGGTTGGTAGGGGGAGATTTATGAATCCAAACAGAATTGAATCTATTAAACATTTTTATTACGTTCTCATTTAACTCACTTATGTGGTCTATGGAATAAGTGGATGAATCTTTGGGGATGAGTATAAAATACTATAAACTTAAATAGGTGGTGTTTAAATAGTGCTGCTATTTACAGCTGTTGTTCCAGAAGTGATAAAATTCCTAGATAATATCAATACTATTCCTGGCACCTGTATAAGTTATTGATTTGGCAAATGCTTTTCTCTTTATCTGTTTCAAGGACTACCAGAAGCAGTTTGTTTTTACCTGACAGGGACAATAGCATACCTTTCCTATTTTTTTTTTTTTTTTTGCAGGGTTATTTCAACCCTCCTGCTTTGTATCCTAATCTAGTCTGCAGAGACTTAATCTTCTTGACATCCCACAGATCATCCCACTGGTACAATATATTATATAACAACAATATTATGAGAAGGAAGTTTCTAGTATCATAGATGATTTAGAAGACACATGTGTGACAGAAATTAAGAGATAAACCTCAAAAAACTCGGAGCTTACTATTTCAGTGAAATTTTCACTGTGTCTAAGAGTCTGGAGCATATTGAAATATCCCCTCCGAAGTGAAAAATAAATTGCTGTGCTTTGTAGTATTTACCTCTAAGAAACATGCACAATGATAGGAGTGGTCCTCCCTGGGTTTTGGAGGCAACATATACCATATATGACTATGTAGAACTGGTCCATTCTGAGTAACCTGTAATACTGCAAGTTTTGAATGGAGCTCAAAGCAAGAGAAGGCTTTGCAGTAGGACCAGCCTGCAGTGAAAGAGACTCTTCATTGGGATTTTCTGACCCAAGAGATCCAAAGTGACTATGGGAAATGGTGAGCTCTAGTAGGACAATCATAGAGCAATAAGCGAAAGTAAGTAAAGTTATAAGGACTAAACATTTGACCTTGGCACAGTGAGCAATAATGTGGCCTGGGTTACCCATCAGTAACTGTGTGTAATCTGACCCAACAAGCCATAAGCTTGGGCTTAAAATCCACCAAAAAGTGAAAATGATATATAAATGGTACAATGGTATATAGGTCATAAAGGCACAAGTCAATTGCATGAACAGGTAGCTTGGATTCCTATAGCAAATTTTCCTGTAGCATCACTTCCTTTCCTTTAGCCCAACTATGGCCTCATAGGAAGTTCCTTTTAACCAACTCACTATAGAAAAAAAAACTTGGGCCTGGTTTACAAATTATTTTGTATGTCATGCAGGCAACAATCAGAAGTGCTACAGTTTTACAGTCTCTAATCAGAATGTCCTGGAAGACAATAATAAAGTGAAATCCTTCCAGTGGTCTGAACTTCAAGTAGGATATTTGGTGGTTTACTTTGAACAGAGAGATGGGCTTCACTGATTTATATATAGCCTAATGGTTTGGCTAGATGGATGATCAGGGACTTGCAATGAACAGGATTAGTAGATTGTTGTCAAGGGGATCTGGACAAGAGTTATGAAAGTAGAATTACTGGAATGTAAAGAATGTAAAGATTATGTAAATGATGTGAATATTCATCAAAGGATACCCACTGCAGAGGAGGATCTCAATAATAGGTAAGTAATATATTCTTTGGATGTCAGTCAATCTCCTTATCCAGGGCCTTGCTCAGTGAGTCAATATAAAAAGAGGCCATGACAACAGAGATGGGGGCTGTTCAAGGATTTACAACATGGACTTTTCCTGAGTATCTAATCTGCTGGTAGTAGAGGCCAACACTGTCAGTCACTCCCAGCTAGTCACCTGGTGGCAGGTTGATTACAGTAGATTCCCTTCCATAATGAAGAGGCTGTGATTTGTCCTCAATGGAATGCACATTTATTATGGATTTGAATTTGCTTTCACTGAACTCAATGCCTCTGCCAGCACCATCAATCCATGGATTACAGAATTCCTTATTCACCTTATGGTATCCCACACAGCATTAATTCTGAAAAATGAAGTCATTTTGCTGCAAAAATATGTCAGTAATGGGCTCATTCATATAGTAATTATTGGTCCTAACACATACCACATTTCCCAGAACAGTTGGCCTGATGGATATAGAATGGTCTAACAAAGCCTCAGTTCCAGTTTGGAAACTGAAAATGTGGGATTGTTTCTTATACAATATCATGTATGCTTTGAATCCACAACCAACATATGGTATTGTTTCTCACACAGGCAGAATATATGCATCTGAGAGTCAAGGGGTAGAAATGAGATTGGCTTGCCTCATATTACACCTAGTAACCCAGTCACAGAAATTGCATTTCTCATCCCAACAACTTTGGGCTCTGCTGGTTTAGTATATCTTAGTTCCTAAAGGAACACAGTAATGGTTCCACTAAAGTAGAAGCTAAGGTTACCATGTATTTAGGGGTCCTTATGCTACTAAACCAAAGGCATACAATCCATGTTGTTGTATTGGTTGGGGTGACTAATCTCCATTACTAAGAAGGATTTGGATTGCTGTAACACAATGGGAACAAGAAGGAATAATTCTGGAACCAAGAGCATTCTTTTGGATGACTTTTAGTACTTCTGTGTCCAATAACAAATGTTAATGGAAAAGTACCACCCAATAAAGTTTCACTGAGGATGCATGCCCTTTCAAATTAAAGATTTCAATCACCACACCAGGTAAAGAACCTGTAAAAACCAAAAAAGCTGAGAAATTTGCTGAGAGTGAAGGGGGAATAGAAAGCATAATTGAAAAAGGAAGTTATTACTATCATTATACCTTTTGACCAGTTGCAAAAATGAATACTGCAGCAAATATGCATCTTTTTCATTGTTTATTATGTGTGTATGTGTCTGAATTTATTTCTTCCTCCCTCCTCCTTTTCCCTTAATATTTTATATAAAGTTCATTGTTGGTAGTTACCTTTAAGTTTACCCTTTAGATTGCATATTATTCAAATGAGACTGTGATTGAAAAAGATAACATGACCTCATCTAGAAATGGATACAGTGACCATTGGAACTTTGTGTCTTTCCCTTTTGAAAGGATTGTGAGAACATCTTTATGTATATGAAAATTAGCTGCATCTTCCAAGGGGAAACAATGAAGTGAACATATTTTGTTATATGGAAGTTCAATATGTGTACAAGGGTATATACAGATGATAAGCAACCAAGGGATAATCTGTGTCAGTTATTTTCCTATTGTCTTTCTGTTCCAAATCCACTCTTCAATTCTCTGCTCTATGATATTGCAAACTACATTTCCCAGATTTCTTTCCTATCTGGCTTTCTGTTAGGTTCCGCCAATAACTAAAGGGAAATCAGAAGGCAGGAAGAGGAGGAGAGAAAAGACTTCTTTTCTGCTTTTTGTGTTGGTTGGCTCTAGCTTCCAGGTTTTTGTTTTTTTTTTTTTGACACCCCTAGAACCAACCTCTTCATGACTCAGAGGTCATGACCAGAGAGGTTATGCTCCCTCCTCAGAAAATGAATTCAGGGCCACAGAGTCCCTCTCTAAGCTCCTAGGTTTTGATTAACTACAACTCATCCCCTTTGTTCCCCTAATCCAAGCAGTGATAGCAGTTTCCCGCAACTATAATCTCTGGGCTTTCCCACTGTTCCCTTTTTGCACTTTTAGCCCTCCATACCTGGTAACAGTCTTCATACACTAAACCTTTCTGTTGAAATAGTATAGTTTTTATTTTCCTAAGTGAATCTAAATGACCCAGTCACAGAGACATATGCCCTTGTATGCAGCAGAGTTAAATAAGACCCCAAAGGTCACTAGACAAAGCAAAGGCTAAATTGCCTTAATTAATAGCTGCAGTGTTTTCAATCAGTTTGTTTTTGTTTTGAGGGTAAAGAGTAAAAGAACCAAAGATACTTGTGTACTCAAAGATAAATAATTAAACACCCATTTGTAAAAGAGTTGACAACAAATTTGTGCCCTTTACAAATGGAGATCTTGGTGTAAGGTCTATTTAGTAACCATCAAAATAATTTAATCCCCCTTGGCAAAAGCTAGAAAATATCAATGACTCCTCCTTTCCTCCACTATGTCCTGATTCTTTCCAAACTCAAATCCTACATTCCAATTGGACCCATAATGCACTCTATGTGTGTGTATAAATGTTTAAGTGTGTATACGATGATCTATAAATTAGTATCTCTGCTTTTCTCAAATCACTGACCTACACCTTAAAACTATGATTTTCAAATATTGTGGCACAGACTATTTTAAAGTATAATTCATTAATTCATTTTATTCATTCTTTCAACAAATATGTATTGCATGTCTAGTATGTTTTAGGGGACTGTGCTAAGGAATGAACATAAAGAAGGAGCAAAACCAGACATGTTCCTTATCCTCAGAAGCTGAAAGTCTATTGAGGAGATAGATATTAATCAAATGATCACATGTATAATTTGAAAATCCAACAGTGATAAATGTGAAGCTATACAGTGTATGAGAACCCATAACGAAGATTTGGACAGGGTGGGGGGAGGAGAAGCAGAAAAACAAACCAATATTTTTATTCTAAGAAGAATGGAAAACCATTAAAGTGTTTTGATTTTGGAGGGTCTTAAGTGATCAAATGTGCCTTTGACTTGCCAAAGAGGAAAAATTCTATGAAATATGTACAGGTAGGAATGCAAAAAAGTAAGGAAGAGCACTAGGTCAGAAGACAACCTGGATTCAAGGATTATTATTATTATTTAATTGGTTATAAATATTTGAATGACAATTTCAAAGACTGTTTATGGTACTTCCCAATTTTTTATACAATAAAGTTTTAATAAACAAATTTTGTATACAATAGAGTTCTTTCTGAAATATACATATATATCATAACCATAGTATTATAGATTATTAGTCACAAAGGTGATAAAAAGATATTACCAGTTATTTTTTCCTTTCCTTCAACTAGACCGAACTCAGCTCTGTTGGATCTGTCCCCAGGTAGATTCTAAATTTAAGTGCAGCAGTGGGCACCTGCTTCTCTCCAGCCACATCCATTCCTTGAAAAATGCTGGGATGGTGCTTTTTTGCTTTAGCTATTGTTTTCCTCTAATTATGCTCAACTTAAATGGCTGTGGAAGCTAAAAATATAGCCATGGAGAAGGGCTATGTATGAGAGCACTTAGTGAAGTTCCTGAATGGATACCTCCCCTAGAAATCACTTTTTAAAGCACCGTCAAGTCCCATAAGGAAAAATTCCAATAGGCTCTAAAGATATTGTTATAAAGAGGATAGCCAGATGCTGCCAAACATCATCTATGGGATTGACAGTTAATCCCATGGAATCATAGAATCTTAGACTCATACATTTAAGGAAACACAGAACTTTATAGCTTAAGAAGTATAAAATAAGACACACTTTAAAAAATATTGAATCAGTTAAAAGTGGTCTTAAAATCCATCCGCTTCAGGGCACATGGATGGCTCAGTCAGTTAAGTGGCCCACTGTTGGTTTTGGCTCAGGTTATGATCTCATAGTTTGTAAGTTCGAGCCCCATGTTAGGCTCTGCACTGACATAGGCCTGCTTGGGATTTCCCCCCTCTCTCTCTGCCCCTCCCCACTAGCATGCTCCCTTTCTTTCTCTCTTCCTCTCAAAATAAATAAACATTTAGGGGCACCTGGGTGGTTCAGTTGGTTGAGCATTTGACTTTGGCTCAGGTCATGATCTCACAGTTCGTGGGTTTAAGCCATGAGTCATGACAGCTCAGAGCCTGAAGCCTGCCTCAGATTTGGTGTCTCTATCTCTCCCTGCTCCTCCCCTGCTCACACTCTCTGTCTCTCTCTCTCAAAAAATAAACATTAAAATAAATAAATAAATAAATAAATAAATAAATAAATAAATAAACATTAAAAAGTCCATCTGCTTCAACTGTCTACTTTATGTTTGAACCTGATATATCTAAGCACCCAAGTGGTTGCTAACAATCTATTTGAATGCATAGAGTGACGAAGTCTTGCTACCTTCCTAGGCAGCCTGCTTCATATTTATACAGCTCTGAATATTGGAATGATTATCTGAAGACAGAGATGAAATCTGACCTCTGGTTTGGTCTACACATCAGTGCTACTTCCATTAACAGTGCTATAAGTGTTCAAGGAAAAAAAAAACCACACAATTGACTTGAGATCCTTTGGATTAGTTTTATTTCCTTTACCCATGGACATAACAATATTGGGAACCAATCAAGAACCTCTGCAATGTTATGTGACCAGGGCCCTAGTTTCCTTCTGCTGCTTCCCATTTTTCTGTATTAGAAATCTGAGTTAACCCTGTTTCCTTCTTTTCCCTACTTCTATGCATAAGAAAAATTTATTGCATGTACTCTATGTTCTATTCTCTGTTCAAGGACTTTATGGGTATAACTCCTTTATTCCTCACAATAACACTATGAGATAAATTCTGCCAGTATCCTCAATGTCTAGAGGAGAAAGGTGAGGAACAGAAAAAGTATGTACTATGTTGGTTTCTCAATAATAAGTAGTATAGACAGAATTCAAACTCAGAACATCTGGCTCCAGAGTTTATGCTCCTAACCTCTGTGTTAGACTAGACTATGGGGAAAAAAAAGAACACTAAAAACTTTTGCAAAAAAGAATGTTGAATCCCCCAGTTCAGCAAAGATAAAGATTTACCCAACAATGGACAAATGCTGTCAAATGTACAATGTGATCTTGGGCAAATTATTGCCTTTTCTGGGCCTTAGTTTCCTCAGCAGTAAGTGGAACCAAGCCTTTAAAGGCTCCTCCTAGTCTGAAATGCAAGGAGCTCTGCCAATACTGGTTGGGGTCAGAGTTTAGCTACAGAAATTTCCTGAACTCCAAACATATAAAGCACTGAACTTAATAACTTCCTAGGAACACACGAGGAGACACAACTGAAGTCAAACAAATAGAAAACAAAGTGACAGAGGCAATAATAAAATTGTGTGTACACAGAAAAGTGGCCAACTCTATCTTGGGGTTGGGTGGGAGCCAAGGATGACTCTAGAGAAGAGTGGACACTTAATCAAGGTTTTGAAAGATAGCAAAAAGTTTACTAGGTAAGGTAAGAGGTAAAACACCCTCCAGAGATATACTAATGACATATTAAGAAGGTAGAAAAATAGGTTCAGGACCTGACAAGTAGGTCACTATGACTGAAGAATAAAGGATAAGGAGAGAAGCGGTAGGGAATAAGACTGGAGTGATGGGTAGGGACCAGAAGACAGGGCTCTGGTGTCTGATTAAAGAATTAGAACTGGGCTTTGCAGAAGAATGACAGGGTAAAAAACATGAATTTGCTTTTCTACATTTTTAAAAAAGTTTATTTATTTATTTTGAGAGAGAGAGAGAGTGAGAGCAAGCGAGCATGGGTGGAGGAGGGGTAGAGAGAGAGAGAGGTAGAATCCTAAGCAGGCTCCAAGCTGTCAGTGCACAGCCTGACAGGGGGCTTGATCTCGCAAAAGGTGAGATCATGATGTGAGCTGAAATCAAGAGTCAGATGCCTGACTGAGCCACCCAGGCGCCCCTATTTTTTTTTAAATATAAGCATGACTAGTTGTAGAGACATTATTTTGGAATCAAGTTACTCATTAAAAATGATTTTCCTGAGAGAGAAATTGCTTTTAGTGCAATAACAAATTCTAACTTTTTTTTCCTTCATACTCACATGAAAGCCTAGTACATTCTAAAAAACAAAACAAAACAAAACAAAACAACAACAACAACAAAACAAAACCCAAACACTACAGTTCCACTTATGCTGTCATCTATATAAATTATCCCAATTATGGGTAAAAAATGGTGCAAACAGCCACCAGCCACCTCCTAGAGGGCTGAGGAGAAGAGGTTGAGAATGGGTTGTTCTGTTAGGCTCTAACTTGGTGGCTGCTTCCAGGTTTATAGATACTCAAAGGGAAACAAGGACACGGAGGTTCTAGGGGAGCTACTCAGCATGTCCAGAGATCTGGTAAGAGCTCACTGACAGCTCAGGCATCCCACAGGGGACATCTGGACCTGCTCATGTTTCAGAGCTAAACAAGATTATTGTGCAACTCAACAAAATGAAATTATGGTGAAAAGTTATCCAAAGTTTCTGTCAGGTAAAGAAATAGTGGAAATGTAGGAAATTCAAGTTAATTTCATAAATCTATTCATGAATTTATTCAATCAACAAGCAAATGATAATTGAGAAAACAAGCATATTAAAACTTAGGTACTGGTCATGGTTCAGGTATTTACTAGCTGTTAGTTCCTGGGCAAATTAATGTCTTGGGCCCCAGCTTCCTTTTATTATTTCAACTATACTAAAGGAGCAATACTAATACTACTGCTACTAATAATATCTATATTTTTAAGGATAGTAAATAAAGAAATTGAAGAAATATCTAGGGGGTAGAAGCAACTAGAATCAAATTTCATAACAATATAAATGCAAAATGAGGGAGAGGATGATCCTAGAAAGGTCCTCAGGGTTCTGATCTAAGAGTAGTTATAAAACCAGAGAACACAGCAAGGAAAGACTAAAGAAATATTTATTAGGACTCTTATGTGCAAAGTGTGTCTAAAGAGAAGCTGATATTCTCAGAGCTGAAGCAAGAGTCTTCTACTTGGGACACTTAGAAGAGACATACAACAATATGATAATTGGAAAATGAATTTTTGGAGGCCATAGGAATTCACCAAGAAAGCACTCTGGGAAGGTTGGTTCAACCACAGTAGGCAGCAGAGAATTAACATGCTGAAGATCAAATCTAACCTCATCAAATCTAGCTTCTATCACCGTTTCTAAAATGTAGAAACTAAGGTCTAGAATGGGAAAAAAACCTGTCCAAGGTCACATAATAAATTATAGGCAGGCTGGGGACTAGGGCTAACGCTCTTTTACTACTACACTGGGCTCTGTGCTCCCATAGAGATCTGAATGGGCAAGTTCTCTGGCACATTCCAGCCTAACCCCTCTACAATAGGGTCTTGGCTAGTATGTTTTTTTTCCTTTCACTTAAAAAATAAAATCTCTTTCAGACTCAGTTTCTTCATCTGCCTATCATATCTCTTCTTGGAGACTCATAATGCACATTAGATTCTGAAACAAAACAAGGCAAAACAAGGCAAGACAAGGCAAGGCAAGGCAAGGCAAGGCAAGGCAAGGCAAGGCAAGGCAAGGCAAGGCAAGACAAAACAAAACAAAACAAAACAAAACTGTAGGGGCATCTGGCTGGCTCAGTCAGTAGAGGATGAGACTCTTGATCTCAGGGTTGTAAATTTGAGCCCCAAGTTGGGTGTAGAAATTACTTTACATAGGAGAGGAGCAGGATGATGGAAGAGCATGGAAGTTTTTTGTTTGTCTCGCATCCATGAAATACAGCCAGATTAACACTAAACCACACTGCACACCTAGAAAACTGACTTGAGGATTAACGCAATAATCTGCACAACCTGAACCACAGAACTCAGCAGGTACACAGCGTGGAGAGGTGAACTGGGGGAGAGAGAAGCCATGGAGGGCAGAGAGATGCTTTTGCTTGTGGAGAGAGGACGGAAATGGGGTGGGGAAGAATATGGGAAAAGCACCCCCCCAAAGCAGCTGGAGAGAAAGTGGGAAAGTGGGAACATCTGCAAGGACTGAACTAAAAAGGGAGAAAGGAGAAAGGAAAGGGTCTAAATTTCATTAAGGCTCTAGAAACAGGGGGAGCACAGAGTCTGAAACTCCGCAGCTCGATACCTGGTGGTGCTCTGGTGGGAAGGGCGAATCCCCTGAAGTCCAAGGGTCTTCAGGCCACATGGGGAGAGGCGGTTCCCCTGCTGGAAGGACATCTGGTAGAGGCTGTGTGGCCCCCCACAGGCAAAGGCCCCAGTGGGCCTGGGAGAACAACCACATTCACTGGTGCTGGAATAAGGTCATTGGGGGTGAAGCCTGGTGCCAGATGTGTGTTGTGATTTTCCATAATCCCTGAAACGCTACTGCTACACAATTGTGTGAACTTTTTCTGGAGCAGGCTGGCACCCAGCCGGTCTCTGGGCATCCGTAGCAGCACAGTCCCATGAACATTCCTGTGTGCAACTGGCACCAGGCCATTGCTCAGTGATACCCTCCCACAGAGGGGCAGAACGGGCCAAAGCCATAGTCCCTCAGAAATAAGGGGTAGGGAAAAACAGCCACATCTGAGATAAAACTCAGGAGGGTGGTGCTGCCTGGGGCTTGGTCACAGACAGTGTAAAAGCAGGGAGTGGACAGAAGCTGGAGACAAAGAACGGGTGCATGACTGCTGATAAGGGAAAACAGAGTTCCAATCCTAGAGACTGGGTAGCTGGGTGATGACATTTTCACAGCTCCTGTGCATGCACATACACACCTACAAGCACCACAACAATCCACCCCAGTAAGCTAGGAAGCACCATCTAGTGAAGAACGGAGCCATTACACTAAGCCCCATGCAGCTGGGCCAGCCTCACTCTTCAGGAACACAAGTCTCTCAGCCTCCTTAGTTTAGGGACTATAAAGCTCTTCATAGTTTGACTTCTAAGGGAAAACGAACTAATTTCAATCGTATTTCAGTCTGTTCACTGGTCCATCTATTCAATTTTCTTTTTTCCTTCTTTTTTTGTTTCTTTTCTTTTTCTTGAATACAGAAAGAGAAAAAATTTATTTTTGTTCGCAATTTTTATTAAAAATAGTTTTCTTTAATTTTTTCTACAATATTTTTTACTTTTTGGTAAATTTTTTCAAATTCTATTTTATTTCTATCATTGCATTTTATTCTATTTCAGTGTATTCATTTTTAAAAATTTTTAAACAATTTCCTTTTTTCCCCAATTTTTTTTCTAATCTATCAAGCCCCTTTCAACACCCAGACCAAAACACACCTAGGATTTGGCATCCTTTATTTGATTTTTTTGTGGGTGTGTGTTGTTTTTAATTTTTTAATTTTGGGGCGCCTGGGTGGCTCGGTCAGTTAAGCGTCCGACTTCGGCTCAGGTCATGATCTAACGGTCCGTGAATTCGAGCCCCACGTCGGGCTCTGTGCTGACCACTCAGAGCCTGGAGCCTGTTTCAGATTCTGTGTCTTCCTCTCTCTCTGCCCCTCCCCTGTTCATGCTCTGTCTCTTTCTGTCTCAAAAATAAATAAACGTTAAAAAAAATTTAATTTTTTAATTTTAATGTTTTTAATTTTAATGTTTTTAATAGTTTTAATAGTTTTTACCTCCTTAATTTCTTTTCTCCCTCCAAAATGATGAAACAAAGGAATTCACCCCAAAAGAAAGAGCAGGAAGAAATGACAGCCAATGACTTAACCAACACAGATACAAGCAAGATGTCTGAACCAGAATTTAGAATCTGAACGAGAATTTAGATAATAAGAATACTAGCTGGAGTCAAAAATAGATTAGAATCCCTTTTCTACAGAGACAAAAGAAGTAAAAGCTAGTCAGGATGAAATAAGAAATATTGTAACTGAGCTGCAATCTTAAAGGATGCTGTGGTGGCAAGGATGGATGAGGCAGAATAGAGAATCAGTGATATAGAGGACAAACTTATGGAGAATGAGGAAGCAGGAAAAAAAGAGGGAAACTAAGTCAAAAGAACATGATTTAAGAATTAAAGAAATCAGTTACTCATTTAAAAGGAATAACATCAGAATCACAGGGGTCCCAGAAGATGAAGTGAGAGAAAATGGGATAGAAGTCTTACATGAGCAAATCATAGAGGAAAACTTTTGTAACCTGGGGAAAGACACAGACATCAAAACCCAGGAAGCACAAAGAACTCCCATTAGATTCAACCAAAACCAACCATCAGCAAGGCATATCATAGTCAAATTCACAAAATACTCAGGCAAGGAAAGAATCATGAAAGCAGCAAGGGAAAAAAAAGTCCCTAACCTACAAGGGAAGACAGATCAGGTTTGCAGTGGACCTAGCCACAGAAATGTGTCGGGGCAGAAAGGGGTGGCAGGATATGATATTCAGTGTGCTGAATCAGAAAAATATGCAGCCAAGAATTCTTTATCCAGCAATGCTGTCATTCAAAATAGAAGGAGAGATTAAAAGTTTCCCAAACAAAAATAAAGGAGTTTGTGACCACTAAACCAGCCCTGCAAGAAATTTTAAGGGGGACTCTCTGAGGGGTAAAAAGATGAAAAAAAAAAAAAAGACCAAAAGCAACAAAGACTATAAAGGACCAGAGAACACCACCAGAAACTCCAACTCTCCAAGCAACATAATGGCAATAAATTCCTATCTTTCAGTATTCACTCTTAACATCAATGGCCTAAGTGCTCCAATCAAAAGATATAGGGTAATGTAATGGATAAGAAAACAAGACCCATTTATATGCTGCTTGCAAGAGACCCACTTTAGATCTAAAGACACCTTCAGATTGAAAGTAAGGGGATGAAGAACCACGTATCATGCTAATTGTCGACAAAAGAAAGCCAGAGTAGCCATACATATATCAGACAATCTAGACTTTAAAATAAAGATTGTAACAAGATATGAAGAAGGGCATTATATCATAATTAAGGGGTCTATCCATGAAGAACACCTAACAATTGTAAACATTTATGCTCCGAATGTGAAAGGACCCAAATATATAAATCAATTAATCACAAACACAAAGAAACTCATTGATAATAATACCATAAGAGTAGGGGACTTCAACACCCCACTTACAACAATGGACAGATCATCTAAACAGAAAATCAATAAGGAAACAATGGCTTTCAATGACACACTGGATCAGATGGACTTAACAGGCATATTCAGAACATTTCATCCTAAAGCAATGGAATATACATTCTTCTCCAGTGCACATGGAACGTTCTCCAGAACAGACCACAAACTGGGACACAAATCAGCCCTTAGCAAGTACAAAAAGATCGAGATCATACCGTGCATATTTTCAGACCACAACGCTTTGAAACTCAAAATCAACCACAAGAAATAACGTGGAAAGATAAATACTTGGAGAGTAAAGAACATCCTACTAAAGAATGAATGGGCTCACCAAGAAGTTAAAGATGAAATTAAAAAGTACATGGAAGCCAATGAAAATGATAACACCACAGCCCAAAACCTCTGGGATACAGCAAAGGTGGCCATAAGAAGAAAGTATATAGCAATCCAGGCCTTCCTAAAGAAGGAAGAAAGGTCTAAGATACACAACCTAACCCTACACCCTAAAAGAGCTGGAGAAAGGACTGCAAATAAAATCCAAAAACAGCAAAAGACAGGAAATAATAAAGATTAGAGCAGAAATTCATGCTATCGAAACCAAAAAAAAAAACCAGATCAATGAAATCAGAAGCTGATTCTTTGAAAGAATGAACACAATTGATAAACCACTAGTCAGTTTGATCAAAAAGAAATAGGAAAGGACCCAAATAAATAAAATCAAGAAGGAAATAGGAGAGATCACAACCAACACAGCAGAAATAAAAACAATAATAAGAGAATATTGTGAGCAATTGTACACCAATAAAATGGGCAATCTGGAAGAAATGGACAAATTCCTAGAAACATACACTACCAAAACTGAAACAGGAAGAAATAGAAAATTTGAACAGACCGATAACCAGTAAAGATATCGAATTAGTAATCAACAATCTCCCCAAGAACAAGAGTCCAGGGCCAGATGGCTTTCCAGGGAAATTCTACCAAACATTTAAGGAAGAGTTAACACCTATTCTCTTGAAGCTGTTCCAAGAAATAGAAATGGAAGAACACTTCCAAACTCTTTCTATGAAGCCAGCATTACCTTGATTCCAGAACCAGACAAAGACCCCACTAAAAAGGAGATCTATAGATCAATTTCCCTGATGAACATGGATGCAAAAATCCTCAAGAAGATATTAGCCAACAGGATCCAACAATGCATTGAAAAATTTATTCACCATGACCAAGCTGGATTTATACCAGGGATGCAGGGCTGGTTCAATATCCGCAAAACAATCAGTGTGATTCATCACATCAGTAAAAGAAAGGACAAGAACCAGAGCTAGAACAAACAATCCTAAAATCCTAAAATCCTAAACAATCCTAAAATTTGTGGAACCAGAAAAGACCCAGAATAGCCAAAGCAATCTTGAAAAAGAAAACAAAGCAGGAGGCATCACAATCCCAGACTTCAAGCTGTATTACAAACCTGTAATCATCAAGACAGTATGGTACTGGCACAAAAACAGACACTCAGATGAACTGAACAGAATAGAGAACCTAGAAATGGATCCACAAATATATGGCCAACTAATCTTTGACAAAGCAGGAAATAGTATCCAATGGAATAAAGACAGTCTGTTCAGCAAGTGGTGCTAGGAAAACTGGACAGCGACATGCAGAAAAATGAATCTGGACCACTTTCTTACACCATAAACAAAAATAAACTCAACGTGGATGAAAGACCTAAATGTAAGACAGGAAGCCATCAAAATCCTCGAGGAGAAAGCAGGCAAAAACCTCTTTGATCTTGGTCACAGCAACTTCTTATTCAACATGTCTCTGGAGTCAAGGGAAACAAAAGCAAAATGAACTATTGGGACCTCATCAAAATAAAAAGTGTCTGCACAGTGAAGAAACAAGCAATGAAACTAAAAGGCAACAGTAAGAATGGGAGAAGGTATTTGCAAACAGCATATCAGATAAAGGGTTAGTATCCAAAACCTATAAAGAATTTATGAAACTCAACACTCAAAAAACAAATAATCCAGTGAAGAAATGGGCAAAAGATGAATAGAGACTTCTCCAAAGAAGACATCCAGATGGCCACCTGACACATGAAAAAAAGCCTAACATCACTCATCACCAGGGAAATACAAATCAAAACCACAATGAGATACCACCTTACACCTGTCAGAATGGCTAACATTAACAATTCAGGCAAAAACAGATGTTGGTGAGGATGTGGAGAAAGTGATTTCCTTTTTTTTTAATTTATTTTTTAAAATTTATTCATTTTTGAGAGACAGAGACAGCATGAGTGGGAGAGAGGCAGAGAGGGAAGGAGACACAGAATCCGAGGAAGGCTCCAGGCTCTGAGCTGTCAGCACAGAGCCTGACATGGGGCCTGAACTCATAGATAGCAGGATCATGACCTGAGCTGAAGTCAGATGCTTAACCAACTGAGCCACCCAGGCACCCTAAAAGAGGATCTCTTTTGCACTTATGGTGGGAATGTAAACTGGTGCAGCCACTCTGGATAACAGTATGGAGGTTCCTGAAAAAACTAAAAATAGAACTACCCTATGACCCAGCAATTGCACTAGGAGGTATTTATCCAAGGGATACAGTTCCGCTGTTTTAAAGGGGCACATGCACCCCAATGTTTATAGCAGGAGCACTATCAACAATAGCCAAAGTATGGAAAGAGCCCAAATGTCTATCAATGGATGCATGGATAAAGAAGATGTGGTATACATATACAGTGGAGTATTGCTTGGCAATCAAAAAGAATGAAATCTTGCTGTTTGCAGCTACGTGGATAGAACTAGAGGGTATTATGCTAAGCAAAATTGGTCAGTCAGAGAAGAACAAATATCATATGACTTCACTCATATGAGGACTTTAAGACAGAACTGATGAACACAAGGGAAGGGAAGCAAAAATAATATAAAAACAGGGAGGGGACAAAACTTAAGAGACTCTTAAATATGGAGAACAAACAGAGGGTTACTGGAGAGGTTGTGGGAGGCGGGATGGGCTAAATGGGTAAGGGGCATTAAGGAATCTACTCCTGGAATCATTGTTGCACTACATGCAAACTAACTTGGATGTAAATTTTAAAAATAAAATTTAAAAAAGAAATTACTTTAAATAATAAATTAACATAAAACTATTTAATACTCCTTAACATAACATTTTCCAATTAAATCTCAGCTACCTTATAACATCCATCTTTACTTCCATGAAATACTATTTGAAACATGCAGAAACAATTCTGATAAAGAGATGCAAAGCTCATAACCTGATTTAGGGGTGAAAGGTAAAATGAGTAGGAGTATATAGTGCCTAAACTATGTCTGAAGCAGTGCATAGGAGTTACTCAGAAGGAAGAGATAGAAAATGGGGAAGGCCTTGTGGGCAAAGGGAACACGGAAAAGTGCCACAACATGGTATCTGCTGTATTTTACAGTGGACAGTGAGCACAAGGGAGTAGAGGAAGATAAAAATAAAGAGGTAACTAGAATTTATATATGGAAGGACTTATAATTACATAATTAAGAATTTGGGAGGACTTACAATTCTGGTTGAGATAAAATAATAGGGACTGAATTACCCTACTACTTGCAACAACCAAAAACCAGATTAAAAAAAAACTATATATAAAGATTTTTGAGACATTCGACATCAGGCAATGAAGGACAGTGATGGATGGCTATGAGATGGAAAACCAATGTGATAGGCCACAGGATTGCTCCAGCTTATGCGTGAAAGTTTTTAGGACCTGGCACAGGGAGAAAAACCCAAACAGAGTCTGGCAAACAACCTGGGTCAAGGAGATGACGCCTAGAGTCTGGAAACACTAAGATGGTTAGAGTTTGTAGGTGAGAGAACTGGAGAGGGAGGACAGAACTGAAGACAGAAAACACTCTGGAGATCTGTCAAGGGTTCCCCTTGAGTATTCAGCAGAATAATGATATGTACATGTATGTGAGAAAATGAAGGCTGGGGAAAAAAGCATCTCAGAGTATTAGAGGAAACAGTGCCTGATACTCACAAGAGGCTAGAAGCAATGCCTATTCCTACCAGATAAACTGGAAAAACCTTATAATTCATAGTAGATTTGAGTAAAATACCTACACGGGATTTGCCTCAGTAATGCGGAATAATTAACGCTAGGCAAAACACTACTCTGAAACCACCTAATTAATTTAAAAGCAAGACTTGAAATAACCAAACTATTTCTAAAGTAACAACACATTTCAGAAGAAACTTTAAGGACATTTTTAAGAATATGAAATGTGTATAACCCAACAGGTTAAAATCATGCCATCTAATGAATGTTTTACATCCAATTAAAAAAATCAGGACTGCTAAGAATTAGGAAATTCTTTCTGGGGGGAAAAGTCATATCAAAATGGACCCAGAACTGATACACATATTAACATTAGCAGAAAAAGACATTTAAATAGTCATTATATCTGTATTCTATGTGTTCTAAAAGCTCAGAAGGGACATGAATGATGTAAAAAAGACCCAAACTGAACTTCTATTGATAAACCTACAATACCTGAGATTAAAATACATTAGGTGGAAATAATGGCAAATTAGACACTGGAGATGAAAAGATTAGTGAATTTGAAGACATAGCAATAAAAAATATCCAAAAAGAAACACACAGAGAGACTCCCTCCTGCCCCAATCCCTAATTAACAAAGGGTCAGTGAGCTGTGGGACAACTTAAATAATCCTAATATACAGGAATTGGAACTGCCAAAAGGAGAGATGAACATAAAAAGTATCTAAAGTGATAATGGGTGAAAATTTTCCAAATTTCATGAAAACTATAAACCTTCTGATCCAAGAAACTCAATGAGCTCCTAAGTAAAAGAAACATAAAGAAAACTACACTACATCATAATAAAAATTTTCAAAGCAAAAATGTCTTGAAATCAGCCAAAGGAAGAAACCTTATGTGCAGGGAAACAAAAGGAAGGATGAAAATAATTTTCTCTTGGAAACTATGTAAGTGAGAAGATGACAGATCAACATCTTTGAAATACTGAAAGGAAAAAAAAAAACCACAACTTTCAAGCCAGAATTCTTTTCTACCAAAAATATCTTTGAAGACTATGGCAAGTTAAGGTTTTTCAGAAAAAAACCTAAAAGAATCCATTACTAGCAGACCCATACACTAAGAAATATTAAAGGAAGTCCTACTGGTAGCAGGAATAGGATAGCAGATAGAAATCTATCTACCACAAAATAATTAAGAGAATCAAAATTGTACTTACATGGATAAATAAAGGATGTTTCTTATTACTTAAATAACTTTACAAGATAATTCAATGTTTACAGAAAATAATCATATAGTATGGGGTTTATAAGACATGTAAAAGGTATGTCCACAATAGCACAAAGGCTGGAAGGGAAGAAATAGAAATATACTATTGTAAAGTTGTTATACTATATATGAAGTAGTGTCATGTTGCTTGAAGGTAGTCCATGATAGTTAAAGACATATACTACAAGCTCTAAATCAACCACAAAAATAACACAATTGCATTATAGTTAATAAATCAACAAAGGAGATAAAAAAGGAAGCCAAAAGAAAAAAAAACTCAAAAAATACTCCAAAATACCACAAAAGAAAGTAGTAAAAGAGAAAAGAAGGAATAAAGAACAGATGGGACAAATGAAAAACAAAGAGCAAAATTATAGATTTAAATCTAACCCTATCAATAATCACATTAAATTCCACATATAAGTGAAATCATATGGTATTTGTCTTTCTTTGACTTATTTCACTTAGCATAATACTCTCTAGTTCCATCCATGTCATTGCAAATGGGAAGATTTTTTTTTTATGGCTGTGTAATCACTCATATGTGGAATTTAAGAAACAAAACAATCATAGGGGAAAAAAGAGAGAGGCAAACCAAGAATCAGACTCTTAACTATAGACTCTTAACTCTTAAATATAGAGGGGAGGTGGGTTGGGTTAAATAGTTGATGGGGATCAAGGAGGGCACTTGGCTAAGATGAGCACCAGTTGTTGTATGTACGTGTTGAATTGCTTAACTGTACACCTGAAACTAATATTACACTGTATGTTAACTAACTGGAATTTAAATAAAAAACTAAAATATGTAAAAGAAAAGTTAAATGTAAGCAGTCTAAACACTGTAATTAAAAAAACAGAGATTGCCAGATTGACTAACAAAAGCAAGATCCAACTATATGCTGCCTGTAAGAAATGTAGTTCAAACATAAAGACACAAAGAGATTAAAAGTAAAAGTTTGGAAAAAGGATATACCATTTTAACACTAATAAAGAAATAAAAGCTGAAGTGGCTATATTAACATCAGACACAATTGACTTTAGAGCAAAGACTATCAGGAATAAAGAGGGTAACTTCATAATAATAAAGGTGTCAATTCATTAAGAGGACATAAAAATGCTAATTACTTATGCATCTAACACTAGAGCATCAAAATGCAGGAAGCAAAAGCTGATACAATTGAATAAAACCCACAATTACAGTCAAAGATTTCAATACTCCTCTCCCAGTAATTGACAGAATACATACATAGAAAATCAGGAAGGATATAGAAGACTTAACACCACTGTCAACGAACTTGACCTAATCGACATTTATTAAATACTCAACTCATATGTAACAGCAGAATATATATTTTTCTGAAGTGCATGTAGACATTGCCATGTTAGACCACATTCTGGGCCATAAAACAACTGTCATAGAAATATGAAAAACCTGACAGAATGTATAGAAAAGCTATGAGAACTACTAAGTGAGTTTAACAAGGTTGCAGGATACAATACAACCATGTTAAAAGATAAAAATGCAGGGGCGCCTGGGTGGCTCAGTCGGTTAAGCAGCCAACTTCGGCTCAGGTCATGATCTCGCGGTCTGTGAGTTCGAGCCCCACGTCAGGCTCTGTGCTGACAGCTCAGAGCCTGGAGCCTGTTTCAGATTCTGTGTCTCCCTCTCTCTGACCCTCCCCCGTTCATGCTCTGTCTCTCTCTGTCTCAAAAATAAATAAACGTTAAAAAAAATTAAAAAAAAAAAAGATAAAAATGCAGACATACTCAGGGATCTTTGTGTGGTTCCATGAACGCATCAAACTTTTTCATATGTCTAGGTTTTCTTATGCTGACACTCTACCTAGAATGTTCTTACTTTCTCTTTCCTCATGCTGTTCCCTTCCCGCAACACCCTTAAGACAGCCTCGTAAAAATCCTGTTTATTATTCAAGATTTAACACAAATACTACTTTCTCCATAAAACTTTCTCTGATGCATCCTCTCACTCCTCTGTCCCAGGAGGTAAAATTTTTACATGCTCTGAACACTGTATACATGTACCGAAAATAGAATGCATCTTCATCATTGTGAAAGACTAGTCTATGAGCTAATTGAGGTCAGAGATTTTTCTTATTCATTCCATAAATTTAGATTGGATAAATGAATATCTTTTCTACTGTGGTAACTAACAACTGATGCCTAACTATCTGTTTATGTTTCTGCCTCCTTCATCAAATTAGGGGCCCCATGTGGGTGGGGGTTGTGTCTGACTTCTTTCTTATTCTCATTATCTAACACAGTGCCTGGTACATGGAAGATCCTTTATGTGTATGTGCTGACAATGCCTGCATGAACAGTGTGGAAAGGGTCTAAGCTTCTATACTTCTGAAGAGAATATTTCAAAGACCACAGGATAAGGCTAATACCAAATAAAAACATGAAAGACAAAATAAGTCTCTCCTAAGACAGCAGGAAGATTGTCTTGAGCAATCTCTCTTTAGAGGCAAATGTTCCACCTTTGCTACCAACCTGTTGGTCAATACTGAGAGCCTGTGGCTGGGACAAATGATGCTGCATTATCTTTTCCTAGCCAAGTTCAGAAATATCTAGTATCTCCATAAAGTGTGAGATAAGATAGAGGGGAATTCAATTTATAAGACCTTCATAACTCTTCACTGAGGTACTCCCAGGCATAGGAATGGGCAGGTGGAGGGAGGAGGCATGCCAGCATCAATAACTTATTACTGCTGGCTCCACCGGCCTGAGAGGTCAGCACAGAAATGAGTGTCCCAGGGGAAATTTAGCTCTAGAGCAGCGATTCTGCCTTTCAGCATGTTGATAGACTAACTCTGTTTACCCTCTTAACAAAACAGATGGTGCCACTTACTTAGCCTAAGAAATTTCACAGCTGTGGAAAGGATCTTTTAGAGATCATCTGGTCCAATCCTCTCTTTGGCTGATGAGAGGGCAGAGGCCAGAGAACAGAGATTCAGAGGCAGAGGCAGAGGCAGAGGCAGGGTTCTGGTCTCTACTGTCTCTTGACACAGGTACTGCAAATCCTTTGGATTTCAACAATTCATACAGGGTAAGGTCTAAATTTATGGGCATGTCCTTCAAGGCCCTTTTGTCCTGAGCCTAACAAAACTTTCCACTCTCATGTCTGCCTATTCTCCACCTGACTTCCAGCCACAGTGTACATTTATTCACAGTTCCTGGAACATCTCATGTACTTTCACACACACACCTCTATGCCTTTGCTTATGTCGTTTCCACAGCCTAAAATGACATTTCCTTCTTTGCTATCTGGGAAATTCCTACTCATCTTTCAAAATCTATTTCAAGTGTTGCTTCTTCTACAAAAACTTCCTGGATATTCCAAGGCAGAACTCTCCCTGAGGCTCATTAACTTGGCTGCTTCCTTGACTCTCCATTTAGACGTAAATATCAAAATCCTAAGCCTATCACATTAGGCCTCTCCTGTACTGGCTACTCTGATTCTCTCCTTTTCCATTACTCCTACCCTGATGAGCCATGCACCACATGGGTTTACTATGCCTCTATACAGTGTTCTTCTTCCTCCACTCTTCACCTGGCTAAAACCAACTAATCCTTCAAGCTTTAGCTCTTGTTTCACCTCATATGATGCCACTAGCTTGGTTTGGTGCTGCTTTTGGCCTCCTGTAAGTCCTGGGCTTCTCTCTGCTACAGCACGGATCATACTAGGTGGTCATTGTTCACATTTCTGTCACTCTCATTACGCTAAAGACCTTAAGAGCAGAGATCCAATTGATTAATATACAGATATTTGTTAAATGTTTACTAAGGAAGCTGGGCATTATTCTAGGTGCTGGGGAGATAGCAATGAATAAAACAAAGGCCATGCTCCCAAGGAGTTTACATTGTAGCAAAAGAAAACAGTCTTATATGGTAAACAAAAATTAAATACAATAATTTCAGCTACTGATACAGGCCATGAAGAAAATTAAATAACATCGTGTGATAGTGACTAGCTAAAAGATGGTGCATTTTATTTAACTAGAATGATCGGGAAAATTCTCCCGACAGAGATGAATGATGGGATGAATGGCTGAATGATGAAAATTCCCCTATGGAAAGAGTTCCAAGTCTTGGAGAAAGAATGAACTTGCTGTGTTTGTGTAAAAAGGTCACAGTAGCTAGATTTTAGCGACTGAGTGAAGACAAAGAGGTAGGAGAAATAGGCAGAAGCCAAGTCCTGTAGGGCCTTACTGATCACAATAAAACCTTAGGTATTATTTTAGTTAGAATGGAAGCCATTGAAAAGTATTAAGCAGAGAATGATATGATCTGGCTGCTGTGTGGAGAGTGGACTGTACAGGTCAGGAAGCAAGGAGATCAGTCAGGAGCTGTTTCAGTAGTCCAAGCAAGATGTGATAGTGATGTGGACTAGGGTTATGGCAGAGGAATTGGAAGAAAGTGACTGGATTAGAATATATAGTAGAGATAGAGCTAGCAAGACTCACTAATATACTGGATTTGAGGTTTGAGAGGAAGACAGAAATTAATGATGGCCCCTAGGTTTCTACCTGGAGCCATATATTATGATGGAAAAGACTTGAGTCAAAGACTTGAATGTATTTATTTTGACATACCTATGAGACATCTGGATAGAGATGTAGCATAGGCAGTTTGATCATAGTAGTCTAGAGTTCAGGAGAAGTTAAAGCTGAAAATGTAGATATGGAATTCATTAGTGTATAACTGACACATAAAGCTATAGGAACAGATTGGATTACTTGGAGAATCAGCATAGCTGGATAAAAGTAAAGAGAAGAAGGCAGAGTGGCCATAATACTTCAACATTCAAACTATAGTAGATAAGGAGCCATCAAAGGATTCTGAGAAATTACTGAAGATGATAATTAAGAAGAGAAGGAGAAGGAGGACCAAGGAAGTGTCGTGTCTTAAAATCCTAGAGAAGAAAATATTTTAAGAAGGAACATGAGTCAATGGTGTGAAATGTTGCTGGGATCTCTAGGACCATGAAGGCATAGAAATAACCATTGGAATTGGCAGGATGCTGGTCTAGGATGATCTTGATAAAGGCTATTTCAGAGGATAATTGGGAATAGAAGCTCAACCTGAATGGACTAAGAAGACTGATGCACAGTGAGGGAGTGGGAAGAATGAGTATAGATAATTCATTGGAGAAGGTTTGCTATACAGTGAGGCAGAGAAATGGGATGTAGCCAGAGGGAAATGTGAGGTTACACTCTTTATCCTTCTTTCCCTATCTAAAAACAGAAAATATTATTACTTATTTGTTTGAATATAGGAAAATCCTGAAAGTGATAAATTTAAGATATAGATAACAAAGGAATAATTATAGTGATCAGATAGGGTCTAGAATACAGGAAGTTAACTTCAGACAGGAGCAATGGTATGTTTTCATTCTGGCGTAAATAAAATCAATGTATGGATGCACGTGCAAGTAGACTGGTGAATTTTGATATCTCATCATATGGTTACCATTTTCTCTATTAAGAATGAGTTGACATCATCAGCTAAGATGACCTACTTGACTCCATTACCCAGTATTTAGAACAGTGCCCAGCATATAAAAAGGACTGTATGTGCTGAGTAAGCCAATGACCAGACAGAACTGTACATGATTTGGTCCATGAATTGATAAATCTTCTTAACTCAAAGGAAGAGTTCTTGGTCTTAAACAGATCCTGGATCTGCCACTTGCCAGCTGTAAGACCCTGACCAATATACTTTAACTCTCTGAGCTTGAGGTCTCTCATCCATAAATTGGAGAAGAAATGCCTATTTCACAGGCATATTATAAAAATCAATCAAACACTATATATAAAGCACTTGGAAAAAAGCCTGGCACATGGCAACCGTGTGATAAATAGATATTGCCACCAATGATGGATATTGCCAAAATTGATGCTACTGCAAATAATACTGGTCACTATCAAACTCTTCTATTTGTTCCTCAGATTGCAAATGAATGTAAAGTAAAAAACTGTCTTAAGAGCCCTCCACAGTAGGTTTCTGCTTGAAATGGTAATAGATAATCAACTTCTTTGGGTTATCCAAAGAGAGAGAAAAAAAAGAAAAACTTTAGGTTGGGTAGTCAGAGAACACATAAAGCCAACAGTTTGAAGATTGAAGCTAAACTATTTCATGTTTATCTGCATTTCAAAAAGTGTAATTGCATCAGTTATTCCTTCCTACTTTCACAAGAGCTCATGGGATACACACTTTTCTCCCAATTTCATAAATGAAGAAATAGGTATTTAGAGAAGTTAAAAACAAGCTCCAGAGCTCAGTTAATAAGAATGGGGCTGGGATGTCTGCATCCAAATGCTCTCTGCTCTCTACTACATTCATTTTCTGAAACATGCCTTAGGAAGAGCCAAAGAGAATGAAACTGGCAATAAGTAAGGGGTTCATCCAAGCTACAACCTGCTCCCGTGGCCTCACAAGGCATAGTGGGAGCTGGTGGATGTCTGAATCTCTTCTCTGTCTCCTCTTGGCCATATGGTTAGACCACATTTCCTAAGAGCATTCTCACTGCAGTCAAGTCTAGCCACGTAACAACACTCCAATCAGTGGAATGCAAGTGGAAGTGATGTGTGCCACATTGGGCCTAAGTCTTAAGACAGTGGGCTTTATCTATCTATCTTTTTTTTCCTCTTTCTACTAGCTGGAACCTGAGGGGGCCTGAATTTGACTCTGCAGATGATAGCAATGCCCTAGATGAAGGTGAATTAGGGCACTGGAAGGAATATCAGTTACTAAATAACTGTGGGAAGTAGAGCTGGATGCCAACCTAGACTGTTCAATTCAGAACCAATTTGTGAAAGATGAATAAACATCCATTCTTTAAGCCACTGTACTACTGTTATGTTTCTTTGTTACAACAGCCTGTGTTTCCCATTACTAAGATATAGGGACACACACTTGAAAATATAGTTGCAGAAGAGAAGGCTTGGGAACACACAGCTGCTTAAAGATCTTTCCATAGCCCTTCTGAAGCAGAGAGGGGCAGATAATCCCCACAGAGCTCCAGAGGCAGAACCAGGACAGAAGACTGGGATCTAGAGACTGAGTTCACTTCCATAGAAAGAGGAGTTTCCTTTCAGGGTTGTTATATCATAGAAAGGGATATCTTTAAAGGCAATGAGTTTCCCATCAGTTCAGGTATGTGAGCAAGGACTGGATGAATTACTGATGAAAATGCCATAGCCAGAGCTCAAGCTCTGTTGTGAGGTTGAACTAGATGACCTTTAAGGTCTCTTCCATCCCTGACAGTCTAGACTACATAGGAAAACAAATCTCACCCAATTAAGGGCCTCAGAAAAGCAAGCAATGACTCACTGATATAGAAGCTGGCTGTGCCTGGAGTTCAATTGCCCTAATAATCATCATCATCACAGAAGTTCTATTGGCTTTTTCCCCCTTTGATTAAAGTCTTCAGAAATACCTTCAGGCTCCCTTCCAAACAAATGGCCCATTACAGAAACTCAATTTTAATCTGATCTCTCCTTCAGTAATTACATTCTTGGTCAGGGGAACAGGACATTCACTTAATGAAGGGGATGCAGCTCAAAGGGTAAGCACTGCAAACGTCCAGAAGTGAAAAGAATGCACTTGGCATGACGTGCCTCCATCAAAGCACATTAGAAAAATGCTGTGCAGTGTGGAAAAAGCTCTGGCTTGAAAGGCAGGAAGCCTGAGTCCTTTCTTGCCCTTGACCCTGACTCACTTTCTCTTTCTCACTAGGTCTCTGCACCCCATCCTACCCCCACTGAATCCATATCCCACAAAGCAGCCTGAAAGACTACCAAAAACCTAACCATGATCAAGATTCCGTGCTTTAAATCTTTCCCAGAACCCCCACTGTTTTGGGATAAACTCTAACATGATCTGCAAGACCCTAAACCCCCTTGATCTGGACCCTGCATGTCTCTTTTCAGCATCAGCAGGGCCCATTGTTTTTGAGCCATGCTTGGCTACTTTCAGTTCCTAGTCTCTCTCTTTCCTCGGTTTGTACATAGTATTATTCTCTGCCAGGAACACTTCTCTGCCTTCCTGTTTCTTTGGTTAACTTCTCATCCTTTGGATCTCAGCTTCTTTTCTATTTCATTTAAAAATTCCTTATGCAGCACTTACCATGTGCCAAATACTAAGTGCCTTATAAATATTAACTAATTTCATCCTTCTCAGAACTCTAGAAGGTAGGTACTATTATTATCCCCATTTTACAGATTGGGACATTAAGACCCAGGAAAGTTACATAACTTACCCAAGGTCGCACAGCTAGTAAGTGTCAGGATTTTAACCCATGCAGTCTGGCTGGAGTTATTAACCACTATACTATGTTGAAGTATCACTTCCTCAAAGAGACTTCCCTAACCAGGTGATCTCTCCTCTGTATATAATCTGTTGTCACACATGTGACTCCATTGTGATTAAGTATGTTATGCCATTTTCCCTGCTAGACTGAGATTCTCAGGGAGACAGGGATCCAGTCTTTCCTATTCATTATTGTACCTCCAGTCCCCAGCATACAGTAGAAACTCAGTAAATGGCTTTTTATTAAACTAATAAATATGTGAATAAGACTCAGTTTTCAAATGTGCAAAATGAGGAATTTGATCTTGATCTACATTTTTTTTTCTATCGCTTTGAATAAGAAAAAGTCCTGAATTCAGGTGCTGGCTTTGTGCATACTGTCAGAGTGTAAGTCATTTAAACTATTTGAAACTTTAGCTCTCCCCTCTGCAAAAGAATTGAATTGGATTAGATGGCTTTAAAGACTCTTTTAGCTCTAAAATGTTTCAGCTGTTTTTAACCAATGCATATTTGGGAGAGATTATGGAAAATTTTGGTTATATGTGCCTAGTATAATGTTGCCTATTTCTGGCTTGGCATAAAATACTTACTGTGTATACCACTAAGAACAGAAAACAACTTCAAAGCTTGGAAGCACAATTAGTTTTTCAGCTGGTGTGAAATGCAGGGAATTTAGGAGTAACAGAAGGCAGGCATAGTGAAGTGAAAAGAACACAAGCCTGAAAGGCAAAAGCTCAGAGTTGAGTGCTCTGTTGGGTGCACTGTCCCACACCAACTCTATCATCTAGAACAAGTCAGTTGATTGATAAGTTCAGATTCTAAATTGGACTAAGTGTATTCTTTATGGATTTTGCTTTCTCTTTCAAGTATTATGCTTCACTTTCAGGAGCTAGCAAATCTGCTTTCTTCAAGGAAGCTTTAGTGGCCTTCAGTTCTTAGTCCTTTATATTCTCCTCCCTTTTCCCATCCACACTTGCAGAGTCCCAAGAGCAGCCAAAGTGTTAGAAGTTACAATGTGAACAATCAAACACGGCAGCTCAAAGTGGCTATTACAAACTTGAAATTCTCACTTGACAAGTAGTTATTTAGTCCTCCTTATAGGTCAGATTCCATGGAAGAACTCAGGCAAGCCCCCTATTTTGTTCTTTTGTTCTCACCTATAAAATGGGAACATCTGAATACAACCACAGAAAGTTATGAATACTCAGGGATTGGGCAGGATGATTCTAACCTTCTATTTCATTTGGTTCTTTGGTAGAAAAGTTTTCTCAGCATCCATCTTTGAGGTAAGCTGTGCTTCCCATCATGGTAGGTGGCAGCACAATCTATCCAGGCTCCCAAGCCAGGGACCAGTTCTTGATCCCAAGCCTAATCCCCTTTCCATGCCCACTGGTTACCAACCCCTGTCAATTCTAATTCCTGAATATCTCTTTTATTTATTTATTTATTTTTAAAATGTTTATTTATTTTGAGAGAGAGAGAGAGAGAGAGAGAGAGAGAGAGAGAGAGAGAGAAAATGAATCCCACACAAGTTATTCACTGCCAGAGCAGAGTCTGATGCGGGGCTTGACTTCACGAACTATGAGATCATGACCTGAGCCGAAATCAAGAGTTGGACACATAACCAACTGAGCCACCCAGGCACTCCCTGAATATCTTTTTTAAATAACTCAACTATCATTGTTGTGGTAATTTCCTCATCTCTAGCCAAAATCATGGTAACCAGTCTCCTCATTCATCTTCCCATACTGGTCTCTCCTGCCAGACATAAATTCTTAAATTTAAGTTTGACCAAATCATTCCCTCACTTAAATGTCATCAATGATTTTCCATTTCCCTCAGGATAAATCCAAACCTCTGGTGTTTTGTGTGTAAGAACCTCCACCACAGACCTGGGTTGGAAGTTTGGCTCTATCACTATGCTTCCATTGAAACCTGGGGCAAATAATCTAGCCTCTTTAATTCTCTGTTGCTTCATCTATAAAATGGGATAATCACCTCTACCTTATAGGGTTAACGTAAAGATTACACTAGTATATAGTCTGGAATGCAGCTGAGGCATAATTGATGGCATTTCTTCTTATTAACAAGGAACTCAAATCTTATGTAGAACAGAGCAAGGGAAAGGCAGATACAGTGACGATCAGGAAAAGTAGATGTGTAAACAGCAGTAGCCATAAACACTGATTGAGAAGTAAGAAGAACCTTCTATGAGAAGGTAGTATCTGGTCTAGGTCTTGAATGACCACCTGGAGTGATTACATTGGGCAGAGTTTTTTGGCTTACTTTGATAGTTGGTTTTCTCTGTCCCTTTCTGGGGCTGTGCTCGCTGAAAGTTGAAATAATTAACATGGAGTTTCTGTTCTCCAGGCTATGGTGATACACTTGTTCTACCCATAAAACTAAGGGCTTATTTTCCAATATAATTGATCCCTTAACCTTCAAAGACTCAAACATTCTCTCAACCTTCAAAACAATGGAAAATTAAAAGAACGATTTCTCTTTACCTTCTAAATCTTGGCAACCTAAGATAGGACACTGAATGAGAGAACATTAAGGTCTCATTGGTTTCAATTCTCAACAATGTAATATGTAATTTTTCTCATTGGAATTTCAAGAACTCTTATTATTTAATCTGTTATTTATTCTGTTAAAGTACAGTCTTCCTTAAGAGCAAAGGGATTAATGGTTTCAAATTCCAGCACGTTGACCTTTATTCTACATTAAAATGCTTATTTGAAACCACTCTGCCAGGGTTCCCATAAGCCATTTGGTATTGAACATTGAAGGAAATATAAAGTTTAACTCCCACTCCAGCCAGAAAGCAGGATTTTAGAAATAAAAATAGGCTTTTGTACTGTGCATACATAGGTGCATGGAAGATGCTTTGAATTTGTGCACAGACCAGGTGAGCAAAGGCTTGGTTGGATTAGGGCCTGCCTCCTGTGTTCAGCCTTGGCCCAGGTCCAGCATGGACTGAAGCAAGGTCACTTCCTGCTTACTTCTCTATCATAAAAACACATATTTTGTCCTACAGCATGGAAGGAGGGGAATAAAAAACCACAAAGAATGTATAAATCAATGAATCATTAAAAATAAATTTGAAGATTTGATATGGGAGAAGAAGAAAAAGAAAAGAAGAGAATGCATATTTATTGACTACCTACTATGCATTAAGTGCTTGCTCTACTAGGAGCTTTTTATGTGGTTTTATCTACAAACAACTCTTTGGCTCAGGTAGAACTCCCTTTCTCTCTCTCTCTCTCTCTCTCTCTCTCCCTGAACTCTAACAGCACCGTGCCAATGACTCTTCCACAGCATGGCCCTTCTCATCTGTTATCATAGTTACTCATCTGTGAGTCTTGCCTCCCACACTAGACTGGAGGCTTTTTTTTTTAGAAAGCAGATACAATTGATGTCTTAACCATTTCTCTTTCTCCTGAGAGCCAGGATCATATTAAGTGCCTAGTACTATTATTAAATTCTCTTGGAATAATCACTGGAAGTCACCTCAGTCCTGTCTGTTCAAAATCTGCCCATCAGTGCCATTAGTAATACAGGCCAAACAAGATTCATCGCCTGGTTACCTACAAAGCTCTGGGAGCCAGATGTGGGCAGACATCCATCTCCCTCACTTCCCCCTGGGACTTTGTCTTTTCACTGCATTTGATGAAATTCCAAAGTGTCTGAATAGTCTAATGAGTCCCTTTTGCCATCGTTTAAATTGTGTGCTAATTGGCACCAACTCAAGAGACTAACATCTCATTTCCACAGTGTCTCAGGGGCTGGTCCTCCATTCAGTCTACCACCCTCACTCAGCATGACACCCATACCTTTATGTGGGACCTCCATATGAAAGGTAGCTTTCTTGGCATAACTCTTATGTCCTGTGTCTGGGATTTATTTTCTACTCTCAGTATAAGTTGAACCAAATCCAAGTGGAAGGAGGCTCCTAGTGTTGGGCACATGGAGTTCCAAGAAATGCAATAGAAAATGGTAAGAGACAAATTCCTGACTGAGGGTGTTTTGTGGCAGTACAGGTATAATGGGCATATGAGAGAGGGATGAAGTACTGGAGAGCACCAGACTGAGTGGACTGAATGAAATGAAATAACATAAAAAGTATCTCTCAGAAAGCTGGCCCTGAGAAAGTATTCAATGAATGAATCATAATAGTCCCTAATGTATCATCTCACACACTTATAGGAAACATCTCACCTATCTCAGACCCAGACTGGATACTGGGGGTATAGTGATGAATTAGATCTAGCCCTTACCCACAATTAGTTCACAGTCTAGTAGGGAGGAAGTGTGGCAACGATGACACTGGGTATAAGGTGCTTGATTACAGGCAAGCACAAAGCACCAAGAGACACAAAGAGAAAGTAGGGCTTAACTCTGCCTGAACAGTCAGCAAAGGTTTCAAGTGATGGGGATATTTGATCTGGACCTTTAAGTGTGAGTAGGAATTCTTAGAGTAGTTTACCTGAGAAAAGGGGAGGGGCACCTTTGTACAAAAGCTTGCAGTATACAAATGAAGTTTACATTTTCCTTTAAGCTCAATGAGCATTTTGAGATAGATGCAAGATAGCATGCCAGTTGGGACAGAGGAAAACAAGATTGTAAAGAGTTCGGGGCAAGGTTTTTGATACGCACTGCTTTTCACTCTGTTGTCTCAACAAACTATTATGGGATTATTGGGAGACATGGAAACGGGCATGAGCAGAGCCAACACTTTAACCCAGGTCAAGACATGGAGAGACAGACAGGAAAAGAAAGGGGGAAGAATACAGACCAGAAGGCACACATATGAGAAGATTGTGCTATGAGGCAGAAAATAAGCATCTGCTAAGAGTCTCCTATGCACTATGCACTGTGATAGGTATTTCACATAAGAGTATATAGTTCTTATAAAATTGGAAGAGAAATATGGAGCATTCCAATTTACTCATAATGGATAATCCAAACCACCTAGCTCTAGAAAACAGGCCTATTCCCAGAGGGCTAAACTATCCCACAAAACTACTGTGTGTGTTGGTGCCACTGAGGAAGGGCTGGGTTGCCATAAGCAGAAAGTATTCCTGACATGAGTCCCAAATTCCACTAATTCATTCTATCTGCTCTTTCAGTTGAAGCATTTGTCCCTAGTTCCAGTGCAACCCTGTTGACTGAAGGATCCAGGAGCCCCTTTGTCTGAGTTGGAGAAAATGACTGTAACAGCACCGAAAACAAAAAAGATGAATATTTGAAGATGAAATGCTTGTGGTGATATGACTTGCTTGTGGTAGCTTGGGGGTGTCCGAGAAACCTCCACAGAATGACCCTGCAGCAAGCTCAGTCTCTTCTTTACTCATCATGGGTTCATTACAGTGCACTTAGCAACGCTGAGCAATGTCCAGGAATTCTAATGAGAAGCTTGTTTCAGCAGAGGCAGAAGCTTCACTAAAAGGGCACTGAGAGTCTTGGTGATCCAGAAAATAATGGCAAAACAGACACGCTTTGAGAAGCCCTTTATTTTACAAAGCCGAAAGGGAGGCAGCTTCACAACACCAAGGCAACCCTTTAATTTAAAAGGTTATATATAGGCTCCATTTCTACCACAGAAAATGCTTTCCTGAGTTTCCTCACTTCACCGCCCATTCCATATACTTTGCCTACCCCTACCTCTTCTGTATTCCATGTGCTGCTCCCCAACTCCAAGCCCTCTTGAATATTCTTGCCCCTTCTAGCTACTCAGCCATACCCAAATTACTTATATTGGGAGGCAGTGCAGAGCATGAGACTGGGAGCTAGGGCAATCAGACCAGTCATTGTTCTGAGCCTCAGTTTCCCAATTTAGAAAAATATGGCTGCTAGGTCCCTTGCAACTCAAAAAGCTGATTATTCTGTCACCCTTTGAGATCTAATGTAAACCCTACATTCTCCAGCAAGCCATCTCTGATTATCTTGTCAACTCTCATCTTGTCTTCTCTATATTGTCCTTATTGTTGGGCCTACAGATTTAGACAATATTAAAGATGTTAAAAGTCTTGTCTCAAATATAATAAAAGATAGCTGGAGGAAGTAGTCTTCCTTACTCTGTGCCACCCCATCTTTCCTCCCCTCCTCCTGTGCCCAGCTAGGGCTGAAATGAGCTAAATAAGCATTTTAAAAATGGAGGGGGAGAGAATCCCACCAACTAAGGATGCTCTCTTTCTGGGGGACTGACTTAAATGGCTTCCTGAACTCTAGATTAGCAGTTTTCTGAGCAGACTGGTGGAGAGAGCATTGCAAGCAAAAGGAAAAGGGTGAAGTACAAGATAAATGCTTTGGATCAAGAGTTAGTGCATATAATGTGATGGGTAAGAGTATAGGCTTTGGAACCAAAACTTCTTTGGCTTCCAATCCTAGCTTTGCCACTTAAATAGCTTCAATCTCTTGTGCCTCGGTTTCCCTTTTTATAAGCTGTTGGGGCTAGTAATAGTACTGACCTCACAGAGGGTTAGCAGTAAAAGAGTTAGTATATATAAAATAATTGGAACAGTGCCTGAGACATTATAAATATCCAAAAAAGGTAAGCCATTATTATATCTGGATCATGAAGTCAGAGGTCAAGAATTAAGGAAATTGAAGCTGAGTGCACTGGCAGGGGCACAGTCATGAAGGACTTTGCATAATCTGTAAAGGCATTTAGTTTTTATCCACCACTATAAATGCAGAATTAAGAATTGAATGGAAAACTGAAGATCAGATTTGGGTCTAGAAGATCCCTCTAAGGCTTGTGGAAATAGATTGGAGAGAGGTGAGAGTGGAAGCAGAGACAAATGTTACAATGTGAAAATAATCCATGAGGGAAATTTGCCAGCTTGGAACAAAGCTTCACATTTTCTCTCAGTGCTAGATGCCTTCAAGTGTTATCTCCAAACCTGCCCTACGCCGAATATGGAAGGTGGGCCAGGTTCTCACGGAGTGACCACGGTACACCTTCTCTTCCAGCAACCTATCCTTGTGCCCCCCGTAGGTCGGGCCAGCCTCATCACATTTTTTATTTCTGCATGCTAGTCATTAACAAAATGCCTGTTCCTCAATGCCGTCTCAAGCTCTAGCTGCCCTGCCAGGCGACATGCAGCCCCATCTTACAGGGAGCCTCCCTGATTGCTCTGTCGTCCTTTCTTGGAGCTACTTAATCATAATGACCAATGCTTCAGGTAGCCCCCAGATTTATCCCTCAAGTCAGGGCACTTTTGAGAGTGAAGACGAATAGTATTAATAATTACATAGAGTTGACAGACAAACAGTGAGATAGGCATGGTCACTGTACCCAGTGGTGTGGAGACAGTTGTTCTGTTTCTTCTATTTCCCTTCCACAGCACAGTACTCTCCAGTTTACAAAAAACTTCCCCCTCATTGTGTCATTGATCTTAACAGGAGTGTGAGAACTAGGAGGGCAGGAAATATTTCTTTCACCAAAGTGCTTTCCTCAGGTCATCCAATTAGCCATTGGCTAGGGAAGGACAGAACCTTTAGCCCCACTCTGTCGCCTGCTTTAGCCCTTCACTATTTAGGGATTTTATGGGAATTGATTTCATTCATCCCTTCGGTTGGCAGCGAAAGAAAGGATTGCAGCACAGATCCCCCAGTCCCCAATCTTTCCCCTATCTAAAGCTGAGGTAATGGCAGTAGATTAAGAAAGTTAACTTGAGTAGCTAATAAAGAAACTATCAGACTGTGGCAAAACAGCAATTAATAAATACAATCAACTTTCAAGAGATCATTATGAATAGTTATCAGATGGTAGGATTTCAGGTGATTTTTAATTTTTTCCTTATCGTTTTCTGTGTTACCATGTAGTAGTTACATAATTTTATCAGATGCTATTTTCATTTATCTTTTCTTTATAAAGAAAGAAACAACTGAGAGTTCACAGTGAAAGGTCCAATCTCAGTGGAAAAACAAAACAAAACAAAACAAAACAAAGCATAGGCTTTTGAGCTAGACCTGACTTGCTATCTTGACTTTACTCTATGACCTTGAGCAAGTCACATATGCCTCTGAACCTCCGTTTCCTAATTGGTAGAATAGAAAGACCTCACAGGACTGTTGTGAAAATTGCATAGATTCAACAAGCGAAAACCCCAGGTAAGGGCCTGGCTTGTGGCAGGCTCTCAATAAATGCTCATTCTCTTCACGGGGATGTTATTGATGTAGCCTCCCAAGGCTTCTGACAAAGCCTTGCCACCTCCTCTGCTCACAGTTCTGGAGCCATCAGGGGATGCTGGTGACAGCTGCACCCCTCAGCATGAGGGCGGGGTTGTCCAGAGACTCTGGGTGCCTAATGTGGGGAGGCAGGCAGTCCTGTCAGAATCGCTGGGGGTTAGTCATCCTGTCTTCAGGGTTTCTGACAGGATGTTTTGATAAAATAAATCTATTTTAAGTGACTGTAATGAAATACTAACCAGTTTCTGAAGGGCTTTTAAGATGTTTTTAAGAAGTTTCAGATCAAAGGCCCTGGGAAGGCTGACTTCGTGCATTAAATATTTAGTACTGATTCAGTCACTTGAGAGCTCAGGCATTTTGACATTGCAAGAGGGAGAAAGCACATTCCAGCGGGGGCCATATTCACATTAAAGACACAGGTGATAGACTCAGCACCAAGGGGCCTATCTTCTGACTCCTATTGGCTGAGAGGTTGGAGGAGGTGACCTCGAAGGCTGCCCACCTAAGGATTTGGGATCTGATAGAATTATTCATGTTTTATAGGGATTGGGCAAGCAGGACCCTCAGTAGGCCCTGGCAGCAGGGATCTGCCTCCCCAGCTGCTACCACCAGTCTCAGCGCCGGTCACTCTGCCAAGTGCCTGATGCCTGCAACGTGCTTTGCAGTCCAGCTGGGAAACACTGTCCTCAAACCCACACGTGGCTCACAGAGTCCTGGCAGGTGAGGCTCAGTGCAAAGAAGACACTTGCAGAAGGCCATACTGCAAGTTAGTGGCATATCTGGGGCTGGTGTCAAGAACTCCCGTGTGACAGTTCCAAGGTCTTTCCGATATATGACACTGGCTAGTCAACAACAAATAGCCACATGCAGCTGGACGTAAGAGAAAGAGAAAGAAGCCTAGAACGGAGTGTAAAGTTGTGGTTCTTGATCTGTACCAGGTCATAGCCACCTTTGGAAATCTGGTGGAAATTACAAACCCTCTTCCAGAAAAATGCACACGTGTACACGAAAATATCACATTTAGCATCTAGCGTTGGCAGAATTCAAGCATCCCTTTAAACCCACCCTTGAACCTCAGGCTGCAAAACCTCCATTTAGGGTCATAGTAGATCCAGTCAGCCCCGAGCTTATAACTTTGAGTTTCTTGGATGACTTTTAGAAGAGTGGTATGACACAGTGGGAACATCATTTGGCCTTGGACAAGCCTGAGTTATATCAGTGGTCAGCAGCTATGTAGTATTAGAAATTAGTATTTCTCGGAACCTCAGTTTCCTATTTTTAACACAGGATAACATTACGTCATGGAGCATTGGGAGTTTAAGTGGAATAATGCAGGAAAATCACTTAGAGCCCCTGGCTTACATCAGTCTTTCATGGGATGTGAAGTCCTTACCCATCTTTAACCTACCTTTATCTGCCTCCAGAAAAACCCTAATGGATCTCTCCTGCATCCAGTCATCCACTCTGGCCATCTACCATACAACTAAACTTTAGACTCCAGGAGGGCGGAGACCATATCTATTTTGCTCACAACTACTACCTCTGAGTATAGTGACTGGCATGATAGGTGCTTAATATCATACGGAGTGAATAAATTTAAAGAACAAATGGATGGACCAGATAGATACACAGCAACTTCTAGAGAAGAAGTGGGACAGCAAACAAATTGTCCTGGGGAAACCGCAAATAATGTTTTTAGTCACCACAGGCCACAGATGTTTAAGGGTCTCCCAAAAGTAAGGATTGAGGAACTGAGGATTCTGAAAAGACAATGTAGAGGAAGCTTTACTCATTCTTTCACTCTCCTCCACCAATATCATGTACCTTGTTTTTTCCCACATGGCAAGCTGAGGAGCAAACCAGGTAAGTAGAAACCTAGGATGAAGTTACCAGGTAGGACAGTAGGAAGAAGCAAATCTATTAGCTCCTGCCTGACTCAGCTGCAACTCTGATTCTGCAGGCAATGACTGCACTCTCCACCTGGAAGATTAGCCGTGCTCAGTTTCTGGACCAGCCCTGACAAGGCAGGGGATACAGAAACAGCTTTAACTTTTCCTCCATGTGGGATCTTGCTGCTATAGGCTAGAACACACACCTGAGGTGTGCCCCAGATCCCTACACACCAATGGAGTCAGAGCTGGCCACATGCCTTTCTTGGAATGCAAGGTCAGTTTCCACCTAAACCTGGCAAGCCCCACCTCAGACTCTTATCCTCTCTTCTCCAGGAGACTGGAGCATACTTCTAGGATCAAGATAGTGATGATGGGCTGAGGAGAGCACAAGCAATGGGTCATCATCCACTTAACTTCAGATACCAGCTACTTGCTTAGAAGTTCTTCCTGACATGACTGAACCCCTTTAGAAATACCCACGAGTTTGCCAAACACCTGGCTACTGAGTTTCCTGGCTGAACTTAATACGTTCCTCAGGATCTCCTTCTTCCCCATTGCGGTGGCTCTACAACTCACCAGCTCAAAGAAGCCAGAAACCTAGGTGTAGTGCTTGCTTCCTCTCTCTCCCTCACCTATAACGTTCAATTTAGTCACAGGTTCTGTGATTTTAACTCCTAGATAGTTCTGGGATATATCAGCTTCTCTTCATCTTTTTTACTTTTGTCTTACTTGTTATAAAACTCCCTAATAATGCTCTCTGCCTTCTAATCCATCCTCCACACAGCAGCCCAAGTGCACTTAATTTTACGTAAGTCTGACCTGTCACTTTCTTGCTTAAAATCCTACATTGACAATCCCACCACAACCATAAAGAAAACAAAACAAAGCCCTAGACTCTTCCTTCCATTCTAGTCTCTCTATGTGTCTCCTAGGCCTCTTCACTGTGTTCCTTCAAAACTACCAATGACTGCTTCACTGGCTCCATGGCAGGAGAATAAAAAAATATGAGCTGTCCCAGGTTGGAACAGGCTGCTATTGGAGGTAGTGAACTCCACATGCCTTAAGGGGTGCCTATAGATTCTGGATAGCCACTCCCTGGATATTGTAGAAAAGCTCTGCTCTTGGATGAAAGAGGAGTTTATATGCCACATGAGGGCAAATTCTGTCCTGAAGTGACTTCTAGGTGTTTCAGAATAGCACATACCTTGGAGACAATAACATGTCCTCCTTCTTGCCCCCACTACCCTGCTACATTTGTGTGAGGAAGTCCCACTGCAAGGAAAGCTACTGGCCCTGTGAGACCAGTCTGACCCACAGTCAGCACAGGTGGGAAGCTGTGCTGACATTTTTCTCTCTGGTCAATGTAATCAGTGTAGACATTCCAAGTGAATAATTTAGGCCTCCTAAAAATGAACAAACTATAGCCAACATTGTCAAATGTGGTTGTCTACCTTGATCAAAGTAACCAGGTACACACCAAATCTCACTTCCTTCTCCTGTAGACATAGCTTTTTAGGCATTCCTTACTAAGTGTTGAGAAAGAGACAAGGTCTTAAAGATAATAAAAACAAACACTTTGCATTTGTGTACTTCTTTAGAAATGCAATATGCCGTTAAATTACAGTTACCAATTGAGAAACGAATCCGTGCCAGGCAATATGGAAACTGCTTTATAAACCTCATCTTTAAATAACAGGCTTTTGAGACAAATTGCTTAGGTTTAGATGCCAAGTCCTTACTTTACCACTTACTAGCTGTGTGATTTTAAGCAAGTTAGTTAATCTCTCTGTACTTCAGTTTCCTAATCTGTAAAATGGACAGAGTAACAGGTCTCAAAAGGTATTGCGAGGGTTACACAAGATATTTACATACCAAGACCTTAGGCTGCACTGCACATGGCACATAAAAGTGCTCAATAAATGTTAGCTTTGGTTTATACTACTCCTGACAAATACCTTGACAACTAAGGGTTATTATTCCCAATGTTCAGATGAAGAAATGGGCAGAGTAATGTGAAATAATTTGCTTAATTTGATAATGAATTAGTGGTGAAGCTGAAATACACACACTGATCTGACTCCAAAACCTCTACATTTTCTTTTCCATTTGAGAGAATAGCATACTTATTGTTACTACTGTGACTATTGTTATCACCATCACCATCATTAATACCATTGATAATAATGTCCTCACATAGGCATAGCACTTCTGGACTTCAAAGCAAATATAGATACATTTACACAAAATTACCCACCATCAAGCCTATAAGTGACTTCATGGAACCTTAGCTACACTCTCCAACCCAGGACATCTCTGTGGCACCCTTGACATGTGATCATCTGTGCAGGTTGGACCTCAAGAGTTCTGAGGGGAAATATCCAGAAAGGATTGTTCCTGGGTAGAGCAAGGCTGGACAGGGCAGAGTCCCAATTATATGGGAGGCCCCAGTACTGAGGAAGATCTCAGAGATGGAAACACATCTGTCATTCTTCTTGAACACATTTAAGCTCACAGACTGCAGAGGAAGTTTCCTGGAGGAGGAGGCCTTCCTAGACCTGAGGAAGGATGGTCCTGAAGGAAGGGCAGCCAGATGAGCTTCACCCACTCAGAGATAAGTGCGGAGGAAGAAGAGCCTAAAGCAAAAACTAACACCAAAGAAAAACCACCAAAGAAATCTGGAAAGCTGTTTCATCTTTGCTTGTACCTTCATCTGCTACCTTCTTCCCCAACTCTGTGCCTACAGGTGTAATAGAAAACCTTGAAATAGAAAAGGACATATGGCTTTTTTTTGTGGGGCAAATATGTGGAGAAGCTTGAAGGACTGAATCAGCATCCCCAAGTAGGCTAAAGGCAGGAAGCCCAGGAGAACAGGGTAGGAACATAATCACAGAGGAGATGGAGGCTGGCTGGGCCATGAGGCAAGCCATGAAAGAGGCAAAATAGAGTCATAAGGGGCAACTTTGTCCTGAGAAATAACCCCAGAGACTTGAGGATAAAGCCCTCTTCACTGCCATGTGAGCACTTCCATGATCCTATTAGGTCCTCACAGTAACAGTGTTCAGCAAAAGGATCTATGCAGAATAAGAGCATACGTTTTGAAGTCAGACAGACCTGGGTACAAATCCTGGTGCTACCACTTACTAGCTATGTGAGCTCAGGAGAGTAAGTTAACCTGAGCCCTGGTTTTTTCATAGGTAAGGTAATAATAACGGCAACCTATTGTTATTCCTGAAGATGAAATGATTACATGAGATAAAAACAGAGCATGACACATGGTGTATGGGGAGAAAATGGTAAATAACATGACTGAAAGGGTTCTTCTTTGATGAAACACAAAGAACATGAAATTCCCAATCAGGAAACCTATGTCATACTCCTAGAGACTACGGATTTCTTCACTTCCTAGACCTCAGCTTCCTTAGCTGGACAAGGCAGGTGTTAGAAGACAAATCTTTCAAGGTCTTTTTAGGTCTAAACTTTCATGACTTCAGCTGCTTATAGTACAGGCATCATGAACAGGAGAAAGAGATGGAAACTCCCAGCTATCTGTCTCTCCCCTGCCCCTGCCCCCCAACTCCTGTAAAATGGCAGCTCAGACAAACAATATCAAGACTGGGTAATATTCTGCTGACCTAGTTACACAAAGTTAGGAAACTTTTAAATATGTATGAATATTATTGAATGGAAAAGAGGAGGCTGATTCAAGTAGCTGCAGTGCATATTAATATCTTATTATTAGCCACATTAATGTAGGTAATATCCTGGAAGCTGCCTTTCCTACGAAATACAATTTGGAGAAAGAATACCTCTATTCTCTTCTCAGGAAATAATTGTCTTTTAATGCCAAACTATGGTAAATAAGCCAGAGAAATCAAATGATATTGGAGGATGAAGTTAAATAATTTAGGAAAAGGGAGTACAACATTTACTAAATTAATCCAGTAGAGAAAAAACATGATGGGATTTTTATGCTCCCTTTTTGGAAAGATATCTCTTTAGGAAGGCAAACAAGGAATTTGAACTTTTCCAGTTTTTCCTTTTAAGAGATATATGAGCTAATATACGTATTCAACAAAAATTTCTTAAGAACTTACTGTGAACCAGCAACTGTACAGCCACAAGAAGAATACAATCCATGTCATAGCAGGCATCAGTACTTTACTTTTTATGGAATTTGTGTGAACTTGAATGTTTACCTGGGAGTGGAAATGCTGGGCCTTAGGGTAATTCTATGCTTAACATTTTGAGGAACTGCCAAATGTTTTCCAGAGCAGCTACGCCATTTTATATTCCCACCAGCAATGCATAAGGGTTTCAGTTTCTCGATATCTTCCCCAACACTTGCTATTTTTTTCTTTTTTAAGTTTATTTATTTTGAGAGAGAGCGAGCACTTGTGTGCAAGTAGGGAAGGGGCAGAGAGAGAGAGAGGGAGAGAGAATTCCAAGCAGCACGGAGCCCCAATGCAGGGTTTGATCTCACTGTGAGATCATGACCTGAGCTAAAAGCAAGAGTTGGACACTTAACCAACTGACCCACCCCGGCGTCTCTCTTCAACACTTGTTATTGTCCTTCTTTTATTATCCAGAGGTTGGGATGTGATACCTCACTGTGGTTTTCATTTGCATTTCCCTGGTGGTTAATGATCATCATCAAAAAATGAGTATCATTTTTTTTTATATTGAGTATCCTTTTATGTGCATATTGGCTACTTGTATATCTTCTTTGGAGAAATGTTTTAGATCCAGTGCCCATTCCTATATTGTGGGATTTTTTTTTGTCATTTTACTGAGTTGTAGGTGCTCTTTCTATGTTCTTGATACAAGTTTATTTTCAGATACATGATTTGAAAATATTTTCTACCATTCTGTAGCTTGTCTTTCTGTTTTCTTGATGGTATCATTTGCAGTATAAAAGTTTTTAATTTTGACAAAGTCCAATTTGTCTTTTGCTGCTGGTGCTTTTGGTGTCATATCAAAGGAACCATTGCCTAACTCAAAATCACAAAGATACACTCCTATGTTTTCTCCTCCTTGTCCTCCTCCTCCTCCTTCTCCTCCTCCTCCTCCTCCTCCTCCTCCTCCTTCTTCTCCTCCTCCTCCTCCTCCTTCTTCTTCTTCTTCTTTTACAGAGAGAGAGACTGAGAGAGAGTGTGCATGGGGGATACGGACATAGGGAGAGGGAGACAGAGAATCTTAAGCAGGCTCCATGCCCAGCATGGAGCCCAATGCGGGGCTCAATCTCACAACTGTGAGATTGTTAACTGAGCTGAAATCAAGAGTTGGATGCTTAACTGACTGAACCACCCAGGTGCCCCACTCCTATGTTTTCTTCTAAGAAATTTAGTGTTAGCTTTTAAAGATAAATCCACATTTAAAGAATTTTTTTTCCCAATGAAAAACAGAATAAGGAAGCAAGAAAAGGAGCAACCAGAGGTCAGCAGTATTAGAGGAAAAGAAATGGCGGCAGCAGCCTCTCTGGGAGAATGGTGAAACACAGGGAGCACCTGACCTACTTTGTCCCTCCCTCCCTCATGTCTGGTAACAATTCTACAGAGACTAGCAGAGCCCTGAGAGTTTGCTGCAACCTTAGCAATGTTGCTGGCTAAAAGATTCTCTGGGAAGTTCAACAGCTTACTCTGGAAAGCAGCATAGGTTCTAGCCAGGGGCCACCAGTCAAATCCCCCCTGTATTTTCCAGTTCCAACTGCCATGGTGTGGGGTGACTTATAAATAACCCTCTCCTTTCCAGGCCCTGTGCTTTGTCCCTCCCGTGGCTTGTGAACATGTCCCATCATATTATTCCCAAGCCATTGCTGGTTAGCACAGTCACTAAAAATGACACCAAGTGAACTTGAACGTAAGATTGCACAGTCTAAGTCAGTTCTGAGGCTAAAATCATATTGTAAATTGCTTTAAAATTCTACCTTTTTTGAGACCTTGTTTAAGCCAAATATATACAAGGTCAAAAGTTCTAGCCAGTGATATGGTTTTTTGTTTTTTTTGCTTTGTTTTGTTTTTTAACACTGAAACAGTCTCCTTGAATGCTAATAATAGGATTCTAGGAAAACATTCAGTTCATTTATCAAGTCTTCCTATAGCAGGACATTTTGTTAGAAAATGGATAATAATGATTTGCAAGTGATTCTATTTTCTTTTCCCAAGAACCTTGAAAAAGTCAGCCCCCATGCCTGCCTTTCTCCCTTTCCAACCACTATCTTTGTGATACTTCTCCTTTTTAGGAATGGCCATGAGGTAATGTTAGAACTAGTTGATAGATGAGTTTTATTCCTCCTTCCACCCCTTTTTCCTTTTTGTATATGTGAGGTAATATTTGAGGACTATTAAGTCCTATCTCGGGGGGTCTTAATGGGTGAAAGGAGCTCAAATATTACTCACCTATACAGTTCTTCCTGATTCACCAACATGACTTAGGAGCCTTTTCCATGTTCCTGTAGTTCCTTTCCTACACTCACCAATAACCTATACCTTGGTTTCTTCTAAACAGATATTACCACTTATGAGTAGTATACTATTGAAGAAGTTACTTAACCTCTATATTCCTCAGTTTCCTCATCTGCAAAATTGGGATAATAGTATTATCTGCTTCCTAAGATTGTTAAAGGTGATTAAATGATAATGAAGTAGATAGAATAGTATGTGGCATGGAGTAAGTACTCTAAATGTTAGTTGTTCTCATTTTTTTTTAAATTAAGTTTATTTATTTTGAGAGAGAGAGGGAGAAAGAGAGAGATAGCAGGGGAGGGGCAGAGAGAGAAGGAGAGAGAGAGAATCCCGAGCAGGCTCTGCACTGTCAGCACAGAGCCTGACATGGGGCTTGAACTCACAAACTGAGAGATCATGACCTGAGCTGAAATCAAGAGTCAGATGCTTAACCAGCTGAGCCACCCAGGAACCTCTATTCTCATTTTTTTTAAGTGACAAATTGTATACTTTAGGGAGCTTAGGGTCTGTTAAGGGAAATCAGTACTGCAAATGCATTCTATCCAAATATTTACAAACAATTCAGAAGGTATTTTCACATCTGTTATCTAATATCTACTAGAAGCATCTTGTCATTACAATAACCTAAAGCTAAATCACAGTGCCTAGTTTTTAGATGAGGCTTAAAGAGGTTATTTGAAATGTCAAAAATATAAGTGGCAGAGCCAAAATAAAAATCCTAATATGGCTCTAGGCCTGATGATCTTCATACTTAAATTACAACCGAATAGGAGGTTTCTCTGGATATATATATTGAAGAGGGGGCACTAATCTGTGAGAAAAGAGAGGTTAAGTAATTGACCTAAGGTTGCACAGTTAATGAGTGGCAGGGTCAGGGTTCTAAACTACGTAGCTCACCCTATTGACTTAGGCATCTAATTTTATTCCCACTGCCTTGTAAGTACTTAGTTAATATTTGCAGAAAGACTAGACAAAAAAGCAACCTTTGCAGACAGATCTGGGAGTGAGAGGCAGTGAACTTCAGTGGACAATCTAGGTGTCAGAAACTGGGCTTCCAGCTAGTGCTGTTCAACTAACTCACTGGGTGACTCAGGAAAGTAACCTCCCTCTCTGGGCCCCAGTGTTTCCAGCTGCAGAAAGAGAGGAGAAAAAAAGAAATACAAAGTTTTCAAACACTGTTAACAGCTGAATCCTTTTTTCAAACTAAGTCTATGAGGAAGGCCAGTGAAGAGGGCCCGGCATGCATGGTGTATGTGGCAGGGAGGATGAGAGAGGCCTGAACCCTGATTTCATAGAAGTCCCTCTTTCTCCTTGCTCCTCAGTAGCATCTCAAGTACTGCTGAGAGCCTAGATCCCTAATTAGGGATACAGGTAACATGGGTTTAAACCCTAGAAGAACCTAAGGTTCTTCTTGGCTTTGAAATTCTGTGAGTCACATAAAATAAATGATCTTGTATCCTAATGTTATATACCTTCTGATTTAACAAAGTGAAAATGTGGCTTCAGAGGAAGTGACAAAGTATGACCACACCAAAAGATACCAAGAAAGAATTTTCGCTGTAATAGCATGCTTCTCCACCTGCCTCCAGTCCTATACGTACCCTAAATACAAAAATATTCCCTAAACATATGAACAGAGGAAACTAGATGAAGAATGAGTAATCAAAAGAGTGACAAGTGTTTTAAAGAGGAAACAGTATATTATAGACTCATGTAGCAGAGGATCTCAAACTAGTCTGGGGAACAGTATATTAGGGAAGCATTCCAGGAAGGAGTGGTGTTCAAATTGGATCCTGAAAGCAGAATAGGAAGTAGCAAGGCAAAGGGCCATTGAGAAAGAACATTCCAGGTAGATGGGCCAGTGTGTATACAAGTTAGTGGAAAAAATCCATGGCTGACAGAAAGAACTACAGGGAGGCCAATGTGGGTATAGCAGAGAGCAAAATGACAGGGAAATGAGACAGGCTGAAAAAGCAGGCAGAGGCTAGATTATGCAGGATCTTACAGATTACGTTAAGAATTTGTTATTTTATCTTAAACTGCTGAGAGGCCGGGGTGTTCAGTGGGTCATTTTCATGGATACTGAAATTATTCAATATGGTGGTAGCAGGGTAGTGGAAAAGACAAGTATGGACCAAAGCTCTCCATGACTGAGGGAACTGTCCAAGAAGTCAGCAGATGATAGCAATAAAGAATGGCAGTGGGTTATATAGGCTTAAAACATGTCTTTTTATAAAAGAGAAGGGAAAGAATGGCCTAGAAATAGCAAGCTATTAGCACAAAGGATGCCATCTGCCAAGCTAGCTAAGTAGCATTTAGTGAAGAGTCTACTGTCTTTTGGTCAGGTAGGGACCACAGGACCAGTGAGGCAGTGAAGGGAGCATAAAGTTAGGAGGAAGGCTGGGACTTTCTGGAAGCCACTGTAACACTGACATAGCTAGGTGAGCAGAGTTGAGAGAGAGCCTGGAAGCCTGTTTACCTCACATCTTGTACCCCCTGGCTTAAGAAGTTGTTGTAATTCCCTGAGAGATGCTGATAGTTTGAACTAAGGCACTGGCAGCAGAGATAAGAAAGAGATAGATTCTAAAAATACTGAGTTATAGCTTTGATCATACTTGGTGACAGATAGTATGCAAGGAGTAGAATAAAAAGGAGTTAAACAGGACAGTTTCCTGGCATGGGCGACTGAAGTGATGGTGATACAATCATTGAACTAGGAAACCCGTATTTGGGGCAGGTGTAGAGTAGTCTGGGTCAATCTTTGCAGCATGAATAAATCAGACATGTGTCTCCTTGTTCTAGCAGTGGAGAAGCAAGGGTCATAATTCCCAGCACCTCCTCTCCAGGCCCTCATTCGCCCAGGGCTGAGGCTTGGAATGGATGAGCCACCTGCAGCAGTCAGGTCAGTTGGAAAGTCCCTCACCAGATGCTGGGAGGATATATCTGCCTCCAATTAATTGGAGACTCTTTTTGAAGGGAATAGCAAAAACTATGCCAAGAGAGTGGTGCTTGTGAAGTGGCCTGCTGGAAGGGAGCCAAAACTACTAAGCTTGTTTAATTTAGAGTGTCTGATCAGGACAAGGTTTGGTGCAGATGGGGGTCCATAGAACTCTCCTGAGAGGTGGGTAAGGGAATGATAATTGAGATTACTAACTTCCAACAATTACTCAATTTAAAACCCAGCCAAAAAGATGTAATTATTTTTCATACATTTGTTTGGTCATGTTGCCAGCTGCAACTCCATGATGTTTTACTTCAAAGGGGAAGAAAGAACAAAGGGGAAGGAACAGAATGGAAGGGAGCTACATTATTTTGTAGTCACCATGCTGATAAGAACAGTGCTGCCTCTCTCTAGCTTCTTTTACGCGGTACTGTCTTCTGTCCTTGGGCTTTTCTGTCCACAGGGTGATTAGTTCCCTCTAGCAGGTTTCTGAGATCCTAGCTTTTCCTCACAAGTCCACATAAGGACTATAGTAGAGGCTGCCAGGCTCCATATTTTAAGTTCTTCTAATCTCCTCATATTTGCCTGCCCTGCTCCTAAACTAAATTGAATTTAATTGAGTTGACTTGGAGGCAGGTAAATTCTTGTTCGTTTAGATGACTTATGCTACTGGAGTTAGCAGCATAGTCAAACTCAGGGACTGATATCAAATTGATATAAAAAATGCCAATCTAGGTATTCCAGAGAAGCCTCTGATAATATGCATGGATCTCTGTCCTCGGTCTCAGGGCTCATCCTGCTAAACACTTGTATACTTGACTTAAATTAATACTTAAAAAGTATATACTTTAAAAATTCTGAGTGAAGACACTAATATTACAGATAAGAGAATCCAAGAATCAAAATAATCACAGCAAGCTAGAATAAAGGGCTAAAACCAATGGTAGGACAAGTATAAAGGGTCACTATACTTGTAAAATCTACTATAGGCTAATGTATCCTGGATTGGATCCTGTGACAGAAAAAGAACATTGGTGGAAAAACTGATGAGATCTGAATATAGTTCTATAGTTTAGTTCATAGTAAAGTATCAGTGTTAATTTATTTGTTTTGACAAATGCTTCATGGTTGCATATGATTTTAACAGAGGAAACTGGGTGAAGGGTATGTGGGATCTCTCGATATTATCTAACTTTTTCCCCCATTTCCTTAAGAATAAATTATTATTTAAAAAGTGTGCCATACTGTATAGAAATCAACATTCTCTCCCATAATTCTGTGCATCTTGGACTACAGTCAAGATGTCACTGTTCCTTCCCTACATCTTCAAATTAACTTTCTCAGGTCACAACAATAAGTCTTCCCAAAGGGGACCTTCTGGAAAAATAAGCTATTTCCTCAACTTATATTTCCCTCTTTTTATAGCATGCACCAGCAATCTATCCAGTAAACATATGTTGGGGAGTGAGGAGGGGATCCACTTCAAGCCCACAATTGTTAACAGTCATAAGATTGGAGAAAAGCACAAGGGGATAGGTCAACATACTGGCAAAAAATCCTGTGGCAGCTTGGAAATAACGCTTCATTTCATTCATGGTGGAAACCCCACTGTCCAGTGCATAGGCATGGTCGAGGAAGGCCAGTGAGTTTCAGAGCCACAAAGAAATTATGTCACATAGGAGGTGAGAGATAAGACCAACAAAAAGTTCTAGAATGCCCTCTTCCTGATAGACAGTTACTGTGGAGTCACAAAGTCCACAGAACAATGACTTGTACAATAGATCTCTGAATGATACATGGAAGGGATATGTGATAAGGGTAGCAGCAGAATGAGCCATCATCTCTCGAGTTGTCTCCTTGATAACTTGGTTAAAGGAGGATGTAACTTCTTTCTGTACATTTTCAGGTCCTAACTCATCAACCTTTTCACACTTCTGGTCATGCTGTAAAACTTTACCATGGACCACAGTTCCAAGGACTCCTGAAAACAGTCTTGGAGTTAAGTCTATGAAAAACCCATGCTTCCTATCGATGCTCACAATGAACTAGGATAACAAAACAGGCCAGGAAACTGACATACTTGCCACCCCAAAATATTTCATCTTATTCTTGGAGGAAGAGGCTGGTATCCCACCTGGATGAGCACTTTCACGTACATGAGTGGCTGGGACATAATGGTGAGTCCAGGAGCACAGGAGCACTTTACTTGCTGTGTCAGCCATGATGGACATGTGGACAGTCAACTTTTTTTTTTTATAAATCTAAAATTATTTAAAAATAAAAGATTTATTTTTTTTCAGTATATGAAGTTTATTGTCAAATTGGTTTCCATACAACACCCAGTGCTCATCCCAAAAGGTGCCCTCCTCAATACCCATCACCCACCCTCCCCTCCCTCCTACCCCCCATCAACCCTCAGTTTGTTTTCAGTTTTTAAGAGTCTCTTATGCTTTGGCTCTATTCCACTCTAACCTCTTTTTTTTTTCCTTCCCCTCCTCCATGGGTTTCTGTTAAGTTTCTCAGGACCCACAGAAGAGTGAAACCATATGGTATCTGTCTTTCTCTGTATGACTTATTTCACTTAGCATAACACTCTCCAGTTCCATCCATGTTGCTACAAAGGGCCATATTTCATTCTTTCTCATTGCCACGTAGTACTCCATTGTGTATATAAACCACAATTTCTTTATCCATTCATCAGTTGATGGACATTTAGGCTGTTTCCATAATTTGGCTATTGTTGAGAGTGCTGCTATAAACATTGGGGTACAAGTGCCCCTATGCATCAGTACTCCTGTATTCCTTGGGTAAATTCCTAGCAGTGCTATTGCTGGGTGATAGGGTAAAAGATTTATTTAAAACATATCAGAGGAATTAAAATAGGCTTATTCATGAACAACAACAAAAATCAACTACAGGGAGGCTTCACTGCTAAAAGAAGCTAACGTAAACTCTGGTTACATTTCTAGAGATTTAGCATCCACAGCAAAACAGGAAATAGTCCTATTCTGCTGTAGGAGGCTTATATTGCCTATAAAGTTTTATATTCAGTTATGATATTTTATAAAGGTAATCAACAACCTAGATTATGTCCAGAGAACAACAAAGAAGGAACAAAGTTTAAAAACCATGGAATCTGCAGAAATGTAGAATAATGGGGGGAGAGGAGAAAGGAAGGGACTAGTCTGGAAAGGACTCATGATGGGGATGTGGTCACTAGCTTGCTGTCTTTGCAGGCCTGTCCACGGGCTAATGGAGCAAGTAATGTAAAGTAGACCCAGAGGGTGGAGTTAGAATCAAGGAGAGAGGCTACAAGGAGATGGCTCTTTCTGGGAATGATGGGACTTTTTTCTCTTTGAAATGGGGCTCAGGCTGCCTCAAGAGATGTGTGAGCAAAGGCTGAAAACTCATATTTCAGGAATATTAAGAGAAGATGTTGGTCTATACAATTTGGGTCCTTGCCCATAGGAGATTCCTAAGACATTTGCTAAATTTGAATGTGACCTCTACAGTCTTTATTAACTCGAGAAATTGTGTGAGGTGTTAAGTCAGAGAAACCAGCTTTTCTAGGCATTTCTACGTCATTCTCATTTTTTTAAAAAAATTAATGTTTTCTTATTTAATGTTTATTTATTTATTATAATTTATTGTCAACTTGGCTTACATACGATACTCATTGCTATTTTTGAGAGAGAGAGAGAGAACGAGTGGAGGAGGGGGGGCGGGGAGAGAGAGAGAGAGAGAGAGAGAGAGAGAGAGAGAGAGAGAGAGACATAGAATCCAAATCAGGCTTCAGGCTCTGAGCTGCCAGCACAGAGCCAACATGGGGCTTGAACCCATGGACCATGAGATAATGACCTGAGCCAAAGTCAGACGCTTAACTAACTGAGCCACCCAGGTGCCCCTTGGCATTCTTGGCAGTAATTTTCCTCCAGGTACTTTTGGCTAACAAATATCTCTGTCCATGGGGGGAAAAGCCACCGAAAGACAGGCAATAGTTAACCTGACTTCTAGATCAACTGTCACCAGCAAGTGCAGCCTGGAGATGGAAGACTTAAGTGTCACAATGATCATGATCCTTCCTGGATGGTTCCTCACTGCATCAGATAAAGTCCAAATTCTTTAGGTTGGCATTCAAGGAACTCTTGGCCCAGCCTCCACTTACCTCTCCTCCTTTCCCCATTACTATCTTTCTTTTCTTCTTAGGTTGATCCTGTGCTCTTGTCTTTTGGAACCACATAAAACTATCAAGACTCAGTATTGTCTCAACTTCCATACCATATTTTTTTAAGAGAGGGGGGCATGCAGAGAGAGAGAGAGAGAGAGAGAGAGAGAATCTCAAGCAGGCTCCACACTAAGCATGGATCAATGTGGAGCTTGATCCCATGACCTGGGATCATGATCTGAGCTGAAATCAAGAGTTGGAAGCTTGGGGTGCCTGGGTGTCTCTGTTGGTTGGGCATCCAACTTTGGCTCAGGTCACGATCACACGATTTGTGAGTTTGTGAATTCGAGCCCCATGTTAGGCTTTGTGCTGACAGCTCAGAGGCTTGAGCCTGCTTCGGATTCTGTGTCTCCTTCTCTCTCTGCCCCTCCCCAACTTGTGCTCTGTCTCTCTATGTCTCTCAAAAAATAAATGTAAAAAATAAAATAAAAAAAAAGAGTTAGTTGGAAGCTCAACCAAATGAGCCACCCAGGTGCCCCGTGTGTATCCATATTTCGATTCTCAACTCAAGATGCCTTCTTCATTAGGACTTTGTTTCCTCCCTTGTGCCCCTTCTCTGCCCACTACTTCTATTATATCAAGTCTCTTACCATTATTGCTATTATTAGTTTTTACATCTGTGTTGCCCACTACATTGAGTACTTCTCAGGGATAGGGTGTATTTTGTATTCATCTTTCTGTCTCCAGCACCCAATACACAGCCTGGCAGGCAGAAGGTACTCATCAGATATTTGTCGTATTGAAGAATGGCTTTGCAAGAACTTAGTAAATGACTATATAGGTGAATAGAATATTTCCCTATCCAGAACTGGTTTAGAGTCCACTTTTTGGAGTCAAAAAAGGCTTGGCTTCATGTCCCAACTGCATGATATAGACAAATTACTTCATCTCATTGTGCCTTAGTTTTTAAAAATGCAAATGGAAGGAGATAATACTAATATATCTCAGAGCTTAAATTCTTCTAAGTGAATCCTTCACCCCAAAACTCATCCTCTTTCCTGATTTAATTTATCCAATATTGTCTGCCTCTTCCTAGAATGTGAGCCCCATGAAGGCATGGATTTCTGCCTGTTTTTCACTGCTGTATCCCTAGAGCCTAGACCATGCTGGTTACATGTTAGGTATTCAAAAACAGTACAAATCACATAATAGGAGCATTGTGAGGACTGAGTGACACAATGTATAAGAAGATCATGGCATTGGGCCGACCACATGCTATGCACTCAATAACTACCATTATTATAAAATAAAAGGCAGATTAAGAGGCAACATTATGACAGACTGATGTGTGACTCAGAACATACAATCAGGATATTATAAATGTTTGAACCATAATTTATGTTGGAATTGGAAAGGATGCTTGAAAAATCTGGTCTGACTCTCTGAGACCCAAAGAGGAAGAGTGCTTTTCTCAAAGTCACAGAGCTAGCCAGTGACAGAACCTAGACAATTACTCTCCTATAAATGATTTTCTAGTTATTCCATATAATACAGGATCAGATTCCTTTCTTTGTTAGACACTTCCTTTTGGCAAGTTTTGTTAAGTACAGGAATGGCTCTCTCCATCTAATCCTTTCAACACGCGCACACACACACAGAGTTAGGTGTTCATCTAATTAGTCCAATTATGTATAAAAATAATACCATACTTTACTGTGTCTGATGGTACAAGGTTATATGATTTAAAAACTAATGTTGGGGCGCCTGGGTGGTGCAGTCGGTTAAGCGTCCGACTTCAGCCAGGTCACGATCTTGCGGGCCGTGAGTTCGAGCCCCGCGTCAGGCTCTGGGCTGATGGCTCAGAGCCTGGAGCCTGTTTCCGATTCTGTGTCTCCCTCTCTCTCTGCCCCTCCCCCATTCATGCTCTGTCTCTCTCTGTCCCAAAAATAAATAAACGTTGGAAAAAAAAAAACTAATGTTTGTCAATTAAAATCTACTTTTAGCTATGTTGGAAGGAGTGTATTGGTAAACTCTATCTCTGAAAAACAAACATAAAGCTGGACAAAACTGACGCAAACATTTCAGTGTTTTGGAAACTGACCAAAGGCATACAACAATCTCATGTTATGCTTAAAAAACCGCTGAACTTCAGTTAATAAGACGGGGAATCTGTGATGTGCTGTGGTTGCTCTACCTTCCTCCAAGCTTGGTGAAAGCAGGGTTCTGTTAGGGCAGGCCATGCTGTGAGGATTGTCAAAGGGAATCAGTTTGGAAGAGAGGGCAGTGCTCACACCTAGCAGCATTTTCTGTGGAAACACTCACCACAGAGGTCGGCAAGTAAGGAGGGCCCGCAGTTCCATAGCTGGGACAAACATATTCCTGGCTGAGACTGGGTGCAAGCCAGAAGGCTCAAGCCAGTCACACACTCCTGAAAAGCCCTGAAGCTGCACAAATGCTCATGGTCAACATGACACAGAAGGGAAAGGAGAAGCCAGAGAAGACATGAAAATTGCCCAGACTTTGACTGTACTCCCCATATCTACATATAGATCCACTGACAGAGGACAGAAGCCTTATGTGCTCAGGGTGGGTAAGCACAAACCTAGCCCAATAATAGCTGACCGCTAAACTACAAAGACACAGGGTTGACTCTTTGAGAATCCAGTCTCATAAATAGGAAAGAAAAAAGAAAAATTGAGCTGATGCATAAGAGAAAGATACCAAGATAATTCACTGGTAAAGGTTAGTCTTTTCAACAAGCAGTGCTAGAACAATTGGATATCCATATGCAAAAAAATATAAGCTTAAATGCTTACCTCATGCCATACATATAAAAATAATTCAAAATGGATCACAGACTGAGATGTAAGCAAAACCATAAAAATTTTAGAATAAAACATAGGAGAAAATCTTTGTGGTCTTCAGTTGGGCAAAGAGTTCTTAGATAAGAATCCAAAGCATGATCCATAAGAGAAAAAAAATTGATAAATTAGGCCTCAAAATTAATTCTGTTCTTCAAAAGATATGGTTAAGAGAATGAAAAGATAAGGCATAGATTAGAAAGAAATATTTGCAAAGCATGTATCGGACAAAAGACTTGCATTCAGAATAGATAAAGAAATCTCAAAACTCATTATAAGAATACAAATAACTCAAAATTTTTAAGTGGGAAAAATATTGAAACTGAAACTTTATTAAAGAAAATACACAAATGGCAAATAAGCTCATGATAAGATAATCAACATAATTAGCTGTTAGGGCAATATAATTTAAAACCACAATGAGATATGCTAAATACCAACTAAAATAACTATAATTAAAAATATAGATAATTCCAAGTGTTAGCAAGAACATGGAGAAACTATAACCCTCTCTCCTACATTGCTGGTAGGAAGGTAAAAAGGCATTACTAACTTGGAACACAGTTTGACAGATTTTCTTCTTTTAATTTGAACATGAACTTACTATATGACCCAATGATTCCATTCTTAGAAATCTGCCTGAAACAAAGTGGATCACATGTCCACTCAAAAGTATGCACATGAATGTTCATAACATCATTATTCATAATAGCCCCAATATAGAAGCTTTCCAAATGTCCATAAACTAGAGAATAAACAAAATATGTTATATATCATTTTAATAGAATACTATTCAGCACTAAAAATGAATGAACTGTTGATACATGGTACAACATGGCTAAACCTGAAAAATATAATGCTAAAGGAAAGATGCTGGAAGCAAAAGACTACATAATGCATAATTCCATTTATATGAAATGTTCAGAAATGGCAAATTTATAGTGTCAGAGAAGGTCAGTAGTTGCTAGGATTGGGAGTGGAAGTGAGGAATAACAAAGGAACTTTTTGGGATGATGGAAATATTCTAAGATTAGATTGCGGTGATAGTGTAAAACTCTATAAATTTACTAAAAATCATAGAACCAGTCCTTTACAATGGGTGTATTTTATGGTATATAAATTATACCTCAATAAAGGTCTTAAGATAACAAGAAAAAATAAGATCTTTCCCATGGTATTTTTATCTTAAATGTCAGATTGTGGCATTGATGCATGTTCAAAGGTGGGGTTAGAAGACACCACTAGAGAATAACAAAATAAGACACCATTTCAGATGGCATAATTAGTAGCAATGGTAGCTATGGACATGGTGATTAATCATTCCAGCACTAGAAATACAAAATCTTGCTTCCTGCTTACTCTCCCTAAGATCTGGATGTTGACATGTTTAGCCTTCCAACTTGTAATTATCCTCCCTCCAAATTGGAATAAGGATTAACTAATTATAGTGGTGTCTTCAGACATGAGCCATACCAAACACCCTGGTAATGAAGAACTGTCCTGTCTGTAAAAGTATGCCAGAAAGCCTTAAAGTCTTTGGTATCTGCTTTGAGGTCCAACCCATAGAGTTTCTCCAAACTAGTTTAGCCAGCACAGGTACACCCTGCACTTTCACTAACTTTACTTTCTTTAAGATGCTGCTTTGGATAAGGTAATTTCTTTCCTAAAAATCCACTGTATCTCTCAGTTGGTCCAATGCAGAAAGCAGCAGTAGTCCATCAAAATGGCAGGATGTGGTGTTAGAAGTCATGGGTTTAAACCTTGGCCCTGACATGAACTAGCCATATGGCTTTAGCTAAGTAACTTAACCTTTTTAGCCTTATATTATTTACCCCCCAAGCTGGGATAATTCTGCCTGCTCCATAAAACTACTATGAAAAATAAGCAAGATGGTATACATAAAGTAACTGACCCAGTATCTGTGTTAAATCTGAATGACAGTATGACAATTAACTCTTTCTAGAGTTTGGCTCCAATATTCCTATTTATCTAATCTTATAGTAAGAAGATTCCTTATTCCAATCAAACCAGACTTCTAACCAACTGCCACCATGCAATGACTCTGGCTAAATCTTGCTCTCTGGGCTGCCTCCTCCCCAACTCTGTATTTACTAATCCTACCCATCTTTCAAGAGTCAGCTTAAAGCTCATCTTCTCCATGATGTTTAATCTGACCATTAACTCTCTAGACAACTAGTGAGATCCTTAATTATATATTTTTAAAATTTTATTTCTGTTTGAACATATCCCATTTCCTCAGGTATAGGAGACATTTCTGAAGGATACCAAGGTTTGTTTTATATCCCCCAGTGCCCCTTGCAAGGTCTGAAGTAGGACAAGGTTCTCAACTTATTTTTTTTTCCTGAGGAGTTCCTTAAAGAATAACTTGAAAACACTATTCCAGTCCATCTTTTTCATTTTATAGATGAAAAACTTGTCCCCAGAAAGAGGAAGTAACATTCAAGTTTCACATGAGTAATTTGGTATTAGAGTTGAAAACAGAATTCAGGCTTCCTATGGCAGATACTTTGGGCTGCCCTTCAATATCAGTTCTCCTACACATCTATAGGACTACCAATTTTTAGCTGGAAACATGGTCACCCAGAATAAAGACTTCATGTCTCATCCTTACTTTAGGTAAGTGTGGATATGAGTTGTATGAAATAGGAGAGAAGAGAAAGTGCTACATAACTTCAATTTCTCCTTTCTCCCCCTACTTTCTTCATCCTGCTGTCTGAAACACAGATGTGATGGTAAGAATTCCATTCTCGATCCACACTGGATCATGGGATTGAGGGGAATGCCCCAGGGATGGCAGGACAAAAAGCTGAAAAAAACTGACTCCCTAAGGCTTCCAAGGAACAGACTACAATATCAGCTCTGGATTGCCTATAGGCTTTTATATGGAAGAGAAATAAACTTCTGTTTTGTTTAAAGTGCTGTTATTTTAGATACAGATTTGGATATTAGTTGTTGGCAGCATAACTGATCCTGTTACCCCTCCTATCAACTTTCTAATGCTCTTAGTTCTTCACATTGCCTCTAGACGTATATATTAACTCATTCTTTCATTAATTAAATAATTTACTTAATAGCCATTCAGGATGCACTTACATTCTGACTGGCATAAATCTAAGAGGGGGCTGGAGTGGACACAGGAATGAAATGTACAAATCCCGCCCTTAAAATTAAAAGTCACAAGTATTGAATGAACTTCTCACTGTCTTAACTCATATCACAATTCATAGATTGGCAAACACTCATCTCAGAATTTCTCTGACAGTCTCATATCAATTTCATTGTTCCCAGTAATAAAATGCTGATCAAACTATATGTGCTTAATATCTTGTATTTGCCTCTCTACATCCACTCTTTGCCCTTCTCTATCATTTTCTTTGACCACTGTGGCTTACTTGTACGTACTGCATCAATGGGCTCTCTTGTCCTCTGACTTCTGATTGGGTTGGTTAATAGGGACCCCTAGCAGGAAATCAGACGGAAGTAAGAGAATGAGTTCTACATATTTAGTTTTCTCAGCTCCCTCCCTGTGGGGTCATCTTAGGCTAACTTTTTCCTTAACTGAAGGTCACTCACTGTTTCACTCAAGATGGCCCACAACATGACTCTACTATTGGGTTCTGATAACCATTCCTTCCCTTCATAGCCTTTGAGTTCTAGCCCCAGGGAAATGCCCCAGGGAAACCCCAAGGTTTCCCTACACACTGCCCACACATTGTAAATAGCCCATTTATTAAACCCTGCTCAAATTATCCTAATGTGAGGCTGCCATCTGTTTCCTAGTAGCATGTTGGCTGATATACAATGTGCCCAATTCTAAGTTCAAAATATATAGGCATTAGATACACATGGCACCCACCAGAAGCACTGTTAGGGAGAGGGTTAGAGTAAAGGGAAGATATTTAGCAAAATCTTAGTGCATAGAGAATCTCAGACTATAAGAACATCATCATGACCACTAGCTTTTGAGATCAGATTTGACTCTCAGGTACCTGAGCCATATCCAAGCCCTCTTTATTTCTCTTTTTTCTGGGGGGGGGGGGGGTATCCTGGACTAGACTCTATGTCTTTTAAACAGTCTAGTCTTGAAAACTTTCAGTTAGAAGTGGGGTTCCCTTCTAGGTGGAACTCACAGTCACTGGGCAGAATCCATATTTCCACCAACATGTATCAGAACCTCCAGTATAGTACTTTCTGCTAATTCCACCAGTATCCTCTCGTAGGAGGTTTAAAGTACTCAGTATGCCTATTTTAGAGGCATAATCCACAATTCTTAAAGAATGAAACATAAAAGCAAATTATCACCTGTTTATTCATTACAAGTAACTGAAGTATCACTGACCACAGAGAACAATGGTAGGCAGAACAATGCACCTCCCTCCCAAAATGTCCAAGTCCTAATCCCAGAAACCTGTGAATATGTCACTTTACAAGACAAAAGGGGCTTTTACAGAGGTGATTAAATATCTTTAGATGGAGACATCATCCTGCATTATCTGGGTGAGCCCAACATAATCACAAGGATCCTTAAAAGTAAAAGAAGGAGGCAGGAGATTCACTGTTTGAGTGATTCAGCATTAGACTCAACCAGCCATTGTTGGCTTTGAAGATGGAAGGGAACTACAAGCTAAGAAATGCAAACAGCCTCTAGAAGCTGGAAAGGGCAGGGAAATAAATTCTCTCCCAGAACCCCCAAAAGGAATGCAGACCTGCTGATACATCAATTTTAGCCAGAAAGACCAGTTTTGGACTTCTATTGAACGGTAGGATAATAAATTTGTGTTGTTTTAACCCACCAAGTTCATGGTAATTTGCTACGCCAGCAATAGGAAACTAATACAGAATGTAAGACCAAAATCTCCAGACCCAGGGAACTAAACCCAGGGTAAGGAAAGGCTGGGAACTGAGGGATGACAGAGACAAAACACAGTGGGCAGCACAACAAACCGCACACCAGTTGCTAACCTGCACTGCAGGCAAGTTGCATTCGTTAAAAGACAAATGTATGTTTTATCTCAGAGACTCCCACTCATAAAATGCTTTCATGCCTTTTGTAACACCTAGTAGAAGCTTCCCTCTTTTTTCTCAGAGTTTTTGGGAGTCACTAAAATTTTTGTATTTTGTTAGCATTATCAGCTTCATTCAGAAGGACAAGCATTTGCCTCATATCTTATTCTGTGACTTCCTGTTAGCCACAGAGGCAAAGAATGGCACAATGAAAATAACTATTCATAGAAGTTCCAGAGCATATGCAAAGCATCAATATCTATTATTTGCATTCTATAAAAACCCATTGCTAAGCACTTCTCCCAAGGCTGCCTGTTTCAGACTAGGTCTTACCACGCTCTGACCCAGCTGCTCCCGAAAGAAGTAATCCATGTTTCTCTTTTGCAGGCTGTCAAGGTAATGCTGAAAGCGTGTGTATGTATATGGGTAGCAGTAAGCAAATTGGTAAATATCTTCTTCTCGGTCAAAACAAAATGCAAAGGACATCACATAATTCTTCCTATGGTCCGGACACCGGTAGTAGTAAACATTTTTAGGTGGCAGCCTTTGCCTGAAAGATACAAAGAAAAAAAAATTGGGCATATCAGATAATTCAAGCTTCAAAGGCAATAAACAGGAATAAATGCCCAAGAGAAAAAAACTGTAACATCAAGAAGTCTAGGTGGTGTCTGGGAACAACAACCATACCACCTATGGTCAAAAGGAGTCCAGGATTTGGCAGCACTTTATTCAAATTCCAGCTCTACCCTTTATCAAATGTTTGGACAATGCAAAGGTAAACAAAGATGAACAAGTTTTAATCATTGTTTACTATTATTTGGAGCGCTCATTACATGCCCAGGCAATGAGCTAGATTCTTTTTTTTTTTTAATGTTTATTTATTTATTTTGAGAGAGAAAGAATGCATGTGTGTAGGGAAGAGGGAGAGGGAGAGACAGAATCCCAAGCAAGTTCCGTACTCTCAGCACAGAGTCCCATGTGGGACTTGATCTCACAAATCATGAGATCATGACCTGAGTCAAAACCAAGAGTTGGGTGCTTAACTAAACTGAGTAACCCAGGCACCCCAGGGAAACTCAGATTCTTGATGTATAATGGTAAATAAGAGAGGCGACATGTTTATCCTCATGCAGTCTATATTCTGGTGGGGAAGCAGTCAATAAAATATTAAAAATAAATACATTAAACAGTTACAGACTCTTAAAGCACCTTGAGGGCAACTAAAGAGTATGATGTAAGGGGCATCTAGGTGGCTCAGTTAGCTGAGCATCCAACTCTTGATTTCACTTCAGGTCATGATCCCAGGGTCATGGGATTGAGCCCCACATTAGGATCTGTGTTGAGCGTGGAGCCTGCTTGGGATTCTCTCTCTCTCACCCTCTCTCTCTGCCCCTCTTCTACCTCCTGGCTTGCTCGTGTTCTCTCTCTCTAAAAAAAAAAAAAGAAAAGAAAAGAAAGTGTGATGTTATACTAAAAATAAATAGGGGAGGTCTACTTTTCCTAGGGAAGCCAGGTTTTTGTATTGTAAGGCTAATTCAGACCTTTTTTTAAAATAAGCTAATGTGCACTGTAAATATTGAAGGGGGAGGAAAGAATATTCAACATTTCTTTAAATTATTACTATTGTTTTTCTAGAGAGCATTACATGACACTAATTTTCCACAGAAGCACTTTGGGAAATACTGCTTCAAATATACTGTGTAAGCAGTTTTGCTAAGTCATCATGCTCATTCTCCAATAAGGAACTCTGAAACATATACATGAGAAAAGGCAAAATGTTCCAGTCATAATTCCCATAACTTTTTTACATTCATCCACATCATAGGCTCACTGTACCCTATCATGCTGTGTGACATCCAAACTATTCACAGTTTTCCTGCAGTGAATGACTCATATTACTGTCTCTTAAAAACCCCATTAATCCTACAAAACCCATCCCAAACTATACATTTTCCATGATCATCCATTGACAATTCTGGGCCAGTCCAGCTCCCACATTTCCCAGCAGCTCTTGCTTCTTTATTGATGGTATCGTAAGTCTTATCCACTCAAATCAGTTTGGAAGCTCCTAAAAACACAAGTATATTTCTGGGGGCCACTGGCACATTGGGTAAAGGATGCCAGGCTCATCTGTAAGGGCTTGGCATTCAACTGAAAAGCCATAGGGCCCAGGAGCATGTGAAGGAAAGTGTGAGGAGGGTGTAGGTGATGAGGTTGAGGAAAATAACAATGGTGGTGGCTCCAGGTAGGGCAGCCTGAAGAAAATTGTTAAAAGCACCCAGAGCATTATAACATGCCGGTAGTTTGTTGCAGAATCTTGCTTCTACCTTGGTGTCCTTCTGAAGCTGCCTAAGTAGCTAGGGTGGAAATTAAGGCTGTGGGCTTCCTGTGGAAGAGCAGAGGTTACAAGACACTAATTCTGTACATACAGCAAGCTTCTATTGTTTGCCTGTAGCCCTGGGTCCCATGAACATCAGACATTAAGTGAAATGCAGAGAGGGGAAGAAGATGCAAATTAAGGAAGAAAAAAAGGAAAAGAAAGATTGAGAAAGGAATGAGGGAAGAGAGAAAGGAAGGAATGAACAGAATATGCATAGTATGGGTTGTTTATGGGGCTTATTCAGTACCTGATTTATTGTACTTTATTTTTTTAATGTTTATTTATGAGAGAGAGAGAGAGAGAGAGAGAGAGAGAGAGAGAGAGAGAGAGAGACACCATAAGTGTGAATGCGCAAGCAGGGAAGGGGTAGAAAATGAGGGAGAGAATCTGACAGTGCAGAACCTGATGTGGGGCTTGATCTCACGAACTGTGAGATCATGACCTGAACTGAAATCAAGAGTCAGATACTTAACCAACTGAGCCACCCAGTCACCCCATGTACCTGATTTAATTCGCATAAAATCATTTGGTCAAGGTGGGTATTATTCCACTTTGCCAATGTGGTCATGGAGGTTCATAAAAGTTAAGGAGCTCACTCATTACATCAAGTGAGTAAATGATAGAGCTGGGACTCCAATTTGTTTCTGTCTGATTGCAAGTCCAGTACCTAGAACACTCCTCCATAGTCCTTGATAAATTACGAACTTCTGCTATTCCAGATATGAGTGTGTGCAAAAGCCAGGAGGCAAGAGAGAAAAAAGCAAATGTTGGAACTGAAAGGAATTCGTCGTGGCTGAAGTACAAAGAGTGAGAAGGGAATTCATGAGTAATGTGTCTGAAGAGGAAGGCAGAAGCCAGACTAGAAAGGGACTATATGAACCATGTTAAAGAATTTAAAAATGATCCTGAAGTCACAGGGTACCTTTCAAGTGAGTGAAAGAAGTAAAGTACCATGACTGCCAGTCCAAGGGATCGATGATGGTGGTCAGAAGGACAGAAGGAGAGTAGCTGCACAGGTGTAGAAAACAAGACAGATTTGACTATTTTAGAAAAAAGTGGTTTAAGTGATGGGACATAAGGTCTAACTAATATGGGTTAGAACCTGGTAGCACTGAGGAAGGCCAGATGGTAGAGAGAAAAGCATAACCAATAAAGGAACAGGGATTTTCATATAAACATCAGTGGTAGTATCAAAGGCTGTCTAGGGATGTGTTTGGGCCCACAACAGAATCCATTTACCTCCTACTCCCAAAGCCACCACAGATAAATATACAGGTAACAATAGTCTTCTTGTAATGTAAATACAACTTTTAAGACAAGTGCTGCCCCCTCCCCCAGGCACTCTTCCTTTCCAGCCAGATTGCTACCCTAAACCTTCCTGTATTGAAATTTGGGGGCTACCAGTGTTGAGGCAGAAAAATAATGGCCTGGAAGGTGCATGGGGAGTCAAGAGGAAAGTCGTCCTTTCCTGATACTTCTGTCCATGGAGTATAAGTGAATCAACAGTTCCTGAGAGGGAAATGGGGGGAATAATGACCTCCAAGATATCAGGAGGTCTTACTTCATTGTTTCATGTAGCAAATATTTGTTAAGTATCATGTACCAAGCATTGTTTGTTTAAGAGAAGATGTAAAGGAAGCAGTGGACTAAAAGACTGAGAACCCTACTAAGATTAGTTACCATGAAGCTGAGTTTCAGAGGAAAAAGTGGAAAGTGGAAAGTTCTTGATAGAGAAGGGAACAGTGAAAACCAAGATAAGATCAGTGCAGAGGTGAGGGTATAGAAAGAACAGATGATAGTCTAAATTTGTGATGTGATTGAAACATGCAGAAATGTGAGGCTGATGGACTAACCTAGTTTCAGGGTTCCCAGTTTGCATTCAGGAAGAGTGCCAGTTGAAAGTGGCCTTGAGGTCTCTGGTTAGGGACCTGTGACACTAGCTTCATGCCCTGGCTCACAGATCTGAGAGCAAGGTGAGCATGTCTTCATATGTTAGTGATTCCTACAGTGACGGGCCCCTCAGGTTATGATGCTGATGTTCTCAACTCTTCATTTACTAGTATATCCGATCAGGGTCCATGCTTTAAATTCAATCACCCCAGTTTTCTCCTATTCTAGCCAAGTTTAGCAACTTGACTCTGAGAGCCTGCCATCTCCACCAAATTTGATTGTGTGCTATCAAGAGAATTCGTCTAATGCTTGCAGCTGTCCCAGCTCCTCTCCTGAGTGGGTCGGATGCCTAACCTCATTTGCAGACAGAGTGAAGGTAATGGGCCCTGGGGTAATCATTCAAGGAAGTCAAGATGCTGCTCAGGGCTTAGATTTTCTGGAATCTACTAAGAATACAAATAAAAATCCATTTGAGAAGGGCTCAGTAGGCCAAATTCATGAGGACTTTCAAGTAACACAAAGAGTAGAGGAAAATAAGACTGGGACTAAGTAGGAGGAAACATGTGTCTCTCATTTGTAATGCATTTCTGGTTTTTCTCTTATTTTGCTTATTATGTTTTTACTATGTCGCAGGCATCATGTTGAATGTTGTATATGCATTATCATTTAAACCTCACAATAATCCCATGAGCGAGGGGCTATTAACATCCCCTTTACATAGACAAGAAAATTGAAGCTCAGGGAGGTAAAAAATTCCCTGAAGTGACAGGGTTAGTAATACTCAGGGCTTATATTAGATGCAGACTAATGTGACTTTGAAGTCTGTGCTCATAATTCCTATGGTGCCTTGCTACCCTCCTTTCTCCCTTTGCCATCCAGTCATAGCCCTATTTCTGCTTCCAGAAAAATCTGCTCTCCCAGTACTCTCCTGTTAAAGACTCTTCAAACAACTCCTTATCTTCATATTCTGGCTTGGCCTACAAGGCTCCGTGAGATCTCCCTGTGATCCAGTATCACCAGCCATTTCTTCCTCCTTGAATCCTATGTTTTATTCATACTGAGCTACTTACAACTCCCTAACACAATTTTATGCTATTCCTCCCATACCTTTATGGGATCTCTTTTTATTTGATCTTTCTTTCACTTGGAGTGATTCCCCTGTGAATCACTTTTCCCATCTTACCTACTTGGTGAACTGCTACTCATAGATGTGCATAAGGTAGACTGTCAATAAAGGCTAAAGTATTTTTTTTAATGAACTAATTAATTAATGGACAAAAGAATGTATAAATAAATGTCTACCCTTTAACATACTTCCTCTCTGAATCCTTCTCTGACCATTCAGTCTTCATTAATTTATCTCGACTTCGACAAATAGTAAAATAAGTTTTATAACTTGGTATGTCTGTTAATAATGAACACCAAAAGTAAATGGAGATTTCTTCAAAGAAAGGTAGGCTTCTTGAAGACAGGAAGAGTGTCACCTTTTCCCTCTCTTTCTCACTTTTCACTTTGTCACTTTCCTCTCTATCGTCTCTTCACAGAGAAGTTAACAATACTTGCTCATTTTAAAAAGCTGTGATAAAAGGAAAAGAAGACTCATCTCTGAAGATAAATGGTAGACATCATAGGGAGGTAGATTGTAGCTCGGTATAGAGACTCTTTAATATTCAACTGAAGGGCAAGTAGAAAGGCCCATGTTATAGGGGAGTGCAAGCATGGGAAGCTTTATGGGATCCCATCAAGTAAGTTCCTATACTTGATGTTAGGTTAGACAAGGCTGCCTTCTGATTCTGTTTAATACAGATAGTGTGAGATATCACTGAAAACAATACAACAATAATGATAATAGCTATTATAATTTCTAATATGTATATATTATTGACCATGTGGTAGGCCATTGTAAATACATTATAATATATTAAGTTCTTTAAGCCTCACAACCATCCTCTGAAGTTATTCCTGTCATCCCAATGATATGATGAAAATGAATATGGGGTCAAGAATGCTTGTTTTTTTTTAAGTTTATTTATTTATTTTGAGAGAGACACAGCAGGGGAGGGGCAGAGAGAGACAGAGGGAGAGGGAGAGGGAGAGGGACAGAGAGAGAGAGAGAGAGAGAGAGAGAGGGAGAGAGAGAGAATCCCAAGCAGTCTCTGCCCTGCTAGCGTGGAACCCGATGCAGGGCTTCAACTTAAGAACCACAACACCATGACCTGAGCTGAAATCAAGAGTTGGATGCTTAACCAACTGAACCACCCAAGTGCCTCAAGAATTCTTGTTCATAAGAGGAAACTTGTCCACGACTCCCCAGAAGACTTCATAAAGGAAAGAGTCCAACATCTGATCCTGCCAGAGATGCAGAGAGATTCAAGACCTGGAGTGTGTGCTCTCAGGACTCAGAAACTAAAGGCTGATCGAGCTGTTAGAATAAACCATCATCGTGGGTCCATCCTGATGACTAAAGAGGACATCCAAATGTGTGAGGGCACCCTGTAACTCACATCCTCAGATCCAGTCATGCATGAACATGTGAGTGAGCAAAGCATACACATTCACACACATGTTCAGTAAATACTGAACACATTCCAATCATACTATATATACCTCTCTACTATAGCCTCTATCTAATTATATCAATTTGAATATATACCTTTCTCCATCATTACGCTGAGCCTCTCCCAAGGGCGGGGACAATGTATTGTTTATCTCTGGTTCTGCAGGACCTATACAGAGCTTTGTATATAGAGGTTCTCAAAAATGCTTATGAATTGGGTAAATGAATATATTTGTGAGTGAACTTTAAGGGATTAAAAATTAGAATAAATAATTTCAGCCATACCAATCTATGTATAGTGTGCTCTCTCCATGTGAAACTGTGAGTCATGCCCTGAATACATTATGTTCTCAAAAACCTTCATGCCTTTTAAAATGCTGTTCCTTCTCTGCAATTGCCTTTCCCCTACTTTTCTACGTAGTACATCCTTATGTAGAGAAGTGAGACCCAGCTCAAATGACATTTCCTCTTTGAAAGCTGTGTCAGCAACTCCATGAATTAATTGCTCTAAATGCTAATTGCAGACACTTGTATATTTCTAATTCATCTCAAAATCCATAGCACTTAGCATAGTGCTTGGCCCTGAAGAGGAGCTCAGAGCATGTTTGTTGAATTAATGAGTGAGTGAATTTATGACTTAATGAATGACTAAAATGGTTCCTTTCCATTTACCATACTCTCTGCCTTCTCTCCCAACTATCAGTCAAATTCCAGTACACCATTTTGGAGGTTACTAGAACACAGAAGAAGAGAAGAAGCCCAGGACCTAATGGAATACACAGGGCTCTCTAAAACAACAGCATTCCTTGCCCTCCTCAATAACCCTGAAAGACAGGAGCCCTAATTTTCTCTTTAATCTAACAGAAGATATGGTCATGGACAGATGAGTTCCAATCCCACATTCTTCCTAGACAGTAAACACAATTTTTTTTCTTCATATAAATTCTAAAGGAGATAGGGCGCCTGGGTAGCTCAATTGGTTGAGTGTCTGACTTCCGGCTCAGGTCATGATTTCACAGTTCATGGGTTCAAGCACCATGTCGGGCTCTGTGCTGACAGCTCAGAGCTTGGAGCTGCTTCAGATTCTGTGTCTTCCTCTCTCTCTGCCCCTCCCCTGATCACACTCTGTCTCTATCTCTCTCCAAAATAAATAAACACTAATTTTTTTTTTAATTCTAAAGGAGGAATCAAAACAAGGCCACTCAAATATAATATAAACACTTCCTGTATGCCTATAATATGCTACCTGTTTGATGCACACTATTATCTGACTGATAAACACATTTCTTCCCATCACACCAAGGCTGTGCTCACTGAAATTCAGCCAACAATTGCAATTGTAGAAACAGTCTCTTCATTTTCCATCTTTATCAACCCAGGGTAGGGAGAAGCAACCTGGCATCCAGTTTTCCAGGTATTTTTGAAATTAAGGTAAGACTTCATCCCTCTTCCTTTCATAAGGGCAGCCAAATCTCTGGTTTGTCATTCATGTCAACATGTGGCCTTTAGCCTACGTTTAGTTGGAACAACATAGACTACCACCTGGCTGGAGTCAGTTGGCCTCCTCCTTTTCTTCTCCAGTGTCTGGCACAGCCAGGCAGCGGGCATGGATGCCCACATTATAAATCCACCTTCCCTTTCCATAGGCAAACAGGAGCTATCCTATCGTCTCCCAAATAATTATAATGGTGCTCCTGTCACCAGCATATCTATTCTTATCTTTCACCACACTTTGTCACAGCTAATCTCTTGATGACTCACAGGGAGGGGGAGAAAGAGAGAGTGAGGGAGTGCTCAGATACAGGCAACACATTTTTACACCCGATGTCTAATCTGATTATCATCTTATCAGAGGCTGATGGGCACTAGTTGTGGGAGGAGAGAGACAGAGCTACATACTGCCAGCTGAGTTTTTGATAACAAAAAAGACACTGCTCGATTCTTGAATTAACCTTTTTGTCCTACAAACTGTATTGTTTATTTTTCATAGTTTATTTTACATGTAGGGTTTTTATTTATTTATTTTTTTATTTGTGCCTTCTGGAGAAGGACACCCACACACTGTGGCAGCAGCTGCTTCTATTAATTCCAAGCCATTAAAAAAATTAAAATTAAACCCAATTACCTCGTCTGGTTTAGAATTGGGGAATAGCTGAGACTGATTATTCCCCCTGGTCATGGACGGCAACAATATTCCTACCTACATGTGGCTGCTGGCAGAATGCTAATGCAGCCAGAAATTCCAGGGACAGGCTCTCGACATAAGGAGAGGCTCTAAGTCATGTACTCTATCTTCTCTAATCCAGATTCCTGAGAGGATGCAAGAGGAGGACCCTCGATAAGATATCGGAATAGCTATGGTTCTTGGGAAGGATCCTTCCTCTCTTTGTGTCTCGGAATAAAATGTGGTTACTAAAATGTCCTATATCCCTCTTAGGGTTGTTGTGACTCTTAGGCGAAAAGGACTTTACTTTCAAAACTATCATATTCTGGGCTACAGGATAGTGTATAAGGCAGCATCAGAAATGAGGTAGCAGGCTAGAGCTGGAATGGCTCATCTTTGCACTAAGTTGTGTACTAAAGTTACTTTCTTGCTGCATCCTGGGTAGAATAACAATAAGGGTTCAGGGTGTGAGGTCTGAACTAGACTAGCATCTCCTTGTAATCCCCTTGCATAGAGCCTAGTGTATAGAAGGCACTCACTAAGTACTTTGAATAAATGAATAAATAAGTCAGGCAGGGCTGAGTTTTGACTGAACAAATAGAACTGTGTTCACGTCCAACTGTAGATGCCTTTTAGAAATATAGTTAGAGTACAAAAGAAAGAATGTGGGCTTGGGCTCTATTCTACTTCCATTACTTCTCAGTCAGGTAGTCTTGGATCTGGGTTTCCACATCTATAATATAAAAATAATATCCACTCATGGATTTGTTTTTTGTTTTTGTTTATTTATTTATCTTGAGAGAGAGAGTGTGGGTGAGCAGGGAAGGGGCAGAGAGAGAGAGAGAGGGAGACAGAGAATTTCAAGCAGGCTCCGTACTGACAACACAGAGCCCAATGCAGGGCTTGAACTCATAAACCGTGAGATCATGACATAGGCTGAAACCAAGAGCCTGACACTTAACCAACTGAGTCACTCAGGTGCCCCCATGGATTTGTTTTGAAGATTAGAGATGAGATTTGTTCCTGGCATGTAACAGGTGCTCAGTAATGGTAACTGTGATTATCACCATGCTCTGTACGATTAATAGTTGGCATCACACTATGTCTTAGTTCAGAACAATGAACTCCAAGTTCACACTAAGTGTGCTTATGGCATGAAATGGGCAGAATAGGTAGGATAGGGGACAAAGGAATATGTGACAAGGGACAACCCTGTTTTCTCTTCCTGATGATTCCCATGCCCGATATAACCAACACCTCCCTTTTATTTTTTTTTAAGTCTTGTTTTTTTGTTTGTTTAGAGTGAGAGCATGAGCAGGGGAGGGGAATGTGGAATATGTTTAAGAAATAGAGTCTAGGGGCGCCTGGGTGGCGCAGTCGGTTAAGCGTCCGACTTCAGCCAGGTCACGATCTCGCCGTCCGTGGGTTTGAGCCCCGCGTCAGGCTCTGGGCTGATGGCTCGGAGCCTGGAGCCTGTTTCCGATTCTGTGTCTCTCTTTCTCTCTGCCCCTCCTCCGTTCATGCTCTGTCTCTCTCTGTCCCAAAAATAAATAAAAACGTTGAAAAAAAAATTTTTTTTTTAAATACAAAAAAAAAAAGAAATAGAGTCTAAGCAGTCCTTCTTATAGAGAATAGTCTAATAGCTTTTGGCATCATGTGGTATAAATCTAAAATTATTTACTTTAGTTTTTGGTTACTCTTAAAGAAAAAAAAAAAACTTCAAAATAAACCCTTAACCAGCAATGAGCTCAAAAATACAAAAGTGGATGCTTCAAAATGTTCAGTGATGACTTTTCATTTCTCATGAAATTTAGTAATGGACATGTAACTTGTATGAAATGTTTGTTGGTGTTTACGATCCACTGTAGGAGGTGTATTGATAACATGACCACATAAAAACCAGAAAAACACAAATCTGCTGAAGAAACATCAGCATCTACTTGATTTAACAGTTATTTTAAGAAAACTGATGCCCAAAAGACTATAATTTAAGCATGTAAAAGCAGAAGCATAAAAGAAAAATGATTGAAATTATTTTAGAAGAAAAATGTAGTATATATGAAAATCCATACTTCAGAGGGAAGTTAGTATCACTTTATTTAAAGTACATGACTGTTCTCTAAAATAATTTCAATCATTTTTAATTCCAAATTTTCTTGTATATAAAGTGGTAGCCATCAGGGCACCTGAGTGGCTCAGTCTGTTAAGCCTCTGACTTCGGCTCAGGTCATGATCTTACAGTTCATGAGTTCGAGCCCTGCGTCAGGCTCTGTGCTGACAGCTCAGAGCCTGGAGCCTGCTTCAGATTCTGAGTCTTCCTCTGTCTCTGCCCCTTCCCTGCTCACGCTGTGTCTCTCAAAAATAAAAAAACAGTAGAAAAATTTTAAAGTGGTAGCCATTAATGTCTTTTCACTATTTGCAGACCTAAAACCAGCATCTTTAGATCAGTGTCATCAGATATTTCAAATAGAAAATAACAATTACAATGTAAATTAATTATTTTCATCTAATTCATGGAATCAAAGTAAAGCTTTTCAAAAATCATTCTGTTGTAGATATCATATGTTTTCACTCTTATGTGGATCCTGAGAAACTTAACAGAAACCCATGGGGGAGGGGAAGGAAAAAAAAAAAAGAGGTTAGAGTGGGAGAGAGCCAAAGCATAGGAGACTCTTAAAAACTGAGAACAAACTGAGGGTTGATGGGGGGTGGGAGGGGAGGGTAGGTGATGGGTATTGAAGAGGACATCTTTTGGGATGAGCACTGGGTGTTGTATGGAAACCAATTTGACAATAAATTTCATATATTACAAAAAATAAAAAAAAATCATTCTGTTGATGGTAAAATACTGTCTTAGTGGTAATGACATCGCTAATTCAGTAAAATAAAAAGTTCAACATTAAAGATAAAGTTACTTATTTTTTGCAACAATATGAATACAAATTTTGGTAAAAGCAAAATACTTGTTAAATGAACAAACTTATGGAGTAGAAATTTATTTTTTGAATTGGTTTGTGGTGTCCATATAAATCATACTTGCATCCAAACAAACTTCTATTTTCCACCTTCAAAATAGAAACTATAGTATCTCAAAATTTACATAAAGTAAATGAACAATTTTTTATGAAGCTAATAACAAACCACACAAACATAAAATTTTTGTTTTTTTCAGGAAGGCAGACCATGCTTATTTTCTTTACTGTCTGCCATCAATAGGATTTGAGATTTTGAACATTTAATAAGCTGCTTTGTTTTTGTTGTTGTTGCTAATGAGACCTCTAAATTTTAGTAATGGGGCGCTGAATGAGAACAAAATTTTGGTTGCATTTTCTTCAAAATCAATTGAAAAATTTTAATCAAATATTCAACAATGAAGCACCAAAGTATTTCAGCTTTTAAAGCTTTTATCAAATTGCAATTATTGAAAACAAAGCTTGCAAACAAGAAGACATGACATTTATCTCTACAAAAGCATGGGAGGAACTATACAAATTAAATGATGAAAGCACATTTGGAGTACAAGATTGAATTTTGAAATTCAATGCTTATACTTTGGGATAACTTACTTTAGGAGGAGAATTTTGTGATGAAGCTCCTATTTTTAATTGGATTATTATATAATATATTGTGCCAGAGTAGAATGAAATTGAGAAGGCCTACAATTTTGCAGCATCTGCATTTGGTGAAAATTTGAAAGAGTCAAGAAGCATCTTATTTGAAAAAAGTTGTTTTATTAAAAAAAAAATCCAAGAAAATTTCTCTGAAGGGAGTAAACAAGAGAGTAGCTACAAAAATATTTGGACTGAAATGTTTATATATTATAATACTAAAAAGCTTACAACTGAGAATGTCCTCGGGGTTCCTGGGTGGCTCAGTCAGTTAAGTGTCTGCCTTTGGCTCAGGTCATGATCTCGTGGTTCCCGAGTTCGAGCCCTGTGTGTCGGGCTCTGTGTTGACAGCTCAGAGCCTGGAGCCTGCTTTACATTCTGTGTCTCCCTCTCTCTCTGCCTCTTCCCAGCTCATGCTCTATCTCTCTCTCTCTCTCTCTCAAAAATAAATAATAAACCATTAAAAAAAACCTGAGAATGCCTTCTATTTAGAAGAATTTGCTCTAAGTTTACCAGATACTTCAATACCTATAGAGATAATAGCTTTTATTTAAGTTTATTTTGATCTACAAAGGAGAATTAATTGAATGTGTCAACAATTTCTAACTTCTTAACCATAAAATACAAGTCTGAAGAAGACTGAAAGCAATGTTATCAGAAATAAAACTAAAAAAGCCTGACTAGAAAAAATATATTCTTCATAAAAATAACAATGATATAGTACTAGATACACATGTAGCTAAGAAACTCGTTGAAGCATGTGAATGTGTGCTGAAAGTAACTGAATTGATTTAAAGAAAATAAATATGTTTTTCAAAAATATTGCTTTAATACTATTGATATGTATTTATTTTATTTTATTTTGTTTTTTATTTAGAACAAATTTTGGTTTTGAAAATTGTTTTTTAAGTCCAATGTAGTAAAACAATTGGCAGCTAATACATGAATATTTCCAAAAATATACAAAACTTTATTTTTAGTTTCCTCATTCACTTTCAATTGGGAAGATAAATCTTTGTGATCCCATCCATTTGCCAACCTGATTGCTGTTCTTGAACATCTTAAAGTTACCTAAAATTCAGCCTGATTAAAGTCAATCTCTTGACCTCCTCCACACCTGGACTTCTGAAAATGCTCCCGACTCAGTAAATAGACTGACCATCTCCATCCATTCAACTGAACATGACAAAAGCCTTAGAGGCAATCTTGATGTCTTCCTCTCTTTGTCTTTTTCCTTCCTTTTTTTATTCAACAAATTTTGCCTAAGAGCTTCCCATGTTGCATTCTTCTAGATGGTGAGAAAGCAGAAGTAAAAAAAGAAATTCCATGCTTTTATGGAACTTAAATTCAAGTGAGAAAGAGATAAACAAATCAATACATGATATAGTGTAAGATAATGATAAGTGTAATGAATACAAATAAAGCAAAGTAACGGATAGTGAGTGATGGAGGGGCTATTTTAGTTAGGATGGTCAGAAAGGTAACCATTTAGTAGAAACTGACTGATATAAGGAAATGATCCATGTACGTGTGTGTGTGTGTGTGTGTGTGTGTGTGTGTGTGTGTATGTGTGCATGTGTATCCAAGAAAATAGTGGTCCAGAGGGAAAATCAAGCACAAAGGTCCAAGGGCAGGAATAAGTTTGTTATGTCTTTAGAACAGGAAGGTCAGTGTGATGAAACAGGAACAAGTGAGAAGGTGGTTGGTACAAAATTAATTAGGAAGGGAGGGTGGATCCAGACTACAGGGCACTGCAGGCCCTGATTGGAATTTTGTATGAGAAACCACGGTGGGGTAGAGATACTAAGGGTGATGAAATGAGTTGGTTTACATTTTCAAAGGGGCTCTGGAGTAGAAGAGTAGTCTGTGGTGGGCAGGAGGGGGATGACGGCCTGAGGCCAGTTGGATAGCTATTGTAGTGGTCCAGGAAAAAGATAATGATGGCTTTAGTTAGAGTGGAAGCTGTGTAAGAAGTTGCAGGATTTGGAATCTATTTTGAGGGTAAACACTATCAAATTTGAGGATAAACTGAATATGAAATGTGAAAGTAAAAGCAAAGTCAATAACGACATTAAGGTTTTGACCTGATACCATTTACTGAAATTGTTACATCCTCCATCTCATTAAGGTCTTTAAATTCTGTCTTTAGAAGATATCTCCAAACTCTACTTATCTCTATTTCCATGTTTTTCCTACTTTGCTGAAAAAGTCTCCTACACTGCCCAGCTTCCTTTTTCTCACTTTTCTCCTCTCCAATCCCCTCTCCACATAGTTTTTTCACAGCTTAATTGGATCATGTCATTTTCCGTATTAAAAATCTCACACAATTTCCAATTATGTTGGAATGGAGATCCAAACTATTTAACATGACTTTCTTACTTCCTCAGATGAACCAAGTTCATAGTCTATCTCAAGACCTTTAAATACTTTTCCCTCTATCTATCCAGTTCTCCACACTAACTCCCTCCTTTTCCTAGTGACATCTACCCTTCATTTTTGTTTTACCTCAGATAATATCTTCCCTATCACCATCTAAATTAAACTCTCCTGTTAGTCTCCCTTGAAGCAACTAGATCCTTTCCCTAAAAGCACTACTTCAATTTAATAATTACATGTGTATTTGTACTTGTTTATTTGCAGTTTACGTTTCCAGTAGGTTGTAGTTTCTATGTGGGTAGGGACAACATCGGTTTTTTTTTTGCTCACCAGTGAATAACCTAGCATCTGACACAGTACCTGACACATAGTAGACTTATAGTAAATTTTATTAATTGAATGGAGTAAATATGTATGGGTGAGGGGATAATGACAGAGAAGGAAGGTAAGAAGGCTGATTGTTGGTGGCCTGCGTGGGACAAGGAGTTCTAAACCCACAGTTGGCTACTGGGTTCCCAGCAGAGCTAGGTAGGGGTGGGTATTGTCATGGAAGGGCTTCTAACTTGTTCCATTAGTTAGATTTTGCAAGACCTCACACAGTGCCTCTCTCAGAGAAAAGATAAAGACATTAATCATCTAGACAAAGGCCTCCTCTCATTTCCTCTCTCACATAATGTAGTTCCCTGATTTATTTCTGGATTCTTCAGGTTTCTGCTTCCACAACCATCAGATCAGAGCTTTTAAGCCAGAAGATTCATTGTTATGCAGCACTATCATGTGAGGAGTCACTGTAAGGCCTTCCAGACTGTAAAAGTAGAACTCAGTGTGGTCTACTCAACAGGAGGGCTCCCATCATAGTGGCTTCCCAGTATAGAGTGGTTATAGGCTGTCCCCCCGTACTCACTGAGTGGGGCACTGCCAGGCTAGGCATGACCAAAGTGGGGGGGGGGAGGGGCTAGGGGTTTAGCATTAGATAAAGAAATATAGAGAAGCAGGACCATCTGGAATATTTCTGATTCATTACCCAACCCAAAGTCCTAGCACAGGGAGTACCTTTTCACTAAGTAAAATGAACTGAGACCTCGGCAGAAAGTCTAAGGAATAGATCATGAGAGTAGATTCCAGTGGCCTGGAGTCCAAGAAAGCCAGAAAATGTCCTAAATTCCAGGTTGCTACATCCAAGGAGCTTAGTCAAAAAGCAAAGTGAAAAGTTATCTGGTCCCCAAACTAGGTTCCAAGTGTAGGGGGATAGGGCATGAGAGACAGTGATGTTAGAGCCAAGAATGAGTCAGCAACAAAGAAAGTAGATTGCCAAGGGAAAACTGAGAAGGGACAGAGGCATGGATAGCAAGTGACTTCCAGCTTTCCAGGGCAAGAAGTACAATCACAGTCTTGAGTGGATTAAGATGTGATCAGAATCAGTGAAAGGAGGAGAGCAGCATTACTTTCCAGAGATAATATACATACACGGTTTCAAGCCAGGTCACACCAAATTATTCTTTCCTACTATGACAAAGGGAATGAGGAGTAAGATCTACTTTAACAGGAATGAAAGGCTGGCATAAATACATGGGGAAAAGAATGGAAATGTTGAGGAGATATCCCTTAGGATGTCGGTCTCCAGTGGATGAGGAAGCTGGACCAGGCTATGAAAAGTGGTAATGACTTGATGACCTGTGGATGCATAAGGACTGGCAGGCTGGAAGGTATGGCATTTGAAGGAAGCAAAGCACTGACCAAAAAACAAAGACTGAGATATGACACAACCTTGGGAAGTTCTGATACAGAAAGGGTAATCTTCCATAATGGTGCCAGAAGAATTACCGAGGTTGTAGGACAGCTGCCAAGACCCCAGAAGGACAGATTAAGCAACACACAGCAGGTTATCAGGGTCATAACAAGTGTTAGGTCAGGAATGGGGCCTGACACAGGAATCAGAAGGAAAGGCAAAGATCCATTATCCTGGCTAGGAGGCTGAGTTAGGTTAGGACTTAGTCGTGATTCCAAGAAAAAATTCTGGGAAGGAAGGAACTTTCTGCCAGTGTCTCTTATGACTATGTACAGAATAGGACTGAACCCCTTACATGGCTGGGACTAAGTCTAAAGGTGAGCTAAGTTGTAAAACCACAGGAGTCTACTAACAAGTGTCTAACTATGTCTAGCCTACTATGTTTATAATTACTTCTTTGGTCTCATTTCTTCTAGGAAGTTTTCTCTCCTTCACCACCAGTTATTCTCTTTCTCTGCCCCTGTGATCCATGTATTACCCTATGATAACATGCATCAAACTTCATTATAGCTTAACATCATTCTTCCTTACCCCATTAGAGTGAGGCCATGTCTCTATTTGCACATCATGAAGCCCTAATGGCTAACCCAAGTTTGGTACATGTAATCACTACATAAATTTATTGAATCAGTGAGTCAGTGAGTAAGTGAGTAAGTGAATGAGAGAGTATATAAGTCAGGGAGTAGCAAAAGATGAGGTTGAAAAGGCAGATAGGGACCAGATCATATGGTTGGTGCCTTGTAAGCCATGTTGTGGAGTAAAGACTGACCCTAAAAGAAGTGAAGAGCCACTAATGGATTTTAAATATGTTCTCAGTAACTCCCATACTCAAAGGCCATTGGCTTCTAAAGGGGCACTGGCTATGTTTCATTAGATCACTCCCTCACAAATTAACTGGTTAAAATGTTGGCTCATAGGAATCAGCTCTGACATTTTGGTCTTCATCACATGAAAGACAATGTCTAAGTCAACTTCTCAATACTCATCTTCTGCCTGTGAATGGTACAGACTCCTTTCTATACCATTGATCTTCATAGCTAAAAAAATATGTAAAAGAGCTTTCATACTTCAGTAGACTTATTAATCTTAGAAGTTCTGAATTCATGTATTTCACAACCTCCTACTTTTCAGAGTTATTATGTTAATCAAAATAATAAAATACACTCAATCTTCTGGTAACTGAAATGAGTAAATGAACTTTGTAAGTCCTCTTCCTGAAAGTTAAGAACCAGAAGCATAGGGGGGGTGAGGAACTTTTAATTTTCTTCCAACAAGAAATACATAATTGTTCTTTGAAAGATTTTCTTTGTAATCTATCTGGGAGGTCTATAAATTCTTTATACTGACACAACTATACACTTTTATAGAAAGATAGGATTTTTAGGCTTATATAGTCCAGTGTCTTCAAAACATTTTTTTTAGTTTCTTTAAAAGTGCTTTTTGAAAAGAAAGTTAGCAGAAAACCACAATATATAAAAAAACCAAGCAAACACAAGGAGCATTCAGATGGCAAGAAATAAGGCAAAGGGGAGTTTCTATTTGATTTGGTTCAATCTTTTCATTTTACAACTGAAGCTTAGAGAGGTAAGTGACTGGGCCAAAGCCATACTGGCTGAGAACTACTCTTCCAATTATGTTTGTTTTGTTCATTCATCAAACAATTGTTTATCAGGCACAGTTCTTGATGCTGAGGATAAATTAGTGTGTAAAACAAAGTTCACACTTTTATGGGAGATAATAGACAAATACTGTGTGTGTGTGTGTGTGTGTGTGTGTGTGTGTGTGTGTGTGTAGCAATGATCAGTGAGTGGTATGAAGAAAAAAAAAGGCAGCATAAAGGAATAGAAAGTGAAGTAGGAGAATCACAAGTTTGTTCTATAGGGCTGTCAAAGAAGGCCTTTCTGATGAAGTCACATCAAAATGAAATGAAGGAGTCAGTCCAGTGAATTTCTGGAGGAAAAGAATTGCAGGCAGAGAACAGCAAGTGCCAGTAATGGCCCCTTGCTGGTCATGCTCCTGCAGGTATTTATCCAAGGGATACCAAAATACTGATTCAAAGGGACACATGCACCCCAATGTTTATACCAGCGCTATCAACAATAGCCAAATTATGGGAAGAGCCCAAATATCCACCTACTGCTGAATAGATAAATCAGATGTGACATATATATATATATATATATATATATATATATATATATATATACACAAAGGAATATTACTCAGAAATCAAAAAGAATTAAATCTTGCCGCTTGCAATAACATGGATGGAGCTAGAGTATATTATGCTAAGCAAAATAAGTCAGTCAGAGAAAGTCAATATCATATGATTTCACTCATACATGGAATTTGAGAAACAAAACAGATGAACATAGAGGAAGGGAAGAAAAAGTAAAATAAAAACAGAGAGGGAGGCAAACCATAAGAGACTCTTAAATACAGAGAACAAACTAAGGGTTTCTGGAGAGGAGGTGGGTAGAGGGATGGGCTAAATGGGTGATGGGCATTAAGGAGGACACTTCTTGGGATGAACACTGGGCGTTATATGTAAGTGATGAATCACTGGATTCTGCTCCTGAAACCAATACTACACTTATGTTAACTAGTTTGGATTTAAATAAATAAATTAAAAAAAAAACTAACTACAATTTCAAAAAAGAACATACACATAAAGCTCCGGATGTACACTGGTGGTCCACTGTTGGAATCTATCAGAATTATTTACTTAACTTTCTTTGAATGAGGCATTCTTGTCATAGTTGGCATTAGTAAATTTTGGCTGCTCAGCATCTATTTCCTTTCCTTTAAAAATTTTTTTTAATGTTTATTTATTTATTTTGAGAGAGAGAAAGAGAGCTCATGCAAGTAGGGGAGGGGTAGAGAGACAGGGAATCCCAGGCAGGCTCTGCACTGTCAGGGCAGAGATCCACGTGGGGACTGATCTCATGAACCATGAGATCCTGACCTAACCCAATGTCAAAAGTCCGACATTCAAATGACTGAGCTATCCAGGTGCCCCCATTTTTTTTTAATTTAATGTTTATTCTTGAGAGGGAGAGAGAAAGAGATCTGGAGCAGGGATGGGGCAGAGAGAGAGACAGAGAATCCAAAGCAGGCTTCTGCACTGTCAGTGCAAAGCCCGACATGAGGCTCAAACCCACAAAGTGTGAGATCATGACATGAGCCGAGGTCTGACCATCAACCAACTGAGCCACCTAGGCACCCCCTATTTCCTTGTCTTAACAACAAATTATTTCCTATACTTAAATAACTCCTTCCTCATTGGGTACAGTTTGTTGGAGTCAAAAGGAAAGGCCTTGCTGTCCCATAGCTAAAGCACATGACCTTATCTGGACTAATCAGATATGACCTCCATAGAATCTGTATTTTGAATAGAGAAACAACAACAACAACAACAACAACAACAACAACAACAACAACAATAATAAGAGGCGTGGTGTTCCTTTATGTCCTGACCAGACTGCCCCACTACAAGGCTGCTTTTGTGGCTTCCTTCCCTTGTGTTAAAGGTTTTCGCTTCTTGCTCACTCTAAGTCCATGTCTCTTTCCACCTCCCACTGATTCTGTAAGTCCCTAATATCCTGCAAATGGCATTTCCTTTTGCCAGAGTTAAACAGAATAGATTTCTGTTCTTAGTAAGTAAAGAAACTGTATCTTATACATTTATAAATAACCAATTTAACTTGAGACAATGAAAACAGCACCAACATAAGCCATATTTGCCTTCTAGATAATTAGAATTATGTTGTTGAACAATAATGTTGATAAAGAAATTTTGAATTACATACATAGTCTTTGCCAACTCATTTGCCTCTCTGAAAAGCAATTTCTCCAACTAAAAAAACAAGAAGATTAAATTAAAAACCAAACAAAACAAGATGAAACTAACTGATCCTCTAAGAGTCCTTATTGAATTGACATTCTAGGATTCCAAAGACTATAAGGTTATGATTCCAAGAATTTCACTGTAATGTTATTAGTTTTATGTCTTCAAAGCTCTAAACAAAGACCAGTAAAAAAAATTCAGATCATATAATAGTCTCAAATCACACTATAAACAGTTGCCTATTTCAACTCCATGTAAGAGTAGCTCAGACATTCAACTGCTTATTGGGTTGAATAAGAAATAAGAACGTAGTAAGGGAGCTATGGTGTGTCCACTGAAAAATGTCATTTAAGATCACATAGTCAGTGGTAGTTAGGCTTCAATTCCAGAGGCTAACACTTAAGCAGAATACTACCCTACTAAGTAGCAGAGCTAGGTAGGGTGTTCAGGGAAGAAGTCCTCAAGAGAGTGGCTTCAGGCTGAATTTTGACAGTGGGATAAAACGGCATTTCATTCAAATGAGAGGAAAGATTTCTTAGACACAGGGAGTGTATATGCAAAGGACCAGAGATGAGAAAGCACAAGATGTGTTCAAAGGAACTGGACCATGTAGCTGAGGCATAGGTTTTATATAGGAATCATTGAAGAAGTGTCTGATGAGAAGCCTAAATCCAGTTGTAGGGGATGGGATGGGGTTTGAATGTCAGACTAAGGAATATAATCAATTAAATGTATCATACATATGCTCTACTTTCTCCAAGTAATCTTTCCTGCTTTGCATATGCATCCTCTGCCTTGCATATGATGGCCAAAGGAAAGACAAGATCCAGATAATGTTATCAGAGTTCACATAGTAGACTTTGGAGAAGTGTTAGCTAAAATAGAATAAATGGGTAGGTTCCTGTTCCAAGTAGGACTATCAAACAGCAGCCAGCTTCCTATCAAAAGCTTTCACAACTAGACTAATCCTTTTTAAGAGAGTTCTAGGGGGTGTCCTGAGTTAGGTCCGGAATTTGGGGAGGGCATGGGCAAGTGGTGGTTAAGTGTGGAAAGAGGAGGGCTGTGACAATACAGTGGTTAGAAAATCCAGGCCTTTCTCCCTGAGCTGGTCTTCCATCTTGAAGCATAAAACTGAGAAAGTGTTGTGCAAGCTGACAAGTTATTTCAAAAAGGGTGGGGCGGGGGGAGAACAGAAAAAATAAATCCTGTGAACTGAAGACAAAGGTGATAGGATCAAGAGGTAAATGTAAGGAGAAAGGTCTTAAAGGAAGATTTATTAAAGAGCATGGCTTGCATCAGTCCTGGAGGCAGGAATAATTTGGAAAATAAATTCAGCAATGTTTCCTGTCTTTTTGGGCTGAGACCTTACAAAATGTCATATTTCTCAAAAATGAGTCCCAGTCCACCCCAGGGCTCCCAGCTTGCCCAAGATGGATTCCCAGCACTGCGACTGCATGTTTATAGGAATGAGGGTAATAGAAATGGCAACTTTGCTCTTTCTGGCTTAGTTTTGGTCAGAAATTGCATCTCCATTTACTTGAAAATCAGTTGGAATATAGCTGTAGTGTCCATGTTACTGGAAACAGCAAAGCTTTAGCTGATCAAAAGTGCTTTAGAATGCTGAACAGCCCGCATAGGCAGCCTGCAGAGAACCCACCTGGCTATCTCCAATTTCAAAATTTAGTTAATTCTCAATTTCCTAACTCATTCAAAGTAGATCTGTAAAGATAATGCAAAATTCAAGCATACATTCAGTACCTTGTCCATGTAAGCATTTTTCTAAGTACTGGATATTTGAAGATAAACAAGACACAATCCTGTCCCTTCACACCAAGAAATTCAGTTTTGCAAGAGATACAGGCATCATGACCATGATAAGAAGTGTCCTGAATGCTGTGATAGAGGTGTGTGCAACATGTAATTTCTCAAAGCACAGAGAAATTATGTATAATGTAGGGGGTTCATCCAGACCTTTGAGCTGAATCTTGGTGGATGGACGGTTAGGAGCTCACCAAGAGATAAAGGGATGACAAAGGAATTTCTAAGCAAAGATAAAAGCGTGGGAAGATGGAGTTGGATTGTGCACACCATTTAAAGGAACAGATTTTTAAAGTACTATCAGATGTTTTTACATATCTTCTTAAAGACTCCTAGTGCCTTTCCACTGCACAAAAATGTTGGAAAGTCAAACTCATCACCACGATGTCATCTCCACCTGCTTCATCTTTCACTGCTGTCTTTCTTTCTTCCTTTGCTCTAGCCCCTCAGGCCTTCTTTCTGTTCTTCAAATACATCAAGCTCAGCCCTATCCCAGGGCCTTTTCATTTGCTCTTCCCTCTCTCTCAAATGCTCTTCCCTCAACTCCTTCTCATCTTTCATATCTCATCTCACCGTCACCCTGACAAGTTTTTCCCAACCACTTAATTTAAATTAGACTAACTGCAGTCACTCTCATCCCCCTTTTTTATTTTCTTTGTAATAAAAAACATCTGAAATTTTGTCTCCTGCCACTAGAGCATAAGCTCCTTGATTACAGATACTCTCTGTCTATATCTATATCTTCAGTGTCCAGAAGTTCCTGGCGCAATAACTGAATTGAATAGATGAATTCAATGGTGATGAGAACCTTGCATTAGTATGCAGGGCACCTAATGAAGGCAGGTAATAGATAATATATAATATTATGTATAGATTATATAATATATAGAGAGATAATATATAATAGATATAAAGGTAGGTGAGACTGGCAGTGGTCATTATAGTAATAATATTCACCAATTAGTGGGCATTTTCTGTGTGCTGGGTTCATGCTAAGCCAATTACCTTATTTAACCCTCACAGTAATTTTGGGCTATAAGAACTATCTGCCTCATCATTTAATGATGAAATATTTGAGAGATAGAGAAGAATTTAGTCATATGTCAGGATCATATTGCTCATGAACACCAGAACTAGAATTTGAACCCAATTTGACTCCCAAATCCACAATTTAACAATTCAGTGAAGAGGGGTGATTAGACTGTAATCTCTCTCAAGCTACCTCAGAATCTTGCCATCTAAGGGGTCTTCTACAAATGCATGCTTGTAAAGGAATGTATCATTCTGGAAGGGATGTCTTTGATGGCAAATTGTGGAGAAGCGACAAGTCAAACCTAGAGTAGATCTTAAATCTTGCCGTCAGATAGCCAGAAATTCTCTCTATGCTTAAACTCCATATATACTGACCTTGGACAAACACCTGGGACAATATATCCACTTTTACATAAAAATCCAGAAAAATTGAAAGCCTATTTGTTTCAGAACAAACACTTGGATAGAAAGGACAAATTCAGCTAATTTCCTGGACCTTTGACCTCATGATGGCTAAAAATGGCATTGTGTATGTGTGTGTGTGTGTGTGTGTGTGTGTGTGTGTGCATGTGTGTGTATGTGTGTAGTTCTAGATCCAAAATAAATCTGAAGTGAATTATAGAAATGTATATAAATAGAAATATAAGTAATAAGCAAAAGAGAAAATGAAGACAAGATATCATAGGCAGGAAAATAAAAGCTTGAAGCAATAATATTACAAACAGGTGCGTACCATAAAGTCCTATGTACTTATTAAAAGCAGGCTTAAAAAAAAAAGCAGGCTTTAAATTTGAGCTTCCTAGTAGCCAAAGCAAAAAAGAACTATAACCAGTCATATGATTCTTAGAATTCATAAAATAAAAAACAATCCAGTTGCCTGGGGGAAAAATAAGCCAGTTACTCACAATTTTTCCTGGTTATGAAACCTGACAAATTTTTTTCATGCCTTCCTTCATGTGGTATCCATCTGGTTTATTACCACATTTAGCGTAAATTCATTAAGAAAGTTCATAAGATTATTTTTATGGGGTCCTTTAATGCAGGCCAAGGGCAATACATCAAGGGGAATTCTATAAAGGCAACTCCATAAAGTACAAAGATAATGCAGTCTAGTTATGCAACTCTCAGATTATCTGGCATTGTCTAAGGACAGGGGAACTAATGAACTGTGTATCTTCAAGCAGGCTTCAATTAATGCTATTATTGCAACTCGATTTTTATTTAGAATAAGACAGCACAGAATTTGAGGTTCCACTTTGTTTCAAATTCCTGGAATATAAATAGTACACTCTGGTAGTTAAAAGCATAATCTTACTTCCTACAGTCAAGTAAGTGGAGGATAGATCTGATATGCTCTTTTGCAAATTAAGAAATTGTAAAACTGTGTATTGCCTACATGGCCAAAAAGGAACATGTGGATAGGGTCAACATTATCAATGGAAAAATACACCAGGTCTCATCTAATGCACTGACAACTGGCATAAAACTGTAGAATTTTCAGTTCTCAATTTTAAATAAGATTATATGTTTTCTCTTTTAATTAGAATAAAATTTTCATTGGAATTGTTGGCCACTGAATTGAGCTGGCCAAGGGCTCCCTTACACATCAAAGAGACAAAATTTTGGGAGTAACTATACATTTACTAGGGAGTGCATTTGACCTAAACTCTAAAATGCCACTTTGAGAAAAGGGAGTCTGGAAAAGTTCCCTGTTCAGTGATTGTGTTTTAATAAATAAAAAGACAGCTGCGATGAAGAGAAAGCAGCATATGGAATAAAAACCCTACAAGTAAATTGTCTCCAGAACGTTGCAGTAATCCCCGTGGCATGTGCTTCCTAGAGAATGATGGGACGTTTGTCAACACACGTAGAGCAAACGATAGGAAAAGATTCCCATATATAATTCATCTCTCTATCAAGTTAAATACACAAATACCTCAGTTATGGGTTGGCACAGACTAAATATTTAAAAGCTTCCCACAGTGCTCCAGGTCCTCATTGTTGCCATTCCAGACAACAGGAAACAAGCATTTCCCTCATTCAGAGTCACAGACAGACACCTCTTTTCTCTTGGTCAATAAGCACTATCATTTTACACTGGCTGTTAGTACTCTCCTTGGCCAGAAACAATTACAGAGAGGCTTCAATCTAGAGGGAATACACCCAATTATACTCATAGGTGTGCCTGATTTTTAAATTAAGTATAGGATTCCACTCTTCTCTATTCCTTAAAGAGATTTTTACTATAACATCTATAACATATTATATATATATATATATATTATATATATATATATAATATATATAACATACTATAACATCATCTATAACAATGAGCATGTGTGCGTGTGTGCACGTGCGCATGTGTGTGTGTGTCTCCTCTAAGATAGAAACCACTTGAGAATAGTAGTTATTATTAGTAGTTATTTGTTTTGGTACACTCAACACCTCTCACATAGGGGATGCTTAAAAGCTGAGTACAAATGAATGAATGACTACAAAAAGATTCCCCCCCCATAAAAATACTTGATTTTTGAGTGCTTAACACCTTCACTATCACCTCACTAATCCTGTGTTCTATGCTCCTCAACAGACCTGATTTAAATAATCAAAGTTACATCAAGAATACTTCAAACAATATATTCTGTGTTAAGATTTTTACACATAATTTCTCAGTTGAAATCTAATTCTATTTACAAAACTACTTCACATGAACATTTTTTGAATCAGAGTCACTATATAAACCATCTTTTCCACTGCTGTGTTGAGTCCTCCATATAGATTTGAAAAACAAGAGTGAAAATTAGCCAAGCACATGGATGATAGATTCTTACTAAGTCATTATTTAAAAATCATTCATTCGGAGGTGCCTGGGTGGTGCAGTCAGTGCACTTGGGCATCTGCCTCTTGGTCTCTGCTGGGGTCATGACCTCACAGTTTGTGAGTTCCAGCCCTGCACTGGGCTCTGTGCTGATGGTGCGGAGCCTGTTTAGGATTCTGACTCTCCTTCTCTCTGCCCCTCTCCCACTTGTGTGCATGCTCTCATGCTCTCTCTCTCTCGCAAAATAAATAAACTTAAAAAAATTAAAAATCATTCATTCTTTGAGTAACCACTTTTTTTCCAGAGCAATTTGTTTCTTTAAAAGGAAGACTTCAAGACATTAAGATACAATCTATGTAAATAAAGTTAACTAAAAATAATGTCAGCTGTCATTTGCATCATATGAAATATTGTTAAGAGCTGAAGAAAACAATCATTTTGCTTCCAAATTCATTCATTCCCAAAAATGATCAAGATGAGAAAGAAAGGGTGGGGTGTGGCGGGGGGACAGTGAGTTCCTAACACTGATAAACATGATCATTTTAATATTAACAATTAACATTTATTAAGGGATTATTATGTAACAGGACTGTTATATTCCATTATTATTATTATATGTCCCCTTTAAGAATGAGAAAATAACTTCGAAGAGTTAAGTAATTTCCCCAAGTTCACGTAGCTGATGAGTGGTGGAACTAGAATCAGAATCCTGATGTGTCTAACTCTAAGCCTGAACACAAAACCCAGATCCAAATAGTCCTGTCTCACCAGGGCCTCACAGAATAGTAGGGCAGAGAAACAGGGTCTGTGAGCTCCTTGAAGGCCAGAATGCATGCTGTCCCTGTTCTACACTCTGATCCAATCCTGTGGCTTTAAAATCCAGTTAGATACTCTTGAATTTATATTTCATGCTCTACTTTCCTCCTGAGCTTTAGACATGAATTTAATTGTCTATAGACATCTTTGCTTGGATGTCTAGTGGACATCTCAAACCTAACATGTCTGAAATAGAATTGTTGATTTTCTTTCTTCAATTGCACTAACCAGTAATTGAGGCCATAAACCTAGTGGTCATGGCTCCTCTCTCTAGCACCTCACATTAAACCATAAGCACATTCTTTTGACACTGTCTGAGACATACCTCCTGAAACCAATCACTTTTCAGCACTTTACCTCTGGGACCCAAGCTCTACCAGCCCTCCCTGGACCACTGCACTTACCTCCTTACTAGCATACCTTAAAGCACCATTTTCTATCTTCTGGGCCACCAGCAGCTTCCTTGGCCTGAGACCCCCCCACCCCCCATCTTTCTCCTGGATGACTACAGCAACCTCTTTGATGACTTCCTAATTTCACTCTTGCTCTTTACCCTTCTCTGGCCCCATTAGTCTACTCTTTAGTGGCAGCCAAGTGATATTTCAAACAAAAATTAGATTCACATCACTTCCTTATTGAAAGCCATCTAGTGGCTTCCCATTAAAAATTTAGGGCAGGGGTGCCTGGGTGGCTCAGTCGGTTAAGAGTCCGACTTCGGCTCAGGTCATGATCTTGCAATCTGTGAGTTCAAGCCCCGCATGGGGCTCTGAGCTGACAGCTCAGAGCCTGAAGCCTACTTCAGATTCTGTGTCTCCCTCTTTCTCTGCCCCTCCCCCACTCATGCTCTGTCTCTCTCTGTGAAAAATAAATAAACATTAAAAAAAATTTAGGGCAAAACCTAAAGTCCTTACCACAGTCTACAAATTTCTACATATGGTCCAACTGGCAGCTATTTCTCAGATCTCATTCTTACTATTTACTCAGTTCTGCTCAGTTACACTGGTCTTACTTGTTCTCATCCCTGGGCCTTACTCCATGCTGTTCCTTTTGCCTGGAATGTTTTTCTCTAGAGCTTCATAGGACTCACTCCCTTATTTCATTCAGATTTTTGTTCAAATACCCCACATTATCTAAAATATTCCTCCTTCTATAACTCCCTATTTCTTCTTCCTGACTTACTTTTCTTTCTGCCACTGATCAGTACCTGAAAGTATACTATATATGTTTTTTTTTTCAAAGCACTGGGTTTTTTTAAGTTTACTTATTTATTTTGAGAGAGAGAGAGAAAGAGAGAATGAGCGAGCAGGGGAGAGGCAGAGAGCAAGAGAGAATCCCAAACAGGCCCAGCACTGTCTGTGCAAAGTCTGATGCGGGGCTTGAACTCCTGAACTGTGAGATCATGACCTGAGCCAAAACCAAGAGGTGGATGCTTAACTGACTGAGCCACCCAGGCACCACCTATTATATTTGATTTGTTGTGTGTCTTGCCCCCTAATATTAAAGTTTCATCAGGGAAAAGACTTCATTTTATTCATGATGTCTCCCTAGGTTTTAGGACAGGGTCTAGCACTCAGTAAGTAATCAATAAATATCTATTGACTGTATGCTGTTTCTCCAGGGTCCAATAAAGACTTGACACATAATTTGTGCAAAAACATTTGTGAAAAAAAAATGGGCATGAATACCAAAGGGTGGTAGGTGAGTGAGATATGTTTGGAGCCAGCCAGACTCAAGGTTGCAAGGTGAATTCCTACCCACCCCCCAGCTTTATTAAGGTATAACTGACAAACAGATTTCTAATATATTTAAACATACAATGTAATTATTTGATACATTTATCTATTGTGAAAGAACTTGACACATCTACACATCACATATTTACCTTTTTTATTTGATGAGAACACTTACCTTCCATACTGTCTTAGCAAATGTCAATTATACAACATAGTATTATCAACTAGAGTCACCATATGATATATTTAATCCTCAGATCTTCTTCTTCTTATAACTGAAAGTTTGTACCCTCTTACCAACCTCTCCTTGGCAACCACTTTTCTACTCACTGGTTTTATGAGTTCATTTTATTTTTAAGATTCCACATATAAGTGATACCATGCAACATTTGTCTTTCTCTGTCTGGTTTATTTCACTTAGCAACGTCACTCTTAAAGGTCTCTTCAAGGGATGTGTAGAGAGTCCAGGTGAGAATGGGTGAGTAGGCACAGAAACAGGCTCACTTTGAAAACTTACCCCTTGCAATGTGGATACTTTATTATAGAATCCTACCCAGGTAATTGAATCCCGACCAGATAATGGTGGAGTTGGTTTTGCATTAAGGAGAAGGGATTGAAATCTCCATTCATCTAGATTGGCTTTTGGCTTCGTTTCCAAAATTAGCATTTTTGCCAAGTAGCTCCCAGCCTGGGTTTAAATATCTCTAGTGCCTAAAAACTCACTGTCACATTTACCAAAACTTTGCCTGCTCTATCGATTCCCCCACATCATATATTCTCCTGTGACAAATACAGTGTTAAGCAATACAGAAAAGAAAGGAGAGGAAACCAGTATTTTCAGACCCAATTTATTTAATCCTCATAACAACCTGGGATACAGAAATTTTTATCCTCAGTTTAAACATAATATGATTAAAGTCTAGAGAGATGATGGGACTTGCTCAAAATTTAGTACTTGAACTGAGACAATGTCAAGATTTTTTGAAAGCAAAGCAAAACAATGCAAACAAACCAAACCAAAACCAAGGTAAACAAGTAAACAAAACACCACTTGGTTAATACCCACACTCAAACTAGCTAATGCATAAGAGAGTTTAAAGCAGGACTATTTTCAAAGGTAGAAACCAGAGTGTAGGAAAATCAGGATGGATACTGTACCCAGAGCCCAGATACCACCTGGAGGCAGAAAGGGGTGGGAGTGGTTACTAGACCCTGGAAGCTGAGGGGCAGGGTGGAGAGGGGCCACTACAGCTACTGTGACAAGGGACATAGCCAGCCATTATGACCCCTCAGGGAAAAAACTAGAGAAATACATACCACAACTTTACATTTCTTCCTCTTCTGTCTTTTGGCAGTATCTTGCATTGTCTGCAACCTAATATAAATCATAGGCCAAGGGAGACTGTTGATGTGATCCATACAGGTGGGCCCGAGGGGTGAGGTGTAAAACATGGTAAAAGGGTGGAGATAAGATCAGGAGGGACAAATTGAATATATCCTGCATGCCTACTTAAAGAAGGTTACGGAAAGCTATAAATAAACCTGAATTTGGATTATACTGCTTTGTCTAAATTGCCACATTGTATGTTTTAACCTGCCAGACTCTTGTTTTGTTCACTATAATAAGATTCTCTTTCAATGATTATTATTTTGCAATTACAGCCCACTTTAATGAAAATTATGTGCTTTTTTCATAATAACTTCTCTAAAAATTCCTCTTCGGTACTTTCTGAACATCCCATAGTTCTTTCAAAGCATTTATATATAGCCTTTTTTTAATCGTTTCTCTAAAACAATTAGAATTTCATTATTATATTTGAAATTTTAATATAGTCATTATAATGTCAAAGGAAACTTCTCTGAGACACATTCATATTTTCATATTAATGGAAGTACTGTTATAATGTTAATAGAAAAATGGGTTTAATCAATTATTTAATTCATTCATTAACTACATATTACCTCCAAACTCAAGGGAATGTAAAACAAACAACTCATTTAAAACAACAAAAAGGATTGAGCTTTGGAAACTTCCAAGATATAGTTAGTAACTTTAAATCATTTTTATCTGGAATGACTAATCCAATAGGAGGAGAAAGAGCATACTATGTGAAAAGAACACAGCCCTTTGAGTTAGAGAGACCTGGAGTAAAGTCTCAGCTGTATAGTTGATGAACTGTGTGATTTTGCAATGGGTCTTAAAGACTCTGAGTCTGTTTCTTTGTCTACAAATTGGGTGAAATAATATGTATCTTACAGTTATTTGAGGATTGTGGTAAATAAAATATGCAAAGATTATGAGTCCTTGGCACCTTAAAAATGCTCAGGAAATAGAAGGCATCATCTGTTGATTTTTATTCTTAAATAGGGCTTGTTTCAGATGTCCTTGCTACCTTTCCACTTAAGAATTGCTTTGCCTTCATCTCTCACACCCAGAGCCTGAAATGAGTCTTTGCTTTCTCCCCTCTGGGTCCTGACCTATCATTCTTTATTCCTCAAGACAAAGGCACTTGTCATGCCAAAGGCCCCTACCCTCCAAATGTATTTCTTTGTCTTAGCATAGAAAAGGAAACAAAAGCCAAAAGTTTATTGTTTGTTGGTTGGTTGGTTGATTTATGCCTCCAATAGAGGAGAAACCACTCCCCAGGTCTAAGGCACTCTAAAACCCAAAGCAGGGGCAGAGGAGTTGGAGATAGGAAACCTGAAACCTTCAATCCATGAAGGATAGGAAACCTGAAACCTTCAATCCATGCTAAGCACAATCTTTCCATAGGGAAGCTGTCAGTAAAGGAGGTTAGATTTAGGGGAAACAGTATTGTCATAAGTAATATCATTATTTCAATTTTAGAAGGTAAGAGACCAGATCAAAGTCAAACCATATTTTTATTGAGAGGAGGACCACAGGGGGCAGGTGTCAATGATGCTAATCTATAAGATGTGCTCAACATAACTGAAAGTATAATAAGATGATGGAACACATTGCATGTAACAGAACTATCTACCCTCTAACTCTTTATCTTAAGATAAAGAATGATGTTCTGAATGTGAAACTCAGTAAATGGGGAGCAAAAGACTTAGGAAGCAAGTCTAAGAATAGGTTTGTTGGGCTAATTTTCTCAGGTTCACTTTGCAGCTTTGGCCATTTCTTTATCCAAAAATTCTGTGAGTTCAGGCTTAGATGGCCTTATTGTCCTTCCTCACTTGAGTTACCTCACCAAACTTGCCTCTAACTTTCCAATTATTTCCTTGAGCCTCATTTTCCTCATCTTAAAAAAAGGGAACTATGATATTTTAAGGCTATTACAAAGAATAAGAAAACAGATATAGAGCATCTAGACTATTACTTAGGTAATAAATGGTAGTTGTCATTATCAATTCTGTTTGTTGTTTTTCTTTCTGGCATCGTCATCAGATTACCTTGCAATCGTCTATTTTCATATCTGTCTTTCCCATTAGACAGTGAACAACTTAAGGGCACGTGGTTCACATCTGTTAACCTCTGCATTATCACCGCTTAGCACAGGACTTAGCACAGAGAAAACTCTAACATTTGTCAAAAGAATGAAAGAGGAAATGACTTTCTCCTTCTCTGAACACTTCTCTGACTGCCCAAATGCTTCCAGCCACCTGAACGGCACTTGCAGTTTATTCTGCAGATGAGAGTGGTAAAGAAGGCCCTTTGTAAAGCTGACCTTTAGGTTTTGGCTTCACTTGGGCATTTTTTCCTTCTTTTGCTCTTATTTCACAGGCAGAGAGATGGTATGAGACATCAAGGGAAAAGACATCAAATCCTGGAGAGCTTAGATGCAATTTGCACCTCCACAAATTGCCCTGAGGACCTTAAGTCGCAACTAATTATCACCAGTAATTAGAACTGCTTTTCAGAGAGGCAGAAATAGTGTCCTGTAGGGAACACCCCATGTTCCTCAAAGAGAAATTCAGATGGGACAGATGTCACTCCCTTCCCAGCATCCTGGGATGTTGATGAGGGGGCTCCAGTAGGCTTCAGTGGCTGACCCAGAGACTTACTGCCTGGACTAACAAGATACTAATGACAAGGACAACACAATGCATCTTGAAAGTGTTCTGAAATTTTAAAAGTGCTTTTACTGCCAACATCTTACTAGATTCTCAGACCAATCCTATGACAGAAATAAGATCCATGCATTTGTTGTACACCTACCATTTGCAATTTATTCTGCTAACCATAGAAAATACATTAGAAAACCACCCCGTAAAATACTTGTCTTTGCAGAATTTGAAGATTTCATGCAAGAAGCAGTAGGCAGTATGTCATTACAGACCAATGTGATCAGTATTATAATAAAAGTATAGGTAATTATGTTAAAATATATATATATCCCCATGCCATAAAAATGGTTATGTGACCTGGTAACTTGGAGGAGATAGCATTTGATCGTCACAGCAAACGCATGTAGTAATACCTTCAGTGTAAAAATAAGGAAACTGAAGCTTACAAAAGTTGCTTGTGGCTACATGGTAAATAGAGAAGTCAAAATCAAAACCTAAGGCCTTCAACTTCAAATCTCTGGCTTGTTCTAAGAGAGCACCTCTTTTCAATATTGAATTTGCCTCTATAGCTTTTTCACAACTGTTCATCTAGCACATGCTTGAATACCTTTAGTGACAAAATGTTTATCACCTCAGAAGGCGTCCCATTTAGCTGTTGGGTAGAACTCATTTTTTAAAATGTTCTTCCTTAGCAGAAATACCAATGAGGAGAATTATTGTGCTTAGAGAGAGGAAAGGGAGGGCATGGGCATAACTGTGGATACAGAAAGTTTGACTTTCCAGATAGTTTTGAGCTAGACAGGAAACAAGAAGTCTGGCTAAAGTGAAAAGTATAGAATAGACTAAGAGTAGATGAGGATGTGGAAAACCAGAATTCTCATACATTGCTCATAGGAGTATCACCTGGTAGTACTGGTAGTATTTATAATGTGAAACTTATGTGTGGTAGGCTGCAGAATGTCAGACTCTCCAAGGATGTCCACATCCTAATCCCTGGAAACTATAAATGTTACCTTAGATGTCAAAACAGACTTTGCAGATGTGATTAAATTGGGATCTTGAGAAGGGGAGACTGTTCTGGATTATCTGGGAGCGCCTGATATAATCACAGGGGTTCTTATAAGGGAGAAGGCAATGTAAAGATAGAAGCTAAGAAAGATTTGAAAAATGCTATGCTGCTGGCTTTGATAATGGAGGAAGGAGCCATGAGCCAAAGAAGGCAAGGAATGTAGCTCAAGAAGCTAGAAAAGGCAAGGAGACAGATTTTACACTGGAGTCTCCAGAAGGAACCAGCCCTGTCAACACCTTAATTTTAACCCCATAAGACCCATTTTGAACTTCTTACTGCCAGAACTGCAAGATAATAAACTTTTATTTCTTTAAGCCATGAAGTTTGTGCTAATTTGTTACAGCAGTGACAGGAAACTAATACAATAAATATATTCAAACGCTGACTAAATCTACTCTTACATCCCCAATAGAATACATGCATATGTGCACCAAAAGACATATACAATAATATTCTACAATACTACTTGTAATATACACAAATAGAAAGTACCCAAGTGCCGTCAACAGCATAATGGATAAATAAATTGTGGGACTAAGTCAGGATAGTGGTCATCCTTGGGCAATGGAGAACAAAGGGTGCTTCTGAGATGCTGGTAATGTTCTGTTTCCTGATTGGGGGTACTGGTTACATAGGCGTATTCACACTGAAAATTCATCAAGCCATATTATTTACGATATGTGCACTTTGAAGAGTATATATTGTACTTTAATAAAAAGCTTAAAAACAAACCAAAGTTCAACGTGCTGATGCACCTGGATGGACCCTCCGGAGGTCACCCATGAATGTCACGAGGTTAACAGGCATTTGCCTAGGGTCCATTGTTTGAAAATGAGAAAGCCTTTGACTCTAAGCAAAAATTTAACAAGATGTGCTACTTTTAGGCTTCCAGAAATATCTTTCATGCCTGTTATTTAGGAACATTCCTACTATGGACTTCCTGATTCTATGGACATATTATTCCACCTGGTTGAAAAATTCAGCATGCTGTGTGCTGTGATGGAGTTATATGATTGTTTCTGCAAGGACAAGGTAGCTCTGTCATGGTGAAGCAAGATGGGTCTGGGAGACCGAGATATGGATTTGAATTCTGGCTCTGTCACTGATTTGCTAGACTATTACAAGTCACTTCATTCCAAGATCACCTGTAAAATGAGTGGCTATAAGATTAACTATAATCTGTAAGAATTAAACGTGATATGTGAATACCTCCAGCTCCTTGCCTGGCACCTACAGAAGTTCAGCATACATGCATTATATCTGACCAAGGAGGAAGATTTCACCAAGGAATGCATATGGAGGGGAAGAGGTGGAGTTATGTCTGATTATATCTGAGTCCTGGTTGTCTGGACAAGGAAGACACAAGGCTACAGTAAAAAAAGTTCCAAAGACTGAGCTGGATTAGACCAGGACTGGAGCTGCCTGAGATGTGAGAATAGATATGGTCCAAGAATGGAAAAATGCCAGAAAAGTAACATCACTTATCATATCTAAAGAGAAAAATTGTGGTGTAGTTACAGCAATAGTTCAGAAAGCAGGGATTCCAAGAGGCATATAAGGAATGGAGCATTGGCTAGGTTAAGGTGAAGGTTTCAGGAGACAGGCTGTAAACAGATCTCTAGGGCTAGAAGTCCACTAGCTGAATAATATAAGGGTGGCCAGACTTTAAAAGAGCACTGCTGGACTGAAGAAGCTGGGCTTTGAAGGGTTTGAGCAGGAGACTTCCTTAGCTAAATCTTTCCTAGGTGAGGCTAGGGCTTGGGGCACACTGCCGCTCTCCCGTGGATGGCTTTCGGCATTTGCAGATTAAACAAAAGTTCAAAAATCTATTTTGATACCTGGCAATGTGCTACCCAATGGTTTTCTGTTGTGTTCTATGACCTTTCTGCTGTGTGTCTGTTTTGCTATTGATTTTAATTACGGAATATAATTTCCAGCATGAGGACTCAGACAGCTCCCTCCGGCAGGCCAAGCTCTTGCCAGGGCCTCCCAGAGGAAGGCAAATGGAAAGCAGTATGGCTTAAAGCTACGTGCTATTCCTTACAAAGGACACAATGGATTCTTTTCATATAAATGTCACTGCTGTGGTCTGATGCTTCTCCGCCATCCCACTAAGCGTGAAGGGGGAATGGGATGTGGGAACAGAAATACTGCCCAGCTGCTGGGCTCATTTCAGCTAAGAACAAAGGAACTTGCAAAGCACAGCCTGAAACCACGTATACGATGTGCCTAAACTATGAAGAGGCAGCCAGTTTCCCAGAAGTTTAGGTCTGAACACAATACTAGCGGCTAGGGAGCACGCATGCACGTGTGTGTGTGCGCGCACACACACACACACACACACACACACACACACACACACACACACTTATTTTACCCTCTTGAGCTAAAGTCCATGGTGCAAAACATCATGGAGACTTCAGCTCTAGTCTCAGCTGGGATAGGACATTACACACTTATGGGATCATAAGCAAATCATTCAATGTTTCAGGCCCTCAATTGTCTAACTGCAAAATATGATGATTTGATGCAATAACTGTCTCCTCTGTGCCAGGCATTGTGTGATGTGGCTTCACTTAATAATTAGAATGACTCTACGAGGAAAACATTATTCTCCAAGTTCCTCATTATAGGAAGTGTCCCTTTTATTGCACTTAACATTCCTTACTATAATTCATTTATGTAATGCCTGCCTCTCACTCTAGATTGTGACACCTTCAGGACAAAAGTGTCCCTAGTGTCAGGACCTGCCAGAGTAAAGTACACATAAGAAGAATAGAGGTTGATCAAGATTAAAGTCTAGCTGACTGCTAATTTCACTAAAACACAATCCAGGAGGAGAATGTTGTGAAAATGCCTCCTTGTACTTTGGCTTGATACCAGACCAGCAAGGCTCTCTTTTACTTACACACACAGTCACTCTAGAGTGTGAGTAGGAACAGTGCAGGGTCTTTTGGGCAAAATCAGAACTAAGAGTGTTGGGAAATGGGTGCAGTTTGAGGGGACTTTGTTCATGGACCCAGGAAGCAGAAACTGAAATGGATATTAGCACTCAAGATGTGTAAGGAGTGCCCTTGGGTTCAATGCCTATGGAAGGGCAGGGATGGAAGGGCAGGGATGGAAGGAGGAGTGGATAGAGGGAAAAATGAGTTGTGATGCAAGCCCAAGGGCAGCCTCAGCTCTACCCTTGGGGAGCTATGGAGCTAGAATTGTATTTGAAAGTTGTTCCAAGTTGGGCCTCCATGAATCAGTCATTGGATGTGGAACCCCCAGGAAGGGGCATAACCTCAGTGTAGGATGTCGCTTACAGTTAATGGCTATCAGTTGAAAACACTCCTAAGGGATGGGGCAATAAGTCTTCCTTGAATGGGAATATGGTTGGTGCATCATAATGTCCATCACAGATCTAAGGTCACCAAGTTCAAACTGGCAATGGGTCAAGAGGTGTATGCTCCAACAAGACTGAAGAGATGGTAGAAAGGGAGAGGAAAGCATATGCTAGGGTAGAAGTCAGGTCAGGCAGCCTGGGGTCCTGGAGGCTGCACAATGGGGCCAGGGATCATATAAGTCACAGTTGACAACAGGGCAAGTCTAGGGAATCAGACAATGTTCTCAGGGTAGGCAGGGTTCATCTGACATAGCAGGCATGGTTTCAAAATCAGCAGCTAGGAGAGCTCCAGGAAATGTGAAGAAGGGATTGGGAAAAGGAAGAAACTACTACTTATTGAGTTCCTACTCTGTGCTAGGCATTCTATACAGTTTATCTCCGTTCATCTTAGAATTACAAGTTAGGATATTATATTCTTCAAGTTACAGAAGAGGATGCTGAGCCTTAGATTTTAGTAAGATATCTTTTTTAAAAAAGATGTTTACTTATTTATTGAGGGGTGGGGGGGGGGGAAGGAGAGCAGGGGAGGAGCAGAGAGAGAAAAGAGAGAGAATTCCAAGCAACCTGATCCAGGGCACAATCCCATGAACTATGAGATCATTACCTGAGCTGAAATCAAGAATTGGATGCTTAACCTACTGAGACACCCAGGCGCCCCTCAGTAAGATGTCTTAATTAGTGAGTGCTAGAGCTGACATTGAAGTCTAAATTGCTGTTTATGAGGAGGGAAAGTGCTGGGACCCAGGGCAGTGAGAGCTTCTGATGTGTATGAGCTTCCCAGTGACCAACTGAAGGAAGACCCAGGAGCCTACAGGTTTTGTGTGACCTTGGGTGAATCATGCATCTATGGGTCTTTTCTAATTTTCAAGTGAAGAGTGAAATGAATGACCTCTAAGATACTTAAAATTTTTTAATGTTTATTTTTGAGAGAGAGCGAGCATGAGTAGAGGAGGCCAGAAAGAGAGGGAGACACAAAATCCAAGCAGGCTTCAGGCTCTGAGCTGTCAGCACAGACTGCACAGAGCCTGACATGGGGCTAGAACTCACAAACCACAAGATCATGACCTGAGCGGAAGTGGGACGCTTAACCGACTGAGCCACCCAAGCGGTCCTAAGATACTTTTAATTCTAAATATATATCAAAATGTGAATCTAACAATACTAGCATATGCTTCCAAATGAGACTATTTTATACAGTAGTCCTTGCCCTTACCTTCAGTTTCACTTTCCATGGTTTTAGTTACCTGCTGTTAACTGCAGAATGGAAGAAGATGATCCTCCTGATACATGGTCAGAAGGTCAAAAGTGGCCTAATGCTATGTCACAATAGTTACATCATGCACATTACTTCATCACACCACATAGGCATTTCATCATCTCACATCATATACAATTCAGTACCATTCAGGCACACCTCATTTTATTGTGCTTCACTATATGGCACTACACATATGTTTGTTTTATAAATTGAAGGTTTGTGGCAGCCCTGTGTCAAGCCAGTCTACTGATGCCATTTTTCCAACAGCATTTGCTCACTTTGTGTCTCTTAGTCATATTTTGGCAATTCTTGAAATATTTAAAACTTTTAATTATTATTGTTTTTCTTATAATGATCTGTGATCTTTGATGTTACTATTGTAATTGTTTTGGGTTCCATGGACTGTGCCCATAAAAGATAACAAACTTGATAAATGCGTGTGTTCTGACTAATCCACTGATCAGCTGAACCTCCATATCTCTCTTTCCTCAGGCCTCCCTATTCTCTGAGACACAACAATATTGAAATTAGGCTCTAAAATTGCCTCTACGTGTTCAAGTGAGAGGAAGAGTTGCATGTCTGTCACTTTAAATCAAAAGCCAAAGATAAGTATGCTAAGTGACAAAGGCATATCTAAAACCAAGATAGGCCTAAAGCTAGGTCTCTTGCACCAAACAGTTAAGTTGTGAATGCAAAGGAAAAATTCTTAAAAAAAATTAAAAGTGCTATTCCAGTAAACATATATATGATAAGAAAATCAAATAGCCTTATTGCTGTTACTGAGAAAGTTTTAGTGGTCTGGATAAAAGATCAAACTGGCCACAACATTCCCTCAAGCCAAAGCCTAATCCAGAGCAAGGCTCTATTTTTTAATTCTTTTCAAGTCTATGAAGGCTGAGAGAGGTGAGGAAACTGCAGAAGAAAAGTTGGAAGCTAGCAGAGGCTGTTCATGAGGTTTAACATGGAAGTTCAGGGTGAAGCATCCAGTGCTGATATAGAAATTGCAGTAAGTTATCCAGAAGATCTTGCTAAATCATTAATGAAGGTGGCTACACCAAACAACAGATTTTCAATGTAGACAAAACAGTCTTATACTGGAAGATGCCATCTAGCACTTTCATAGGTGGAGAGGGGAAGTCAATCCCTGGTATCAGTTTCAAAGGACAGGCTGATTCTCTTGTTAGAAGCTAATGCAGCTGGTGACTTTAAGTTGAAGCCAGTGCTTATTTAACATTCTGACAATCCTAGGGCCCTTAAGAATTATGCTAAATCCACTCTTCCTATGCTCTTTAAATGGAACAATAAAGTCTGGATAACAGCATATCTGTTTACAACATGGTTTACTGAATATGCTCACTATTGAGACCTACTGCTCAGAAAAAATATTCCTTTCAAAGCATTACTTCTTATTGACAGTGTGTCTAGTCACTCAAGAGCTCTTATGGAGACGTACAACGAGATTAATGTTGTCTCCATGACTGCTAACACAACATCCATTCTGTAGCCCATGGATCAAAGAGAAATTTCAAATTTTGAGTCTTATTATTTAAGACATCCATTTCATGAGGCTTTAGCTGCCATAAGTAGTGATTCCTCTGATGGACCTGGGCAAAAGAAATTGAAAACATGGAAAGAATTCACCATTTTTGATGACATTAAGAACATTCAGGAATTATGGGAAGAGGTCAAAATACCAACATTTGCAGGAGTTTGGAAGACATTGATTTTAACCCTCATGGATGACTTTGAGGGGTTCAAGATTACAGTGGAGGAAGTAACTGCAGATGTGGTGGAAATAGCAAGAGAACTAGAATTAGAAGTGGAGACTGAAGATGTGACTGAGTTACTGCATTCTCATGATGAAATTTGACCAGATGAGCTGTTTCTTATGGATGAGCAAAGAAAGTGGTTTCTTGAGATAAAATCTACTCCTGATGAAGATGCTGTGAAGACTGTTCAAATGACAACAAAAGATTCAGAATGTCACATAAATTTATTTGATTAAACAGTGGCTGGGTTTGATATCAACTCCTGTTTTGAAAGAAGTTCTAGTGTAGGTAAAATGTTATCAAACTATATCACACACTACAGAGAAATTGTTCATGAAAGAGTCACTCGATGCAGCAAACTTATCTTATTTTAAGAATTTGCCACAACCACCCCAGCCTTCAGCAACCACCATCCTGATCAATCAGCAGCCGTCAACATGGAGGCAAGATCCTTCACCAGCAAAAAGACTGTAACTTGCTGAACGCTCACATGATGGTAAGCATTTTTACCAATAAAATATTTTTAAATTAAGGTCTGTTTTTCTTTAGACATGATGCTATTGCACATTTAACAGATGACAGTATAGTGTAAAAATAAGTTTAATGTGCACTGGGACAATAAAAATTCATTTGGCTCACTTTATTGTGAATATTTGCTTTACTGCAGTAGTCCAAAACCCAATCTGTAATATCTCCAAGGTATGCCTATATAATAAGATATTTTGAGAGAGAGACAGAGGGAGAGAGAGACCACATTCAAATAATTTTTATTATAGCATATTGTTATAATTGTTCTATTTTATATTAGTTATTGTTGTTAATCTCTTACTGTGCCTAATTTATACATTAAAATTTATCAGATATGTGGGCACCTGGGGGGCTCAGTTGGTTGAGCATCCAACCTCGGCTCAGGTCATGATCTCAAGGTATGTGGATTTGAGTCCCGCCTCGGGCCCTGTGCTGACAGCTGGAGCCTGAAGCCTGCCTGCTTCGGATTTTGTATGTCCCTCTCTCTCTGCCTCTCCCCTGCTCGCACTCTGTCTCTCTTATCTCTCTCTCTCTCTCTCAAAACTAAATAAACATTAAAAAATTTTTTTAAAAATCATCAGATGTGGAGTTTGGTGAGTTCTTTATAGATTTTGGATACTAGCTCTTTGTCCGATATGTCATTTGCAAATATCTTTTCCCATTCCGTTGGTTGCTTTTTAGTTTTGTTGATTGTTTCCTTTGCAGTGCAGAAGGTTTTTATCTTCATGAGGTCCCAATAGTTCTTTTTTGCTTTTAATTCCCTTGCCTTAGGGGATGTGTCAAGTAGGAAATTGCTGCGGCTGAGGTCAGAGAGGTTTTTCCCTGCTTTCTCCTCTAGGGTTTTGATGGTTTCCTGTCTCACGACCAAGTCCTTTATCCATTTTGAGTTTATTTTTGTGAATGGTGTAAGAAAGTGGTCTAGTTTCATTCTTCTGCATGTTGCTGTCCAGTTCTCCCAGCACCATTTGTTAAAGAGACTGTCTTTTTTCCATTGGATATTCTTTCCTGCTTTGTCAAATATTAGTTGGCCATACTTTTGTGGGTCCAGTTCTGGAGTCTCTATTCTATTCCATTGGTCTATGTGTCTGTTTTTGTGCCAATACCATGCTGTCTTGATGATTATCACTTTGTAGTAGAGGCTAAAGTCTGAGATTGTGTAATCCAGTGAAGAAATGGGCAGAAGACATGAATAGACACTTCTCTAAAGAAGACATCCATATGGCCAATAGGCACATGAAAAGATGCTCAACGTCACTCCGCATCAGGGAAATAAAAATCAAAACCACACTGAGTTATTACCTCACACCAGTCAGAGTGGCTAAAATGAACAAATCAGGAGACTATAGATGCTGGAGAGAATGTGGAGAAACGGGAACCCTCTTGCACTCTTGGTGGGAATGCAAACTGGTGCAGCTACTCTGGAAAACAGTGTGGAGGTTCCTCAAAAATTAAAAATAGATCTACCCTATCGCACTGCTAGGAATTTACCCAAGGGATACAGGAGTGCTGATGCACAGGGGCACTTGTACCCCAATGTTTATAGCAGCACTTTCAACAATAGCCAAATGATGGAAAGAACCTCAATGTCCATCAACTGATGAATGGATAAAGAAATTGTGGTTTATATACACAACGGAATACTACTTGGCAATGAGAAGGAATGAAATATGGCTTTTGTAGCAATGTGGATGGAACTGGAGAGTGTAATGCTAAGTGAAATAAGTCATACAGAGAAAGACAGATACCATGTGTTTTCACTCTTACGTGGATCCTGAGAAACTTAACAGAAGACCATGGGGGAGGGGAAGGAAAAAAAAAAAAAAAGAGGATAAAGTGGAAGAGAGCCAAAACATAAGAGACTCTTAAAAACTGAATAAACTGAGGGTTGATGGGGGTGGGAGGGAGGGGAAAGTGGGTGATAGGCATTGGGGAGGGCACCTGTTGGGATGAGCAATGGGTGTTGTATGGAAACCAATTTGACAATAATTTCTTATTAAAAAAATTATCAGATATGCATGTATAGGGAAAAACATAATTTTTACAGAGTTTGGTACTATATCCATGGTTTCAGGCATCCACTGGGGATCTTGGAATGTATCTCCCATGGACAAGGAGCAACTACTATATAGGATAATGACTGAAAGCATGAATTTCAGAGTCTGAGAGACCAGAGTTCAAATCCTGACTCCTGACAATGTGAAAGTTTATGTGTGTATGTCTGTTAGAGGTGAGATATTTTAAAAACATTTAAAAAAGTATGAGAGAAACAGTTCAAAGGGTGTTCTATTTTCAATTTAGGACTTATAAAACAGATTTCCTCTAGGCTGCCCCTGTAACAACAACTTAGTTCCTGTAGGATATGAACAAGAATTAGGTGTTCCCATATGTACCCATGAGAAGACTTAGCAGTTAACTGAGAATGTGGCTGGGAGATTGCTAATGAGAGGTCCTCATGGCAGGGCAAACTATTTGTAAGAGATCATATGAGACTCTGTCCTCCAGAGAGGACATTAAGGTCCTGATCAACCAAGAAAGAAAGAGAGAGGGACCACAAAGAGCATCAACAATAAGCTTTATAAGCAGATGCTACTATGAGCTGACTGTTTGTGTCCCCCTCAAAATTAATATGCTGAAGCCATAATCCCCAACGTGATAATATTTGGAAGTGGGGCATTTGTGAGGAAATTAAGGCATGAGTATAGAGCCCTCATGAATAGCATTAGTGTTCTTATAAGAGGAGACATGAGAAAGATGATCTCTGTCTCCAACATGTGAACACATGGCAAGATGGTATCCTCTTGAAAAATCAGGAAGGAGGCTCTCACCAAAAACTAAATCAGCTAGCACCTTGATCTTGGGCTTCTAGCCTCCAGGACTGTAAGAGAAAACAAACAAACAAACAAACAAACAAACAAACAAACAAACAAACGTTTTCTGTTTAAGCCACCCAGTCTATGGTACTTGTTATAGCAGCCCAGGTTAACTACAACAGATGACATTAGAAAGGCTGGTACACCTCGGTGGTCTTCTGTCTGTGCAGCAACCCAGACCAGCCATTTCAGAGCCAAGATCAAGGAGAATCTACCTCATGGATCCAAAACACAAGTGTCCCTTTTTGCCACAAGATCAGTATTACCAGATATTGCTTTTGAAGGGAGGAGAGCAGAAGGGGAGGGAAGTAGAACCTGAAAGACCAGATAATTTTACCTAAAGAGCAATACATACATAGAGGGGCAGTTTGGTTATGGCATAGGACCAAGTTTACTGATCTGGAATAAAATTTGGTTACTGTTATTTTTTTTCAAACTTTCTAGCACATAGAACTCCTGTGGAAGACTAAAGATGTTTTACATAAAGGAAGATACTACAACTTGTCTATGAGCTGTGAATAAAATTTCTGGACCCACTACAATAATATAAAATATTAACATTTGACTCATGTTTTATATTTATATTTTTACAGCATTATTCACTGATGTATCTCTAATGCCAATACAGTTATTAATACATAATAGGATTTTAGTATGTAGACACACACACTCACCCACGTGCGCGCACACACACACACACACACACACACACACACACACACACAATGGAATATTACTTGGCAATCAAAAAGAATGAAATCCTGCCACTTGCAACCATGTGGATAGAAATAGAATGTATTGAGCTAAGCAAAATAAGTCAGTCAGAGAAAGACAAGTATCATACGATTTCACTCATATATGGAATTTAAGAAACAAAACAGATGAACATAGGGGAAGGGAAAGAAAAATAAGATAGGTAACCCATAGGAGACTCTTAAATATAGAGAACAAACTGAGGTTGCTGGAAAGGAGGTAGGTGGAGGAATGGGTTAAATGGGTGATGGGCATTAAAGAGGGCACTTGTTAGGATGAGCACAGGATGTTATAGGTAAGTGGTATAGGTAACTAAATTCTACTCCTAAAACCATTATTACACTATATGTTAACTGACTTAGATTTAAATTTAGAAAAATACAAAAAAGATTTAAGAGACATATCAACTAAAAAAAAGAGACATAAAACTAAGTTTCATAACACCATCCCTATGTGGTAAATATTACTAGAGCACCCATTATATAAATGAAAAAAGAAATCAAGGCTCAGAAATGTTAGTGGAGTTATATAAAACTTGTATATGATTGTATTGGAGCTTGAACCTGAGTTTTCTGACTCAAAGGCTGTTTCTACTGCAACAAGGTTCTATCACTTATTCTTCCCTCATGCCAGCATAAACCCACTACTGAGATGATTAAGGACATGAAAATATTTTTCTAAGATCCATTGTAGGCTGGGGGTCTTGCCCTCTGACTCATGATTCAGGTCCCTATTCTCTTATGAGCACCTATGATTAGCAGTTCTGAGATATTCATGTCTGACTCTACATGCTCAGTTTAAGAACATGCAGTCTCCTGGCACTGACTTCCTGTTTATACAGTAAAGCCAATAACTCTCAGCATTTTCAGCTCCTTTTAGTGCTAACCCAACAGTGTCTGTCCTTGGGGCCCCAGACTGAGAACTCAGAAATGCAGTCTACCGCTGGAGGCTTTTGGTTTCTGTCTCCTTGCTTATAGTAATGGTTCTTTACAAACCAGAGAAAGGCTTCTTTTAACCCTGGCCTCTTGGGATGATACATGTATTGTACTGCAAACATTTCCAGATAGGTAAAAAGAGTCCATAAGAATGAAACTATAGTTGGGGCGCTGGGTGGCTCAATCGGTTGAGTGTCTGACTTTGGCTCATGATCTCACAGTTCATGAGTTTGAGCCCTGCATCAGGTTCTGCACCGACAGTGCAGAACCTGCCTGGAATTCTCTATCTCCTCCCTCTCTGTCTCTCACTTGTTCTCTTGCTCTTTCTACCTCTCTCTCTCTCTCTCTCAAAATAAATACATAAAGTTGAAAAAATTTAAAAAAAGAAGAATGAAGCTACAGTTGAAAGGTTAGATTTTGAATACCTTACCTACTACAAGAAAAGGCTTGGAAACAATTCTGAAGGTGAAAATGTAATAAAGACCTCAGAAATCACCTGTGCAGATGGGGAAAGCCACAACCCAAAATGCAGAAAAGACTTACTCAAGGTCATGAATTCTAAAATACACCGACTTGGTCTTTAAAGACCTAATAATCTAACACTTTTCTACTTCCCATCCCCCTACTCCACATTCTCTGTATTCATTTCCTAGCAGAAGGCTCTTAACCTAAAAGATTCCCCACAAATACTTGTGCAATCAATAATTGGCATTTGTTTTACTAAGAAGATTCTACACTTCATTTCAAAGCTCTTAGAAATTTAGGTAGAGTTTAAGCCATCTGCCAATGGTCACCCAACAAAACATGTTATATTTGACTCATGTTCTTCTGACTTCTAATCTTCAGACCCACAGATCTCTACCATTCACCTACCTATGGTGCAAATTCTTTGCAATCTCCCTTCCACTGAAAACAAAACTGTGTTGACTCTATATTACTTATAAGATAAAGTTTGAGTTTGGCTTTCAAATACCTCAATAATCTAGTCTCAAACTAATCTAGGCCCTCACTATTTCACTGGTGCATGCTTAATTAACTGGGAATTCCATAATGTGCCATAAACATGCCATGCAATGGCACATCTCTGGGTCATTACTCATCCTGATTCCTCCTACCCTCTGCCTTAAGTACCCTCTCCCTCTTCTTCATCTGCTAAATATTTCTTATCCTTCAAGGCTAAAGTCCTAATGCTTCCTGCTCTGGAAAGAATTTTCTAAGTCTTCAGGGTACAATTCAGTGTTCACTCTTTTGTGTCTCCCTATCTCCCTGTGCCTGAATTATGACATTTTAAGTCATATTTAAATTATTTAGTAATCAATCTGAATCCCATTTTTGCCTGTGTCACCCAGAGGGTGGGGTATGATTCATGTTTATAAGAAACAAACATCACCAGGGCACCTGGGTGGCTCAGTCGGTTAAGCCTCTGACTTCAGCTCAGGTCATGATCTTGTAGTTCATGAGTTTGAGCCCCACATCAGGCTCTGTGTTGACAGCTCAGAGCTTGGAGCCCGGTTCAGATTCTGTGTCTCTTTCTCTCTCTTCCCCTCCACCACTCACGTTCTGTCTCTGTTTGTCTCTCTGTCCCTCTCAAAAAAATAAGCATTTAAAATTTTTAAAAAGAAATAAAGAAATGAACATCACCATACATGAAATGGAGAAGCAGGTAAAATTATTTTATTTCATAGATCAGGAAGGTGGAAAAAATCACTAGGGTGTAGAAGATGTTTACTAAAATATCTGTTTTCCTTTCCCCTTCATTTCATAGACACTTACTCCTTAGATCTTTGTCTCCACTTTATAGTCGAAGAAGAGTAGAGGATCATAAAATTTAAGTACCTTGACCAAGAAGTGGCAAAACTGAGAATATACCAAGGTCTTCTGAATCCAAGAACAAGAGCTCTGTTTTACTCCTGTTGCCTCCCATGCACTCACCCCAAACCTCCAAACTATAGAAAGAAAGCTCAGTGAAGTCCAAACCTCCTCTCCTATCATAGGTCACTCTAGGTCTGAGTGGACTCCAGAAGGCCCTACAGAGATAAGAACAGTTTTTATAGTTTTGGAATGACTGAATATTCACCTCTAAATATAGCTAAGATTATTTTTCTTATTGACTGCATAATAAAAGTCACCACAGACTACTCTGTTTCCCAGTTCTTCTTCCCACCCATATAACAATCCCTCCCAGAGCTAGAGGACTATGTCACATATCTTATATAGAAAATGGGCTTTCTGTCAGCAATCTGAATTTTAATCTCCAGCCAAGACCTTCTGTCCCAGACCCCAGTATGAAATACTTTGCTGATGTGGATTTGTTATTTTAAGTGGAATGCATTTTTCCAGATGCAAGTCAGACATTACAAATTTATTCATTTATTTTAGTCATTGACATTGAAAGTATGGTAAGTTACATGCACTGTCATTAAGAGTATAATAAGTTAAGAGTATAGTAAGTTAATTGTTTACTTGATGTAAACCTATGCTTCTAGGTGACAAAACAGGAGTAGCATTTGTAAACTTTCTTTGGATGGAGAGACTGCATTGAAAAAGAGCCCAATTGTCCATTGGCTGCTGATTTGATAAAAAGGCTGAATGGAATATTACTCAGCCATCAAAAAGAATGAAATCTTGCCATTTGCAATGACATGGGTGGAGCTACAGTGTATTATGTTAAGTGAAATAAGTCAATCAGAGAAAGACAAATACCGTATGATTTCACTCATATGTAGAATTTAAGAAACAAAACATATGAACATATAGGAGGGGGGAAATAAGAGAGAGGGAAACAAACCATGAGAGACTCTTAAAGACAGAGAACAAACTAAGGATTGATGGAAGGAAGTGAGCGACAGATGGACTAGATGGGTGATGGGTATTAAGGAGGGAACTTATTATGATGAGCACTAGGTATAACTATAGAATTAATGAATCACTGATTTCTACTCCTGAAACCAATATTGCACTGTATGTTAACTAACTAGAATTTAAATTAAAAAATTGGGCAAGAATAAAAAAAGAAAAGGAAAAGACTCACAAAATTATGTATCCAAGAATAAGTCCCAAGGACCTGATCAAGCACAACTGAACAACAAGAATTCACAAGGCACAGGGTTTTATAAAACAGCTTGGGACTTTGTAGGGTTATATAAGTTTGGCACTAAAAGAGTTCTTAGAAATCTATCTATCCTCCACCAATTGCAGGTGAGGAAAATTAATTTCAGAGGGAAGAAAGTTTATCTAGGTCACACAATGAGCTGATGGAGTTAGGACTGGAATCCAGATACCCTGGTTCTAACACCATTCTCTGTTCACTATACTTTAGGGGAAAAGATGATAGCACCTTAACATAATGGCAATGAGTACAAGTGTTGGGAGTCAGTGGATCAATGTCTGCATGCTGGCTCTGCCCATCTAGTAGCTATGTGACTGGGAAAGTTCTTCAATTTATCTGAATGCTAGTTTCTTCCTCTGTAAAGTGAAGTAATAAGAATACTTGCTTTATAAGAGTACCTAATTCATAAAATTACTGTGAGGATAAAATATGTAAATATATGGAAAACACTGAACACAATGTCTGACACAATAAGTTCTCAATAAATGTTCGTTTTTGTAATGAAAATTCTGTTGTTGCTACATTCTTTCTCTTTTCCTTTCTTGACTATCTCTAAGGGCAAAATTAGATGTACTGGATATCTGTTCTCTGTGTGGAAAGGACAGCTGAATACAAAAACCTCTTTAAAATGTAAGGGAGAGTCTAATATCACCCTTTAAGTAAGAAGAGGTAAATATAATTTGAAACATATCCCTCATCTAGAGGTTCAGTTTGCGCAGCCACAATGGATTCAAAATACAATTGACCCTTGAAAAACATGGGGGTTAGGGGCACCAACCACCGGGAACATTATATATATATATATATATATATATATATATATATATATATATATACACACATATATATATATATATATATATATATATATATGTATGTATGTATATATATACCATGTCTTCTTTGTCCATCCATCTTCTGATGGACACTTGGGCTGCTTCCATAGTTTGGATATTGTAAATAATGCTGCCATAAACATAGGGGTTTATGTATCCTTCTGAATTAGTGTTTTTGTATTTTTTGGGTAAATACCCAGTAGTGCAATTACTGGATCATATGGTAGTTCTATTTATAACATTTTGAGGAAGCTTCATACTGTTTCTACAGCGGCTGCACCAGTCTGCATTTCTACCAACAGTATACAATGGTTCCTTTTTCTCAACATTCTTGACATTCTTGTTTCTTGTGATTTTTATTTTATTTTATTTTATTTTATTTTATTTTATTTTATTTTATTATTTTATTTTATTTTATTTTACAGAGAGAGAGAGAGAGAGAGGGCACAAGCCAGGGAGAGGGGTGGGGGGAGAGAGAGGGAGAAAGGGAGAGAGGGAGAGAGAGAGAGAAAGGGAGAGAGGGAGGGAAGGAGGGAGAGAGAGGGAGACAGAGAAAACCCCAAGCAGGCTGCACGCTCAGTATAGAGCCCAATGCAGGGCTCAATCCCACCACTCTGGGATCGTGACCTGAGCAGAAATCAAGGCGTTCAACCACCTGAACCATCCAGGCACTTGGATGTTCTTGTGTTTTTGATTTTAGTCATACTTACCAGTGTGAGGTGATATCATATTATTGTTTTAATTTGGATTTCCCTGATGATGAGTGACATTGAGCATCTTTTCATGTGTCTGCTGGCATTCTGCATGTATTCTTTGGAGAAATGCCGTTCATTTCTTCTGTCCATTTTTTATTTGGGTTATTTGTTTTTTGGGTGTTGAGTTGTATCAGTTCTTTATATATTTTAGATACTGAGTCTTTACCGGCAATATCATTTGAAAATATTTTCTCCCATTCAGTACAATGCTGCCTTTCAGTTTTGTTGATTACTTCCTTTGCTGTGCAGAAGTTTGGTGTTTTTTTTTTTTTTAATGTAGTCTCAGTAACTTAATTTTGCTTTTATTTCCTTTGCCTCAGGAGGCATTATCTAGAAAAATGTTTTTACACCTGATGTCAGAGTAATTACTGTCTATGCTCTCTTCTAGTATTTTTATGGTTTCAGGTCTTGCATTTAGGTCTTTAATTCTAAATTTTGAGTTTACTTTTGTGTACGGTGTAAATAAGTGGTCCAGTTTCATTCTTTTGCATGTAGCTGTCCAATTTCCCCAACACCATTTGTTGAAGAGACTGTTTTTTTTTTCCCATTGTGTATTCTTTCCTGCTTTGTTGAAGATTAATTGACCATATACTTGTGGGTTTATTTCTGGGTTTTCTATTTTGGTCTATTGATCTATTGTGTCTATTTTTGTGCCAGAACCATAATGTTTTGATTACTAAGGCTTTGTAATATAACTTGAAGTCTGGAATTATGATACTTCCAATTTTGTTTTTCATTTTCAGGATTGCTATGGCTCACATGTAACTTTTGACTCCCCAAAAGCTTAACTACTAATAACCTACATTGACTACCAGCCTTATCATAACTTAGTCAATTAATACATATTTTTATATTACATGTGTTATATACTGTAGTCTTATAGTAAAGCAAGCTACAGAAAAGAAAATATTGTTAAGAAAATCATAAGAAAGAGAAAATACATTTATAGCACTGTATTGTATTTATTAAAATAACCCCCACAAACCTGCATAGTTCAAAACTGTGTTGTTCAAGTATCAATTGAATCTCTTTACTGGTTGCCTTCTTTCAAACCAACTTGGGAAGACTAGAGAACTATACAACATTCTCTAGATATCCACAGAAATGGGTAATGGGTGTTTCTAAGCTAGTTTCCTCTTGGATACTCAAGTCTTTATTAAAAGGGTTTATCTTCCCGCTTAAATCACATGCATAACCTCACAAGTGTTCCTTCCTCCAATCACCAACAGCAATGCCAATGATTCCCAGAACACACATTTTTATTTGTCTTTATATTCTGGCATCCAGGGACCATTTATGAGTACACTTCTAGTGGATACTTTTGCATGAATGAAAGTTTAGTCCTAAGAGATGCAGTGTGGAAGATATTCCTTGGGTGACTACCGAATCCCCAGTGATTTTGCATGCCCTGGAAACCGCTCCAATCCAGTGGTAGGCACATGCTTTTATCTATTCAAGATGGTCCTGCCTCAGAGATTGGCTCATTGAACTATGACATGTATGGACAATCACTGTCAGTTTCTGGGAAATTTGAAACTGGAAATGGAGAAACAAGATCGGTTTTGTTGACAGTGAGTTATATTCATGTTAATATCTAAGTAGTCATTCCATGAATTTTATTGCTGAGATCTCCCAAGTGATGCTTGGGGAATTCCTCCAAAGATTTGTTGTTCAACTTTTCTATAAATTCTATGCAATACCTTCATATCCTTCCAATAACATCATTGGAAGGGAACATCTTGAGAAAGGAACTGTGCTATTTTAGAAAAAAATTATGATACACTACTTGGGGATAGAAAAAGAAATCACAGGTCCTGAGGTTCAACTGGCAAAAAAGAAAACAAAAAGATGGAATTCTTGTAATTTATAAGAGATGAACAGAAATCTAAAGATAGCGTACACAGAGAAAAGGGAAGTGGGAGGAATAGAGCTTCCACTGCGCATAGGTGAGAGCTTTGAACTAATGTCATCTGAATCTCAAACAACAGGATACCACAGCTGATATCTAATTTATACAGCCTGTTTGGACAAGTGACCTTGGCAAGTTATTCCTCTTTCTGCTACATCTCTTCAGTCCAGTCAAAGCTAGTACTCAGGGCTCTTGACTCTCAGCCCTGCGTACAGTGAGAAAGTTGGAGCAGATGGTCTTTTACGGTTACTTTTCTGATATCAGAGTTTTAGTATCAGTTTATCAGACCTTTTCAATTTGTTTATTTATTCTTACATCTATTCATTCAACAAATATTTATTGCCCATCTATTTTGTGTTGACCATGATTACATATGTCTGAAATATACCAATGAACAAAAACATATTAGAATCCCTACCTTTTCATTCTAGGACACTGGATTTTTAATAACAGGAAGTTTCTGTGTAGTTTAAGCAAGAATGAAAGCAGAAAAACAGAAAAGCAGATAAGGGGAAGGGGAAAGGTAAGGGAACTCTATTTAATGACAGCACAGTGGCTTTTCTGCTGATTGCAAACAAGAAAAGAGAGCCCTATCTAGAGTCTCCTAACCATCAGGGAAACTACTTTCTGCCAGTAGTGCCATACGTATGGGGTAGTCCAGGGTGAGCAGAGCTTGCTGGAAGGCCTCATTTCTCCACATTGTCAGGAGAGGACACCCAGGGTTATTGACAAAACAGTGACTATTTCCTAATAGAATGTAGTCAGCAGAGATGGGGATTAGGGTGTAAGTAACATAACACGAATTTTTAAAAATCCTAGATGTGGGCTGCTAGTAGGTGATAGGCCAGACACAGAATAGGAGTGAGAGTCTGGCAGAAGCTTGCTGTACTCCTTACCCTAGAGAATTTGTTAAGGTTCTAAACCTGTATCAGATGGGTATGGTAAAGAACACTATACTGGTAGTCAGAAGAAATAACCTGATTCCACTATAAACTCACTGTGTGAACTTGAGTAATTCCCATCTCCTCTCTGGGCTCTTAGTTCCTTATTTGAAAAATGAGAGGATCGGACTGAATATTTTTAAGATTAAATGATCCTTTAGACTAGGGGATTTTCAAACATAACATTATAATTTTTAAACAAAGCCTGTATTTCCAAAAAATCCTTACATAAAGCCCTGCAATCATTTTTTTTTAATTTGAGAGAGAGGGGGAGAGAGAGAGAGACAGAGAGAGAGAGAGAGAGAGAGAGAGAGAGAGAGAGAGAGAGACAACCCCAAGTAGGCTCCACACTCAGCACAGAGCCCAACACAGGGCTCTATCCCATGGCCCTGGGATCATGACCTGAGCTGAAATCAAGAGTTGGATGCTCAACTAACTGAGCCACCCAGGTGCTGCATAAAGCCCAGTATTCTTGTGTTTTTTTTTTCAATGTATGAAATTTATTGTCAAATTGGTTTCCATACAACACCCAGTGCTCATCCCAAAAGATGCCCTCTTCAATACCAATCACCCACCCTCCCCTCCCTCCCACCCCCCATCAACCCTCAGTTTGTTCTCAGTTTTTAAGAGTCTCTTATGCTTTGTAAAGCCCAGTATTCTTAAGCAATTAAAAGCAGAACTGCTTTAAGAGTAATAGGGGTAGGGAGTAGATAATTCTCTTCCTCCCTTAGCAGAATCACATTTTGCTTCTCTTGATGGGAGGAGGAGAGTCCCTGGTCATTTTGGCTATGCCCCTCCTGTTCTCTGAGGAAACAGTCGCCATGGAAACCATTGGCCACTTGATAAATCCAGCACTAGAGACCACTGTGCCCCTCATCTGGAAGGCTATCAGGGATTATCCCACCATATCTTATCTATTGATTTCCTTCAGTCACTGTTACAAGTCCAGACCTCTTCCGGCATCTGTCCTCATCTGACCACTTCTCTCCATTTCCTACCTCCTTTAATAAAACATAAGCTCCAGGCTTCTCCTCCCTTCCTTCCTCCCAAACACTATGCTCTGAATAATGAAATAGTAGTAACCATCTCAGGGGTAGTTTTATGAATTAAACAAATTAATATATGTTAATACTCAGCACAGTGTTTGCTACATGAATATTACTTAAGTATTTTTTACTGTTTTTGTCACTGTTTATTTTATTGTTGTTGTTAATATTATTACTTAGGTGCCAATAATACCATGGCTTATACTTTGGTGAATCATTAGCTTCACTTGACTTGCTTTACCCATCAAAAGCCTTAACCTTTGCCTCACTTGTTCCTTCTCACCACACCCACTTTCTATCTTCTTAGTGATTTCCACATTCATACAGATGATCCATTTAACAACATGGCTTTTTACCTCAATGCTGTATCCTCAGCAAACAGAATAATGCTTGGCTCATGGTAAGTCCTTAATAAACACTTTCTGAATGAGTAAAAATTATCTCTGATAATCTTTTCTTTCACTCCACTTCAGCTTCTCTTGCCACCACCACTATGTTTCTCCTTTTCTCAAATTATACACAAACACACAGACACACACACACACACACACACTACCCTACCTACAATCTCAAATGTCCACATCATGTTCTCCAACTGCAGCTTTCAAGATAATTTGCTGAAGCATTTACTTTACAATAATTCTGTGAAGTCTAATTCATTGATCCTTCTACTTCATACTCATCAGCTTCCTTCCTACTTTCTCTTCCCATCCATGTCTATCCTTATAATTATGTATTTATACATAATCTATAATTATAATTACGTCTCCTTTCAATCTTCTTGTCTCCATACATCGTTTTCTCATGTGGCAAAACCCATACCCATAACGAACTGTTCTACCTACTTTACACAAGCCCCATATAACTGGAGAAAATCACATATCTCGGTATAAAGACTGCATTTTCTTTATTTATATTTTAATGTTTTATTATTTATTTTTGAGAGAGAGAGAGAGAGAGAGAGAGAGAGAGAGAGAGAGAATGAGTGGGGGAGGGGCAGAGAGGGAGGGAGACACAGAATCCAAAGCAGGCTCCGGGCTCTGAGTTGTCAGCACAGAGCCTAATGCGGGGCTCGAACTCACAAACTGTGAGATCATTACCTGAGCCGAAGTCGGACACTTAACTGACTGAGCCCCCCAGGTGCCTCAGGACTGCATTTTAAATTCATGATCTCAGTCCTCAAGTAGCAGTTATCATTGCTCAACAATTCTACAAGTTTATTCTGGAAGTAGGTTTCTCATATTTTCTCTGAAAACAAAACGAAACAACTAGTTTCAAATTTTCTTCCATATCTTAGAAACTCATTCTTTTTCCCTCATCACCATTCTTCAAGGATAATCTTATCTAATGCTTTCCATTTTAGAAACCATCAGATACGAACATTCTCATAGTGAAAATTAGAAACATACCTATGTTTCTTTTGTATAATCCAATTATGATGGATGAAGGTATTCTTCCTAACAAAGTCCCTTAGCATGTCTTTCGGATCTCATTCTGTTCACTTTCTCAAGGACTGCACCCTTTTAGTCATCTCCTGTGTCTCCATCATCAGTCCTGCTCCCTCCCCTGATCATTACTATCAGCGAATAACTCTGACTCCATAACTCTACACACCATCCACCATCAGCTAGTGCCTATTTCTTGACTCCTCTTCTTGGCCAAACTTCTGTATATGCATGCTGCCAGCACCTTTTATTCTTCAATGACTATTCAGTTCATTCTACTTTTGGCTTTCCTCCTGCTTCTGGCCATTTATTTTCTGATTTCTATGTGGGCCTCTTCTCTTCTTTCCAGCCTCTAAATATGGAAATTCCTTAGAGTTTGATCCTTCACCATCTTATTCTTTTTTCTCTCCCTTTCCTCTTACGTTTCTTTATCCAAATATAAACATTTAATATAATCCATATGCTAACAGTTCTCAAATGTATGTCTCCAGCCCAAATTTCTCTGGATTCCAGCCTTTTATATCCAAAAAGACTACTACATATATTCTCTTGAAGATCTAACAAGTATTTAAAACTTGACATTTTCAGAATAAACATACTTACTCGTCTATCTTCTCATACTGCTCACCTTTCAATATTTCCCAATGCAGACACTGGCAACAATATTCAACCAGGTGCCCAAGCCAGAAACCTGAACTGAATCTTGATTCCTCACTCTCCCACCATTCTCAGATAAAATAAATCTTTTAATAATCTACCTTCAAGTGTATACGTCAAATCCTTTAACTTTTTCATCTCTACTGGTACATACCCTAAGCCAAGCTACTATTATCTCACTTTTCCAATAGCTTTCTTACTTATTTCTTCTGCTCTATAGTTTACTATATTCTATTCTTCACAAAAGCCAAAGAATTAAAAGAAAACACACATCAGTTTGCTTAAATGTTAATCTCCCTTCACCCAAACTTCTGCCCCACTAAAAAGCCTTTAATGTCTTCTTTACTTTGCATTACAAACAAAATACAAATGTTCTAATATGGGTTTCAAACTCTGATATTAGCCCTGTCTCCCTACTTTTGTTTTCTGCTACATTTCTTCTTTCAATTCTTTGAATTCAATATCTTTCCCATGAGGTTTTCAACCATTCTCTTCCTTCTCCTTGGCATGATCTTTAGTGCTCTTCACTTCCCTCCTTCTAATCCTTCAAGCTTCACCTCCTCAGAGAGCTCTGTCGGTTAAGTGTCCAATTTTGGTTCAGGTCATGATCCCCCGGTATATGGGTTTGAGTCCCGCCTCAGGCTCTGTGCTGACAGCGTGGAACCTGGAGCCTGCTTCGGATTCTGTGTCTCCCTCACTCCCTGCCCCTCCCCCACTTTTACTCTGTCTCTCTCAAAAATAAACAAACATTAAAAAATAATGTTGAAGGAACTCTAAGATGGCAAAGAATATGTTTTGAGAGATATTTAACTAAACTGTAAACTTCTTAAGAATAGAATGATGTGATTTCTCTCTACTTTTTCAGCATTCAGCATAAGCAGAGTAGGTTCTTGAGAAGGTTTTGGAACTAAATTAAGATGCATTATGACTTTGTTTCTGACATTTCAAATAATATAATATTTTCTTATTTCACAATCCTAGCAACTGCCTCGCTCTGCCTGTGTTCTGCCAAGTCAAAGTTTTACGGACTCTGAGACAGGCAACGTGTGTAATGTAGAGGGTCCGGGATTTGAATTGATTGAACCTGCTTGGAATCCCAGCTCTTTCCCCTTAGTAGACAATACCTGGAGTAATTAGTTACTCAAAAGTCTGTTTTCTGGAATATAATATAGCTATAAAAATATAGTTATTTAGAAGATTAATCAAGATAATACACATGAACTAGCAAGTACACAGTTGGCTAACAATGAATGCTAGCTCCCTTCCTAGCATGTGAGAATAAATCCTATTCAGGCTGGACATGCTTTTGGTGATTATGAAGATAACCTTCCTGATTTTACAGATGGGGACTTGTTTAGAATCAAATGAAATATCAGTATGAAAACTGAAATTAGCGTATGTATCCATTCTCTGTATTCTTCTACTGAAAAGATGGTATTATAATTTTCTATGGATGGATTTAGGAAAGAAAAAAGTACTATTGTGTTATAGTGGACCTACTCTAAAAGATAACTTTGAAACTTGTAGATAAGCACATTTTTAAAAGGCAGAAGCCCATATATCAGAGCTATTATCTATTCCAATCTGGGCAACAACTACATATGGATATTTACTGTGCTTGGGCTGAGATGAATGGAACTTTAGATGCAAATCCTCATTGACATGGTTATATTATATATATTTTTAACTTTTTAAATGTTTATTTATTTTTGATAGAGAGAAGGCAAGCAGGGGAGGAGAAGAGAGCGAGGGAGACACAGAATTTGAAGCAGGCTCCAGGCTCTGAGCTGTCAGCACAGAGCCCAACGTGGGGCTTGAACCCACAGACTATGACATCATGACCTGAGCCAAAGTCAGATGCTTAACTGACTGAGCCACCCAGGAGCACTGAAATGGTTATATTTTTTTTTTAATTTTTTTTTCAACGTTTTTATTTATTTTTGGGACAGAGAGAGACAGAGCATGAACAGGGGAGGGGCAGAGAGAGAGGGAGACAGAATCGGAAACAGGCTCCAGGCTCTGAGCCATCAGCCCAGAGCCCGACGCGGGGCTCGAACTCACGGACCGCGAGATCGTGACCTGGCTGAAGTCGGATGCTTAACCGACTGCGCCACCCAGGCGCCCCTGAAATGGTTATATTTTTAATCCAAGCAAAGCACACGTTACTCAACACAAAGTTCATTGTCAATTCTAAGACACACATTTTCCCTCCATTTAACATCTCTGAAATCCAGATACATCTTATAGTATCATGACTCACTGGCATGCCTGAGTAGATATATCAAAACTTGCTAGTGTGTTGATGACTTGAGAGAAAATTGCAAGATGACAACGGACATTTTGAAGAAAGGCTACATTATCATGTTCTTGAAGACACAGAAGCTGCTACTGTGTGGGAAAATGTGTCTACTGACAACTCTGAGTGGAAAGTAATTCAGAATAGATGGATCCTGAATGTTTTCAAAATACCTTCACACTTTATTTGTATGCTTTTATTATGCACAAGAGAGATCTATGATAAAAATCTCTGTATAAATAAATTTAAAAGAGGTCTTTTAATAAATATAAAATAAAAATTCAATGTAATAAGAAAGTGCTGTGTCAGAGCTTAATCGGCAACATTTTTCTTCCTTAGTATTTTTTTCATAAAGTAATGGTGCATCTTATAGTTGACAGCTTCTTAAATCTGATGAAATGTGGTAAGTCACACCAAATAAAATGCTTCAGGCTATGTAACACTTTCTAATAAAAATATTCAAATCACATTAATCTCATAGTGATTAATAACAATTTAGATTGTAACTCTACTAAAATACTATTAACCCATTTATTGAACACCACATATGGTTAATTATAGCATAGTAGTTAAGATTAAGAACTCTGGAATCCAACCAACCTGAAATTCAATCCTGATTCCCTCATTTACCAACACTGTAATCTTTGATAACTTACTTAAATTCTCTACACCTCAGGTTTTTATTTTTTAATAATGGGAAAAACAATAATACTTATCTTTTAAAATTTGTTATAAGGATTAAATTAAATTAATTAAAACTATTAGCAGTATGTGACTCCTAGAAATGGTTCAATGTCTATTAACCACTACATTACTATTGCCCACTAATATTATAATAATATTATACTATTTGATTTTTTTAAAAAATATTTTTAAAGTTTATTTATTTTGAGAGAGAGAGAGCACAAACCAGGGATGGTCAGAGAGAAGGAAAGACAGAATAACAAGCAGGCTCTGCACCATCACCACAAAGCCCAATGCAGAACTTAAACTAATGAACTGTCAGATCATGACCTGAGCTGAGATCAAGAGTCAGATGCCACCCAGGCACCCCTATACTATTTGATCTTTACAACACCTATGTGAGAGTATTACTGTCTCCAATTTATAGATGAGAAGTCTGATTCTAACAAACTTTCTGTTGGAAAAGGGTTACACAAACCACTGATTATTTAGAAAACTTGTGGCTAGTAAATTATACTAGTTAGTTAATTGTCAGATATTTCAAGCTTAAGCTCCTTGCCACTCAATGTTTATGAAAAACTCAGTTGAGAGAGAGAAAAAGAATACAGGGAAAATAGCCTACACAGTACATAGTTCACCTGCTCCTCGAGATACTCTAAAATTTATCTTTGGATCAAGCCAAGCAAGGCACAAGAGAACACTATTGGTGTTTTATATAATTGCTTTTATCAACTTGGCAGATAACAAAGGACTACATTGAGAGATATTATAGAACAGCCCTATGAAACTTTTTCCTTACTGTTAAGGGTGTGTCTGAGAATGTTGTTTATCACATTATAAACTATATTCTTTTTTTAAAAAATTTGTTAATGTTTTTATTTAGTTTTGAAGGAGAGAGAGAGAGAGAGACAGAGCATGAGCGGGGGAGGAGCAGAGAGAGGGAGACACAGAATTCGAAGCAAGCTCCAGGCTCTAAGCTGTCAGCACAGAGCCTGATACGGGGCTCAAACCCACAAACTATGAGATTATGACCTGAGCCACAGCCAGACACTCAACCGACTGAGCCACCCAGGTGCCCCAAAACTATATTCTTTAAATTCACTTATCCTCTTCCCTTCTCCTGGGTCTTAGTGTCAATAAAAGCTGTGTTTTTCTTCAGAAACTGAACTGAGTTTTGTAATAGATACTGTGAGCCTAGTATCTGATCTTGTATTTCTCCTTGCCTTTGTTGCTAGGAAACTCAATGTCAAATTTATTACTTAACCCCAACAAATGTAGGTATTAACTTTACTCCTGGCTTCCTCTTTTCCCTCCACTCATTTTGCCAGAAGGGACAGTATATGAGATGTCTGTCTTTATAATGGGAAAGAACCTAGTGCCTTCTGGGCACTGAGAGAAGACCATGTAGTTGGATCATTTTTACAAATGCTAGAGATGAAGCTGAAAAGAGAGACATGCCAACTGGAACATGATAAGTTCTGTATTTCTATAATCCATTCCAAATAATTTATGGTAAATGGAATATAATAAAAATATCAGTCAACAAGCAAACATATAAATAAATACTAAACATGTATCTTAATTCTACAGATTTCTTATGGAAAAAAAATGAATTAAATACCTTGTCCCATCTCCAACTCTGGTTTGCAATGAAGAGTCCTCTATAATCAGTAGAACACAGAACAGAAGGGTGGAGGTCAGATGATACTAGGTAGAGAAAGATTTCTAAGAAGAATGGTATGAAGGAATGGAAGAAATGGAATTTCTTTTCTAGCATCTGGCTGGCTGGAGCCCTCCCCAACTACCCACTAGCTGCTGTTGGGGGAATTAACTCCACCCACATGAGCATGGTACCTGTGCCAACTCTGACCATGGCACAGATTTATAAGGAATCTGGAGGCTTTACAATGGCTGCAGGCTGATGTAGCTCCATGGAGAAAACAGGATTTGGTGTAAAACCAGTTCTGTCACTTACTAGCTGTGGGACCTTAAGCAAGTCACCCTTCTGGTACTTGTTTCCTCATGTAATGGCATTATCATTCTTACCACACAGAATTGTTAAGATTAACTGTATAGCAAAGGTTATTGCAAAATTTTGAAAGATTTTGGAAATAGTGATGAAGAAACCAGGAGAGCTGACTGTGCCTTCTCTGCCTGAGCTTTAGCTTCTGTGAAATGAGGCAGTTGGATGGAAAGTCCTAGAAAGGGATTGCCTTCCAACTCTGTAGTTTGCAGAATAATTACACAAAAGACAATCTGGATTTAAGAACTAATCAGAGAATGGGTGGGTACCTGCCTGGGCTCAGAGGTATGGTTGCCAGTAGTTTTCTTGAGGACTGTGAGTTAGCCCATAGGAGCCCAAGGTTGGTTTGTGGTCAGTAAGTGATTTGGGGATGCTGACATATTTGAAAATGAAGCATTTCACAGTGTGAATGTGTAAGATGCTTTTTACATATCCATAAAAGTCAAAGCTTTCCAAAAGAAGAAAAAAAAGAGAAATAAATAATCTGAGCATGTAATCATTCAACAATAACACATGCCAGAAAATAGTATATTTTGGTAGGTTTTGTTTTTGTGTTTTCTTTTTTTGTTTTTTTGGTTGTTTGTTTGTTTGTTTGTTTGTTTTTGGAAAACACAAGAGAAAGGCCTAGTTTGAAGAATTAGGTATCTGAAATAATAGAATATTTGTTTGGCCTTTTTCATGCACAGGCACTTACTATGCATATCACTTAGTCTTCACAATAATGTTGAGAAGTGGGGCTTAATGTCTTCATTTTATAGACGGGGAAATGATACTAAGAATATTTGAATAATTTGCTCATAGTCGTACAACCCACAAATAGTGGAAATGAGATATAAAGCACAGATCATTGGCTTCAAACCCCACATATGCTCTCTGGTAAACCAGGCTGCCTCCCAAGGAGAACCAGAGCTGTGCTCATCAAACAGATCAAGTGTATATGGAACATAATTAGTCTGAATATGTAGACAGTCTAAACAGATGAGACATGGTGGCTTCCAAATTGGAATAAAAAGAGAGTACAAAGAGTATAAAAAAGGAAAAAATAAAAATAAAAATAGTTGCTTTAACTTTTAGAAATTACAAATTACTTTACTACCCATTAACTCATTTTTTCCTCAAAATTACCTTGTGAAGTGAGTAGTATCATCCCCATTCTCAAATGAGAAAATAGGCTCAGAAAGGGTGGTTGACTTTCTCAAGGTCACCCAGATACTAAGTGAAAGATTGAGAATAAACCTTTCTTCAAAAAGCTCCTGTCCTTTTTGGCCTAGACAATGTTAGTCTTAGAGGGATGATTTTTTTCTAGACTGTCAATAGAAAACAGCCCCTCATTTATAGGTAGAAAAAAAAAATCAGCCTCCATTTTGAGTTCTGCACCAAATTTAACATGGTGGGTAGGGTAGTGGTTTCCTCACACTAATAAGCAATTCTCAGACACCAACAATGTGTCCTAAAATTCATCTCAGTTTTGAATGCTATCTACCCAGAGATAGTATCAGATTATCCAGTTGGAGGGCTCAGTCCTACAAGAATATGCCTCTCCCCGTCATTTCAGATACCAATTACAAGCCCAGGTTGTCACTCCTGGTTGGGATCCTGACCAACTAGTTATACATAGGGGGTTCCAACCTCCTCCTTGGACTTCAGACACCGTCACAAGTTCAGGTGATCACCTATACTTCTGACTGACTGTCTATAAATCAGAAGTTCCTACAATCCCCTCCTTGGGTTTGATTAATTTGCTAAAGTGGCTCACACCACTCAGAGAAACACTTTACTTATGAGATTACTGGTTTATTATTAAAGGATATAAGTCAGGAACAGCCAGATGGAAGAGATGCATAGGACAAAGTATGTAGGAAGGGGCATTGAGCTTCTATGCCCTCTTCAGGAATGCCACTTTCCCTATATCTTCATATGTTCACCAACTGGAAGCTCTCTGAAACTTGTCCCACTGTATTTAATGGAGGCTTCATCATAGAGCCACACCTGATTAAGTCATTGGCCACTGCCAAATGAATTCAATCTCTAGCCTCTCAACTCTATAATCACATGGTTTGTTCCCTGGAAACCAGCAATCATCCTTGAGTTACCTAAGAGCTTTCCAAAAGTTACCTCAACAACACAACAAAGGACATATTTTAGTCCTTACCATAGGAAATTTGAAGGGTTTTAGAAGCTATGACCCAGGAACCATGGACAAAAACTAAACATATATGAGAAATCTCAATATTCCAGCCCCATTTTGTAAATAAGTCTGGTCTCAAGTACTCTGTGGGGACACTGATACTGGAGAAGTCCTGGCTGATAGAAACAGATGCTATGAGTTTAAAGAGACTCACCTAAGCTTAACCAAACTCTACAACACAAGTCCACAAATCCATAGCACATACCATTTGTTCCAAAAAAAATAACTGATGTTGCCAAGGTAGGTCTTAATTGCACTGTGAAGAACCTAACAAGACTATCACTGCTGGGTAGGATCCCAAACTCCGGTAGTCAAAATCAATATACTGTTCCACTCAGCCTAGCATATACAGAAAGAATGATGTTTAACCAACTTGCCCAGGCTGTTGCTCAGAAAATAAAGAAAATTGACAAGGGCCTCAGGGTCCCACCAATGATCTGCAGACTTCACAGTGCTGTCAAATTTATAATCCCTAATCCTCACAGCAGTCCTGTAACTTAAAACACACATAGGAGATTATTCCAAATACATGGGTGAGAACACAAAGTCATAAACAGAACAGCACTAAACTGAGTGCCTACTATATGGGCAGGTATTTTATTCATATACACTGATTCCTTACAATCATCCTAAGAGCTATTGTGAGTAGGTATGATGATGAAAAAACTCAAGTTTAGGCAAGTATTAACTTTACCATGGTTACATACATAGTAAGTGGTAGGATTAAATAATAGTCCTGGCAGAATCTGCACAGTATAATCAAGATCTGTCTTAGAGGACTGGTAGTAATGTTGTCCAGTCCATCCTTTCTTATTACACCAGGGTGCGTCTCTTGATATACTGTAAAATGACTAGTTCAAGATCATTTACCCATCTGTCTTACCTAACTATACATAGCTCCCTGACTAAAGGGATTTTTTTAATATTATCTTTATATCTCAGAACACAAAAAAGAATTTTGAAGATTGTCAGTGATTATTAACATTTCACAAACTGAATTAAAATTCAGCTTTGGCATAGACTCTGACATCAAAAATTCTGGATTTTGACTACTTTAGCTATGATATATCACATTCAAAGATATATTTAAAAGGACTTGGAGTTATGCTTCCAGCCATATTCCAGTGAAATAACAGGAACTAGATTACCCTACTGCCTTAAACAATAAGAAAACTGAAAAAAAAATTAAAAATTGTTTTCAGATATTGATCAATTGGCAGTGTTGGACTCTAATTCCTGAAACATAAGAAAAAAAAGTGAGGTGTGCCTTGTAATCAACTAGGCTTTTGGCTTGAAGGCATATTTTGGACTGTGGAGAAGAGAGGGTATACCAAGCACAACCTAATGGTATTGCTAAATTGAGAAGACAGAGATCAGAGTTCAGAGATTCTGAGGTAATGAGGGATAGTCTTTGAGAAGAAAGAGCTTTGCAGAAAAAGAGCTTCAGAAATTTCCATAGTGTTGCTCTTGAGTCTTCTCTCAAGTCTCTTGAGTCTCCAAATGTGTATGTAAAAGTAAAACTCTAAGAGGTCAGGAAATGAGTCACTAGGGAGGGCTGTGACTTGATCAATTTCCACAGATCATAGAGGGGTTAGGAATTATTTAGGTTCCAAGAGTGAATAGTCTTCACTGATACTTTAAGTCATTCAGTAAATACCACAGCAGGTTCAGGTCTTAGGGCTAAGCTACTCCTAGAGTAAAGCCACTCTAGACCTTCCCTAAAGCATCTTAAAAGCAAACTTTCAAAAGGATCAAATTGAACTTTAAGTAATTCAACTTCCAGCCAAAACAAAACCTAAGTCCTTTAAAGAAAGACAAAAAAGTACACATGACAATGTTAAATCCACAATACTTAGCAGTAACCAAAAATTAAAGATATAACCAGAAACAGAGAAAAGTAACCAATAATCAGGAGAAAAGTATGTCACTAGAAATAAACCTATAAATTGTAGATATAATGAAGTTAGTATACAAGAAAATTAAAAGAGCAATTATAGTTATGTAAATTAAAGGAAAACAGTTATAATAAGGAGGGAAATGGAAGACATAAAAAAGAATCTAATGAAACTTACAGAGATAAAAAATACAGATCTGAAATGAAAATTCACTGGATAGAATTAGATTAGATACTGCACAGGCAAAGACTAAAACTGGAATATATAACAATAAAAACTATCCAAAATAAAGCACAGAGATAAAAAAAATTGAAAAAAGTTTAAGAATCTCAGTGACTGACCTTTGGAACAGTATCAAATGGTCTCATACATGTGCAATTAGAGTCACAGGAAGAGAGAAGAGAGAAAAAAAGGACACAAAAAAATTGCATTTGAAAAAATATTTCCAGGGGCGCCTGGGTGGCTCAGTTGGTTGAGCGTCCGACTTCAGCTCAGGTCATGATCTCACGGTCTGTGAGTTGAGCCCCGCGTCGGGCTCTGTGCTGAATCTCAGAGCCCGGAGCCTGCTTTGGATTCTGTGTCTCCCTCTCTCTCTGCCCCTCCCCTGCTCATGCTCTGTCTCTCTCTATCTCAAAAATAAATTAAAAAAACATTAAAAAATATTTCCAAATTTGATGAATAATATAAAGCCATAGATCCATGAAGCTCAATAAACATCAAGTAGATTAAACACAAAGTAACTACACCAAGACACATTATAATACAGTTTGAAAACCAGTGATAAGAAGAAAAATCTTAATGGCAGCAAGGTAAGTGAGGAGAGACAAGATCACGTATAGAGAAACAAAGAATGACTGAAAAATTTCATCAAAACTATGCAAGCCAGAAGATAGCTGAAAGGAACTTAGTGTTTTAACTGTCACTTTAAAATTACAGCAAAAATATGTTTTAAAATAAAACAACATAAATGAACATTTCACAATATAAGCTCAAACTTTGTTAAAAATTAAAGCCAATGAAAACTTTTTAAACTAAACAAAAGCAGGGCTTCTGGGTGGCTCAGTTGGTTAAGAATCCAACTTTGGCTCAGGTCATGATCTCAAGGTATGTGGGTTTGAGCCCCACGTCGGGTTCTGTGCTGACAGCTCAGAGCCTGGAGCCCACTTCAGATTGTGTGTCTCCCTTTGTGCCTCTCCCCTGCTTGTGCTCTGTCTCTGTCTCTCTCAAAAATAAATAAATATTAAAATAAACCAAAGTTAAGAGAATTTGAATGTTTCAAATAAAAAATTGGATGTTTATTTTTTAAATTTATTTATTTAAATTCAAGGTAGTTAACATACAGTGTAGTATTGGTTTCAGGAGTAGAATCCAGTGATTCATCACTTACATATAACACCCAGTGCTCATCCCAATTCGTGCCCTCCTTAATGCCCATCACCCATTTAGCCCATCTACCCCATACCTCCCCTCCAGCAAACTTCAGTTTGTTTTGCATAGTTATGAGTCTCTTATGGTTTGTCTCTCTCTCTCTCTTTTTATCTTTTCTTCTCCTATGTTCATCTGTTTTGTTTCTTAAATTCCACATGAGTTAAATATGATATATGACTTTCTTTGACTGACTTATTGTACTTAGCATGATACACTCCAGTTCTATCCCTGTTGCTATAAATGGCAAGATTTCATTATTTTTGATCACCAAGTAATATTCCATTGTCTACATATACATCACATCTTCTGTATCCATTTATCAGTCAATGGTCATTTGGGCTCTTTACAAAATTTGGTTATTGTTGATAGTGCTGCTATAAATATTGGGGTGCATATGCCCCTTTGAATCAGCATTTTTGTAACCTTTGGAAAAATACCTAGTAGTGCAATTGCTGGGTCATAGAATAGTTCTAGGTTTAATATTTTTGAGGAACCTCCATTCTTTTATCCAGAGTGGCTACACCAGTTTGCATTCCCACCTATAATGCAAAAGGGTTCCTCTTTCTACACATCCTCACAACATCTATTGTTGCCTGAGTTGTTAATTTTAGCCATTCTGACCTGTGTGAGGTGGTATCTCATCATGATTTTGACTTGTATTTCCCTGATGATGAGTGATGTTGAGCATGTTTTCATGTGTCTGTTAGCCATCTGGATGTCTTCTTGGGAAAAGTGTCTATTCATGTCTTCTGTCCATTTCCTCACTGGATTATTTGTTTTTTTGGGTGTTGAGTTTGATAAGTTCTTTATAGATTTTGGGTATTAACCCTTTATCTGATATGTCATTTGCAAATATCTTTTCCCATTTTGTCAGTTGCCTTTTAGTTTTGTTGATTGTTTCCTTCACTGTGAAGAAGCCTTTTATATTGATGAGGTCCCAATAATTCACGTTTGCTTTTATTTCCCTTGCCTCTGAAGACATGTTTAGTAAGAAGTTGCTGTGGCTGAGGTCAAAGAGGTTGCCTACTGTTTTCTCCTCGAGGATTTTGATGGTTCCTGTCACACATTTAGGGGTTTCATCCATGTTGATTTTATTTTTGTGTATGGTGTAAGAAAGTGGTTCAGGTTCATTCTTCTGCATGTCGCTGTCCAGTTTTCTCAACACCATTTGCTGAAGAGATTGTCTTTATTCCATTGGATAATCTCTTGGTTTATCAAAGATTATTTGGCCATACATTTGTGGTTCTTTTCTGGGTTCTCTATTCTGTTTCACTGATCTATGTGTCTGTTTTTGTGCCAGTACCATACTGTCTTGATGATTACAGCTTTGTAATAAAGTTTTAAAGTCCAGAATTGTGATGCCTCCATCTTTTTCAACATTACTTTGGCTATTCAAGGTCTTTTTTGGTTCCATACAAATTTTAGGATTGTTTGTTCTAGCTCTGTGAAGAATGCCAGTGTTATTTTGATTGGGATTGCATTAAATGTGTAGATTCCTTTGGGTAGTATTGACATTTACCAATATTCTTCCAATCCATGAGCATGGAATATTTTTCCATTTTTTTGGTGTCTGTTTCAATTTCTTTCATCAGCTTTCTATAGTTTTCAGCATTGAGATCTTTTACCACTTTGGTTAGGTTTATTTCTAAATATCTTATGTTTTTTGGTGCAACAGTATATGGGATTGATTCCCTCATTTCTCTTTCTGCTGCTTCATTATTGGTGTATAGAAATGCAACCTATTTGTGTACATTGATTTTATATCCTGTGACTTTGCTGAATTCATGTAGCAGTTCTAGCAGTTCTTTGGTGGAGTCTTTCAGGTTTTCCAGGAGGAGTATCATGTCATCTGCGAAGAGTGAAAGTCTGACTTCTTCCTTGCCAACTTGGATGCCTTTTATTTCTTTTTATTGTCTGATAGCTGAGGCTAGGAGTCCCAACACTATGTTGAACAACAGTGGTGAGAGTGAACATCCCTGTCGTGTTCCTGACCTTATGGGGAAAGCTCTCAGTTTTTCCCCATTGAGGATGGTATTAGCTGTGGGCTTTTCATATATGGCTTTTATGATGTTGATGTATGTTCCCTCTATCACTATTTTCTTGATGATTTTTATCAAGAAAAGATGCTGTATTTTGTCAAATTGGATGTTTAAAACAAAAATAACAGCTATGTATTGTGGGGTTATAATACATGCAAATATAAAATCTGTAACAACAATAGCAAAATAACAGAAAGAAAAAATATAAGAATATTGTTATAAGGACATTTAGTATATGCTAACAATTATAATATTATTGGAAGCTTGGTTGTGATAAGTCACAGATATTTATCATAAATGAGAGAGCAACTCCTAAAAAGGTAAAACAAAGAGGTTTGGCTAATAAGTAAACAGTGAATATTGAATAGAATCCTTAAAAATATTCCAATTAATCCATGTGAAATAAGGAAAAGAGGAGGAACTGATTCAGAGAACAGATGGAACAAATGGAAAACAAAGAGCAAGATGATCATCTCAAATCCAGACAAATTCATAAATACATTATATTCAAATGGTCTAATCACTCCATTTAAAAAGAGAGTCAGATTGAATTTAAAAATCAAGGTTAAACTATATTCTGTCTACAAGAAACCCCCTTTAAATATAAAAGTACAAATAGTTCAAAGGAAAAAAAATAAAAAAATATATACATGCAGTCAGTAATCATTAGTAAGTTAAAGAGTTTATTATATTAATATAAAAAAGACTTTAGAAAAAGAGCATTGACATAGAAAAGGGAAATTTCATGATGATCAAGGGATAACCACATCAAGAAGTCAAGAATCATAAAACTATATGCACCTAAAACAGAACTTTTAAATACATAAAGTAAAATCTGACAGAACTGAAAGAAAAATAAATCTATAATTATAGTTGGAAACATCAACAATTCTTTAACACCAATTAATAGAACACCGAAAACTTCAAAACATTGTTGAAATAAATTACAGAAGACTAAAATAAACAAAGATATGTACTATGTGTATTGGAAAATTCAATACTGTTAAGCTATCAACTCTCCTAAAATTTACCTATAGGTTAAATGCAAACCCAATTGATAAACTGACTCTATAATTTATATAGCAATGAAAAAAGAAAGCTGGACGAGCCATAACTATTTTGAAAAAGAAAAACAAGGTCAGAGACCTTAAGCTACCTAGTTTTGAGACTTTGTATAAAACTCAGGTAATCATATTGCTGGAAAGAGTAGGAGGACCGAAGTTCACTTGTACTACAGATATGACTAAATAACACCCAGATCATTGTAAATAACCCAGAAAACAACCTGAAGACTGGCAGAACAAACTCTCCACAGCTAAATGTAGAGACGAGACCACAATGAAGAGAGTAGGTAGGGTGGAGACACAGTACAGAGCTAAACAGACCTTGGGATGGTCCATAGGAGGGAAGAAATAATGCAAATTAGAGCAGAAATAAATGACACAGAAACTAAAGAGAAGGAAGAGAATAGATAAATTAAACCAGGAGCTAGTTCTTTGAAAAGATCAACAAAATTAGCCAAACTCATAAAAACAGAGAGAGAGAAAGAGAGCACCCAAATTAAGCAAAATCAGAAATGAAAGAAGAGAAATAGCAATCAACATCATAGAAATACGAAGGACTGTAAGAGAATATTATTAAAAAATATATGCGAACCAATTGGAAAACCTAGATTAAATGGATAAATTCCTAGAAACATATAACCTACCAAACTGAATAAGAAAGAAATAAAAAAAATTTAACAGACTGATTACCAGAAAGGAGATTGATTCAGTAATCAAAAAAATAAAATCCCAACAAACAAAAGTCCAAGACACAAAGCCTTCACAGATGAATTCTACCAAACATTTAAAAGAGAGTTAATACCTATTCTTCTCAAACTATTCCAAAGAAGGAGGAGGAAGAGGAGGAGGAGGAGGGGGAGGGGGAGGAGGGGTGGGGGAAGCAGGAGCAGCAGCAACTTCCAAATTCACTTTGTGTTCAGCGTTACCTTAATACCAACACAAGTGAAAGACACAACAAAAAAAGAGAACAGGCCAAAATCTCTGATGAACATAGATGCAAAACTCCTCAACAAAATACTAGCAAAATGAATTCAACAATATATTAGAAGAATCATTCACCATGATCAAGTAGGATTTATTCCTGGGATGCAAGGTTGGCTGAATATTTGCAAATCAATCAATATGATATATACATCAATAAGTGAAAAGATCAAAATCATATGACCCTTTCTATAGATGCAGAGAAAACATTTGACAAAGTACAACATGCATTCTTAATAAAACCCTCAACAAAGAAGGTTTAGAGGGAACATACCTCAACATAATAAAGGCCATCATCATCAATGATGAGAACTTTCCCCTAAAGTCAGGAATAAGACAAGGATGTCCAGTCTCACCACTTTTATTCAACATAGTACTGAAAGTCCTAGCCACAGCAATCAGACAACAAAACAAAATAAAAGGCACCCAAATCAGTAAGGAAAAAGTAAACTTTCACTATTTGCAGATCACATGATACTGTATATAGAAAACCCAAAAGACTCTACCAAAAAACTACTAGAACTGATAAATGAATTCAGTAAAGTCACAGAATACAAAATCAATGTACAGAAATTTGTTGCATTCCTATACAGTAATAACAAAGCAGTAGAAAGTGAAATTAAAAAACCAACCCTAACAGCATGGAAGTTGTTTGTGTGTCTCACGTCCATGAAATGCAGCCAGACCAACACTAAACCATCCTACACACCTAGAAAACTGACTGGAGGATGAACACAACAATTTGCACAACCTGAACCACAGAATTCAGCAGGTACGTGGCGCAGAGAAGTGAACTTGGGGAGTCAGAAGGCACAGGAAAGGAGGTGCTTTTGTGAGCAGAGACAGGATGAAGACTGGGCCAGGTGGGGGGGGAGAATACGGGAAAAGCACCCCTCCCCAAAAGCAGCTGGAGAGAAAGTGGAAAATTGGAAACAGCCGCAGGGACTAAACTAAAAAGGGAGAAAGGAGAAAGGAGAGGGTTTAAATTCCATTAAGACTGTAAACATGGGCGCCTGGGTGGCGCAGTCGGTTAAGCGTCCGACTTCAGCCAGGTCACGATCTCGCGGTCCGTGAGTTTGAGCCCCGCGTCGGGCTCTGGGCTGATGGCTCAGAGCCTGGAGCCTGTTTCTGATTCTGTGTCTCCCTCTCTCTCTGTCCCTCCCCCGTTCATGCTCTGTCTCTCTCTGTCCCAAAAATAAATAAACGTTGAAAAAAAAATTTAAAAAAAAAGACTGTAAACAAGGGGAGTGCAAAGGCTGCAACTCCACAGCTCAATACCTAGTGGTGCTCTGGTGGGAAGGGCAAATCCCAGAAACAGAGTGGTGTCCGGGAGGTTCTTGGGCCACACAGGGAAAAGAGGTTCCACTGCTGGAAGGACATTTGGTAGAGACTGTTGAAGCCACCTGGTTTCAGCAGAACCCAGAAGGCAGCCACATTTGTTGATGCTGGGGCAAGTTCATTGAGGGTGAAGCCTGGTGCCAGGTGTGTATTATGATTTTCCATAATCCCTGAAACGCTGCTGCTACATTATGTCGCGAACTTTTTCTGGGGCGGACTGGCACCTGGCTATAGTCTCAGGGCACCGCCAGCAGCAGGTCCAGCAAGTGTTTCTAAGGGCAGCCGACATTCGGCCATTGCTTGGTAAGACCCTCTTGCAGAGGGGCGGAAGGGGTCAAAGCTGCAGTCCTTCAGAAGTAAGGGGCCAGGGAAAACAGATGCATCTGAGACAAAAGTTGGGAGAGAGGTACTGCCTGGGGCCTGGTCACAGAGAGTGAAAAAGCAGGGAGCAGACGAAAGCTGAAGAGAGAGGATGGGTGCACAACTGCTTATCCGGGAGAACAGACTGGGTAGCAGGGTGGCGCCATTTTCACCACTTCTACGAATGTGCATACGCACCTACAAGCCCTGCAACAATCCACCCCAGTAGGCTAGCAGCACCATCTAGTGGAGAGCGGAGCTGTTACACTGAGCAGCACCCAACTGGGCCAACTTTGCTCTCAAGAACACAAGTCTCACCGCCGGCTTAGTTTATGGACTATAAAACGCTACACAGACTGACTTCTAAGGGAAAACGAAGTAATTTCAGTCCTGCTTCAATCTGTTAGCAGGTCCATCTATTCAATTTTATTTCCTTTCTTTTTCTCTTTTACACTTCTTTTCATTTTCTTGAATACAGAAAGAGAAAAAATTCATTTTATTTTAAATTTTTATTAACAATATTTTTTAGTTTTTATTACTGTATTTTTCCTTTTGTGTAAATTTGTTCAAATTCTATTTTATGTCCATCATTTTAGTTTAGTCGACTTCAGTGTATTCACCTTTTCAAATATTCAAATATTTCCTTTTTTTTCTTTCTTAATCTTCTTTTCTCTTTTTCATTTCTTTTGTTCTTCTTGAATGTAGAAACAGAAAAATTTCATTTTTACTTTCAATTTCTATTAAAAATATTCTTTACTTTTTTACTGTATTTTTTGCTTTTATGAAATTTTTTTCAAATTCTATTTACTTCCATCGTTTTATTTTAGTCTACTAGTGTATTCATATTTTCAAATTTTCAAACAATTACTTTTTTCTTTTTTTTTATCTTTTGTCTCTTTTTTGTTTCTTTTCTTTTTCTTGAATACAGAAAAAATAAGATTCATAGTTATTTTTAATTTTTATTAAAAATATTTTTCCTTAATTTTTCTACTTTATTCTTTACTTTTGTGTATATTTTTTCAAATTCCATCTTATTCCCATCATCTCATTTTAGTCTACTTCAGTGTATTCATTTTTGCAAATTCTCAAAGGATTTCCTTTTTTTTCTCCCCCCACCTTTTTTTCTCTAATCTGTCAAACCACTTTCAACCACCAGACCAAACACACCTAGAATCTAGCATCATTTATTTTATTTGTGTGTGTGTGTGTTTAAATTTTAATATCTTTTTAATTTTAGTTTTTTTAATTTCAATTTTTCTACCCCATTAATTCCTTTTCTCCCTTCAAAATGACAAAATGAAGGAATTCACCCCAAAAGAAAGAGCATGAAGAAACGACAGCCAGGGATTTAACCAACACAGACAGAAGCAAGATGTCTGAACCAGAATTTAGAATCATGATAATAAGAATACTAGCTGGAGTCGAGAATAGCTTAGAATCCCTTTCTGCAGCGATAAAAGAGGTAAAAAATAGCCAGAATGAAATAAAAAATGCTATAACTGAGATGCAATCACGGATGGATGCAGCAGCAGCAAGGATGGATGAGGCAGAACAGAGAATCAGCGATATAGAGGACAAACTTAGAATAACAAAGCAGAAAAAAAAGAGGGAGATTAAGGCAAGAGAGCACGATTTAAGAATTAGAGAAATCAGTGACTCATTAAAAAGGAACAACATCAGAATCATAGGGGTCCCAGAGGATGAAGAGAGAGAAACAGGGGTAGAAGGGTTATGTGAGCAAATCATAGTGGAAAACAAGGTCTTTCATAGTCAAATTCACAAAATACTCAGGCAAGGAGAGAATCATGAAAGCAGCAAGGGAAAAAAAGTCCCTAACCTACAAGGGAAGACAGATCACGTTTGCAGCAGACCTATCCACAGAAACTTGGCAGGCCAGAAAGGAGTGGCAGGATATATTCAGTGTGCTGAATCAGAAAATATGCAGCCAAGAATTCTTTATCCAGTAAGGCTGTCATTCAAAATAGAAGGAGAGATAAAAAGTTTCCCAGACAAACAAAAATTAAAGGAGTTTGTGACCACTAAACCAGCCCTGCAAGAATTTTTCAGGGGGACTCTCTGAGGGGAAAAAAGATGAATACATATATATATACATATACATGTGTGTATGTGTGTGTGTATATATATATATATATATATATATATATGTAAATAAATATATAAGTAATATATATAAACTATATATATATAAATTATATGTGTGTGTAAATTATATATATGTATATATATAAAATATATATGTATATATATAAATTATATATACATAAATCCAAAAGCAACAATGATTAGACAGGACCAGAGAACACCACCAGAAACTCCAACTCTACTAGCATCATAATGGCAATAAATTCATATCTTTCAGTAATCACTCTAAACCTCAATGGACCAAATGCTCCAATCAAAAGACATAGGGTAACAGAATGGATAAGAAAACAAGATCCATCTATATGCTGTTTACAAGAGACCCACTTTAGACCTAAAGACACCTTCAGATTGAAAGTAAGGGGATGGAGAACCATCTATCATGCTAATAGTCAACAAAAGAAAGCCAGAGTAGCCATACTCATATCAGACAATCTAGACTTTAAAGACAGTATCAAGAGATGCAGAAAGCCATTATATCATAATCAAGGGGTCTATCCACCAAGAAGTCCTAACAATTATAAACATTTATGCACCAAATGTGAGAACATCCAAATATGTAAATCAATTAATCACAAACATAAAGAAACTCATCAATAGTAATACCATAATACTAGAAGATGTCAAAACCCCACTCACAGCAACAGACAGATCATCTAATCAAAAAAATCAACAAGGAAACAATGGCTTTGAATGACACATTGAACCAGATGGACTTAACAGATATATTCAGAATATTTCATGCTAAAGCAGCAGAATATACATTCTTCCAGTGCACATGGAACGTTCTCCAGAATAGACCATATACTGGGACACAAATCAGCCCTAAGTAAGTACAAAAAGATCGAGATCATACTGTACATATTTTCAGACCACAATGTTATGAAACTCGAAATCAACCACAAGAAAAAATTTGGAAAGGTAACAAACACTTGGAGACTGAAGAACATCCTACTAAAGAATGAATGGGCTAACCAAGCAGTTAAAGAAGAAATTAAAAAGTATATGGAAGTCAATGAAAATGACAGCACCACAATCCAAAACCTCTGGCACACAGCAAAGGCAGTCATAAGAGGAAAGAATATAGCAATCCAGGCCTTCCTAAAGAAGGAAGAAAGATCTCAGATACACAACCTAACCTTACGCCTTAAGGAGCTGGAAAAAGAACTGCAAATAAATCCAAAACCAGCAGAAGACAGGAAATAATAAAGATTAGAGCAGAAATTAATGCTTGGAAACCAAAAGAACAGTAAAAGAGATAATGAAACCAGAAGTTGATTCTTTGAAAGAATTAACAAAATTGATAAACCACTAGTGAGTTTGATCAAAGAGAAAAAGGAAAGGACCCAAATAAATAAAATCAGGAAGGAAAGAGGAGAGATCACAACCAACACAGAAATAAAAACAATAATAAGAGAATATTATGAGCAACTATATGGCAATAAATGGGCAATCTGGAAGAAATGGACAAATTCCTAGAAATATATACACTACCAAAACTGAAACCAGAAGAAATAGAAAATTTGAACAGATCCATAACCAGTAAGGAAATTGAATTAGCAATCAAAAATCTGCCAAAAACAAGAGTCCAGGCCCAGATGGCTTTCCAGGAGAATTCTACCAAACATTTAAGGAAGAGTTAACACCTATTCTCTTGAAACTGTTCCAAGAAATAGAAATGGAAGGAGAACTTCCAAACTCTTTCTATGAAGCCAGCATTACCTTCATTCCAAAACCAGACAGAGACCCCACTAAAAAGGAGAACTACAGACCAATTTCCCTGATGAACATGGATGCAACCCAAAATCCTCAACTAGATATTAGCCAACTGGATCCAACAGTACATTAAAAAAAAATATTCACCACGACCAAGTGGGATTTATACCTGGGATGCAGGGCTGGTTCAATATCCGCAAAACAATTAACATGATTCATCACATCAACAAAAGAAAGGACAAGAACCATATGATCCTCTCAATAGATGCAGAGAAAGCTTTTGACAAAATACAGCATCCTTTCTTGATAAAAACCCTCAAGAAAGTAGGGACGGAAGGATAATACCTCGAGATGATAAAAGCCATATATAAGCGACCCAATGCTAATATCATCCTCAATGGGGAAAAATGGAGAGCTTTCCCCCTAAGGTCAAGAACAAGACAGGGATGTCTACTCTCGCCACTGTTATTCAACATAGTATTGGAAGTCTTAGCCTCTGCAATCAGACAACACAAAGAAATAAAAGGCATCCAAATCGGCCAGGAGGAGGTCAAATTTTCACTCTTCACAGATGACATGACACTCTATATGGAAAACCCAAAAGATTCCACCAAAAAACTGCTATATGTGAATCATGAATTCAGCAAAGTTGCAGGATATAAAATCAATGCACATAAATCAGTTGCATTCCTATAAACCAACAATGAAGCGACAGAAAGAGAAATCAAGGAAGTGATCCCATTTACAGTTGCACAAAAAAACATAAAATACCTAGGAATAAATCTAACCAAAGAGGTGGAAAATCTATACACTGAAAATGATAGAAAGCTTATGAAAGAAATTGAAGAAGACACCAAAAAATGGAAAAAGATTCCATGCTCCTGGATAGGAAGAACAAATATTGTTAAAATGTTGATACTACCTAAAGCAATCTACATATTCAATGCAATCCCTATCAAAATAACACCAGCATTCCTCACAGAGCTAGAACAAACAATCCTAAACTTTGTATGGAACCAGAAAATACCCCTAATAGCCAAAGCAATCTTGAAAAAGAAAACCAAAGCAGGAGGCATCACAATCCCAGACTTCAAGCTATACTACAAAGCTGTAATCATCAAGACAGTATGGTACTGGCACAAGAACAGACACTCCGATCAACGGAAGAGAATAGAGAACCCAGAAATGGACCCACAAACATACGGCCAACTAATCTTTGAGAAAGCAGGAAAGAATATCCAATGGAATAAAGACAGTCTCTTTAGCAAGTCGTGCTGGAAAAACTGGACAGCGACATGCAGAAGAATGAACCTGGACCACTTTCTTACATCATACACAAAAATAAACTCAAAGTGGATGAAAGACTTAAATGTAAGAAAGGAAGCCATCAAAATCCTCGAGGAGAAAGCAGGCAAAAACCTCTTTGATCTTGCCTGCAGCAACTTCTTACTCAACATGTGTCTGGAGGCAACGGAAACAAAAGCAAAAATGAACTACTGGAACCTCCTCAAAATAAAAAGCTTCTGCACAGCGAAGGAAACAATCAGCAAAACTAAAAGGCAGCTGATGGAATGGGAGAATATATTTGCAAACAACATATCAGATAAAGGGTTAGTATCCAAAATCTACAAAGAACTTATCAAACTCAACACCCAAAAAACAAATAATCCACTGAAGAATTGGGCAAAACATGAATAGACACTTCTCCAAAAAGACATCCAGATGGCCAACTGACACATGAGAAAATGCTCAACATCACTCATTATCAAGGAAATACAAATCAAAACCATGAGATACACCTGACACCTGTCAGAATGGCTAACATTAACAACTCAGACAACAACAGATGTTGGCGAGGATGCGGAGAAAGACGATCTCTTTTGCATTGTTGGTGCAGTGCAAGCTGGAGCAGACACTCTGGACAACAGTACAGAGGTTACTCATAAAACTAAAAATAGAACAACCCTACACCCAGCAATTGCACTACTAGGCATTTACCACAAGGGATACAGGTGTGCTGTTTCGAAGGGACACATGCACCCCAATGTTTATAGCAGCACTATCAACAATAGCTAAAGTATGGAAAGAGCCCAAATGTCCATCAATGGATGAATGGATTAAAGAAGATGTGGTGTATACACACACACACACACACACACACACACACATACACACACACACACACACACACTGGAGTATTACTTGGAAATCAAAAAGAATGAAATCTTGCCATTTGCAACTATGTGGATGGAACTGGAGGGTATTATGCTAAGTGAAATTAGTCAGTAAGAGAAAGACAAAAATCATATGACTTCACTCATAGGAGGACTTTAAGAGACAAAACAGATGAACATAAGGGAAGGGAAACAAAAATAATATAAAAACAAGGAGGGGGACAAAACAGAAGAGACTTATAAATATGGAGAACAAACTGAGGGTTACAGGAGGGGTTGTGGGAGTGGGGGTTGGCTAAATGGGTAAGGGGCACTAAGGAATCTACTCCTGAAATCATTGTTGCACTATATGCTAACTGATTTGAATATAAATTTAAAAAAATAAAAAATAATATTTAAAAAAAGAAAAGAAAAAAACCCAACCCTATTTTAAACTGCACCAAAATAATAAGAATCTAGGAATAAACTTAACCAAGGATTTGGAGGATCTGTACTCTGAAGACTATAAAACACTGATGAAAATAATTCAAGATGACACAAAGAAATGGAAAGGCACTCTAGGCACATGGATTAGAAGAAAAAAAATAGCGTTAAAATGTCTGTACTATCCAAAGTAATCTACATATTTAATGCAATCCCTATCAAAATACCAGCAGCATTTTTCACAGATGTAGAATAAGCAATCTAAAATTTGTATGGAACCACAAAAGACCCTGGATAACCAAAGCAATCTTGGAAAAGAAAAGGAAAGCTGGAGGCATCACATTTCTGGACTTCAAGTTATTTTACAAACCTGTAGTGATCAAAACAGTATGGTACTGGCACAAAAGTAGACACACAGATCAACAGAACAGAATAGAAAACCCAGAAATAAACCCATAATTATATGATCAATTAATCTTTGAAAAAGCAGGAAAGAATATTCAATGGGAAAAAGTCTCTTCAACAAATGGTGTTGGGAAAACTGGACAGGAGTATGCAAAAGAATGGAAGTGGACCACTTTCTAAAGGAATTTTCCCATGGACAGAATTCAAATGTAGACCTTTCCACCCTTCAAGCTACACTTTGTTCACTATATCACTACATGTTGCTGTTTCCATAGTTGACAGACATTAGAGGATTTGATTTCTGAAAGTAACCAGAGACCAATTTAAAATCTCTGAAAATAATGCACTAGGAAAAATGATGCTGTGAAATCCTTTAAGATTTCTTGCTAGAAAATAACAACTATAGGCTCTTACTAAGAAAATGGCATCAAAATTACAGAATCCTTTCAATAACCCAGTCTTTAATCGCTAAAGCATTAGACTATTTAATTTGAATTTGGCTGTTGTGACGAATACAATAAATTAACTTGTGAAATTAATCATTTTGTTTTTAATGAAAAAAATATAAATACAGAAGCTTTGTTGTGTCTATACATATGGCTGGCAGGGATAATGGTTTATGTTGAAAAATAGTACTCTGCAGGAATTTCTACTGCTGTTTATGTGTAATTCAATTTGTCGTATTTAAATAGAAAATTATGCTAGTCCTTCAGACAATCAGTCCACTACTGAGGTTCAGAGCAGGTTAAAACTGTAGCCCTTTTTACTTAATAAAAATTAAATCAATGATCTAATTGTTTCCCCCCAATAGTTCATGGCAGTAAAGGCAGAAAGAATGCTTTATGAAATAGACCAATTCAATGAAACTGAGTTGACAAATATTTACTGAGTAACTTGATATGCATCCAACAATCTACCAGATGTTTTACATTTACCATCTTATTTTTTCCTAATAAGGTACCCATTTTATAGATCATGATACTAATGATCAAAGGCATTACATAATTTTAGTCAAGGTCACACAACTAATAATTAGCAACATAAGACTTTTAACTGAGATCTACCTAAATCTAAACTCCATCTTATTAACATGACAGTAAGCCATCTCTGATGTTAACTACATGGTAGAGACTCAGGAGCACTTGATAATAAGAGAATCACAAAGAATCTAAAAGCTTCAGAAAAAGATCATCCAATATCTGAGACATTTACATCAACAACTATAAAATTATTTATGCCATTTTTGGAAAATTTGAAAGTAATAATTACTATAAAAAAGAGATTGTGTTCTAATTCCTACACATGTGAGAGGGGAGTTTGAGACTGCCTGGAAGGAATGGCATTTGAGCAGAGTCTTGAACCAAAAGAAATATTTGCATATATGAAGAAATGGAGGTAGGGCTTCTGGGCAAAGTGAAGATCTTGCTTAAAAGCATGGAAGCATGAAAGTGAAAAGTTCTGGGACTAGAAAACAATCCAGAGTAGAAACTGCTTAGGTTGTACGGGAGAGAGAATATGGGAGGAAGAAACTTATACTAACATACCAGAGCCAGATCTTGGAGAGTCTTTAATGCCAGACTAGACTTTTATAATTTTCTCTGCAGAGCAGGTGAACAAAGTCCAAAGGAAGAAATCTGCAGACAGAAACTTTAAGGAGCAGGCAGTGGGAGAAGAACCAGAGACGGAGCCCTTGGAGACAGACTTTGAAAAAGCTACTGGAGAAAAGCGTGTTAAGAGGTATGAAGTGTGCTAAAATTACAGTCAGTGTGCTAAAATTACAGCCTAATTGAAACATCAGTTCTTTCCCATCAACTCCTGCCTCCTTTGCCCTTTTCCTCCACTACCAAAAACTTAACAGGAGTAATCCACATTTACTATTGCTATTTTTTTTGATGCTTCTTTATTCCTTAACAACTGCAGTCTGACTTCTTTACTTCTTGTGTAACTGAAATGGCTCTGAAAAACATCACCTACAATCTCCTGATTGCCAGAGACAATGGCTGTGTTCATCCCAACTTGGTCTGCCTGTGGCACTGTTGCCAAATTCCTGTCTCTAACCTAAACCTCCCTTTCTGTCCCCAGATGTATATATCCAACTGCCTCTTTAACATTTCTACTTGATTCTAATAAACACCTCAAATTTAATATGCCCAAACTGTACTTCTGATTTATCTCCACAAATCTACTCCATCTCAGTTGATGGCAACTCCATCCTTCTAGTGTTCACAGCAAAAACTCCTGAAATCATCCTTGACTCTTTTCTATCATTTACTACATATCCAATCCTTTAAGAAACACTATTGGCTTTATTTTTAAAATATACCTTATATAACAATCCACTGCTACTGTTCTGGTTCAAATCACCACCATTTCTTGCCTAGATTGCAGAAATAGCTTCATAACTGGATTTTTTACCTGTAGTCCTATAGTCTATGATCGACATAGCAACCAGAGTAATCTGGCAAAAAGGAAAGTTTTCCAAAATACACTCAAGCAAGCTAGACCACAGTGGGTAATTTCCAGGGAGGAAATGGCTATCCGCCCTGGATAAGAGGAGGATGGAGCTCAGGCATGGCCATATTTGTTGGTTTGCCATTTAGAGAAATGCTGTAATTAAACAGTAATTCATGCAAATCTGACAACCATTTTGGGGTCCAGAAATTATCATTTCCATTTCACAGATGAGCAAACTGAGGCTCAAAGAGATGAAATGGCATCACTCATTCATTCATTCATTCATTCATTCATCCATTCTCCCACTATTTATTAAGAGTCTACTATGTGCCAGGCTCTAAAACTTAGCCAGAGCTCCTCACCCTGTCCTGGTAGAGCAGGAATTTAAACCCCAGGCTGCTCACCTTTAAGTCAAAGGAACATTTCCTCTCCATGCAGCTGGTCAGGGGATATCCAATAAGAAACTTTTCCAATTTTTCATGAATGAAAGGCATGTGAGGAAATTACACATATTTACATTTGGACAGCAATTAGAGTACTTTATGTACAATAATTGGCACAAAATAAATGTATCAAGTGAATAGATGGGTAGATGAATGTGAGGGTAACAATGGTACTACTCTTCCCATCTCATGGGACTCTTATAACAGCCAAATGAGACCGTGGTAAAAAGGGTCTTGGCAAGGGACTAGTTTAACATTTTTTTAAATTGTTGTTTCAAATACTATTTATAAATAGGCAATGATGCATCAGGCTGGTTTAGATCCATTTCTTACAGAGCAGAGATATTTGGTTACAAGTTATGACCCTGTCTCTTTTTATTTATTGTCTCCATAATACATAAGCATCTACATTGCATATCCCCACACATGACCAAGCCCATGAACAAAACAGAAGATCAATATCCGTTTCTTGAAGAAACTTATGAATTCTAATTTTATAGATTAGAAAAGCTGAAGGTCAGAAGGCTAAGTCAATAGCATAAGGTCACCCAGCTATCAAGTGGCAGAACTAAAATTTGCACTCAGGCCTTCTGATTCTAAGGCTAACACTTCTTATATACTACATTTTTTTAAAATTTTTTTTTCAACGTTTATTTATTTTTGGGACAGAGAGAGACAGAGCATGAACGGGGGAGGGGCAGAGAGAGAGGGAGACACAGAATCGGAAACAGGCTCCAGGCTCCGAGCCGTCAGCCCAGAGCCTGACGCGGGGCTCGAACTCACGGACCGCGAGATCGTGACCTGGCTGAAGTCGGACGCTTAACCGACTGCGCCACCCAGGCGCCCCCATATACTACATTTTTGACTAAATATTTGGTCTCACAAGCTATTCAGATAATAAACAAATACCAGGTAGAACTTTATAATTGATATGACCCTTTCTCATATACTTTCTTTTTGATTCCCACAACAAAACTGTGAGTACAAATTATAGATGAGGAAACCCAGACCTGGAGTGGCCAGATATGTAGAACTGCCCATTATCACAGAGCTAGCAAATTCACAAGCCAGGTTCTTCTCCAGGCTCAACACTTGTGACTCCTCCATCTTCATTTACATGCCCTTCTTCTCTCAAGCTGACCTGTCCCAGGAAAGCTGCATCATCATCTTAAAATGGGGTACCCACAAGTGTACTCATTGCACCAGGACAGGCCAGCACAGAACATGGCTATCCAACTTGTAGAGATTTCCAAAAGGAGATATTCTGTCATCTACAAATGCTGTCAAGGCTCCAGGGACATGATTGGGGAGGAACCAAGCCAGCTGGCAAAATATTTAACAAAACCCAACTGCTGGTGATTCCTAAGTTACAGGAGACAGGGACTTCTTGGATATGCCCATCAACCTGCATGCAGTGTAATCAAAATAGAATCTGCATGTGCTGTTAGGGTGATATGACATGCATCCAGATCTTTTTTCCTCCTTTTCTTTTATTTTTAGGCTTAAAGTTTAGTCTTCTTTCTTTGGCAGTTTTTGGAGCCATGTGACTGGCATAACTCTGGCAAGTGCTATAAATGCAATGGGATTGTGCCTAAGGGAAAATTGCCATCATGTAAAACTAGGACTAAATATTTGTACTCTTTCCTGGGGCTTTTAAAGGTGGGTGTCATTTCTGAGAGTTAAAAGACTGCTTTAGCTACTGGGATATAAAAATCAAGGGAAAAACACGGCTTTAATGGAGTTTATATTTAAACACAACAGGAATGCACACTAACATTTACTGGTATTAAAAAAGGGAAGACATTATTAATTTTGCTTTCAGTTATAACATTGGAAAGTACAATGTAAATTGCATTTATTCTTAAGTATAAACACCATACTATGATGAAATTAAATGAATTGCAGACTGAAAAGTAACACATTTAATTCATTCATTCTTTCATTTAATCATTAATTTAACAAATATTTATTCAGCATGAAGTCTGAAACCAAAGTCTGGGTATAAATAAGTTATCTGCCATTTAATAGCCCTATGCTATTATTTCTAACCATTATTATTATTATTATTATTATTATTATCATCATCATCATCATCATTACCACATACCAGACTTTTCTAGATACTTGGGAGATAAGTAATGAGTCAAGGTCCACAAGCTCTTGTGGAGCTTGAATTTAAGTTGCTTCTGTTTCCTGTTTTGCTGCCAGACCACCAGCTGTCGCTCATGTGGCTGTTAATCTACTTGCTATGGCAGTCTTTGTCTTTTCTAGTTTTCTTCTTATATTTTACTGTGGGCTGTGAAGCCAACCAACAAAGCTAATTAGATATATGTCTAAAGCAAGAATCAACAATTGCCCAATGAGAATCTAAGAATGCTCTGGTAGAACCAAGAGAAGAAGATATGGTGCTTATCCTTGCATGACTTGAGATGACAAGACACAGGTATGTAACATTTTGGTAATAATATGAGAGTTTCCTGAACTCAAAATAGAATGTCCCAGAGCTTGCACCCAGTGTCAAATTTCTGCCTTGTTTTAAGGTGAACTGTTAATTCGCTTAAACAAAATTTTAGTAATCTACTATGTACTAGGTCTCCTACCAGATGCTGGGGGTTAAAAAGAATAAAATAACATTGCTATTCTCAAGAAGCTCATCAAAGAAAGATATGTAAACAACTATAGTACAAGTATGACTAGGATAATGCAATAAAAGACATTCTAGTAGATGAGACAGAAAATTAATTTGAATAAGAAAAATATATAGATAAGTTTAGACGGTGATAAATAGTGTGAATAAAATGAAATTGATTTAATAGTGATGCTAGTGTTTGGGGTTATGCTACTTTTGATTGGGTAGTCAAGGAAGATCTATGTAAAAGAGATGGCATTTGAAATGAGGAAAAACATCAATAAAGTCACTTGGAGAAGAGGGTAACAGTGCTCTATGTAAAGAGGTTATGCTGGGCATCTTGAGTTTGCTTCTCCAGACATCCTCTCACCCTTTTCAGTTCTGCTCTTTTCCTCAGAAGGCTGACTTGTATGTTTGAGTTGAACCTTGTGGAATTCTAGATTTTGGCAATTGGTTCAACCTACCAAATAAAAAGGGCTACCTTTCACTCAAGCTTCCAGGTTGGGTTTAGACAATGGGGACCCCCGGAAAGATATGGGAAAGATAGAGGAAAGAACTGTCTAAATGTTTATTTCCCTGGATCCTTCCTTGTGGAGTCACCTTAAACTAGTTGTGTCCCTCGATCTATATTTCTCAACTCCTGCCAGGTGACCCTCTCAACAGAATCCTCTTATTTTGTGGTCTGATTCCCATTTTTTCCCTTTGCCTCTTCAGGCTTGAGTGGTAACATGCCCCCCTGTATTACTAGCCCCAGTTACTGCATTACACCTTGTGTTTTCCCTACATCCTGCCAACACCCTTGTAAATTGTCTCCTTATTAAATTCTCTTCAAATTCCTGCCAGAATCGTGATAGAGGAAAAAAGCTTGGAGTATCTGAGAAGCTGAAGAGGCTGGCATGGCTGGAGCTTAATGAGAAATGGAAAGGGAGAGAAGATGAAGTAGAGAGACAGGCAGAGATTACATTATGCATTATACTCCCATGATAAGGAGTTTGAATGTTACTTTAATTGTAATAAGAAGCCACTAGAAGTAGAGGAAGAAGGAATAGCTAAAATCTGCATTAATTCAAAGTAGGAACTTCAAGAAAGAAGTGCACTTTAATGGTTGGTCATAATACTGGGTGACAGAAAAGAAGTGAAGAACATTTCAGGAGTGAGACTTAGTAGCTATAGGAAAGGGACTGGAAGGAAATGAGGGTAGGGATTCAGGAGGAAGTTCCTTTAGGAATCTAACATGATTAACTATAAGAATTGTGCAGATTCTAATGCTTTGAGGTCTATCCAACCCTAGAAAGACTAAATTTTCTGCTGGCTATATACTCAGGGAATTTGGTGTCTTAAAAGATAAAAAGAGAATAATAAAATGTATTATTTAACTGCATTTTTAAAAAAAATTGTAATGTTTACTTATTTTTGAGACAGAGAGAGAGAGAGAGAGAGAGAGAGAGAACACAAGTGAGGGAGGATCAGAGAGATAGGGAGACACAGAATCTGAAACAGGCTCCAGACTCTGAGCTGTCAGCACAGAGTCCTGTGTGGGGCTCAAACTCACAGACTGAGAGATCGTGACCTGATCCAAAGTCTGATGTTTTCTTCATTTGGCCCAATCTTCCTTTCAAAACAGCCTTATTTAGATATCCCCTGTTCACTAACAGTCACTCATGCTTACAAGTCAAGAAGCAAAACAAAATTGTGCATGGCATTCAAGAATTTCTGGCCAAAATTTTTCAACGATCCCAAACCCGTATCCTCTTTCCTAGCTGGGAAGAGCTCCTCACTCTCAAACACATGCCATATTTATTCCCATCTGCAAACACTTCCTGTTTCCCTTGCCTCACTGTCCACTCTCTCCAAAACTCAATATATAGAGAAGAATGCAGGAGTTGGACTAGTGTGTACTTGGGTTATAATCCTGGCCCTGCCACTCACTAGTTAGTGACTTGGTAAGTTATTGCATCTCTTTGAGCCTTAGTTTCCTCATCTATAAAATGGAATAATAATACTTGTCCTCATGAGGGTACTGAGAGGATGATTTAAGTGTAAGTAAAGAATATAACATAGCACTTGGCACATAAATGCTCAGTAAACATAATGCATTTCCTTTCTTTTCTCCTATCTCTATACCATAAAATATCATACTAAATAACATCCCAAGAAAGTTATCATTGAACTTTTTACTCCACATGCTAGTTCTGTTGTTTGAGAGATATTAAAATGTCTGTTGAGAATATAATTATGCCTAGTATAATAAAAAAGATAATTATTTATAATAACAAAACCTTTTTATAACTCAAAAATTATTTTCATAACCATTTCTTCATCTTCTTCTCAAAATAATTTTATAGGATGGGTAGGTCAGATATTATGCCCATTTTATGGGTGATGAAACAGGCTTGAAGATATTATAAGACTTGAAATTGACCCAATCTACAGGAAATATAAAAAAAAAGTAGAACCCAGGTTTTCTAGTTCCTTTATTAGAGATCATTCCACTGCATTTCTAACAGACAAGGATATGCATTAACTGGGTAGGTCCCTTCCCTCCTAAGACCTTATGTTGCCTTAAGGACAAGCCATCAAAACAGTCCCTATATCGCTAGCCCACCCCTACCTCCCAGTGCTTACCTAGTCTTATCTCTCACCACTACCATTCCTTAGTTTTAAAAGCAGCCATATTGAATTTTTGTCTTACTGTTCCTGGAATACATAAAACTGTTCCTTCTGAGCACATGCCTTTAGCTGGAATGCCTTTCTTGCTCCTGAATACCCAAGTAACATCTCTTCTTGAATCTTTCAAGACTCAACTACTATATCTTATTATAGTGAGGAGGGCTTTCTTGGTACACTGTCTAAAAGTGGCTCTTGCATCTGCACACTGTACAATGCAATAGTGCCTTGAATTTGGTGCAGTCGTGTCTTTTCTGTATCAATTGTATTTGGGGTAATTATGTTTATCTCTGTCATCACTGTGAGCTTCATGAGGTCACTAGACATGTCAAGCTTTTTAATATTCTCAGTCCCCATACAGGACTTGACATGGAGCAGATGCTTAAGGAATATTTGATAACATTATGGATGAATTAAGTTTCACAGGTATCTTTAGGCCTGACCCAGAAGCCTTACACACAAAAGGAAAACAGTGACTCAGATCTTCTCAGGGAGGAGTCAGTTCTAACCATCTATATACATTAAGGAATGGGGAGCAAAGTGGAAAGACAGAAACAAAAATACATAAGTCAGCAATTACTGGAATTATTGAACTTTGGGACACAACCCTGAATGTGTCATTTTCTCAGCAGCAACTCTCTCACAATTTTATCTCCATATGCCCTTTGCCAACCCAGATGGAGCTGGTTTTCTAGTGTAAAGTAGCTTAATCCCATTGAAAATGGTTCTGCCTGTGAAAAACCTAGGTCATCCATGGTGAAATGCATTTTAGCAGACTCATATGCAGATTTAAACAGACTGGGTCTTATAAAATTCTCTGAGACTTGGTTATGCTATCTGTAAGGTATAGATTATATCTTTTTTTTAGCCTGTCCACCAGGAAGGCTGATAATGACATAAGGCAATGGCATGAAAATGTTCTAAACATTGTCAACCTGCCCTATACTGGAATCCATGCAAAAAAAAGACTGGGAAAAAGGTTTTGGCCAATGTGTTGCTGGGTAATGATGACTCTCAGTGGACAGTGGAGCTATTTTAGAACTCTGCAAAAGACAGAGAGTGATAGTCTGAGGGGCTATGTTAGAGGGTTCTCTGAAGGCAGGGGGGCTTTGGATGCCCAGTGAGCCCATTATTAAGGAAGTCTCATGAGGAATTTATATGGGGTTAGGAGTAAGGCTTACTCTTCTGTATTCCAACACCAAAGACAAAAAAATAGACACAATCATTTACAGAAGGATGGAAGGAAAGATGGGAGGCAGGAAAGAATGGAGGAAGACAGGGTACAAAGGAGGGAGAAAGAGAGGCAGGGGAGTCAGTCATTTTAGGTCTAAAGGCTTGCCTTTAAAAGCAACCTGAATCCAGCACTGAGTTTAATGAGAATTAAGCCCTTACCATTTATACCTCATACTCATGCTCAAAAGCCCAGATCACTTCACTGCAATTCCATTCAGTTTACCTCATCTACATGCATCTGCTGATTCCTCATACCTATAATGGGCGATAGAGACCCTGATATGAGTGAGACACAGTCCTTAACCTCTAGGACTAAGCTGAGACAAACCTAGAAGTATATAATGACAATTCAATGACATATGCTATGAGAAAGTTCAGAAGGAAGAGGCTCACAAAGCATAGACTGACTAACTCTATCTACAGAGCCTTGGAAGACTTCACAGAAGGGCTAGACCCCTAAGACTTCCTTAGGCTAGGCCCTGAAGGAAGAGTCAGAGCTTTTACAGGCAGAGTGACAGAGAGGCAGAGACGATTCTAGGCTGAGATCACATTGAGAGCAAAGGCAGTTGGGCTGGTGATGGTTACAGAGCCAGACAGAGCCAGACACTTCTCTCTGGGACTTCCCAGAGAGAGAATCTGATGGCTGAACAGAAGATGTGGGAGAAGGTGGCTGAAACAATGGCAAATATGAGAGTGGGGTTAGTCCAACCTCATCTATGAGTAGGAAGAAATAGTATTCCAGGTAAGGGAAACAATGGCATCAGAGACACAAAGAATCTGGGGATTGGTTGGAGGGATTCTTTTAGAAAGTCATAGGCTGCAAATGGTTGTTTCAGAAAGTCATGAAACTTTCTGAAAAGTTAGAAGGTAAGAGCAGGAAAGAATAACCTTTAAATATCTGAGACATCATCTGGATTTTTTTGTTTGCTTATTTTTATTTGTCTGAGGTCATCCTCTCCCCACCACCCCTGCCACTCCACCCCATGCCTCTCCTATACAAATTATAGATCATAAATAACACTGCCTGGTTTTGAATCATAACTCTACCATTTATCAGTTCTTTGAACTTGGAAATTTTCCAAGTTGTCTTGGCCTCAGTCTCTATACCCACAAATGGGTATAATAATAGTATTCATAAGATTATGGTGTGCTTTAGTAATAATAACTTATTTCTATTGAGTATTTACTATGTATCATGCTTTGTTCTTACCATTTTTTGTGTATTAATTCAGTTTATTCTCTAAACATCTGTTATGCTTTTTGTGTCCCTATTTTATAGATGAAAAAAGTAAAGTACAGAAAAGTTGAGGATTTGGTCTCAGGTCACCCGTAAGTAGAAAATTCAGGATTTGAATGCAGGCATTTTGACTGCAGAGCCTATGTTCCTAATCATAGTCAGGGAGATCATCTGTCTACAGTGACTAGTATGGCAAGGGATCACAAAACTACTTGTTTGTTGTCATTCCAGTAGCTCTTTCAATTTAAGTAAATGGATGAGTGTCTGATTAATGAGTGACTGAGTAGATGAAAGAATGTTGGTTGAGAAGCACATGGCTGATAGGAGAACCCCACCTCAGATTGCTGGCCAGGAGGGTAAGGAATTGGTAGCTATAAGGTGAGATGGTGGTGGTACATGTCTCACTTCATCAGATATACCTGGTATGTGAGCAACATTCACCCTAAGCCCATGGATAGAGCACTGAGAAGTGCCCTAGAGCTCCTCCAGGGAGCACAATGGGGCCTGGGTGGCCACACTAGGCTCCCTAAGTGGTTCTATGATTGAGCTCTAGAAGGGAGCCTTTGTCATTCTTCTACCTTGTCCATCATCCTTACAAGCAACTTAAATTAGTGCAGCCAAAGAGCCTAGAACTTCAGAGCAAGGAAAAAGTGGACTGGGGATGGAGGGAATCATAACTGATCAGCTTTAGAAAACTTAGAGCCCTAAAGACAGCACAAAGGTGATTTTTTGGACCTGACAGAGTGGTAGCAAAGGCCTCAATGAGGGAAGGGACATAAGAGATGGAGTAGGAGATGAACTTTTCTGTCCACAAATCTGAGACATTAAATGACTTTCCCCAGGCCATACAAAAAGAAGTAGAAAGGTAGGATTCAAACCCAGAGCTCTATGACTCAAAAGCCTACACTCTTTCTCTTATACCACACTGCCCTGTGATTACACAGGAGGGGATTCTAAGATGTGTATGCTCAATTTGATGTTTCTACTAAATGTCAGTTTGAGAAAGAGAACAGGCTAGCAAGTTGCCACTAGACCTCATCCATCCCCAATTCACCATCCTCACCCCCATTTCATACATTATAAAACCTAGAACCAGAGAGGCAGTAACCTGACCAAGGTCACACAGTGGCTAGCATCCAGGTCTCTGAATTTCCACAGTTCCTCAGGAGAGAGGAAAAGCTGCTCCTAGCAGGTTTCCCGTGAAAACTGTACTTTCAAGGCCAGCCAGCAGCTTAAAGGTCACCTGTTAGGAGGCTTCACATGCTTGTTTATCTAAAGAAAGGGAGGAAACCTAATTTTAGCCCACTGAGAATGAAATGCTGATGTGCAAATGCAATTAGGGAAAAAAAAAAACCTAGTGGCATACTTGTAAAGACTAAAGAGGCTACAGACTTGAAGGAAGGGTAACGGTTCAAAGAAAAGAAGAGTGACAAAGCACCCTGGCCAGGTTTTAGGCTGAGATGGAAGGATCTTAGGTCCTGCAGGCCCCCCTGTGCACCACTCTGACTCTGTGTCAAGCAAGGCTATATTTCTGTACTCTCAGAAGTCACTCACAGCTCAAGTTAGAAAAGACAGTATGATGCAATGCAAAGAACCAGAGTTACAAAATTATGTGGGCCTGGTTTTGTGTCATTCATCAGTTGAATGACCTTGGGTAAACCACCTCACTTCTCTGAGCCTTGGTTCCTCATATCTTCAAATGGAGGTAATATCTACCTTGTAGAGTCATAGTAAAATTAAAGGTAGCATATGCATAAAGCACCTAGGAAACATGGTTCCTAGACTATAGCAGGCATTCAATAAACCTTAAACACATTACACATTACTATTGTTACTACTGCCATTATTACTATTATTATCTGTCCCCTGTGAAATGAGGAGCATGTCAGGGGGTGTTTACACAGTGGTTTCCAGGATTTGGCTATTTTCTGTTAAAGGACTATGGCTTTTCTTTCAGAGCAGTGGGAATTGCATATGTTTCTCTGAAGTTAATGCACTCAGCTCCCACTCAACACACAACCTGCCTATTGTGAATATATTTCTGAGGGGGAGGTAGGAGTCATTATATTGGAACTTGTCACTGAACAAGAACTTAAAATTCTGGGCCAGGCTCAGTAATGCCTTCTGACCCTGCTAAGTAGGCCCCTGTCTCTGGTCCTACACTTTGGACTGTTTTGTTGTTTTTTTTTTTTTTTTTTTTTTGAAAACTGTCTAAGTCCCCCTCCAGTGCCTGGACTGGCTGTGTAGTACAAGCAGAATATCCTGAGTCCATACTTGGTTATTATGGACCCTTGTCACCAGAAGTGCTTATCTTGAAATTGCCTAAGTTCCTTTTCAGTGCCTGAGATCAACTAGAGATAGAAGTGACACTGGAGAAGGGTATCCCAGTCCCCTTTTATCATCTTCAGGGTCCTCTCTAAACCTCTGCCTCCTGTTCTCCTCACATAGAGACAACCATATGGCCTGAGGAACTCCAGGACTCATGGCTATGATGTTATTTTATGACCAATGGCTGGGTCCCTGTTGCAGGAAAATGGCTAGAAGAGCAGATCACTTTTTCTTGCTGGTGTGGTATTTCTTTGACAGGATCATGCAAGATTGGGCCATCAGAATGGTGCTACCATGATAATTTGGGGTGACTCTCACTCATGGACATAGGACAAGTCCAGGGCTCTGGGCTAACTGGTGGTCCAGCACTGATTTCTGCGCTTGAATCATGTGTGTGGGCCCAGGCACTGGCTCTTGCTTATCTGTGTTCAAACCACGGTGTTGTCTCTGATATTACAGAAACTTAAGGCAGCATAGGTGGTAGTAAGCATCCTTTACCCTGTGTCTACTCCTGAATAGCACTGCCAGGATGTTCTCTAGAAGTGACTACACCTATCTCATGCCAATTTTTTCTGGAGTATTTTAAAGTGGTTGCTCTGTAACTCTGACAAATCCTTCTGATTGTCATCAATCAATATGTGAACATTGTGCCTCTCCTAGATCTATCTTAAGGTGTGCCATATGAGAACAATCTTCCATAATGCAAATGGGACTGTTCTCTCTCAGCATATGGGTCCCTTGCCAATTCTCCCTGCTGATGGTGGTGTGTGGAAGACAGTTAAACACACATAACATCAAAAGGGAACACAGTTTCAGGATGCAATGGTTATGGCCTAAAGCTAAAGAGTTCAAGAAAAGACATGGTTGGGAGATATGTTGATTTATGCTTATTCTATACAATCCTGGGTGGCACATTTAAGACGACCAGAATATTACCATTTACATTTGTTTTTCATATTTGGAGTGAGCCCTACATTTGTGTTCAGCATCAACAAAGCATTATAAAAACTCTTGAGAGAGTCATTAGAAACCAGTATTTGTGGGAGATACTGACAAAGATTCTTTCCTTATCCAAATTCTACTCAGGCTTCTCTGAACTATCTTCTCAATTAGGCCCTGACTTTAGGGCTTCCACATTTGTCTCTGCATTACCCAATTTTAGCCAGAATCCCCCATCCTAGGTATATGATCACTCTTGATAGCTGATCAGGTTTTTCAACCTCCATCATCCCCCAGATGATGTCTGATCACCCTAGCCTGCCTTCAGGAAGAATCCTGTTTGGTTGGTTTAGCCAGAATCCTCCCTTTACCCTGAAGTCTCCTCTCAGTAATTTATAATTTTTCATCCCATAACTACCCCCTTCCTCACACCTTGGTTATAAATTCTTGCTTTTCCTTACCATATTTGGAGTTGAACCTGATTTCTTCCCTCTGTTACAAAACACCATTGTAGTAGCCTCCCTGAATAAAGTCAGTCTTACTGCTCCTTAACAAATGTCATAAGTAATTTTTTTAACAACACCATAAATGATGAAGTGCCAGGAATAATGATATAAGCAGCATATTAGGAAACTTTCAAGGCAAGAAGATCTATATTGTTTTAATACAAACATGTTCCAAAAAGCTAAATATCATGAGTAATATCAGTAGTGCTACCTTTTTCTCCAGAGAGAAAATACGAAATCAGGCAGGAACCATGCATTTGGCAATAAAGAATATGACAAGGTAGTGGCTGGACACTTCACATGCACGGATTGAACAATAACTAAACACATTTCTTCCCTATTCATTGTTCTAAATCATCTAAATTCACGGAGTTCACATGGGTCCATGAATTTTGTAATATAATTTTTAATCAAATTGTTTGTATATATAGGGGTCCCAAAAGAAAATATTTACCTAGGGCCTTGCACAGCTTTGGAACTGTCTTGGACAGGTTGTTATAAAATACGTCTAGCTAGTGACTTAACTATGGACTCTTGGACCAGAGATATGATCAAAGAAAACATCTGAGGACTACTTGGAGCATTATAGACCCTTCATCTAAAATGGAAGGGTCACTACAGGTTTTACATACAGATATATCATAATCAGTAATTAAAAATGATATATATTTTCTAAGCTCTACTATGCAAAAGAAAAATGCACAGAAAAAAAGACCAAAGGGAAATAGGATAAAATTTTAATAGTTGCCTTGAAGAGGAGATATCAGAGGAGATTTTCCTGATTAATGTGTACTTTTCACTACTTTCCAAATCTGCTGCAATAAACATGTGAGCATGTGCTATTTTCACTTTTATCTTTCAGCTCACTGGACTTCTTGCAACATGTTCTTCTTTCTTCTCCATGTGTAATGTTCCCTTTTTCCTGCAAACTAAATTTCCGCCAACTACTCACCCTCATTTGGCTGATCTTTCAAATCATATCAGAAGTATCACTGTCTCCAAGCATCCTTCTCTGACCCCTCCAGGCTGTATTAAGTACTTTTCTAAAGAGCTTCCATATTACCCTATAGATTCTTATCACTTTACATGTAACTGAAAGTTTGACTGCTTCTTTCTATTCCAATCTTGCACTCCAGCAATGCCTAGCACTGTGTGTGGCAAATAGATTCTCAGAAATATTTGTTCGATGAACAGATGGATGAAAAGAAAAAAAAATATTTTAAACTCCTTTTTAAAAAAATATATACATAAGATCAAAGCCTAGGAGGCTCAGGGAAGTTTTGTCATTATTTGTTTTAGTTTCCCACTGATTGTTATTTTAAAAAAATTGTTTACCCAGTGCTTCAGTAGGTAAACAGATAATCTGTGGAACTGACTGCCGTCCTCTGAAAGGGACATAGAAAAAAAACAGTCTGGTAATTCTTTAGGGCAGTATTGGGTAAGAAAGTTCCTAAGAACATAATTGTATAAGATACTCTGTGAAGAAAGTATGGATGTCTGTAGTCAAAAAACTAAAAAAAAAACTAAAAAAAAAAACTAAAAAAAAAAAGGCTATATGCAATGGTCCCCTCTAAAGATTTACAATGTGTATTAGCACATTCCAATCTTGTAAAAAGTCTTGTAAAGAATGTGGTTAATTTGTTTTTAATACAATACTTCTCAAACTTACTTAAATATGACTCTTTTCTTTATATAACACCTATTAACACCTATTTCTCACTTTGGGAAATGTTGGGTTGAAGAGATAAGGCTTCCAAAGGGAGGAATTTCTGGTTCATGGTGAAGGCAAAAAGTAGGAGAAATACAGGAGGGAAAGAGACAACAAGAAAAAAAAAAAACTAATAAATTGTAACATTTATTGAGCACTTACTATGTGGCAGATAGTATGCCAAGTATTTTACATACATTTTGTTTAACTTTTATAATAAGTTTAAGAATTAGGTACTATTATTCCCACTTAATAAAAAGGATTAAAGATCAAAAAGTATGTTGTGGACAACACCATGTCTGTCTGGGTTACTTCAGATTCTCCCTATTTTATTTTATTTTATTTTATTTTATTTTATTTTATAGAGAAAGAGGAAGTGGGGGAGGAGAGGAGGGAGGGAGGGAGGGAGAGAGGGAGGGAGGGAGAGAGAGAGAGAGAGAGAGAGAGAAAGAGAGAGAGAGAGAGAGAGAGAGAGAGAGAGAGAGAGAGAGAGAATCCCAAGCAATCTCCATGCTCATTGCAGAGTCAATGCAGGGCTTGATCACATGACCCTGGGATTATGGCCTGAGCTGAAATCAATAGTCAACACTCAACTGACTAAGCCAACCAGGTGCCCCCAGATTCTCCCTCTTAACACTAAACTGGCACCACTGGGCAACATAAACCCCCTTTCCCCTGGTTGAATAGGTGATGAAATGGGAACATTCCTTTTCTCTACTCCTCTTCCCTTCTCTTCTCATCTTTCCTTTCCTTCTCCTTCCCTTCCCTTCTTTCCTCAAACATTCTCTAAGTGTCCACTCTGTGTTAGCCAAAATGCTGAATGGACCCTAGGATTTCAATGTTGAATCAGAGACAATCTCTCTACTCAAAAAGCTTCATTCTAGCCCATTAAGTTTATCAGTTTCCAACCCCTGGGACAGAATAACCAGAGGGTGGGAAGAAAAAATCCCACGGATTGCATCAAGAGCATCAGAAATGCTGCTAAGGTAAGGATGGAAGCCCTACCTAGGGATGCTTCCCACATATGTCTAAGGCTGGATCTTTAGATAAGGAATTTGGCAGCATGGGAGGGGGGGTAGAAAGTCTAATGTACAAATCACCAAATTAATGCTATTTTCATTAACTAGATTTATTAGTGAGACTTGGGGGGTAAGCACACCAGTCCCCTATTTCAAATATTCCCTGGAGTTCTAGGAGATGAGCAATGTGCTAATCTCGCTACATTTCAAAAAGCTATCTTGGGAAATGAGTGTAAAATTTCACTCACAGGAGATTACAAAGTAAATATAACACAGGGCAGAAAAACCATGGTCCCTACTTTCAAACCAAAATAATTAAACATAAAAATAAAGACATCCTGTATTTCCCTAGGTCATAGTGCCAATCACACTGCTGTGTGATTGCCTCCCACTCAGAATGGGGAGGTCCATAAGAAGTAGAAAATTTTCCTCTTTTCTGTGCACATCCTCAGCCTCTGGCACAGGGCCTGTTATATTATAGATGCCCAATGAACACTTGAAGTAGAACAAATGAAAGGGAAGAAGTGGGGAAGAAGGGGTGGAAGAGACTTGGATGAGACCAGAGACAATGAAAATTGTGAAAAGTTCAGGGCTTTGATTCCTGGATGCTCTTGTATAAAATTCAGCTTTTGGAAGACACTCACTGCTTTCTCACAGCTGCCTCATGGTGCTCTCATCACCAAAGAATCTTGGGCTGACCTAGGAAAGCATTTCTTATTTCTCCTGTGGATAAGGAGTCTCAGGCCTGCCATCCTCCTTTTTGGAGACAGTCACTGAAGGAGGAGAGGTGAAGGCAAGGCTCTACTTGAAATTCAACTAGTGCTGCATAAAGAATGATGTACATGAAAAATTGATCACGACACTGCACTCGGGCAAATATTATTAATAATGCAGTATTTAAACACACAATATATCCCTCTTAATGATGAAAAGAAACCCAAGGTCACAGCAAATAAAAGTCATTTCAATGAGACCAAAAGGAAGACAGAGAATTTCTCCATGTGGATCACTCCACAATAGTTTCTTCTCTAGCACCATATAACATGGTGAGTAGCATTTCTATCAAGAGAGGAAGCAGAGCTTTTGTAAATACTGTCAACCCCTAGGCAGTTTTAGAAAAGAGTAGAACCCAGGGCTACCTAACCTCCCTTTTCTCAATCTCCTCATCTGTAAAATGTTAATAATAATACCTAAATAATGGGGTTGTTATAATAATTGGATGATACATGTAATATATCAAATTATATATATAGTATATCTCATAAATTTTAGTTCTCCTTCCTTAATATATTTGGCTGAAACTGAGGTTATATACAGAGTTAGTAAATGTTCAAAGTCTCAGCAGATATTCTCTCTCTCTCTCTCTCTCTCTCTCTCTCTCTCTATATATATATATATATATATATATATATGCATATGTCCTGAGCATAGTCTCCCTGTGGGTCATTAACCTCACCCTAAATATCTACTAGCAATCAAAACCTCAGGCTTCTGCAATGGTACCATGACACCAACAAGGAAGTAAGAAGCAGCAATGGAAAAAACACTGGACCAAGAGCCGGGTTTTTGTCCCATGTCTATTAATAACTTATTTCCTCTTTTTGGGCCTTGGTTTTCCCTTCTACAAAATGAAGTTGCTTCTAAATGATTCCTGCAATCACCGGACCACAACTCTGAATATTCACAATCACGTAGATAAGGCAAATTATTAAAAGCATGGGATTTGGAGTCTTCCGACAGACCTGGATTCCAATGTATCTCCTCTACATTGTTGCAGTAAAATCTTGGTCAAGGTACTTAACCTCTCTAAGCCCCAGATTCCTGAGAGATAAAATGAAACAATAATAGTTCCTAACTCAGAGATTTATTGTGAGCATTAAGTAATCCAAGATAACATTGATAGTGAGGGGAAGATGTGGAAAACAAGCTCATGTCTATTTAATTTCAAAGACCATCCTCTTTTCACTATAATAGTGGAGGAACCCAACATAAACAAATATCTACAAAGCCAGGCAGAGTACAATAGAAGCACAGGCAATCTGCTCATGAATGACAAAGGCAGGAGAGATTAAAGCTGTCTATGGGTAAAAGCAGTAAGTTGTTCCATCACAAAAAGATCTCTGGAGTCAAAGGCTAGGGATTCAAAATACTTAATTTCTCTGGGTCTCAATTTCTTCTCCTGTAAAATATGGACAGTTACAAGCCCCACTTCATAGAGTTAGGAATATAAATAAGGTGATAATTCTATCTATCTATCTATCTATCTATCTATCTATCTATCTATCTATCATCTCTCTCCCTCCCTCTCCCTCTCTCTCTCTCTGTCTCTAACATAGTGCCCAGGGCATAATAAAAGCTTAATAAATGACAGTCATTGCTATATGAGTAGGTTTTTCTAATGGCATGAAATTAAATAATATTATTAGAAAAGATCAAAGTATTCTAGAACAACCTTAAACAGCCCATAAGATGCTGCCAACCCTAAAAGAATCAGAAACCCAGAATAGAATTTTTTCCTTTGGCTTTCCAACTTGTATATCACAAAAGAAAAAGTCCAAAAACCACATGCTTTGGCCTTCAACCAGCCTGTTTTCTCAGAGGTATTATTTACATTTCAGATTTATTATTGTCTTCCAGGGTGTTGACATGAAATAACCTTCCATTCTCTTCTATGTTAAAAGAGTTCAGTGTTTCTTGGTTCAATAAATAATTCAGGGCTATATTAATATTTTAAGAAGAATAAGCAATATATTTTGGACCCTAGAAAAACCATGAGGACTGAAATTAGTTACTTGTAGCTGAAAACTTAATTGAACTAACATATTGATTTTTTTTTTCTCCCAGGTTTTATTGCCCACACAATGAAGAGGAACGCATGCTTCCATTCCAAATGCTGCATACTTAATTATATCTGCTAGATTTTGTTTTTATAAAAATTCAAAAGCAACCAATCATGAACTTAAAATGCTTTTGCCCATCTGATGCAAAACAGAACCATTCCCTTTTCCTTGTAACAATGCACTCTTCTTCACATTTTTTAAAGGATAATGGATGTTACGTTTTCACACATATCAGATTTCTGAGTTAGCACTTATAACCTGGCTAAAGGAGAAAAGAACTATATTTTTACCTAATATATCTCACATCTTGTGTATGTATGATCTTATTTAATCTTTAAAATGACCCTCTAGTGTAGGTAATGTCTTCTCCTTTTACAAATGAAAAAACTGAGGTTCAAAGAGATTGAGTAAATTGTTCAAGGTCATCCAAAAAGTTCACCCAACCCTAAAGCCCAAGTTCCCTTCTCTATACCAAACTGACTGATAACACTAATAAGGATAATAACAGCTAAGAAATATCGAACATTTACAATGTGCCAGACACTTTTTAAAGATGTTTACATACATTAATTGATTTAAGTATCCCAACAATTCTTCAAGATAGGAGCTATTTTGATCCCATGCTACAGTTCAAGAGAATAAAGCTTAGAGAGTTCAAATAGCTTTCCCAATTATTTTTATATTAAGTGGTGAAGCTAGGATTTGATTCTAGAGTCCAGTCTCTCAACCTTTACACATACCACAATCCTAAAATCTTGGAAAATAGGGAAGCAGGCTTCCATCAGTAGGTGGATGAAATAAGACCACCAAAGGTGATATTCTCAGTTCCACATGGGACATTAAATAGATTTCTTACAAAGATAAGTACCCTTACAGGGAACTCACAGATGATGTATTGCAGTGTTAACGATGCTCATTTCTGGATAAGGTCTGGGATCTTTGCTGCAAGCATGATCTCTTGGGCTGATCTGTCGAAGCTGGCCTTCCCAGAAAAGAGGAGTTGGCCAGAGTCCTCTTTACTATACTGTGGTTGTCGCCTAATTTTTCTCAAATTGTACCCATTCAGGGTATTGTCTCCATAATGTGTCATAGCAATTCTAGGATGAAAGACAATGTGCCCGGAGTCAGCTAAATAAATGGCCAGATGGCAAAGTGCTCTTCATTTGACAAGGTAGATTGCCTCCCAACATGGTAGCTGGATTAAATTTAAAACAAATTGGAAATAAATCTGATTTTTGGTAGAGCTACACACATATAAGCATATCTTCATGCACGTAGGCATTTGCATGTACATGTGTGCGTATGAAACACACACATATGAAATATATGAAACACACACACACACACACACACACACACACACACACACACACACAGTCCCCAGTCTTCTCACAGCCACTGGACACATGTAAGTACATGGCAGACTTGTTGCAGTCTGGATCTGGAAGCATGCCCTTTGCAAGAGAGACAGATCTATCAAGTAATGGACAGGCTGACTTGACTCAAGTGTGAAGGAACTAGGTCAACAGATGTTTGAGCACCTACTAAGTGCCAGGTTCTATGCTAAGTTTCTGACTCTTCTGCTACTTCTGCAGCTTCAACAATCTGAAATCAGTCTTTTGTTTCCACCTTAGTCATAGGCTTCTAGATCCCACATTTCATTTTACTCAACAACACATAAGGGTAACAGCTCCCTATCCTGACATCTGGGTTCATCCTGACTGCAATCATTCCTAGAATACACAACAGACAAGAAATTTCCAACCCCAGATATATTAACACAAAAGATAAGTAAAAGTTCTGAGAAAGAGCTATGGAATGTAAATGTCAATTTTCCTCAAACTTGAGTAACAAAATAGTGTATTACTTATATATTGTTGTGTGACAAATTATTCTAAAACATAGTAGCTTACAAGGACAAACATTCATTATCTCTCACACTTTCTGAGAGTCAGGAATTTGGAAATGGATTAACAAGATTGTTTTAGCTCAGGGTCTCTCATGAAATTTCAGTCAAGCTGCTAGCCTCGGCTACAGTTATCTGAAAATTTGGCTGGTACTGCAGGATCTACTTCCAAACTCATTTGCATGGCTATTGGTTGTGGGCTTTAGCTCCTTGTTACATAGGTCTCTCCACAGAACTTCTCATGATACGGTAGCTGGTTTCACCCATTAGCAAAGCATCAGAGAAAGAGGGAAAGAGACAAAGAGAAAACCCACAGTGTCTTTTATAATCTTATCTCAAAAGTGACATATCATCACTAATGCCATATTTTATTCATCACACATATCAGCTCTGATATAATGTGGGAGGGAACTACACAAGAAGGAAGGCTGAGGCTTATTAGGAGACTTCTTGAAGGCTGGCTACCATAAATAGCAAACAATACAATATAAATCATTAGAGAGTAATTGAAAGATATTCTTCAATATTCAGCCTAAGATCCTTTGAAACACAAAAGAATTAGATTTCATTTAGGTTAACTGGTTGTTGAATCAATTTAGTTCAGGTCAGGGTTAACCACACTTATGATTTCCAAAGTTTCTTGAGACTTTTTTAGATTTGGAAGATCAGCCCCTTAGTGTTCCTGTATGTGAGACAATCAGAGAAATCCAAGCCCCAGTGATTACAGTGAGCCAGATTCTGTAGTATTTAGGGAACAATGTTTCCTTTTCAATACCACCGGCATTTGTTGAGTGTCCACTATGTGATGGTACTTGGCATAAACTATTTTTTTGCTGTTACAACCCCTTGTCAATTGTGCTTTTAGATCATGGTTTGCAGATGAGAAAACTGAGGCTCAGATAAAGTGATTTGCGCAGAACATGTTTGATAAAGCAAAGTTTCAAACCCAAATCTGAGGACTCCAAGGAGATAAGTTTGTTTGCTTGATTGTTTTTAAATTCAAGTATAATTAACATACAGTGTTATATTAATTTCAGGTGTAAAATATAATAATTCAACAATTATATACATTTCTCAGTGCTTACCAAAATAAGTCTACTCTTAATTCTCTTTATTTCACCTATTCCTCCCCTCCCCTTTGGAAACCATCAGTTTGTCTGGTTTTAAGAGTCTGTTTTTTGTTTGTTTATTTTTTGTCTTTTTTTCTTTGTTCATTTGTTTTGTTCTTATATTCCATATATGAGCGAAATCATGTGGTATTTGTCTTTCTCTGACTGACTTATTTCACTTAGCATGAGACCATATAGGTACATCCATGTTGCAATTGTCAACATTTCATTCTTTTTATAGCTAAGCATTATTCCATTGCACATATTTACCACATCATCTTTTCCATTCATCTATGGATGGGGCATGTGGGTTGCTTCCATATCTTTGTTATTGTAAATAGCGCTGTGACAAATAAACATAGGGATGCATATATCTTTTTGAATTAGTGTTTTCATTTTCTTTGGGTAAATACCCAGTAGTACAATTGCTGGAACATAGAGTAGTCCTATTTCTAATTTTTTTAATGTTTATTTATAATTTTTGAGAGAGAGAGAGAGACAGAGTGCAAGCTGAAGAGGGCAGAGAGGGAGACACAGAATGTAAAGTAGGCTCCAGGCTCCGAGCTGTCAGCACAGAGCCCGATGCAGGGGTCGAACTCATGAACTGTGAGATCATGACCTGAGTGAAAGTTGGATGCTTAACCGACTGAGCCACCCAGGCACCCCTACTTTTAATTTTTTTTTAATTAAAGAATACTTAAATACTGCTTTTAAATACTTTTAAAATTAAAGAATACTTTATACTGCTTTCACAGTGGCTACACCAATTTGCATCCCCACCAACAGTACAAGAGGGTTCCTTTTTCTCATATCCTTGTCAACACTTGTTATTTCTTGTGTTTTTGATGTTAGCCATTCTGACAAGTATAAAGTCGTATCTCATTGTGGTTTTAATTTGCACTTCCCTGGTGATAAGTGATATTGAGCATATTTTCATGTGTATGTTGTCTGTTTTCATGTAAGTCTTCTTTGGAGAAATATCTATTGAGTCCTCTGCCCATTTTTAAAATCATATTATTTGTTCTTTTGGTGTTGAGTTATTCAAGGAGAGGACTTTTTAACAAGTGTTTTTAGATAATTCCATAGCACCTCCATTGAAATGAAGTAAAAATTACTGTGTTTTTTTTTTTCCCAAATGTGATGGTAAATTGTTAGCCCCCTTTGCTTCAAACTATTCTCTTTGGTCAACATTATATGAAGAGATATGAAGACAAAAAAAAATGAGACCTTTAAGTTAATCACAGTCATGTGAGATGCTTTACATTCCTTCTCTATCCTAGCCTATCACAGCTATTCACAATAAGCATACAAAAATCTACACATTGTGTTGCCCCTCTGCACAACTACAAGAAACATCCTGGTTCCACAATATTAAAATTGATTTGGATGTTAACTCCACAAAGCCTGAAGCAGCAAATGAGCCAGTTTTAATATGGTGTGATACCCCCTCACTCCCATGTGGCAGCTGATATTCCCATGGAGAAACCAGGCAGCATATTGGCCTTTTTAAGCCAGAGTCTCTCGGAGTGGCATCTCTATTTTCTGATCAGACACCTTAGATCACTGGATCCCTATAAGAACTTCCCTATACTTCTTTTTCCTCATTGTTCCTTGAAGGTGCATTACTAGTTGAACTCTACCACTAAATCATTTATCTTCAACTCTTCCACCAACCTTATCCAAGACACTACCATCTCTCTCCTGGACTACTAAGTGCTCTTTTCACTTCTTGTCATGCACTCTCTGATCTATTATCCACCTAACAACCTAATAACCAGAATTCTCTTTTTATAAATAAATGCAGTCATGTTAACTCCTTGCTTAAAATTCTCCAATGGCTTCCTATTATACTTAGGATAAAATCCAACCCTCCTTATCATGGTCTTAAAGGCTCTGTATGATCTGGATTCTGCCTACCTCTCCAGGTTAATCTCATGCCACTTTTTCTTTTCTTTTTCTTTTCTTTTTTTCTTTCTTTCTTTCTTCACATTATTGACTAGTCTACAGCTATACTGGTTTATTTCAATTATTTAAACATTCTATGCTCTTTCCTATCCCAAGGAAAGTCTTTTGAAAAGCCTTTGAAAAGTCTGTTTCCTCAGCCCATATGTTCTTTTGACTCTTTCTATGACATGACAGGCTCCTTCTCATCTTTCAGGTCTTAGATAAAATGTCCTATTCCTCAGAGAGGCATTCTTTAACCACTTAATCTAGAGGTCTCCTACCTTTCTGTATGTTAGCATCTTGTTGTCTCCCTCATAGCTCTTATCTTACTCTATATTCACTTATTTACAGAGGCATAGAACATAGTAGTAATAAACACAGAGCCTGAAATCAGAATGCCTAGATTTAATTCTTAGTTCTGCTATTTAACTATGGCCCTGTAGAAGTTACTTACTTCTCTATTGCTGAGTTTCCTCATTAGTCCTAGTACCTGTTTTATAGGGATGTTGTGATAATTACATGTAAAGTGCTTAGAACATTATCTAGCATATAGTAAACATTCAATAATTATTCTCTATGATATATTTTTCCTTCTACCATAATATATATTCCATGAGAGCAGGGACCATTTCTGGTATTGTTCATTATTATATCCTTTGTGTCTGGTACATTGCAGGCAGTCAGTGAATCCTTGCTGAGTATGGGATGAAGTCTGTTTCTAGTATCATCAAGAGATAAACGGACTGATTCCATAATTTGGCTATTGTTGAGAGTGCTGCTATAAACATTGGGGTACAAGTGCCCCTATGCATCAGTACTCCTGTATCCCTTGGGTAAATTCCTAGCAGTGCTACTGCTGGGTCATAGGGTAGGTCTATTTTTAATTTTTTGAGGAACCTCCACACTGGAAACCAATTTGACAATAAACTTCATATATTGAAAAAAAAAGAGATAAACGGACTGAAGCTTTTATAGGATTTGTCTTTAACTTTTGTTAAAGACAATAAGGCAATAAGGCATAATAGTTATGAGCATAGTGGGTTCTAGAGTCAAACTCGCTAATTTAGCATCCTGATTTGACCACTGCTCAACTGGCAAGATCATTAGTCTTTCTTGTACTTCTTAACTTTCCTTGTTTTCAAAAGAAAGGTAAAAATATTACTTACTTCAGAGGGTTATTAAGGTAGGTAATTCAATGAACTAACACATAACAAGTTCACAGAAGAGTTCTTGATATGCAGTAAATTCAGTATGTTTTAGCTCTTTGATACTCAGTGTTCATAAACCAGCAGCATTGGCATCACCTTGGAGTCTGTTAGAAATGAGGTATCTTGCGTCTCATCATCGAACTATTGAATAAGAATCCATATTTTAATAAGATTTCCCAGGTCGTTTGTATGTGTATTGAAGGTTGGAAAGTGCTGACCTGGCTGAAACCATCATCACTATTACCAACACCTCCAGTCTTTCTAATCAGCATCTCTGGCCCTTGCTCTGCCTGGCCCTTCATGATCAGCAGTCCTTTGGCTGGTCTACTTGACTTTTCAATTCCATATCTTACCCAAGACTCTAGCTCTTAATTTCCCCTTTTAGTTCCCCACACTGCGGTCTACCTCCCAGGAACTGACATACTACACTGCTTCAGCTACAGATTCTAAGAGATTGTTCCCTGACCAGAGTGTTAGTCCCTCCCAGGATCCTGCTTCTTGGGAAAGAATCTCTTGAAAACTACTTACTAATTTTGTGACCTCGAGAAAATTTCAATTTTTTTCCCCTTTGAGGCTTATTTTCTTCTCTGCAAAATGAAGATAAAATTACTTAGCTAGTCAACAAGTCCAGACTTAGCAGCTATTTGACTTTGGATAGTTATTTAAGCTACTCAAACTTCATTTTTCCTCACCTGGGAAATAGGAATAATGGTACATTTCTCAAAGGATTTTGAAGACTGAGATAATATATGTTAAGCACTTAGCATTATAGTCAATACACTGTATGCAATCAATAAATATTGGCTACTATATTAATGAGAATCATAATGTTATTATTTACTATTATAACATATCTCATTTTCTGCCCAGCATTTCACAGTCTGTCCCAAAACATTTGCCATGAATTTCTAGAGTTACCTTAAAAGGGACATCACATATTTGCATGCATAAATTCCAGAGTATATGTGAGTCACATGACATCATAGGCATACTCAGTAAATGTTTGATACATGAATAAAAGAACAAATGAATGAATGTTTCATATTTGCAAAGAATCAAGGGTGATATTTACTTGTTCTTGCCTGTGAGAACAAAGATAAATCCCTCAACTTAGTATTCATATTTTCATTCAAATGGGCTTCCTTCAAGTTTATCTTTCATGAATTCCCAGACAGATCTACCATTCTGGCCAAAACAATGTCATAAGGTTATCATTGAATTGTGTACAGCATTTAGACAAAGTTTGGGTCTTGAAATATTTTATGTGTTTGAGTCATGACTCCTTCATTTATTTGTGAGATCTAATGCAGGTCCCTTAACTGGTCTGAATTTTGTTTTTCTCCTTTGTAAAAGAGAAATAATTAGTTCTCAATGTTGTTGTGAGATTTCAGTATGATAATACATATAAAAATTGATAGCACAGCAACTGACATATAATAGGCAGTCAACAACTATGACTTACTTTGTTCTTTTGTTTGATACACCCTTTTGGAACGCAATTCAGTAATATGTATCAATTCTCAAATTTGTCCTTCTTTCTAGGAATTCCATATGTAGGAATTTTCTTCAGGATATAACACAAAGACAAGTGTTTATGGATAGTTATATTTTATAATATCTGCATTTTTCATGTAGCTCCTCAGCAACTAATAGATTGGACCTCTCACAGTAGGCAGTCACTCAGGTAACTCTCTGAATTATTTTAGTGTATGCTTCATCAGGCTAGCTTCTAGAGAAAGCATTCTTTCATACATTCATCCATTTGCTCATTCAACAAATAGTTACTTGAGTACTGATTATATGCAAGGCAAAGTGAAGGAGAATAAGATGAATAAGTTACTTTCACCTCTCACTGAGATTATAATGTGGTAAAATCTATTGAGCCACTAGTCTGATTTTGGCAAACCCTTACTCATTCCTTGGTCACAGTTCCAATGCTGCCTAATCTATAATAGATACCTTGAACTTCCTGTTAATTCTTAATTAACTGGAGAGTGTTATGCTAAGTGAAATAAGTCATACAGAGAAAGACAGATACCATATGTTTTCACTCTTATGTGGATCCTGAGAAACTTAACAGAAGACTATGGGGGAGGGGAAGAAAAAAAAAAGGTTAGAGAGGGAGGGAGCTAAAACATAAGAGACTCTTAAAAACTGAGAACAAACTAAGGGTTGATGGGGGGTGGGAGGAAGGCGGGGTGGGTGATGGGTATTGAGGAGGGCACCTGTTGGGATGAGCACTGGGTGTTGTATGGAAACCAATTTGACAATAAATTTCATATTTAAAAAAAAATGTAGGCTATTTCCAAAAAAAAAAAAAAAAAAAGAATAAAGCCTTAACGGAAGCCAGAGGAGGAAGAGCCTACCAGGTTTAAAAATCAGGAAAGGTTTGAAGAGAGGAGCCAAGATGGCGGAACAGCATGGAAGCTTTTTGTGTGTCTCGCGTCCATGAAATACAGCCAGACCAACACTAAATCATCCTACACACCTAGAAGACCGATTGGAAGATTAACACAAAATCTGCACAACCTGAACCACAGAATTCAGCAGGTACGCGACACGAAGAGCTAAACTTGGGGAGCAAGAAGCCCCGAAAGGAACCCCTTTTGCAGGCGGAGAGAGGATGGAGACTGGGGACAGGGGGAGCAAAGGGGAAAAGCACCCCCTCCCCAAAAGCAGCTGGAGAGAAAGTGGAAAATTGGAAACAGCCGCAGGGACTAAACTAAAAAGGGAGAAAGGAGAAAGGAGAAAGGAGAAAAGAGAGGGTTTAAATTCCATTAAGACTGTAAACAAGGGGAGCGCAAAGGCTGCAACTACACAGCTTGATACCTGGCGGTGCTCTGATGGGAAAGGTGAATCCCCAGGAACAGAGTGGGGTCCGGGAGGTTCTCGGGACACACGGGAAAAAGAGGTTCCACTGCAGGAAGGACATTTGGTAGAGACTGTTGAAGCCAGCTGGTCCCAGCAGACCCCGGAAGGCAGCCACATTCACTGGTGCTGGGGCAAGGTTGTTGAGGGTGAAGCCTGGTGCCAGATGTGTGTTGTGATTTTCCATAATCCCTGAAACGCTGCTGCTACACTATCTCGCGAACTTTTTCTGGGGCGGGCTGGCACCTGGCTGCAGTCTCGGGGCACTGGCAGCAGCAGGGTCCAGCGGACATTCCTGGATGCAGCCATTGCTCATTCAGCCATTGCTCGGTGAGACCCTCCCACAGAGGGGCGGAATGGGTCAAAGCCGCAGTCCTTCGGAAGTAAGGGGCCGGGGAAAACAGCCGCATCTGAGACAAAAGTTGGGAGGGAGGAACTTCCTGGGGCCTGGTCATGGAGAGTGGAAAAGCGGAGAGTGGAGGAGAGCTGAAGATGGAGGACCAGTGCGCGATTGTTGATCCAGGAGAACAGACTGGGTGGCTGGGTGCCGCCATCTTTCACCACTCCTGCACATGCGTACCTATGAGCACGGCAACAATCCACCCCAGTAGGCTAGCAGCGCCATCTAGCGGAGAGTGGAGCTGTTACACAGAGCCCTGCCTAACTGGTCCAACTTCCTTTTCAAGAACAGAAAGCTCACCGCTAGTTTAACTTATGGACTATAAAGAGCTACATGAATTGACCTCTAGGGGAAAAGGAAGCAATTTCAGTCTTACTTCCGTCTGTCAGCAGGTTCATCTATTCAATTTTTTTCTCTCTCTCTTTTTTCTTTTTCTCTTTTACAATTCTTTTCTTTTTCTTGAATACAGAAAGAGAAAAAACTCATTTTTATTTTCAATTTTTATTAATATCTGTCTTTAATTTTTATACTATTTTTTTTCTTTTGTGTAAATTTTTTGAAATTCTACTTTACTTCCATCATCTTATTTTAGTCTATTCACCTTAAAAATTTTCTAGTTTCCTTTCTTTCTTTTTCTCTTTTTCATTTTTTTTTCTTGAATGAAGAAAGAGAAAAACTTCATTTTTACCTTCAATTTCTTTTAAAAATATTTTATTTAATTTTTATTACTATATTTTTTGCTTTTATGTAAATTTTTTCAAATTCTGTCTTACTTCCATCATTTTATTTCAGTCTACTACAGTGTATTCACTTTTTCAAATTTTCAAACAATTTCTTTTTTTGTCTTTTCCTTTTTTTTAATCTTTTTTTCTCTTTTTCATTTCTTTTCTTTTTCTTAAATAGAGAAAACAAAAAAAATTCATATTTTTTCAATTTTAATTTTTATTAAAAATATTATTCTACAAGTGTATTCATTTTTTTCAAATTCTCAAACAATTTCCTTTTTTTTCCTCTCCCCTCTCTTTTTTGTTTTGTTTTGTTTTTGTTTGTTTCTCTAATCTGTCAAAACATTTTCTATACCCATACCAAAACACATCTAGGATCTAGCATCATCTATTCAATTTGTGTGTGTGTGTTTTTAATTTTTAATTTAAAAATTTTTTTAATTTTAATTTTTTTAATTTCAATTTTTCTACCTCATTAATTCCTTTTCTCCCTTCAAAATGACAAAATGAAGGAATTCACCCCAAAAGAAAGAGCATGAAGAAACGACAGCCAGGGATTTAACCAACACAGACAGAAGCAAGATGTCTGAACCAGAATTCAGAATCACGATAATAAGAATACTAGCTGGAGTCGAGAATAGCTTAGAATCCCTTTCTGCAGCGAAAAAAGAGGCAAAAAATAGCCAGAATGAAATAAAAAATGCTATAACTGAGCTGCAATCACGGATGGATGCAGCAGCAGCAAGGATGGATGAGGCAGAACAGAGAATCAAAAATATAGACGACAAACTTATAGAGAATAACAAAGCAGAATAAAAAGAGGGAGATTAAGGCAAAAGAGCACGATTTAAGAATTAGAGAAATCAGTGACTCATTAAAAAGGAACAACATCAGAATCATAGGGGTCCCAGAGGAGGAAGTGAGAGAAATAGGAGTAGAAGGGTTATGTGAGCAAATCATAGTGGAAAATTTTTCTAACCTGGGGAAAGACACAGACACCAAAATCCAGGAAGCACAGAGGACCCCCATTAGATTCAACAAAAACCGACCATCAACAAGGCCTATCATACTCAAATTCACAAAATACTCAGGCAAGGAGAGAATCATGAAAGCAGCAAGGGAAAAAAAGTCCCTAACCTACAAGGGAAGACAGATCACGTTTGCAGCAGACCTATCCACAGAAACTTGGCAGGCCAGAAAGGAGTGGCAGGATATATTCAGTGTGCTGAATCAGAAAAATATGCAGCCAAGAATTCTTTATCCAGTAAGGCTGTCATTCAAAATAGAAGGAGAGATAAAAAGTTTCCCAGACAAACAAAAATTAAAGGAGTTGGTGACCACTAAACCAGCCCTGCAAGAATTTTTCAGGGGGACTCTCTGAGGGGAGAAAAGATGAAAATATATATTTATGTATACCAAGTGAATACCAAAAGCAACAACAATTAGACAGGACCAGAGAACACCACCAGAAACTCCAACTTTACAAGCATTATAATGGCAATAAATTCGTATCTCTCAGTACTCACTCTAAGTGTCAATGGACTAAATGCTCCAATCAAAAGACATAGGGTAACAGAATGGATAAGAAAACAAGACCCATCTATATGCTGTTTACAGGAGACCCACTTCAGACCTAAAGACACCTACAGATTGAAAATTAGGGGATGGAGAACCATCTATCATGCTAATGGTCAACAAAACAAAGCCAGAGTAGCCATACTTATATCAGACAATCTAGACTTTAAATTAAAGACTGTATCAAGAGATGCAGAAAGCCATTATATCATAATCAAGGGGTCTATCCACCAAGAAGACCTAACAATTACAAACATTTATGCACCAAATGTGAGAATACCCAAATATGTAAACCAATTCATCACAAAGAAACTCATCGATAGTAATACCATAATAGTAGGAGAATTCAACACCCCACTTACAGCAGATCATCTAATCAAAAAATAAACAAGAAAACAGTGGTTTTGAATGACACATTGGACCAGATGGACTTAACAGATATATTCAGAATATTTCATCCTAAAGCAGCAGAATATACATTCTTCCAGTGCACATGGAATGTTCTCCAGAACAGACCATATACTGGAACACAAATCAGCCCTAAGTAAGTACAAAAAGATCGAGATCATACTGTGCATATTTTCAGACCACAAATGCTATGAAACTCGAAATCAACCACAAGAAAAAATTTGGAAAGGTAACAAATACTTGGAGACTGAAAAACATCCTACTAAAGAATGAATGGGCTAACCAAGCAGTTAAAGAAGAAATTAAAAAGTATATGGAAGTCAATGAAAATGACAGCACCACAATCCAAAACCTCTGGCACACAGCAAAGGCAGTCATAAGAGGAAAGTATATAGCAATCCAGGCCTTCCTAAAGAAGGAAGAAAGATCTCAGATACACAACTTAACCGTACACCTTAAGGAGCTGGAAAAAGAACTGCAAATAAAACCCAAAACCAGCAGAAGACAGGAAATAATAAAGATTAGAGCAGAAATTAATACTATCAAACCCCCAAAGAACAGTAAAACAGATCAATGAAACCAGAAGCTGGTTCTTTGAAAGAATTAACAAAATTGATAAACCACTAGCCAGTTTGATCAAGAAGAAAAAGGAAAGGACCCAAATAAGTAAAATCAAGAATGAAAGAGGAGAAATCACAACCAACACAACAGAAATAAAAATAATAAGAGCATATTATGAGCAATTATATGCCATTAAAACGGGCAATCTAGAAGAAATGAACAAATTCCTAGAAACATATACACTACCAAAACTGAAACCAGAAGAAATAGAAAATTTGAACAGACCCATAACCAGTAAGGAAATTGAATTAGTAATCAAAAATCTGCCAAAATCAAGAGTCCAGGGCCAGCTGGCTTTCCAGGAGAATTCTACCAAACATTTAAGGAAGAGTTAACACCTATTCTCTTGAAACTGTTCCAAGAAATAGAAATGGAAGGAGAACTTCCAAACTCTTTCTATGAAGCCAGCATTACCTTCATTCCAAAACCAAACAGAGACCCCACTAAAAAGGAGAACTACAGACCAATTTCCCTGATGAACATGGATGCAACCCCAAATCCTCAACTAGATATTAGCCAACCGGATCCAACAGTACATTAAAAAAAAATATTCACCACGACCAAGTGGGATTTATACCTGGGATGCAGGGCTGGTTCAATATCCGCAAAACAATTAACGTGATTCATCACATCAACAAAAGAAAGGACAAGAACCATATGATCCTCTCAATAGATGCAGAGAAAGCTTTTGACAAAATACAGCATCCTTTCTTGATAAAAACCCTCAAGAAAGTAGGGACGGAAGGATAATACCTCGAGATGATAAAAGCCATATATAAGCGACCCAATGCTAATATCATCCTCAATGGGGGAAAACAGAGAGCTTTCCCCCTAAGGTCAAGAACAAGACAGGGATGTCTACTCTCGCCACTGTTATTCAACATAGTATTGGAAGTCTTAGCCTCTGCAATCAGACAACACAAAGAAATAAAAGGCATCCAAATCGGCCAGGAGGATGTCAAATTTTCACTCTTCACAGATGACATGATACTCTACATGGAAAACCCAAAAGATTCCACCAAAAAACTGCTAGAACTGATTCATGAATTCAGCAAAGTTGCAGGGTATAAAATCAATGCACAGAAATCGGTTGCATTCCTATACACCAACAATGAAGCAACAGAAAGAGAAATCAAGGAAGTGATCCCATTTACAGTTGCACAAAAAACCATAAAATACCTAGGAATAAATCTAACCAAAGAGGTGGAAAATCTATACACTGAAACAATAGAAAGCTTATGAAAGAAATTGAAGAATACATAAAAAAATGGAAAGATTCCATGCTCCTGGATAGGAAGAACAAATATTGTTAAAATGTTGATATTACCCAAAGCAATCTATACATACAACGTGATCCCTGTCAAAGTAACACCAGCATTCCTCACAGAGCTAGAACAAACAACCCAATTTGTATGGAACCAGAAAAGACCCTGAATAGATAAAACAATCTTGAAAAAGAAAACCAAAGCAGGAGGCATCACAATCCCAGACTTCAAGCTATACTACAAAGCTGTAATCATCAAGACAGTATGGTACTGGCAAAAGAACACTCAGATCAATGGAAGAGAATAGATAACCCAGAAATGGACCCACAAACGTATGGCCAACTAATCTTTGACAAAGCAGGAAAGAATATCCAATGGAATAAAGACAGTCTCTTTAGCAAGTGGTGCTGGGAAAACTGGGTAGCGACATGCAGAAGAATGAAACTGGACCACTTTCTTACACCATACACAAAAAGAAACTCAAAACGGATGAAAGACCTAAATGTAAGACAGGAAGCCATCAAAATCCTCGAGGAGAAAGGCCAGGCAAAAACCTCTTTGATCTTGACCACAGCAATTTCTTACTCAACACGTCTCTGGAGGCAAGGGAAACAAAACCAAAAATGAACTACTGGAACCTCCTCAAAATAAAAAGCTTCTGCACAGTGAAGGAAACAATCAGCAAAACTAAAAGGCAACTGACAGAATGGGAGAAGATATTTGCAAATGACATATCAGATAAAGGGTTAGTATCCAAAATCTACAAAGAACTTATCAAACTCAACACCCAAAAAACAAATAATCTAGTGAAGAAATGGGCAAAAGACATGAATAGACACTTCTCCAAAGAAGACATCCAGACAGCCAACGGACACATGAAAAAATGCTCAACATCATTCATCATCAGGGAAATACAAATCAAAACCACAATGAGATACCACCTTCACCTGTCAGAATGGCTAACATTAACAACTCAGGCAACAACAGATGTTGGTGAGGATGTGGACAGAGAGGATCTCTTTTGCACTGTTGGTGGGAATGCAAACTGGTGTGGCCACTCTGGAAAACAGTATGGAGGTTTCTCAAAAAACTAAAAATAGAACTACCCTATGACCCAGCAATTGTACTACTAGGCATTTATCCAAGGGATACAAGTGTGCTGTTTCAAAGGGACACATGCACCCCCATGTTTATAGCAGTACTATCAACAATAGCCAAAGTACGGAAAGAGCCCAAATGTCCATCAATGGATGAATGGACAAAGAAGATGTGGTGTATATATATACAATGGAGTATTACTTGGCAATCAGAAAGAATGAAATATTGCCATTTGCAACTATGTGGATGGAACTGGAAGGTATTATGCTAAGTGAAATTAGTCAGTCAGAGAAAGACAAAAATCATATGACTTCACTCATAGGAGGACTTTAAGAAACAAAACAGATGGACATAAGGGAAGGGAAACAAAATAATATAAAAACAGGGAGGGGGACAAAACAGAGGAGACTCATAAATATGGAGAACAAACTGAGGGTTGCTGGAGGGGTTGTGGGAGGGGGGATGGGCTAAATGGGTAAGGGGCATTAAGGAATCTACTCCTGAAATCATTGCTTCACTATATACTAATTTGGATGTAAATTTTAAAAAATAAAAAATAAAGTTAAAAAAATAATCAGTGGGTTGGGGCAGTAATTTTCCATTTCTAACAAGTTCCCAGATGTGTCCATTTTGCTGGTTGATAAATCAAACTTTGATTAGCAAGGTTTTGAGATCCTAATTCAAGAGTAGGGCAAAGAGATTGATTAAATTCACGTCTGTTAACAGTTATGTTAAAATAAAAAAATAAATAAAAAGAGGGAAGCTCTATACCAGGCAACTACTAAGCTCTCCAAAGAGTGAATTTTAATAACAAACAACACGGGATTTAAGGCAAGAACATTTTGAAAGGCAAAGATGATCCCTACATAATTCCCTTGATAGATTTAGAATTCTAATGTAGCCACCTCAGAATATACATATATATTTAATTATATTTATATGTAATATATATTTCTATAAACATATTTATATATTTACACTGAATAAAGAAAAAATTCTCACAACATATAGGGATATATTGATGAATCCATCATTATAATAGGAGATTTAAACCCCCCCTTTTTTCCCCAGTAATCGATAAAGCAGACAAAATAAATCCAAAAAAAAAATCAGGAAAGGTTTGATGGAGACGACGGCATTTGACATGAGCTTTAAAAAATAAAAAGATAGGGGCGCCTGGGTGGCGCAGTCGGTTAAGCGTCCGACTTCAGCCAGGTCACAATCTCGCGGTCCGTGAGTTCGAGCCCCGCGTCAGGCTCTGGGCTGATGGCTCAGAGCCTGGAGCCTGTTTCCAATTCTGTGTTTCCCTCTCTCTCTGCCCCTCCCCCGTTCATGCTCTGTCTCTCTCTGTCCCAAAAATAAATAAAAAACGTTGAAAAAAATAAAAACATAAATAAAAATAAAAAGATAATAAATATATTTTATTTATTTATAAATTAATAAATTTTTATATATCTTATACATTATATATTTTATATATTTTATTTATTTTTGAATATATTATTTATTTTTATAAATAAAAAGGACATAAAAGGATATTCTGGGTCTACAGGCTAGCTTGAACAAAAGTACAGAGCTGGGAAAGTTGGGAGGGGGGAATGGGTTATGTACGTTTGGAAACTAGTATCAAGTCTAGTTTGTGGAGATTTAGGAAATAAGACTGTGAAGGTAGGTTAGAATAATTTTTTGTAGAACCTTAAAAGCTCGCATGAAGGATTTACATTGATTTTTATAGGTCATGTGAGTATCAAGGTACCAAGGGATATATTTTAGGATGACAAAATTACTCAGCAAAATAGTTCTAGCAACATACTGATTGTACCAAAATTTGGGAGAGGTGGAGAGACCAAGTAGGAAGTTAGAAGAAGGGAATTTAGGTCAGAGTAGTGGGGTGAATGTCCTGGATATTCCTAGGGAAACCACCAACTCAGATACCTCAGCTTTGGGGCACCAAGTATTACATGGAAGCACACCTCTCAAGCGTGCTCAGAAGGAATTCATTAAAGCCATTATCACCTGGTGGCCTGAGATAATGATTTTGGTGCTGATGTGATATAAAATGAATGAGGCCCAGGCTCTACTTTCAGAGAGCTTTTTATTCCAACAAGGAGACAATGAGACACACAGACAGCTATAATCTTAGAGTATGATAAGTGACATCAGTGTAGACAAAGTGCTAAGGGAGGTCAGGGTCCAGAGCTCTAGTCCTGATGATGTGCTTTGTAATCTTCTATTCCTAAGACTGCTTTGCCTCTTATTCATGTCCCAGTCTGCCACATCATATAATCTCTGGAATGTCATCCAACTTTCCTGGAATTCTTTTTGTCATTTGCTGTCTACTGATAGGCCATCCAAAACTATGTCTGTTTGCTTCAATTCTGGAATATCATAAATCTTTTATCTCTAGCAACTGTGCCCAACTCACCTTTGGGACTCTCCACAGGTTTCATTTTCCCTGTGCACAGTTGATTATTCAACTAAATGTGATTTTAAAATTTTTGAGCAACTTGAGAGCTTCTCAGCACAAGAAACTTGCTTAGCTCCCCACTGTTTGGGGTCTGGTGCCAGCTCTGGAGCTTTTACTATACCTGCTTCTCCATAAACAATCATTAGTAAGATACTTCAAAATAGCTCCTAGGTAGAACAATATATAATATATACTATTGAAACATTCCAGTCAATGACATGTACATTAGGTAAGTAATGAACATAAGTGTTAACAGAGTTGAGTGAGGGGTAGATCAGTCAATAGGTAGATAATACTTAAGAATTTAGACAGAGGGAAGAATTTCTAGAGCAGAGACATGATGGAAGAAATTGACACAGTGCATGAATAGGACAGTAAAACTTTCTAGATTCAGAAAGAAAGAAATAGCAAAGAAGTATTGGAAGTAGCAAAGAAGAGGAAAGAATCAACTATTCAATGAGGAAGCATAGGGAGACAAACTTTATGGAAGACATTTTTTAGAGGCACATTTTTTTCAGAGAGACTGAGCATCCTTATAAGTGGCTATGGCTAGAATATAAATGGAGATTGAATGTCAGCTTTGGAGAGTTGTTCCCTCAATTAGGGAACTGGCATTATATTGTGAATTCCCAAATTGAAAGATAATTTAATGAATAGTATAATCTTGAGAATATGATAAGAAGAGATGGAGCAAATGATAACAGGGAGGAACAAAGCAGAAAGGGAAAAGGGGAAGGAGGAGTGGCGAAATAAGGGGATACTGGAAGGAAGGAAATAGAAAAAAAGGTAGGAAAGAGATAAAAGAGGAAGGGAGGGAGAAAAAAGGGAGAGAGAAAGGGAAGGAATAAAGGGATACATGGTTGAGTCATGTCCAAAAATGATACACTGAGCATAGATCCTTTCAATTCATTATTGGTAGTAATAATAAACTCCTGGGGCCCATCCTGTGAATTTCTGATTACATGACCAACCATGGATAGTATATGGATGCTTTTAGTCATAAGAAATAAAGAAGGGAGGCCCAGATTTAGGTTCTGGACCATTTCAGAAAGAGAAACAACAGTTAGCTAACAAGGCATCCTAACTGACTACATCTTGTGGACTTTAAAAGTGTCAGAGCCATTTGGCCTTTAAAGAACTGCATAAGATATTTTATCACATCTCTGCCTTGGCAACTTTAATAAACTGTAGTGCCTTCAGGGACTCAGATTCCATATAAATTAACTGCCTTCAACTTGGAGTATTAGGGTCTTTATCTTTTGTCAGCTTAATTATGTGTTTAATTTTATTTTTTAACATTTTTTGAAATGACCCACACTAAGAGCAGCCTTGATTGTTTAATTAAACAAATGAATGCTGATATATCTGGCATTATCAAAACTCTAATTTGTTTTGTTAATGTTTTATAGGGAGCCCAGAGCTCTATGGTGGTACTCAGACAAGTCGGGTACTTGAAAGTCTATCTGCTTATCTTTCCAGAGTAATTTAATGGTTTAACTTGGTTATGCAGCTATCTTAATACTAACCTGTAGCCAATTCTAGCAGATCTCCAGTATGCTACTAGGTATTTATCTAATTTCTCTGAAGAAACCTTTGCATGGTATAGGTTACAGACCTGAAAGATGTGAAGTGGTACATTCAAAATAAGTTGAACTCCCAAAGTGTTTAAGTCCACAGGCAAGACATCAATCAGTCCATAGACCCCAGTCCTCTTTATATTCTATACAAGTCCTATCAAACCATTACTCTCATTTCCAAAGAGGTCAACTTAATGCAGTTTCCAATCTGGCCTTTCATAGTTCTTTTCAGCTTTTAGGAATGGTCCCCTACTTCATAATCACAGGGAAGCAGGAGTCCTAAACCTTTGCTATGCTCAGAATCTTGAATGACCTCTTTCACTGACTTGCTAACTATTCTGCTTCGTGACTCACTGATAATCCTCGTGGCTTTTGACCTTATAACTCTTTTTTTTCCCACTTTGGACCAAGTTTCATTTCTTTTCAGAAGCACATTAACAGACCGTCCAGGAAGGCTTGGCATTCAAAAAGCTCTGAACACCCACACCCCATGTGTATACAATGGCTCCTTGTAGAGGTTCTGAATGTTTCTCAGCCAATCTTTTCCATACACAATTGTCAAATAGTTTTCCAAAAAGGAGCTTTGATGATGTTCTTCCTGCCTAAAGTCATTCACTGATTTCACACTGTCACCAACATAAAGTATAAGTTCCTTATCAAGATGCTCAAGACCTTTCAAAGTTTAGCTCCAGATCAATATGTTGGACTTATCAGCCTCTAGCTCCTACTAATATACCTGCATGACATAAAATGGACCTCTCATTCTTCCTGGATTGTGTTTTATGCTTTCCTTTTTCATATTTTTGCTCACACTTTCTTCACATTCTTGACCATTATTATTTCCAGTTTTCTATCTAACAAAAAACATGTACCCTTTTCTAGGAAGCTCATCATAATGTCCACAATTTTATTCTAGCTACCACATGATGGAGGGTGTCAACTAACCTGTACTGGATCAATGATATTATCACCATATCGTTACTCCCAGAGGGATGGCCTCATGAATAGACAGACTGGAAAATTATCTAGGTCTTGGTTTTGAGAGATGTTTCACTGTTCTTTCCCAGAGAAGGGATATTTACTTAGGCAGAGGCCTAGAAGATAAGAGGGGCTATGGAAAGAACATAGCAGGCCAAGGAAACATTATATACAAAGATGGTAAATAAATCACTGCATTCTAGGAATTTCCAGTGTTCTATGTTGTGATGCTGCTGAGATAGAGAACATAAGGGGATAAAATGTGTTCTAGGGAATATGGGTATATAGAATTAAATTAACGATAATCTACACTTTGTGAGACACTGTTATCTGTGCATGGCCTTATTTTACTCTGCTCATTTATCTTTAAAATAAATTCTAGATTTTTACCATTATAACCAGGGTTGCTGTGATCAATCTTGCATCCTGGTACATACTTTAAAAAGTTTGTTTTGGATATTTACATTGAAGTAGAATTGCTGGGTATTAGGGTATGTTCAGTGTTTATAAGATAATGCCAAATTGCTATAATCTGGGAGATAGCAATTAGAGATACAATCCAGATGAAAATATGCAACCAAGTTACTCACCTCCCCAGATTTTCTCAGCCATGTTTATTCCTTGATGCTACTCATGGCTATATATGAAGATCACTTAGCATCAACCACAGTCCTGGAATTTGCAGAGGAGGGTTTTATTTTCATTGGAGTGAGACTTATTGAGCTCATTCACCACTTTTATCATGGTGGTGTTGCTCTGGTACTCTACCTACTCACCCTGGTAGGCCCGTGGCAGTTGCAGCACTAGATTTTCATGTTATAGGAATAACCCAACAGAACCTGGCCTCATATATTGCAGCATGCAACTTTTGCCTCCTACAGCCAGGGCTTCCCTGTTGTTGCTGAGGTACGAGGCACTATGGGACCTGCTTGGTACCCACACACTCATACTGGGCTCATATACCCAGGCCCATGAGACTGTAGGTGGGCCAGCATGGGGTACTGCTGGCTTGCATATCATCCACTTCCTTAGTGAGTCATTCTGTACCCTGTGACTCACTCTGCAGATGCATCTGCTGCTGCTGTCTTGAAATTTGTTCCCCCAGCAGCCACTGGGGGCTATGTCTCACAACCTGAAGTATGGAGGAAGTGATGCTCAGTAGGGCACATTTTCACTAAGGGGAGAGGAGAGAGAATAAGCAACCACATATGTTTGTTGCAAAGCTGTGGCCAGCCAGAAATGGCATTGCTCATTTATTCTACCTCTTTCTCTATATTACTTCCCTTTTGCTCTCATTCTTGGTCCTGATGCTGCCTCCCTCCTAAATTAAAAGGCAGTGTTAGCATATAAGTTTTTGCCTTGGGGAAGTCAGGTGGTGTACTGCACTAGTGAAACCACATGAGAAAAAGTACTGAAGCAGTGGCCAGTGTCACATTTGTAGAGAGAAAGAAACTCAGCCCAGTCACAGCAGAACATAAACCTAATTCAGAGATTGCCTGGCCACCCAAATAGCTGGTTATATCCTGCCCCATGGCCCCCTTGATCCATATAGCAACCAAATTATCCCTTGCTAAACTGATTATACCCGTCTTTTTCCATCCCCTATAGGGTCTCATATTTCTCTATCGCACTTTTCACAGTTTCAGTTCCAACCCATATCATCCTTGCCATGGAACCACATACTTTTTTTTTCTTGAAGTGAGATTCATTTAACTAAATTAACCATTTTAAAGTGATCAATTCAGTATATTTACAATGTTTTGCAACCACTACTTCTATCTAATTCCAAGACATTTCATCACCCCAAAAGGAAATCTCATACCCATTAAGAAATCACCTGGTCACACACTTTTTTTTTATTAATATATTTCTTCTTCTTTATCCACAACATCCATCTAATAAACTCAGGAAAACATATGTCTATCTATATACTCCAAAATCCTTGTTTGATAAGTAAACATATGTGTGCATGTGTGTGTGTGTGTATGTGTCTGTGTGTGTAAATCACTGCTAGTAAGTTTACCAAATAAAATGGGAATCTTCTAAAGTAAGATCAATCAGAGACCAGGATTCAACTAAATTACACGTATATTTATGAAGCATCCACTATGTATAAGGATAAAGGAGGATGGGGGTTTAAGTTCACATTTACTGAGTGATTCCATGCTAGTGACCATGTGCATTACTACTTTGGCCATTGAGTCCTTACACTAAACTTATAAGATAACAGCTTTTCCTCGGGAAGCTGGGTAGCTCAGTCTGTTAAGCGTCTGACTCTTGATTTCAGGTCAGGTCATGATCTCGCAGTTCATGAGTTCAAACCCTACACCAGGCTCTGTGCTAACAATGCAGAGTCTGCTTGGGATTCTTTCTCTCTCTCTCTCTCTCTCTCTCTGTCTCTCTCTCTCTCTCTGTCTCTCTCTCTCACTGCCCCTCCTCCACTCTCTCTCTCTCTCTCAAAAACAAACAAACAAACAAACAAACAAACAAACAAACAAACTGCTTTTCCTGTTCTGCATATGAGAAAACTAAGGCTTGAAGAGGTTAGGTGGTATATTCAGATGACCAGAACCAAATTTGCAAAGACAAATGCCAACCCCTTTCCACTCAACTAACCTGTCTCAAAATTGTTAATATTAAACCTTAAGCAATTAATTCTTTAACAGCAGTTATCTATTGCTACATAACAAATTATTCCAAAACTTAGCATATTAAAACAGCAATCATTTATTTGCTCACAATTGTGTCCATAGCAATTAGGGCTGGACTCTGGTGGGCAGTTCTGCTAGTCTCACAAGGATCCCTTAAGTACTTGCAGTCATCTAATGGCCAACTAGGGCTTATCTAAGATGGTCTCATGCACGTATCTGGCAGTTGGTGTGATTGTCATCTGAAGTGATATCTCAGTTCTCCTTCAGGTGGTCTCTCATTCTCTAGCAGATTAGATGACTTCTTCACACAATGACAGGAACATTCTAATAGTGCCAAAGCAGAATGGCAAGGGCCTTTAGTGCCTAGCTTCAGGAATCACAGAGTTTCTTCTGCTTATTCTAGTGGTCAAAGCAAGTCATAAGGCCAATTGAGACTGAAAGGATGAAGAAATAGACTCTACCTCTTGACTGAAAGACTGTCATTATCACAGTGCAAAGGCGCATGAACTCAGGGCGCTGTGTTTCACTGGAGGCCATTCTTGTAACAATCATACAAAATCTGAAAGGCATGCTTCCTCACTGATTACTTTTCTGTTTTTGTAAAGTCCCAGACCCCTTCAAGTGTTCTTTGAAGAGCAGGAACTAGGTTATCTTTGGAATTACTGTTCTGGTGCCTACAGTGGGTGGCCCTGGTAAAGGGTCTGAATATTGATTCCATTTGTGTGGGTTACACACCACCTAGAGTCATCAGCATACTCCAGTATAAGGCTTGATCACAGCTCATATTTCAAGTGATTTTGGGATCCAACCAAAACACTCCAGTTCTAAATGAGTTTAGAGTGGAAACAGATGAACATTTTAAAAAGATTTTTTTTTTCTTCAAGAATATGTCTAGAAATAAACTCTGGAAATAAGTGATGTGGGAGAAGAACTCACATATGTTTCTAACTATTAGAAGTGCAGGAGCTACAATATGATAGTCGTTCCACTGACCATCATCCTTCCTCAGCTAACTTGCTCCTTCCTTACATACCAATTCAGTAAGTAAGGTCAATGGCTGTGATCACAGCTGGCTCTATGTCCTTGAAGTATCTGTTTTTTCAGCACCTCTGTATCTTCCAGGGAGATGGCCATCTTTCCTCTGTGCCCATCCCCAAACATGCAAGATGTATATGATATATTACTCATGCATTATCCTATGGCAGCCATGAGAATGTACCTTACAAACCTGCAACTACAGGGAAACATAATTGACCTAGGACTCTAGCTGCTGTACTCTAAAAACCATTGTTTCATTTGTTCCAAAGCCACACTTTTCACAGGTTGCTGCTGACCAAAGACCCAATGTCTGAGCATGACAGGAATATACTAAGGCAAACTCATTCTTGGAAGACATGAGACTCCTCTGACAGGTGACTATGGCTCAAGGACCCCAGTGACCTTGCTGAACTTTTCAACCAAACTTCCCTCCCTCTTTTGATTGGAGTCAGACTCACAGTGCAATCTGAATGGCTACCAAGCCTCTTTGTCTCTTTTCACATTTTCTCTCATAGGCATTTGCCCTAATAGAACTCTAACATTTTCAATCCTTTCTTGGCATCTGCTTATCAGGAAACTCTAATACATTGCTCTGCCACTTGAACTCTTTAAGGTTTTAGGATATGTGGTATACATCTCCACATTCTTACTTCATAGTATACTCTTAATATATAGTTAATACTTAATGGAAATCTTCTGAGTGATAAATTCCAAACTGTGTTACAAAAATAACAACTGTTTGTTGACATCCTATGGGGCCAGATACTGGGCTAAATGGTATACAAAAACTAATGTATTAGTCCTCACAACAATAAACTCTATTATTTCTATATTAGAGATAAGTAAACTGAGGTATAGAGATGGTAAGGAATTTGTACAAATCATATAGCTGGTAAGTAGTACAGCAGGGGCTAGAACTGAAGATGTCAGATTCTAGAGAACATATCTTAGTAAGTAAAATATATTTCTTCCCTATGTTCCAGCTACTATGATAGAGGATGAATAAAACATATAGAGACAACCAAGAAATAGTTCCAAATTTCCAGATCCAGATGAAAAGACAGAGGGACACTTTGTTCATTCATTAATACACTGAGCATCAACTATCTTCCAGGAACCACGTCAAGTCTTGGGGATTCAGACTGTGGATAAGGCATTGACCCCGTCTTCAAGAAAGGTATAATCTAGGAGGAGGACAGACACATGGGCATATAATACCCTTCACTGTGGTAAATTCTAGGCAGAAGAAGTATGGCATGAGAATCAGATGTGTACCTTGTGAAAACTGAGAGGGAAGAGGGAGGAGGGCCTGAGGCAAGGAAGGTTTCCCTGAGAAGATGATACCAGATCAGAACTCTTATGAACAGGTAACATTCTACAGGGAAGGGAGAAAGAATGACTAATTAATTGAGGGAAAAGATGCCTAGGAATTTGCTATTTTGACCAGGACTTGAAAAATAGGCAGAATTTTAATAAGGGAGATATTGTGAAAGGATATTGTGAACAGAGACAAGCAAAATCTCTGCAAGATGTGGAGGTAGGACCTTATATACTGTGTTCCCTGAATAATAAGTGTAAGTGAAGCATAGGGTACAGGGAAGAAGTTAATTGAAGGTAGTATCTGAAAAACATCTAAATTCATTGTGGAAGTTTTGCAAATCAATGTGAGCATCTTGAATGTTATTGCAGCACCAAGGAGTGATGGAGTTCAAGTAGGATAGAAGCATCATGAGATTTGGACAGAACAGTCTGATAAACTACCCCAAGGGCCTATAAGATATGAAGAGTAAAAATAAATCTTAAGACAGAAAGAGAAAGGAGAACAACCTGTTATTCAATGCCTATTATGTCCATTGTTTAAAGGTAGGTATTTGTTTATGTTTGATCATTTAATCCAAAAAAATAAGATTGTGAAGTGGATACTAATGCCTTTACTTTACTGGTTAGAAAGAAGCTCAGAGAGGTTAACTTACCAAGCCAAACAGTAAGATAGAAAGTAGTAGAGCTAGAATTTGAACCAGGTCTATAAACTCCCAAGTTTGTGCTCTTAGCCTATACTCTATGGTCTCTAATCCTGAGAAGGAATTTGTAATTGTATATTTATTCTGCTGGTCACTAAACAAGTCAACAAATATTAATCTACTATTTGCCAGGCACTGTTCTAGCTGCTATGAATATAGAGTGGACCATACAGGCAAATCCCAACTTTGGAACAGACGTCATAGTGGAGAGAGACTGACATTATACTGTATGTTAGGAGGTCCTGAGTGCTTTATCGAATAAAGCAGGGTAAGAGGATAAAGATTGAGGATTTGAAGGCTATAATTTATATTGTGTGGTTAGGAAAGGTAGCATTTGAACAGATTTCAAAGAAGTGGTAAATTTCTCAGAGTTTCTAGGCAGAGGAGAGTATAAGTGTCTTCAGTGAAGCAAAGCAAGTGAGGTGGAGGGTGTTAAGAGATGAGGTCAGTGGGGACGCAGGGTATTAGAGCATGCAGGGCTTTGTAGCCTACAGTGAAGACTAGAAATTTTATTCTGAGATGGAAAGGCATTAGAACATTTGAGCAGAGGAATAACAAGATCTGATTTGCCATGTGAAGAACAGAGTGTGAGTGGAAGCAAGGAAACCAGCTAGAAGACAATTGAGTAGTTTAAGTATCCAGTTGATTAAGAAAATACTGTTTTTCTCTACCTTCACAATTAATCCCACATCTGACCACATCTCAGCTATTCACATATATTTCCATATATATATGATATATATAATACATATTCTCCAGCTTGTCACATATATATAGTATATGATATATACAATATATCATATATGATATATAATATATATGATATATAATATATAATATAAATACATATTTATGATATCATATATATATACACATATATATATGTGTGTGTGTATATATATATATATATATATATATATATATATATATATATGATAGTTTACAGATGGTATTTCAAGCCACAGGACTGGATGAAATCACTTACAGAGTGAATGTAGATAGAGAAACTTCAACACTTACATGTTGAGAAGGAAAGGAAGATATACAAAAAAGGAATGGTCAAGAGGTAAAGAGGAAACCAGAAGCGTGAAGAGTTTCAAGTCAAGCAAAGTGCTTATGAAGGAGAGAATATATGAGGATCCCAATTTCTTCACATCTTTTCCAACACCAGTTAAAATCTTTTGGTTTTTTGATAACAGCCATCATAACAGGTATAAGGTGGGATCTTAGTATAATTTTGATTTGCATATTCCTGATAATCAAAGATTTTGAGCATCCTTTCATATATCTGTTGGCCATTTGTAAGTCTTCTTTAGAGAAATGTAAAATGGTGTGGCAGCTATGGAAAACAGTTTGGGGGTTCCTCAAAATATTAAAAATAAAACTATCATATAATACAGCCATCCCACTTCTGAATATATATCTGAAAGAATTGAAAGCAGAATCTTGAAGAGATTTCCACACTCCTAAGTTCATTGAGGCATTATTCACGATAACCAAGACATTAAAACAACCCAAGTATCCATCAACAGATGAACAGATAAAACAATATTGCATATACATATAAGAGTATTACTCAGCTTAAAAAAGAAGGAAACCCTACCACTTGCAACAACTTGGATGAATCTAGAGACATTATGCTAGGTCAAATACATTAGTCAAAGAAGAACAAATACTCTATGATTTAATTCATGAAGTATTAAATAGTCAAACTCATAGAAACAAACACAGTCGTGACTTTCAGGGGCTGGAGGGTGGGGGAATCGGAGGGTTCAATGGGTAAAAAGTTTCAGTCATGCTAAATAGGTTACAGAGATCTGTTGTATAACATAATGCCCATAGTTAATAATGCAGTATTGTGCACCTCAAATTTGTTAAGAGGGTAGAGCTCATGTTAAAGCTTCTTACCACAAACCAGCCAACCAACCAACCAAACAAACAAGTAAAAACAAAGATGCAAGGAAACTTTGGGAAATGTTGGCTATGTTTATCATCTTGATGTGGTGATAGTATCATGTTTGCATATGCCCAATCTCATCAAATTTTATATATTAAGTATCTTTGTATATCAATAATAACTCAATAAAACTGTTTTTTTTACAAAGAGGAAAAAAAGGAGGGAGTAGTCGCCTTCTGTTTGAAATCTAACCAAATGGTCTGGTGGCATGGAAGTAACTGGTGATCCAGACAAGAATAATTTCAGTGGAATTATGGGGAAAAAAGACATTAAAGCTGGCTTAAGAAAGAGTGAGAAAAAGAGAAAGAAAATACAGCCTAACTTTCCAAAGATTTTCTATATCAGAGGCCACATAATTGGGGCAGCAGCTGAAGAATAGGGTATGAGGTTTTTGTTTTTGTTTTTTTGTTAATTGGAATATTGCATCATATTTGCTGATGGGAATAACCCATCAAGGACTGGAAATCAAGTATGGAAAACTGAGAAGGAAATTTTAAAACATTCTTTTACAGGTGTGCAGACTTGAAATTCAGGGCAAAATCGGTCTTAGGAACACAAAGAGTTCCTAAGTTATGAAAAGAAGGATGGAAAAATTGCAATACATTGAAAGATCTGCTCATTGGAGGGTAGAAGGATATTCTTGAAGGATTTCTTCTATTTCTAATGAGGAAACATTATTAGTAATTATTGGTATGTAAGCTCCTTTACCCTAATTTCATGCTTAATACTCATAGACTCTTTCTGAGTATCCATCTCCCTCCTCCTTGGGGCCATTTTTTATTAATAAATTTGGAAAAATGAAATGAGATTGTTTATGAATGGCCAATAAAGAGTATGCATTCCACGCTACCCCTCTATGTTGTTCCACTTTTAGGAGAATACTGTTTCTGGGAAGGAGGTAGGTCTGCGGGTTTTCAGGGCTACCTTTGACTGAGTGAGTAATTTAAATAGAAATAAAAAAATCATAGTTTGAGTTTTTCTCCAGATATATTAATCTGCTTGTATAAAATTGGAAAAATTTATTCTTATATAGTTGGATCTCACCAGAGTTGGGGCTGTTCCAGGAAGTAGGACAGATGAAAAGAGGACACGATAGTTTAAAGTGTATACAGAGGAATGATTATAAAGATAAAACATGAACTCTAAGCCGATAAGGAAGAAAACAAAAATACAAGGAGGTGAGAACACTGAAAAGCTATTAGGGAGAATGATTTGAGTTTCTAATGGGGGTCACAGAATTATAAACATGGGGGTTTCAAAGGGATGAACTGAAAAGATAAGTGATGGTACAGGTATTTTTTTCATATTTTTTCATCTCTCAAAAGGGAAATGTAATGGCATCTTAGACTAAATAAACATGTAATAATTGATAATGTATAGGGTATGATGATGACTAGAGTTTCTGAAGAGGTGAATATGAAAGGACTGAGATGCCAGGGCATGGGAATATTAAATGCTGAAATCATCAAGAATGATAATACGAGTGGTGATAAGGACACAGGAAAAAAGGTATTCTCTAAAATGCTTTCTAGCTCTCATATGCTATAGTTTTCTAACTAAAACCAGTATAGAAAAACCTTACTTGATTGCTATATACAGTGAGACTAAAAGATATCCAAAAACAGAACAAGGTCCACAGAGAATCACATTAACTGAAAAGTCAGTAGGCTATCCTGAGTTCCAAATCAGGGTCGAAGACCTTCAATCATGGATCTGTTAAGATACCAAATAAATGACTACTTGGAAAGTGCTTTGAACCACCTAAAAGAAAGAGATGCTACCAGAGTACATACTGTGGTGATGAGCGACAAGTCATGGATGCTATGCATAGTTTTATTCCTGATCTAAATCACTTAGACAAGAGTCAAGTCATTAATTCTTCTTGATCATTCTTCCTGCCTGTACAATTATGTACACAATCATCCTAGGAGGGCATAGTGTTATTAAGGGTAAAACAAGATCATAGACTTGGTTTTCCATACTCTCTAGGCACATAGTAGGTATTCATTCCATAAATGTTTGATGATGATGATGGGAATGCAACAGCCACATTCTCTATGTAGACAGCATTAGGATGAGTCTCAAGTTGTGGTAAGGTAGGTGAAAAGAAGTGAAATCTCCACAAATAAAACTTAGTAAGGAACCTGGACATATACATATATTTATATAGACATGGATGCAAGCTCTCCTCTCTCTCTTCCAGAAACACATGCATGAATCTGCATACTTAGTCACAGGCACCAGTATCCACACCACATCACAGAAAGGAAAAGTACATGTCGAGTACTTCAGTCCCATTCATATAGATATCCTGTGAAAAGACAATCCCTCAAGTTATAAAATAGCATATGAATTCCTTTTGCTTATACAATCACCAAAGCAAATTGAAATAATGATTTGCCTTTTCATTTGGCTTGATGACAGGAGATAATACACAGCTGATAGAGCACATGGATCTGGTGTAATCTGCTTCTAATGACAGTCATTTCTCAATATAAATTAATAAACTGTTATACTAATGCTTACTTTAATCTCCTATAAGAATTGTAGCTAACATAAGTTTGCATTTCAGGGCCTAATAATACTCCTAGGTACTATCAAAGAGAGTCTCTTAATCTTCTAGAGATCCCTCTTCTCTCTCTTTCTCTTTTATAAACATAGATACATACATACATACATACACACACACAGGCCTAAGCTATTCCTACAGTAAAGTTACTCAAAACCTTCCTTAGTGTCTTAAAAACTGAGGATCAAACTGAGGGGCGCCTGGGTAGCTCAGTCGGTTGAGTGTCTGATTCTTGATTTTGGCTCAGGTCATGATCTCACAGTAGTGGGATCAAGCCCCACGTCACACTCTGTGCTGGGTGTGGAGCCTACTTAGGATTCTCTCTCTCCCTCCCTTTACCCTTCACCTCTTGCATGCACTCTATCTCAAAAAAAAAAAAAAGAAAGAAAACAAAAAACAAAGGGTACGTGAGCCCCAATGTGTATAGTAGCATTATCTACAATAGCCAAATTTTGGAAACAGCCCAAGTGACCACTGATAGATGAATGTATAAAGAAGATGTCACACACACACACACACACACACACACACACACACACACACACACTGGAATATTACTCAGCTATGAAAAAGAATGAAATCTTGCCATTTGCAATGACATGGATGGAGCTAGAGACTTGTTATGCAAAAATAATTCAGTCAGAAAAAAATAAATACTATATGACTTCACTTATATGTAAAATTTAACAAAATAACATGCATAAGGAGCAAAAAGAGAGAGAAGCTCTTAACAGACTCTTAATAATAGAGAACATGGGGTGCCTGGGTGGCTCAGTTGGTTAAGCGTCCAGCTTTAGCTCAGGTCATGATCTCATGGTTCATGAGTTTGAGCCCCACATCGGCCTCTGTGCTGACAGCTCAGAGCCTGGAGCCTGCTTCAGATTCTGTGTCTCCCTCTCTCTCTGCACCTCCCCTGCTCATGCTCAGTCAGTGTCTCTCCCTCTCTCTCTCTCTCTTCCTCTATCTCTCCCCCTCCCTCCCTCTCAAAAATAAATAAAAACATTTAAAAATTTTTTTTTAAAAATGATAGAGAACAAACTGATGGTTACCAGAGGGGAGGTAGGTGTAGGTACGGGAATGGGTTAAATAGGTGATGGGGACTAATGACTGCATTTGCTGTGATGAGCACTAGGTGTTGTATGCAAGTGCTGAATCACTATATTGTATACCTGAAACTAATATTACACTGTATGTTAACTAACTGCAATTTAAATAAAAACCTAAAAAAAGGATTAAAGACATAAATGTGACACTGAAATCATAAAAATCTTAGAGGAGAGCACAGGCAGTAATTTCTCTGACATTGGCTCCAGCAACAGTTTTCAAAATATGTCTCCCAAGGCAAGGGAAATAAAAGCAAAAATAAACTATTGGGACTACATCAAAATAAAAAGCTTCTGCACAGCAAAGCTAAAAGGGAACCTACTGAATGGGAGAATATATTTGCAAATGACAGATTCAATAAAGAGTTAGTGTCCAAAATACATAAAGAACTTATATAACTCAACACCCCAAAAATGAATAATCTGATTAAATATGGGTAGAAGACATTAACAAACATTTCACCAAAGAAGACATGCAGATGGCCAATGGACACGTGAAAAGATGCTCAACATCACTCATCATCAAGGAAATACAAATCAAAACCACAATGAGCTAATACCTCACACTTGTCAAAATGGCTAAAATTAAAAACAAGAAACAACAAGTGTTGGCAAGGATGTGGAGAAAAAGGAACCATTGTGCACTGTTGGTAGGGATGCAAACTGGTACAGCCACTGTGGAAAAGAGTATGGAGGTTCCTCCAAAAGTTAAAAGCAGAACCACTCTATGCTTCAGTAACTGCATTACTGAGTATTTGCCCCCAAAATACAAAAACACTTATTCAAAGGGATACACGCACCCCTATGTTTATGGCAGCATTATTTACAATACCCAAACTATGGAAACAGCCCAAGTGTCCATCAATAGATGACTGGATAAAGAAGACACGCTGTTGTGTATACATATGGTATATTATTCAGTCGTAAAATAAAAAAGAAAGGGGTGCCTATGTGGCTCAGTCAGTTAAGTGTCTGACTTTGGCTCAGATCATGATCCCATGGTTTGTGAGTTCAAGCCCTGCGTCAGGCTCTGTGCTGACAGCTCAAATCCTGAAACCTGTTTCAGGAGCCTGCTTCAGCCCTCTCTCACTGCCCCTGCTTTCTCTCTCTCTCTCTCTCTCTCTCTCTCTCTCTCTCTCTCTCAAAAATAAATAAAACTTTAAAAAATTGTATAAAAATGAAATCTTACCATTTGCAATGACATGGATAGAGCTAGAGAGTAAAGTGGTAAGTGAAATAAGTCAGTCAGAGAAAGACAAATACCGTATGATTTCACTCATGTGGAATTTAAGAAACAAAACAAATGAGCATAGGAAAAATAAAAGAGACAAACCAAGAAACAGACTCTTAACTACAAAGAACAAACTGATGGTTATCAGAGAGGAAGGGGAGAGAGGAAGGATGGGTCAAATAGGTGATGGGGATTAAGGAGTGCAATTACCATGATAAGCACGATATGTGCTCATCATGTATAGATCTGTATAGAGTAATGTATAGAATTGTGGAATCACTATATTGTACAACCCAAAACCAAAGTAACACTTTGCGTTAACTATACTGGAATTAAAATTAAAAAAAAAAACTTACAAAAAAAACCCTAGTCTATCTTTCACAGGTCACTCCCATCCAAAAAATCTGGTTTCAAGATCCTGTTTAGACTCTATCTTATGAAGACCACATGGTACAGCAGAGAGAGTGCTAGAATATCCAAACTCCTGAATTCTACTTATTACTCAACCACTGAACGTGATGTAAGTCAAGCCTTTTTGTCTCATAATCTAGTATAGAAACTCAATATGTACAATAATGTTTTTAAGGTGTGGTAATGATGGGATATACTTTGTTGCGTTGACACAGCTGAGGGTTTAGCTAAGTTTGTCTGGTCTTGGTCAGTCAGACCATGATGGTTTTACCATCCAGCCACTCTTATGTGCTCTTTTAAACAGTCAGATCATCCCAACAAGTGCCCTCCTTAATGCCCATCACCCATTTTAAGGAGGGCACTTTTTAGGACGAGCCCTGGGTGTTATATGCTAGTGATGAGTCACTAGGTTCTCCTGCTGAAACCAACTACACTGTATGTTAACTAACTTGACTTTAAATAAATAAATATCAGTCCAGTGTCAAAAAAAAGAAACAGTCAGATCATAATCATGACCACAAAAGAGCAATGTGATGTGAAAAACACTTTGTCAGTCATTAAAGAACTTATAGCCATATATCAGATGATCCTCCACAAATCAGTGGGGCTAACAGGACTGATGGGACCATGATCATCTTACAAATGAGGAAACTGAGGCTTATAATAAGAGAACAACTTTTCAGTCAGATTGAAATAGTAATCCTAAGTCTCATATGGTCAGTTTCTTTTGATTCCTTATAGTGCCTGGCATGATACTCTGTGCTTGGCAGAATTGAGCGCCATGTCTTCTTGTCTGGCTCTGCTCTTTTACAGAGGTCTATTAGGACCAGGCCATTGATTTCATCATCCCCCAAAAGGGAAATCAAATGGCCAGGGCCAGTTTCTTATTGAGGAGTGGGGAGGTAATAGCATCTGCCACTTTCTTATTGAGAACTGGGGATGTAATAACATCTGCTACTTGGAAAGACAGTCTGAGATTTGCCAGGGAAATTCAGGTATCACTGAGATGGTGGGAACTCAGGAAACAAGATAGGAATTAATGTCAACTGGAAGGCAATTTTTCCTGAAACAATAAATCTCCTTTCCAGAACTCTGGCCCCAGAGCAGGCTTGCGTTGGGTTTCACATGGAAAGCCGCAAACTGAATGTGACAGTTAGAAGGCTCTCATACATAAAAATTATGAATGAAATTTTGATATAGAAGAGGCTGAATGACAGAGTCTAGAAAATGCCAGTGCATTTAGCAGGGTAGAGAGCAGGGAGAGCAAGTTGGACATATTGGGCTGGAATACGGACCTTTTCACTCACTGGCTTTGTGACTCTCAGAAAGTTGCTTCACAACCATAAACTATTGTTTACTCATCAATATCATGCAATGATTAATTAGAATTAATATATTTTTTAAATTTTTTAATGTTTATTTATTTTTGAGAGAGAGAGCGTGAGTGGGGGAGGGACAGAGAGGGAGACACAGAATCCAAAGCAGGCTCCAGGCTCTGAGCTGTCAGCACAGAGCCCAATGCGGGGCTTGAACCCAGGAACTGTGAGATCATGACCTGAGCTGAATTCCAACGCTTAACCAACTGAGCCACCCAGGTGCCTGTAGAATTAATATTTTCCGTAAAAATGTAAAGCCTGGAAGAAATGTCATGCATGTTTTGGTTAAATTTGGTACTAATTAAGGGTCCCTAGAAGTAATATAGTACCCTACATATTTTTAAGTTGTAATTCAACCACTCATTTCTAATGAGAAGTCCTCCCTGATCCTGCAAGGTAGAATTCAAGATTCCTACTGCTCCTTGCACAGAATTCTAGTCTTGTACTTAGCCACTCTATAATTACCAAATTATGACAATTCTGTGTCTGTTTCATTCACCACTGTCCTCCCAAACCCTGGCACATAGTAGGTACTCTGTAAATGTTAAGTAATAAATTAACAATGTCTCTCCTAATAAACCACAAGCTTTCCAAGAGGAGGGGATAAGTCTCATTCTAGTTTTAATCTTTATGAGAAAAGGGACTTTGCCTCTTTTCTGCCTATTGTTCACTGCTAAAACGGCAGTAACCAGAATAGTTACTGAGATTGAATAAACTGAGTCTGTATCTCCAGTATCCATTCCAGGACCCCAAAAAAGAATGAATGCTCAGTGATTGCTTGTGGAATAAATGAATAAAGAAAGAAAGCATTCTTCTTGAATTGGCCCTGTCACTAAATTAAGTAAAGCTCCATCTGTTTAGGATAACTCGAGAATAGTCATTAATTAGTAGGTAAATCTTGGTAAGAGATGTTATCAGAGCTGCATAATTCTATCCAGATGAAGTCAAATTTTGCATGTTAGAGCTAGAAGGATCTTCAAAGACTAGTCAGTCATCTCATGCTGGCTCAATTCCTTTATAGTCTTTTCTCAAACTTGAGGGCTTTTAGTTTTGTTTCCATAATGCTAAGAGCATTGGGAAGCCATTAAAGTATTTTAAGCAGCCTTACATTTTTCAAAGATCAGTAACAAGGTTACTGCAGTAGCCCAATGAGAAATAATGGTAACTTGAACTGTGGGTGGCAGTGTAGATAATGAAGAGCACACATATTCAAGAGATATTTCGGAGGCAAAATAAACAAATAATGGTGATGAATTATATATGGGGGTAACAGAAAGAAGTGGTTAGGAATGCCAGTGACATTTCTCTACTTTTGTCTCCTGACTGAAACTACTTTTAAAACAGTAGCCCTATTTAATTTGTTTTGGTACTGTCGGTGCCTCACATTGAGCCTGGAACATACTAGATACTTGGTGAAAATTTGCTGAAAGAATGAACAAATCATTACTTAGCAGGCAGAGAAGAGAGGGAACAATATTGGGAGATCAATACCAGCAAGGAGAGGCCATTGAGCCTATAAATACTAAACTGGAGTTTATGGGAAGGGCTGGCAGGAATAAGGCAGTTTTTGATAGGCTATCAGAAGAAGAGCTAAGGCCTAGCGAAACAGCCAGAATTGGGGTATAAGGCAGTATCTCTGTCTTAGGAAAGGGACAGATGAAGTAGTTATGAGTTACGATGGAAGCCAATAAAGCAGTTATGTCTTAAGGCTCTGGGCCAGTCTGCATGGGTTCTAACCTTGATTCTGCCTTTTCAAGCTATATGACCTTCTCTGGGCAGTTACTTAACACCTTTAAATTTCAGTTTCCTTATATGTAAGTGAGGATAATAACAGTACCAATCTCATATGGTTGTTATTAGAATTAAATGATATAAGGCACTTATCAAAGACTATCAAAATGTCCTAACCCTCAGTAAAGATTACCTATCAACCAATAAATAAGGTCCAGACAAGAAGGAAAAATGACAATAATAAAAAACAACTGTCATTTATTTAATACCTGTTTTCAACAACCATTTCAAAGATGAAAGACTGAGACTCAGAGAGGTTAATAAACTTACAGGTAGGAGGTAAAAAAATCAAAACTAGGTCTGTCTGAAATTCAAGGTTCATGCTATACTGTTAAATATACTGAGTTATTTGAATTGGGGTTCCTTTTAGCCCCTGACCAACCATGGGCTTGATATATCCAGTGCTAAAGATACTGACCCAACAGATAGGGATAAAATTTCCCAGGTCAAAGTACTGAGGCTTGTCAAGGGGAGTTCTATCAAGGAGCCAGATAGAACCTGGTTCCCTACACAGAGGCACCCTACATCCACACAGTCCATGAACCAACAGCAGCGTGAGCCACATACATGGGGCATGCACTCCATAATTCATTCTGGAAAATGGATAATTATAGGAGGTTGTCAGATTCAATAGGCAAATGCTGCAGAAATAAAAACAACAAATTATGTGAGAGCTGATATTTGTTCAGGCAGACATCTGTCTTCTGTTAGAGGATTTAGGGATGTTTTTCAACACAAGTTTTAAAATATGGCTTGGAAAAACCTCTCCTCAGCATGGTCTGCAGGGTAGAGCCAAATTCCTGCTTTCACTGGGTCTTCTCACATTGACAGAGGGCAGATCCGCACAGCTATTAGACAGAGAGGATCAAGAGGCATATTTAGGCTGATAGCCCTTCCTTCCAGACAAACCAAGCTGTCCTTCTCCTCAGAATGCACTTTCCACTCCTGTAAGACCATGATCCACACCACCTCCACTTGTGCCCAACTCATTCCCACCTCCAACAGCTTTGCACACTCTGTCCCTACGAATGTCCTCCTCCTTCATTCTTGCCTCTCCAAACTCTTCAAACTCCAAGATTCTTCAGAAAACCTTCCTCAAATGCTCTATCCCACACTGCTCCCCAGCCCACCCCCCAACCTGAGATCCAACAAATACATGACATCTGAGCTGTGTGATCTAGAACTTGATTACCCATCACCACTTTGGAGTAAGAGAAAAGAACAGTACATTCCATCACAGGAATGGATCCTCAACCACTTCCTGCTATTCTCTGGTTATGGGTACTTGCATAAGGCATAAATATCTCTCTGAGCCTCAGTTACCTCCTCTGCAAAATGGAAATACTCATGCTACTCAGAGGGCTATTGCATAGGTTAAATGAGATAATGCATTTAAAGCAGCACTCAAGATACACTTTTCAGGTTGAGTCTGCTGTGCAGGGGGCCATCTACCGACTTCATCTATGTGTGTCTTACACATACCTGGGAGCAGGAATTATGCTCCTTTCCTCCCTTGCTCAGAATAACAATCTGCCTAGTTGCATTCTCTCTTTTTTTTTCTTTGTATTTCCACACGCAAAGTAAGCCAATCAGAAGCTTGAGACCACTGAGGGCCCTGAGTCAGTGCCATAATGAATTTGGTCTTGCCTGTTTTGTTCAATGGGATTTCTAAGGAGGCAAGGGAGAGAACTGCACAAAAGATAAGGAATAACAGAAGACATGATCCTCTAGGGGGATCCACAAATTTAAATCAAAAAGTAGGCTGAGGTAGCAAGATCTAGGCAGTGGTTCTTTTTTTTTTTTAACATTTATTTATTTTTGAGACAGAGAGAGACAGAGCATGAACGGGGGAGGGGCAGAGAGAGAGAGAGACACAGAATCGGAAGCAGGCTCCAGGCTCTGAGCCATCAGCCCAGAGCCTGACTCGGGGCTCAAACTCATGGACCGCGAGATCATGACCTGAGCTGAAGTCAAACGCTTAACCGACTGAGCCACCCAGGTACCCCTAGGCAGTGGTTCTTAATATCAGGTGACTCCCAGAGGCTGGGGCATAAGGCTACCTATCCCAAATAGCTACATCAAAAGGGATGAGACTATGAGAATAGTCCAAAAACCTTCAACAGATTAGACCAATTCATAAGGAATTACTGGAATCCTAGTAAGTGAGACAGGGGCAAAAGGCTAGGTGAACAATGACCGTACTCAGAAATGAATCCTGAAAACCAGCAGGAAATGATACTAGATTGCAGAGCTCCAGGTAGAGTGAATCCTTTCTCTTCAAGGTTCCCTTTGTACTTTGTTTCTACTATAAAATTATAAACTAAAAATCCTACCACTGACAGGCTAGGTACCTTGTACTTACCACAGCATAAATGCTTGAGCCAGGTACCCCTGCTCTGCCACTTGATAACAATCTGGTCTTGTTCAGTCATTTAACTTGTTTGGATGTCAATTTCCTCATCTGTTTAATGGGGCTAATAATAGGCCTTGCCTTGGTTATTTGAATTGACATTGGAAGCTTGACAGGAAATTGTAGATGTGAAAGTGATAGTAAACTGTGAAGCATTAGAAAGATTATTTTTATTTACGATATCTCATCTTTCAAAGGAAGCTATAAATCCCAGCAGGTACAAGCTGTTCTTTATTCATCATTTGATCCTTATATCCTAGGGGCATAATGAGGGTACCATTATTAACTGAGCCGCCCTTATGTCCAGCACTATGCTAGGCACTTTACATGCTCATAATTTTATTTGATTTTCCTTTTTCTCTCTAGACCTGGCTGCCTCCTAAGAAATCACAGACACTCGGTAAATATTTCTGGAATGAAATGCTACAGTTCCACTTCTCACACTTTTGGGTTTGAATGATACAGTTAGAGAATAAAAGTGGTATGATATGAACATAATTCTGCTAATGAGTGACAAAATGGCAGTAACCATAAAGGAGGCAGGGGGTACTGATTTTCTTTCTAAACATAATCTCATCATCTGTTCTACTGAAAAACATTAAATTCCTGATCTTAAGCCTGATCAAATGTAGAGGGTGGTTCTCTTGCCTCAGGAAGCCTCCTGGCCACAAGGTGATGTTTTACTAATATCCATGTTCAATCCTAAGGATTACATATAAATTTAGAAATCCATCTGTATGTCAGAGGGGATTTGGGAGAGACTGTACTTTGCTTACCATATGTGTATATGTAAAACTGACCTCTGTTTGCAATTGCATACAAATTAGAGAACCAGAAAAGGTTCTGCTTCCTTCTAGCTCTATTTGAGAGTCTTTGATGTTGACTTCACTGGCCTGGCCATTTTAAATTCCTCCTCCATGTCAGCACATAGTCACAGCTACAGCAGCCAATTGGTCTCTTCACTGCCCATAAGTATGCCATGCACACGCTGAGAACTCCTAACTGGACTGTCTACTTCTATTTGGCCTCTCACAATCCATTCTCCTTATAGTCGCAAATGTGTATTTCTAATAGTCAAAAACAGTCATGTTCCCCTCTCCCGTTCCATAGCTCCCCATCATCTATGGAATAAAAGCTAAACTCCTCAGTACTTTAAGTTGTCCTTCCTCTTTCCTACCCCTTTCCCATATTGACAATATATTCATGCCTACCTATACAAAGTCACATGTCCCACTTTTATTTACAAACTTAAACAGTTTTCTGAACTTTACTTGGTTTTTCTCATCTTCAGACTTTATGTAACTGGTAAATACACTGTTCCTTTCCATGCCTAGATAGTTCCTGTGCTTCTGCAAGAGTTAGCTCAAACACTGTCATCCCAAGGAAGTGACCTGACCTCTTGTTCTGTAATCCCAACCCACCTCCTCCAGGGCTGAGTTACTCCTCCTCCTCAGTAACTCTAAGAGCCCCATCACCATATCATGGCATTTCCCACTCCATTTGGTAGACCCTTGGTTTTTGACAGGTCTGACATGCACAAAATCCCAAGATTAAAAATATAGACTACCTAGCTGAACTCCATTACAGACAGAGAAAGTGAGATCTAGGTGCACCTGGATGTCTCAGTCAGTTAAGTGTCCAACTTTGGCTCAGGTCATGTTTGCATGTTTTGGGAGTTCAAGCTCCATATTGGGCTCTGTACTGACAGCTCAGAGCCTGGGCCTGCTTCAGATTCTCTGTCTCCCTCTCTCTCTGCCCCTCCCCTGCACGTGTGCTCTCTCTCTCTCTCTCAAAAATAAATATTTTTTAAAAATTAAAAATAAAGTGAGATCCAGTAAGGTGAAGTGCCTTGCTCAAAGTCTGGGACTGAAACCCAAAACTTTTGATTCTTAGCAATTACTCCAAATACCAAAAACAAAGAAAATAATAAAATAAACTAATAAGTACAAAATTTCACTCGTTCTTTCACACACACTGCCCCCCTGATACACTTCTCTTAATCATTTGCTCGTGTCACTGTTCTACAGAAGGAGACTGAGTTTCTCAGAGTCCAAGGTCCCCAAGCTAAGTGAGGGCAGAGTTGGGATTCCATAGACATCTCTTGTCTCCAGGTACAGTGCTCCTTCATCACTCAGCACACGTGTCCTCACTCAAACCACTCAAGATTGTTCTAACTAATGTAGGAAGAATAATGCAAGAAATCGAGTTCCACCAAATATAATCTACATGGGCAAAATGATTCTGTACTCAGTATACTGACTATGTGTCACTAAGTGGAGAGCTGAACAGAAATGAGGAAAAGTAGCATCAGTAGATGAGATCTGTGTTTGCAAAAGCACTATCACCCCTGTTCCCACAGATATGTATGCAAATGTGATGACATAGAGGTTGCTGGAAACCATGATGCTAATTAGAGCAAAGATGTCTCTTCCTAGACAAAGTCAGATGTCATTTGTGTCCTCTAAGAATGACTTTTGACCTTCTATGATAGGTTTCTGTAAAAGCTTCATTTAAATGTCAGTATTTCAATAAAATTACCTCACATTTGTGCAGTATAGAGAATAAGAACATAGGTTTTTGCAAAGTCAGACAGAAGAGGCTCTGACACTTTCCGCTTGCCACTTACTAAATGTGTGGCCTTAGCTTCTGTAAGCCTTAGTGTCCTCAGTTAAAAGATGAAGATAATGTCTTTTAAAACTGTCATGTGATTGAAATGTGATGTTGGAGATAAAGTACCTGGCACAGGACACAATACATGATGGATCTCTTCCCTTTATTTTCTTCTGCTAACTACAATGTTCCTCCCAGGGTTTTCATATGTATTTAATCCTCACAAGAATCCTGTAAGTCAAACAGGACAGATACTGTTTTCCCATTTTACTGAATCTCAGGAACTGTATATGATTTGCCTAGAGGCCTCCAGTTAATAATTACGTGAACTGGCAACTAAACCCAGATTTTCCTAGTTCACACTGAGTTCCATTTATTCATTCAACAAATATTCACATACAGGCTCTGTGGATATGAGCCTGTAGGCCACTGAGTAAGACAGACCAAATCTCTGTCCCTGTAGAAATTCCTTTTGACGTAACAGACTCTACAAAAAAGGGCATAGGAAATAGCCACAGAAGGCAGAGATGCCTTGTCACAGACACTACAGGCAAGCCAGCTACAAGCGAAGCATCACAGCTCTTGTGTTAGTCCCCTGGTTGCTAAAGAGGAATCCCTAAAAGTCTGGCTGGAGGTAGTACCACTTGTCCAAAGTTAATGATATGTCAAAAGGCCAGTTACATGTCACAATACAGCAAACCCTCATTCCCCTTCACCACCCTTGGAACAGGCTATGATGTTACTTTAGAAATGTTTCAATGTGTCTATAGAGCTATTTTAGCATTCTCTTAGTTATACCAATCAACACTTCAAAACAAGAGAAACTTGGACATATGTTCTTCCTGATCATGCCTCACATTGAACTAAAACAGTCTTAACACATTAAAAACACGAAGGAAGTTCTTGCTACTTCCCCCTCACACCTCCCTGCCTCATGACCCAGTTTAGGGACTGATTTTACTTGGCTTATGCAATGCCCTGCCTAGTTCCCTGCCCTCCCATCTCTTCCCTCCCTAAAACTTGGGTTTCTTGACTCAATTTTATTCTTGCAAGTATTTAAGGATCCTTCCTGCAGCAGTTCAGGAATATCAGTATCAAATCAGTTGCATCTGGCTCTAAGTCTCAACTCCAGGCAATGCCAAGTGACTAGTCAATTAAAAATGAGCTGTGGCCCCTCTAGCCCTATTTCCTGGCACTTTCTCTGTGATATCACAAGCTTTCCCCATGCATTCCTGCCTCCACTCAGGGCCTCAGCTTTCCCCTCCATTCCTGGCCTTGGAACTAGAGTGCCCCTTTGCTCCATACCCATGGCCTGTCACAATCTGGACACAAGTAGCCCTTCTAGTCTTTTATTTATTTTTTAATGTTTATTTATTTTCGGAGAGAGAGACAGAGAGTGAGCAGGGGAGGGGCAGAGAGAAAGAGAGAGACACACACACACAGAATCCAAAATAGGCTCCAGGCTCCAAGCTGTCAGCACAGAGCCCAACGCAGGGCTCGAACCCACAAACCACGGGATCATAGCCCGAGCCAAAGTTGGACGCTTAACCAACTGAGTCACCCCAGTAGCCCTTCTCGTCTTATTCCCTCCTCCATTCTTCATAAAAGCCTTGGAATTAGCCAAGGTGATGAGCCAATGTTCCCTAACACCCTCTGCCCCTGTCGCTCTGCAATACATACTTATTTCTTCATACCTACATTTATACTTCCCTCTACCTGGAATAATTGCATCTAGCCTTTGTCTTCAGAACTCTTAATACATTCATTCTTCAAGGCTAAACTAAAATAAGGACACTGTACAAACAAAGCAGAAAAACTGCCCAATGTGGTCAAAAGAATATAAGCTTTTAGTAATGTAATCATTCCTGCCCCTAGTCTGGAAAACTCAGTGAACATTTCTAAGCCTTGGCTACCTCATCTGTAAAATGATCATAATAATACCAATCCCACATAGATAATAATAGCAAGTCTGGCACAAGGCAGGTGCTCAGTAAATGACAGCTATAATAATTATAAGAGGGTATGTACACAAACAACTGTCAAAGAACTTAGAATATGATTCAATTTTCCTGAAGGAAGAAAACTGGCATCTACTTGTCAAGTTATAGAAGTCTCCTGGTAGAGTAAAGCATTTGAATTTGGCTTTGAAAAATTGTTAGAATATCAACATATAAAGACAATAGAAAAGCATTCAAGGAAGAAATAATGGCATAAGTAAAAGCGTGCAAATGAGAAAACATGGTGAATAATTGGATGGCCAAATCGCACATAATGAAGCAGGAGGAGAGGAAGAATAGTCAAGCTGTATTACTAAGAATGATTTTTCTGGAGACTCAAACTATGTCATGTATATGGACAAATGACTTAAGTGAATCTTTACACAAATTTTAACATCATCAGAAAACTTGGAAAACATACAAACACTTCTCTGGCATGAGTCCACGAGAAGGTTCCAGTGAGAACAATTTGGCTTTTGCCAGCATTCATGAAAGGTGTGAATAAGATTCAGAAATTTTAGTAGAAAGGGAATACTCAAAACACCTTTTTTATTTTTTCTTTTCTTTCTTTTTCTTTCTTTCTTTCTTTCTTTCTTTCTTTCTTTCTTTCTTTCTTTCTTTCTTTCTTTCTTTCTTTATTGTTGTTGTTAAGACACAGCAGCCTTTTTGGGCTTTATTAGAAAATTCTCGTGCCAGCTGTCTCTTTTCTCTGACTCACATTCACACAATATGCCTCTCTCTTGTTTCTCGTCAGCACTGCACTCAGAGACTAATGAGTTTTCGGGAATAGAAAACCCAGTGGAATATTAAAATTGGAAAGAGGAGCTCATTGAGTTAATTTCGCCGAAGTGCATCACAACATACTGCAGTGTTTTAAGAATGAATATTCAAATAGGAATTCGGTCATGGGAAAATTAATTAAGGAAAATGTTATTGCTAATATTGCCTTTTATGCATATACATATACAGAGACACACAACCATTTATTGGCTCCAGTGTTAACAATAATAAAAGTTAAACATTTATGAAAGTCAAACATTCAAGACCTCTTGCTCAGTTGGTGTTAAAATTTTTTAAATTAAAAAAATTAACTATAATTCCAAAAAGCTGTTTCTAAAAGGCAAATTCCATCATGATACTCCTTTGCTTAAACGTCTTTAATAAATCCAAAACATCCTTCAGAACAAAGTAAAAATCTTCAGGGCCACAGTATGGCTTCACTGTGTGGCTTACACCTGTTTCATCTCATTTAATCTATTTATATTCTTTCAAATATGTTGTGTTCTTACAAATCTCCCCATCCTTGCACACATTGTTAATTCTGTGTGTAATATTCTTTGACCATTTTCAGATGCAGTTCAGTGTCACTTTCTCCTCTCTCTGCTAAAGAAAAGGGCCCTCCTGGGTGTCCCCATATCACACTGGACTCCGTGCTAGTTAACAGTAACACTGTTCTTCTACAAAATGCTAAAGACCATGCCAAGCAATTGCATATTTTATTGTCATAGTCTGTTTACTTGGCTGCTCATCTACTAGACAATACATTTACTGATTGATTAAACAAATATTCAGCACTAGGATTCAATGGTGAATAAAAATACAATCCCAGACTTCAGACAGGTTATAGTCTAATTATACAGATAATCATTAAAGTTCCTTTGAATAATAAACTCTACTTCCTAACACCTGAATATTTTGTGAATGGACAAGTAAAAAAGTGGATGAGTATGGTATTCTATAATATGGAATTTGAGCAGAGCAGCACATTGATCATGGGAAACATGAAATTAAAAAACAATCTGATGTATCAGTAAGAAAACGGAATTTTGAACCAAAATATTGATATTTGAATCACAGTCTCTGGACTTACTAAATGTGTGACTTTGAAGAAGCCTCTTAACCTCTTTGAGTTTTAACTAATTAATAAAATACTAACACCTGTTGCCTTTTAAAGTTCCAAGTTTTCATGACTGTCTTCAAACCCAAGGAAAAGCATCACAAAAAACACATTCCCAGGGAAATAGCTTTTAGAGACAAATCTAATCAATTGACAGTTGCTTTTTGAAGCATTATGTTGAGAAGGATTCTGATAATGAGTCTAGATTCATTTCTTCTTAGGAAGAAACACTAAGATCATAAACACTTAGCAATGTCTGCCCGTAAGGGCACAGGACAGTGGTTATGTATATAGCCAAGTATTTGCTACCCCATAGTTAGTGGGTATCCATAGAAAGCTCTTAATGAGATGAATGATATAATCTGGACACAGTATGGGATGGAATGGGGTGGAATGGAATGGAACAGAACAGAGAGTAGAACCACAGACTGGCTAACTGACCATCAGAGGGAATCTACCTTTTCACACAGCTCTCTTATGCTACTTAAAGTAATCTGCCTTCTCCTATAGTTGTCTAGGAATGTTTTATTTTTCTTGTAGACTATGAATGCCTTGTTCTTGACCCCTAGGATAGAACTGGTAATGTTTATTGGATGAATAAGTGAATGAATAAATGAATGAAAGAGTGAATACATATATAGCTCTTTTGCTTTCTCTGTATGATCTTGGAAAGATCCTCAATGTAATATATCAAACTATAGTTTGATTCAAGAATTTATAGAGCATCTTCATTAGCTATTGATCCTTACCACAATCCAGAGAGGTAGACAATGGTATGACTACTTTAAATTTTTTTTTCAACGTTTATTTATTTTGGGGACAGAGAGAGACAGATTTATTTTGGGGACAGAGAGAGACAGAGCATGAACGGGGGAGGGGCAGAGAGAGGGAGACACAGAATCGGAAACAGGCTCCAGGCTCTGAGCCATCAGCCCAGAGCCCGACGCGGGGCTCGAACTCACGGACCGCGAGATCGTGACCTGGCTGAAGTCGGACGCTTAACCGACTGCGCCACCCAGGCGCCCCAGGTATGACTGTTTTAAACATGAGGAAGCTGAGGCTCCAAGATTAATTGGCCTCTTGTTTGTTGTTATTTTTTTTAATTTATATTTTATTCTTTTTTATGAGGCTTCTTTTGCATTTATCCTATTTGTTCATCAGTTTCCTTATAAGTGAAAAAAACAGAACATAAATCTTGATTTGCTTACCTCACTGGTTTGTAGTAAGGTTCAAACCACTGTAAACTAAAGAGTACTGTTTGCATATAAGGCGGGATCTTGATAATACTTTGCTTGTTGGGAACGTTGTATTTTTTAGCTTATTTCATTCTCACAAAAACCTAAAAAGGTGGGTTTTGATATCCAAATTTTATCGATGAGGAAACTAAGTCTCAAGCCCAAGGTCCCTGAACTATCAAGGAGTAAAACTACTATGTGTCTCTAAAACCCATACTGTTTCTTCTAAAACATATGACTTTTCCTTTAGCAGGACACTTCTGTTACAATAATGCATTCTTTGTTTTTATTTTCCTCCAAAGACTAAAGATACTAGCTGTGGCACATGACATGTGACAACACAATTTGCTTTAAGAGAGACAGGTTGCTAGCATGAATGAGGTTCTTCACAGAACTGCACAAACCTGGAGGGGAGGAATGGCCAGAGGCAACTGGGCATGTATACCAGGGATCAGGAAGGTAGGTTCTTCTGGACCAATATGGCTGGGGCTGGGCCTGCCCTAGGATCTGAGGTTGCACAGAGTTTCCAAAATAAGGAGGGTATACAAGAGCCCTGTGAAATCCCACCTATTGAAATGCAGGTCTTACAAAATAATCCATGGCTCCCTTGTCTCCGCAGGGCCTGCAACTCTGGGCTTTGTTCCTGGGCCCACAGATGAGCCTTTTATTCTATCATCTATACAGGAAAATTATGGTTCCCTGAGGGGAAAAGTCTTGAGTCTGAGCTTGACTTTTTATCAATCATGTTAATTTAGAAATAAGCTATTGCTTTGACTTTGCATTCATCAGAGTCAAGGGTGGATTGTGTTCCTTTGGTCCCCTTTGTCCTTAATTAACAGTCATTGAATACCCATATTAATTAGTGGGGCCGAGAGATATTTTGCCTTCACCATAGTGGATAATTAAAAGTCCCATTAATAAAATAGCTGCATTCATAATTTCTATAAATATATTATGAAATAATAAACATGATTATAAGGTAGCTACCATTCCTCTCCTAGTCTCCCTTCACTGTTGTCTATTTCTAAAATCTTAGAATTGAATAGGGAAAGACAAACTAGCAAAGGTTGCAAGTGGTAACCTTGGATCTGATCACTTAGGGCGTGTAATTAACAGGATAAATCAGACAAAGACTTCTTGACAAGAGAGGAAGAGATTCACCTGAACTAGAAATGCGATATGGTCTTATAAACCTGGAAGTCCAGGCTCTTTGGATTTTAATTTCAAGTAAAAGTACAAGCTTAATTCTTAATTGGACTGTAAATATCTATCCTGAGTTTTATTGGATGCTCTGACATTTTTGGCTCAACTCAATGTAGCAAATATTGTTAAGTATACAAAGTGTATTGAGCACAGTGCATGAGAAATACAGAGATTGATTAGAAAAGGTGTCTCCTCTCAAAGAGTTTGCTATCTAGTGGAATGGAAAGTCCTTTAAAAAACCAAGATGCAGGGGTGCCTGGGTGGCCCAGTTGGTTCAGTATCAGACTTTGGTTCAGGTCATGGTCTCACTGTTGGTGGGTTCGAGCCCCGAGTTGGGCTCTGTGCTGACAGCTTGGAGCCTGGAGCCTGCTTGGGATTCTGTGTTTCCTTCTCTCTCTGCCCCTCCTCCACTCACCCGGTCTCTCTACCTCTCAAAAATAAATAAACATAAAGCAAAAAAAAATTTTTAAAACCCAAGATACAATGAGGATCCTACTTGTTAATAGAAGGAACAAGTCTCTACTTATAAAACATTCTCTAAATCAATGTCCCACTCCCTAATAGACTAGGCTGGGCTTTTCTTTTAGATACTCCCACAACACCCCTGCACTTCTCCAATCATATCATTTACCACATGATTCTAGTTTAATCCATAATGAAGGAAAGCTACATTATAACAGCATCTAAGTTTTTTTCTTTGTTTAGTATTCTCAATGCTGGTATATCATAGGCACTTAAATATCTATTGAATGAGTAAATGAAAGGGCATTTTAACATTAGCCAACCATCCTAATGATTATAACTATATACAGAACTAAACCTCTAGAGGTCACCACTTTTCACAAAGATTCTCTTATTTAATATTCACAACAGTCCTTGTTCTACTTATTGAAAAAAAGAGAGACAGAGAGATGCAAAAATGATAATTTGGGAAGGTGACGGCACCACCCAGAGTGGGTGACTCAAAACCTACTGGTCTTCCCACTATAACATGCCTCTGTTCTGTTCCCTACCTAAAGTTCATCCTCTGTTCAAGGGTTTACCTGGGCTCCAACCACAAAAGATCCTTCTTCTCAGAATTCCTATATGAAGTTCAACACTCAGAGAGCTCGTATTTCCCAGGTTGACATGTGCTCCTTTTTTGTCCCTGTTGGATTTGAATCCTCAAACTCTCTCCTGCTGCTGCTTGAAGACAGCTTTCTGATTCTGTCCTTACTCCCCAGCATCCTTTTGCACTTATAGGACCCCTAGTAGCCTTCATGATCACTCAATATAAAGTTTCTCAAGCATTCTGGATCAGTTACTCCTCCAGGCTTCAAGTCTTATATTGCCTTGTCTTCCTCACAGGTGTAACATATTACCTTTCATTTGCAATGTCCTACCTGCAAAATCCCTCCTTGTTGAAATTCTATCCCCTCAGGACCCTACACTGCAGTCTCCCTTTCTTCACCTTTCATTTGCATTTTATCCCCCAGCAGAAGGGTTTCTACCACTGAAATTGTTCTCATTGATTTTCCCTGATAGCCTAGTTCAAGGGTTCTTCAAATGTCCTTGTTCTATTTTATTTCTCTGCATCATTCCAAATGGTGGTTGCCTGGGATCTGACCTGGGGATGGTGGAAAGGAGTGGTGTGGAGAGAGGGAAAAATTCCCTGTCTCAGTTGTGATCATGGTTTCAGGGGTGTACACTATGTCCAAATAACCTGTCAAAATTTCTCACTTTAAATATGTGCAATTTATTGTATAACAATTGTACCTCAGTAGAGATGTCTTCAAAAGGTTTTTTTATGCCAGTTTTTTTTCTTTCTTTTTTTTTTCTAAAAACTCAGTTGGCAAAGTAGTCTCTCCTGTTTTTCTTTCTACTTATCTGACCATTTTTAAGTTTCCTGTTCTACACGGGGATGAATCCAGTTCTAGGCTTTTGGCTTGGGCTGTTTGCCTTTTACTATCATAAGAGATTGAGCCTGTCAACCTGTCTCTGAGGTGGAATCCAAACAACTAGTCAGAGAGGTGCCTGCACACCAAAGATATGCTTGCACACCAACTTGCACAATGTACTTGGTATAGGTTTATAAAATTAACATTGCTTAAGTGCACATGAAAGAAAGCCAGTGTGTCACTCTCAATGTCATTAACATCATATTTGTCTTCCACCTCTGCATCCTTCTTTACTTTATCATGGTCAGTATCATCATCACTACATTTATTAAGTACTTAATATATGCCAGGACCTATGCTAAACATCTAGCGTGTCATTTAATCCTCACAACTACTAAAGGTGCTATTGTTATGCCCATTCTGCAGATGAGGAAATGAATTCACAGACAAGTTATACAACTTACAAGAGCTAATACTGACAGAATCCAGAGATGAGCCATAGTTACTTAACTTCAAAGATCTTTTAATCACAACACGGTATTATACTTTTGTCTCTCTGCTTTGCTTCTCCATAGAAAGTATCTGAAGATCCCAAACTAAGAGAACCTATGAAAATAGAGGGGAGGTGGGAAACATCTCTCCAGCTGCTAAAAAGCCTCAGGATTACTGAAAGGGGCATCAAAAAGCACTTTATTTGGCTTTCCCCTTAATACAGAATACCCCTGTTTAGAATCTGTGCCTATATTTTTAGTGACAGGAAGCTCATGCCACCTGTCGAGACAGCCTTCATTGCTGCACAGTTCCCATTTTTGTCCCATATGAAATCAGAATCTACTTCCTATATTTCTACCCACGAGTCTAGTTCTGTTGACACCTGGTCTCCTGGCACCTTGACAGGCTTTTAGAATTCTTAAGTCTCCCCTAAAACTTATCTCTAGACTAACTAGTCCTGTCCTCCTTGGTTAACATTTAACCATAACTTGAAGACAGCTTAAGGAGAGAAGTGCCCTCTTTCCTTCAGAATCTGTACTAAACACTCCCTCATTCAGTGTTCCAGTCAGGTAATTAGTCTTTGCCTTGGTCCTAGTCCCTTCCCTTTTTTTTTTTTTTTTTTTTTTTGTCATGAACATTTATCTCTCTGCCTGCTGTCCTGGCCCCTTCTTAGAGTTTCATCCCTGTCCCATAGCCACAATATGAGGGCAGGTGTGGCTCCTTGATGCCAGAGGGCAAAAGTGGATAGTCTCTGATAAAGCTCTAAGACAGCAGATGTCCTAGAAGATTTCAGAAGAGATATCTGGCCATCTCTGCAGCTCCTATGTATTCAGGATTCTTTTACTCTGGTCAAAGGCACTGAAACAAGGTGCAAAGAGTGCTGCCCTATATCCCCCCAGCCTTCTTCCTTGGCCTTGTTCACTACTTAATTTCTGTGGGTACAGTCTTCTCAGGGCCCCATTCTCCTCCTCTCCACATCACCCAACTCCCATCCCCATCCCCTGCCCCAAGCTCATTTCAAGCATAGTCCCTTAGACAACAGGGCTCTACATTAAATATGTCTGACAGACCCACCATCTCCATTCTCATCTCCACCATCTCTTTCAAACATTTACTTCCTCTTCATTCCCTGCTGGATCTGGAAGCACACTGGACCAGCTATACTTCTTGGTCCTGCTTCTCATGTTAACTTTATGCTCACTCCTTCTCCTAAACTTGACCTTCAAATACTGCCACACACAATGAATTAAGGAATTCATTATACTTCCTTGCTGAGCTATATTCTAACAAAATATTAATAGTGCCTTACATATTAGTATAATATATAACCAAGGAATTTGCAAGTCCAAAAGGTTGAAGTGATTTGTCCAAGGTTACATAGTTTAAAAGTGACATTGTTGGGATTTGAACTTTTGACGGATCAAAAAAGCTTTAAGATATTTTACTATCCTGGTTATGTTCCCTTTTGTCAAAGTCCTTTTAATGTCCCATGCTCAGACCTGAATAAACCTTAACTAATTTTTTGGAATGTATATGACTTTACTGAAGTGCAGAAACATCTGTGCCAAACAAATAAGAAATTAATTCCTCAATTTTATTCAAAATGCAATGACATTTCATGCCAGGTCTTTAAAAAATAAAATCAAAATGGAATTTAAGAGGCCATTATGCTTCCTCATGAAGGAAATTCATTTAAAATTTTAGGTATAAAGTTGAATCTAACTTTAGAACCCTGTTTAATTAAGTAATCTTTCATACCTTCTATTGAGGATTTGCTCTCCCTCCTGCCTTCCCTAAAGGATTGAATAGACTTGGTAAATTTAATTTTGATAAGTTTCCTGAAAATTTCCTGTATTCCCAGTTGGAAGGAGGATACAGGATGGAGGGGATAGAGGTAGGAGGTGTGCAAAATCCCATGTTATTAAAACCAGTGAGTGGGGGAGGGGCGCCTGGGTGGCTCAGTCGGTTAAACGTCCGACTTTGGCTCAGGTCCTGATCTTACAGTTCATGAGTTTGTGCCCCATATCAGGCTCTGTGCCAACAGCTCAGAGCCTGGAACCTGCTTTGGATTCTGTGTCTCCCTCTCTCTCTCTGCCCCTCCCCCACTCGAACTCTGTCTCTCTCTCAAAAAATAAACAATAAAAAAAAACACAATGAGTGGGGAAAAGATACAGTGAGTGAGTATTCACTCTAGTGACAATAAAGGGAAGAGTACAGTGGTAACTTAATTCTTCCCAGAAATGCTATCCATAAAGGGATCTCTCAATATTAAAAGTCAATGGATTGAGTAGATTGCTAATCTACAACTACATTTGTGTAGATGGAACATAGTGTGAATGAGAGTTGCCTTTAAAAAAATCCATTGCTAAAATATAAAACGCATCTGAGATGTTCAACAGCAATATAACAATATAGATGGAATCAAAAAAGTCATTAATTCATTGTTGTAAACACATTATAAAACTATATGCCCACTGTTGGTGCAAGTGCAAACTGGTACAGCCACTGTAGAAGACAGTACGGAGTTTCCTCAAAAAGCTAAAAATAGAACTATCCTATGATACAGTACTCATACATATATATAATATTATGATAAATACATATACACAGTGGAATATTATTCAGTCATAAGAAAGAATGTAAGTTTTCCATTTGCAATGACATGGATGGAGCTAGAGAGTATAAAGCTAAGTGAAAGAAGTCAGTCAGAAAAAAAAAATACCATAATATTTCACTTATATGTGGAATTTAAGAAACAAAACAAGTGAGCAAGGGAAAAAGAGAGAAACAGCCAGTTAGCCAGACAAAACAAGAAGTAGACTCTTAACTGTAGAGAACAAACTGACAGTTACCAGAGGGGAGGTAGGGAAGGGGATGAGTTAAATATGTTATGGGGATTAAGGAGTGTACCTGTGGTGATTTGCACTGGGTAATGTATGGAATTGCTGAATCACTGTATTGTACACCTGAAACTAATGTAACACTGCAAGTTAACTATACTGGAATTAAAATTTTAAAGTTAAAAAAAACCTATATGCCCATATGGGATCTCAAAGGACTCCAAACAGTCAAAACAATATTGAGAAAGAACAACAGAGCTGGAGGCCTCACAGTTCCTGATTTCAAAACACATAATAAAGCCAGATTAATCAAAACAGAATGGTACTCGCATAAAAACAGATCATAGACCAAAGGAATAGAATAGAGAGCCCAGACATAAACCCTCAGGTATATAGTTAAATATTCTTTCACAAAGGTGGCAAGTCCACCTCTCATGCTAAGAGGATAGTCTCTACAGCGAATGATGCTGGGAAGAGGATAGTCTCTACAGCAAATGATGCTAGACATCCACATGCCAAAGAATGAAGATGGACTCTTATCTTACACCATATGCAAAAATTAACTTAAAATAGATTAAAGATCTAAACATAAGGCATGCAACTATAAAAGTCCTAGAAGAAAACATAGGGAAAAAGCCTCCTGACTTTGGAATTACCAATTATTTCTTGGAAAGACACCAAAAGCACAAGCCAAGAAAGCAAAAATAGACAATGAGGCTATATCAACTACATCCTACTTCTCCACATAGGAAAAGAAACAATGAACATAGTGAAAAGGCAACCTGTGGAATAAACAAAAAATTGTAAAAAAATATATCAATAAGGGATTAATATCCAGAATATATAAAGAACTCCTACAACTCAATAACAAAATAAAGTGAAAAATAAATAACCCAATTAAAAAAATGGGGCAAAGGACTTGAATAAACACTTCTCCAAAGAAGACATAAAAATGGCCAACAAGCATATGAAAAGATGTTCAACATCACTAATCATGAGAGAAATGCAAAGCAAAACCACCAAGAGATATCACCTCACATATATTAGATGACCACTATCAAACACACACACACACACACACACACAGAAGGTAGCAAGTGTTGCTAAGAATGTGGAGATATTGAAACCCTTGCACATGGTTGATGGGATTGTAAAATCATGCAGCTGCTATAAAAAGCAGTATGGATTTTCCTCAAAAAATTAAAAATAGACTACCATATGATCCAACAATTTTACTTTGGTATATATCCAAAATAAATTAAAACAGGATCTTGAAGATCGATTTGCATATCCAGGTTTAGTGTAGCAGATTTCACAATAGCCAAGATATGTAAGCAATCTAAATGTCTATCAGTGGATGAACGGATAAAGAAAATGTGGTATATACATACAATGGAATATTATTCAACTTGAAACAAGAAGGAAATCCTGACATATGCTACAAATGGATGTGCCTTGAGGACATTATGCTAAGTAAAATAAGTCAAACATAAAAGAATGAATGCTGCATCATTCTACTTATATGAGGTATCTAAAGTAATCAAACTTACAGAAAAAGAAAGTAAAAGTGTGGTTGTCAGGGCCTGGGGGAGAGGGGTGGGAAAACAATGGGTAAAGAGTTTGAGTCATGCAAGATGAAAAAGATACAGAGATCTATTGTACAATAGTGTGCATATAGTTAACAAAACTACTATACACTTATAAGCTGCTAAGAGGGTAAATTTAGGTACTCTTTACAGTAGTTGAAAAAACTATAGTGTCAGTCATGATGCTCAGCACTGGATCTACAACTATAAACAAAGTGAGTTGAAAGATCATGGCAGGACAGCAAGGTAGGCAGGGGCATGGGGTGGAAAACAGTAGCAGGTGGGCATGTAGATGACATTTCAAATAGAACAACTTGAACAAAGCTACTAGGTAGGAGATAGCATAGTATATTGAGCTTACTGTATACAGTTTACTATTGGTGGAGAGTAAGAAAAAGAACCAAATCTTGGAGGGGTGTGTAGACTTTGTTAAGGATATGTAGTCCTTATTACATAGATAGTTAGAAACCACTGATCTATTTTAAGTAGGGAAGTGTCATACTCAGATTTATGTTCTAGAGAAATTATATAGGAAACAGATGTGAGGAGGACATGGCTTAAAGCAGTGAAACCAGTTTGGAGAATGTTTCAACATCTAGATGAGAGATAATAAGAGATCTGGTCTAACGGAAGTATGATTAAATAGGATGAGGTAGATTAAAAAACACTTAGAAGACTAATTTGGCAGACTTGATAATTCAGATGTGAATTTAAAAGGGAAGTTAATGGTACATTTTTTTAAGTTTAACTGGGTGGACAGTAGTGAAAATACCAGACAGAGAACACTGAAAGAGGAAGAACAGATATGAGATACAGTTATTGAGTTGTGTTTGGACACGTTGAAGGTAAGGTGCAATAGACACATTAATGTTAATGTCTGACAGAAATTTGTATACATGGGCCTGGAGCTCAAGAGAAGAGTAGTTAGAAGAAAATATATTCTAGATAAAACTACATATAAATGGTATGTGAAATGATGGGAGATAATAAAATTTAAGGACAAGGGTAGAGTAAAAAGAACAGTAAGTCAAGAACAAAAACTTAAGGAACATCTACATATAAGATGAAGACAGAAGATGAGGATTTACAAAAGAAAGCACTGATGAAGTGACAGAGGTGTAGGAGAAAAGCCATAAGAGTGTATTGGCATGAAGTAAAACAATAAAAAATGTTGACAGAGAAATAACAAAAAGTGTCCAATTCTAGAGTTTTTACAAGAGCTGAAAAAAAATGTCCCATATAGTTGGTAACTTGGCAATTAAGAGGTCTCTGGCAAACTAGCAAAAGCACATTCAGTATAGAGAGAGGAATGACAGTCATAATTCAAGGGACTGAAACTAATCAAAGATGAGCCAAGATCCACATACGTTTTCAGTGATTTCCAAAAGATGAGAGCTAGGAGAAATGTGACACCAAGGAAGGGACATATTTTAAGATTTAGGGTTGACTTTTTCAAATATTGCATGATCTGTTTTCACTAGTAATTATCATTGTACACATTCTCCCAAGTTCATTTGCCCCCATTCCCCTGCCATAGTAAATCTCTATACTGCTATCAAACCCTTTAGGTGTTTGGGTCAGAATACAAGGCTGAAAATCTCGGATAAATCAAATACCTATTTTTTTTTTTACCACAGACTTCTTCGAAATGCTGATATTTACACTCAAAATTTTAGATAAAATTTCAGGAGATTCAAGAACTTTGTGAAACAGAATCTTCCCTCATATACTGTCAAGACCCTCTTTTCTAGATAATGTTGTCCCAGAATAATGCAAAGGATAGTAACAGTTATTATGAAAGTATGCTAACGATAAGCACTTACATTTTATACTTCATAATGTAAAACACACTTTCACATTTTTTCTCTTATTTGATCCTCCCTAAAATCCACATTTTATAGATAAGGACAATTACATTACTCACTTATATCTAGTGACAGACACAAAATGTGATTCCAGGTCCCTTGACTCCAAATCTCCCGCCCAGACACTTGGGAGCATGCCACAGTGTTTGTTGAGCTGTGAGTGCTATTCAGATATGGGCACTCATCACCACTGGAACTCCCATCCTACAGCTTTTCTGATGGTACCATAGACTCAGAGAGGCAAAATGATTGCCTCAAACAGCTAATGAGTGACAGAGCTTTTGTCTACTGATGCTTTATTAATCATTTTTTTTTTCTTCCTTCTGGGCACAACTACACAGAGAGAAGTAGTGGATTACTGACCCTGTCTGGGCTGGTTCTTCCATGCTCTGAGCATCATGATTTTGGGATATAAACCATAGGCCAGATCAACTCTATCTTTCTTATGCCTGTTATCTCTTCATAGAACTAGGGCTTTGATTGAATAGCCTCCTGAAAATTCATTTCTTCTTGCTTCCCCACGTGGCTTTAATTTATTGTCACAGTGACTCCTTAGAAGTTCCTTATTTCCTCTTTCAAGGACACAGAAGAAGAAAGCATAGAATTTTTCCTTCGTAAATAAGGCTGTTCCTTTTATTCATTGTTCCCTGTGTCCATTAAACAACCTCCATCCATCTATATTTAGTTGTTATTGATTCTCACTTAACTGTCTTGTTCCTCCCAGACTCTGGAAAGCACTTCAACTCTGTAGAAACTGAATGTACTACTTCCTCTGATCTCAAGCCACAGGCATGTGCAGTGTAAACACTCTATCTTTCCCCTGCCCCCTAGGGTCAGTCTCAATAGAAGAGTGGGGTAGGGGTTGAGGTAGGATTCCTATGTAAGAGGGTATTGGACTGGGAGTCAAGAGACCCTGACAAAAGCCCCAATTCCAGCTTGTCCTAAGTGCTATAATCTTGTGGGCTTAGATTCCTTATCTGAAAAAAAAAGGATTTGTATTAGATAATCCTGAAAGTCCTTTAATGCTTCCTTTCACAAATTACATTTTATGTTGCACATGTATCTATTGGATAATATTAATACAATGTAAAATTATAAAGTATTGGGGAATTATCTTTTTTAACATTTGTTTATTTTGCGAGAAAGAGAGAGAACACATGCACATACAAGCTGGTGGGGGGGGGGGAGAAGAAGATAGAGAAAGAGGAAGAGAGAGAGAGAGAGAGAGAGAGAGAGAGAGAGAGAGAGAGAATCCCAAGCAGGCTCTGCTGTGTTGTCAGCACAGAGTTGGCGCAAGGCTTGATCCCATGCACCATGAGATCATGACCTGAGTGGAAATCAAGAGCCAGACACTCAGCCAACTGAGCCACCCAGGAACCCTGGAAAAGTTTCTTAGAAATGGAAAATCTCTTCATTATATACTCATTGCTCTGATGATGCAATGACTGAATACCTGGATCTCCACAAACCTCCAAGTCCTTGTACCTTCACATCAGGAAAGATGTGTTCTCTCCCCAATCCTTGCTCTAATTTAGCTACGAAGCAAAGCTACCAGAAAAATAAAGTTAATGAGGAGGCCATTTCAGCCTTAAACATGGGGAATTAGAAGGAAGATTTAGGGAGTAAGTTTTGGCATTAGCCAAAAGAAGCAGAAAAGAGGCACAGTTCAGAGAAGTATTCAAAATTACTTTAGAACCTGAGTTGAGAGAAGTAGTCAAGGAATGGTTGAAAACCATTGGACAGAGGGACTCCTGCATGTTTTTTTGGGACAAGGATAAAGTTCTAGAGTTAATAATCAGCTTTTCTGTTCCTAAGACAAAAGTAAATGCATTGAATTCTAGCAAGTGGTTCTGAGATTTAGGAAACCTCTTATCACTAGGATGGCTCTGTGAGAGGGAATAACCTTAGGAACAAAAGGTCTATTAAAATTACTATCACTGTTATTATTATTACTTCTCCTATTGCCTACTTTTCCTAACTGTTCTTTTCTTCATGTGTATTTTTTATCTCTGCAATTAAGGCTTTGACCCTTCCCAAACACAACCCCCTTCCCTGAAACTTCCCTTGTACATATTCTTTTACTGCATTAATAGAAATATCTAGAGTGTCTAGAATGAAAAAAATGAAGGTTTTGCTCCACCCTTCCCCCAGGGAGTAGGCTTTAGGACTTTGGCTTCCATTCCCATACTGTAAGCATGTCCACGACAAAAAGTCCAGCAGAGATGATGAGGATGGGGATGGATACATTTCCAATAATTTTGGAAAGAGTAGAAAGAAATAGAAAAATAATAACCCCCAAAGGAGAACTAGGATCAATGGGTGAAATTTTTGAGTATCAGACTTTTGCTGGAAAGGAAAGGGAGGAAGCAGGGGCCAGGTAGGTGGAATAGGAAGTGGGGGAACAAACTTATTTGAAGGATTGTTCCCTTCCTCTTCCTCCCCAGTCCATGGAGAATTGATGACTTGAAGACTAATGCGCTATTCCTTAGAGAAAAGAAAATTCTGGCATGGATCCTGCAGGTATTATTATCCGAGGAGGCCCAATTCAGCAAAGAAGACTAGGAATTGTCTCGAAACTTTGAGTAGGGGTGAGGTGTAATACAGGCTTGGGTGATGACCTTGTCATTGGAATATTCTAGCTGGACCCAGTTAGAGTGAGCTCTATGAGTGTCAGTATCCAAATTCTCTTACCCCATGCTATATAACCAATTATTTAGCAAAACTGATTAAATAGAAAGACAGAGTTGGAAAGGCAGCTCAAAAAGCAGAATGTTGCTCCTTTGAGAGAAATCAAAAGCCAGGATGGTTTTCCATTAAGTTCATGCACCCCTGCCAAACAAGAGCCAGAAAACATACAAAAGAAACCTCTTTACACATACACTCACCATTCACTGAGTCTCTTCTTGCCCTTTGCTAGTCTTGACTCTCTTGGCAAATGACTTGGCTATGTATGCTCTTGATATTTTCCTTCACTTTCTTCTCCAACTCTTATTTCTTTTCCTAGTACTATTATAACTAATAATAACAACAGCTATAATTTTTAGTTAATCTAGTTTGCTCCATGGCTTCTTCTGAGTAAATATATAGATAGACGGGATCTAGATTTAGATCTAGATCTAGATATATAGATATGTATATATAGATACAGATATGTAGATATAGATGATATAGATATAGATATAATGTATTCACCCAGTTTACTTTTTAGATTCTCTTATGCCAATGAGTTGATTTTGGTGTTAACTCTTTTTTGCAGAGGAGGAAACTTAGGCTAGAAGAAATTTTGTACTTTGTGCAAAATCATGCAAGTAGAAAGTGGTGGAGCCAGGTTTCAAGAGAGATCATCTCTCTGACTTGAAAGCCCATGCTTTTCCCCCTAAGCTATAATGTCTCACTAGTAATTTATTTCTTCTCAATAATAATTCTGATGATTTTGGTTCTCCTTGTCAGTATTACCTCCTCAGTCTACCTTGGCTGACTCCTGAAGTCCTATCCTATCAGCTTTGCTCCACTACCATCACCCCTGCCCCTACTCCCACCTCCACAACCATCTTCTCTGCAGGCAGTTCCCAGACAATAAGAACTGAAGACCTGAATATTCGAGGAATTCAAAGCAGAGTTTTAGGACCAAATTGCTCCTTTTGTGATCACATGGTGCCTGTCTCAGAAGATGCATGCTTGGCTGCTGCCTAAAATGGGGGGGGGGGTCCCCAGAATTTGACATTATTCTTATCTGAACACAGTGCCTTTTTCCCACAGGGCTGCTAGTTTTATGAGTAATGAGCAGACTTAAACTATAAAAATAAAATTAATTCAAGTCATTATTCCAAAGAAACCCAGAACAGGGTCATGCCTGATTTGGCATCTAAGGAGATAAATTTATTCGTGATATGTCAGAACTCAGCTCTTGTTGGACTCACACATGTGCACAGGCACGCACATTCACAAATACAACCTCCCAACCCTGAAGCTATTTTCCAAGAAAACCAGATGAAGAGAATCTTCATAATCAGAAGCCAAGAGTGAGTCAGTGTCGGGTAGAACAACTGAGTAGATAGTCCTAGTGGGAGGAATGCCAGGACATGTGAAAAACAAAAGCAGTGAGTTCAACCATGGGAACCTTGGAAAGTTGCCTGGGACCTTGGAAACCATTTAATCCAGCTCTATTAACACATATATTCCAGTAAGCTAAAATGTTCCATTAGTTTAATATTTGAAACAACTCAAACAAATAATTATAAAATTAACTTTAGATATTTCTGACCTGGTTAAGAAATGAAACATATATCATCTTAATTTTAGATCATATCAGATAAATGAGTTTGAAATGAAATGTAGGTCATGTTTTTAAGTCAAGGAGCAAAGGAACAGATGAAACAGTAACTTTCTATCTGTGCAGATTTAATTTTCTCCTTGAACTATATTTTGGTTAAAGAAAATATTTCTACTCCCAATAATAGTCATTCTCTGCTGAACTTCTGTCAACATGAAGTTTACAATTAAAAGCCAAGATGTGGATATCCCAGTGGGGCAAGTGTGGATGGAGCAGGGTCTTCTTCCTCATTCTCAGCACTATTTCTATCGATACAGAAAAATGTATTTAATAATGGAAGTATTAATAAAGGATGTTATATTAATGGAACAGCAAAGCCTAGGCTAGTCTGGTAATGAGTAATTTGAGAGGTAATATTACTGACAGTGCCAGGCATGATCAGGGAAGGGCAGGTTGCCCACTGAGGATTGTGAGGTGAGAACTGGTTAGATATGAAGCAGAAGTGGTCAGCTGGGAACAGTTAATGAAGACCTTGACTGCCATGTCTACAAACAGGAAATTTAATTCTCCAGGTGAAGAAAAAACATTGGCGTGTTTTTGGAAAGGGATCAACATGATCTGTGTTTTTGGTAACTCATACTAGCAGTAAACGGAGAATAGATTTGAAGGCGATTAACTGAAGGTAAGGAAATCAATCAGAAGGCTGGTGTAATAATCCATGCAAGAAGATAAACTTCATGAGAGTACTTAATATTCCCAATGTATCACTGCTATATGTATTCTCAGGACCTAAAGCAAAGGATGTGCCCATTAAATAGTTGTTAAGCAAAAAACGACCTACACTTATGTCCAAGAGGGAAGTGAAAGAGAAAGATAGGTTAAGGGGTCAGATTTGTGGCAGACCACACTCATCCATAGGTTTCCAGACAACTTTTTTTTTTCCAGATCATTATCCAGAATGTGCCAGCTAGCTGCCTAGATTAAGCTACTTTTTATTAAGTATTTACCATGCCCAGATCCCCAGGCTTAGCATCATTGTGTACACATGATTTCATTTAATCTCTTTGAAAAAAAGCAGGAATTAGATATTGTTATCTCTAATTTATGTGTGGACAAAATGAAGTATCTGCCTCAGGTCATGTAGCTACTACCAGGATTTGATTGCAAGACTGATTCTAAAGCCTGTGACTTTTCCACTATTCTCAGAGGAGCATGTGTCACTTGCCTTATTAAACAGGGGGTTTTATGTATCCCATTTCCATACACATTCCAAAAGAAGCCTCTAATTCACAGCTTCCACAAACAACAGCAGCACATTTTGAAAATTTGTGCAAATGTGTTTTTAATAAACTGCCTCAAAATTTTCTGTATGCCTTAATAAGCTTTTGTATCCTCAGGAGGTCTTATTAGATAAAGATAAGATGTTTTAGAAAGTCCCCCACCCCTAACTACTTGAAGATGCATTAATCATTTTAAATCTCCCCCAAAATCATGGGCAAAAAGTCATATTGGGCATAGAAAGTCCCCCACCCCTAACTACTTGAAGATGCATTAATCATTTTAAATCTCCCCCAAAATCATGGGCAAAAAGACAGTGGCTTAATGAATATAAATGCTACCCATTCCCTCACGAAATACCTTTGGATGAACTTCCACAAATACTGAACATGAAGTGGACCCAGAAAATCCTGTAAACAAATAATAGATTCTGCCTAGCCCTGCTGCAAGTTCTATCTGGTTATAATTCTACCCTTTCTTTTGCTCCAGCTTTCTCTTGCTAAAGTTATTTGAAAGTGTATTGCTTTTCCATCCTGAAAATGCTATTTTACACTCCTTTGTTTCTAATAGGGCCCTGGAAAGAGCAACATAATATATTTTTTCCTTCCAGATGTTTCCCTTTCCTCTTTAGAAAATGAATTTTCCACCTATCATTTCAAAGTACCCTGTCAAATGGTATCCTGCTTATGGCCCAAGTGCATCCCCAGCACAAAGGCAAAGATGTCTCTTAGGGAGGAAAACAACAATATTCTATCTAAGCCATGTAATTGCTTTTAAAATGTGCATTGTTTTTATTAGTAGCCCTTTTACTGCTGTCATAGGATGATCATACTCTTTTTGAAATGTCTCTTTTATTTTCCATTTTTGTCTTGGGAAAATATTTCAATTATAGAAATACTCAGTTGAGTTAGACAGTTCTCATTGATTCACAACCAACCCACCATTTCCAAATTTTGGGGGGCTGACAGAATGAATAGACTGAAATTTACTTTTGTCAAAAGCCAAAAAAAGTAAAAAGGCTATGAGGGACGGGGCGCCTGGGTGGCGCAGTCGGTTAAGCATCCGACTTCAGCCAGGTCACGATCTCGCACTCCGTGAGTTCGAGCCCCGCATCAGGCTCTGGGCTGATGGCTCGGAGCCTGGAGCCTGTTTCCGATTCTGTGTCTCCCTCTCTCTCTGCCCCTCCCCCGTTCATGCTCTGTCTCTCTCTGTCCCAAAAATAAATAAAAAACGTTGAAAAAAAATTAAAAAAAAAAGGCTATGAGGGAGATTAACTAGTTGTGCCTATAAGATCACAGCTCTGTGCTTATTTTATCTGTAAAATAGGGATAATAATGGTCATATTTCAAGGTTTTTGTGAAAATTAAATATATATGAAAATGTCTAGCATAGTTCTTGGGTCACTAGAAAAATTCAACAAATAGTAACAATAGTAATAGTAATAGTTGTTATTGCTGCTATTTCAAGAAAAACACTAAAACTTTTATTCTTTATTTATCAAACATTTACTGATCATAGATGACACAGTCCCCCATGAAAGAAGCTATCAGTGTAGTGAGAGAATCAGACAAAAAGTTGACCACTATGTGATGTAATAACTCTTATAATAGAAGTATCTAAGGACTGTTCTATGAACATAATGTAGCAATCTAAAGGACTTATGTTTATATAGCATTTTACAATTTTCATAGATATTTTCTCACAACAACTGTTTGAAGTAGGTTTGAACTACCAGTTTTAAAGATAATCATCATCAACACTACCCTGGAAGCTACCATTTGCTACGTGACTCCTGTGCCTGGCCCTGGGCTAGGAACTATACATGTATTATGTCATTCAGTCATCACTGGAAACCTGCAAAGTACCTACTTTGATTCCCCATTTTACATATAACAAAACTAAAATTCAACAAGTTTTCTTGACTTCCCTTAGTCACACAACTAGTAAGTGATATAGTCCAAACATGGACATAAATTTGTCTGTTTCCAAGTCATTGTCTTTTCTCCATATTTGAGTAATAGATACAAAGTAGCTCAGAGAAAATTACATTGGGGATCAAGAAGAGGAAACATTTCTCTCAATATTATCTAATATATTCATTTTGAATAAATAATCCAAAAGAAAGGGTGACAACTAACACCCTGAACAAGCTCTATACTAAATGTAGAAGTCACCCTTCTAGATTTGTCCCATTAGTTGGCATTCAACAAAGCTGGGCCATATTAAGAGTTTCACAAACAAAGGGCCTTTGGAGAGGGTATTATTATACCATATCAGATAACCTATGGTTGAATTTTAACATTGACATTGACAATTCTGATATTCAGTCTTTCAGAAACTATATTGGCCATCCAGAATAGAGAATAAAAAACTTGATGGCTGCCAACTAAAACCAAATGTTTAAACAAGCTTCTAACTCTTAGACAACAATGTTAAAAGTGTTAAGAAAACCCTAAATTATGCAGTAGTCCTCCCTTCACCAGGGTGGGAGGGGTATGGGAGACACTTTCCAAAACCCCCAGTGGATGCCATTCTAAAATGTATCTTGGAAACTCAAGCACCCTGGAACTTTGAGTGAATTAAGGAATTTTAGATCTGGACAGATAAGTGTCTATACCTCCTTAGAAAGCCACTCTATCTTCTGCAATCCACAGAGCTCTCTAGCTCTGCATCTTAAGGTGTTCTCTCCAGATCAGACACAAAAGGCTCTGATCATCTGATGCAGCCAACCATAAGAGATAGGTCCTATATCCCAAACCTAGGTGTTACCCCTCAAGAGCTTAGTTGTCATTTACTTTGTACACCAAGACTTTTTAATCAAGATTATAAATTCAATCCAGTTTAACAATTATATATTAAGATCCTAGGTTTTCCTAAAAGCACAGAAATAAATAAGGCTCTATGTTCGGAATTGAAGACTACTTGGGGACATAAGCATCATATAGTGAAATTATGGTGATAGGGGTATGTCAAGGGTGATTGCTCCATGGCAGGACTCATCATTTGTTTGGTAAAGAACCTGGGTGATACTGGCCAGTGGAGAGTGGGAGGGGACAAAGAACAGGAAGAAAAGAGATAGGGGAACAACCTAGTTACCTGCTTATCATCCAGTGCACAATGCCAAGGTGGGGCCAGTGTGACTGAGGCAGACTTTTGGCCCATGGACCTAATATGGCAAGCAAGTGGCATGGATATGGGATCTGAGTAACAGGTAAGGCTAAAATCAAGCTGGCAGTAAAGATTCTGGGAGACCAGTTCATTGAGGAAAATGCAGAGAGATTTTGCCTCTCTAGAAGATGGGATTGACTTGAGGTTGGTATAAGAACTCCAGTCAAACAAGTTGGGATTCAGACTGAAGCACTAATCTTATCCTGTGGGAAATTAGAGTTCTGGATAATGAAATGGAGGCAGAAGTCCAATTGCTTGGGTAGAAAAAGGCTCTCCATGACTAGGAAAATTGCTATGGTTCCCCACATATCCTCATGCCCAGACACATTGAGGACTGTATTTATATCAGCAAGATTAATTTCATACACCATTTTTTTCCTGTTTGGAAAAAGATTAGAATAGGATCTTGACATGAAAGCCTTGAAACTGAATGGGTAGAGAAGGGATAAAGGCGATATGAAATATGTTTGTTGTTGAAACACTTTTGAAGGCTGGGAAAAAGCAATTCACAGCCTCTTTCCTATCAAGACAAAGAGGAGTCATTTTTATAACTGTAACAATAGAAATTTGAGAAAGCAAAGAACTCACTCCACTTTTTTCCACCTGAACTTCCCTAATCTTCTACTTACAGGTAGATTCATGATTTTTTTTTTCTCTTAGGAGAGCCACAAGAAACCTGTCAGAAATATTCCAGCATATGCAAATCCTAACTAGACAGACAAAAATACTCTTTGTTCTGTTCCTCATGTGCTCTGTGGGAGTTTTACCTTGTTTGCATGATTGATCAGTTTGCATGTTACTTTTCAAAATCACTTTTCAAATGGAGACACGAAGTAGAAAGCAAGAGGAGGACTATCAAGGCCTGGGCTGAGTGAAAGGGTACCCAATCCAGGATAAGGTTTCTAATCAGCTTATGAATATTTCTCCTGCACAAATCAGATGGTCACTATTAGGGGCAGTGTCTGCAGCCTCCCTTATATGGGCAATGGGAGAACAAATTTCCCAAAGATATACTGTAAAGTGAACAGGCTCTCTGTTTCGTCTAATGTCTAAATACATAAGATATGTATATACTGCCAAGGCAATGCAAGCCAGCATCCCTAAACTTTCTCAAGATTCATTTGCCTTTGTTACCACGAGTTCATGATGTTTCCAGCCCTTCCCATGGTGCAGTTTCTGCACCCTTTCCCAGGAGCTCTCTCCATATCTAATGTCAAGAAAGAACTTCCATAATTCTTCAGAAGGGTCCCCCTCTTTGCCCAACTCCAGACACAATGTGCTTCTTGTATGTAAACCACAGGAAAAATAATCCACTGCCATGAAGCACTGTTCTCAGGATCACTTGCCACAAAATATTACTTTTGGGGGGGGGGTTATGTCCTCGTCTTAATCTTCACCTCCACTGTCTTTGTCCAAGCTTCACAATCTCTTACCTATATTACTGAAGTAGTTGTATAACTTGCCTTTCTGTGGCCATTATCTCCTCCTTTCCCTGCTTCCCCAACCTCTTCCTCCCTTCACCCCAAGCTTCTTATTCCTTATTCTGTTGATAGTGATTCCAAAGTACAAATATGAAAATGTAACTTGCTTTACTAAAAAATCATGAGCATACTTAATCAAATGCTAATGAGAGGAGAAAAGGAAAATAAGAACATTTTTGAGCATCTGCAATTTGTCAGACTCTGTGCTAGATCTTGTTATATACATTACTGCTCCTTATTCTCACAAAACTTCAACATAATGTAGTGTCAGCTCTCTTTTATTCTGAGGAAACTAAGGTTCAGGGAGCTTATATAATGTATCCAAGGTCGTATGACTAATAGATTCAGTACACAGCATCTGAGGTCTGCAGGCATGTATTGACTTCACTTTCCTAGTATCAGTTCTAGATTCTAGAGATGTATAGATGCAACAAGATATTTGACTATCTCAGACTCTGAGAAGTCCACAATGGAGGAGACACTCAAACTAATAGTAAATTATAATACAATATGGAAAGCGCAATGCTGAGTGACAAAATCAGAGTTTGAACTCAAGTCTCTCCTAGTTAGGCCATGGTTGCCAATTTTTGAAAAGATGGGAGACTTTCAAATGTTGAAACTTTCAAATGTTAAAACTTTCCTTAAACTTTCACATGATAGTATTTGTATTTTTACTCAGGGACTATGCAATAACAAAAAGTTACAATTAATTCAGTGAAGTTTTCAAGTGAATTTGCATTTTATTAATAACAAAAGCAACAATGTCTATTTGAATCCATATCTTTCTGAGACATACTATTATCTCAGTTAATGTACTGACAGTGACTGCACAGCAGCATCTGAATTTAGGATCCCCTTGCAAAAACCTTCATAGCTACTACCCAAAGCAATCTACAAATTCAATGCAATCCCTATCAAAATAACACCAGCATTCTTCACAGAGCTAGAACAAACAATCCTAAAACTTGTATGGAACTAGAAAAGACCCTGAATAGCCAAAGCAATCTTGAAAAAGAAAACCAAAGCAGAGGCATCACAATCCCAGACTTCAAGCTATACTACAAAGCTGTAATCATCAAGACAGTATGGTACTGGCACAAAAACAGACACTCAGGTCAATGGAATAGAATAGAGAACCCAGAAATGGACCCACAAACATATGGCCAACTAATCTTTGACAAAGCAGGAAAGAATACCCAATGGAATAAAGACAGTCTCTTCAGCAAGTGGTGCTGGGAAAACTGGATAGCGGCATGCAGAAGAATGAACCTGGACCATTTTCTTACACCATACACAAACATAAACTCAAAACGGATGAAAGACCTCAATGTAAGACAGGAAGCCATCAAAATCCTCGAGGAGAAAGCAAAGATCCTCTTTGATCTTGCCCGCAGCAACTTCTTACTCAACGCATCTCCGGAGGCAAGGGCAACAAAAGCAAAAATGAACTACCGGGACCTCATCAAAATAAAAAGCTTCTGCACAGCGAAGGAAACAATCAGCAAAACTAAAAGACAACGGATGGAACGGGAGAAGATATCTGCAAACCATATATCAGATAAAGGGTTAGTATCCAAAATCTATAAAGAACTTATCAAACTCAACACCCAAAAAACAAATAATCCAGTAAAGAATTGGGCATGTCTTTCATGTCTTTCATGAATAAACACTTCTCCAAAGAAGACATCCAGATAGCCAACTGACACATGAAAAATGCTCAACATCACTCATCATCAGGGAAATACAAATCAAAATGACAATGAGATACCACTTTAGACTGGTCAGAATGGCTAACAACTCAGATGATAACTGATGTTGGTGAGGATGCAGAGAAAGAGGATCTCTTTTGCATTATTGGTGGGAATGAAAGCTGGGTGCAGTCACTCTGGTAAACAGTATGGAGGTTTTTCAAAAAACTGAAAATAGAACTACCGTACGACCCAGCAATTGCACTACTAGGCATTTATCCAAGGGATACAGGTGTGCTGTTTCAAAGGGACACATGCACCCCAAAGTTTATAACAGCACTATCAACAATAGCCAAAGTATGGAAAGAGCCCAAATGTCCATCGATGGATAAATGGATAAAGAAGATGTGGTATGTATATGTGTCTGTGTGTGTGTGTGTGTGTGTATACATATATATATATATGTACACATATGTGTATATTTATGTGTGTGTGTATACACACACACACACACACACACACACACACACAATGAAGTATTACTTGGCAATCAAAAAGAATGAAATCTTGCCATTTGCAACTATGTGGATGGAACTGGGGGGTATTATACTAAGCAAAATTAGTCAGAGAAAGAGAAATATCATATGACTTCACTCAAATGAGGACTTTAAGACACAGAACAGATGAACATAAGGGAAGGGAAATAAAAATAATATAAAAACAGGGAGGGGGACAAAACATAAGGACTCTTAAATATGGAGAACAAACAGAGGGTTACTGGAGGGGTTGTGGGGGGGATGGGCTACATGGGTAAGGGGCATTAAGGAATCTACTCCTGAAATCGTTGTTGCACTATACGCAAATTAATTTGGATGTAAATTAAAAAAAATTAAATTAAAACAAAACAAAACAAAACAAAACAAAAAACCGTCATAGCTACCCCTGTGACCTTAGCAAATTCACTAAGAATGAATGCCAGCTTTGTAACCTCCTCTGACATAATACCCTTCCTCACAGGGCTCTGCACTGCTGACAACTAGAGAACCAGGATGAATAATACTTGTGTGGAGGTCAAATAAGCACACGCCTTTGCCAGACTCTGGACAGTGATGGGAAGTCTTTGGCCCCTCCTCTAACCCACCTAGATATCCAAGCATGGGAAATGAAGAAGTAGGAAGGTAGGGAACTACGATGTCTTAGTGTCTGCTCTGTGCTAGTCAAATAATTTATCATCTAAAAGTTACATTGAGTCTGGTGTTTAAAGCCTTTCTGCAGAATCTTGCCTTCCCACTTTTAGCCTGAGTGCCTGCCTTTCCCTTCCTTCACCCATTTACCTTCTCTTCTATTTTCCTCAAACATACTTTGCTCTTTTACCTCCCATTGCCTTTGCTAAAGCTATTATTTTGCCTGGAAAATACATGACTAGCTCTTATTTTTTATCCTGCTAAAGTCTCTCATGCTTTAAGATCTAACTCGTCTCCGAAGCTATCACCAATCTATACAGGAAGCTGTTCTCTCTTTCCTCTATGCCACACTTAATTTTCCTTTCATTTATATCATTGAGCACATTACGTCATATACATTTGTTTATAGATGTGTCTTTTATCACTGGCCCATGCTCTTTTTGGGGCTGGGACTACCTCTTATTTCTCTTAAATCCCCAGTATATAGTATTGTACCTGGAGCATTATATGCATCCGATAAAAGGTGAATAAATGAATGAATGAATTAATGAATGCATGTTTAATAATCTTTAGTTGCATGTGTAATCATTGATGTTCTTTTCTGCTTCATTCTGTCTGTCCTGTCATTTGTCACTTTCTAATCCACTCATCTGTTGAGTTGATTATAAAAGCCTAGGATTTAAGTGTTGGAAGAGACCTTAAAGACCATCTAATCTGATCTTCCTAGTAAGGCAAAAATCCCCTTTCTGTGATTAGGAGTCATTTGTTCTCTGATAGGATACGTTTAGTGATAGAGAGTTCACTGCAATTCAATCATTTTTAAATGATTTAATTATTAACAATGTCAAACTATATCATTCTATCATTTCTCTTCCAGTGAGACTATTCCTGCCCTCTTAAAATGTAGTATTTACATGTATTTTCTCCTTCAAATTACATCCTTTCAGCTACCTAATAAAAGACTGAGAAATTAAGGAGTCGCTTGTGCAAGCCATTCTGGGACCTCAGAAACTCTTATAGGTTTCTGAGATCGAAGCTGATAGTTGTAGAGATAGCTGGCAGGGGTAGGCAGGTTCAGTGAGCAAGAGACTAGCAAATGCAGGCTGAACCCTTGAAGGCACCAGGAATCCAGGTGGTGGAGGGAACATAGGTGGCACTCTAAGCTAAAAGCAGGGGAGGCAACATAGGCAAAAACATGGTGTTCACAATAGCAGTCCAGCAGTATGGAAAGATAAAGTGTGAAATGGGTCCGAGAGTGACAAGTGTGAGACTAGGCAAGTCATCAGAAAGCTGAGTATTAGAGAGATGAAGTGAGCTGCTCAAAGTCACATAGCCAAGATCTTCCTAATTCAAGTCACCCTTGCTTGTCAAATAGTCTTTATACTGTCTCACAACATCTTCTCAGCTCACTCCTAGTACCAGCCACAAAGTGATGATTCAAAATGACTTATTAGATTCAGTTCTGTTTCCTCACTGAACCTTCACATTATGGTGGCTCCCTCCATTAGCCCCCCTGGCTGGATTCCTAAAACAGATTTGTACCACAAGAGCACTCAGGTCCTAGCTTCCAAGTCAGAGGCCCACCCAGCATTCCTGCACAACTCCCTTTTCTACGATGCACAGGATTATCACCCACCATGGGTCAACACATTCTTCTTTAAACATACTGGTTAATCAGGGGCATCTGGGTGACTCAGTCGATTAAGCATCCGACTTCATCTTAGGTCATGATCTCACAATTCGTGGGTTTGAGCCCTGTGCTGACAGTCAGAGCCTGGAGCCTACTTTGGATTCTGTGTCTCCCTCTCTCTCTGCCCGCCTCCCCCCCCCCAACACACACACTTTATCTCTCCCTCTTTCAAAAATAAATAAACATTTTAAAAAGTTTAAAAAATATTTTGGCTAATTAGTCTTAATGGATCTGAAAACATTTTCAAGGATGATTTTCCATATCTCTTTTCCTTTTTTTCATTTTTTAATTTTTTTAAGTGTTTATTTTTGAGAGACAGAGCGTGAGTGGAGGAGAGGCAGACAGAGGGGAAGACACAGAATCCCAAGTAGGCTTCAGACTCTGAGTTGTCAGCACAGAGCTGGATGCAGGGCTCGAACCCACAAACTGTGGGATCATGACCTGAGCTGAAGTCAGACGTTTAACTGACTGAACCACCCAGGAGCCCTTATATCTCTTTTCTAATCAGCTTTGTGTTTACTTCAGAAAAGCTCATTTCCATTGTTGTAAATTACTGGTAGATACCTCATTTCCCTAATTTTATAATACATATATAAATCTCAGACTGTTCTCCTGAAAAAGATACAACAAAAATAAAGGTAGAACAGGTCTATTGACGAAACTTCCTCCATGAAATGAATTCCAATTGACTTTTCCAGTTTCACTTCTTGCCACTGTCCCTAAGAGCACCCCCTGGGTGCTCAATTCTCTATTCCATCTTGAAGGCCTTAGAATGGCTAAAGTTTCTCCTAAATTATCCTTTTGTCAAAGTTGGTGAGTTGAGATGGTAGTGTCTTTGCCAAGGTCATGCAGAAAATTAGCATTGGGAAAGAGGTTAGAACCTGTGGATTTTGCCATGGCTTTACCTTGAGGCATGATACTCACGAGAACTTCTGTGAAAATGGTGGGGAAAAATATATAGTATATGATGCAATATATTTAAGGTAATGCGTGCCCCGTGTGAGACTTAACCTGCACCAAAGATTTCTACATTTGTTAATGTAGGCAAAAGATTCAATACAAACATAAAATAAAACCTTCCACCCCAAGGCAATGCCCAGAGTCCCTGAATAAATGAAATAATTACTGCTCCCAGCAGAGCCAGTAGAAGTGACTGCACTGAAAAAGCAGTTAATTTCTGGGCAATGTGTTTAACTCACTCTCTGTTGATCACTTTCTTGGGGGCCATTCAATCAGCAGGAAAGCTTGGCTGTCAGAGATTCCAGAAATGCTCCTTTGACACATACTGAGCAAGATATTTGTATTGTTTTCTATCAGCCAGTCTAACAACATTGCCTCACTTTTCTTTGAAATCCAATGTAATAAATATTTATGTGTGTTTAGGTAAGGAAAAAAGGACTCTTACCTCTTATGTCATAAACTAAGAGTAGTTTCAAAACATTTTAGTTGTATGTATGTATGTATGTATGTATGTATGTATTCTTTTTCAGACAGGCAGAAGGAACTTTAACTAGATCAGCATGAAGCAAGGCTGGGTAATAAATATCTGGCCCATATATCGCTATTAAAGCTCACTGATCCTCTTTTAAGTTAAGCTGCAGTAAGGTCACCTTGATTGCAATATCTCAGACACATTGTCAAATAGCTATAAGCTTTGATCTCCATGTCCTGAACCCATTGTTCTTGGGACTGAAATGAACTGGAACTTAGAAACCAAAATAAATCTCTCAAAAATTGAATGATGCTTCCTTGCTCCCTCTTGTCTTTGCTGGTCAGTCTTGCCTGTGTGAAATTGTTTCCCTATTTCTCCAGTCCTTATTCATCATTGTATAGTGGAGTGAGCATGGACCTTGTCATCATGCTAGGTTTGAATCCTGGCTATGCTACTTGCCACCTACCTTGCTTGGAGTGAGCTATTTAATCTTTTTAAGATTCAAGTTTTCTTTCTGTAAAAAAGAAGAATACCTATCTCTGAGGATTACAGAGAAGATTACATTTGAAAACATCTATTACAGAGCTTAACACACTTCTTAGCATGTAGAATGTACTCAATAAATATTACTTTTCTTATTCCACCATATTGCCTACCATAACATCCAGTGGTTCTTCTCAGAATAGAGTCAAGTATCTTCAGCAAATATGGCACCCCCCACCCTAAAAACCTCCTTAACTCCTACTCTGCAATTCTCCTCTGAGATGACTGTCTTTTGGAGCATAGATAATAGATTTAATCTCCCAGATCCCCCAATTCCAAGCTATGTGAATTTAGACAAATCAGTTAACTTTTCAGAGACTCTGTTTCTCCATCTTTAAATAGGAATGTTACCTGTACCATACGTTTGTTATGCTGTGAAGATTAAATGAAAGGAAACCATGTTGTGGCAAAACTGATCCATCACAAACTGCAACTTAAAAAAAATTTTTTTTAATGTTTATTTACTTTTGAGACAGAGAGAGACAGAGCATGAGTTGGGGAGGGGCAAAGAGAGAGGGAGACACAGAATCTGAAGCAGGCTCCAGGCTCAGAGCTGCCAGCATAGAGCCCGATGCAGGGCTTGAACTCACAAACCGTGAGATCATGACCTGAGCCGAAGTCAGTTGCTCAACTGATTGAGTCACCCCCGCACCCCACAAACTGCAACTTTTAAAATTAATTGCTAAGAATGCATTATGGTTGCTTTGTCTGCACAGTCTAAGCTATAATCTAAGGGGCAGAAACAAACAAAGCAACACAAAACACCTGTTCTCTGGCCTCCAGAAGCTCACAAAGACAATATATTCAGTAAATTAAATGCTACGATATATTTGGGGAAAGGTCTGGAAATGCATTTAGAGATCTCTGACTACAGTGCATTGACTAATAAAAGAGTTTCATTATGCTATAAACCATAAAAGATAACCATCCTGGCATCATAAAAAGACTTTTGTTTCAAAACAAAAATAGCAATTAGATATAAGCATTTTAACTGGGCATAAAGGTCACATCCAATTCTCCGCAATGATGGGATCTCCTCTTCAACACCCTATACAGATGACAGAGTGCTCTATGCTTTCAGAGGCACCCAAATCCTCATTAAATGCTTCTGACTTCTGGAAAGTACAAGCTCACTGGGAATTACAAGGTAGCACTCTATATTTCACTCACTTAGGTGGCTTCTTCATCTAAAAGACAGATCTTTAAAAGGGAAGATTAAATTTCTACAAAAGGTAAAATTAAAATGCAGAATTTGGAAAAAGAAAACTATGTATTCGTTTTCTTGCATAATATTCCCTATGTTGGGTAGCATTTTATCATTTGCAATACACATTTTTATTTAATATCTTCTTTACAGTCCTCTGGGAAACCATATGAAGAAAGTATCTTCATCATTTAAAAATCTTTTTTCGGGAGAAGCGGCAATGGCGGCTTAGGAGGACGCTGGGCTCACCGCGCGTCCTGCTGATCACTTAGATTCCACCTACACCTGCCTAAATAACCCAGAAAATTGTCAGAGGATTAGCAGAATGGAGTTGCTGGAGCCAAACGCAGACGAGAGGCCCACGGAAGAGGGTAGGAAGGGCAGCGAGGCGGTGCGCGCTCCACGGACTGGCGGGAGGGAGCCGGGGCGGAGGGGCGGCTCGCCGGCCAAGCAGAGCCCCCCGAGTCTGGCTGGCAAAAGCGGAGGGGCCTGACGGACTGTGTTCCCACAACAAGCGCGACTTAGCGTCTGGGAGGTCATAAGTTAACAGCTCTGCTCGGAAAGCGGGAAGGCTGGAGGACAAAGGGAGGGAGAGCTGCTGAGCCCCCTGACGACAGAGCTCAGTTTGGTGGGGAACAAAGGCGCTCGCCAGCGCCATCTCCCCCGCCCATCCCCCAGCCAAAATCCCAAAGAGAACCAGTTCCTGCCAGGGAACTTGCTCGCTCCGCGCAAACACCCAACTCTGTGCTTCCGCGGAGCCAAACCTCCGGCAGCGGATCTGACTCCCTCCCGCTGCCACAGCGCCCCTCCTGAAGAGGATCACCTAAGGAGAAGCGATCTAAGCCTGCCCCTCCTGCCCCTGTGCACCTTGCCTACCCACCCCAGCTAATACGCCAGACCCCCAGCATCACAAGCCTGGCAGTGTGCAAGTAGCCCAGACGGGCCACCCCACCCCACAGTGAATCCCGCCCCTAGGAGAGGGGAAGAGAAGGCACACACCAGTCTGACTGTGGCCCCAGCGGTGGGCTGGGGGCAGACATCAGGTCTGACTGCGGCCCCGCCCACCAACTCCAGTTATACACCACAGCACAGGGGAAGTGCCCTGCAGGTCCTCACCACGCCAGGGACTATCCAAAATGACCAAGCGGAAGAATTCCCCTCAGAAGAATCTCCAGGAAATAACAACAGCTAATGAGCTGATCAAAAAGGATTTAAATAATATAACAGAAAGTGAATTTAGAATAATAGTCATAAAATTAATCGCTGGGCTTGAAAACAGTATACAGGACAGCAGAGAATCTCTTGCTACAGAGATCCAGGGACTAAGGAACAGTCACGAGGAGCTGAAAAACGCTTTAAACGAAATGCATAACAAAATGGAAACCACCACGGCTCGGCTTGAAGAGGCAGAGGAGAGAATAGGTGAACTAGAAGATAAAGTTATGGAAAAAGAGGAAGCTGAGAGAGAGATAAAAAAATCCAGGAGTATGAGGGGAAAATTAGAGAACTAAATGATACACTAAAAAGAAATAATATACGCATAATTGGTATCCCAGAGGAGGAAGAGAGAGGGAAAGGTGCTGAAGGGGTACTTGAAGAAATCATAGCTGAGAACTTCCCTGAACTGGGGAAGGAAAAAGGCATTGAAATCCAAGAGGCACAGAGAACTCCCTTCAGACGTAACTTGAATCGATCTTCTGCACGACATATCATAGTGAAACTGGCAAAATACAAGGATAAAGAGAAAATTCTGAAAGCAGCAAGGGGTAAACGTGCCCTCACATATAAAGGGACACCTATAAGACTCGTGACTGATCTCTCTTTTGAAACTTGGCAGGCCAGAAAGAATTGGCACGAGATTTTCAGGGTGCTAGACAGAAAAAATATGCAGCCAAGAATCCTTTATCCAGCAAGTCTGTCATTTAGAATAGAAGGAGAGATAAAGGTCTTCCCAAACAAACAAAAACTGAAGGAATTTGTCACCACTAAACCAGCCCTACAACAGATCCTAAGGGGGACCCTGTGAGACAAAGTCCCAGAGACATCACTACAAGCATAAAACATACAGACATCACAATGACTCTAAACCCGTATCTTTCTATAATAACACTGAATGTAAATGGATTAAATGCGCCAACCAAAAGACATAGGGTATCAGAATGGATAAAAAAACAAGACCCATCTATTTGCTGTCTACAAGAGACTCATTTTAGACCTGAGGACACCTTTAGATTGAGAGTGAGGGGATGGAGAACTATTTATCATGCGACTGGAAGCCAAAAGAAAGCTGGAGTAGCCATACTTATATTGGACAAACTAGACTTTAAATTAAAGGCTGTAACAAGAGATGAAGAAGGACATTATATAACAGTTACAGGGTCTATCCATCAGGAAGAGCTAACAATTATAAATGTCTATGCGCCGAATACCGGAGCCCCAAATATATAAAACAATTACTCATAAACATAAGCAACCTTATTGATAAGAATGTGGTAATTGCAGGGGACTTTAACACCCCACTTACAGAAATGGACAGATCATCTAGACACACGGTCAATAAAGAAACAAGGGCCCTGAATGAGACATTGGATCAGATGGACTTGACAGATATATTTAGAACTCTACATCCCAAAGCAACAGAATATACTTTCTTCTCGAGTGCACATGGAACATTCTCCAAGATAGATCATATACTGGGTCACAAACAGCCCTTCATAAGTTTACAAGAATTGAAATTATACCATGCATATTTTCAGACCACAATGCTATGAAGCTTGAAATCAACCACAGAAAAAAGTCTGGAAAACCTCCAAAAGCATGGAGGTTAAAGAACACCCTACTAACGAATGAGTGAGTCAACCAGGCAATTAGAGAAGAAATTTAAAAATATATGGAAACAAATGAAAATGAAAATACAACAATCCAAATGCTTTGGGACGCAGTGAAGGCAGTCCTGAGAGGAAAATACATTGCAATCCAGGCCTATCTCAAGAAACAAGAAAAATCCCAAATACAAAATCTAACAGCACACCTAAAGGAACTAGAAGCAGAACAGCAAAGGCAGCCTAAACCCAGCAGAAGAAGAGAAATAATAAAGATCAGAGCAGAAATAAACAATATAGAATCTAAAAAAACTGTAGAGTAGGGGCGCCTGGGTGGCGCAGTCGGTTAAGCGTCCGACTTCAGCCAGGTCACGATCTCACGCTCCGTGAGTTCGAGCCCCGCGTTGGGCTCTGGACTGATGGCTCAGAGCCTGCAGCCTGTTTCCGATTCTGTGTCTCCCTCTCTCTCTGCCCCTCCCCCGTTCATGCTCTGTCTCTCTCTGTCCCAAAAATAAATAAACGTTGAAAAAAAATTTTTTTTTAAAACTGTAGAGCAGATCAATGAAACCAAGAGTTGGTTTTTTTGAAAAAATAAACAAAATTGACAAACCTCTAGCCAGGCTTCTCAAAAAGAAAAGGGAGATGACCCAAATAGATAAACTCATGAATGAAAATGGAATTATTACAACCAATCCCTCAGAGATACAAACAATTATCAGGGAATACTATGAAAAATTATATGCCAACAAATTGGACAACCTGGAAGAAATGGACAAATTCCTGAACACCCACACTCTTCCAAAACTCAATCAGGAGGAAATAGAAAGCTTGAACAGACCCATAACCAGCGAAGAAATTGAATCGGTTATCAAAAATCTCCCAACAAATAAGAGTCCAGGACCAGATGGCTTCCCAGGGGAGTTCTACCAGACGTTTAAAGCAGAGATAATACCTATCCTTCTCAAGCTATTCCAAGAAATAGAAAGGGAAGGAAAACTTCCAGACTCATTCTATGAAGCCAGTATTACTTTGATTCCTAAACCAGACAGAGACCCAGTCAAAAAAGAGAACTACAGGCCAATATCCCTGATGAATATGGATGCAAAAATTCTCAATAAGATACTAGCAAATCGAATTCAACAGCATATAAAAAGAATTATTCACCATGATCAAGTGGGATTCATTCCTGGGATGTAGGGCTGGTTCAACATTCGCAAATCAATGAACGTGATACATCACATTAACAAAAAAAAAAGAGAAGAACCATATGATCCTGTCAATCGATGCAGAAAAGGCCTTTGACAAAATCCAGCACCCTTTCTTAATAAAAACGCTTGAGAAAGTCGGGATAGAAGGAACATACTTAAAGATCATAAAAGCCATTTATGAAAAGCCCACAGCTAACATCATCCTCAACAGGGAAAAACTGAGAGCTTTTTCCCTGAGATCAGGAACACGACAGGGATGCCCACTCTCACCGCTGTTGTTTCACATAGTGCTGGAAGTTCTAGCATCAGCAATCAGACAACAAAAGGAAATCAAAGGCATCAAAATTGGCAAAGATGAAATCAAGCTTTCACTTTTTGCAGATGACATGATATTATACATGGAAAATCCGATAGACTCCACCAAAAGTCTGCTAGAACTGATACAGGAATTCAGCAAAGTTGCAGGATACAAAATCAATGTACAGAAATCAGTTGCATTCTTATACACTAACAATGAAGCAACAGAAAGACAAATAAAGAAACTGATCCCATTCACAATTGCACCAAGAAGCATAAAATACCTAGGAATAAATCTAACCAAAGATGTGAAGTATCTGTATGCTGAAAACTATAGAAAGCTTATGACGGTACTTGAAGAAGATTTAAAGAAATGGAAAGACATTCCCTGCTCATGGATTGGAAAAATAAATATTGTCAAAATGTCAATACTACCCAAAGCTATCTACACATTCAATGCAATCCCAATCAAAATTGCACCAGCATTCTTCTCGAAACTAGAACAAGCAATCCTAAAATTCATATGGAACCACAAAAGGCCCCGAATAGCCAAAGGAATTTTGAAGAGGAAGACCAAAGCAGGAGGCATCACAATCCCAGACTTTAGCCTCTACTACAAAGCTGTCATCACCAAGACAGCATGGTATTGGCACAAAAACAGACACATAGACCAATGGAATAGAATAGAAACCCCAGAACTAGACCCACAATCGTATGGCCAACTCATCTTTGACAAAGCAGGAAAGAACATCCAATGGAAAAAAGACAGCCTCTTTAACAAATGGTGCTGGGAGAACTGGACAGCAACATGCAGAAGGTTGAAACGAGACCACTTTCTCACACCATTCACAAAAATAAACTCCAAATGGATAAAGGACCTAAATGTGAGACAGGAAACCATCAAAACCTTAGAGGAGAAAGCAGGAAAAGACCTCTCTGACCTCAGCCGTAGCAATCTCTTACTCGACACATCCCCAAAGGCAAGGGAATTAAAAGCAAAAGTGAATTACTGGGACCTTATGAAGATAAAAAGCTTCTGCACAGCAAAGGAAACAACCAACAAAACTAAAAGGCAACCAACAGAATGGGAAAAGATATTCGCAAATGACAGATCGGACAAAGGGCTAGTATCCAAAATCTATAAAGAGCTCACCAAACTCCACACCCGAAAAACAAATAACCCAGTGAAGATATGGGCAGAAAACATGAGTAGACACTTCTCTAAAGAAGACATCCGGATGGCCAACAGGCACATGAAAAGATGTTCAGCGTCGCTCCTTATCAGGGAAATACAAATCAAAACCACACTCAGGTATCACCTCACGCCAGTCAGAGTGGCCAAAATGAACAAATCAGGAGACTATAGATGCTGGAGAGGATGTGGAGAAACGGGAACCCTCTTGCACTGTTGGTGGGAATGCAAATTGGTGCAGCCGCTCTGGAAAGCAGTGTGGAGGTTCCTCAGAAAATTAAAAATAGACCTACCCTATGACCCAGCAATAGCACTGCTAGGAATTTATCCAAGGGATACAGGAGTACTGATGCATAGGGGCACTTGTACCCCAATGTTTATAGCAGCACTCTCAACAATAGCCAAATTATGGAAAGAGCCTAAATGTCCATCAACTGATGAATGGATAAAGAAATTGTGGTTTATATACACAATGGAATACTATGTGGCAATGAGAAAAAATGAAATATGGCCTTTTGTAGCAATGTGGATGGAACTGGAGAGTGTTCTGCTAAGTGAAATAAGCCATACAGAGAAAGACAGATACCATATGGTTTCACTCTTAAGTGGATCCTGAGAAACTTAACAGGAACCCATGGGGGAGGGGAAGGAAAAAAAAAAAAGAGGTTAGAGTGGAGAGAGCCAAAGCATAAGAGACTCTTAAAAACTGAGAACAAACTGAGGGTTGATGGGGGGTGGGAGGGAGGAGAGGGTGGGTGATGGGTATTGAGGAGGGCACCTTTTGGGATGAGCACTGGGTGTTGTATGGAAACCAATCTGTCAATAAATTTCATATATATATATATATATATATATATATATATATATATATATATATATAAAAAAAAGAAGATGTGATACACACACACACGCACACACAGAGTGGAATATTCCTCAGCCATCAAAAAGAATGAAATCTTGCCATTTGCAATGATGGGTGGGAGTGGGAGAAGAGAAGAGAGGGAAACAAACCACAAGAGACTCTTAATGATAGAGAACAAATAGAGGTTTGATGGAGGGAGGTGGTGGGAGATGGGCCGCATGGGTAATGGGTATTAAGTAGGGCACTTGTGATATGCACTGGGATTGTATGTAACTGATGAATCACTGAATTCTACTCCTGAAATCAATATTGCACTGTATAGTAACTAAGTAAAATTTAAGAAAAAAATAATAAAATAAAATAAAATAAAATAAAATAAAATAAATTAAAAAAAAAAAAAGGAAAACAGGTCAAAGGTAGAGGAAGGGCAAAGTGGAGCACAGCTGGATAAAACATAAGTGCCCACACAGAAGAAGATATTGTTAAGTCATGAACTTGGTTTTTGTATCTTCTGCAGCCAGAGCAAAAATGAAGACTCACATATTCTGTGTATAAAACTCACCTTACCTCATCTAAGCAAGAAAAATATGTTCTCCCAAAAGGTCATGTGGGGCTTTATAAGGGGAAATAGATAGATAACATACATGGCCAGTGATCTTGGAACAAATACACTAGCATTTTTTGTAAGGTTGTTTTTTGTAGGGTCCCTAAATGAAACATTAAAACAGTGAAAGCCCAGTGTATAGCAAACAAAATAGTTCAAAACAATCTGGTCTAAGTACATGATTTCCTGAAGGTAAATCTTGATTCGGTAATAATTCCTACAATTTACAGAGAAATTATGGACTTAACATTTTCCAAATAACCATTTCAAAGTATCATTTAACAAATAACTTATTTTGTTAGTAACAGAGTCCAGGGTACAGTTTCTGACAAGGGTTTAGATTATAGACATTTTATTTTCTTGTCTGAGGGAAAATCCATATCCTCAAACAACTGTAGCCCAGATCTGCAGACACTGAAAAGCCTAAAAGGTCTCACCTATCAGTGGATATCCCATATCTATGTCGATAATCTTTAAAAAGCAAGGGCAAAAGCAGGATCTAGAAGTCACATTTGTCCACTAATGGCCTTTAATATATTGGGTATTTGTTTTTGAGCTTAACCAGTTCAGATTTGGGCCTTGAGAACCTAGGACACAGAAAAATAAACTTTGGTAAAATAGAAGAGTCTAAAAAGGTCTTACTATTAGAGTCTTAAAGTTTGAGGGTAAGAGGGTTAGATACCTGGAAATACTAAGAGTGTGAGATAAAGTGAAACACTAAAGAAGAGGAGAGTATACCATAAAGTATACTCAGTGGTATAATGGAAGGAAGACACTCTGTGGGTGCAAATAACAGTAATGGTTTCGTCCTGCTGCTCAATTGGATGTTCTAAGACTTCCCATACAGGGATATGCATGTGAAAACTTTTGTCAAGTGTAAAAGTTTATATAGGGCAGCCATTCTTTAATTTTCACTCCTTCTCAACTGTTTTGTTTGTTTCTTTCTTGCTCTATTTTGCCTTTGAAATGACTTCTTATAGCACTGACTACATAGTTTGAAGTCCTAATACAAAATGAAAATGTGGGCCCCTTGTTCAGAAATTATTAAGAATTTCAAAAGGACAAGAACAGAGTCTTAAACCAAGCATGGGACCCTTCCAAGGGCAGGGCCCTGTGACTGCGTGGGTTGCATACCCATGAAGCTATCCCTGGATTCCTGCTATCCCTTGGATCTAAGTAGTCATTCATTGAAAACTCCTGAGTTAGGCCATTAGCACTCCTTAATTATTAGGGGAAATATTATTATGCAGTTTTATAACAGTTATTAACCAGGCCTTCCCATTCTTCCTCTTTCCCTTTGATTTGTGCCCATCGATTCTGATAGCAATGTGTACTAATGATTAATTATAGAGAGTAAGCATGGTAGTGAGGATGAGAATGATGATACTTTAAAAAGCTCTAGCCAAAGAACGCCTGGGTGGCTCAGTCAGTTGAGCGTGTGACTTTGGCTCAGGTCATGATCTCACCATTCGTGAGTTTAAGCCCTCGCATCAGGCTCTGTGCTGACAGCTCAGAGCCTGGAGCCTGTTTCAGATTCTGTGTCTTCCTCTCTCTCAGCCCCTCCCCTGCTCATGCTGTCTCTCTTTCTCTCTCTAAAGTAAATAAACATGGAAAAAAAAAAAAGCTCTGGTCAGAGCCAGAGCACTAGATTTGTAGGAGATGGGCTCAAGATAGGCCCAAAGAAGACCACTGCGGTGTGGACAGTAAGAATGCCACAAAAATTTATTTTGTTTACATGATTTGGCAAGAACTTCTTGATATTCTAGAATTTTAGGCTTAAAATGAGAATTAGTGTTTCCTGGAACTAACTGAAAAACTAGCTGGGAACTATATCAGGGAAACCCATAAAAAAACCTGACAAATCAGAAAATTCTATCTTGAGTTTTATCAAATTCTCAACTCTGCCATTTCATTAGTCTGGTTACTTTATGGTTTTTCTCTACCTCCAATATAGGAGGTAAATCATTAAATCATTCTGTGGCCCTAGGTTTCATTTAACTTTTATGAACCTCAGTTTTCATATCTGTAAAATGGGAATACTATATGATATACTACCTAAGGCAAATTGTGAAGATCAAATATGCTTTCTACACAGAAAATATTATAAAAGTGACATAAATCTGTATCATTGACATTTCCTTGTGAAGTCTAGGCCCTCTTCTTTCTCATTTGGAAGTCTATTTTAAAAAGATAGCTATGCATCCATTCAAGGGACTTCAGCCATCAGTTAGCAAGCACAAGAAAATTGGGAGAAACAGAAGAGTGGAGAAGGAACTTAAAAGTTCACACCTCTGGCCTAATAACACCAAGTTCCACATGGCCCTGGAATTTAACACTACGAAAAATCTGTTTCTCTCTTCTGTGCAATCAAACTGACAAAGGGCAGGCTTTGTGGCAAGCCTTGTACTGGACACTGGAGGTACAAGGATGAATATCTCTGTATGAGTCTCTACTGTGGGCGCTTAAGGTCCAAAAGGGGCTCACTTAGCAGAGGAATAAGAGGAAGAGGTCAGGTTGGAATGCGGCAGTATAAAATTATATCATTTAATCTTTTAATCAAGTGCCTTTGTGACAGATCCAGCATCCATAGAGCATGTGAGTGTGTGTGTGTGTTCCCATGTACAAATGTGTACTTGCATGCGTGCCTATACCTGTATGCAAAATCTCTAAGAGAAAACAAAAGTTATGAAAAGAAAGCAAATAGATGATGCCAAAACTGTTAATTACAGAAAAATAAGGAGGGCCTAGGACTCATTTTGACTCCCTTCATTCACCCATTTATCTGCTTAACTGACCAGAATTTGCTGGGCACCAGTTATGTGCAAGCTACTGGGTGTCAGGAGGCATACAAAGATGAAAAATTAGGCATGAATCACACCTTCATTATAGGGATCATTTTAAGTTTCTTTTTTTGCCTACTACACTATAACTACCTCAAAATCAAAGACTCTGCTTATTCCACATTTTGCGATAGAAAATGTCTGTGAACTGAACTCCTAATGAAGAAATGGAAACTTTCTTCTTCTCAATGTCCTGTTTAATATCCCAGTCTTAAAAAGGGGAAGGGCCACACTGCAAAGATATAGGCTATTTAGTTTGCCTCACTGATCACAAGAATGAAATATTAAATAACTAGGTAAAGAAGACAGAGAGGAAGATTAATCATGGATTTCCACTAGTCCCAAGCTGGGGCTGCTTCAGGCTAACCCCACACACCTTAACAAGGACACGATGTCCTGGTAGGGTGAAATTAGAGAAGCTGCCAAATTGGCTTTGGTATATCATACTCATGTTGGCACAGCTCACAAAGTTTGGTTAATTAGGATTTTATTTTTAGTAGGCAAATTCTGGTGTGAGAGTCATCTATGATATATAAGCAAACTAGATTCCTATGGATCATAAAGCCCAGACAAATGTTCCATCTCCTCGGGGCTACAGGGCTAGTGGCCACCAAGAATCATATTTGACTTTCCTACCCAGCTTGACGCCAGCCAATCCAGAGCCAGTGGTATCTGAGAGATAGTGATGCAAGGTTCATTGCAAAAAGATCAATCACTTTGACTGGAGTCATAGGAAATGAGCATTTGCTGAGTACTTCTTAAGTGCTAGGTATATATTGAGTTAGGATTATATTTTTCCAGTTTCCAAGATAACCTTAATTGCAATGTAGAGATGAGAAAATTGCTCAGAAAGATTAAGCAACCTATCTATCATAGCTGGAAAGTAGCAAAGTCCATACTTTTTCCTTTTCAGAACCTTCAGACAAGAGTAGGAAAAAGAGATCTGTTAGTGCCATGCATTTTCAATACATTCACATTTCCAGCCTTAAAACCCAGTGAGAGCAGATGCAAAAAAACACCCAAATCCTGAGAAATCAGAGTGTGCTTAATATTAACTTGAATAAACGTTTATGATAATGAAAGGATTAAGGTGCACAAAGATATTAATATTTAGGAAAATTAGACGAAATTGCTTTTATCTGTTGCAAACTCTGTTGAATATTTAATAATCTGCTCTATAATTATGCCTGTTGGAGCTGCCTAGAAGGCAGAGGAGTCTCTTCTCCACATTATACTACATCTCTGTAGGTGACTTACACCATCACCCATATCTTAGTAACAACAAATCTTCATATCCATCCTGGATTACTCTCCCGAACTCCAGACTTAATGTCCAACTGCCAGCTGGACTCTTCTACCTGGATGTCCTGTAGACTCTTGTGCAAAAATGGACACATTACTGCTTTCCTTCACCTCAGGCCTGCTTCTCTTCCAGCATTACTTATCCTATTACGTGTCTCTGGGAATAACACTGTCTCCTATTTTATCCTCCTAAACAAACACCCAACCATCTTCCCAAATATAGCTCTCTTACTAAGACCCTCCTTAAGTTCAAATTTCTATCTTTGAAATGTATATATGCCTTTATAGTATATATCAAATTTTGCCATTCTATATTTGTTTTTGTGATTTTTATTTGTTTTTGTGATTATTCAAATAATATTGTCTCCCTGTTAGACTATAAATTTCTTAGTAACAGGAGCAGTATCTTTTTTTCTCACCATCTTATCCCCCACACCAATATTAGTGCTTGACACATAGTAGGAATTCAATAAATACATGTAGAAAGGATGAATAAATCTATCTCCAACTTGCCACCCTTGCTGCCACACTCCTGGTTCACTTGTTTATCATTTATCACCTGGATTAGAGCAACAGTCTCCTAAATGGCTTCTAATTGGCCCATAGAAAAAGTCATCTTCTATTTTGCCAAAATGGACATTCTCAGGTGTATATCTAATCACTGATAACCTTTCTTTTTTCCCAAGTGAGATCTGATTCAACTAAACAGCTTATATGTTGGTATAGCCTTGCCTTATAATGGAAACAACCCTATACCATGAAGTAAGAAATCTGAGGTCTAATATCTGATAGAGACATCTATCTATCTTGATATACAGATGATCTCCTATGCTTATTTAGCATATTCTGAAACTTTTAAAGTCACAAACTCTCATAAGAATCAGTTGAAAGATATGGTTTACATAGAAACATGCACAAAATTTGCATTTAATATCATTATATTCCTCGATAGGAAGCTGAGTTCTGATCCCATGGTAAGACCCTGCCTTAGCTGTATGACCCTGAACAAGCACCTAACATTCGTTGCTGCAGTGACTTCTCCAACCCACAGCCAAGGATGTCTTTACTATGCTAGTGGCAGGATCCTGGAGCTCATGATCTCTTGAAAGCCTCCTCTCTTCGGCAATCTATGTTATAGATTGACTGCTTCCTGTTTCTTCTTCACATCCTACTACTCTAACACTCAAGAAGAACATGAGATCCCAAATTCAAAGTGATCTCTCTCTCCTATAATTTTCATAGCATCTTCTCGTGTGTTTTTTCATACTTTATTACCTTACATTAGGACAGAAGGACATGTATCAGTCCTGACTCCCTTTACAGCCTACAAATTTCATAACCATAGGGGAAATGTCTTATTCATTTTCATTGTTATAAAATTCCCAACACAGAGAAGACATTCATTAAATATTTAGTGAAATCATACAATAAATATTTAGTGAACATCTATTGTGTGCCAGGCACTGCTCCAGGTAATTGGAATACAAAATAAACGAAGCAAAGATCCCTACATTTGTAAAATTTACATCCTATCAGAAGAAGACAGTCAACAAATAACAAACATAATTCTAAAATGTATATTATGGGGGCACCTGGATGGCTCTATCAGTTAAGCATCCGACTCTTGATTTTGGCTCAGGTCATGATGTCATGGTTCATTAGTTCAAGCCCTGCATCAGGCTCTGTGCTGACAGTGCAGAGCCTGCTTAGGATTCTTTCTCTCCCTTTCTCTCTGCCCCTCCCCACTACTCTCTGTCTCTCATGCTCTCTCTCAAAAATAAATAAACATTAAAAAAATAAATTATGTAAGTCTTCTAAAATATGATAAAGGACTATGGACAACAACTACAAAGTAGAGGCAGGGTAAGAGGGATCAAGAGTGCTAGATGGGGGCACGTTGAAGTTTTAAAGAGGATGCCCAGGGTAAATGCCACTGAAATCTGAGCACAGACTTGAAGGAGGTGAGAGAGTGGCTGTATGGATATCTGAAATAGAAGCTTTCTAGGCAAAAAGAACAGCCAGTGCAAAAGCCATAAGTCAAAAGTACGTCTACATGGTCAATAAAGAAACAAGGGCCCTGAATGATACATTGGATCAGATGGACTTGACAGATCTATTTAGAACTCTGCATCCCAAAGCAACAGAATATACTTTCTTCTCGAGTGCACATGGAACATTCTCCAAGATAGATCACATACTGGGTCACAAAACAGCCCTTCATAAGTATACAAGAATCAAAATCATACCATGCATACTTTCAGACCACAATGCTATGAAGCTTGAAATCAACCACAGAAAAAAGTCTGGAAAACCTCCAAAAGCATGGAGGTTAAAGAACACCCTACTAAAGAATGAATGGGTCAACCAGGCAATTAGAGGAGAAATTTAAAAATATATGAAAACAAATGAAAATGAAAATACAACAATCCAAACGCTTTGGGATGCAGCCAAGGCAGTCCTGAGAGGAAAATACACTGCAATCGAGGCCTATCTCAAGAAACAAGAAAAATCCCAAATACAAAATCTAACAGCACACCTAAAGGAAATAGAAGCAGAACAGCAAAGACAACCTAAATCCAGCAGCAGAAGAGAAATATTAAGATCAGAGCAGAAATAAACAATATAGAATCTAAAAAAAACTGCAGAGCAGATCAACGAAACCAAGAGTTGTTTTTTTGAAAAAATAAACACAATTGATAAACCTTTAGCCAGGCTTCTCAAAAAGAAAAGGGAAATGACCCAAATAGATAAAATCATGAATGAAAATGGAATTATTACAACCAATCCCTCAGAAATACAAGCAATTATCAGGGAATACCATGAAAAATTATATGCCAACAAACTCGACAACCTGGAAGAAATGGACAAATTCCTAAACACCCACACACTTCCAAAACTCAATCAGGAGGAAATAGAAAGCTTGAACGGACCCATAACCAGCGAAGAAATTGAATCAGTCATCAAAAATCTCCCAACAAATAAGAGTCCAGGACCAGATGGCTTCCCAGGGGAGTTCTACCAGACGTTTAAAGCAGAGATAATACCTATCCTTCTCAAGCTATTCCAAGAAATAGAAAGGGAAGGAAAACTTCCAGACTCATTCTATGAAGCCAGTATTACTTTGATTCCTAAACCAGACAGAGACCCAGTAATAAGAGAGAACTACAGGCCAACATCCCTGATGAATATGGATGCAAAAATTCTCAATAAGATACTAGCAAATCGAATTCAATGGCATATAAAAAGAATTATTCACCATGATCAAGTGGGAGTCATTCCTGGGATGCAGGGCTGGTTCAACATTCGCAAATCAATCAATGTGATACATCACATTAATAAAAGAAAAGAGAAGAACCATATGATCCTGTCAATCGATGCAGAAAAGGCCTTTGACAAAATTCAGCATCCTTTCTTAATAAAAACGCTTGAGAAAGTCGGGATAGAAGGAACATACTTAAAGATCATAAAAGCCATTTATGAAAAGTCCACAGCTAACATCATCCTCAATGGGGAAAAACAGAGCTTTTTCCCTGAGATCAGGAACATGACAGGGATGTTCACTCTCACCGCTGTTGTTTAACATAGTGTTGGAAGTGCTAGCATCAGCAATCAGACAACAAAAGGAAATCAAAGGCATCAAAATTGGCAAAGATGAAATCAAGCTTTCACTTTTTGCAGATGACATGATATTATACATGGAAAATCCGATAGACTCCACCAGAAGTCTGCTAGAACTGATACATGAATTTAGCAAAGTTGCAGGATACAAAATCAATGTACAGAAATCAGTTGCATTCTTATACACTAGTAATGAAGCAACAGAAAGACAAATAAAGAAACTGATCCCATTCACAATTGCACCAAGAAGCATAAAATACCTAGGAATAAATCTAACCAAAGATGTACAAGATCTGTATGCTGAAAACTATAGAAAGCTTATGAAGGAAATTGAAGAAGATATAAAGAAATGGAAAGACATTCCCTGCTCATGGATTGGAAGAATAAATATTGTCAAAATGTCAATACTACCCAAAGCTATCTACACATTCAATGCAATCCCAGTCAAAATTGCACCAGCATTCTTCTCGAAACTAGAATAAGCAATCCTAAAATTCATATGGAACCACAAAAGGCCCTGAATAGCCAAAGGAATTTTGAAGAAGAAGACCAAAGCAGGAGGCATCACAATTCCAGACTTTAGCCTTTAGTAGAAAGCTGTAATCATCAAGACAGCATGGTATTGGCACAAAAACAGACACATAGACCAATGGAATAGAATAGAGACTCCAGGATTGGACCCACAAGAGTATGGCCAACTAATCTTTGACAAAGCAGGAAAGAACATCCAATGGAAAAAAGACAGCCTCTTTAACAAATGGTGCTGGGAGAACTGGACAGCAACATGCAGAAGGTTGAAACTAGACTACTTTCTCACACCATTCACAAAAATAAACTCCAAATGGATAAAGGACCTAAATGTGAGACAGGAAACCATCAAAACCCTAGAGGAGAAAGCAGGAAAAGACCTCTCTGACCTCAGCCGTAGCAATTTCTTACTTGACACATCCCCAAAGGCAGGGAATTAAAAGCAAAAATGAACTACTGGGACCTTATGAAGATAAAAAGCTTCTGCACAGCAAAGGAAACAACCAAACTAAAAGGCAACCAACGGAATGGGAAACGATATTCGCAAATGACATATCGGACAAAGGGCTAGTATCCAAAATCTATAAAGAGCTCACCAAACTCCACACCCGAAAAACAAATAACCCAGTGAAGAAATGGGCAGAAAACATGAATAGACACTTCTCTAAAGAAGACATCCGGATGGCCAACAGGCACATGAAAAGATGTTCAACGTCGCTCCTCATCAGGGAAAAACAAATCAAAACCACACTCAGGTATCACCTCACGCCCGTCAGAGTGGCCAAAATGAACGAATCAGGAGACTATAGACGCTGGCGAGGATGTGGAGAAACAGGAACCCTCTTGCACTGTTGGTGGGAATGCAAATTGGTGCAGCCACTCTGGAAAACAGTGTGGAGGTTCCTCAGAAAATTAAAAATAGACCTACCCTATGACCCAGCAATAGCACTGCTAGGAATTTATCCAAGGGATACAGGAGTACTGATGCATAGGGGCACTTGTACCCCAATGTTTATAGCAGTACTCTCAACAATAGCCAAATTATTCAAAGAGCCTAAATGTCCATCAACTGATGAATGGATAAAGAAATTGTGGTTTATATACACAATGGGGTACTACATGGCAATGAGAAAGAATGAAATATGGCCCTTTGTAGCAATGTGGATGGAACTGGAGAGTGTTCTGCTAAGTGAAATAAGCCATACAGAGAAAGACAGATACCATATGGTTTCACTCTTAAGTGGATCCTGAGAAACTTAACAGAAACCCATGGGGGATGGGAAGGAAAAAAAAAGAGGTTAGAGTGGAGAGAGCCAAAACAGACTCTTAAAAACTGAGAACAAACTGAGGGTTGATGGGGGGTGGGTGATGGGTATTGAGGACGGTGCCTTTTGGGATGAGCACTGGGTGTTGTATGGAAACCAATTTGACAATAAACTTCATATATTGAAAAAAATTTTTAAAAATAAAAAAAAGATGAGAAAAAATATAAATAAATAAATAAATAAATAAATAAATAAATAAATAAATAAATAAATAAATAAAAAGGAGAAGTAATGTGGAAAGAGGAAGGGCCTTCAGTTAAAACAACACTGGCTTACATACTCGCTCAACCAGTATTCAACTATAGGCAGGCTATATTTTCAGACTCAGCCATTATTCTGTGCTGTGTCTTGAAAATTGAGTCCATCCCCCCACCATGCCAAAAACGAAGGAAGTAGGAGAGGAACTTCTGGGTGCATTTTGAATTGTTGATGGAATTTGATAGTTTGTCAGATTTTCTCCATTTGACTCAAAAGTCACAGGGCACATAGTAAACATTTACTCATTCATTCACACACACACACACACACACACACACACACACACACACACACACACAAGTATGTCTGGCATGTCCGAGGAATAGCAGGGAGACCAGTGCAGCTGGATCACTGTGAGCAAGGGATAAACAGTAAGAAATGAAACAGTAAGAAAAGAAACAGAGGTGTGACATGATCTGACTTGTGTTTTGAAAAGACTGCTCCAGTGGCTTTGTAGAGAATCAGCTATAGGGGGTACCAGGGCAAAAGCAGAAAGTCAGTAGGAGGTCACTGCGCCAATTCAGAAAAAAGATAGTGGTGGCTCAGACCAGTTCAACAACATTCACAGGCCATCTACTGTGTTTCTGGCACAGAAAGAAGACAATATAGTTTCTACCGTAAGAAGCTCACAGTCAACAATCTGTTCCTAACCTAATTCTCCAGCCTTATTACCTTCCACAGGACTCCAGCTCTGCTCATCTTTCCCATTCTCAGCACACAGTATTCCCGCCAGCCCAAATTGCTCATTATTTCCCAAACATAGCATACTCTCCCATGCCTTTGCACTACCCTTCCTTTTGCCCAGACACCCATTTACAAAGCTCACTAAACTAACAAATTTCAACTTCTTTAACACTCTACTCAAATGTCACCTTTTCAGGAAAGTTTTCCCTAACAGCTGATACAGAATTGGTCACCCTCCTTTTAATTTCCCTAGCATCCTGTGTATATCACTTATCTAGATATATAATAGATTTTTATTAGGCTGTAAATTATAGGTATTGTGACTTATTCAGTGACTCCAGTATCTAGTCAAAATCTTTGCCTTCATTATCTTTTCACTAAACACAGAGAAGAAGTTAGAAAGGGAGAACAGAAAAGAGTAGGAGAGAGGAAGAAAAGAAATAGCACAAGCCACTTTCAAAAGGTTGCCAACCTGGTCTAGAAAAACCATTTGCACATGGTTCTTTTTAAAGAGACAACTGGGAGCAAACAGAGTAAGAAGCACTCAGGTTGCAGGCACATTTCTCAGCAAGTGTTCTTTTCTAGAAATAGTCTTAGCAACTGGGGTGGATGGCATGGTCAGTGGGAGTCAGCCATCTATAAAATTCCACTAATCAGAACAAGCATCTGAATTCCTTGATTAAATTCACAAAAGGACTTGTCAGTATTTGGGTCCTGACCTTTGGAGACTGCTTGAGTTGTAGCAGGGATACAAATGTGCTTAGCAGGACTAAGTGAACAACCAGCTGTGGGAGGTGACTCAGCACTGCCTGTGGCTGGCACTCACAGCACTAGGCCAGAGAGGACTAGGGCCGTGAATAGGCTGAGAGGCTCTGGAAAACTAGCCAGTCCTGGCCATGGCAAAAGGTAAAATCTAAGCTAAAAGGGAATAGGTAGAGAAAGGGGATGCCAGTCGTACACTGTGTGACTCACCCACCTTCTCTCACATAATCCTAATAATTTCATGAAAAGTTGGGCATAATCATCCTTTATAGATGTAGAAATTGAGGCATACAGGCATTAAGCTATTTGTCCAGAGCCACATAGATAAAGCCTGTGTTTACACCTGCAACTTTCTTCAGACCCCTTTCAGTCACAGGACTAAAGTTACTGCGCTATCTGTTCAGCTTAGGAGTCTGGCTCTGGCCCGAGGACTGCTAGTCCTCCGCTAGTACTCGGGGAGACCCGAGTTCCAGACATGGTTCTGTCCAGCTTGCTACATGTGTCTAGGAAAATAATTTATCCTCCTTGAGCCTTATTTTTATCACTGTTCGCTGAGAGTTAGGATGAGGTGATCTTAAAGGTCTCTTCAAACTCTGCAATTCTATGATTTCTAGTAAGGATTTTAAAGATGCTACTTTCTTCTCTCCTTCCCCCACTCCCCAACCATCCCTCTACACACACCCACATGCCCTCTTGAGAAGCAAGAGTCTTTTTATACTATCCAGTTTAAAAAGAGAAGTTTGACAAAGGGTAGAGTCTCTAGGGACTTTATCACTGTTGATTCACTCAGAACCACATACCTCCCCCCGCATTTAATGTCTCATCTTTGTTTTTGTCAGGAAAACCTGCCTTCCACCCAGCAAAAGAGAGCTGCCTTTATCTTCCAAGATTAACTCTTTTAAAGACTCTATCTTGGGGTTTCAGTTGCATTAAGGAATTCTATTCAGCATGTAATTGGAGGAAATATAATGGAAATATTGAAATAAAAATAATATTCTCCCTAATATATTCATTTTAATTGTTCCTTTTCTTCTTACCAGAGTGAGTGGGCGGTAATCCCTTCTATTTCAGTTATATCTTCTTTAAATGTCTAGGGTTTTATAATGTGCTATTTTGTGAGTAGAGACGATTTTCCCTTTTTTCCCCCCCTAACTCCTTTATGTTAAACTACATCTGGGTTCAAGTTAAATCATTTTATTGTTTCTGATATACTTGATCATAAGCCAAACAGTAAGTATTCTGCTTATATCAAATAAAGACTTCTGGGATGTGTTCTTATATCAAATGAAGACTTCTGGGATATGTTGAAAATACAGACCTGACCACAAAAGCAAACTTTCATGGAAAAGCATTAAGTTCTAGAGATGATATAGGATTTTTATGAAAAAAGAGAGAATTCAATCAATAATTCTTATAGCTACAATATTTTGAGGGGTCACAAAGATTTAATTCTCACAACAACATTGTAAGATGTATATTAGTAGATCCATTTTATGTCTGAGGAAGCAGAGGCTCAGAAAATTACATAAATTGCTTAATCACCTAACAAAGTAAGTGGCACAAACTGATTTGTAGAAGTTGATTCAAGAGAGAGGAATCAAGAAGCAAAGGGGCATTGCGGGGGCAAGAGTTGGTCTTTTAAAATCCTCCATGATAGGGGCGCCTGGGTGGCTCAGTTGGTTGAGCATCCGACTTCAGCTCAGGTCACGATCTCGCGGTCCGTGAGTTCAAGCCCCGAGTCAGGCTCTGGGCTGATGGCTCACAGCCTGGAGCCTGCTTCCGATTCTGTGTCTCCCTCTCTCTCTGCCCCTCCCCCGTTCATGCTCTGTCTCTCTCTGTCTCAAAAATAAATAAATGTTAAAAAAAATTTTTTTAAATAAAATAAAATCCTCCATGATAACTAAGTTTAATAACCACTTTAAGAGACAATTGGCAGCCTGAATTCTAAGGCTGGACCCCATTCCAGACCACTTTGCCTGGCAGCTCCTGGAAGGCACAGGAGATACTGTCTTTCCCAAAGCTTGGAAATCCGGGGTCCACCAACACATTTGCATTGTTGGTGGCTGCCAGGCCACAGGATTGGATGCAGGCTGCTACCAGAGAAAATCTGTCTCGGGACAGCAGAAATCTTACACTGGGAGGGGTGGAAAATATAGTGCCTCAACAGTTTCACCAGTCCTGACTCTGATGCAAAAGAGGTACACATGTGCAGTTACACACTCATATACACACACACATAGTACATGGGAAAACAAAATAGGAGAAATAAAAAGAGATAGGATTTCATACATTGCATACAATGGTGGGAATGTAAAATGATATAGAGACTTTGGGACAGTCTGGCAGTTTCTTAAAAATCTAAACAGAGCTACCATAAAACATAGTAATTCCACTCAAGTTATATATCCTAGATAAATGAAAAGATTTGTTTACACAAAAAGGTTGTATACAAATAATCATAGCAGTATTAATCGTAATACAAAAATTTCCAAAACATGGAAATAACCTGAATGTTCATCATCCAATAAATGACTAAATAAAATATAATATATATCCATATAATGGAATGCTATTCAGCTATAAAGAATATTCAGTACTAAAACATGCTATAATATGGATGAACCTTGAAAACATTACATTAAATGAGTCACAAAAACCACACATTGTATAATTATATTTATATGAAATGTTCATAATATAGAGATGAAGAGTACATTAGTGGTTGCCTAGGGCTGGGAGTTGGAGAAAGAAGAGTGGCAGCTAATGGGTACAGGTTTTTATTTGGGGGAATGATGAAATATTCTAAAATTGATCACAGTGATGGTTACACAACTCAAAATATACTAAAAATCATTGAATTGTACAGTTTAAATAAGTAAACTGTATGGCATGAGAATTCTATTTTAATAAGTCTGCTATTAAAATAAAATGACCAGATTCAGATCTAGCTGACACAATATTATAAATCCTAATTTGAGGATCTGCCCAACATTAATAATCTGAGCAACCTTGGTCTCAAGAAGAATATGACCTACAAAAAGAGGCCTATAGGAAGTCTGAGGGACTATTGTAATAATTTTTGTTTTGTTAATTATAAAAATTTAATAAAATAAAATAATAAATCAATTATATTCATTTTTAAACATTTGGAAAATAACAAATGGAAACTAAAAAAAGAAAGAAAACACTCAAAATATCCAGATAAACCACTATGAATATTTTAGTACATAGATATACATATATAAAATACTCTTTTGCAACATGATTTTCAATGATTTTATCCTATGATATGACAAATATATTTAACTAATCTCTGCTGATGAGTAGCTAGATAATTTACAATTTCTTTCAATTATAATAAACACTGCCATGAACATCCTTAAAAACAAATCTTTGGATATATCTCTATTTTTTTTGTAATAATGAGTATGAATCCCCAAATTCAGTAGAGCAGCAGCTAAGTGTCAGCTCATATTTTAACTTCATTAATCACAGAGAAAAAAAAATGGCCCTGGAAATCCGTGGTCTTTCTTCCTGATCCAATCACTTAATTATCCTAAAAGGTAAACACATGGCCCCAAATAAATCCAATCTGATGTAATTGCAATTTTTGTCAGTTAACATTAACTGAAAGGAAATTCAAGATATTTATTCATAACCAAAAAAGATTAGTAGAGGCCCAAAGAAGTAAGCCAGGCCATGAATATCAATAACAACAACCGAGGCTCAGAGGGCCAAGAAAATTGATCACATATGTAAAAACTGGCAGATCTAGACTCAAAACTGAGGGTGTATGATTTCAAAGTCATACAGGCCTCACTAGACCTCACTGCATCACACTGCCCTCAAGGAATCTTCAATTTTTGGTGTCAGGCAAAATATGTGCAAATAAACATAATTTAGGTAGAGGAAAATGAATGCCACAAAAATGATGCAAACACAAATATTTTCTTTATAAAATCAGAGAAGTCTTAATGTATGTGATATGCACAATTAAGGATTAATTCATTCAATAATTTAATAAATATTTGAGTACCTATTTGGGGGAGTACAGCTGACTGCCAGCTAACTAGCAAAATCCATGCTCTCTACTTATTCCTGCACACAGAGTTAGACATTTTATACTTAGATGAGGCCATTAAATTATGATTTAGTCAGTGGAATTTGACTGAAAGTAATATGAGCTGTTTTTAGGACTGCTAATTGGAAGCTGCCACATCGACTTTTCTAATCTTTCCTCATCCAGCTAGCTAGAATGGAAATGATGCCCAGGTAACCCTAGAAGCTAAGCATTGAACCCTTAAATACAAAGAAGAAACTGAGGGTTGATGAGGGTGAGGGATTGGGGGGGGGGGAATGGGTGATGGGCATTGAGGAAGGCACTTATTGGGATGAGCACTGGGTATTGTATGTAAGTGAAGAATCATGGGAATCTATTCCCAAAGCCAAGACTACACTGTATACACTGTATGTTAGATACCTTGGCAAAAAAAGAAAAAAAAAAAAAGAAAAAAGAAAGATAACAGTCAGCTTGGGTCCCTGAATAACTATATGGTTAAAAGATGCCCTGCCTATTTGTTCAAGATGAAGAAAATGGATTGTACTTGCTCAATCCATTAGATATTTTATGGTCGATCTAATACAAAAGTTGGCCTACCCTAATATATATAGACAATGTGACATAATAAACTTGTCATGCCTTCAAGCAGCTTATAATTTTATAGGGGAAGGAAGTGAAATACATATGAATATATGACACAGTATCTAGTAGGAGGAAACTCTGGGAGTATAGGAGTGCTTAATCTCATCTTAGTGATTCCAGTGATAGAAGTTTTCCCGCAAAGAAATGCATCTAAGTTGAGTCCTAGTGCATATGTGGGAATGAATTATCTAGGAAAAGTAGGAGGAAAGGAAAAAAGGAAGAAGATGCCAGGCCCAGAAGGAACATGTGCAAAGTGTGAAGTATTAAAAACAAATTGATATGAAAGATTTCTATAAGTAGAGAAAGGGGGTGAGACATTCTTAGTGGAAGGAAAAAATGCAATGTATAGGAGAGTGGGCCATATTCCTTTGGAGTACATGAAAAGTGCAAGATGGCTAGTACATGGCAGGAGCTCAGAAGATGACATGGTTGAGTCATTCTTTTTTTAAATAAAAAAAATTAACATTCATTTATTTTTGAGAGACTGAGAGAGACAGAGCGCTGGTGGGGGAGGGGCAGAGACAGAGAGGGGGACACGAATCTGAAGCAGGCTCCAGGCTCTGAGCTGTCAGCACAGAGCCCAATGAGGAGCTCAAACCCATGACCAAGAGATCATGACCTGAGCCGAAGTCAGACATTTAACAGTAAACTGTACTGGAAATAGTCCATTTGCCCCTCTGTGACCACTTTCCACCCTTTTCCCTGCCCAAGATGGCTGACCCCTATGCATTACATCAACCATATCTGTGTATCTGGCTTATGTTTAGGTCTTCCAATGCAAGAGATCAGAGGCAGGAAGGAGGGAGAGGTTAGAGTATTTATGTCTTGGGATCCTTTCCTGAGAAGTTATCTAAGGTTGGCTGTGTCTCTTGCTAGAAGGTCAACTACTGTCAAAGCAGCCTACTCTACACAACTCTCTCTTCCCAAGTTCCAATAACCTTTCTTTTCTCTAAGGGTGGTCACAGTCTTATATTAATTACTAGCCCCAGGTTCTCGTACATCATTTCTGGTTCTACACGCCATCCATCCCTAATATAATGGCTCTTTATAAATAAACTTTCCTCAGATCATTCCTATTTTGGGTGTACCATCTGTTTCCCTTTGAGACCCTGAAAGAGATATAGTCCTGTGAATACAGGAATCTACATGTTCCAATTCATTTCTTCAGGCTTTCACACATTCAAGAGGTGCTGATGTCAATTTGAGATATAAACATTACCTCCCCAGATGTAGCAGATGTCAGTCCTAGCTGCTTGTGGCATTTCTCAGTACCCTCTGGCAAATCTCCCTTGGGATCTTTAGGAGGTCTAATTCCCTGAGGCCTGGGTTATGAGTCCTGAAAAAGAGACCCTCTATGATGAGAGAGTTGAGAGATCTTTAGTTTTATTCACAGAGATTTCCTCCATGTGTTCTTTCATAGTGTAAGTTTATAGTAAGTTTTATAAGAAACTTACCTGATTTTCTGACCTAAGGCCAGATAAAGGCCTTATCCAATTTCCATGATATAAATGCATGATGATTTCAAGCTACTAATGATTTAAAACTCAACTTACAAAATTGCTGAAAGGTTAATAATCAGCTACTGCAAGCTAATAGGTACAGCTCTAGCAAGCCACCTCCACAGGGACTGATACGGTTGTATGTCAATCTGTCTCATCTAAGAATTTTTTGACTTTTGGACACAACCTATCTTTCCAAATACCTTTCACTCTCCCACTCCCAATGTCTCTACTGATATCAATAATGTCCTGGAAGGTCAGAAGGATAGAGTACACTATATCTGTTTTATTTATTTTTAAGTATTTATTTATTTATCTATTTATTTTGAGAGAGAGAGAGAGAGAGAGAGAGAGAGAGAGCGAGTGCATGTGCTGGGGAAGGGGCAGAGAGAAAAGAGAGAGAGAATCCTAAGCAGGCTCCATGCTGTCAGCATGGAGCCAGATATGGGGCTTGATCTCACAAACTGTGGGATCATGACCCGAGCCAAAATCAAGAGTCAGACACTTAATCAACTGAGCCACTTGGGTGCCCTATCTACTGTATTATGCATGATGAGGGAAAATGATGTTATCCACCTGAAGTTACATTACAAGTAATTTTTAACATCACTTAAATTATTATTTTGTTTTTATTTATTTTTTTAATTAAATGTTTATTTACTTTGAGAGAGAGCAAGAGAGCTGAGGAGGGTCAGAGAGAGAAATTCCCAAGCAGACCCTCCATTGTCAGCACAGAGCCCAGTGTGGGACTCAAACTCACAAACTGTGAGATCATGACCTGAGCCAAGATCAAGAGTCGGACATTAACTGACTGAGCCACCCACATGCCCCTATTTTATTTTTAATAAATATTGTCTTTTCACAAGTATAAAATTATAGAATTTTAAAAAAGTATTTTTAAAACCCTAAAGAAATAAAAATCTACCATAATCCTACCATCCAAAGACACCAGTTAAAAGTATTGTATGTGTGTGTATTTAATATATGAGTAGGTTTCCTACTATTATAATAATTATATACAGTATTCCACCCTACTTTTGCTTTATACAAGATCAGCATTTTTCTGAATTATTACAAATGACTGAAAGCCATTTTTAATGTCTATATAATATTGCATCAAGTTGCTCACTATAATTTACTAATATTGGGTTTGCACATTTAGGCTGATTTGACTTGCTGTTATTATCAACCACACTATAATGAACACCTTTGTACACACATATTTTTCAATATTATGTATATTTTCTGATTGTTTAAATCTCAAAACAGTATTGACAGGGCTAGGACTCAGATTTTTAGATTCCCATTCCTGATCTCTTTCTACTACATTTTCCAACTCTTAAACTACTAAACTACATGGACATTTAAATATAATGCCATTTAACGTTTCCATGTAAATGTTCAGGTTTTCTTAGGCAAAAGGAATCACTTTGAAATTTAACCTAAATGCAAACATAGCCCTCAATTATTATCTTGTAAGAAAATGTTCAAGGGTAATTGGTAATAACATTAAAATTAATGATAAAACGAGTATTAGTGTATTAAGCCAATTTGCTTTTGTGGCCTTTGGTTTTATCTCCCCAATGTTAACACACAGTCATTTCTCTGTTCTGTCCTTAGAGTTGCCTCCCTGAGTCTTCATTTCTGTAGAAATGGACTTCAAGCTGTATTACAAAGCTATAATCATCAAGACAGTATGGCACTGGCACAAAAACAGACACTCAGATCAATGGAACAGAATAGAGAACCCAGAAATGGACCCACAAATGTATGACCAACTAATCTTTGACAAAGCAGAAAGGAATATCCAAAGGAAAAAAGATAGCTTCTGCAACAAATGGTGTTGGGAAAACTGGACAGCAACATGCAGAAGAATGAACCTGGACCACTTTCTTAAACCACACAAAAATAAATTCAAAGTGGATGAAAGACCTAAATGTGAGACAGGAGACCATCAAAATCCTAGAGGAGAACAGCCTCTTTGACATTGGCCATAACAACTACTTACTAGACATGTCTCTGGAGGCAAGGGAAACAAAAGCAAAAATGAAGTATTAGGACTTCATCAAGATAAAGGCTTATACATCTGGGTGGCAAACAGACACAAGAAAAGATACTCAACACCACTCATCATCAAGGAAATTCAAATCAAAAGCACAATGAGTTATCACTTCACACCATTCAGAATGGCTAGAATCAGGGAGCCTAGGGTGGCTCAGTCAGTTAAACAACTGACTCTTGATTTCAGCTCAGGTCATGGTCTCAGGGTCATAAGATTGACCCTGCATTGGGCTTCATGCTGGGTGTGAGCCTGCTTAAGACTCTCTCCCTCTCTTTTCCCCTCCCCTGCTTGCACACAATCTCTCCCCTGCCAAAAAAAAAAAAAAAAAAAAAAAAAAAAAAAAAAAAAAGGAAAAGAAAAAAAATACCAAAAGCTAAAATCAAAAACTCAAGAAACAACAAATATTGGCAGGGAAGTGGAGAAATAGTCCTCATGGACTGTTGGTTGGAAGGCAAACTGGTGCAGCCACTGTGGAAAACAGTTTGGAGGTTCCTAAAAAAGCTAAAAAATAAAACTACTCTATGATTCAGTAATCACACTACTGGGTATTTACTCAAAAAATACAAAAACACTGATTCAAAGAGATGCACACACCCCTATGTTTATGGCAGCATTATTTACAATACCAAATTCAGAAGCAGCACAAGTATCCACGGACACGTGAATAGATAAACAAAATGTGGTATATATACAATGGAATTTTATTAAGCCATAAAAAGGAATGAAATCTTGCCATTTGCAACAACATGGATAGAGATAGAGAGTATAATAATACTATGTGAAATAAGTTCAGAGAAAGACAAGTATCATATGATTTCACTCATATGTGGAATTTAAGAAACAAATGAGCAATGGAAAAAGAGAGATATATCAAGAAACTGAATCTTTATGATAGAGAATAATCTCATGGTTACAAGAGGGGAGGTAGATGTGGGGATGGGTGAAATAGGTGATGGAGATTTAAGAGTACATTTATCATGATGAAAAAATTGGATAGGATAGGATAGGATAGGATAGGATAGGATAGGATAGGATAGGATAGGATAGGATAGAATGAAATAAAATAAGAAACAGTATGGCTACAGGTCTCATAGATTTGGGACAGCTTCTTGACTCTTCCTCTGACTAGTTATGTGATCCTTTATGTGCCTTATTTTCTTCACCTGGAAGTGATAATCTCTGACTTTCACTGTCTCCTAGAGCTATTATGAGGATAGCATGATGAAAAATCATTTTCTAACAAATAAAGTGTTTTGCACACTGTTTCATGTTATAACCAAAGAGTTAGACAGACTGGGTTCAATAATAATTCTTGCAGAACAGTGGAGTCTTTAGACAAATACTTCTCTGTACTTTAGTTTCTTCCTGTGCAAAATGAGGGCTTTGGGCTAGGTGATCACCGAGACTACTTCCTTCTGAGATGTTGGCACCACATGTCACAAACACAAGGTTTCCTTACTCATGTCCTGGCCTGTGTGATTAGAGAGAAATCATGCAGCACATTAGCACAGTGAGTGCATTATTTGAGGTTAATTAACGGTAGCCACTATTTGTGCTATTCAAAAGCAGGAGGTAAGATCTGAATTCATGTTTGATCACAAAGCCAATGTTTTTTTTTTTTTTTCCTGCACCATGTTGTTACATTTCAGCCCCTTTACCTGGAGTAAAAGGAAAAGGAGGTAGTATGGCAGCAGAGAAGAAAGTGATGGGCCTGCCAGTCAGTCCCATGAGGACTCTGCACTTACTTGCTGTAAGAGGCTCTGCTCTGCACTTATTTGCTGTATGATCTTGAGTGAGTCACTTATCCTCCTCACGACAAACACGACAGAGCTAAGTTAAATTCTCCACTCCAAAGCTTAAGCTATTAACCAGTACTATACTATAACAGGAAAAAGGATTAAGATTAAAATGAGCAACTCTACATTCAAATATAAGCTCTGTCATTTTCTAACTCTCCTAAACTATCTAGGCAAGTTACTTCATCACCCTGAGCCTTGGTATCATATGCTTATCTGTAAAATTGGGAAAGTGACAGATACCCTTCCCAAGGTTCCAAGAGAATCAAAGCACCTAGTACAATGTCTGAAAGCTGTTTATGGCAGAAAGATATACACTAAACTTGAATTAAATTGAACTGGACTCCCTACAAGGAGACTGGAATCGTAATATTTTAGTCCAGTTTGAATATGAAGAGATCTTGGAAGTCACCACCTTTAGGTTCATTAACCAGCAAATTATCTGCCCCTCACTCATTTCCCCATTTGTCTCACCATCCCATGACTGGGATTGTATCATATATCCTTTTTTTTTTATTGTTAAAAATGTTTATTTATTTTTGAGAGAGAAAGAGAGAGAGACAGGGTGTGAGCAGAGGAAGGGCAGAGAGACATAGGGACGGAATCTGAAGTAGACTCCAAGCTTTGAGACGTCAGCATGACCCGACCAGAAGTCGGATGCTTAACTGACTGAGCCACCCAGGCACCCTGCATGAATCCTTTCTTTCTCTCTTCCTTTCTGTGCTCCCTTCCATTTGAGTTCTGAGGTTAAACAATTATAATAACTACAGTGCTTTCCCAGCATGCCCTCTAATTTGACTGGGAATGCTGACAGCGATAGGGATGGTCCACCCTCCCTCCCAGTGCAGGAATCCCCCCCACTGTCTCCCTGACAGATGGCCATCCTCCTTCTACTGAGGCAGCTCTCAAACTCAGCACACACTGAGAGCCCCCCTGTTGCTGCACTGGTCTTATTGGTAGGATGCACTTTATAAAACTAAAGGAAATGGTTAGAAATTGTTACCAAGCTCAAAATTTTCAACTTTTATTTGAAGGCAATGCGTCAGCAGTGAGGAAAGTGAAAGGTAGACAAGTCATTCCCAAGTGGGCTCCGGGCTCTGCTATGCATTTACTTGCTGTATGATTTGTGACAAGTCATATATCTTCTTGCAGTTTCTATTTCCCCATCTGAAACAGCGTGGATAATAATCTGTATTTTATATAGAGTGGTGAGGAATATCAGTATATCTGTTTTTTAAAATAAAATTTGATTCAGATAACTGAGAAGTGAAACAGACAAAAGCACATTTGCTCTGGTGGAAATAAGAGAGAATGGCCTGCATTTTCAGTGAATTTTCTCCTTGCCCTATGCAAGAACTCTTCAGGCAGCACAGAGTGAAAATCACCTAGATTGGACAACTTTGCTGTACTCTGTGTGAAGAAATGGTGGCACACAAAGGTTAAAGGACTTACTCCTGATTCATTCCATGAGCTTCTAGAAGACCCAGAGATGGAATACAGACTCAAGTGTATGTTACTCCTACCCACTGCCTTATTTCTAGTTCTACATTTCCTCAGGTAAAATGATTCATTCTGGAATATGTTTTTTAGAGTTTTTCCTTTTGTTACACATTCAAAAAGACCCTCCCCATGTTTTTCTCATACCCCTCATTCAATCTTTAGGAAGCTTCAGATCCTTCTGCACTTGTTGACATTCTTCAAAATATTCTTATACTTTGGGGGCTTTTTTTGTAAAAGGAGTGGGGTAAGTAATACAGGTTTTACTTTTTGTTTTGAGATAATTATAGATTCTCATGGATTTCCAAAAATAGTACAGAGAAGTCTTGTGTACCCTTCACCCAGTTTCCTTCAAAGGCTGCATCTTTCCTAACTATAGTTGTGAATAATGAATAACAATTTCAAAACCAGGAAATTTACATTGGTACAACATGTGTGTATAGTTCTACACCGTTTTATCACATATAATCACCACCACAATCAAGATACAGAACTATTTCATTACCACAAAGAGTTCTCAGATGCTACCGCTTTATGGTCACACCGACCCCACTCTCCCTTACCATTCTGTGACATTACACACACATAACTTATCACAGTCTATTGGTGATGACATATACCAAGCTGATTGAAGTGCAAAAACTACTTCCTTTTAAGTCCCTTTACCTTACTACGTATAATATTATGTTAAATATTTCCTCCACATACATTGTGCATCAGTGTTATAATTATTGCTTAAACATCAAACATAATTTAGAATACACAGAGCTAAAGGAGTTTATTGTATTACCTATATTTTTACTCTTTGTGTTGTCTTTTTCCTTTCTGACATTCCAAGAGTCCTTCTGCTATCATTTTTGTTTCAAGAACTTCCTTTTCCCATTCTTTTAGGGGAGGTCTTCTGTTGAATACTCTTAGTTTTTCCTTCACCCAAATGTCTAGATTTCTTGAAGAATGTTTTTTTGCTGGATATTGGATTCTGAGTTTACAGTTCTTTTCTTTCAATATTGAAGAATACTGTGCCACTTCCCTTTGGTCTCTATAATCTTGGATGTCATCTGTTGTGTTCAAAATTTCCCCTTATGAGGTAAGGTGTTACTTTCTCTCACTGCTTTCAAGATTCTTTCTTGCCTTAGTTTGATTATGATGTTTCTTGGCATGGATTTCCCTCATTTTTTTTTTTTTTTTGGTTTTGGGTTCATTCACTCTCTTGAATCTATAGTTTTATGTCTTTTGCCAAATTTGAGGAGATTTCAGCTATTTTAAACACTTTTTTCACCACTCCTCAAATTCTAGTGACATGAATGTCACGCTATTGGTCCCATAGGTCCCTGAGGTTCTGTTCATTTTTCTTTTTAGTCAATTTTTTGTCTATTGTTTAGATCTAGTAACTTCTATTGTTCTATCCTCAAGTTCACTTATCCTATCCTCTGTCCCTGCACTCTCCTATTGATCCTTCTTTGAGTGTGTGGCAGAAGTCCAGACTTATGTGGTCTGACATCATGTAGAAGAGGAAAGGATTCATTACTGACTAGGAGGAATGAAATACCCAGTTCCCTACTTTTTTCTGACACCACCTGGTGGAAGGTTGGAACAAAGACGGAAGTCTAGGTTCCTCACCCCTCCTTTGTTGGTGAGGGTGGAAATGGACAGTTTTTTACCATGGTGTTCAGCTAGAGTGGGCAATTATTGTCTCAAAGTTTTCTGTCCTACTAGGCTGACCACCCCCTCCCCCTTTTATGTCTTTTGTTCAGCAAGAACAGGGTTTGGGGAAGATTTGTTTTTCACCTATGACCATTGGCATATCCGGGTTAGGTTTCTGGCTTCTCAAGCAACCATTCTAGTATATGAAGCAAAAATGAAACCCAGGGAACTCACCAATATAGCATTTCTCAGGTCCTGAGAGACTTAGCCAGTCTTCCCTCTTCTCTCCACCTTTCAGGTCTTTTATGTTTGTTACGTAAATAAGGTATATGCTTTTAGCTATACTTAGTGGGAGAAATAGGGAAGAGTGCATCTACTCCATCCTTTCCCAGAATGTTTGCAATGTCTTTTCTTTTTAATGCATTTATATTTGTTTTTTTAGAAACTCAGTTTTGACACTATACTAATGCCAATATTCTTAAGACACAAGTTCAAATGAGAACAAAAAAGAACAAAATGGACATCTTACAGCTTCTAAACTAGTTTTTTTTTTATTCAATGACAATCCTTAATGCTGTCTAGATTGCAGTAAAACTGATAGAGACAGACCAAGAGTAGCATTTTAAATTGGTGGAACATATTTTGAGAGCATGCATAGCAGAAGCTTATAGTAATTAATCTTGTAATCTCTCCCTTAGGAGAATCTCTCTGATTCTAAAAAAATAATTTGACAAATCTACCTATTATAATATTATCTACTTTAGAAAAAAATATATTAAAAAACTAAATGCTCACCAACAGAGATATAATAGAGTAAATTGTGAAAAGGAACAGAATATAAATGGGTATATATTTTTGATATTAGATTGCTGCTACATGAAAATGTGCTCATGGAAACAAAAACTAAAAAAGAATATGTAAAATTAAAAACAATTGTTAGATTTAGCAGAGGGATAATGTATTAATTCATTTATTTAACAGATATTTATTGAGTATGTACAATATACCAAGCACAGTTCAAGGTGCTAAGGATACATAAGTAAACAAAAAAAATTACAAAAATCCTTATTCTCATGATGCTTACTTTCTAATAGATATAGAGACAGCTAACAAAATAAATAATACATTATAGCTTGATAGATGGTAATAAGTGCTATACAGAAAAATAAAGCAGGAGGATTAGGTATATGGGGGGCCAGGGGATACAATTTAATTTTAAATGTATGACTTACTTGTTTTGAAAAATATTAATCCATGAATTTACAATTTTTCAAACAAAATAGTATTTTTGTAACAATAGAGTAAAGCCCCATTATTTCAGAAAATATATCTTTAATTTCAAAATTTTAGTTTCTTTTTTCATAATATCAAGGATAAAGATTATCATTACATTAAGAATAGTACAGAGTGTGGGGCACCTGGGTGGCTCAGTTGGTTAAGCATCCGACCTTGGCTCAGGCCATGATCTCCTGGTTCGTGAGTTGAGCCCTGCATCGGGCTCTGTGCTGACAGCTCAGAGCCTGGAGCTTGCTTCGGATTCTGTGTCTCCCTCTCTCTCTGCCCCTCCCCTGCTCATGCTCTGTCTCTGTCTCTCCCTCAAAAATAAATAAACATTAACAAAATTTAAAAAACAAAGAATAATATAGAGCTATTGCTATTTGTACATAGCTATCACTATGCTTAATTCAAAAGAATATGTATTACAACTGCCCGTTTACTTGCTGTCTGAGGGCTTGTATCTCTTTCCTGAATTTTCATAGCCAAACATTTTAAAGAAGTTTATCTCACTCATTATCTCAGACAGCTGGCTTGAACTCCTGCCACGTCAGTAAAATGGCACTCAACAAAACCCCTAATAACCTCCACATTGCTACAAGCATTGGACATTTTAATACTTAAATTATCTTTGACCTTCAGTAGCAGTTGGCATTGTTAGTCACTTCCTCTTTTTTAGAAAAGCCCTCTCCTCTTTATTACATGACACCATACTATCTTGGTTTTCTTCCCACCCCTCTGGTCAGTTCCTCTTATCCTCTTTGGTGAGCTTCTCATCCTCTACCTGACTTTTAAATTGAAGGATTTCTCAGAGGCCTGTCCTAATCTTCCCTCTTTAGTCCATATGACCTCCCTCAGACATCACATCTGCCCCCACCATTCTGGTTATCATCTACAGGCTGATGACTCCTGAATTTGCATCTCAAGATTCCTCTCTTGAATCTCTCACCAATATATCCTACTGCCTACTTGACATATCTACTTGAATATCTCTCAGAAACTTCTAGCTGAATGTTTCCAAAGCCAAGCTAACCATCTCCTTTTTCCAACCAAATCTACCAAAGCTGTCTTTCCTCCTATAACCTTTGTCTTCCATAAACGGCACCACCACCGCTTCTGTTGCACATGCCAGAAAACCCAGGAGTCATCTAGAACTCCTGCCTCTCTTTAATCTCCACATCTAGTCAATCAAAAGGTTAAACTGATTCAGTCTTCTGTTAACCCTCAAATCCCTCCACTTGTTTTCATTGTTACCGTTATCAGTCTAATCCATCATCAGCTGTAGCCTAAGGTATTACAAAAAACCTCCAAACAACTGTCTTCCTAAGATATTTTCTATTAAGCAATAAGACTGAACTTTCCAAAATGCCATTCTGGTCATGTCGTGCTCCTGCTTAATTTCTTTAAGTGCCTTCAGAATCAAGCCCAGTTCTTCACCTTGGCTTACAAAGATCACCTCAGCCTCACTCCTACATACCACTCTAGTCATCTTCTCTTTAGAATTTAAGGTTCCAGGGGTGCCTGGGTGGCTCAGTCGTTAAGTGTCTGACTTCAATTTAGGTCATGATTTCACAATCTGTGGGTTCGAGCCCTGCGTCAGGCTCTGTGCTGATAGTTCAGAACATGGAGCCTGCTTCATATTCTGTGTCTCCCTCTCTCTCTGTCCCTCCCCTGCTCATGCTCTCTCTCAAGAATAAATAAACATTTTTTAAAAATTAAAAAAAGAATTTCATGTTCCAATCATGTTGGCCTTTGCTCATCAAAGAGGTAATGTTCTTTCTCATCACTTGGCCTTCCAACACATTCTATTTCTTCACACATATCTCTGCCTACTATGATCTTACTGCTTTTGTCTTAGTTCTCAGCATAACACACCTAAGGAAGGTCTCTTATCCCTGGAGCAGCTTAAGTCTTAAATGTTGAATAGTTTCCACAGCATGCTTAATTCCCCCTGTTATAACAGTTATCACACTTTACTGTAGTTATATGTTTCATGTCTAGCCCAACAGACTATGAGCTCTATCAGAACAGGAATTATATCTCTCCCCACTATTTTGTTCTGATGCCAAGCATAAGTCTTGGTCCATTGTAACTATTCAGTAAGGATTTATTGACAGGGAGAAGGAGGGAGGGAAAAAAGAACAGGAGGGAGGGAGAGAAGGCATAACGCTTACTCAATTAGTCTTGAGTGAGTCAGGAAAAAAGAAAAGAAATGGGCAGGGAATTAATTGAGTTAATAAGCTATTTGAGACTTTTTAAAGTTATCCATTTCACATATGTTTCTTATAAAAACCTCAAGAAAGCTATTTTGCATTTTATAGCAAGGAAACTGAAGCTTATAAAAGAGTTGTTATAGCTCATCATGTTATATCTTCAATCTGGAAATCCATTTCCTTAATTTTGTTCATGTCCCATTTCCTTGAGATCTAGGTGAAGTACCAAGTGCATGCAAGGCTTCTTCTTTACTCTCCATAGCCGTAATCATGTAGTTTTCTTCCTCTTCTCTAGTCCCACATCATATTTTACATAATTCCCTAATGTTTATTGGCACAATGCTCCTTATACTGTACTTATTTCTGTTTGTGTTCCATTTAAATTTTTAGAAAATAAAATCTTAAAGAAATAATCCAGATCACATTATTCATATTATCAGATTCATATGATCACCCCAGAACCTAGTAGAAAGTTAGATGTTCAATAAAATTGTGTTAAATGGAAGCCACCTCTAAGGTTTAGTCTAATCTTCTCAATCTACTATAACAGACAAGTCAACCAGAAAAGTTATTCCAGATCTACCAAAGGTCACACAGCAGTATGTAACTCTCTGCTTATTTGCGTCTCCTTTTCCCACCTTCTCCATGCAGAGAATATGGGAGGAACAGTAAACTTGGAGTCCTGGGGTCTCTGGCTAATGCCACCACTTACTGCTTGTGTAAATATCCTAGGCTTAGTTTCTGCTTAGGTAAGAATACAGATTTTGGCTGTCTTTTAATGCCAGTCCCTGCAGTGGCTATCAAAAAGCAATCTCAGCCTTGGACAATATTAAAACATATTAATGCATTGTGGTTGCAGAAACTTGAGCTAACAACTAACACTTCTTAAAAAGTCTAATATGGAAACAAAATTAGAGTGAACTAAAATAGGCAGAAAAACTGCAAAAAAAACCTTCTCCATTTTGTTGCTAGGTATTCTCACTTTATCTCCTCAAGGCCGAATAGCCTTGAGTGGCCATATATTTGCACAATGGCTTTTTAGTTGCTTCTTTTGCTCATCTTCTTTCTACAACTAATTGATTTCCAGACCTGTACTAAGGCCTGAAGGCATCTTTACTTGACATCAGTTATGACTCCTATAACAGAAATGAAGAAGAATGTTATATTTCACCTAGAAAAGTACCTTTTCCTAATCTGGTATATATTTCATCCAGGAAAATTAGAATTTTCAATACTTTTTATGAAGTAAGAGTTTTTTTCAAAGCCTGGTTGAAATATTAAAGGAAGTGAAGCCCGCAGGTAAGAAATGTATCAGAAACGTGTCCTTTTGTTTGGTTGCCTTGGTTTTGGGAAAACTGGAATTAGGAAAACACTAGAGGAGCTATTCTAATACTGGGATCTATAATGTATTTGTCAGTCTTAAGCCAGGCTGTTGTCTAGAATCCTAAATTGTGATGCACTCCACAGGGCCAATAAAATCTAATATTAAGAGAGCCAGTCATGTACACTTTTTGTGTTGGCCGAAAAACATTTAGAATAATGACTATTGCAAGACAGGTTCTGGTACAGGTAACTGACACAAGAAACAGAATAAAATCCTAGGCAGAAAGCACCAAAGGGCAGAATGAATCCTTGGAGCAAACCAGTAGCAAAGAGAGAAACAATTATGGCAGGTAAAGATCAGTTAATAAAATTCTAAAAAGAAAGTTCTCTTTGAGAACAGATCTCTTCTGTCATATTCATACTGTATCCCCAACATCTAAGATAGTACATGGCACATTAAGATAATAAAATCTACTAAGTAAACAAATATCTCAGTCTGGATTGAAGAAAGGGAGCTATGAAAGAAGTGAGTAGCTTTGCATCCAAAGTCTGGGGATAGCAAAGTAAAAAAGACAAGAAATGAGGCTTATCAACAACCTGATTTGCTCTGGTACTTAGTGCCTCACCGGACTGATGAACTACAATAAACTCAATTCTGAACATTTAAACTCTTTCAGACTATTAGAGAAGCCCAATGACTGGATAATGGCTGCTTCTGAGAGCCTGCCAATATTGGATAAGAGCACTAACTTAATCCTCAGGTATTATAATATAAATGCAAGGGCTCATTAATATTTCAAAATCTTGTCAAGAGCCCTGACAGAGAGGCCCCAAATGATAATCCATATGAAACAAAACAAAACAAAACAAAATGATTAAGGCTTAAGGATTTTAAAAGCATGAAAAAAGAGAAGACTCCAGCATTGAACAGTTGGGGAAAAAGGATAGTGATTACCGTTGCTGGGTAAGATCCTAACACAGAGCCTAATAAAAGAAGTACAAAGTTATTTTGAGGGTTCTCATGAGCAGATCAACAGTGATGTCCTTTTGTTAGCAAGGTTTGAAGTACACATCTACACATATACCTATTAGCAGAGAGAGATGCTATATTATTATCCACTGGGCTGAATTCAGAAACTCAAAACAAAGGCTTATCCCTTGCCCAGATCCCATTGTCAAAGGAGATCCAGGAACAGGAGTATAGTTGACTCAATGCAGCAAAGCAAAAAACAGGCCCAGGAAGATATTTTTATCTTTTAATAAACAGTTTTCATTATCATTGAATGCCTACACTTTCATAAACCTGAGCTTCATAGCCCAGCATTTATAGAAAATTGCCAAGTATCGTTTGTAGATAAAAGCACAATTCAATATTTATGAATTGCTAGTTTTCTATAAATATAGACATTTGGAGATGATCTCCTCACTAGTCATTAAAATTTGAACAGGGATCAAAGCTAGAATAATATTAACAATTCCTCACATTTGTATAGTGTTTTACATAATACTATTAATAATAGATGACATTTATTGAGCACTTAGCAAGTGCCAGGCACTTTACATGTAAATTCTCATAACAAATTCAGTTTAGTTCAACAAGCATTCAATTAATACCTACTGTGTGATAGATGAATAACACTGGTTTCTGTCTTTAAAAACTCTCATCTTGTTGCATTCAATCAATGTTTGTTGAAAGAATAAATGAATGGATGAATGAAAAATTAATTGGTTTGAATGGTAGTGTGAGGTAATAAAAAATGACATAGGCTCCTCCTTTAACTATCTATGGTCTTGAGAAAGTACTTAACCTCTTGTAGCCTCTATTTTTTCATCTGTAATATGTGAATATTTAAGCTCTCCCTTGTAAAACTGTTATGACAATAGTGACAGCAAATGCTCTCAGTGAGAGCAGTTATCATCATCATCATCACTGCCATAATTATTACTATTACTAAGCAAGCTTATCAAACTCTCTTCACCTTTCTATAGCATGGGACAAATATAACTTTAACATCCACAAAGCACATAGCATCTATACAAAAACACCACAAACACCAAGCAAAGCAAGGGAAATCTACTAAATTGTAGTTCCCAGTGCTCTGCTGGTACAACATCTGTGTTCAGGCTAGGAAACAAAACAAAACAACATAGCATCAACTTCAATTATGTTTCCAAAGATACTATGATAAAAGACCAACAAGACAGGAAGTTCACCAAGTAACAGACTGTACCTTCCTTCATAATAGAATGCTGGTCACTCCATATATGGAACTATGTTCCCTATTCCAACATTCTCAAAGAATCGTACCTAGAGCCCAGACAATGGCCATCAAGAAACTCATCTTACTCCTGTCAATGCCAGTGAGACTAAGCACTGGCCATCCAGCATGTAAACTTTGAGATCTGGACAAATTCTCCAACCATAAGTGGGTCCCATTCTGTGGGTCACTTACCATTTGGGTCTGCTAGTAGATTTCACCATAGGGGCCATTCCATCTCTATAAAGACTCTTGGTTTTACTGAAGTTAACAATGTTGAAGATGACTCTCTGAAAGAAAGGGAAAAGTTTATCAGAAGACTATGCTATCCAAGTTCCTTTTCCTGCTAATTAGGAATGGAAACAATAAGCAGGGTTAAAGGAAGCCATATGGACTATTTTCCAACAGTATAGTGAGAATAAATGGTGCCCACAGAAATACAATGTGTTTGTGCCGGTTTAGTGTAATAGTCAAGAGCACAGACTCTGTAACCTGGAAGCCTGAGTTTTAATCCCACTCTACCACTCTCAAACTGTGTGACTTTGCCAAGCTACTAAACCTTTCTATACCTCGGTTTCCTCATTGGAAAATGGAGATAATAATAGTACCTAGGATTTAAGTTAATATATGCACAGTGTTTGGAACCATTCTTTGTACATAATTAATGCTACATGTTTTAGCTATTATTATTAACTGTGCCTCTCTCCAGCATGACCTAGAATTTACATGGAAATGAACAACAGTATTGTTAGAGTAACAGTAGTACATTTGAAGTTCAACCAAACTAAAGATAATAATTGAGTGCAAAACTGAAGTTAAAAAATTCTGCAACTGCTCAGCACCCCTTTTACTAGACCTGGAGAATATATGTCCTCTTTTGCGCCACCTTTTATTATCCTCTGCTGGGGCAAATTGTACTGAGCTCAACCCTAATCTCAGCAACAACTCATAGAAGCATAGGTACTTCCCCTCTCTGGTCCTCAACTTTAAAATGGGGGAGTGGAGTGTTCTAGATGAGTAAAGTCTTTCCAGAAGGATAGTCTAGTTAAAAGAGATTAGCTTTTGTTTTAGTAGTCAACTTCACTATAGGTGAAGAAGAGAGATGAGGAAAGATAAGGGAATTGGGGTTAAAAGACACTTTGTGGCTCCTGAAATAGTCCAAAAAAAAAAAAAAAGAGGATGGGGACCAGAGCAAGGGCAACCAGAATAGTTGGGAAAAAAAGGAAAATTTTCAAAAGGTTACAATATGCTGGGTTTTCTATCCATAGGCAATTAAAGAGAGGGGAGCATCAAAATTTACATATTATCTCACTTAGCAAACATTTATTGTGTGAGGTATTATATAATATTAAGTCCAGGAATTTTGTTCATTTTTATAAATTTTTAAATATTGTTCTATAACTATACAAAATATTAACATATCCATTTTACATATGTGGAAGCTGAGCTTAGAGAGGCTAATTAACTTGTCCAAAGTCATGCAATTAACAGAAGACTTGATATTTGAATCCAGGGAATAAAAAGATAAGTAAAATGTCCATTATCTCTACCCTTGAATTACTCACTAAGGTTCCAAAATTCTATAATTCTAACCAAGTCTATTTTCTAAAGTAAGGGCAGGAATAAATATAATGGTAATTTTTTAAGGCTTTAACATTTTTTCTTCTTAAAAGAGAAAATCAAAGCTATTTTCTCAGGTCTCATATTTGGGACTACCATGAAATGCTTTCTTCTATGAAATAAACTCTTAGGAATAACATGTTTTCCTTTCTCCTCAGAGACCTACCTACTGACCCCATCACCAGGCATTTCAGTTGCAGACCTCTCTTCTGTCATTAAATTAAGTCATCAAGAATGTCTAAGGCTGTTCAATTATTAATAACATGGACCTGCCTGTTGTCAGTTCAATTACTTCTCCCAGCGTCTTGGCCACTGTCTGATTTAAGAAAATCAATATCAAGGGGACAAATTGCCTTTGAATCTCACAGGGCTTATTCCCCCCTTTCTCTTCTGAGATTTTCCAAGTGTCAGATCCATTTCCGGTGAACCTGGAAGGTACACTGCACTTTCAGGATCTAGATTAATACTAAGTGCAATGAAAATCCAATACATAAATAATGTTCATATGTGAAGCTGGAATAAAGAAATGAGAAAGCAAAATATCTGTTGATCATTAATATCCTACTAAGTTCTAGTAAAATTTCCTAGGTGTTTTAAATATGCTATATTATTTAAATATTCCATCCATAAACAAAAGCTGTCTATTTTAGCCCAGTTTTAGATGTGAAGAAATTGAAGCTAATAAAGGACAATAAAGACTATACTTCCTCTATGACATCCCATGCAAAAAGAACACCATTCTCCTCTCAAGCTTTTTTTAAATGTTTTCTAGTCTATTTAGCAAGGCAACATGTGGCTATGAGAATCAAAGGTATTTGGAAGTAGGCAGTGCAGGAAATCTTGGCTTTCCATATTTTACACTTCAGTATCTACTATTTACCCCAATGCATCACAAGAAATGGCATCCATAAGGTAATGGTAACGACAATTATAATAATAGCTAACAATTCCTGAGTACCTTCTATGTACCAAATTATGAGTTCAGCACTCATTCACACTATTTCAATATGTTTCATATTAGAATCGCCTCATTGTATGTTAGAATCATTTGGATAGCTTTTAAAAACTACTGACTCTTGGGTCTCAACACCAATCACAATCTCTGATATCTGATGTATTATTTCATTTGTTTTGAGGATAATGAACTTTTTGAGACAGGGACTATTTATTTTCCTTTATTTATGGGTGAGGCAAGTAATACTGAGTGTAAGTAAATTAAAATCACATAAATAATAAGTAGTAGAGCCAGAATTTGAAGCAAGTCCATTGACTCAAAAGTAATAAGATCATGAACATTCCAGACAGATGCATCTGAACTGAAACCCAGCTCTCCACTAGTTCTGTGAGTTTGGGCAAAATAATTTTATATTGATTATTTATATCTGAAATTGGGATGATAATAGCACCCTAACAAAGTTTTATAAGAATCTGTGAGATTATATATAAATCACCCAGCACATTATATCTAGCTCATAAAAGGTACTCAATATTTATTAAGCCTTCCTCCTTATATTCAATAAAATAGGATCTTTTAGTTCATTAACAACTTCTTCCTTCTTTTCCTCATTTCTTTTTCTTTCTTCTTTAATTTTTTTTAAACATTTATTTATTTTTGAGAGACAGAGAGAGACAGAGCATGAGCAGGGAAGGGGCAGAGAGAGAGGGAGACACAGAATCCTAAGCAGGCTCCAGGCTCTGAGCTGTCAGCACAGAGCCTGATGCGGGGCTGGAACTCACAAACTGCGAGCAGAAACTCACATGACCTGAGCTAAAGTCTGACACTTAACTGACTGAGCCACCCAGGTGCCCCTCTTTTTCTTTCTTCTTTAGATTTAAATTTTTAATCCAGGATTCTTGTTTTAGCAATATGGTGTTTGAGATAAGAGCTTTGTAAATAGTGACCTGCAGCACACTGTTAGACTCGGACTGGATTATAGCTCTCAAGCAGCCATATGTTTGAGGCCTAGAGCTCTGTCCATTCTGACCAAGGGGTTCATGGTGTTATAGAAGAGTACAAGCTTTATTCTAGGTGTAAGCCATCGAGAGGTCCAATGTAGATGGGTGTGTAGTAAAGAGACTGCGTGCTGTCTAGGCAGTGGATCTGATTCTCTGACTTTGCAAATATCTGATAATTTTGTCCAATCATGAGTAAATTTCCCATTTAAGGTTGTCCAAGGTAGCGCCAGGGACTATTCTAAATAGGCACGTGCATTCTGAAAATTAGTGGGTCATCACAATTTTAAAATAATTCATTATCTAACAACATTTATTAAAAGTTTGCTTAGATTTGAAAGTCATTTGATTTTCACATGAAATTTCAACATCGCAATTATAAGTGGAAGGAAAGGGAGAGTTGTTCAATGACTTAAATATAATTTCACATAGTTTAAATATTTGAACAGTTTTAAATTTTTTATTACTTTATTGTGTGAACACTTTCTCATTGATGGTGACTATTAAGATTTTGAAGACATTGTCACTGAAAAGTCTCGATTACAAATTGCATATATCCATTTCAGAAATAAAAACCTCATATAAAAATGATGTTCACAGACACAAACTGATAAGTTTCAATTAAAAATTTGAAGATTTAAAAAATAAATTTAGCATTTGATTTCCACTTTAGATTTAAAATGGAGGCATTTCATTCCAAACATCCTGGCTCATGCAGATTTAAATTCTCATTTGCTGTCCTTGCATGGATGTTAAATATAAGTTCCTAGATACCAAGACCAATAAAACCTGCTTTCTGCATGTTCTCAAATATTCCTGTGGTTTCTAGAAATTTGCAGAAGGTTATCTATGGCAGTATTCTCCAAAATTTTTCATGCCTAGGCACAAATAGAAAATAATATTAAGGCAGATGGAAAAAATGATATTGTGCAGAATGTTAGGGTACCTGGGGAACATTTGGTTGGAACATTTGGTTGGAAAACCATATGAAGTTTGGTGAAAAAAATAAACACACTGTGTTGAGAACATTCTTTACATAAAGAACCTCTAATGAAAAAAAAAAAGAAAAAGAAAAAGAAAGAAACAAACAAATCCAGAGTCCAGAAAAATACACAGGTGCAGAAAGGCTATTGGTCTCGGTATCTAGGAACTTACATTTTAACATCCATGCGAGGATAGCAAATGAGAACTTAAATCTGCAGGAGCCAGGATGTTTGGAATGAGATGTCTCCATAACACTACTACTCTCAAAATGATTTAGTATTCATAGAACTATGGTCTAGAAAGAAATCATTCACAGTGAGAGATGACAAAGAAGTATGCCTATCTATTTCTAGGTTTGGGGTAGAAAAAAATAATTAAAAAGAAAATAGGCCAGAACATATTTGGGTTCAGGTTTGAATTTATACTATAGCTTCAACTTAAGAACGCAGGTCAAGAACTTAAAATAAATTTAGTTACACGCAAATAGTCCTACAGAACCTAGTGAAAACAATGAAAAGTTGTTTTGAATGCACACATTTCAACCCAGGAACATAGGATTTCCATAAATAAAGTCCTGTGGAGGTTAACATTTCACAGAAATTTATAAAACACATAAGGAAACAATCCACACTAAAAGTAAGAATCAGCTAGAAAAATAGATAAATGAATTTGGCGACAAAGAATTTCAAGTTATAAAACTATCTGGTCAACTATAAAGAAAGTATTTTTGTAATGACTAAAAAATTAAAATAATGTTTCAAACACATGAAAACAGAACAAAATAAATAAAAAAATTTAAAGACCAGAAATATTTTCTAAAAAATTAAACAGAGCTTCTAGAAATATATTTTTTACACTAACTGAACTTAAATTCAGTAGATAGGTTAGAATGCAGAATAGATGACATTTCCAAAACTCAATCAACACTGTATATTCAGATGATAAAAAGTATGACAAAGGGATACAGAGGAAAAAATAAAAATCTGCATTAGATATGAATTTAAAAAGAACCTAAAGGAAACTAGCATTTTCTCAAAAGAAAATGCTACTCAGATTTCAAGAATAACAACTCAGTCCAAAGTAGGATTAAAAAAATCTAGATATAGACACATCCCAGTGAAACTGCAGAATACCAACAATAAAGGGCATTTTTTCAGAGCAAACCAGAGAAAACATAAATTACCCACAAAGACACAGAAATTAGACTTAAACAGACTTAACATCAGCAACATGAGAGACCTGAAAATAACATATGATCACCCAAGAATGAAGGTAAAATAAATTTTCAGACAAAGCCTAAGAAGTATAGGAATTTCAGACCCTCAGTGAAGGTGCTACTTACTGAAGGACGAATTTCAAAGAAAGAAACTGAACACCAAATGTAAGAGTGGCAAGAAACAAAAGTGAGCAGAGAAACAGGTAAATCTAAATAAGAATTGACTACATAAAAATATTATTATGAAATAATAATTTTGAGGGGTGCTAATAAGTTTGCATAAAAACACTGGTTAACAATAACAGATGTGTTTGGGGCTGGGTTGAAGTGGAGGGAGGCAAAATCAGAGTTAAACTATGATAATGACTTTGTATGATTCCAAAGGAGGACAGGGATGCTAATTAACTTAAGACATTATAACAAATAAGCATGGGGCAGTTCAAGAGCAATCACTATAATTACAGAAACAGGAGTTATAAATTCCAAATGAGTAACAGGAAAAAGAGAATAAAGAAAACATGGCAAATATAATAGAAAGTTTGACAGGATAGAGGATAAAAAGCAAGGAAAAAACGTTGTATATGGGAAGATCAAATAAGATAGTAAAAATAATTCCAAATATCAGTAATCAAAATATTGGAAATTGAATGATTAACATGTTTAAAAAATTTCCCAAACTGATTAGGAAAAAAAAAATCCACATTTACCATCTTTCCCAGGGAATGACTAAAATGTAAAGATATTTATTTACACAGTAATTTAAAGGTAATTTAAATGTAAAAGGATATGCTCTTAAGGCTGAATAATATTCCATTGCATGTATATACCACATTTTCTTTATCTGGTTATCTATTGGACATTGTGTTGCTTCCACCTCTTCAATATTGTGAATGATACTATGAATGTGGGTGTTTATTTTTAAAGTTAGTTGTATTTAACAAGTCACAAAGTTCTTGAAAATCTGACAATTAGCCATTGAGACCTGGCACTGGCTGACTTCAGCATATTACTATCTGGAACCAATGAATGGGGGAGCACACAAACCTTCCCTGCAGGATTTTAAAACTGAGAAACTATGGGATGATTCAAAGCAAGACTCAGAACTAAGATGGCGCCATAGTGGGAGGCCCCTAGGCTTGCCTTGTCCTGGGAACACAGCTAGAGAAATGTTAGATCATTCTGAATACTTAGGAAATTGACCTAAGGACTGATAGAACAAACTGCACTACTAGAGGGAAAGAAGAGTCCACTTCAAGGAAAGTAGAAAGTGTGGAGAAATGGTTTGGGGGAGAAATGGATTACAGATGCTGCAGGGGGAAGGGAGCCCTCATTGTGGAGAAAGGTGAGATGGACTGGAGCAAACAGTGGTAAGCAAAAGGAGAACACTTCCCCAAAGCCATTGGCTGGGAAGATGAGAGAGGCTGAATTTCATGAGTTTTTGCAACCAGTGGGGATCAAAGACTGGCATTTCAGAGGTCCCCAGGTTTGGTTACGATAGAGACCTGAGGATACTGCACTACTCCTGGAGCAGAGGAAAGCAAACAACCCAGGGACAGACTGCTTGATCTGAGGATTGTCTAAGTGGCATGGGGAGAGACTGTTCATTCTCTTTGGAGCACATCTGTGAGAGATGAAATTGCCTCTGGGGACAAAAGAATCAGCGAGCACCATTTCCTTTTCCTGACCCACAGTGTAAACCAACTTCAGTGAACAGCACAGTGCCAACCCTGGCTGCCTAAACTGCCTACACCAAGTCTTGTCCCGCTGCACTCCACTGGTACTGCATTTCTAGGGAAAATGTGCCTAAACAGTGGGCCTATTGACCAACAGAGTGAGGCCCTCCCCCCACAGGCACCATGTCTGCTAACCTGGAGTTCTAAAGAGCTTCAATTCTAGTGGAAATAACATCAGGTCTCTTTTAGCAAGCCGACCAGAGCACACCTAGTTAAAACTCACCACACTCTAGTCAAGGTCCAAACATTCCCCAGTATAGACAAGGAGAAATTCTGTAGAGAACTGACCTGAAGGATAAACAGCCACAACACAGCAGCAGAGTGCACATCAGGGAGACCCTTACCACAGACATAAAAGAGCTAAAAAAAAATCAGGCCAAACTGAAAAATGCAATATTTGAGATTTGAAATCAACTGCTGGAATGACCACAGGAAGGGAAGAAGCAGAGGAACAAATAAGTGATACAGAAAATAGAATAATGGAAAACAATGAAGGTGAACAAAAGAGGGAAAGAAAAATCTTGGATCATGAAAGTAGACTTAGGGAACTCAGTGACTCCATCAAGCATGATAATATTTGTATCATAGGAGAACCAGAAGAAGAAGAGACAGAAAAGGGGGCAGAAGGTTTATTCAAAATAATTGCACCAGAAATATTCTCTTACCTGGGGAAGGAAACAGACATCCAAACCCAGGAGGCACAGAGAACTCCCATCAAAATCAATAAAGGCATGCCAACACCAACACATTGTAGTTAAATTTGTAAAACATAAATATAAAGAAAAAAATCCTTAAAGCAGCAAGACAAAGGAAGTCCCTAACTTAGATGGGAAAACCAGTAAGGTTAGCATCAGATTTCTACATAGAAATTTGGCAAGTCAGGAGGGAGTGGCATGATACATTCAATGTGCTGAAAGGGAAAAATCTGCAGCCAAGAATACTCTATCTAGCAAGGTTATCATTCAGGATACAAAGAGAGATAAAGAGTTTCTCAGACAAAAAATAAAAAATAAAAACAGACAAACAAAAAATCTAAGGGAGTTCATGACCACTAAACCAGCCTTGCAAGAAATATTAAAGGGGATTCTTTGAGTGGAAAAGAAAAACCAAAAATAACAAAGGTTACAAAGGAAGAGAGAAAATTTCCAGAAACAATGACAAAACAAGTAATAAAACAGCACTAAATACATGTCTATCAATAACCACTCTAAAAGTAAATGAAGTAAATGCTCCAATCAAAAGACATAGGGTGCTCTTTAAACTCCAAGTCCTACTAAAGAATGAATGGGTTAAACAAGAAATTAAAGATGAAATAAAGAAGTACATGGAAGCCAATGAAAATGAAAACACAACAGTCCAAAACCTCTGCAATGCAGCAAAGGCAGTCATAAGAGGGAAGTATATAGCAATCTAGGCCTTCCTAAAGAAGGAAGACATGTCTCAAATACATAACCTAACCTTACACCTAAAGGAGCCAGAAAAACAACAACAACAACAACAACAACAACAACAACACAAAACAAAACAAAACAGCAAATAAAGCCCCAAACCAGCAGAATAAGGGAACTAATAAAGATGAGAGCAGAAATCAATCATATATCTATATCGGTATCAATGTTGATATCGATATAGATATACAGTAGAACAGATCAATGAAACCAGGAGTGGTTCTTTGAAAGAATTAACAAAATTGATACCCCCTAGCCAGATTGTTAAAAAGAAAACAGAAAGGACCCAAATAAATAAAATCACGAATGAAAGAGGAGATATCATAACCAACACCACAGAAATACAATTATTAGAGAATATTATGAGCAATTATATGCCAACAAATTGGGCAATCTGGAAGAAGTGGACAAATTCCTAGAAACATAAACTACCAAAACTGAACCAGAAAGAAATAGAAAATTTGATCAGACCCATAACCAGTAAAGAAAGTAAATCAGTAATCAAAAATCTCCTAACAAAGAAGAGTCCAAGGCTGGATGGCTTTCCAGGGGAATTCTACCAAACATTTAAAAAATAGCTAATACCGATTATTTTGAAGCTGTTCCAAAAAATAGAAATGGAAGGAAATCTTCTAAACTCATTCTATGATGCCAGCATTACCTTGATTCTTAAACCAAAGACCTAACTAAAAAGGAGGACTATAGACCAATTTCCCTAATAAACATGGATGCAAAAATTCTCAACAAGATACTGCAAACCGAATCCAACAAAACATTAAAAGAATTATTCATCACGATCAAGTGGGATTTATTCCTGGGATGCAGGGCTGGTTCAATATCCACAAATCAATCAATGTGATACATCACATTAATAAAAGAAAGGATAAGAACCACATGATCCTGCCAATAGATGCAGAAAAAGCACAATTGACAAAATACAACATCCTTTCCTGATAAAAACCCTTGAGAAAGTAGGGATAGATGGAACATACCTCAAGATCAGAAAGGCCATATACAAAAGACCCACAGCTAATATCATCCTCAATGGGGAAAAACTGATAGCTTTCCCCCTACGGTCAGAAACATGACAAGGATGTCCACTCTCACCTCTCACCACTATTGTTTAACATAGTGTTGGAAGTCCTAGCCTCATCAATCAGACAACAAAAAGGGAAAAAAAGGCACCCAAATCAACAAGGAAGAAGTCAAACTTCACTCTTCACAGATGACATGATACTTTATGTGGAAAACCCAAAAGACTCCAACCAAAAAACTGCTAGAACTGGTACACAAATTCAATAAAGTCGCATGATATAAAATCAAAGTACAGAAATCAGTTTCATTTGTGCATGCAGCACAAATAATGATGATGCAGCAGAAAGAGAAAACAAGGAATCGATCCCATTTATAACTACACTGAAAACCATACAATACCTAAGAACAAACCTAACCAAAGAGGTAAAAGATCTAACCAAAGAGATAAAACACCGATGAAAGAAATTGAAGAAGACACAAGGAAATGAAAAAAAAAGTTCCATGTTCATGGATTAGAGGAACAAATATTATTAAAATGTCTGTACCACCCAAAGCCATCTTCACATTTAATGTAATCCCTATCAAAATAATACCAGCATTTTTCACAGAGCTACATGAAAAAAATTCTAAAATTATATGGGACCACAAATGACCCTGAATAGCTAACACAATCTTGAAAAAGAAAAGCAAAGCTGGAGGCATCACAATTCTGGGCTTCAAGTTATAATACCAAAGCTGTAGTCGTCAAGACAATGTGGTACCAGCACAAAAAGAGACACATATCAATGGAAGAGAATAGAAAACTCAGAAATAGGTCCACAAGTATATGGTTAACTCTACTTTGACAAAGCAGGAAAGAATACCCAAGGGAGAAAAGATTGCCTCTTCAACAAATGGTGTTGGGAAAACTGGATGATGACATGAAGAAGAATGAAACTGGACCACATTCTTATACCATACACAAAAATAAATTTAACATGGATTGAAGACCTAATGTGAGAAAGGAAACCATCAAAATCCTAGAGGAGAACACAGGCAACAACCTCTTTGACATTGGCCATTGCAATTTCTTATTAGATAAGTTCCAGAGGCAAGGGAAATAAAAGCAAAAATAAACTTTTGGGACTTCACCAAGATGAAGAGCTTCTGCACAGTGAAGGAAACAACAAAACTTAAAGGCAACCAACAGAATGGAAGAAGATATTTGAAAATGACATATCTGATAAATCCCTATTTGGGTTAGTATCCAAAATCTATAAAGAACCTATCAAACTCAACACCCAAAAAACAATAATCCAATTAAGAAATGAGCAGAAGTCAAGACTTTTCCAAAGAAGACATCCAGATGGCTAATAGACACTTATGAAAAGATGCTCAACATCAATCATCAGTAAAATACAAATCAAAACCATGATGAGATACCACCTCACACCTGTCAGGATGACTAAAATTAACAACACAAGAAACAACAGGTGTTGGCAAAGATGTGGAGAAAGAAAAACCTCTTGCACTATTGGTGGGAATGTAAATTAGCGCAGCTACTCTGGAGAAGAGTATGGACGTTCCTCAAAAAGTTAAAAATAGTACTATCCTATGACCCAGCAATTGCACTACCCGAATTTATCCAAAAGATACAAAAATACAGAGTTGAAGGGTACATCTACCCTGATGTTTATAGCAGCATAATCAGAAATAGCCAAGCTATGGAAAGAGCCCAAATGACCATTGAATGATGAATGGATAAAGATGTGGTATATATATACAATGGAGTAATACTCAGCCATCAAAAAGAATGGAATCTTACCATTGGCAGTGATGTGGATGGAGCTACAGTGAAGTAGCTAAGTGAAATAAGTCAGTCAGAGAAAGACAAATACCATATGATTTCACTCATATATGGAATTTAAGAAACAAAACAAATGGACATATGGGAAGGGGAAAAAAAAGAGAGAGGGAAACAAACCATAAGAGATTCTTAAAGAACAAACTTAGAGCTGATGAGGTAGTTGGGTGAGGGGTGGGCTAGATGGATAATGGGTATTAGTAGGGCACTTGTTATCATGAACACTGGGTGTTGTATGTAAGTGATGAATTACTGAATTCTACTCCTGAAACCAATACTACTCTGTGTGTTAACTAAGTAGAATTTATTTATTTATTTATTTATTTATTTATTTATTTATTTATTTTAATATGAAATTTTGTTGTCAAATTGGTTTCCATACAACACCCAGTGCTCATCCCAACAGGTGCCCTCCTCAATACCCATCACCCACCCTCCCCTCCCTCCCACCCCCAATCAACCCTCAGATTGTTCTCAGTTAGAATTTAAATAAAAATTTGAAAGGAAAAAAAAAGAAAAAATCAATTCTTTCTCTCTCTCTCTCTCTCCACACACACACACACACACACACACACACACACACACACGCAATAAACAATGAGAAAATAAAATGTAAATGTGATAACAATTATAGTATCTAAAATATCAAATACTAAAATAAATGTAACAGAAAGCATAAGACCTCTACACAGAAAACTATAAAGCATTATTGGGACAAATTAGAGAAGATTAAATAAGTAGAGGAAAGATCACAATAAAAAATTAAAGATTCATTATTAGAGGCAATGTAATTCACTAAAATCCCAGCAGAGTTGTGTGTGTGCATGCGCGTGTGCACATGTGTGTGTGTGTGTCTTGGTGTCTGTGTATGTTTATGTGTGTAAAAAAATTGATAAGCTGATAATAAAACTTATATGCAGAGGGAAAGAAAAGGGCAAAAAAAAAGCAAAGAAAGTCTTATCAGATGACAAGATTTACTATAAAGTTATGGTAATTAAAAAAATGTGACTTCTATTTTTATAGATCTATAGAAAAAGACCAGTGAAACATAACAGAGAGCCTAGAAACTGACTGTATGTATGTGTATATGTGTATATATATATATATATATATATATATATATATATATATATATATATCAGAGATGATATCACTGATCAGAATGAAAAGTTGAACTAATAATGAATGGTGCTGGATCAATGGGTCACTCATAATGGAAAACACATCACGTTAGTTCCCTGCCTCATACCAAACACAAAAATAAATTTCAAATGGATTAAGGAATAAAATGTGCAAGGTAAAACACAGAAGATTATTTTATGGACTAAGAATATATATAAAGACTTTTTAAGCAAAGCACTAGGCACATAAGCCATCAAGGAAAACACAGATATATCTGACTGCTTTACAAAAAGGTTGTATCAAAATATACCATAAACATATGGAACCAGAAAAGACCCCAACAGCCAAAGCTATCTTGAAAAAGAAAACCAAAGCATGAGGCATCACAATCCTGGACTTCAAGCTGTATAACAAAGCTGTAATCATCAAGAAAGTATGGTACTGGCACAAAAACAGACACTCAGATCAATGGAACAGAATAGAGAACCCTGAAAAAGACCCACAAACGTATGGCCAACTAATCTTCAACAAAGCAGGAAAGAATATCCAATGGAATAAAGACAGTCTCTTTAGCAAGTAGTGCTGGACAGTGGCATGCAGAAGAATGAACCTGGATCACTTTCTTACCCCATACACAAAAATACACTCAAAAATGGATGAAAGACCTAAATGTAAGACAGGAAGCCATCAAAATCCTAGAGGAGAAAGCAGGCAAAAACCTCTTTGATCTTAACCGCAGCAACTTCTTATTCAACATGTCTCCAGAGGCAAGGGAAACAAAAGCAAAAATGAACTATTGGGACCTCATAAAAATAAAAAGCTTCTGTACAGCAAAGGAAACAATCAGCAAAACTAAAAGGCATCCGATGGAATGGGAGAAGATATTTGCAAACAACATATCAGATAAGGGTTAGTACCCCAAATCTATAAAGAACTTAATGAAACTCAACACCCAAAAAACGAATAATCCAGTGAAGAAATGGGTAAAAGACAGAAATAGACACTTCTCCAAAGAATACATTCAGATGGCCAACTGACACATGAAAAAATGCTCAACATCACTCATCATCAGGGAAATACAAATCAAAACCACAATGAGATACCACCTCACACCTGTCAGAATGGCTAACATTTACAACTCAGGCAATAACAGATGTTGGTGAGGATGTGGAGAAAGAGGATCTCTTTTGCACTGCTGGTGGGAATGCAAATTGGTGCAGCTACTTTGGAAAACAGTATGGAGTTTCCTCAAAAAATTAAAAATAGAACTACCCTAAGACCCAGCAATTGCACTACTAGGTATTTATCCAAGGGATACCGATGTGCTGTTTCGAAGGGACACATGCACCCCAATGTTTATAGCAGCACTATCACCAATAGCCAAAGTATGGAAAGAGCCCAAATGTCCATTGATGGATAAATGGATAAAGAAGATGTGGTATATATATATACAATGGAGTATTACTCGGCAATCAAAAAGAATGAAATCTTGCCATTTGCATGGAACTAGAGTGTATTATGCTAGTGAAATTAGTGTATAACTAGTGCTAGTGTAATACTGTAGAACTATTATGTTAGTTCTATGTGCATGGAACTAGAGGGTATTATGCTAACTGAAATTAGTCAGTCAGAGAAAGACAAATATCATATGTCTTCACTCATATGAGGATTTTAGGACACAAAACAGATGAACACAAGGGAAAGGAAGCAAAAATAAAATAAAAACAGGGAGGGGGAAAAACATAAGAAACTCTTAAATATGGAGAATAAACAGAGGGTTACTGGAGGGGTTGTGGGAGGGCAGATGGGCTAAATGGGTAAGGGCCACTAAGGAATCTACTCCTGAAATCATTGTTGCACTTTAGCTAACTAGCTTGGATGTAAATTTAAAAAATAATAATAATAAAATTAAAATTAAAAAATATATATACCATAAACAAATGAAAAAAACAAACCAATTATAATGGAAAATGATTAATATACCAACCTGTAAAGAATTTCTATAAATCAAAATATGAAAGAACAACAATCCAATAGAAAATGGGCCCAGGATATAATCAGACAAGATACAGAAGAAGACATGAGAGGTCTATAAATATATGAAAAAATTATAAACCCAGTGGTAATCAAGGAAATAAAATGAACAAAATAATTAAATACATTTTTTAATCATCAGATTAGCAAATTTAGTAAATCTAAAAATACCAAGTATTGGTAATTATGTATGAAATAGTGATTTTTGAGCATTGCTGGGTGAGCATGTAAAATAAAATAGCCTCTTTAGAGAAGAACTTGATAAAAAGTAAAGAAAGATGCTTATTACATATGATTCAGTAATTCTACTTCTGAGTATTCCCCTAAAACAAATTTTGCACATTGCATAAAGAGATACAAAGATGTTCGTCGTTGTGCTGTTCATTTATAATAGCAAAACAAGCTTGTTTATAATAGGAAAACAAGCAAAACCCCTTAAGTCAGAATTAGAATGGATAAATAGTGGTTCATTAATATAATAGATTATTGTTCAGCTTTTAAAATGAATGAACTAGGGGTGCCTGGGTGGCTCAGCTGGTTAAGAATCCAACTCTTGGTTTCGGCTCAGGCGATGATCTCATGGTTTGTGGGTTTGAGCCCACACTGCCAGTGTGGAGCCCGCTTGGTATTCTCTCTCTGCCCCATCCCCATTAGTGCACATGTGCGTGTGCGTGCACGTGTGTGTGTGCTCTCTCTCTCTCTCTCAAAATAAATAAACCTTAAAAATAAAAAAAAAATATGAATGAACTAGAGTGAAATTTCTCAACACAAATAACACTGTTCAATGTCAAAGGCAAACATTATAACACAAAATAAAAGTATATTTTATTTTTTTTTAATTTTTTTTAACGTTTATTTATTTTTGAGACAGAGACAGACAGAGCATGAATGGGGGAGGGTCACAGAGAGAGAGGGAGACACAGAATCTGAAACAGGCTCCAGGCTCTGCACTGTCAGCACAGAGCCCGATGCGGGGCTCGAACCCATGGATGTGAGATCATGACCTGGGCCGAAGTCGGACCCTCAACTGACTGAGCGACCCAGGCGCCCCAAAAGTATATTTTAATGTATATTTTATTTTATCAAATAAAAGTACAAAATCATACATGGGAATGATATCCATTAATGTCAGGCCTGTTGCTGCTTCTGGGAGAAAGGAAGAGGAAAGGAAAGAGGTGTTTAGCTGTATCTATAATGTTATATTTATCAAAATCAATAGAAGAAAACAAAATCTAAAAAATATCTACTTAATCTTAATGGAGGATCCTCCATTATAATATAATATAATTATATATAATTATATAATATATAAATGGTTAACAAGTTCTTCTGTCATCTTACTGAATAAGTTGTCCCTTTCCTTTTTAATTTCAAATGCTACTTTTTCCATATAATCAACTTTTACGTGCTTGGATTTATGTCTGGACTTGCATTTCTGTTTCACTGAGTTGCATGTTTATTCTAGTGACAGCTAGCCATTGTTTTCATAATTGCAGTTTTAGGATCTGTTTCAACTTATATTAGGGTGAACCTCTGGTTAATGTCTCCTTTTATTAATTTTTATAGCTTCACACCCAGTGAACTTTTTGGTTTTAATTGCTTATTTTCTGTCACAATTCATTTTGTTCATGCTTTAAAATTTTTTTTAAATGTTGTTATATTTAACAATTCTGTGAATTTTTCTTATACTTTTCCTTCTTTTGTTAGTCATTTGCAAATTATTTTTCCTAGTCTTTTGTTGTTTTTTAAAATTTATTTATTTTGAGAGGAGAGAGAGAGAGACAGGGAGAGAGAGAGAGAGAGAGAGAAAGGAGAAGGGGTAGAGAGGGAAGGAGAGACAGAGAATCCTAAACAGGCTCCACACCTTCAGCATGGATCCCAAGGTAGGGCTTGAACTCACAAACCATGAGATCATGACCCGAGTTGAAGTCAGACACTTAACCAAATGAGCCACCCAAGCACCCCTATCCTAGTTTTATTTTACTAATGGTTATATTGAAAATAAAAATAATAAATTGGAATCTTAAGTTAGGCATAAGTAGTTTTCATATGAGCAATGTCAGTAACTCTTTTGAGACAACCACTTGGTATTCTGATAATATCAAGAGATATATAATACAATGAGAGAAAGCTGCTTGGAGTCTTTCTGGTTACGTGTTCCAGCCTATGTGCTACCATGTAGCCAGGTTATTGTGACTTGGGCTGAATTGCACAGGAGTTTAGGGTGAATTTGCCAAGGTGTCCCAACATATCAAATGTTATATAGGTAATATCGCACTGAGTTGGGAATAAAATATAGGTCTCTGTTTTTCCAAGCAATCAGCTACTTTCTGTCACAATCCCTATTTTATGTTGCCTGTTCTGAGCCCAATCGGATTCCCAGAATTGTGGAACAAAATGTTGGATTTCCATACCTACCAGTCCCTGTGTAATTTTGACCATGTTTTATGAGCTTTCTGAGCCTTGTTTTGCTCATCTGCAAAGAGGAAAATCATACCTATCTGGTAGAGTTGTTGTTAGGATTATATATAATTGCCAACACAATATGATTGGGAAACAGTAAAAGACCACATACACGTGTATATGTATACATACATGTTTATATATATATGCATATGTAACATACATGTATATACATATACATGTATATGTGTGTGGATGTATTAAATTAGGACTCCTGCCCATGAAGAATCTATAGGTTATCACCCAAGTTCCTGAAAGAATGCCAGGAAATCCTGGACCTGATACATCAAAAGCATGGAGTCTGACATGTAAATAATCACTATGTGAAAAATGAATCCTTATCTATTATAAGCTGATGTTGAGGAGTCGCCAATAAAGTTTGTTGATCAGCTGCACCTGTGTTTTGTTAACTGGAAATTGTCAAAAAATTTCACACAAATATTGCAGTCTGATAGAGATAATAAAGAAATGGCTTACTGGTTGCACATTAAAAAATTCTTCCTCCTCACTGTAAGCTTGTGAGAAGGCAGCCAAAAGAAGTAGAAGTGGAATGGAGCAAAACATTCTCATCAAGGGAAGTTTAGCATATCAAACAAAGGCATTAGCAACATGACAGAAGAAAAATAAGATCTTTCAGGGAGACTTTTTCTTCTCTCCATAATTCAGAATAAATATCCAACAATACATAGACAAAAAATACCTCTCTTTTCCTTAATCTGACAGCACTGCCTACAGAGAATTTTCTTCTCAATTTCATTCATTCATTCATTCATTCATTCATTCAAGAAATATTCATTTAATTGTTTCATTTCATAAAGTTATATGACTCTTAATCTTCTGTGTGCTGGGATTACAGAAATAAATAAAACTGGGCACTTTGCTCTTTAGGAACTGCCTACTGAGGGAAATTAACATGTAACACACACACATGAATAAAATGCTGAGGTGGTGTCTATAACCAGCTTAGTGGAAAGAAAGCTGAATCTTTACTGATGCGTAAAGACTGGCTAAGCAGGAAGGAAAGCATGGAAGACATTCCAGAGTCCGAGGAAGCAATGAGAACAAAGACTGTGTTTTGTGGAATTATAAACTCTTTCCTGTGGCTGCAAAAAATTCTGGGGCTGGTTTGGGTAAGAGATGAGATTGTGGAATTAAAAGGCTTGCAGGGCATATAAAGTGATTTTAACTTTTATGAAAGCAATATGAAGGTGTATACACACATTTGGTTTATTAAAAGAACTACTTGACAGGCACAGGAAAAAAGCCACAGGGTTTTGAAATTCTCAAACAGGAATGGAGAGGTTTCTAAACCTAGGCAAAGCAAAAAACTCCCTTTTTTGTTCATTCAGTACCTCTTTTGAACGGACTTACCAATGCTACCCACTTCTGGTCTCTATTATGTTTGTACTCTACTTGTTTGTATGGGAATGACTTCAATCTTGGGTTACCTTATTTAATGTTGGCACAATCTTTCCTTGATATTTGTCTACTTTCTTACAAATGTGGTTGACTGTAAAAATTTTCACAATCCGTCTTTCCACCCTGTATCCATAGTCTCTGTACTATAATTTTGCCACTTCTTCCATCAAAAGGTGAGCCTCTTAAATCTAGATTGACCTTGTAAATGGCTTTGGCCAATAGGAATTGGTGGAAGTGATAATACACCAGTTTTGAGCTAAGACCTCAAGAAGTCTCTTGTAATTCCATGTTCTCTCTTGAAATCCTACCACCAACAGTTCATCAAGTCCAGGGTAGGTTTACAGAGGATGAGAGATCACATGAAAAGAGACCATTTGTTCCAGCTGAAGTCATCTTAGACGGGCCTATAGCCAGCTGACCTAGAAACATATGAGAGAATCCAAGCAAACTCAGCAGATTATCTACTAGAACCAGAGCTGACCACCAATAATGAAGAACCACCCAGCTGTCCCATGGACTCTTGAATAGTAATAAATGCTTATTATTTTAAACCACTGAATTTTGGGGTGCTTTGTAATTTAGGGGAAAAAAGCAGCCAAATGATGCACTATGTAATGTTTCAGTGACCAAAACTATGGGAGGGCGCCTGGGACACTCAGTAGGTTAAGTATCAGACTTTGGCTCAAGTCATGATCTCATGGCTCATGAGCTCAAGCCCCGCTTTGGGTGAGCACGAGCCCCACTTTGGATGAGTCCTGCTTATCTCTCTCTCTCTCTCTCTCTCTCTCTCTCTCCTTGATCCTAGCTCACTTGTCCCCCCCCCCCAGTCTTTTTAAACAAACAAACAAACAAACAAACAAACAAACAAACAATGCAGGAAAAAAAACAAGAAAAAAAAGAAAGCTAAATAAAGGAAATAAATCACTTATATGTGGAATATAAAGAAACCCAACTCATAGGAGCCGTTGACTAGAATAGTGTTTACTAGGGGCTGGGATATGGGGGAAAGGGGAGATGTTGGTCAAAGTACAAAGTTTTAGCTATAAGAATAATAAGTTCTGGGGATCTAATGAACAGCATGGTGATTGTAGTTCATAATACTATATTATATATTTTAAAGTTGCTAAGATAGTAGATCTTAAATGTCCTCACCACAAAAAGAAATGGTAATTATATGATGTGATAGAGATATTAGCTAAACTACAGTGATGATCATTTTGCAATATATAAGTATATTGAAGCAACAACTTGTATATCTTAAATATAAGCAGTTATACAGTGAAACCTTGGATTGTGAGTAACTTGTTCTGCAAGTGTTCCACAAGATGAGCAATATTTCTAATAAATTTTAACTTGAGAAATGAGCAATGTCTTGAAATACAAGTTGTATGTGATATTGAACATCACATGATCACAACTAAGTCAATGGTTCTTGAAAGACGCTTTGATATACAAGTGCTTTGGATTACAAGCATGTTTCTGGAATGAATTATGCTTGCAAACCAAGGTTTTACTGCATGTCATTTATATCTCAGTAAAGCTGAAAAAAAGTTTTAAGAAAGGAATGAAAATAGAAATAAAAAAGTGAAATCAAAAGTCATTTACTTCATATTGTAGTTCATAGTCACACTATTTTGTATTAAACTTATTTTTCTTTATTATCTATAATATTTTTTATGTAAGTCTATTCTTCCTTAAATATTAAGTCTACTTATATTTTTGGTCAATTTTTCTCTAGATTTTTACTCTCCAACTTTAAGTAGTGGAGAAAAGATCAGTTCCTGCACTTGAGAATTTTACAAATTGTCTGGGTTCATGGGAGGTGGAACATGGATATGTTCTATGGCAATACTAATATCTCTCTCCTATCTGTAAAATGAGAAGATCACAGTGCTGACAAGTGGTAAAACCAATAAAATCAGGTTTATTTGACTGAAAGCTGGGGTTTTATATAGTAATCCATACTGTGTCCATCTTCTCAGTTCTGGACAATATGGGCTAAACAAAGAAGTAGCAAGCTCCTCTCCTTCCATTTAGAATCATGTTGAAAATTAAAAGGCAATACAAGAAAGATCCATGCTTTCAATTTGCCTCTGAAGACAATTTTTTATAAAAATCTTTTGATTGATAAAGTAGTCAAAGTAGTAAAGTAGTAACGCTAACAGAGAGAGAGAGAGAGAGAGAGAGAGAGAGAGAGAGAGAGAGAAGCAGCAAGAAACTTCCTTTTCCCAAAGCACCTGGAAATTATGGGATGACTGTTCTACAGCATAGCTTTATGGTACTGCTTTCCAAGGCAGAGACCAAGCCACTTACTGATATCAGATCAGGCGCTTGAATTTGTTTGCCAGCAGGAGGAAAGGTTGTACTAAGCAAAGCAAATTCCCTCATCTAGTTCCCCTGAAGCCAAGGACAACTGCTTTTGAGTTACTAATAAAATAGAGGTCTAGGCTCAGTCTCCAGCCAATTTCAGGACCATAGCCAGGCCTATGTTTCATTTTAAGGTTGGTGTCAGGGCTAGAACCAAGATAAGGGTTTTCAGCCTGAAGCCAGGGTTAAGATTCAGTCCATTTGAGGAAGGAATCAGTGAATCTCCATAATTAAGGGATATTAAATAAGCAGATCAAAATATTTTATAATTTGTAACATGAAATGAACATGTTTTAAAAAGTTGATTCAACAGGTGTGCTGTTTCGAAGGGACATATGCACCCCAATGTTTATAGCAGCACTATCAACAACAGCCAAAGTATAGAAAGAGCCCAAATGTCCATTGATGGATGAATGGATATATACATATATATATATATATATATATATATATATATATATATATATACATATATATATATATATATACACACACACACACACACACACACACAATGGAGTATTACTCGGCAATCAAAAAGAATGAAATCTTGCCATTTGCAACTATGTGCATGGAATTGGAGGGTATTATGCTAAGCAAAATTAGAGAAAGACATATATCATATGACTTAACTCATATGAGGACTTTAAGAGACAAAACAGATGAACATAAGGGAAGGGAAACAAAAATAAAAACAAGGAGGGGGACAAAACATAAGAGACACTTAAATATGGAGAACAAACAGAGGGTTACTGGAAGGGTTGTGGGAGGAGGGATGGGCTAAATGGGTAAGAGGCATTAAGGAATCTACTCCTGAAATTATTTTTGCACTATATGCTAACTAATTTGGGTGTAAATTTAAAAAAATTAAATAAAACAAAAGTTAATTCAACATTATCCTAATTATATTGACACCATTACCTTGCTGTAAATCTGACACATTTTTTCATCACTCATGCAAGGTTCAGGCTGAGTTTTTACAAACTTCAAATTATTACAGTCCACATCATGGAGCTTCAGCTTATAGCAGTTTTGGAAACCTTAGAATTTGAAGAGATCAATTTTAAATGGAAAAAGTGGGAGTATCTTGTGGATTGCAAACAGCAGATAAAATGTTTCTTTATTAAAGGCTGCTCTCTCCAATGAATTTCAGAGAACGCTAAGATCTCTCCTTTGTTTAAAGATAATCACATTTTTCTCAGAGTGGTTCACTAGGGCTTTACCTTGGGCATGAATTTTTCATGACTGATTGATTGAAAAGACAATGCCAACAGAGAATAATACAAGCATAGAGACCTGTCTTACAAGGTAGAGTTAAATTACTCCAAGGGTTAGAATGACAAACCCATGTGCTGCCTTCGACTTGGCAAGTAAATTGACAATTACAATTCTGTTGAAAAATGAGAAAAATCAATTAGGAAAAGGTTGATTTCTACCAAAAAGTAGTGTTTACTTTATTGAACATGATTCAATGGATTTTGGAAACAAACAAAGCAAGCCCTGTGAGAGAATTCCCATTTCTGGGTGGGTGAAAGGAGGAGCTGGAATGGGAAGCAGGTTGGCCTGAGAGAAAGCAGACCTGTCTTCTCTTCCTGCCTTATGTCACTTACTTGTTATTTAACCTTAGGAGGATTAATTCCTATTATCTCTGCTCCTATATTTACCCATTGCTAAAATAGAGATAACTGACTAAAGTCCAGAGTCATGGACTGACGAGTTTGGACAAAGTAAGACAGTTAAGTGAGGTCAAGGGCAAGAAAGGGAAACTCTAGATTTTATACATATCTGATCAATTAATTCCTTTACTTTTTCAAGAAACATTCACTGGACTCTGCCCATGTGCCTCAAACTATGTTATGTGTTGGGGATATTCAGACAAACAAGTAACACACAGGTAAATAAATAAATATAAGTGCAATATGAGCTAGTTAAAAGAACTATGAAAAAATTAAATAAAGGGCCAGGGGATAGAGTGTAAGATAGTTTATGGTCTGTTTGACTTAAAATTATTATTTATATACACTTGTTGAATACCTATTAAATTCCAAAGAAATGACTGGGCACTTTTGTATTGTATACTATTTCAAACACTTAGAAAAATCTTACAGGTAAATCTTATTTTCATTTTACAGATTAGCAAAGTAATATGAAGAAAAAGAGATTGAGAAACTGTGTATTTGGTCATCTTTCAGAGATGGGATGGACTCTCCCACCCAAATTTGTTTAGGACACTGAGAATGATGATGCCACACATGCATGAAAATGATATAAAAAGGTTTATTACTCATAGAATGAGGATTTCTGCAAGGGCAGAATAGTCTCCCAAACTGGTATGAAATTAGCTTCGGATAACAGGAAAGGAGGCTTTCTTGAAGTTTTATGGTGGTTAGGGGCTGGGGCAGGTTGAGGATCCTCAAATACACAACAAGGGCTTGTGTGGTTTGAACTTTCTGCCAGTGTTAAGGATGGTCCACCTGTGCTTCATTATCAGTTTGCCCAGATGTGGGGCAGAAGGGAAAGTGGGGGAGGGAGGCTTGAAAGATGTTAGCAGTCAAATGTCAAAAATAAAGTCAGATTCTTTAATATACTTCCTAAAGATGATATATCTTATGTAGTGGAGACCGGATGAATGGAACCCAAGTCTGGTTTTGTCTAACTTCAAATTCTATGATTTTTTTAATATTTTACATTATTATAATTTAAATAAAAATATTCTGTCATTTCTATTCAATGGGCCTAGGATATGTGTATCAAAAAAAGAAATATGTACTATGCAGAAGACTCTAGGGAGATGATAAGATGGTATGTGTCTAACTGACTCTACTATATAAAACACCTTTAAATGCTTTTTAAGAGAGCATTTGCTGAATCTAGTGAATATGAGCTTGGCAAAATAAAGACTGCCTTTCAGGGCTGCCAAGGCAGTTGGGAATTAAAGAAATCATAGAAAAGTGAGATCAAAATTCTGTATGTAATTTCACTTCCAGTCATTTGCAAAATTTTAAGCTGCTCATAACTAGGGTGAGATGCTAATAAACCAATCAAAAAACAGCATCAAGGAGGTTGAAATGCTAAGTGAAGATTTTAACAGTCTCAAAGTACTGCAGAAAAACAGTTTGGAGTTCAGGGTCCACAAAGATGGAAAATCTTAGTAAATATTCCACACTATTTGAGATACCAGAAGGTCTATGCTCTTGGAGTAAGGGCAAGACAAACATACCTGAATTTAAATATTTGAAATTCAGCATTGGCTAGATATAGATAATCTTTCCAAAATCTATCTGCCTGTCAGAAGAACACTGAATCCTTTCAGAAGAAAATAATATCAATAAAATCATCAAAATTTAAAAATACAATATCCTGCATCAACCGAATTTACTAGACATATCAAGAAACAGAAATAAATGAGGGTGAGAGAAAGAAAGAGAGAAGAGGAAGAGAGAGGAGAAGGAAGGAAGGAAGGAAGGAAGGAAGGAAGGAAGGAAGGAAGGAAGGAGGGAGGGAAAGGAAAGAAAGAAGGAAAGAAAGAAAGAAAGAAAGAAAGAAAGAAAGAAAGAAAGAAAGAAAGAAAGAAAGAAAGAAAGAAAGAAAAGAAAGAAAGAAAGAAAGAAAGAAAGAAAGAAAGAAAGAAAGAAAGAGAAAGAAAGAGGAAGAAAGAGGAAGGAAGGGGAAGAGAAGAAGGAAGATAGGAAAGAAGGAAGGAAGAAACTTGACCCACTGATTATAGTAATCATCCCCTTATTCATAGGGAATATGTTCCAAGACTTCTAGTGGATGTCTGAAGCCACTGTTACCACTAAACTCTATATATACTATGCTTTTTTTATACATACATATCTATGATAAAGTTTAATTTATAAAGTGGGCACAGTAAGAGATTAACAACAATAACTTTTAACAAAATAGAACAATTAAAACAATATACTATAATAAAAGATATGTGAGTGTGGTGTCTCTCTCTCTCTCTCTCTCTCTCAAAATATCTTGTACTATACTCACCCTTCCTGTGATGATGTGAGATAAAAACATATCTATGTGATGAGATGAAGTTAAATGAATAACATAGGTATTGTGATGTAATATTTGCCTACTATTAACCTTCTGACATTATGTCAGGAGCATCATCTGCTTCCAGACTGCAATGTGATTGACCATGGGTAACTGAAAACATGGAAAGCAAACCTGCAGATAAGGGGAGGGTGTATTACTATATCTAAATATTTCAAGTATCAACAGAGACTTTAAAATAGTAAACAACTAACATTTTTGAGAAAATAGAGACAATAAAGAAAAAAATTACCAGAGAACTGGAATGTAGATAAATACTCAAGTGGAAATCCAGAAATTAAAAAAAAATAATAACTGAAATTAAGAACCTTATAGATGGGTTTTAATAACACACTAGACCCAGAAGAAGAAAGGAACAGTGAAATTGAAGATTCATCAGGAGAAAATATCCACTCAAAGCAGTGAAAGAAGAAGAGATGGAAACTACAAAAAGAGGATAAGACTCATTTAAGGTATGGTAAAAAGAACTAGATCTGTGTCACTGGTATCCCAGAAAAATATGAGAGAAAATGATCAAAAGCAATATTGGAAGAAATACTAACCAAGAATTTGCCCAAACTTATAAAAGACATTAAGCCATGGGTTCAAGAGGTTCTATGCACCCCAATAGGATACATACAAAGAAAGCTAGACATAGGCACATCATAGTACAGCTGTTAGAAACCAAAGACAAAGAGAAATATTATAAGAATATGGAAAAAGATGACATATAACTTAAAAGGTCCAACAATAAAATTTAGAGTTGATGTCCCAATAAAAACAGAAACTGAAGACAGTGGAAAGGCATCTTTCAAGTGTTGAATGAAAAAATGAAACTGACAATTACACTTCTGTACTCAAAGATATCCTTCAAAAATTAAGTTAAACACATTTCAGGAAGAAAAAAACATTCACTGTCTGAAGATCTAGACTATAAGAAATAATAATGGGAGCTTTTTCATGCAAAAGAAAAATGATCCTAGAAGGAAACATATTGATGTAGGAAGAAATGAAGAGTACTAACATAAGGGATAAATATGTGGATAAATCTACATATTAAGTGTTTAAATACACACACTCACATGTGTATGCATAAATATATATAATACATATCCATATGAATACAATACACAACATATATACACATATACACTGTATATACAAGAACATATCCATGTGAATACAATACACAATATATATACACATAACACATATACAACTGTATATACAAGAATATATATATATGTATATGTGTATTTATATAATATATGTGCTTAAAATATATGAAAAGTAATAGCAAAAGGGGGGGGAATAGAGTTAAAATATTATGCAAAACCTGTATTGCCCAGAAAGATGTAGAAGTATTCATTTAAATTATAATGTAATTTCTACTATTAAAAGACTAATAAATAGATAAAATAAGCTAATAGAAAGGATAACAATTAATAATAAAAGATATAGGGGCGCCTGGGTGGCGCAGTCGGTTAAGCGTCCGACTTCAGCCAGGTCATGATCTCGTGGTCCGTGAGTTCGAGCCCCGCGTCAGGCTCTGGGCTGATGGCTCGGAGCCTGCAGCCTGTTTCCGATTCTGTGTCTCCCTCTCTCTCTGCCCCTCCCCCGTTCATGCTCTGTCTCTCTCTGTTCCAAAAATAAATAAAAACGTTGAAAAAAAAAATTAAAAAAAAAATAAAAGATACAAACCCATTTGTAAGATAAGTAAGTCCTGGGGATATAATTTATAGCATTGTGGCTATGGTTAACAATACTGTATTGTGTATCTGGAAATTGCTAAGAGAGTAAGTCTTAAAAGTTCCCATCACACATACTCACACACACACACACACACACACACACACACACACACACAAATTTGTAATTCTGTATGGTGATGGGTGTTAACTAATGTTATTGTGGTAACAATTTCATAATATATACATATATCATATCATTACATTGTACACCTGAAACTAATACAATGGTATATGCTGATTATATCTCAATTAAAAAAAAAAAGAAAAGGTAGGATAGATGTATAATCTAAATAGAAGCTAAAGACGATTGAGGAGATGGTAAAAACATTTAATACTGAGCTACAGAAACAATTCAAATGAGGCTACTGAGAAAAGTTGTAGTAGGGCTGTAAGGCATTTTGAATAAGAATAAAAATTAGAATGAGAATAAGAATAATAAAAACATTTGATTGATTTCAGATCAGGTCATGATCTCACTGTTCATGGGATTGAGCCTTGTATGGGGCTCTCGGGCTCTGCGCTGTGTGTGGAACCTGCTTGAGATTCTCTCTCTCCCTCTGCCTCTCCCTCTGTCTCTCTCTCTGTCTCTCCCCCGCTTGCTCATGCTCTCTTTCTCTCTCAAAATAAATAAATAAACTTAAAAAAATAGAAAACAAAAATTTTACATTACTTACAAGAAACTATTTTAAATATAAGAATACAGAAATGTTGAAAGTGAAAAGTTTACAAAGTACTAAACAAAAGAAAGTGATATAGCTATATTAATATCAAATAGACTAGACTTTAGGATAAGAAATACAATGAGAGATAAAGAGACCCATTTAACATTTATATAAAGGTCAATTAAAGAAGTTGGTATACATAGCAATCCTAAAATTAAATTCACCTAAAATCATAGTCTCACAATACAAATACAAAAATTACAGAAGTAAAAGGAGAATTAAATCCACAATCATAGTTAGAAATGTAACTTATCATTCAGTGACTAATAAAATAAACAGACAAAAGTATCAATAAGGATATAGAAAATATGAAAATCTTCATTAACAAACTAGATATAATTGATGTTTATAAAACATAACATCCACCAACTGTGAAATACATTATTTATTCTAGTGTATGTGGAACATTTATCAAAATAGACCACATGCTACATCATAAGCAAGTTTCAAAAAACTGCAAAGGACTGTAATCATCCAGAGTATATTTCCTGATCACAATGGGATTAAGCAAGAAATCAGTAAAAGGAAGACAACCACAAAATCTCCAAATATTTGGAAAATAACCAATGTACAAAAAAACCCCATCATAATGAAAATAAAATATTTTCAACTTCAGTACTCTCATCCACTGGTGAGATAGTCACTCTAGAACACTGATAGTATCTAATAAAAGTGAAACTACAAATGTTCTGGAAGTTAGAAATCCTACTTTTAATTACATACCTGACATAATTACATGTATAAGTGCATTAGAGAACATGTGCAAGAATGTGTAGAGCACCACACTGAGCATGGAGCCTACCTAAAATAAATAAATATCAATCAATCAATCAATCAGATAAGAAAAATCTAGCATATACAAACTATACTATCTAGTAGTAAAAATTATTATATGCCAAACATGCACAATTCTCAGAAACACAATATTGAACATAAGAAAGCAGAGAAGGCAGACATAAAATAAAATCTTCTGTTATGCTTATATTTACATGAAGTTTAAATACTAGCAAGACTAAGCTATAGTGTTTGAGGCCAGGATGGAAAAAGTACTGATTTGAAGGGAAAGAGAGGCACAAGTAGTAACAACATATGTGTGATCTCCTGTACAAGTTCATTGAGCTTTATACTCATAATTTATACATTTTTTGTACATATATATAATACTTATTAAATAAGTGAAACCATTTGTACTAAGTGAATAATAATAACAATACAACAGTTTAAAACATGTGATGTGGCTAAAGTAGTGCTTAGGGGGAAATTTGTAGCCTTAAAAATGAATATATAAGGATAGAATAAAGGTTTAAATCAAGGATCTAGGCTTATCTCATGAAGCTAAAGAATTAAAAACAAAGCAAAAAAGTACAATGCAAAGTAAGTTGAAAGGGTACAGTAGACAGAAGAACAAAAATGAGTCAAACAGAAAATTAACTGAGTAGAAAAAATCCAACAAAGCCAAAAGTTTTTCTAAAGCTCAGACTATAGCTCTGTTTAGGTTGGCTGATATTGGCTAGGGTCACCTCCCAGACTTCTGGGTGGGTGGATTTAGTTTGCCATGTATTTCCTCAATCTGGGACCAGCACCTATCTGAGGATAAGTTCTCATCGTAAATGACAGAAGAGACCAAACAAAACCACTCAAATATTAAGCCTCTGCTTCCATCACATATTCTAATATTCCATTGGTTAAATCAAGTCATATGTCTAAGCCCAGCATGAATAGTCAGAGAAATATACTCTGCTTACTCTACAAGGGAGAACTGCAATGCAGCATGGTTTATAACTCTACTGGGAATGGGGAGAAAAGATTTGAGGGGAAAAAAAAACAAGTATACCAAAGTGCTATATTTATTTTAAAAATTAAATCCATAATTAAAAACATTCCTTTAAAGATATTCTAGACCTAGATAGCTTCACTAGTGAATTCACTTAATCATTTTAGGGACTCACACAAAATCTTTCAGAGAATGTTGAGAGGGAACTCTCTCCAAATCATTTATGAGGCTAGCATAACCTTGATACCAAAACCTTTTAAGGAAATTACAAGAAAAGAAGCTAATAGGCCAATCTCTTTCAGGAACATAGACACAGAAGCACTAAACCAAACATTATCACATCAAATCAAATTGGTTGTGGTATAGCAGAATATTATACATTGATGAGAAAGAATATGTGATTGCTACATAAAATAATAGGGACAACATATTGTTGAATGAAAATATACGTATTAAAAAGGGCATATACAGTATGATTCCATTTATAGGAAGTTATAGAACAAGCAAACTAATCTAATTTGATAGACTATCTATTACATTTGGGGGTACTGAGTGAAAGGAGGCATTATGAAGCAAGTCTTCTGGGTAACTGGCAGTGTTCTATATTTTTGACCAGGGGAGTGGTTACCTTGATTGTTATTTATTTGTAAAAATTCATTGAACTATATACTTGAGATTGGAGCATATATATATATGCTAGTCTTCAATTAAAAGAAGTTTCCAAAAATTTTCTCACTAATATTTATAAGTCCCTGAAGAGATTCTGAATAAATAGTTGTTAATATCGCTTCTAGCTCTAAAATTTGCGATTCTACTGCCAACTTCTGCTAATTGATTAGGACCTTTACTGTCTCCTTAACAACAGATCAACACTAAAAACAGCACTAAAAAATTTATATAATATAGAATACATCTAAAAATAGTAATAAGCTTAAGTGAGAAAAACATGTGAATGACCATAAATTATTTCGAATGGTTGGCAGTTTTCTTGAAAATCTCTGTTGTGAGAGGTAAGCCAGTACTTTAATTAGGACGATAGCATATTTTTATACCAGGGGCCAATACAAAACTAAAACTGAAATATTACAAAGCCAAATTGGTAGGCAAAAATATGATATTTCAGGTCTGAAAAAAAGATAAATCTAAATGTCAAATTATGTAACTGAATGTTTTACCCTCGACAGTTTCAAAGCAATAGAAATGCCAACAGCAGAGTTCCTGAAATTTCGAGACATACAATTTATGACATAGTAGAAAAAGCACAGAATTGAGAGTGTGAAAAACTGTGTACTAGTTCTGGCTATGTCGCTTATTAGTTGCATGATTTTGAGAAAATAATTTAAAGTTTCTCAGTTTTATCCCCTTGTGTATAAAACTGAAATTAATAATATGTACCTCCTGGTATTATGAGGAGACTACAGTACATTTGTAATCTACCAATTATTATTGCTATTTATTTGCCCAGATTGTTTTTGAAGTACTTATCTATAGTTTGATTTTTCAAGGCTCTTGTCCCAACAACCTATTCAGAAACTTCCAAAATCCACATGGATCCCCCTGAGCAAATGGAAATGTATGCAAGTGTTACATTCTAAGCTTATACTTATGGAATTCATCACAGGAGATAAACTGAGGTACTTCTCTTCCTAAAACAGACCAATTCTCCCTAAAGAAAGTATTTCCTCTGAATTTTTCCTTAGAGAAAAGTAAGGGACTACTACAAGATCAGACCAATACAACGTCAGCTAACATCTTGCCAAAATGATTCCCTCGGCCAACTGTGGCATGTCTACAAGAGTTCCACAATTGCCAGTTTGTGTTTTCGCATATCTATATATGGTTTTGAATCCCAAGTCACTAAGTCAATCTCTTCAATCTAATGCCCCTAGCTTCTCCAGACTAGGCTCTCTATTTCTGCCAGATCTGGCTCACCAACAGCCCCAAACATAGCTCTAGAATGCCTCTCCTCCTGTCAGCCTGGTTCACTCCTACTCATGTTCCGAGTCTCAGCTGAGGTGTCATTTCCTCCAAGAAGCTTTATTTAACCCTCAAGCTCACAGAGGTACCTCATCTGTACTCTCTCTGCAGCCTGCATGTCTTTCACAGCAATCACGATGCTATATTGTTGAATGTTTATTGTCTGTATCCCTCTTCCCCCAAAATGGAAAATTCTTAAGAATAACCTTCTTTTTATTCTTTGTATCCTAGCATTCAGTAGGTTCCGCTTGCATCTTCATGCTAAACAAGTGAATAAGTGAATGAATGCATAAGTAAATCCATGAATAAGTAAAATAATGAAATGTATGATTCTCATTCATTCCAGCCTCCATGTCTTTGTTCTCACGACTTAGGTCTCCCTGATTTACTCCCTTCTGCCTACTCAAATCTTATCTATCATTCAGTTACTGCTGGAGGTTGCATGCACTAAAGTATAAGCATTGATAAGATAACAAAAAATAAGATGTACTCCCTACCCTCAAGGGCCTTACAGTACATTAGGGAAGAGGTAGATGTAAATAACTGTCTACAATGCACTGGCAGAGTGAAGCAATGGAGTCTGAAATCATAAGAGAGGACCAATCCTAGCCTGGTATATCAGAGATATCTTTGCAAAGAAGGCACTTTCTGAACTATGACTTTAAGGATAGAAGAGGTTTCCAGGTAAAGGTTAAGGATTGGGGATGATGCAAAACATTTCAGACAGAAAAAAATATGGGCATGGGAATAGAGATGTAAAATGGCAGAGTGTAGGGAAGGATCCTAGAATCAAACGAAACAGTAAAGTTATGTAAGTGTTTAGGACTGCACTCTGGTCAATAAAAAAACATGAGACTGGAGCCCAGGCTTCCCAATTCTAGGTCCAGACTACTTTCATTACCCCTGAAATATTAATGTTAGATTGCATATGACTAACTTCTATGACTTTCCAATGGAAAATGCCCAAGTGTGGCACTTCGTCTCTTTAGATGGTGGGTTTCACCCCTCAGAACTCCTTTCTCAGTAGTTGTGGCAGATCTCAAGTAAATTTTAGCAGTTCACTCAATTGCTCAAAGGCTGTCATATAGAAAGACATATATAGTTTGCTGAAATCCTGTGAAATCTTTAATCTTCCATAGCAATTTGGAGTCCTAGTAATAACTCAATGAAGCAATGTAAACAAAGCCCAAATATCACTCAATGATGAATTTCTCTGACAACATGTCTTTGTCTAAAGAATGACAACTTGGAGTTGCTGAAAGGAACCCGAGTAATTGTGCATTCTCAAGACAGATGATTTGTCAACCAAGACCCTCAAAAATGTTTCAATTATCCCAATTTTCCCCAAATATCTGAAAAAAATACAACCTACCTACCGTAATACACAGTAGCTAATGCCTACAAAGTTTTAGGCATTCTGCACTCATCAGCATTCTTCCTAACAACTATGTAAATATCAATATCTCTATTATATAGTTGAGGAAACAGAGAAACATTAGGTCACATTTCTGAGGATGCAAAGCTTGTGGAGATGGAGTCAAGATTCAAATTTGAATCTAATTCTAAAGCCAGTCATATTTTTGGTAACTCTAATTGTGCAGTTAAGCAGGTCCCCCCCACCCCCCTCAGCCCCCATCTCTTCTCACATCAAATTTAATGACCATGGTTGTGGAACCATGGAGAAAGTCCCAAAGAGTCACAGTACCTGAGTTATTTAACCACTGCTTTTCTGTGTGACCTCATTCCCATTGATAGGAATATGTCTAAATGATTTCTAAGGTTTTTAATAGTTTTGACAGTCTGTAACTCTGTGAGATTTTAAAATATTCTTGTATAACAACTTCCCCATGAAAAGGTCATGGCCCTGTGAGTTGCCTGTAGTGGGCAGATAGGAGGATAAAACCCTTAGAGAAATTGAATTGAATTCTCTAGGCTTATCAAAGTGGAAAAATAGGCACCTAGCTGCCAAAAAGTGAAGGAGTAAGTCCTTGGGAAATGAACTTAGTTAAGGCAGAGATTCTTGTGCATCAACACTGTCAGCAGCAACCTCAGTCAATGTCACAAATGCAGGGAAAACTCCAGAAAAATATATTGTTAGCTTTGCTGAAAATGATAGACCCTTTCAACTAAGTGGTACATTATACTCCACATTAGATCTGGTCTTTGGGCCAGAAGACCCAATATCTTACCCTAGTTATCCAAGCTGGTCAGCATTTTTAATGGTTCCTTCCCTGCCTATGTACAAGTCCAAAGGCACTCCATAAAAATTCAAGGCAGTTCATCTTTTCAACTCAGTTTCTCTAGACTCTGGCTCTCACCCTCTTCTTTTCCTATTTTTGCTTGATCCCTAGTTTCTGTTCCATTGTCTCACATCTGAACAAGAGAAGCTTGCTTTATTCACTTAGTTTAAAACATTTTACTGAGTTAATATTATATCCCAAAGACAAATTCCTTGAAGTCAGTGATAGCTAGGATAAGATCTGAAAAATTAGTAGAATGCATCAAACAAAGAAACATAAAACTGGGGGCGGGAAACTAGGGGTGGTGAGGGGCCAGGGAGGAGGAGAGAGTTTCAAACAAGTAGAAAAGTCTGGGTAAATGATACAGGTCAAAGAAGAAATGATCAGGAAATTAAAAAACAGTGCACTATGGCTCAGATGGGAGAATATGCTGAGGGAGTTATAAGAGTTGAAACTTAAAAGGTAAGCACAGGATGACAGTGGCTGTGGAACAGAGAATCCTGATTCTGCCATCTAGTAGCTATGTGACCAATCTCAGTTTCTTTATCTGTAAGATGGAGATAACAACTCCTCCTTCCTGTAGCACTTAGTTTCCAGCATTTAGTAGGTGCTTAAACATTCACTGAATCTGAATCCTGGAATGGAAAGGAAGGGTGAAACTGAAAAAGCATGAGACAGTGGGATTGGACAGTTTCCCTATGGGTTGTGCAGGAATAAGAAAAAGTGGATTTTTGGAGTTGTTTAGGTTTTCTAGTCTGGTATCCAATGAGATGACAGGGCCAGGTTAGGTTCAAGTACTTAGTCCTGTGCTTGTTACAATTTCCCAAAATTCAGGGCATAGAACCACCCCAGCAGTTTCCTCAGTCATGCTGTGAGTTCTGCATGGAGCCCTAAGAACGTTGTCAGCCATGAGATTCTCTCCCCTCCAATACAAACACACATGGCACAGGCATATGATTCCCATCTGGATCCACCCCCGACTTCCGGCCAGGAGGCTGCTGTGTAGGCAGGACCGTCTGCCTTTGAATTTGCCAGTCTAACCTAGTACCCTGAGCCAGCCCTCTCCAAGCAGTAAAATACAGACTTGGCAAAATTCACACTTCCATAAATTCCTTTCAAGGGCTTATCTATCTCTATCTCTTTCTTACTCTGTCAGAATAGATTGACCTGGGCTGGAGATAAGTTTGCTCAGACTAAACAAATAGGTTTCTGTTTCTGGAAGAAAACAGGCAGCTTTTCCTTTAATCCAAGGAACAGATGCTGGCCCAGGAGGAGAATGGGCTGAAAGTCCCACCCATCACCCTAAGGCCATTAGGGCCAGGAATTGTTATTCAAAGAATCAGACACCCCCTTCTCCCCTCAGGTTCCCTGATAGCACCAGTGCCTGGCCACTGCAGAGTTATTACCATCATCATCTCTGCTGGATTCTATGCCCCAGTCAAATTGGCAGCATTCCTTCTATTTGCAAACAGATTGCAAAATAAGAACCCCAGGAAGGATGCAAGCTGGCCAAGCTCCAAGGAACCTTCAGCAGCGGTCATGCTAAATCAGGACTGCATCCTACTCCCTGAACAGCAGCAGGTGCTGGCACTGCTTCCTAGTGGCCTTGGGTCACTAAGGTCCCTGGCCTCTCCTCCCTCCTTCTTCCTGACTGGAATAATCATCCTGGGAAAAGGTAGAGGACAGAACCTCTTGGGAAATTATAATCAAGAATCTACCACTGAGATCCAAACTATTCATAAGTTTCCTGACATGGGGGCTTTATCTCCATGAAGACTGGCCAGGAACATAGGACCAACGGAAAATTTCTTTGACTCATTTTCCTCCAAAGTTCTAAATTTTTAATTTCCTCTCTGTCATTCATGGTCCTCTACAATCTTGCCATTTGTTTGTATATCCAGCCTTCTCTCCTGAACTGATCCTTCTTCTCCTGCCCATAACCCTTCATTCAGCCCCTTGGTCATTTATCATCAAATAGGACCAAAGGATAAAACAATAATAACAATGGCCACTGCTATTTAAGTGTTTATTGTGTGACAGACTCAGTGACAAGTGTTTTACGAGTATTTTCTAGTTTAATCCAAAAAATAAAAATAAAACCCAAGAAGTAGGCTTTATTATTATCTTCATCTCACATTTGAAGAAACTGCAGCTCAGAGATTATAAGTACCATACCCAAGAAAACAGAATTAGTATGTGATATGTCTGGATTGAAATACCATTATTGCTTGAAACAATTTTTCTAAACTAGGTCTTACTGTTCCCATTTTACAGATGAGAGAACATGTCCAGAAATTTAATAACATGCCCATGGTCATATAGCTTGTGGCACACTGGAACTCAAAATAGGACCTATTTGATTTCAAAGCCCTTGCTCTTAAACATTACTACTCATCTACAAAATAGATTAAATTACAGGAAGAAAGAAAACCCATCTCAATGACTCAAGTAAGACAGCGTCAATGAAAACACATTGTAAATAGTAAGGCAACATTTGAAGTCAGTTATAATTGATGTTACTTACTTCATATGATAAACATGTATTTTATTCATTTATTTTAGTAGATAACTTGCTTTTTCTTCCTTTCCAAACTGTAAATATTTTGTTCCCCTTTCATCTTTTCACATTAGCTAGGATTTCAAGTATGTAAAATGTGGAATAGGAATGGGAAAGGGACATCTTTGCCTTGTTACCTGATCTTTGGGGAAAACATCTAATTTTCCCACTACAAAGTATGATTTTAGCTACAGGATTTTTGTAGATATTCTTTATCAAGTTGAGGGAATTCCCCATTTAGTCCTAGTTTACTGACTTTATTTTAAAATCATGAATGGGTGTTGAATTTTGTCAAGTATTTTATTTTCTTTAGCCTATTGATGTGGTAGATTATATTAATTTTCAAATATTGAAACAATTTTGCATTCCTAAAATACCACTTGGCTGCAGTATATAATTCTTTTTATACATTGTTGGATTCAATTTGCTAGCATGTTATTCAACATTTTTGTTTCTATGCTCACAATAGATACTGGTTTATAGTTTTCCTTTTTTGTAATGCTTTTACCTGGTTTTGGCGACAATTTTCTTTTATCATATAGTGAAGGTAAATATTATTTTTCTAACCCTCTTTTAGCAATTTGTGGACTTCCTTAGAAATCAAAGTTTGGGAGTCAAGTTCCAGATCTAGCCTGTAGTTGCAGATGTAGCAAAGGGCAAGAGCAGGGACTTTGGAGTCACAGAAACCTAAATTTGATTCCCAGTTTTGCCATTACTCTGTGGCCTGAGTCAGTATTTAACTTCAGCAGACTTCTGTGTTCTTTAATTGGGAAAATGAGAAACAATAATTTCTTCCTTGCAATGTTGAAAATGTAAACAAACAAACAAAACAAAGGCTAGATATATAGTAATAAAACATAATAAGATATGGACATTTCTGTGCCATTATTTTTAAAATATAATTTGAGGAGCGGCTGGGTGGCTCAGTTGGTTGGGTGTCTGACTTCGACTCAGTCATGATCTCACAATCTGTAAGTACAAGCCCCACGTCAGACTCTGTGCTGACAGCTCAAAGCCTGGAGCCTGCTTCCGATTCTGTGTCTCCCTCTCTTTCTGTCCCTCCCTGTTCGCACTCTTGTCTCTCTCTCTCCTCTCAACAATAAATAAACAAAAATTTAAAAAATCTTTTAATCTAATTTGATAACAAAACTGGAGATGAGTTGGTATGGTTTTTTATAGCCCCTCCCTGAAGAGAAGGCCCACAGGCCTCCATTAATAGCCTCAGCATAATACCAGGGCCACGATTTTTTCCACAAGACAATTATGACCTTGTATCATCCCTTCTGAAACCCTTTGAACAACTTCCTATTGTCTTCAGAACAAATTCAAAGTTCTTTAACACAGCAATTGGTGCCCTATATGATCATCCCTGCCCATCTCTTAAGACGTATCTCTGCCATTTGTGTGCTCCAATTCAGCCATGGAAATGATGGCTAGCTCACTGTGCTGTTCTACATACACTGCTAAAAATGCCTTCTTGGAACTCTCTGTGCCTGGGTAATTATTTTTGAATGCTCACAATTCAACCTATTATCCCTCTCCTCCTGGGAGCTCCTTGAGAACAAGGACCATGTCTTATTCATTTGTGGTACAAAATAGGTGCTCAGATAATGTTTACTAATTATTAACAAAAGAAAGGTCCATAGATGTATCAATACCCATTGTAAAGTGGACATTCACTAATCAATATCCCTCAGCTGACAGGATTATTTCTATTAGGAGCTCTCCTAATTACTCCTGGCTATGGAACAATTAGACTTTGCTGATTTCCTCTCCAGAGGAAAAGCAGACAGTCACCTCACTGAAAGGTGAACCTTCCTCTTTTCTTCCACCCCTTTCCCCCTTTCTTTGTAGAGCAAGCCAATGAAAGAGTAGTAATTAAGAGAAAATCTACACTATAATTATGGTAGCATTTAACATTGTATTGGCATCTGTAAAAGAAAGAACTCTGGAAATTGATGAACAATGATGTTTTTTCCTATCTTTCAAATGCACTTTTTTATTTTACTTTAAAAATATCATCACTTTTGACACATGTCTTAACAGTTTTTAAATATCTAGATTTTCTATTTTGGGGGTAATTCTTACAAAATAAGTGGTATTAAACTGCTAGAGTTAGAAGGAAACTTAGAGACAATTAGCTTAACTCCCTTATTTTATATTAGTGGAATTGAGGTTGCAATGGGGAGATGTGACTTATCTAATATCACACAGAGTTAGGGGAAAGAGTGTCAGTGAAGAGAATACACATACAGGCTTCAGAAGATCTTGGGCCTCATGGCCTCTCTGAGGGTCAGTTCTCCCTCTATAAAGCTGTTAATAATACCTATATATTGTAAGGATTAAGGGAGTTCACCATTCAAGTGACCTAACACCAACTAATTTAACTCTATAATGATAGTTATTTTTATTACAATTTATGGTAAATAAGGACTAAAACTTTTCTGCTATACAACATAGTCTTTTTCAGTAAACACAACATTTCTACCAAAGAGGATAGTAGCCAAATCCAAATGGGAAGAGAGCAACAGAAAAAGAGAGAGAAGAAAAGGGGCAGGCACGGGGTGATGGAGAGAAGGGAAGGAAAGAAGTAAAGGAGATTTCAGCTTAAAGATTTATATTTGACACAAGTCTATTGTATTGCTCAAACTAAGATTCCATACAGATGAATACTCATGGACTCCATCCGGTCTGAGCTACTTAGCTAGAAAACCTGTGGGAATTTATCACTTGAGGAATCTTTGAGATGGTAGCTGAAGGAGACAGGCAGCTACAGGGGAGCAATCCATAGGTTACCTGGTTATAGATGGTTTCCAATGCCCAACTCTGCCTAAAATATAGGTAGGTGGATGGGGCTTAGAAAATAAGCAGAAGCCACAAAGGAAAGTCATCTGGATCACACTTTGAACCACTTTATTTTATCTAATAGCCTACAAGTGCTAGGTAGGATGAAGGATATTTAAGTTTAGCCACCTGTCCAAAATAACTCCAGAATAACTGTTGTTCTCCTCAATGAACCTCACTTTCAATATCTGAAGAATATGGGCAATGAAAAATCAGTAGGCTTATTGTGAAAATGAAAATTAAAATAAGTAGTGTATATAACAGGACTTTTCATGTTATATAAATCAAATTACAAATGTTACACATAATTATTACTGAAAAAATTGTTTTTCAGGATTTTTGTTCAATAATGGACTCCAATGTTTTATTAAGTTGAACTAAATTTACTAATAGCACTGACATTGACTGAGCACCTTCTATGTGCCAACACTACTCTAAGCACTTTATAGAAAGTAACTAATTTAACCCTTACACAATGCTATAAAATAGGTACTGTTATTGTAATTTTTTTTTCAGATTAGGAAACTGAGGCCAGAGAGATTAAATAACCAAAAGTTATTTTTATTAGAGCCAATACATGAACCCAAGATGTCTGGATCTAATCTCAGTTTATACAATAAACTATACTTAATGAAATTATTTAATTATGATTTCTAGAATTACATTGGCACCTATTTGAAGCTTCTCTTTGATTCAATAAATTGACATGTGTAATGAGTTATGTATACATTATAGGAAATGTACTGCTTCTTAAAAAGCTAATCATTATGATGTCATTAAAGGAGATAAGAAGAATATAATCAACATCTACTTTATTACGTAGTTGATATTTTCATTACTGGTCTCAGAAACTAACAAAGTTCATTATTTTTATGGCACAACATTGAGTTAGGTTTAGAATTCATCTTTCTGGTCCCTACTACCCAGGTCAGTAAAAGTCCTTTCTATCCCTCTTGCTATAGACTCAAAATTTCTGCCTGCCCTCCAATTCATATGTCAAAATTCTTTTTTTAAGTTTATTATTTATTTTGATAGAGATATAGAGAAGCAGGGGAGGGGCAGAGTGAGAGGGAGACAGAATACCAAGCAGGCTCTGAGCTGTCAGTGCAGAGCCCAATGTGGGGCTTGAACTCGCGAACTGTGAGATCATGACCTAAGCCAAAATCAAGAGTCAGATGCTTAACTGATGAAGCTACTCAGGCACCCCTCATATGTTGAAATTCTAACCCTCAGGTAATGGAATTAGGATGTGGGGTCTTGGGGGGGGTGGGTGATGAAGGGTTAGTGACCTTAAAAAAGAGACCCAAGATGGGGCTCCTGGGTGGCTCAGTCGGTTAAGCTTCTGACTTTGGCTCAGGTCACGATCTCACTATTTGTGAGTTCGAGTCCCGCATCGGGCTCTGTGCTGACAGCTTAGAGTTTGGAGCCTGCTTTGGATTCTGTGTCTCCCTTTCTCTCTGCCCGCCCCCCTCTTTCTCTCTCACAAAAATAAATGAACATTAAAAATATTTTTTTAAAAAAGAGACACCCAAGGAATTTCCCCTGCCCCATTCTGCCAAGTGATGTTACAAGTGAGGACACAGCCATCTATGAGGAAGCAGGTCTTACCAGACACCTTATCTGCTGGAGCCTTGATTTTGGACTTCCTGACCTCCAGAACTCTAAGAAATACATTCCTATTGTTTATAAGCTACCCAGGTTATGGTATTTTCTTACAGCTGCCCAAAAGGACTAAGAAGTAAAACTGATACCAAGAATGGGATGTTGCTATAATAAATACCTAAAATTGTAGAAGTGGTTTTATAACTGGGTACTGGGTAGAGGCTGGAAGTTTTGAAGTGCACAGTAGAAAAAGCCTGCACTGCTGTGAACAGACTGATAACGGCTCAGAGGAAAGAGAAGAGCTGTAGTGAAAGCCTCAGTCTCCTTAGAGAATATATAAGTGGTTGGGAACAGAATATTGGTAGAAATATAGACAGTAAAGCCATTCTGATGAGGTCTCAGACAGAAATGCAAATATGTTACTGAAAACTGGAGGGAGGCTGATCCTTGTTATAAAGTGGCAAAGAACTTTACTGAATCATGTCCATGTCCTATTGTTTTGTGGAAGACAGAATTTGTAAACAACGAAATTTGTGTTGAAAGGGTAGCTTGGTTCCTCCTGACCATTTATAGTAAAATGTATGTAGAGAAATGACTTAAAAATGGAATTGTTAATCAAAAGGAAACAGACCTCAAAAATTTGGAAAATTCTCAACCTATCCATTTTGAAAGGAATGAGAAAACTTGCTCAGGAAAGAACACAAGAGTGTGCCAAATTTGATTAGGAGATTAGTATGGATCAGCCATTTAAACAGATGCCAGGAGCTGTTGTCCAAAACAATGGAAGAATGACTCCAAAGGCATTTTGGAGATCACTGGCACTGTCCTTTCCAACACAAGCTCATAGTGCAAGGACTTAATTTCAAAGAAGGGGCCACTACTGTCCCTGTGTCACATCAAGCTTCATGTAACAGGTTCCACTTCCCACATTCCAATGCCACTCTTCTTGGCTGCCCCCAGATACAATTCCAGCAGGCCCTGGTGCAGCAGTGAGTTACACCCAGCAAAGCACAAGGATCGTGGCTCCTTCCACCTAGATTTTTTTAATATAAATATTTATTCATTTTAGAGAGAGTGTGTGTGAGCAAGAAGTGGCAGAAAAGGGGACAGAGGATCTGAAGTGGGCTCTGCCTGACAGCAGTGATCCTGATACAGGGCTTAAACTCACAAACCGTGAGATCATGACCTGATCTGAAGTTAGACACTCAACTAACTGAGCTGCCTAGGTGCCCCTACCTTCACCTAGATTTTGAAGGAAGGAGCCACCTTGAGAGGGCTGCAGCAGGGGCAAGGCCACCACGGAGAACCTCCAATAGGGCATAGGCTAGAGGAGGAGTAGAGAATGAGATGCCCTGAAAACCCCAAACTGGTAGAAACACCAGCACATGATTCCAGCTGGGAGAGCAGGAGCCATGCAATTTCATGCTATGAGAGCTGCAGCTTGGGCTGTACCCAGCAAAGTCATGGAGGCAGGGCCACCCAAAGCCATGGGAACAGAGCCACCAGAGCCTTGGTGACCCAAACCTTGCTTCAGTGCGTCCAGAAAGCAGGAACTCTTCCCCAGGGGGCCTGGGGCAAGAGCCTTGAATCAGAGATTATTTTTCAGCCGTAAACTTTTGGATTTTCTGGGGACATGTTACCCCTTTCCTCTTACCTATTTTTCCCTTTTGGAATGAGAATGTCCGTCTTACACCTGTCCCACCATTGTATTTTTAGAAGCATATAATTTGTTTGATTTACAATTCCACAGCTGGAAGGGAATTTGCCTCAGGGTGAATTTTACCTTGAGTCATAACATGCCTGATTTAGATGATATTTAGATAAGACTTTGGACTCAGACTTTTAAGCTGAAGTTGGAGTGAGTTAAGACTTCTGGGGCTATTAAGATGGAATGAATGTATTTTGCATGTGAAAAGGACATGAAAGGGGGGATAGGGACAGAATAGTATAGACTGAATGTTTGCCTTCTCCCCAATTCCCACAAAACTTGTATGTTGAAATCCTAACCCTTGAAGCGATGGAATTGGGAGGCAGGGCCTTTGGGAGGTTATGAGGTCCTGAGAGCTCTAACCATAGGATTAGTGCCCTTATAAAAGAGGTTCAGAAAGGTCTTTTGCTCCCTTCTGCCAAGTGAGGTTATAATGAGAAGATGGCCATCTATGTGGAAGTGGGCCCTCTCCAGACACCAACTCTGTTGGAGCCTTCATCTTAGACTTCTGGCCTGCAGAGCTGTGAGAAATACATCTCCATTGTTTATAAGCTACCCAGTCTGTGCTATTTTGTTATAGCAGCACTAATGGAGTAAGTCACCTTTCATGTGAATGTTTGATTTACATAGCAGGCTTTTAAAAAGCAAGGAAGGGATCTGTTCAGTTACTGAGCGAGAAAGATCCATAATGAAAGCTTAGGAATTGTTGGCTTGTAAAGATCAGAAACCCACTCAAGCTCCTCTCAGAAAAGTGGGGTTTATCTTAAAAATGTTAAAGATAATCAGCACTTCCCTGCACCTCAAATGGACTTCATGGTTACTGGAAAACAGCCAGGTAGTTTCTCTCTCTCTCTCTCTCCTTTTTTGTGGGGGCAGGGGGGATATTTCACTTAAAAAATTTTTTTTGACAAAGGTTCGGAAGCAATTTATTTGTTTGTTTGTTTTCCCGCTATAGTTACTTTATTTTTGGAGGAAGCAAGGAGAAATGGTGAACACAGCACTCCCATTCATTTAATTACAAAGACAGCCTCCAGTCTCTTGTTTCTGATATGTGTTCACTTCATTCTTGTCCCTCTTCATTAGACTTTTCTACTCAACTACTTCCATGTGGATATCATATCCTTTACAAAGTTGGCCTTAGGCCCAAATCAATCAGACTTTCTAGCTGTTTTTTATAGTCAACCAACAAATTCCCTAATTTCCAGAAAAAGAAAATGAGACTGGTTTTAGCTTGGATCACATAACTAATGCTAATCTATTTTGGGGTTGAGATCACATGGTGCATAGGGTTGTTTCTTCTAGGTTGTGACAAGTTCTTCTTGAAGGGTATGTGGGGATAGAGAAATGATAGGTCAAATACAGTATTATTCATCTGAAAATTTATTTCCTCTGTTCCTACTGTTTATTTCCTATTGTTTAATTCCTCTTTCAGTTTGAATTTTCTTGAGAATATGTGTCTGATCTTACCAAGACTGATTATCCTATGGGGATACTATGGCAAATTTGATCATCATAATCCTTTACAGTTTGTCCCACTTTTCAGATGAGAAAGTAGAGGCTAGTGAAGTTTACATCACTTACATAAGGGTAAAATTAATTCAGATTCTGTGTCTCTCCACTACATGTGCCTCAAACGTAGCTACATTCTCTTTGAATATCTTCCAAGTCAGTAACTTTAGAGTGTGCAAATATTCAGTACCAGATAAGGCTGGGAAGGAAGAATTTCTCTGGAAAGAGATTCTTTTTTTTTTTTTTAATTTTTTTTTCAACGTTTATTTATTTTTGGGACACAGAGAGAGCATGAACAGGCGAGGGGCAGAGAGAGAGGGAGACACAGAATTGGAAACATGTTCCAGGCTCTGAGCCATCAGCCCAGAGCCCGACGCGGGGCTCGAACTCACGGACCGCGAGATCATGACCTGGCTGAAGTCGGACGCTTAACCGACTGCGCCACCCAGGCGCCCCTGGAAAGAGATTCTTATGTACTCTTGAACCAGGTCATCTTGTAATGTGTTCTCTTATGACAAATGAAAATTTCCATATATGGCAAGTTTGTCCGTTTTCCAAAGGCTCATCCAGAAAATAGTCTCTGTCACTAATCACTCCTACCCAACACCTTGACCCTCAACAAGGAAATACAGCTGTAGTCTATTTGATAAACTTTAAAATCATCTGATGAGGTAAAAGAATGTAATTTTTGCAGAGAAACAGACCTGGGTCAGAATTCTGGCTTCAACATATATAATCTGTTTGGCCTCTACTTCCTCATTTGCAAAATAAAAGCAATGAATGATCCCAACATAATAGGGTTAAATGTGAAGACAAAAGGTACTACAAGTATAATGCCTGGAACCACAAATCCTATAAATTCTTTTATGTTACCCAAATTTATTATTCTGGGAGTGTCTACTACTTAGTGCTCTCCCAGTAGCCTAACAATGTGCTAGGCTCCCGATGTGCACTGTTATCATGTTTTGAGATGCACACCTGCCTCTCTAGCCAACCGTTCTGTTTGCAGGTGAGAGATTTTACCTTCATTCCTCCTGGGGACTCTCAGGTAGGTCAAGAAGACGAAATAAAGAAAGACCTCCCCAGTCTGATGAGAATCATCATCTGTGCTCCTATACTTGCATGAGGACACATATACAACTACCATTACTTTTAATTTTACTATGCTTAAGTCATTTAAAGGGATGAAAATAATGTAGCTAAATATTCTATTGATTAGACACAAATATATATGTCAAATATTATGACATGTATTGGGGAATATATTTTGGGAACAGCAAGTGATGCAAAAAGGCTGAAGTTTAGTCTAGAATAGGCAAGAGTCTGAGAAAATACAAAGGGATATTAACTGTATTGAGCACTCTGTACTAGACTATGTGATACACTGTATACAGTTTGTCTTATTTGAACATAGAAATAGCATGTAGGTTATACATCTCAGATACATATGAGAATAAGTGATCATTTTAAGGGCTGAGTACATAGGAGTTGGTATTAGTAGTCTGATAGCAATCAATTCAATCTGATCACAATTGCAAATTAAATGGGAAGGAATACTATGATGACTAGGTGTAGCAGGAAAAAAAAGGCTGGAAATAAGTTCTGGTCTAGGTTCAACTTTCTGTGTGACCTTTGACAGGTTACTTCGTTTACAAAAATTAACTTAATTGCTATGGTAAACTTTTCCACTGTTGATGACAATGCCTGTTATGTTGTTCAGAATTTCTTATGTGTATGTACCTCTGAAGGTTGTAAACTTCCTTGTGCATAAAAACCACCTGAGGAGGGGCGCCTGGGTGGCTCAGTCGGTTAAGCATCAGACTTCAGCTCAGGTCATGATCTCACAGTCCGTGAGTTCAAGCCCTGCATGGGGCTCTGTGCTGACAGCTCAGAGCCTGGAGCCTGCTTTGGATTCTGTGTCTCCCGCTCTCTCTCTGCCCCTCCCCTGCTCATGCTCTGTCTCTCTCTATCTCAAAAATAAATAAAAACATTAAAAAAAATTTTAAAAACCACCTGAGGAGCTTGTAAAAAATGCAGACTCCTATGTGTATCCCAAGGACAAAATATGCTGATACAGTGCATCTGAAGTGGAGCAGGAATCTATATTAGACAAGCACCTTTGATCATTCTGATACTGATTATCCATAGACTGTGATTTAGCAAGAATTACCTAATTCAATACATTCCCTTTTCTGCCTTGGCTATCAGGAAGCACAGTTCAGTTTTACATTCACTTTTCCTTTCATTTCTTACCTCTGGTTATCTTATCCTTGTTTCAATGGTCCTATTGTATCATTATGGGTTTTTTTTTCAGTATTGTTTTTTCATTGTTTTTAATGCAAATATTTTGCATTCTTCCCAGGAGTGGTAAATATAAATAATAAAGAAATAAAACCACATGGTCATAAACATTTTGGAACATAAAAGTTGTATGTATAAGATAATCCCTATGCGACTATCAAATTTGGAATTGCATTATTCTATAATGCTAACAAATGCACTATCACAATCAATTTTAAATATTAAGGACCTATTCATACCATGTACTATGTCAGTGAACAAAACAGACTTATAAAATTGAGTGCTATAAAAAGTAGAGAAGGTCACAGAAAATGAGTGTGGTGTAAGGGGCAGGGGGGATAGAAAAGTTTCCTTTATTAAACAGAGAGGTCAAAGAAGGTTTCCCTTGAAAGTTGGTTTACAGCAAATATTTAAATGAGGGAATGGAGTTAGCCAATCATATATCTGAGGAAAGAGTATTCCACACAGAAGGAACAGATCCATAGGAGGATCCCAGAATATTCAAGGAAAGGTAAATGGTCAATGTATCAGGAACAGGATGAGGGACAAAGTAGCAAGACATGAGATCACAGAGGATACAGGGGGCCAGATTAAGTAGTTTGTTATAAATTATTTTAAGATCTTCTTATTCTAAGTGAAGTGGGAAGTATTGGAGAGTTTTGAGCATAGTCTTGGCTACTGTTTGGCAATAGACCAAAATGAGGCGAAAGTAGAAGCAGAACGACCCATTATGAGGCTATTGTAGTAATCCAAGTGAGAGATGATAGTGGTTCAGACTAGAGCAGCATTGGTGGAAAACCCAATTGGATTTTCTAAATGATTAGATGTGGCAGGTAAGAATTTAAGAGATATAGGGCTTCTGCTCAGACGTTGGTCTAACTGATGAGAAAATCCTGTCTAAATTATGGTCATGATCAATGGAATTCATATAAGCCTCTCTTTAATCTGGTTACATAAAATAAACTTTGAAAAATAAGCTGGATTTGATTAAGGAAGAGTGATTCTGATCCTATAGCATTCACTTAAGCCAATAGGGTATCCTGTAACACACATGACTCTATGACTATCACAGAATTTCTGGCCTCAATGGAAGAAGCACAGGTTGGTCAGTTGGCTCATATTTATATATCACTTCTATGTCTATTCTAAACACCACAAAAAAACACAAAACATAAAAAAAAACAAAAAAGTACTTCTGTAGTACATATTATTATTATTCCCTATATTATGAATAAGGAAACTGATGCTCAGAGAGGTTAAAAAATATGTCCAAGCTCACATAGTGAATATATTGGGGAGTTGGAGTTCAAACCCAGCAGCCAGGCTCCAAGATCTCACTCATTAACTGCTATAGTATATAATTTCTAAAAACTTCCCCAAGCCTCAATTTTTCATATGAAAGTTGGGATAATAATAGTATTTACTTTATAAGATTTTTGTGAGCACAAGAAGAATGATTATTTAGTCCTTACATTAATAGTAAATAGCTATTTATAACATTGCTATTGTTATAACAATAGCATTATAACAATGTTATTGTTGATTTAAAAAGTTATGACCATTATTTTTGTCAGGTCCTCAGAAGGTTATTCCCACTCTACCTATTAGTAAATTGGAGCTCAATGTTGATTATATGATTTTCTTAGTCATAGAAGTGAGGGACAGGATTTTATTTCAGATCTCATGTTTCTAAGGTCTTTTAAAATTCTTTTTCATTGCCTCAGTAGATGAAGGATACAGAGATGTGGAGGGGCACTGAATGATGCTTACAGTTCACAGAAACACTACTTAAAAGCCTATATAAAAACCTGTAATATAAAGGGAATCTACAAAAAGAATAAATAGCTTCCCCATATATCAGCAAAACCCAGTTCCAAAATATAATAAAAAATATCTAATGTTCACTAGCAATAAAATAGAAACTACCTCCAAATATACTTAACAAAAAATAAAGAACTTGCATAAATAAAGTTACCCAAGCTCTATTATGGATAGAAAAAGATGAAACATACCATGTTCTTATATGGAAAGTATTATTAATATTATATGTCAACTCTGCTTAAATTATTCTATGGATTTAACACAACTTCAATGAAAACACCAAAGATAATTTTAGAATATGAGAGAGTAATTCCAAAAATCATCTTTCAAAACACATTAAACATTAAAAAATACTTAAAAAAAAGAGTAGCAAAGGGGGCCTTAGGTTAGAATAGTAAAATATATTACAAACTTACAAGTATTAAAACAATATTCTAATGGTATGGAAATAGCTATAAAACAGAACAGTACAGAAAATCCTGAAGAACTCATTCATTCATTTATTATCCCACAGAAATTTACTGAATGTCTGCTGTGTGCCAAAAACCATTCTATGCTCTGCGAATACAGAGAAATAAAAAGATAGAATTACTACTCTCATAGAGTTTAAATTCCAGTGACCTAAAGTAATGAAAGAAATATCTAACATGATAAAAAAAAAAACCTTTTCATGGAGAATTAATAGATTTTTCAACCAATGTTGGATAACTGCCTAAACATAATCATTGAGAAAGAACTAATGTTAAGTCTCTATGTCTAACCTTACTAACCAAAATAAAGTAGATTAGAGATTGTAGAAGAAGGAAATGGAAGAAAACTAGGTGGAGGAGATAGAGAGGAGAAGAAGAGGAAGGAAAGAAAGGTCAAGCCAAGCTACAGAACCCTTAAAGAGAGTATAAATTAACAATTAGTTACATACTCTTAAAATGAAAGGGTCTTTCCTTATCTAGCTATAGAGAAATAAGAACCAAAGAAAAAAATTATGGATATGACAATTTGAAAATCAAAACTTCTGAATATCAAAAATAATATAAAGAAAACTGAAAGGTAAGTAATAACATGGGAAAATATTCAATTCTATAAATAGAAAAAGTTAATTTACTCAAAAAGTTTGCACTGGAGAAAATGAAAAGATATGCCACAAACTGGGCATATTTTACAAATATTTTCCGGTATTCAGAAATGAACAAAGTATCTAAAATGCACAAATACTTAAAACTCAACAATAAAAAGCATCCCAATTAAAAAATGGGCTAGAAATCTGTAAAGATATCTCAGCAAAGAAGATACAGATGGCAAAAAAAGCATATGAAAATACGGTCAATATCACTTGTCATTAGGGAATTGCAAATTAAAACAACAATGAGATGCTACCTAATAGAATGACCAAAATTCAAAACAAATGCTAGTAGAGGTATGAGCAGTAGGAACTCTCATTCTTGCTGATGAGAATGAAAAATGGTAAAGACACTTTGGAAGACACTTTGGTGGTTTCTTACCAAACTAAATGAATTCTTACCATACGATCCACCAGTCATTAGTATTTATCCAAATGAGTTGAAAATGTATGTCCACACAAAATCTGCACACACATGTTTATAGAAGCCTTATTCATAATTTCTGAAACTTGGAAACAATAGGTAAATAGGTAAATAGGTAAATAGATAAACTATGATATTCTACACAGTGGAATACTACTCTGCAATAAACAGAAATAGATCATCAAGTCATGAAAAGACATGAGATAAACTTAAATGCACATTGCTATGTGAATGAAGTCAACCTGAAAGGGCTACATACTGTATAATTCCAATCCAATCATATGACGTTCTGAAAAAGGCAAAACGATGCAGACTAAAAGATCTGAGGTTGCTAGGGGGCTAGGGGAATGGAAAGAAAGAAGGATGAGTAGGTGGAGCACAGTGGATTTTAGGGGTAGTGACACTATTATTCTGCACAAATCTGTAATGGTAAATATATGTCATTTTACATTTGTCAAAATGAATAGAATGTACAACACAAAGAGTGAACCCTAATGTAAATTATAACCTTTAGTTAATAGTAATTTTGTCAATATTGACTTATCAAAATTAATAAATATACTGCACTGATCCAAAAAGTTTTCTAACAAGGGAAATTGGAGGGGGTGAGTAGCAAAAGGATATGGTAACTCTCTGTATTATTCACTCATTTCTGTAAACCTAAAACAGTTTTTTAAAACAAAAGTCTAGGGGCACCTGGGTAGCTCAGTGGTTAAGCATCCTACTTTGGATCAGGTCATGATCTCAGGGTCCATGAGTTAGAGCCTCCAGTTGGGCTCTGTGCTGACAGTTCAGAGCCTGCAGCCTGCTTTGGATTCTGTCTGTCTGTCTGTCTGTCTCTGTCCTTCCCCTGCTCATAGTCTGTCTCTGTCTCTCTCAAAACTAAATAAACATTGGGAAAAAATTTTAAGTCTATCAATATAAAAACAATATCTCTCACAATCAAAAAAATCGCCATTATGAGAGGGAGGGGGAGAGAGAGAAATGGAGGAAGAGAGAAAGGACATGAACCAGAGAACTGCTAAAGAAAAAAAAATCAAAATAAAACAAAATTAGAGATTTCCATTATTCTAACATAACAATAAAGTTAAATAATTAACAAAAGGGCACTATTTAGTTTTGAAAGCAGTGATAGAGTCTGGCATATTTATACACTGCCTGATAGAGTATTAAATGACAGAACTTGGAGGGCATTTTATTAACAGGGCTTAAAACTATTTTAAATATATATAACTTCAATTCCCCTGTTTGGGAATTTGGCCTAATGAAATAATCATAGGAAACACAAAACTATTTACTATAGCACTGTTTGTTGTAGAACTTAATTGTCCAAAACTAAGGGATTGATATAATGAATTATGATGCATCTGAACAATAATCTCCTGAGATTCTTTTTTTTTTTTAATTTTTTTTTCAACGTTTATTTTTATTTTTGGGACAGAGAGAGACAGAGCATGAGCGGGGGAGGGGCAGAGAGAGAGGGAGACACAGAATCGGAAACAGGCTCCAGGCTCCGAGCCATCATCCCAGAGCCTGACGCGGGGCTCGAACTCACGGACCGCGAGATCGTGACCTGGCTGAAGTCGGACACTTAACCGACTGCGCCACCCAGGCGCCCCTCTCCTGAGATTCTTTAAAAGAATCTTATACAAAAATATTTAATATATGGAAAATATTCAGACTGTATTGGCAAGTGGAAGATAAAGCATGTATAAAAATGGTTTCATATTATCTCATTTTTAAGAAAAATATATGTACACAATTTTGCTTTTTTGTTTCTTTCTATACATGTGGGAAGAGAAACAACAAAAGTAAAATTATGCCAACATGTCAACAATAATTATTTATTTTTAATTGGGTTACAGGAAATTTTTGTTTTCTTCATTTTGGTTATCTGTATTTTCTATTATTACTATAAGTAATATGCATTGCATTTTTAATAAGAAAAAATATAGTGCAGTGCTTAAGAGAAAAGGTTCTGAACTCATCTTGGCTGTAACTTGAGATACTTACTTTGCCTTCCCAAACCTCAGTTTGCACCTCTGTACAATGAAAATATTAGTTATTTTGAGGAATAAATATAATAGTGAACTGTTTTTAACATAGTGTTTGTCCCATAATATATGATCAACAAGTACTAATAAGATATCATCATCATCATTATATAGAGAGGACATCATCATTATAAAGAGAGCTGAGAATTAAGTGACAAGACTAAAACACATTAACCTCTAATGAGAAATCACATCCCAAACTGAGAGGAGATGGGAAATAGACATAGAAATCCCCATAGTTACACAATAAAACAACTGCTAGCCCATGTGGGCTTCTGATTCTATGAACATAAATATCTCAATGCAAATTAAAAATAATCTCCAAACAAATCCAAGGAGACACAAAAGAGCAGGCAGGAATCTGTGTGTTTCATCAGTTACACAGTGATAATTAAGAGAAGACATCTGAAACACCTACTTCAAAAATCTAACATCCTTAATATAGGGTAATATACCACTTAACTTTGTAAAGATGTCAGCCTCACCTAATATTATAATTACTGTAAATGTATTTCTCTAATGAGGATTTTCATGTATACTGGCCTTAGTGATATCTTTGTGGATCTGACTCCAAAGGTAAAGGAAACAAAAGTAAAAATAAACAAATAGAAATACATCAAACTAAAAAGCTTCTGCACAGTGAAGGAAATCATCCTCAAAACGAAAAGGCAACCCTCAGAATGGGATATTTGCAAATCATATGTCTGTTAAGGGGTTAATAGCCAAAATATATTTAAAAGACTCATATAACTCAAGAACAACAACAAGAAGAACAAAAAGACTTAAAAAAAAAATGGGCAGAGAATCTGAATACACATTTTTCCAAAGAAGACATACAGGTGGCCAACAGGCACATGGAAAAATGTTCAATATCACTAATGATTAGGGAAATGCAACTCAAAACCATCATGAGGTGTCTTTTCACACCTGCTCAAATGACTACTATCACAATGACCAAAAATAACAAGTGTTTATGAGGATGTGTACTCTTAGTGGGGATGTAAATTGGTATAACCACTATGAACAACAGTATGGAAATTCCTCAAAAAATTAAGAATAGATCTTCCATATAATCTAGCTGTTCCACTTCTGGGTATTTATACAAAGAATATGAAAACATTAATTCAAAAGATATTTGTGCCCCTGTGTTTATTGCACATTATTTACAGTGGCCAAGATATTGGTAAATAACCTAAGTGTTCATAGATGAATAAATGGATAAAGTGGATTTGGTACGCATGTATGTATATATTCACACACACACACACACACACACACACACACACACACACTGGAATACTCCTCAGCCATAAATAAGAATGAAATCTTGCCATTTGCTACAACATGGATGGACCTTGTAGGTGTTATTATGCTCAGTGAAATAAGTCAGATGGAGAAAGACAAACACTGTGTGATTTCACTCATATCTGCAGTCTAAATAAACAAGACAAATGAACAAACAAACAAAAATACCAAAACAAACTCGTAGACACAGAGAACAGATTAATGGTTAGCATATAAGAAGGAGGTTGGGGTGGAAGGTGAAATGGCTGAAGGGGTCAGTTGTGTGGTAATGGATGGTGACTAGATTTTTGGTTGTGATCACTTTGTAGTATACACAGATGTTGAATTACAATGTTGTATACCTAAAATTTATGTTATATATCAACTTTACCTCAGTAAAAAAATTTAAATCACATCACCAAAAGTCAATTAGTTAATTGTTTAAACTATAATAAGATATTTTCTCACATTTCCAGATGTGCAATTGCTCAATATCATTGGGCAAATGCAAGAAAATAGATTAGACATAAAATAAAAAAAATAGATCTGTCTTAACTTTGTGGAGTGAAAAAAAAGTGTTTTTTGAAGTTATGGAGTTATGGAGACTTAGGATCAAATTCCAACTTTTCACATAAAAATACTTATTTAGAGCTTACTATGAGTAAGACCTTCTTCTATATACCTTTATATAGCTGTATAATATTGAGCAAATTATTTAATCTTCTTGAGCCTCAGTTTCCTCAACTATAAAAAAATAATAAAGCTTCTATTCATCCTAATATTAATATTTGGACAAAAATATGAATGCATTAGCTTATTGATACACAAAGTATAGGATATTTAAATGCAGATAATGATGATAGCAAACACATGGGCTTACTGTGTGTCAAACACCTTTCTAAACACTTTAAACACATAAACCAATTTAATCCTCTTAACAATCTGAAGAGTAGAAAACTCAAGCACAAAGAGTTTAGATAACTTTTATAAGGTAAGGGCTAATAAGTAGTGAGCCAGATTGAAAGACAGGCAATCTGGCTCCATGGTTGGTATTCTTACTCACTAGACCATAGAGCCACTCTGTTATAATTGGTCTTATCCTTTATATGGAGCTGTATTCCTCACCATTTGTTAATACCTTGTCTTCTAAGTACCTTGCTTGCATAAAATTAATTTTTCCTTGTGTGTTTGATTCTGCCTACTTTTTCCATTTTCCCTAGTATTCATTAACTAAACCAAGATTTAGAAAGACCAGAGAAAGGAGAGTTGAATTCTAATTGTCTTCAAAGGTTATGTCAACACCATACCTACTAGAATTGACTTAGTGGGAAATGCAAGGTGAGATTTCTTTAATTATAAAAAAAATAGTAGTAATAGCCTTCATTTATGAAATATGTGCGAACTATGCTATGTATTTTATATGCACAATTTCATTTAATTACCGTGAAAATCCAATAATAGCACTATTTCCAGCCCATGTTCCTGTTGGAAAAACTGAGGGTTAGAGAGGTTAACTAACTTGCCCAAATCTGCACATCTAGCAATTGGCAGAGCGAGGGTATAAACTCAGCTCTACTTGACCCAGATGCTCTTAAACATTACTCTGCTTACTGTCACAACAAGTCATGTGAGATGGAACCTAGGATGGAACTGGAAATAGAGGGCCAGGACTAGGAAGCTGATTAAGGAGGACAATGACTATACAGATCTAGAGGTAACAAAGATCTATCAAGTTTACATCTATATAGAAGTGGGCAACATTTAAAAGTGGTAAAAACAGGGAATTTTGGAAAGCCAAATTAGAAGTAACAAATAGTTTGTCTAGGCCTGATTTTACATTAATTTCATGTTTACTACAAAAAATTTGTTCACTGTAAAAAAAATATGAGATAAAACAGTAAAACACAAAGTAGAAAAAACTAAAATATGCTCCAAAAGGAAAATACTTAATACTTCAATGTAGCATTTACATACATATACTTTTCCACCAAAGACAAATGTCTTTGTCACTTAATAAAAAATATAAAATGTTTTCCCATGCTATTTTATACTCTTCAAAACATTATCCTGGAGATAAGTGGTCTAATAGTAGTCACCTAATAAAGTAAGAAATCTGCAGGGAACCTGTCCAAGTTTACTTTACCTGTTGGCAAATAGTTTGTGCTTTTAAGTGCTTGTTTCCCCCCAATGGCTACCTGAATAAGAAAAGAAATGAATGTGTATGAACACTATCCATCTCCATCTCCACTCAACCACTGAGTTATTTAGTTAATTAAAACAAAAATTTCTGAGTCCAAACATGGTATCTATTATTTCTTAGGTCTATATACTACTTTCTGAATATATATTTAAAGACTTATTTCCATCTTGTTGCCACTGCCACTAAATCTTCTCACCATTTCTCTTATGGACTATTGCACCCGCCTCTTATCCCAAAATTTCTGATTCATCCTCTACTTATAGCAGAGTGATACTCCTAAAATGGAAATTACTTTTTATCCTTCACTATTGTCAGCACCTAATTACAGGGTCTGGTACAACGATGACTGAAATATTGACTGATGAAATGAACAAATGAAAAGGAACCGTAGTAACACAAGTGTGCAGGTGAGAAAAAGCAGTTTCTTTACTTCTCATTCGGGGATAACAAGACTGCCTACATTATACAGTGGTTACAAGCACTAATGAGATAGAAAAAAAGATTTCTGTGTCAGACCAAGTTTAAGTAACAGGAACCAGAGTTACACTTCCACATGAAAAAGCTAAAGAACAGGACAAAATATATGAAATAATGGTTTTCAAGACAATGGAGGTAAAAAAAAAAAAGACAGTAGAGGTCAGGCAATGAAGAACAGTGCATTGCTTATAAAAATGTAGATGGTACCGACATTTTAGAAAATATTTTGGCAGTTTTGTAAACAATTAAGCATTTACCTACCATCTTACCCACTCATTCCTCTGCAAGGTGTCCACTTGAGAGAAATGAAATCTTATATACACGTGAATACTTGTATCTGAATGTTAATAAAGCCTTATTTGTAATAACTAAAATGGAGAGGGCACTCAAATGTCTATCAGAAGGTGAAATATAAACAAATTGTGGTATATCTATATAACTGAAGACATATAAAATATATAAAAAGGAATGAAATATTGATACATGCAATGACAATGAATCTCCACATAGTTATGCTGAGTGAAAGAAACAAGATAAAGACGAGTACATAGTATGCACTTCCCTTTATATAAATCTCTAGAAACAGAAACCTAATTTATAATGAGCCAAAGAAGATTAATAGTTGCCTGGGGAGGAGATGGTTTCATAAATGTGCACATATGTCAAAACATCAAATTGTACACTTTAAATGTGTGTGATTTCTTTTATGTTGATTATGCCTCAATACAGTTGTTTTTAAAAGTATAAAAGGGAAATATAAAGAATATAACATGGTGCCTATCACATAGCAAGTACTCAGTAAATGTTAGTTACTATTATTATTAAAGTATAATGAGATAAACATTTTATATATCATACTATTAAGCTAGCATTAAAATTCCTTTCATGGTTGGGAAAATACAGACATTTGAGTATATGCAAAACCTGGATGGCAAAAGCCCAAGCAATAAAAACAGTTGTAGGTTTTGATGTCAGCAAATGAGCGGAATTTGACTTTCCATCAAGTAGACAGAAAAAGAAACTACAGAGATGGTGGTAAGTACAAGTAAGGATGATTATATGCAGTTAAGAGGCTAGTAAAATTTGCTTGTGGTGGGATGATTAAAAAATATTTTAAGATAATAACCTACTTGGTTTTAATTTTTGTGATGTAAATAATTTCTCCAACACCTCCAACTTCAACTAATTTTAATATACTTAACAAATACTTTAAGGGAATTATGGTGTTGGTTTTATATTTTGTGTATGTGTGTGTATCCTCCTCCTTTGGGAATGAGTACAGCTGTGAGAAACAGGAAAATAATTACAGTGTCTTAAACACAATAGTTTATTTTTCTCTCATACAAAAAAAAAAAAACCCAAAAACAAAAACAAAAACAAAAAAACCTGGGAGTGCCCAGGTGGCTCAATAGGTTAATCGTCCAATTCTTGATTTCAACTCAGGTCATGATCTCACCATTGTGGGATCAAGCCCTGAGTCAGGCTCTGTGCTGACAGTGCAGAGCATACTTGGAATTCTCTCTCTCCCTCCCCCTCCCCCATCATGCTAGTCTTCTCTCTCAAAATAAATAAACTTAAAAAAAAGAAGAAGAAGAACCCAGACACAGAGGTTACCATGAAAATGTGAGGTCTTCCCCAAGAAAACTGCACAAAAATCTTGTGTGGTACTGTGGTACTGTGACTTCTACATGGTGTGAAAGAGTGACCTAAATTACTTTTAGCTAGGTCTCAATATACTAAAAGACACACCTTATCACCCACCTCTCAATACATACCTATCATTATAGGTTATAAAATGCTTTGGGGAGTAGTGTGGCTCAGAGTAAACAATGTCTACCTTAGGAATTACAGCATAATCTTACTCATTAATGCTGTCTCTGAGATCACATCCTCTTTGAATCCCTCAGGGCCTGCATAACCTACTTGATGATCCCTCCTGTCTTCCAACAGATCCCAGGACCAGATTTATTGCTTGAAATCGGAGATTAATGCTATATCCCTAGCCCCTAGCATAGCTTCTGGTATATAGTAAGTGCTTAGTAAATATTTGTTAATTCGACAAAAAAATTACCTATCTATCAATCAATCAAGATGTTAAACCTAGTCATTAGGGAAGCATAAGTTAAAATAATAATGAGATGTCCTTTCCACCAAACTGATGAAAATTAAAAAGCATGACAATGTTAAAGGCTGGTAAAAATGTAAGGAAAATGGTATTTTCATATACTGCTGGTAAGAATGTAAACTAATAATATAGTTTGGAAACAATATGGTAGTCCCTACTAAATAAAAAACATGCATAATCTCTGACCCAACAATCCAACTTCTAGATATAGGAGTTGGAAGAAATGTTCACATATGGACAAAAATTACCACATACCAATGCCAAATGCAGCATTATTAGCAATTTCAAAAATGGAAACTCCTCTAATGTCCATCATATGGTATATTTGCCTAAAACTAATATAATGTAGTATATTTATACGATAGCATAATAGGAAAGCATCTCAGATTTCCATTGCTCATTGTAACTAGTTCTCCTTTTCTTCTGGACATACACCTATATACCTCCTTTGCATTTAGGTGAGTCATGTGAATATTTCTGGCCAATAACTTATGAATGGAAATGACACTTCTACATTGAAGCATTTAATTACTTGTGTGAAATCCCACAACTTTCTTTTCTCCTGTTGTGTTAGCTGAGGAAGCCTTGGTTTTCAGATGGTGTGTGACCAAATTTGTGAAACTTCTTCAACCTGGGTCCTGAGTGCATTTGTAGAGCAGAACATGCTACTGACCCAGGTGGTTATATAGCAGGAATATAAATAAATATTTTGTGTGTTAAATAACAGAGATTTTTTGGTACCTAGCCTATCCTGACTAATAAAAAATAATTTAATAGAAATAGATTAGAGAATAGCTAGTTTTAGTTCCCAAAACTACACAGTTCTAAAAATATATAACATTGAAATAAAAAGGCAAATTTCAGAATAATTTGTACAAGATGATGTCTTTGTAAATCCAAAACTATATACACATAGAAAAAATACCAAATGATTTTATATGAATGAAAATAAATGATGTAAAACAAAATGAACATAGACAAGAAGGAAACGTGCTATCTTTAATAAGTAGGGATAGGAAATGAGACTTGCTTCTTTGAATAAAAGGAATTTCAGCTGAAACTATGTAGTAGGTTGTATGGTATCCCCTCAGAATTTATGTCCACATCCAAGTCCCTGGAGCTCATGAATGTAACCTTGTTTAGAAAAAGGGTCTTTGCATATACATGTTAACAATCCTGAGATGAAATCATCTGGATTACCCAGTGGACTCTAAATCTAACAAGTGTCCTCATAAGAAACAGAAGAGGAAAAGACTCACACAGGAGAGAAAGTAACGTGAATACAAAGACAGAGGTTGAAGTGATGTAGTTACTAGCCAAAGAAGTCAAGGGATGCCTAGAGATACTGGAAACTGAAAGAAACAAGGAAGAATTCTCCCCCTAGAGACTCCAGAGTCTAGGCCGCAAGTGTGGCCCTTGATTTCATCTTAATTTTATACTTCTGAATTCCAGAGCAATGAGAGAATAAATTTTTATTGTTTTAAGCCACCCAATCGAAGGTAATTTGTTGCAGCATCCTGAGAAAACAAATACAAATTGCAATGCCTTCTTTCTTAAAAAGCAAAAAACAAAACTAGAAATAAATATAACAAAATATTAATGGCTATTAATTCTGGGCAGCAAATAAGGGTATTTGTAATGTTACTCTTTGTATTTTCCTATATATTTTAAATTTCTCACAATAAATTTTACAAAAATTAATTATAGATGAAGGGGATTAAGAGTACACTTATCTTGGGGCACCTGAGTGGCTCAGTTGGTTAAGCATCCCACTTTTGATTTTTGGCTTAGGTCTTGATCTCATGGTTCATCAAGCCCCATGTGGGGCTCCATGCTGACAGCATGGAGGCTGCTTGGGATTCTCTCTCTTTCTCTCTCTCTCTCTCTCTCTGCCCCTCCCCAGCTTGCACTTGATCTCTCTCTCTCAAAATAAATAAATAAACTTAAAAAGAAAAGGGTACACTTATCTTGCTGAGTACGAAGTAATATATGGAACTATTGAATCAGTATATTGTACATCTGAAACTAATATGACACTGCATGTTAACTACCCTGGAATTAAAATAAAACGAATATACACACAAATGAATTATACTGAATTTTATTAATTATTAAATTAATTACAGTGTGTTGTATATCTTTCTTTATTCAGTTTGTAAATACTTAAAACCCTGAGGGGGAGAAAACCTGGGTGGTTCAGTAAACACACTCATTACAGATAATTCACCATTCTGAGGACTTTAAATGCTCTTGACAATTGACCTCCAACTCATTTCATAGTCTTAACTCATATCCTACTACTTCCCGACACACACTCTGTGTTCTAGATTACCTATAGTTAGCCAGGCAGGAAATTTTTAAGTCTTCATGTCTTTGCTCCTATTGTTTCCTTCAATTAGAATGGCTGTAAGGCCTGGGGAACTACTTTTTCCCCTACATCCAATTCAAATAACATCATCAATAAAGACTTCCCAGATTCCTGAGATAGAATTAATTAGTTCCTCTTTTGTGCTCAATCTGCATTTATTTCAAACTGAATTCTCATAATTGTCACTTCATTTTAATTTATATTTCTTTGTCTTTGTCTATAAATGTAGACTTGGCTGAAAGTACAATTAGTTATATTTATATCCCCAATAATGAACACAGTGGCTAACAATGATTAGGATCTCAGTAAATGCTAACTGAATAAATGAATGAATGACTTTATTTCATAATTCAATGCTTTTTATCCTGGACTTCTGTGTAATGCAAACATTATAAGATATTGCTAATTTAGGGGAGAAACCTATAGGAAAACAAATTAACCCAATAGACCCAAGAAGCAATTTCTCTTTAACACATTAATCATCAAACAATACCTTCTTAACCTCTATCACAACAGAAGGAAAAACAGAAACTAATTGCAGAGTTGCTTTAACAACAGAAAACTCATCTCACCTCTTGACTATGATCTCATACCCACTGCACTGTGTTCAGTCCAGTAACCAGTACTCTAAGGGCATCCTGAGTCACTCTCTGACAGAGCTTGGCCCTCTTTCCAGCAGTCTGACCCATCACTAGCATACTGACAAATCTGAGTCAGGGATGCCTGGGTGGCTCAGTCAGTTAAGCAGCCAACTTCAGCTCAGGTCTTGATCCCATGGTTTGTGAGTTTGAGCCCTGCGTCAGGCTCTGTCCTGTCAGCCTGTATCCTGTTTTGGATTTTGTGTCTCCTTCTCTCTCTGCCCCTCCCACACTCGGGCTCTGTGTCTCTCACTCAAAAATAAATAAATATTTTTAAAAATCTGAGCCACTTTTGTTCACCTTATTTGAGGGAGAGAGAGAAAGAGAACACACCAACCATTCCTTTCCTCTTGGCACCGAGGTTTCATGGAGGACATCCCAGATGTCCTTATCTAGAGGGCACTAGAAAATTGTGTATTTGTTTCCTTAAAGAAAATGCTAGAAAAGCAGGCCTATAGGAGTGACTTTAGGCAGTACAGAACCAAGAGAAAATCATATCATCTAACCCCATCCCTCCATTCTTACAACCACCAAGATGTTTGTTGCAGAAATCCCTAAGGTTTAGTGCCAATTAACTTCCTTACTCAGAAACCTTCACTGACTACTACCATTTGTTTATTAATGAACAACTCTTAACATTAGTCTCAATCTCTGTATATCCAGTGCCTATCACAGTGAGCAGCGTATAGTGGGAATATCAACATTTGTTGAATGAACAGTCATATAGGCCCTATGTTAAGAGTGTAAGGAGGAGTAAGGAGGAATGTTGTCAAATTGAACCCCATATACAAATAATCTCAAGGAATTTATCCAAAATTTTTCTCTTGATATATCAACACATTTTCATTTTCACTTTTTTCTTTTTTATCAAAGATAACTGACATACAATAAAGTACAAAAAAACTCAAGTGTATGGTTCATTAAAATTTTTTAAAAGTTTTATTTATTTATTTTGACAGACACAGAGAGAGAATGGGGGAAGGGGGAGAGGGAGAGACAGAATTCCAAGCAGGCTCTCTGCTGACAGTGTAGAGCCTGAGTGAATTTTCTCAGATTTTGTCTGTCTCCCATTTTTGAAGGATATTCTAAGAGTGGAATTCTAACTGTTTTTCTTTTTCTTTTTCCCCCCTTTTAGGACTTTGAAGATGTCATCTCAGGGCACCTGGGTGGCTCAGTGGGTTAAGCATCCAACTTCGGCTCAGGTCATGATCTTGCGGTTCATGGGTTCAAGCCCCACATCAGGCTCTGTGCTAGAGCCTGCTTCGGATTCAGTGTCTCCCTCTCTCCCTCTCTGCCCCTCCCCTGCTCATACTCTGTCTCTCTGTCTCTCAAAAATAAATAAATGCTAAAAAATTTTTTAAAAAGATGTCAATCTATTGTCTTCTGACTTTTATGATCTCTACTGAAAGGTCATATCTATTGTACTTTTGAAGATTATTGGTCTTTGGTCTATAGTTGTATTTAAAATTTTCTCTGCCTTGGTTCTCAATTCTCCAAGGATAGATATTTATAGGGAGTCTAAGGTTTAGAGAAGAGACATCTTTGGGAATCATTAGCATAAAAGTGAAAAGTAGGAGTTTTGAGGGGTGAATGTTAGGGACAGTATGAAAAGGAGGAAAGAAAAGGGAAGCAAGGAGATGGAAAGGAAAGAGAAATATATTCAGAACACAATAAATAAGAGATGGAGCCCATAACTGACAAAATGATCAGAGCAGGAAGAGGTTAAGGAGCATCTACTATCTTAGATGCAAAGGGAAGAAAGTCACAAAGAAATAACGGGTCAACAGTGTCAAGCAAGATAGGGCTCAGTTACATGCCTATAGAGTGCATTCTTTACATGTGGAAAAACAGAAATCACTGGAAAAATTACCTGCTGTATAACTTTAATGTATCAGCTTCCTTTGCTTTTGTAACAAATGACCACAGACTTAGTGCTTAAAACAATGCCAATTTGTTATCTTATAATTTTAGAGGTAAGAAACTCTAATTTCAGGGGTGCCTGGGTGGCTCAGTCAGTTAAGCATCCAGCTTCAGCTCAGGTCATGATCTCATGGCTCATGGGTTCAAGCCTTGTGTTGGGCTTTGTGCTGACAGCTCAGAGCCCAGAGCCTGCTTCAGATTCTGTGTCTCCCTCTCTGCCCCTCCCCCCTCATGTTCTCTCTCTCTCTCTCTCTCTCTCTCTCTCAAAAATAAATAAAAATTTAAAAAATATATATTTCTTAAAATTCTAATTTCAAAGTGTGGGCAGTGTGACATTCTTTCTGGAAGCTCTGGGATGAATCTGTTCCCTTGTCTTTTCTAGTTTCTAGAGGTCACCTGCATTCCTTGGCTTGTGGCTTCTGCCTCCATCTTCGAGGCCAGGAGCATGGCATCTTCAAATCTGTCTCTCTCTGACCTCTCTGCTTCCATCACCATGTCTCATCTGACTCTAAGCCTTCAGACTTCCTCTTTTAAGGACCTCTGTGGTTATGTTGGGTCCACTTAAATAATCCAGCATAATCTTTTCATCTCAAAATCCTTAACTACATATGCAAAGTCACTTTTGCCATGTAAGGTAACATATTCCCAGGTTCTAGAAAGTAGCGTATGAACATCTTTGGAGAATCCTTATTCTGTCTACCATAATCATGTCACATAACCCATTATCTGTGTCTCAATTTCCTTATTTATAAGATAGGTAAAATTATACTGATCACACTTGGCTACTGAAATAATTCATTTAGATTAAATTAAACCCTGATTCACGGTAGACAGGCATTAATAAACAGTGGTTAAAAGTGAATTTTAATTTCTCTGTCACTGGTGGGAGAAGGCTGAAGGAGGTGGAGTATAAATTAGGAAGCATGTCAAGGCAAATCTCCTGGCAGAGGAAGTAGTGAGTATGTTCAGGATAGGGTTCCCAGCAGCCGAGGAAAAGGGGAAATTCCTGTTTTGAAAGATGAGCCATATATTCCCTAGCAATATTTCAAATGTCTTTTAGCAAACTGTCCTCCAAGAAAAAATTAGTAAAAGAAAAAACAAAAAGTAAAACACACACACACACACACACACACACACACACACACACACGAAATAAAACTTAAGGGGAAAAAATTAAAAAGCTGAGAGACAAATAAACCCATGTGTAATCACCTGGGAATGTGCAGTCCCCTGATCCCCAGAGGCCATGCCTTCTAAGATGAACCCAAGAATTGCTGGGCAGAAGTGATTAAAAATAAGGAAAGCAATATTCTCTTCCTGTACATGATTTTGGTTTCCATTTCAAGTTTCAATTTCACTTGAGCAGCTATTGTCCTCTGTTGCAGAACACCTAAATTGGTTGGAATAAGTATTAGTGGAAGAAGGGGGGCTATGAACTGGGAGTGAAGAGACATGGGCTCTGGTTCCACTGAATTAGTGAATAGTTTGCAGCAAGTTTTTTCTTCTTTCTGGGCCTCAGTTTTTCCCATGTATACATCAGGAACTAGACTGAGCTAACAATGCCATAAACTCTTTCATTAGTGGCTCTTGATTTTTTGCTCTTGTCCTCTCCATCCCTTAGAAACCTTTCATTACTTTGATATTACTTCCTTACTAATAACTCCCAAATCATGCTATCTTCTCATTAGTAATCAGAATTATAGCTTCAACTATCCACTAGTCATTTCTACTTGGTCATTTTGCCACACCTCACACAACATGACAAAACCTTCATTACTCCCTTTTTTAAATTTTATTTTAATTCTAGTATAGTTAACATACAGTGTTATATTAGTTTCAGGTGTACAATATACTGATTCAACAATTCTATACATTACTCAGTGCTTATCATGATAAGTGTACCCTTTTCTTTTATTTTTTTTAATGTTATTTTTGAGGGGGGAAGGGGAGAGAGAGAAGGAGACACAGAATATGAAGCAGGCTCTAAACCCCAAGCTGTCAGCACAGAGCCTGACACAGGGCTCAAACCCACAAGTGATGAGATTACGACCTGAGCCTAAGTCAGACTGAGCCACCCAGGCCCCCTTTGATGAGCGTGGCGCCCCTTGATAAGCATACGATTAATCTCCTTCACTTATTTCACCCATCCCCCCACCCATCTTCCTCTGGTGACCATTAGTTTATTCTGTACAGTTAAAAGTCTGTTTTTTCGTTTGCCTATTTTTCTTTGTTCATTTATTTTCCTTCTTAAATTCCACATATGAATGAAATCATATGGTATTTGTCTTTGACTTACACTTAGCATTATACTCTCCAGATCCATACATGTTGTTGCAAATGGCAACATTTCATTCTTTTCTATGGCTGAGTAAAAACCTCATTATTGTAATATTCAAATCCCTTCTTAATCAGTGTGCTATCTAATTTTATTTCTTACTAGTCCTCAATACTTTACACTTCAAGGCAAGTGGATGGCCATTCACCTGGTCCCACCTACTCCTTGTTACCCACCTCAATATTCCAAGAACCTTTATTTTGTCTATGTTATTTCTGCCTGTGTGTGATGCTCTCTCCTCCTGGACCACCATAGAGATCTCAATTTTCCATAATGAATACAAATTATGATAAATAGGCATGTAGTAAATTACCTTTGCTATTAAAGGAAGAAACATAGTTCAATGCAAAGAACATCAGAATAGAAGTGACGAAGAGGTTGCATTCTAAATCTGACTCAGGAACTGACTTAGTATGTAACTCCCAGATCAGCTATATAACCTCACTCAACTATAGTTCCCCCATCAAAAAAATGCACACATGAATGTTCCTCATGCTATTTCCTTTGTCTATCAAAATTCATTTTATTTTTCAAGCATAGCCCCGTTAATGCCAGCTATATGAAATCTTCCTGACTTTCCCATCCATCATAGAAATACACTGATAGCTGAAGTGGGATCTTTTCCTTCCTTCACGTCCTGCATTTCTATAATATCACTGGCTCTGTCTTGTATTAGATTTACTTGAGAACATGTGTACCTATCTATCTTCCACAAGTCAGAAACCACGTATCTGTAGTGTCTTGCTTCGTGCTTGTCAGCAAGGAGGCAACTATGGAATGCTTGTTTAATAAATGTGTGATCCAGTGGAGAAAGAGAGAATGACAGAAAAGGTGGGGAAATTAGACATCTATGTTTTATACTTATTGTGACATTTCCTATTGGAACCAAAAATGTAGCTACATAAATTTCTTTAAGATTCTTTTGAGAGGAAAAAAAATCCCATTATATAAAAGCATTTAAATGAAGTTTGGAGTTTCATTTGTCTTTTAGACTCCAAGTCTAATAAAGCTATTTAGCATTTCTATAGTATTTAACATTTTCAAAGTACTATTCAATGTTAATTAGTTAATCCTAACACTCTGTAAGGCAGGTCAATATTATGATATTCTCTGAAATGTTAAGAAAATGAAAATTCAAAGGTATTTTGGCTTCCCTTTTCAAGATATAAGACACGGCTGAATGTTATTACAAATATAAAGTAGTATTTTGGAACAGAAATTAGCAAAATATAGAAATGAAACAAAGGAAGTTGAATCAAGTTCTTCCTTTCACTATGGGCCAAAATATAAAAGACAAAAAGAGATCTGGGTATTAGAGTCCTCAGCTAGTCGTTTTAGACCTAAACAGACTGACTTCTCATCCCAGGAAGAAGATGAGAGGTTAGACAGAGAAACTGAGCATGAAATTCAAGCTGACTAGATACCAGATTCATGGCAAAATAGATTTCAGAGCCCACTGATATGTTGGTGGGTTGAGTTATATGATAGACCTCCTGGCATGATCAGGATTGGCTCAGGGACTGAGGATCACTAGAAGGGTCAAGCTTGTTGCTCCAACTTTCAATAACTGCAGCTGAGAGGCTCTAGATAACAGTTTCCATAACTTTCCCCCAAAAAACTGTACCCTAAAGCTACAGCTCCACTTAGCAAAAAGAGAGCAGACCTGGAAAGATTCCATTTGGTCAACTACCTTTGTGCCCTTCTCCCAAGCAGCCTTCTTATAACATTCTTGCAAATTGAATGGTGGATGATATTCAAAATGATTGGAAATCTTTTTCCCTTAGAGCTGTTTGATATACAAGAAGCAGGGAGGCAATTCACCCCATAAGATAATAAGTCCAAGAGGGGAAACATAAACACCAGGGGCTAGTGAATAGATCAAAGAAGCTCATTTTGATTAGAGAGAATAAGCGTTTGACAACTCAATATAACTAAATCCATTCATCCATTGCTTCATTTATTCACTCATTTCTTCAGCAAACTGTTGAGTACTTCCTCACAGAAAAATTAAATAAATAGGACACCATTCCCATACTCAAGGAATTCAGAATCTAGTTAAGGGTTCCTCAAAGTATGGTATGAAGGGCATCAAAAAGTAGCAGGTACTACATGAAAACTAACTGAAATGCTTTTCTGAAATGCAGATTCTCAGGTCCTACTATAGACCTACTAAATACAACTAAACATTTATGGTGGGCCCCAGAAATTCTTTTTTTTTTAACCAGGCATATAAAGTGATTCTGATGCACATTAAACTTTGAGAACCACTGGAAGAAAAGACAGGAAATTACTCAGACCAAGAAAGTGGTATAATAAAAGAGTCCAAGCTTTAAGGGTCAATAAAATCTGTTTTCAACTTGACCACTTCCTAGCTACATATCCTCTCTGAGCTCTAGCTTCTTCATCTGTAAACAGGAAAATACAACATTTGCTCTTAGGGGTGGGGCATGAATTAAGTGAGTGTGTGTGTGTGTGTGTGTGTATATTATTACATGAGTGTATATATATTAAATGAGTGTGTGTGTATATACATATACGTATATATGTATATACACACATATATATGAAGTGTTTAGTATATAATAGGCAATGACAAGAGAGGGAGGAAAGAGAGAGGAAAGTTAGTTGGTTGTTTCTCTCCCTCCTTATTTGACCACATTTGAATGCCCTTTTGAAAATGCCTGCTTATACAACATGAAGGCAAGTCTTACAAGTGAGAATTTTTCAGTATGAAATGGTGACATTCTGATTGACAACACTGATTGATGAAATGGACAAATTCCCTAAAATATATAATTTACCAAAACAGCTTTAAAAAGAAATAGAAATGGGGTGCCTGGGTGGCTCAGTCAGTTAAGCATCTGACTCTTGATTTCAGCTCAGATCATGATCTCACATTTCATGAGTTCAAGCCCCAGGTTGGGCTCTGCAATGACAGTGTGGAGGCTGCTTAGGATTCTCTCTCTCCCTCTCTCTCTGCCTTTCCTGCCCCTCCTCTCAAAATAAACAAATAAACTTAAAAAAAAAGAAATAGAAATAGAAATCCTGAATAATAATTAATAACTAATAAGTTATTAATAACTGTTAATAATATTTAAGAAAATGAAGTGGGAATTAAAAGCCTTCCACCAAATAGAATATCAGGCCAGATTATTTTATAGATGAGTTCTAATCAATTTTCAAGGAACATACTACTCAGAACAGAAAAAGGTAGACTATTATCTGATTCATTATTCTATAAAGCCTGCATGTATAATTCTGATGCCCAAACTAAGAAAGTGAACATGAAAGAGGAAAATTACCAACCCATTTCACTCACACATTTGAGTGCAAAGATTTTAAACAAAACACTAGTATAGCATATTCTCACTATGTAATAATATATAATAGTGAAAATAAATTAAATGAACTATAGTAAAACCCAATGATTTGAATAAGTCCATCAAATGTAAAAAGCAAGTTTCAGAAGGCCACTTACTACATTATACCCTATTTATGACACCCTAATTAACAATGAAAATTAAACAATATGTTGTCTAACCATATACATGTATTTGATGAAACAATACTTAAAACATAAAATATGTTTTAAACATAATTATCCTGGGGGCGCCTGGGTGGCGCAGTCGGTTAAGCGTCCGACTTCAGCCAGGTCACGATCTCGCGGTCCGTGAGTTCGAGCCCAACGTCAGGCTCTGTGCTGATGGCTCAGAGCCTGGAGCCTGTTTCCGATTCTGTGTCTCCCTCTCTCTCTGCCCCTCCCCCATTCATGCTCTCTCTCTGTCCCAAAAAATAAATAAACGTTGAAAAAACAAATTAAAAAAAAAATAAAAAAATATAATTATCCTGGAGGTAAAGACACAAGAATAAGAATCAAAAGAAAGATGTAAGTTATTGTTAATGTTCTTTCTTTGCATTGGACAGTAGGTTCTTGAGTATTAATTATATATTTTTTAAAGAATAAAGAATAAAATAAAAAGGCCATACATAATGACATCACATATGAAACAAGGATTATGATTAATCTTTTTCAGCACATGGAAAGTACTTATTAAAAAATTAAAATTAAAGACTAGGGTTTTTAAGGCCAGGAACACTATGGGCAAGATTAGAGATGGGAATCAGGCCAAATCTCATAGTTCAGTTTGGCTATGGCCAATTCAACCCAGCTGGAAAACACCAGTGTTTAAATTTGCTGGAGCTCAATTAAAAAAGCCTATCATAAAATCTGGGCAAGAGAATAGTGGTTAAGCTTGGATTCCCTCAGGCCTCTCAGACTGAGTGCGAGCAGATGCAGTACCCACCAATGGGCCAGGTAAGAAGTCTAGGTTTAATTCTGTCAATCCACTATCATCTCATGGTTGTACATCCCTGAGTACTAGTTACAATTATAACCTTCCCTGAAATTTTGCACAGGCTGTTACAGTTTTCAAAGTATTTTTATACACATTATTTCCTTTCCATACTCACAAATTTGTGCAGTAGACATGGAACTAGACATTGCAAGTACTGTGCTCAAGTATATAAATTAGAAAACTGATGCACAAAGAGTGAAGGGGAATAAAAGTAAAACCAGAACTCAGTCAAGTTTTGTCTGATTCCAGGTCTAATCCTCTTTCAACCTTAGCAAGCTACCTCTAATGTATCTTCTCTTTTCTCAAATTAAACATTTGGAGGGTTATTTATATCTTTGAAAATATCTGTAACCTTTGATTCATTAACCCCACTTCTGGAATTCATACTCAAAGATTTAGCCCAGAGGCGCCTGGGTGGCTCAGTTGGTTAAGTGTCCAACTCTTGATTTTGCCTCAAGTCATGATGTCATGGTGTGGGATCTAGCTACTGCCAGGACTCTGTGCTGGGCATCGAGCCTCTTTGGGATTCTATCCTCTCTCTCTGTCTCTCTCCCCACTCATTCACTCACTCTCTATCTCTCAAAATAAATAAACTTAAAAAACTTTTTTTAAATGTTGTATTTATTTTTGAGATAGAGAGAGACACAGCATGAGCAGGGGAGGGGCAGAGAGAGAGCAAGACACAGAATTCGAAGCAGGCTCCAGGCTCTGAGCTGTCAGCACAGACCCTGACGCAGGGCTCAAACTCACAAACTATGAGATCGTGACTTGAGTCGAAGTCAGACGCGTAACTGACTGAGCCACCCAGGCGCCCTGAAATAAACTTTTTTTTTAAAAAAGATCTAACCCAAAAGGAGACTAAAAAACATTACTATCATCGTCACTATTATTAATGATAATTATCATGCGTGATTACCAAATGAGATATTACTGTAAGCACTACGTAGAGTGTCCTGGTTAATCCAAGTGTTACTATTCCCCCATGATAAATGAGTAAACAGGTGCAGAGTTTTGAGTTAAGATTTGAAAAAGATCACATGGCCAGAAATTAACCACATGCACTGAATGTGAAGCTCATGCTATTCAACATTATATTAAGTAGAACAATCATGACCACAAGTGACTCTCCTTAGAAATTAAGCTCCTGGCTTCCCCACTAACTCCTTTGCAGTATAGCAAGACAGCTAGAAAAATGCTAAAATAACTCCATCTCTAGCCACACATGTAGGGACAAAGAGGGATCCAGGGGATGTTAGTCAAGTATGCCAAAAGAAAATTCCTACCATAGGCAGATTTTGTTACTGAGCTTAGTTTTATGCCCAACCTACAGTCAATTCCAGTTTGGGGCTAGTGAAGGCTTGTTACAGTTTTACATTTGACAAGCCATTTGATCTCTGAATATATACAGCCTCTGATTTCTAGATGTATATTCAATTGCCCACTTGATATATATACTTTATTGACTAGTAAGCATCTCAAACTTAATGTGGCCAAAACCAAAACTTTTGATATTTTACTCTCAAAATCAGCTCTGCTCCCAGCCTTCATTTTAGTAAATGACACTTGATTCCCTTGGTGGGTCAGCTCAAAAGCCTCTCAAACCACACCTAAGCAAGTCATGTTAACACAACCCCAAAATACATACAAAATCTTTCCATTTATATTTCTACTGTTCCTCTTGTCATGCCAACACCTACCACCTCTCATCTGGACCACTGTAATGGTCTTCTAACCAATGGTCTTTCAATTTTTCTGTATATAACCCATTCTCCACATACCAGGCAAGGTAAGATTGTGTTCTTCCCCCTTCTGATGGCTTCCTTTCAAAGGTAGAATAAAATCTGAACTTTTTACATTGGCTTATAAAGGCCAATGAGATCTGGCCTTTCTTTAACTTTCCAATATCATTTATTTTATTTTAATTTATTTTAGAAAGAGAATCTTAAGCAGGCTCCAGGCTCAGCACAGAGCCTGACATGAGGCTCGATCCCACAACCCTGGGATCATGACATGAGCTGAGATCAAGAGTTGGACACTCACCCAAATGAGCCACCCAGGTGCCCCTCCAACCTCATTTCTGACCTTTCTTCCCGTCACTTCTTCCCTTTCTCCCACAGTTTGTGGGTTCTTTTTTTCTGAAAGGCACAAAGCTTATTTTCCCCCTACTGTTTATTTACTTTGTGTTCTCTTTGCTTGCAATAATAATCCCTTAGATCTTTCCAAGATTGTGCCTTTCTTGACATTTGAGTCTTAATTCAAATGTTTCCTCATTAATGAGTCCTTCCATAATCACCCAATCTAAAGGACAGCTTAAGTCTCTCTGCACTTAATAGGTATTAAACATATACATTTGTATATTATCTCCTCCCATTAAAATGTAAGGTTCATGAGAGGAGGAACCATGCTTGTCTTATTCAAAGGTGTATATCCAGTGCCTAAAATGGTACCTGGCCTACGGGAGGTCCTCAAAAAAGGTTTACTAAATGACCAAACTTGTAAGGTGGGGATTGTACTATCTACCTTACAAGATGGGTTTAGAGGGTCAATAACATGTTGAAATAAATGCTTGGTGTAAAGTAGGTGCTTGGAAGATACTGTCCTCAATAATGAGATCATGAAATACTTGAAGCCAACATTAATATTTGTCCCACTAGCTTTTCCTACTGAAGCAGACATCAGTGTTTTTGTTTCTCAGTACCTTGGATATTAATCTGTAAAATGAGGATTTAAAAGTCCTCCTTACAAGATTTCAGAGTTTAAAGGAGACTGCATACAAAGCACCTGCACATATCAAGTTCCCTTCTGCCCTTAGTTGTCATAGGGATTAAATGGGATAGTTGATAGGAAAAGTGTTTTATAAAATGTGAGGAACTATTTTACTCTAGGTTTGATATTCTCAAGCAGGAATCTGCAGACAGACAGATGAAGTCAGATTCATTAAATTCTGGCTGTCAAATAAAATATGTTTTAAAATATAAATTTTGGACTCTCCGGAATCAAACAGGATTCTCCCTGCCAGAAAGCAGCACAAGGCTCTGCCCAAAGCCATTAACACCACACAATCCATGCTTGGCAAAGCTAGCCCTCATATTGGCAGATAGGATTTTCAATTAACAGATGGGGATCTGGCTCTTAGAGCACTTTGGGCAAGGATTCAGAGGTGATATGGGTGAAACACTTGTGTACCCAGTAATCCACTGGTCATCATATCCTTATTTCCTGCATCTGCTCATCTAGGTGGCTACAGCTCTTCAAAGAGGAGGGAAGGTGAATCCCCCATGGCACTATCCATGATGTTTAATACTTTCCCCACTGCATAGGCTTCTATTTAGCTAGGAGAACTAAATTATTAATTAGACTTTTTCCTACAAATGCGTGTGGATTTCAATGATGAGAATGGTGCATAGTCTGTGCCTTCTTTGAATTGCAAAACGTGATTATCAGTAAAGGCACACTTTGTGAGCTTCTATTTCTACTGCAAAGTGCCAATCTCCACTGGGTCCTATTTCAACAATTATTTAACATTTATTGAGCACCAATAATGCACCGGGATCATTCTCTCTCTAATCGTGTCATTAATGATCCAGTAGGCTCCTGTGGGTGATAGGAAGGAAGAGGAACAAGTTAATTATCAGTATGGTGTTCAGTCTGAATCAGTTAAATTGCCCGAATTATTGAGGTTTAGCTACTCAAGTAAAATGGTGACCAAATTTCTGCAGTGAAAACTAAGACATCTATCTTCTTATCTTTAAAAAGCCAAGAGAAGAGACAAATAGGAGGGGAAAAAGAAAAACATAAAACAAACTGTTTTGGCTGTTAAAAAGGAAGTCATAGATGCCTAAAACAGGAAATAATCAGACATTCCTCCTTCAAAGGAATCTGGAATATATAAATTCTTAGCCTTTATTCATGATGTTCCTTCTACCTGGAACACACTTTTTACCATACCTCCGCATGTTAAAACTTTATTTAGTAAGATCAAGTTTAAATTCCAACTCAACTCTACAATGTAACCTGGAATAACCTTAGTGTCTTCCTAAATATATTTTTCCTTTATCTTTAAAAATCCAGTAAGTTTCCAAGTCCTGTCATTCTATCTTCTTAATACCACTCATAACCTTTATTTTAAGAGTAGATACTGTTTTAGTCATCTCAATATCTCTGTCCTATACCCTTTCCAAGACAAATGGAGGCTGAGAGTCTTGGCTCAGGTTGCATTCTGCAGAGCCTACCCAGGCAAAATAGTGAGGCTGGTTCTTAGTTGTGAGCCTATGTCAAAGAACAGTAATTGACTAGGACCAGAACAAGGTGACAACAGGAAGCATGTCAAGGCCAGATCCAAAAGGAGGTGTCTGCTCCAGTGATCAGAACCTGCTCCAGTAAATGTGTTCAGGAGGGAGTGCCTAGAGAAGTGCTCTGAGGCTGGCGGAGGGAACCTTTATTAAGGTGCAAGCCATAGAATTAAAGGGCAGGAGTCCAGGGTTCTCAGCTAGTCTAAATATATATACATCTTTAGCAAACATCACTATGTCTGGCACCTATTTGGTCTTCTGTACTTTTGTTGTTGTTGTTGTTGTTGTTGTTTTCTTGTTGTTGTTGCTATTGTTGTCATTTTTGATGAATATTCTGCCACAGAATTTGTCAGCCCCTAAGGTTAGGAACTTTCTGGAAAAGTATACTCATCATAACCTGGGTCCAGAGAACCAAGCATCTTACTCAAGAGAATAACTTGGGCAAATTCAGCAAATTGCTTTTGTGTGATTTCCTCCTTGAATTTAGATCTTGTATTTAGAATTGATAATGGCCAAGAGATAACCCCTTTGAACCACTTAAGGCAGAGCATATTGTTACTGGTGGCCTTTATCTGGATAATCAAATAATAAAGTTAAACTGGCAACCAAAGGCGAGCTCCCAAGCTAACTCTAAAATACATTCAATGTTATTTGTTCAGTAAACTGCAGAACATTAAATTTCTATATTAAGTAAATTATAAGGAAGAGTGCACTTTGCAAAATTAAAAAGTTCTTGGTTACTTTATCTATTATTCCACTGGGAAAGTTTCCAGAGTGTACTTTGTACAATTAGATAACTTTTTGCATGGATGGTGGATAGTGGAAAAGGGGCACTTAAGGCTTAGCACATGCAGTGCCAGGAATTCAGCTACAATTCCACAACTTATTTCTGGGCCCTGAGGCAGAAATCTTTGATGACAAGCACTCAGTTCTGAGATGCATTCATGATTTTACTCTGCTTCACATTAGGACTATCAGGAAATCAAGAGATGAATTATATGAGACACAGCTAAAAGGGCCCATCAAGATAATTTCGTTCTAAGATTTCTAAACTGGGTCCTGGACCTCCTCAGAAGCTCTCCCAAAGTATCTTCTTAGGGTTTACCATGCTTCAAAACTCATGTGTTCATCTCTTTTACACATGCTAGAATTCTTTATAAAACTCCTATTATAGAAATATCTCTCAGAAAAAAAAAACAACCTTGAAAATCAATGATATGTAAAGGAGTAAAAGGTACTATTATTGGCTCAAGTCTGGCTTGGTTCCTTGGTTCCTTGGTTCCTCACTTACTACAGAATCTTAGCTAAGTCACCAAAGAAAAGTTTTTCATCTGTAAAATGACAATATTATGGCAGATATTGGCTAGATGTTCCCCAACACCATCTTCTCTTCTATAAAAGACTATATGTCCCAGTATACCTGGCAATTCAGTTCTAAGTGACAGGTACTGTCCAGAGGAATATTGATGGAAATAATGTATTTCATTCCCAGACTTAGACATAAAATCCTTTATGAAATCATGTATGGTTTTTATTTTTCACCTTCTGCAGTAACCTTGAAGGCACCAGGATGAAGATGGTAACATTCTAAAATTGAAGGATCCTAGATCCCCGAGTTACCAATTGAAAGAGAACTACCCATTGCAACTTTGTGATTTGGTCACTCTGTGATCTTTATGAGAAAAAAACTATTCCGTTAAGCTACTGGAATTTGGGCTAGCATTATTTATGCTGACTATCTACTTACCCTCAAAGTTTTAGGGGAACATTATATAAATATATGCAAAAGCAGAATAATACATGTCATGTGGAATGTATTCAATAAATCTTAGCTGACACTTTATAATATATACAGAGAGAACCTAGAACTAACTTAAAGTCACAGAGCAAATTAGAGGCATAATTTAGGACTAAACTAAGCTAATGCAATTCCCACTAAGAACTGCCTATATTCTTTGACCTTGATTAAGTTGAGTCTCCCTCTGAGTTGCAATTCCTCAACCTATTACATAAGAGAGTGTGTTCATGCACTAATTCAACAAATATTTATTGAGCATCTACCATGTGCCATGTACTCCTCTTCAGGGTTTTGGGTATACAATTTTATTAAAACCAACAAGGTACTGCCTTCATGAAACTCATATATTCAAGTAAGGGGAAACAAATAATCAAAAATTAAACATGTATTCAAGAAATTATAACACTAATAAGTGTTATACAAAAGCTAAAACAAGACAATATAATAAAACAGAGTGACTAGGTAGCTACTTTGTATTGAATGTTCAGAAAAGACTTGACTGAGGAAGTAACATTTAAGTTGAAACCAGGATAACAAGAAGGAGCTTAGCTTTCAAGGGAAGAGTTTTCGGGTAGAAGTATAGCAAGGGTAAAAGGCCCTTGGGCAGTAAAGATTTTAGCTAGCCTATTCTTACTGACAGGACTGAAAAACTTTTTTAATTGAGGCACAGACTCAGTGAGTCTAAAGATGGAAGGGATTTTGAAGATACACTATCCAACTTATTTTACCTGCTTTCCTCCCATAAGGTTGAGCCTTGGAGTTTAGATCTGAGTTCAGCTCACATATATGACATTTACTGACTTAATTGACTAGCTTTAAATAGTTATTTAATTTTTCTAAGACTTAATTTCTTCATATGTAATATGGGGATAATCCACATACACAATGTAGGATTGTTGAGAGTTAAATGAGATCATGCATGTGGCATGCCTATGGCAGTGCCTGGCATCTAGCAATGCCCAACAGCTAAGAGAGGAAGAAGGATATTACTAAGGTTATAAAGGCAATATAGTATGCAATTGAATGGAAGCCAAACTCATGTATTCTGACTCTCTAGTTTCATAGATCAGAAAAAGCACCCGCCTGGCCATTGAGTCCTCTGTAGTTTTTCTCTAGAATAAGCAATGTGTCAGCAAGAATTTGTTGCAAATACTGACATTTGTATCATTTGTGTCACTTGGCCCATCCTACTATGTGACCCTGCATGTAATTTAGGTAGCCCTTACATCAATGTCTGATTCTCAGGTGTCTTCAGTCTCATCTCCACATTCAGTTTGGAAATCCTTATAGAGCAGGAACAAAGATGAGAGAGGAAGTGACTGTTGACCTCGGTCAATCCATCTCATATCTCCTTTAGCCTATATTCCTTTCCTGCTCTCAACACCCTCCCAACACATGAGGTAGGTGAGATAAAAACCATTATTCCTGTGTAACAGGTAAGAAACCACAGTCAAATGGGCAGATCTGGGACTAAAATTCAGGTCTTTTGACTCCATGCTTCCTCTAGATCCAAGGTATTTTTGAAGGAATGATCTCAATTCTTTCTTGATATCTTTTTCATTTATTTAGATTTCCCAAATAGGCACCAGGACCTCAATTGTGGAACACTTAAGCTACTGTGAAACTGCTTTGATCTCCTGCCTCACTTCATAGTCAGCAGAATTAGTGCCTCCCTTAACTAAAATTCCCATAATTCAGAGCTGTGTGGCATATTAACCTCATAACAATTCTGATAATACTCTGTTGAAATTATCTGTTTTTGCATTTGTCTCCTATCAGAGAATGAGATACACTGGTGTATTCAAAATATAGTTGTGTTCAGTACACAAAATATACAGAATTATGGGATTTTTGGTAAGCAGTTCCCCTCTACCTGATTCTTTCCTGCCCTGTTCCCTGCCACCTTTGTTCTCCTCCTTCCCACATCACTCTTTCCTAATTAACTCCTCCTACATATGTTTGAGATCTCAGCTCATATATTTACCTTCTCATGTGCTTTTTCTGCTGTACCTTCCTCCCTGATATAGAAGAACATGCCTCCTTACATGTTTTTATACCATGTGCCTCTCTATTATAGCACTTAATAGAGTTCATATTCTGAAGTCTATTCGTATAATTATTGTGTAAATTTCTGTGTCCCTACTAGACTGTGAGTTTATTAAATACAGTATTATGGGCTGAATTGTGTATCCCCCAAAGTTATGTTAAAGTCCTAATACCCACTACCTTAGAATATGGCTCTATTTGGAGATGAGGCCTCTAATGAGGTAATTAGGATAAAATGAGCTCAGATGGATGAGCCCCAATGCAATATGACTTGTATCCTTCTGCAAAGAGAATATTAAGATACGTGTGTGTGTGTGTGTGTGTGTGTGTGTGTGTGTGTGTGTATACACAGAGGAAAGACCATGTAAAGACAAGGAGAAGATGGTCATCTCTAAGCCAAGGAAAGAGGACTCAGATAAAAATCAATCCTGCTTACACCTTGGTGTCAGACTTCCACTTTCAGAACCATGAGAAAATAATTTTCTGTTGTTTAAGCCACTCATGTGATAGTTTATTATGGCAGCCTTAGAAAACCAATACAAACAGGAATCACTCTGTTCTCATTTACTAATGTATCCCCAGTATATGTCACAGTGCTTCACACATAGCAGTCCTTACATGAGTATTTGTTGATAAATGAATGAAATGTTTGTTTAATTGAATTTATTGAAAAAGGTATTGGAGTGGTTTTGTTTAATTGTTTTGGTTCAGGACCACTTAAAGTATCACAAACACCCGAATTTTATAACAAACAGCTGAGTGAGAGGGTAGCCCATAGCTTAGAACAATGACTTAAGTCAAGTCAACTTACAACTCAAGTTCTGGCAACTTCAGCTTCTACCAGAAGTCTGACCCTGATCTGTTCAGCCCTAGAAGATAACCCCCAGGGCAGAATAATTTACTAGTTTCATACCTCTTTTATAAATTCTAGGTTTCCATTCATAGTGGAAAATAACAAAATATGGGGAATGTAATAATATATAAAAACAAAACCATACATATGATTTTATATAATAATTAAGCTGACTATTCTAAAGCTTACTTATAGAAAAAAAATTTCCCAATTATTTAAAGTGGGCATGAGATTAGTGAGATCCCAGTCTATTCTCATCCAAATCAGTTGAGCTCTAGGGAAGAAAGGTCTAAGACCCTAGCTGCCTTTTGAGACTGTCTATAACTGTTCCCTCTTAACCACAGAAATCATGAGACATGGATAGAAAGGTCACTGGCCTGGAAGTCGGTAAACTTTGGTGCCAGTCCCAGTTTTTGATACTAAATTGCTATGGATACCAGCCAAGTTATTACTGTACCTGAAACTCAGTCTTCTCATCTGTACAATGAAGTGTTTATACTGATACCCTCTGTGATGTGATATCTTTTGATATCATAAGCTATCATGACTCATGCCCAAATTCCTAAGCAGAGCATTTGGGTTTCTTTAATAAAAAGCTTGTCTCCCTGCTCTTTCTCTCTTTTTTAAGTTTATTTATTTATTTGAGGTATTGCACAATGTGCATAAGTCAGAAGGGGCAGAGAGAAACCCAAGCAGATTCTGTGCTGTCAGCTCAGAGACTGAAGTGGGGCTCAGGTCATGATCTCAGGAACCATGAGATCAAGCCCTGAGCTGAGATCAAGAGTCTGATACTTGGAGGAGCCAAGATGATAGAACACCATGAAAGTCTTTTTTGTGTCTCATGTCCATGAAATACAGCCAGATCAACACTAAACCATCTTGCACACCTAGAGAATTGATTTGAGGATTAACACAACACTCTGCACAACCTGAACCACAGAACTCAGCAGGTACCTGGAACAGAGAGGTGAACTGGAGGAGAGAGAAGCCATGGAGGGTAGAGAGCTGTTGTTTCTTGTGGAGAGAGTATGGAGATGAGGGAGAATACAGGGGAAAAAACCCTCCAAAAGCAGCTGGAGAGAAAGTGGAAAAGTGGAAACATCCACGGTGACTGAACAAAAAAGGGAGAAAGGAGAAAGCAGAGGGTTTACATTCCATTAAAACTCTATAAACATAGGGAACACAGAAACTGAAACTCCACAGCTTGATACCTGGCAGTGCTCTGGTGGGAAGGGTGAATCACCAGGAGCAGAGTGAGGTCCAGACAGTACTTGGGCCACATGGGGAGAGGCAGTTCCCTGCTGGGAAGACATTTCGTAGAGTCCGTGCAGCCACCCCAGCAGATCCCAGAGAACAACCATATTCGCTGGTGCTGGAACAAGGTCATGAAGGGTGAAGCCTGGTGCCAGGTGTGTGTTGTGATTTTCCTTAATCCCTGAAACGCTTCTGCTAAATGGTCGAGTAAACTTGTTTTGGGGAAGGCTAGCAGCCAGCTGTAGTCTGCAGGCATCGGCAGCAGCACAGTCCCGCAAATGTTCCTGGATGCGTCTGGCACCTGGCCATTGCTTGGTGAGACCCTCCCCCAGAGGGTCAGAATGGGTCAAAACTGCAGTCCCTTGGAAGTGAAGGGTTTGGAAACAAAGCCACATCTGAGATAAAATTCAGGAGGGAGGTGCCACCTGGCAAACTGGTGGCTTGGTCACGGACAGTTTAAAAGCCGGTGTGGATGGAAGCCAGAGACAAAATATGGGTGTGTAATTCCTGACTGGGGGGAACAGAGTTCTAATACTAGAGAGGGGTACTTGGGTAACACCATTATCACCCCTCCCACACATGTGCATATACACCTACAAGCACCACAACAATCCACACCAGTAAGCTAAGCAGCGTCATCTAGTGGAGAACGAAACCATTAAACTAAGCCACACCCAACTGTTCCAACCTGGCTATTCAAGAACACCACAAGTCTCTCTGCCTGCTTAGGTTTTGAATGATAAAGTGCTTCATAGTTTGACCTCTAGGGGAAAACAATGTTATTTCAATCATATTTCAGTCTGTTTGCTGGTCCATCTAATTAGTCACTTTTCTTTTTTTTTTCGTATTTTGTTTCTTTTCTTTTTATTGAATACAGAAAGAGAAAAAAATTATTTTTATTTTCAATTTTGATCAGAAATATTTTTATCTTTTTTACTGTATTTTTTAATTTTTGTAGCTTTTTCAAATTCTATTTTAATTCCATCATTTCATTTTATTCTATTTCTTTGATTCATTATTTCAAATTTTTTAACATTTTCCTTTTTCTTTCTTTTTGCCTTTTTTTCTCTAATCTATCAAGCCCCTTTCAACACCCACACCAAAACACACCTAGGATCTAGCACCCTTTATTTGATTTGTGTGTGTGGGTGCTGTTTTTAATTTTTTAATTTAAATTTCTTTTGCTTTATTAATTCATTTTCTTCCTTCACAATGATGAAATAAAGGGATTCACCCCAAAACAAAGACCAGGAAGAAACAACAGCCAGGCACTTAATCAACACTGATACAAGCAAGATGTCTGAACAAGAATTTAGAATCACGATAATAAGAATACTAGCTGGGGTCGAAAGTAGATTAGAATCCCTTTCTGTGGAGAGAGAAGAAAGGAAAGCTAGTCAGGATGAAATAAAAAATGCTATAACTGAGCTGCAATGTTAAATGGATGCCACGGCAACAAGGATGGATGAAGCAGAGCAGCAAATCAGCAATATAGAGGACAAACTTACGGAGAATAATGAAGCAGAAAAAAAGAGGGAGACTAAGGCAAAAGAGCACAATTTAAGAATTAAGAGAAATCAGTGATTCATTAAAAAGGAACAACGTCAGAATCATAGGGGTCCCAGAAGATGAAGAGAGAGAAAAAGGGAGAGAAGGGCTATGTGAGCAAATCATAGCAGATTTGCTATGATTTCCACCCAACCTGGGGAAAGACACAGACATCAAAATGCAGGAAGCACAGAGGACTACCATTCGATTCAACAGAAACCAACCATCAACAAGGAATATCATAGCCAAATTCACAAAATACTCAGGCAAGGAAAGAATCATGAAAACAGCAAGGGAAAAAAAGTCCTTAACCCACAAGGGAAGACAAATCAGGTTTGCAGCAGACCTATCCACAGAAACGTTGCAGGACAGAAAGGAGAGTCGGGATATATTCAATGTGCTGAATCCGAAAAAGATGCAGCCAAGAATTCTTTATCCAGCAAGGCTGTCACTCAAAATAGAAGGAGAGATTAAAAATTTCCCAGACAAACAAAAATGAAAGCAGTTCACAACCACTAAACCAGCCCTGCAAGAAATTTTAAGACTCTCTGAGGGGAGAGAAGACGGAAAAAGTAAAAATAAAAAAGATCAAAAGCAACAAAGGCCAGAAAGGATCAGAGAACACCACCAGAAACTTCAACTCTACAAGCAACATAATGGCAATAAATTCATACCTTTCAGTACTCACTCTAACCACCAATGGACTCAATGCTCCAAACAAAAGATAGAGTAACAGAATGGATAAAAAACAAGATCCATCTATATGCTGTTTACAAGAGACCCACTTTAGACCTAAAGACACCTTCAGATTGAAAGTAAGGGGATGGACAACAATCTGTCATGCTAATGGTCAACAAAAGAAAGCTGGAGTAGCCATACTTATATCAGACAATCTAGACTTTAAAATAAAGACTGTAACAAGAGATGAAGAAGGGCATTATATCATAATTAAGGGGTTTATCCACCAAGAAAATCTAACAATTGTAAACATTTATGCTCCAAATGTGAAGGCACCCAAATATATAAATCAATTAATCACAAGCATAAAGAAACTCATTGATAATACCATAATAGTAGGGGACTGCAACATCCCACTTACAACAATGAACAGATCATCTAAACAGAAAATCAACAAGGAAAAAAATGGCCCTGAATGACACACTGGACCAGATAGACCTAACATATATTCAGAACATTTCATCCTAAAGCAGCAGAATATACATTCTTCTCCAGTGCACATGGAAAGTTCTCCAGTATAGATCACATACTGGGACACAAATCAGCCCTCAACAAGTACAAAAAGTTGAGATCACACCATGTATATTTTCAGAGCACAACGCTATGAAACTAGAAATCAACCACAAGAAAAAATGTGGAAAGGTAACAAATATTGGAGACTAAAGAACATCCTACTAAAGAATGAATGGGCTAACCAAGAAGTTAAAGAGGAAGTTAAAAAGTATATAGAAGCCAATGAAAATGATAACACCACAGTCCAAAACCTCGGGGGCAGAGAAAAGGTCATTGTGAGAGAAAAGTATATAGCAACCACGTCTTCCTAAGGAAGAATGGTCTCATATACACAATGTATCCTTACACTGAAATAGCTGGAAAAAGAATAGCAAATAAAACCCTAAACCAGCAGAAGACAAAATACTAAAGATTAGAGCAGAAATCAATGCTATCAAAACCAAAAAAAAAAAAAAAAAAAAAAAAAACCAGTAGTACAGATCAATGAAACCAGAAGCTGGTTCTTCGAAACAATTAGCAAAATTGATAAACCACTAGCAGTTTGATCAAAAAGACAAAGGAAAGGACCCAAATAAATAAAATCAAGAAGGAAAGAGGAGAGATCACAACCAACACAGAAATAAAAACAATAATAAGTGAATATTATGAGCAATTATATGCCAATTATAATGGGCAATCTTGAAGGAATGGACAAATACCTAGATACATATAAACTACCAAAACTGAAGCAGGAAAAAACAGAAAATTTGAACAAACCCATAACCAGTAAAGACATTGAATTAGTAATCAAAAATCTCCCAAGAAACAAGAGTCCAAGGCCAGATGGATTTCCAGAGGAATTCTACCAAACATTTAAGGAAGAGTTAACACCTAATCTCTTGAAGCTGTTCCAAAAGATAGAAATGGAAGGAAAACTTCCAAACTCTTTCTATGAAGCCACCATTACCTTGATTCCAAAACCAGACAGAGACCCCACGAAAAAGGAGAACTGTAGATCAATTTCCCTGATGAACATGGATGTAAACCAAAATCCTCAACATGATATTAGCCAACCAGTTCCAATAATACATTAAAAAAATTATTCACCACGACCAAGTGGGATTTATACCTGGGATGCAGGGCTGGTATATCCACAAAACAATCAATGTGATTCATCATATCAAAAGGACATATAAAAGAAAGGACAAGAACCACATGATCCTCTCAATAGATGCAGAGAAGGCATTTGATAACATACAACATCCTTTCTTGATAAAAACACTCAAGAAAGTAGGGATAGAAGGATTATACCCTGAGATCATAAAAGCCATATATATGAAAGACCCAATGTTAATACCATCCTCAATGGGGAAAAACTAAGAACTTTCCCCCAAAGTCAGGAACAGGACAGGGATGTCCACTCTCGCCACTGTTATTCAACATAGTATTGGAAGACTTAGCCTCAGCGAACAGACAACACAAAGAAATAAAAGGTGTCCAAATCAGCCAGGAGGAGGTCAAACTTTCAACTCTTCACAGATGACCTAATACTCTATATGGAAAAACCAAAGGATTCCACCAGAGAAAACTGCTAGAACTGATCCATGAATTCCGCAAAGTAGCAGGATATGAAATCAATGCACAGAAATCGGTTGCATTCCTATACACCAACAATGAAGCAACAGAAAGAGAAACCAAGGAATCGATCCCATTTACAATTGCACCAAAACCCATAAAATACCTAGGAATAAATCTAACCAAAGAGGTGGAAAATCACTGAAAACTATAGAAAACCTGTGAAAGAAATTGAAGAAGATACAAAAAAACTGAAAACTATAGAAAACATATGAAAGAAATTGAAGATACAAAAAAATGGAAAAATATTCCATGATCCTGGATAGGAAGAAAAATATTGTTAAAATGTCAATACTACCCAAAGCAATCTACACATCCAATGCAATCCCTATCAATATAACACCAGAATTCTTCACAGAGCTAGAACAAACAATCCTAAAATTTGTATGGAACCAGAAAAGACCCCAAACAGCCAAAGCATGGCTTCTTGAAAAAGAAAACCAAAGCATGAGGCATCACAATCCCGGACTTCAAGCTGTACTACAAAGCTGTAGTCATCAAGACAATATGGTACTGGCACAAAAACAGACACTCATATCAATGGAACAGAATAGAGAACCCAGAAAAAGACCCACAAATGTATGGCCCACTATTCTTTGACAAAGCAGGAAAGAATATCCAATGGAATAAAGACAGTCTCTTCATCAAATGGTATTGGGAAAACTGGACAGCAACATGCAGAAGAATGAACCTGGACCACTTTCTTACACCATACACAAAAATAAACTCAAAATGGATGAAAGACCTAAATATAAGACAGGAAGCCATCAAAATCCTCGAGGAGAAAGCAGGCAAAAACCTCTTTGATCTTGGCCGCAGCAACTTCTTATTCAACACATCTCCAGAGGCAAGGGAAACAAAAGCAAAAATGAACTATTGGAACCTCATCAAAATAAAAAGCTTCTGCACAGCGAAGGAAAAAATCAGCAACACAAAAGGCAACCGGCAGAATGGGAGAATATATTAACAAATGACATATCAGATAAAGATTTAGTATCCAAAATCTATAAAGAACTTATCAAACTCAACACCCCAGAAAACAAATAATCCAGTGAAGAAATGAGAAAAAGACAGGAATAGACAATTCTCCAAAGAAGACATCCAGATGGCCAACTGACACATGAAAAAATGCTCAACATCACTCATCATCAGGGAAATACAAATCAAAACCACAATGAGATACCACCTCACACCTGTCAGAATGGCTAACATTTACAACTCAGGCAATAACAGATGTTGGTGAAGATGTGGAGAAAGAGCATCTCTTTTGCACTGCTGGTGGGAATGCAAACTGGTGTAGCTACTTTGGAAAAAACTATGGAGTTTCCTCAAAAAATTAAAAATAGAACTACCTTATGTCCCAGCAATTGAACTACTAGGTATTTATCCAAGGGATACAGGTATGCTGTTTCAAAGGCACACATGCACCCCAATGTTTATAGCAGCACTATCAACAATAGCCAAAGTATGGAAAGAGCCCAAATGTCCATTGATAGATGAATGGATAAAGAAGATGTGGTATACACACACACACACACACACACACACACACACACACACACACACAGAATGGAGTATTACTCGGCAATCAAAAAGAATGAAATCTGCCATTTGCAACTACTTGGATGGAACTAATGGGTATTATGCTAAGCGAAATTAGTCAGAGAAAGACAAATATTGTAAGACTTCACTCATATGAGGACTTTAAGATATAAAACAGATGAACATAAGGGAAGGGAAGCAAAATTATATAAAAACAGGGAGGGGGCAAAACATAAGAGACTGTTTAATATGGAGAACAAACAGAGGGTTATTGGAGGGATTATGGGAGGGGGGATGCACTAAATGGGTAAGGGCATTAAGGAATCTACTCCTGAAATCATTGTTGCACTACATGCTAACTAACTTGGATGTACATTAAAAAAAAAGAACTTGTTAAGAATGTAAATCTTATGTTATGTGGAAAGAAAATAAAGAGTCTGATACTTAATGGACTGAGCTACACAGGTGTCCCTCCCCTGCTCTGTTTTTTAATCTCCATTCCTTCTTCCCTAAATAGCCTGTGTATGTGCTGCCTGCATACATTTGCATGAAATGTAGTTTCCCTAATTATCCATCCATCTACACATTATTTATCCTATAAGATCCAGCTTAAACTACACCCATCCCAGGAAGTTTTCTTGCCTTCCCTACTCTACATTCCCACAGCATGCTGCTTGAATCTCTGCTGAGTGGTCAGTTAACTTTATTGGAAAATTATCTGTTTCCATGTCTGCCTCCCTTTCTAAACCAAACTCCCAGAGTTTGGGAACTAACACATTGCCTGGCATGCTGAAAACAACTTATCAAACTGCTAGTTTGAATGAACCATTCTCAGTCTTAAAGTTATTTGGCCATATTAATTCAAACATTTTCTTTGCAGAAAGAAAGCTTTAGTATGAGTCTTTGGGAAGAGGAGAAACAGCCTCAGCAGTGGCTGCCCCTGATGGGGACTGCTTGATCTGGACAGAGTCCCCTAGGCACAGAATATCAGCTCCAGGCAGTTTTAAAGGCCTTACTTCCGGTCTGCCAGGAGGCAAAGCTGCCAGAGATCTGGAAGCCACAGGTCTGACAGTAGTGGCCAAAGACAGAACAACAAGCCTCTGGAGAGAATGACTTGATCTAGGGCTGCTAGAAGTACACCCATAGCACCAAGAGAAGAAAAATGAAGACAGATAAAATAATAATAAAGAGCTATTGTGTATTGAGTGTCTATCACACATCAGACAAAAGCTGAGCACTCTAGATATGCTATTCCTAATCCTCCTAACTTATCAATAGGCCACATTCATTGTCCCTAATTTGTAGATAAGGTTGAAGAAGGTTAAGAAACTTACCAGAGTTCACATGATACTGGTAGACAGAGTTTCAGTCCAAACCCAGGTCATGTTGGTCTTTTCTCTATAACACCACCTATGTCTTCAGGATCTTGTGATTCTCCTTTCCCAAGTTTTCCTCCTTCCTGCATCTAGGTGACTGTGTTCCATTTCTTAAGGGTTTGAACTTGAACTATTTTAAGTATTACCACATTCATAGGATGTTTTCATTTTAGTCATAACCAATTAAAGGTATAAAATCTTTGAAGACCCATAGGAATTAATCTTATACGATGGAAGAAGTGGCACAGAGGTCAAAGAACACCTCTGACCTGTGAGGTCTGAGTTCTACTTCCAGCTCTGAGGTTAAACTGCTGTGTGTCCTTTAGCAATTCACTTTTCCTGTCAGAGTCTTAGGTTCTTCATCAACAAAATGAGGACACAGGACTAAGAGCCCTTCTAGCTCTGGCATACTAGGGCATTTAATCAAACAGGCTTTTGTGGATTCCTGAACAGAAATAAACTGCTAAATATGGCCTATTCCTAAACTGGGAGTGGCTTCCACAAGGAGAGTCCAGAAAGCAGGAAATGGGTAATTACAAGAATGTAATTAATAAACATACAATTACTGCACACCCTGTGTCATGCATGGTCCACAATACAAGGAGGACTGCAGCCTGGGAGGGAGGATGGAAAAGACATCAACTGATCAATGATCAGTTCTCATCTTATTCAATCGTTAAAGAGCATTTGACACAGTTTATCACTCTTGCCTTTCTTGAAAGCTTTTTTCACTTGGCTTCATGTCATTATACTTTCCAGCTTTCCTTAGCTCACCAGTCACTCGTTCACAGTTATATCTGTCAGTTTCTTCCTCTTTTCCAGACTTCTGATGTTGAAGAACCCCTAGGGTTCTTCTCTTATCCCTCTCATCTTCTCTAGCTACACTTGGTCCCTAGGTGTTCTCATCCATTCTCTTTAATTTAAATATCATCTCTATGCTAATGACTAATATATATTTTAAGCCCTAACTTTCCCTTGAAGCTCCAGATAATTATCCCAACTACTTATTTGATATTTTGTCTTATATGTCTAATTGGTATCCCAAATTTACCATGTATAAAATTGAACTCATGATCCCCACTTCGCAATTTTATTCTTCCTCCTTATTACATGGATTTTAACATGTTGTCCTCCTCATTTTAATTTAGTTCTCTACAAAAGTTCACCTCCTGGGATGCCTAGGTGGCTCAGTTGGTTGAATGTCCAACTCTTTTTTTTTAAGTTTATTTATTTTGAGTGGGGTGGAGGGCAGAGAGAGAAGAGAGGGAGAGAGAGAGAATCCCAAGCAGGCCCCATGCTGTCAACACAGAGCCTGACGTTGAGCTCGAACTCACTGACCAGCATAAACTCACAAACCATGAGAACATGACCTGAGCCGCAATCAAGAGTGGGATGCTTAACCAACTGAGCCACCCAAGCACTCGCAGCATCCCACTCTTGATATGACTCAGGTCTGGATCAAGCCTCATGTTGCTTGATGACATACTCAGCATGGAGCCTGCTTAAGATTCTCTCTCCCTCTGCCCCTCTCCCCTGCTCTCTCTCTCTCTCTCTCTCTCAAAATAAAAAAAAGTTAAGAAAAAAACAGTTCACCTCCTCAGAGAGCAAATGCCCAATGTTTTTTCAAATGAAGGAGGTATCAACTGATGACTAATTCCCCTTTCCAGTATTGCCCAGAGAGTTCAACCTGAGAGAGTTCTCCTGAGCACTCCTCCCTTCATGGAGCCAGTCCTATGTGAGGGAAGATTTCTCACTATAATGAAGCAATTGGGTCACTTAAGAACAAATATCTCTGGGTATTATGAACTGAATGTTTGTATGTCCCCAAATTCCTATGCTGAATTCCTTACTTCCAAATGTGATGATGTTGGGAAATGGGGCTGTTGGAAGTTGACAAGGTCATGAGAGTAGAGTTCTCACAAATGGGATTAGTGCCCTCATAAAAACAAAACAAAACAAAACAAAACAACACAAAACACCAATGTTCTCTCATTCTTTCTACCATGTGAGGACACAGTAGTGAGAAGACAACAGTTCATGAATTAGAAAGCAGGCCTTTACCAGACACCAAAACTGCCAATATCTTGATCTTAGGCTTCCCACCTCTAGAACTGTAAGAAATAAAGGAGTTTTGGGGTTTTGTTTGTTTGTTTGTTTGTTTAAGCCACCCAGTCTATAGCAGCCAAAACTTCTGTTATAGTAGTCCAAGTGGACTAAGACACTGGATATAGTTCTTAAATCTTTAGAAATATAAAACAATTTAATCTCATTTTATGCTTCTATAAAAGAGAACATGAAAAAGAAATTATGAGTCAACCACAAAGATCCTTCCAAAGTACTCCCCCGAAAACCAGGATGCTGGGGGGTGGAGGGAACCCATCTTATATCACTATATTTCAGAAAACTAAGACTCCTCTATTGTTTAATTCAAATCTCTCCCCCACTGATCATGCCTTCCTTTCCTAAAGAAGAGAAAACCTGATTTTTAATTCCTGCCTTGAATAGACATTCTGATAAGCCACAGACACAGACATCTTCACATACTTCCAAATGTCCCAAAAGAGCATTAATCCAATAAACTAGATGTCCAGAAAACAAATGACTGATTAGCCAAGCTGATTTGTTGATGTGTTTCCTAAAGCAGACAAGTGTTATTTTCAGGCAAGCAAATGGATCTTCTATCACCTTACATTTTTCAAATACTCCCTCCTCACTAGCTCAAAATGCTGAAAAATAAGACACTATCAGCACAGCAACAAATGCCAAGAATTCCTTTTATGGTTTCATTTCAATTTGCATGGCAAATATAAACTCCGAGCAAAATGACCTTGGTTATAAAAAATAAGGAGGCAGCATCAGGATTGATGAAACCCAGTGTAGGTATTTCATTCTTGACAGGCAGGAAAGAAGTATGTTGATCCTGAAGGTTTGTTGAGACGTGGTTCTGAATGCAGGCCAAGTAGGAAATACCTTCCTAGGAAGAATTATTTGCATCTAAACAAAGGGAGCTTTCTTGACACCTGGCAGTTGCCTAAACAAAATAACTACTTCCTAACAAGGTCTTTTAAACTCAAACTTTAACAATAATCTTCTTCTGATTGACCTCAAAGCCTATGCCCAGTAGACTTATTCCAAAGTATCTGTGACTCTGGAATGTAATGATGAATAGCACGTTCATCAAGAAATGTAGGGACTGCTGACTAGAGCACATGTCCAGGTCAAGATAACTGTGCACAAGAACTAAGTTATGAAATGGAGGGGATGTCAACTTTGACCTAATGGTCATGGGTGGCACATAAAGTGATGGGTTAAGAGTTAGGGCTAAACCCAGACAAAAGGGGTTTACAAAGGAGACTGGTACCCACCATTACCTATTAGGCAGTTTCTCTCCTTTCTGCCTCTCTGTGCTCTCCTGCAGATGCTCATCCTGTGTACCTGCTTTGCTCTCAGCTAAGAGTCAACAGCTTCACAATGAGACTGCTCCTTGATGATAAGTTATGATGGTAGCTTCTTAGAACCATTTCCTCAGGCCCTGCAAGCATTAAAGATGTCCTATCTGCAGTATAAAGACAGGCCCAGGCCTTGTACCTAGGAGAATCAGACCAAGTTGTAAGTATCAGGGGTCCTATCCTAAGAGTAGCATGGGAGAGGGCCTGAAATGGGCTCCATTGTCCTAATCTAAAATTGTGAGAAATAGCATATGTATCAGAAAAAAACAGGCATTAGATTCAGAATATTCAACTTCTACTTAATATTTACTATATATCAGATTCTGTGAATTTATCCTCTTAACTACTCTATAAAGCAGATATCAAACAATCCTCATTTGACTGATGGGGAAACTGAGGCTAACAAAACATAAGGAATTTGCCCCATAGTCACAGAACAAACAGATAGCTTAGTCTCCAGTAAACAGGGTTAATAACTTCTTTAGAGTGTTGTAAGGAATTAGGAGAAATGGTCCCTGTGGCACACAGTGGAAGTCCTATTGACCTGTACAAATTCATGTCTTGCTACTTCCTCCATCTCAGTTATACAGCACGACATTCAGTTGTCTTTCTTGTCACTGGGACTCTTGTTCCACTTCATTCCTTATCCAAATTCCACACATTCTGTAGGTCCCATGTCCACTTCTTCAGACTCCTCTCTCTCTCCAATCTCCCTGCCACTATCATCCACTCCACTATACTCAGTATCTTTCACCATTCCAAAAGTGATGACCATCCTTCACTTGAATACTTTTACTGACAAGCTGTCATTTTCCCATGAAATAGTTCATTTGAGTTTTGGTTGGTACTGTAAGGTTTTTTTTTTTTTTTTAAATAGAACTTATACATAAGAAATAGTGCACAGATTTAGTTACAAGAATGTCCACTCCTTATAATTGGAAACTTCAATGTCTCACCATAGAAAGTTTATTATATAAGCTGTGAAACATTTTTACAATGGAAAATGATAGAGCACTTAAAAAGGATGGTAAGATCAATACTTATTGAAAAGAAAGATATTCATCAACTATTGATAAGTGAGAAAAGCAGGTTACAAAGCCTAGTATGGTTTATATAGCTCTAACACTTCTGAGAATATTCCCCATATGATAGGTTTACATATGTTTGTCTTTATCACAAGAGAATATGTTCCTTGAGGACAAGATCATGACTTATTAATTCTTTATTAATTTCAAAAGGCCTTCAGTGAGCACCATGTGTGAGTACACATGTTAAGAGCCAGAGGTTCAGACATGAATCAGACACTGGTCCATTAGTGTCTACTGCACCTCTAGTCACAAACAGGCTTTGGTAAGTATGTGTTCAATTACACTGAATTAGAGTGGAATTGGTTGGATTAGATTAAGTAGCTTTCTGTAATTTAGGCTACTGAATAGGATTTTAGAAGAAGGCAAAGGGAACTGGACTGGAGTCATAAGATTAAAATACAAAAAGCAGCTCTGCCACTTATTAGCAAGCCTTAGTTGCTTCATTTATAAGACAAACAAAATGCTGCCTACTTCACAGATGTAAGGTGATAATTAGACATAAAAAGTGTGTAAAAATTATTCATACAATCCCTGGCATGTAATAATACATGTTTAATAAATGGTTTCAAAAAGGACAATAACTCAAAAAGCAAAGCAAACAAAACAGACAACAATAAAAATACTGAAACTGAAGGCCTAGCCTTTGCCAGGAACTGGGCTTGATTTTAGGGTCCCAGAGATTAAATCATCTTTCCAGGCAATCAAAAGGTGGCCTCTTGCTCTTCCAGGGATCAATTTGCCTTCATCACATGTACTGAGAACACTGGGGACAAAAAGTTGTAAGCAAAGTAGATACTGTCTCCATGTGATCTCCATGTGATCACAGGATTGATCAGGTGCTGGCATTACCTAGACCAGCACATAGAATGAAAGTTAGTTAGTTTCCTTCTGCACCTTGAGAAAGGGCCATGTACTTACAAGCTCTGGCTCCCAAGTTTGCACTCCACTTACTGTCATGTATTACTGGTATACTTAGTGTTATCAACTATCCCACTTTTCCCAGCACTGACAGGTTTTCTAGAACACATGACTTTCAATGCTAAACTCAGGGAGTCTCAGGCAGATAGAGACAGTTGGTGTCCACTGAGTGTGCAAACCCACAATAAAATATCACTTCACACCAGTCAGAATGACTAGCATCAAAAAGACAAGAAATAACAAGTGTTGGCAAGGATGTGGAGAAAGGTAACCCTTATATGCTGTTGGTGGGAATGTAAATTAGTGCAAGAACTTTGGAAAACAGTATGAAGGCTCCTCATTTCTATTAAAAATAGAGATCCCATATGATTTAGTAATTCAACTACTAGATATTTACCCAAAGAATATAAGAGTTTTTAAAAGGCAGCATGTAGGTCTATGTGTACACAAGTGAATGTGAGGCCAACTACCAACCAATTTCTAAACATACTCAGGAAAGCTCAGTATTCTAATTCAGACTAAAGGCCACCTGTCCATTACATGTCGATAATTAACAATGTCCTATATAGTATAAAAACAGAAATTAAGCAGAAAGAAAAAATATGTAGAACAAAATACCAGGAGCAAATGAACCCAACCGCAAGTTATTGTGGTTGTATTTAAATGGTGGTTTCTTCTCCTTCTATGTGGATTTTCTCAATATTCTAAAGTGAGCATGTTAATTTAATGATTTTTAAAAAAGCTTTTGATTTTCAAACTCCCTTTGAGAGACATTAGCATTCCTAACTGCCCTCTACCTAGTTCTCTATCCTTATCTATCATTCCTCCATCACAGAGCCAAACTCAAGAGTTAAGTCCTTTTTATTTATTTATTTATTTTTCAACGTTTATTTATTTTTGCGACAGAGAGAGACAGAGCATGAACGGGGGAGGGGCAGAGAGACAGGGAGACACAGAATCGGAAACAGACTCCAGGCTCTGAGCCATCAGCCCAGAGCCTGATGCGGGGCTCGAACTCACGGACCGCGAGATCGTGACCTGGCTGAAGTCGGACGCTTAACCGACTGCGCCACCCAGGCGCCCCGAGTTAAGTCCTTTTTAAAGTATCATTTAAAAAAGTTTTAACGTTTATTTGCTTATTTTGAAAGAGAAAGAGAGCTCATTTGGGCAAGAGCAGGAGAGGGGCAGAGAGAAAGGGAGAGAATCCCAAGCAGGCTCCATGCTGCCAGTGCAGAGTCCACTTAGGGCTCAAACTCACAAACATGAGATCATGACCTGAGTGGAAATCAAGTCAGACACTTAACCAACCAAGCCAACTGGGCACCCCTAAAATATTCCTTTTAGATTATAAGGCAACTTCAAATGTGCTAAATCAGTTAAACACCAAATAATCCTCTTAAAAAATTCTCATTCATCATTTTATGGGAAAGAAAAACAATACTTAAGTCCCTCCACACACATATACCACACACACACACACACACACACACACACACACACCCTCACTCACATACCCATCACTCACTCCTCTTCTGTATTTCCTTTGTTGACTTCATCCAGTCTCATGGTTTCAAATATCACATTTATGTTGATTACTTTTAAAGTTTCCCTCTAACCTTGGCCTCTCTCATTCCTTCTCCATTTCCCCATGATAGTAAGTGGCACTACCTTCCATCCAGGCTCTCAAGAGAAAAAAATCAATAGTCATCCTTGATTATTTTCCACTTGACATCTCCCACATCCAATCTATCCCAAGTCCTAACTATCTCTCTTGAATGGTGCTGTTGTAATCTGATTGTCAGTGCTCTCTGTGTAGCAGGCACTTATAGATTGATCCTCTTGGGTGGTGAAGATGTGGGTTTCACTTGCAAGATCCTTCAGAGAACCCAGTACTGCATAGTTCATTAATATAGGTAGTGAGCATTGGCTAAATATGTGCAATATCCCTCAGATTCTGTCCCCCAGTAACAACACCTCACAGCAACTTACTCCTGGCATGTCATCACCCAGCAAGCTCTCCTTTTGGGAGCAACACCCTTAAGAAAGCTCAATCTAGACTACTTTTCACCATTGTGTATACACTTAGACATGAGAAATTCATGATTTTCTTGCCTCCACAGAATTAGTGGAAATCAGGGATGCCCCATTGTCTCTCTACTCACCTACATTCACAAGTTACTCTAGTCAGCTTCCCAAACTGGTAATTCTAAAGCAAGTCGTAAGCATTAACATCTATGTTCCTATATGATCCCACACCCTGGTACACCTGTAAAATTATCCAAAGAATTCCAACCACCTCTAATGGCAGCCTAAGAGGTTTGGCAAAGTTTCTGTGACTCAGTAAGCTTCAGGCCAGGGAGTGAGAAGACAATATTCTCTTTTTGCAGGTATTCCCACTTTTTCTCTTAAGGGTCTTCTAGGATCCACTCCACTTATATATGCTTCCCTAAGTCAACAAACTTAATACTTCAATAAGTCTGCTCTGAATTTCTAGTCTTCTCTTTATATAGTCTGGAAACAGATGATGGAATGAAGATCTCAGGGCCAATTCAGGCACCATTTGCAGGTCCTAAAGTGATGTATCTAGCAGCCCTTCTTTAGAATGTGACTGTATCTACTGCATAAGGACTCACTGTTGGACCCTTAAGTGAAATTTTGAGACAAGAGGAAATGTCCTTGCAACATTCAATTATAGGACAAAAAAAAAAAAAAAGGTCTGGAGATGGAAGAAGATAATGAGCCAAATTTCAGATGTGTTGAATTTGAGGTGTCTGGGATTTTTTCCAGTATATTTGTCTAGACAGTCTGCAGCTGCATACATGGGTCTGGAGCTCAGGAGAGAGAGCCTGGTTAGAGATGAAGAGGAAAGTCATTATCATATAGATGGCATATGACCCATGAGAGTGGGAAAGAGTACAAACTGAGACAAATAGAAGCCTAAAGATAGTTTTGGGAAACACCAAAATTCAAGGACTTGTTAGAGCTCACAAAGGTGACAGAGAAATGGGAGAAATTTCTCAGAAATATAAGGGAAAAAAACAATTAAATACAGCATTCATACCCTCATTTTCCCAGAGGTTCACATTACTCTGCTCTTTTCATAAAGCAGGTTCTTAATGATGTCAAATGAGCTTTGTCTAATGAGGGTCCAAAAAGTACACAGACTCGGCTGGTATAGAGAGCCCAGAAGATACTATTTAAAATTCTCCTGTGTTCTTCAATAGGAAGAGATGGTGTGTCATTTCCATCTTTGTAGCAAGCACTAATGATACTTGCACAGATGACAAATGTCTTCTCTGGTGAAAAATTAATGCACCACAATAATTCCCCTACCTGGGGTTAATGAATATGTCAGATGCTGAAAATGAGTTGTTTGAAACTAAATTACTATAATCTATATTTAGAAGATTGCCACAGGGGGTGGGGGGAGGAGGGGAGTTATGGGTGTATGTGGGTGGATATATTTAAAGTTTTCTTTACCGTTGGTCTTAATTTTTTCCAGGTCTTTAAAATACTTACTTACTCAGTAGTCTCACATAAAGAAGAAAAATGTCATCACATATTCTATAATGTTGGCTAAGAACTCTCCTGAATAATTATTTTTATTCATTCATTCATTCATTCATTCATTCAATATATTGGACACTCATTATGTGCCAGGAGCTCTGATATGTACTAGAGATAGAGATGAATAAGACATGAAGGTCTACTTGCCCTCAAAGAGCCCATAACTGTGCATAAAAAAATTAAAATTTCAAGTAACTATACTATGACACATGGGCAAACCTGGGGTGGAGGGGAAAGGGGGATTGGGATTTACAGAGATAGGCTATCTAATCCACCTGGAATCCTTTTGGGAGGCTGTGATACTTCAGATTGAATCCTGAATGACAAATAACTTAGGTAAGTGGAGAGAAACTACTGCAGGCAGAGGAAAGAGTTATGCAAAGGCAGAGTGGGTTGTGAGTACAGAGTCTGTACAGGAAACTCAGAGCTTTTATAATGTGTAACCGATTGATTAATGGAAGACCATTCACATTAAAAAGGGCTCATATTTTAAAATACGTTTAATAAAAGTACTTACTGCCTGTTAATAGTAGGGTATAGGGTAAGAGGAGAAATTGTAAACCATGCAGACTTGCATTCTAATTCCAGCTCCACACCTTGATTATTTTGGGCTAAATCTTTCTAATCCCTATATTCTCTCTAATCCTCAATTTTCTCATCTGTAAAACAGAAATTACCATTTACAGAGTACTTACTATGTGCTAATCACTTTAGGGTTATCTAATTTAATATTCAAAACCACCATTAAGAACAATTACTTGACCCATTTTACAATGAAGAGTTAAGGCAGAGAAATTAACCCAAGCTCACATAGGTGTTAAGTAGTAGAGCTGGGATTCCAACCCAGTACTCTGACATCAATCCATGCTTTTTTAACTATTATATGCACCTATTGTATTGTATGGTTGTAAGCTCATAAATGTAAATGTTAACACAGCATTTGGCACCCAGTAAGTACTCTATAAACTCTATAAACAAGTATAAATGATACCTATTTTATTATTATTTTAATATGGCTGATAAGAATTATTATTAGTAATTATTATTATAGAGTGGTTTCTATGTAGGCCAAATAAGAGAGTAGACTTGAAGTACTTAGAAAACTGCGAACTACTAAATATACACAAAGGATTATTTTTCGGACAGTATGTCTGAAATAGCAGGCCATGGGTCAGAGACATTAAAGAAACAGCATGAGTTTGGAAGTCAGACAATACTGAGTTTGAAATCTGCTTCTGTCATTTAGTACTATGTGGTTTTGTGCACATCAGTTCAAAGCTCTGGCTTCATCCCTACCATGGAAATCATTGTAATAATTACAATATAACAATAATAATACACACAGCATAGTGCTATTTGAAGGAGTCAATGAGATAACATCTAAAAAGAACCTATTATAATACCTGGCACAGGGTAGATTTTGAAACAATGGTAGCTGTATATTTGTTATTATATTTATAGTAATCATTATCATTTTCATTATAACTTAGGCCTCCTGTGAAATAGAAGTAATAACTCTTCAAATACATGTTTGTCTTTCCTAGAAACTCCTGTGGGTGATAATTATGATTTCCAGTGGCTTATGCCACAACCCTCTATTTCAATTCCTTGATGCAACTTTTTAAACACTGATTATCTTTGTTTTCTTTGTTTCACCAACATAGAGAGAGAACAGGAAGAAATAGAATTGACTGCTTAAAACAAGATGTCTGCATGAAGGAGGAAAAAAAAAACAACTCATTCCTCCATTTTGACGCATCAAGTAATAGTTTTATCTACCATGGGAGAGTCTAAACTGCACCAGTACAAGAATCTTAGTGGGTGTAGGAGTTACAACTGTCATAAATGACACTTTTTATTTCCTTTGAAAAATCTTCCTGATTTATTACATTTACTTAGAAATTGTCACAGCTTCTCCTTCTGAGACACTTCCTCTGTCCTCTCCAATATTCATTCCATTAAGTGAGCAAGGTGGTGGCGTGGTGAGAGAAGCCAGATCAGAGCGCTAACACTCCAAATGAGTTCTGTTCAGGCTGCGCTCCTGTTGGAAAATAATTTGATTTCTTCCTGTCTGCCCACATCCTATTCACAGGAGATGAGGGGTGGGAGTGGATGAGTAAAACAATGTCTCTCACATTTAATAAAAATGGAGATATCAGCTCCAAGGAAATAATTTAGAGATTGCACATAAACCATGACAAAGCATAAAGCCAGGTAAAGCCCTGAGCCTGCCAGATAGGCTCCTTCATGCCTTAAGGTCTTTGTATGTGCTACACCTTCTGCTAGAAAACTTCACTACCATCCCCCATCCAATGCATGCACGTGTACACACACAGACACAGAGAGATGTACCACTCATCTTTCACATGTCAAGTGTCTTTCTTCTCATTAACATTTTTCCCCCACTCACTCTGTTTAGGTTGCCTGTTCTGTAATAAAGAACATTCATGGAAAGTTGCATGCTTTATAGTAACTATCACATGTATTATAAATTCTGTGCTTCTTTCTAGGAAATTAGAGCACTATAATAAAAAGAGCATGGACTTTGGACTCAAGGAGATCTGGAGTTGAATCCTAGCTCTGTCACTTTCCAGCTAGTAAACCATGAGCAAGTTACTAAACCTCTTTGAACCTTTGTCTATAAAATGGAAATGATAAAACCCACAAGGCTGTTAAAGAGAACTGAATGAGACAGGAAGCAAAATTATCAAGAGAAAGCATTTTCTAGTAGTTGGAAGGAAAGACAGAGATTTTAAGTATTCAAAGTCCCCTCTGTTTCCCATGCTTAGACTCTCCCACACACCCACTCCCTTCTCCATCAGCAATGGTAATTAAACTCAACTTTCAATGTTTAACTCAAATATCATCACCTCTAGGAAACTACCCTCTTTCTTCTAGAAAAGATGAATTCCTTCCTCCTCTGGGTTCCTTAAAAACAGATTATGTGTATCTTGACCACTGCTATATCCCTAGGGCCAACAGCAAATGTAGATGCTCAATAAATAGTTGATTGATGAATAGATGAGTGAATGGTGAGTAAATGAATGGTTGGGTTTTTCCCCTCTTAATATCCCCGCACTGTGCCTGGCATAATGCCTGCAAAAAAAAAAAATGCTTAAAATGTCCATTAAAAGAACAGACACCTATATCATTATATTTAGGCTCAATCTGACCTCTTCCTTCCTGCTACTTTTCAAATTTACTAGATCATAGAGTCTTGCCAAGGTTTTCTAGACATGGAAAGGTCCTCCTTTGGCTACATACAGCTGAGCCAAAGTTTTTGCTGGAGCAGATGGACTGAACTATAACAAAAAGCATACTGGAGCCAGGAAGCTCTGAGAGAAAGCTGACATCCTACTGGCATGGCAGGAGGGAGACAAGCTGGGTAAAACATAAAGACAGACATTTATACCTTTCAGAATTCTGGGCTTTGGCATGCATGATCACTGGCAATTTTGCTACCTGGCATGGTGCCCTCTGGGAGCCACCCAGAACCGGCACAGGACAGGATGGTTAATGGCTAATAAAAGAAGTCCAGTGGACGTCACTGGCTGAAAGAACCAAGCTTGGGGAGAAGCATAATATGTTCCAAAGATCCACCATCATGTACAAGCCAAAGGCTTGTTCAATTGACTGTATGAACAAGACCCTAGAGTATGAATTCTTAGGATAGAGGGAAAAAAACAACTTTTACTAACTTCCTTTTATGTGTTACTGTGGTAAAAACACAAAACATAAAATTTACCATTTTAATTATTTTAATTTGTACAATCCGTGATACTTAATATCTTCACACAGCTATATAACCATCAGTAGTATCTAGTTCCAGAATATTTTCATCACCCCAAAAGTAAACCCCATATCAATTAAGCACTCATTCCCCTCCCCCCTTGGCAAACACTAATCTGCTTTTTATTTCTTGAATTTGTCTATTCTGGGCAATTCATATAAATGGAATCCTTTAATACGTGGTCTTTCATGCTTGTCTTCCTTCACTTAGCATAATGTTTTCAAGGTTAATTCATGTCGTAGCATCTATCCATCTGTCATTCCTTTTTATTGCTTCATAACATTCCACTGTATGAATATACTTCATATTGTTTAACCAGTCATCCACTAATAGGCATTTGGGTTATTTCCACCTTTTGGCTATTGTGAAGAGAGCTGCTATGAAAATGTGTACAAATTTTCTTGAACATCTGTTTTCAATTCTTTCTTTTAAATTTTTTAATGTTTATTTATTTTTGAGAGAGAGAGAGACATGCATTGCATGTGGGGGAGCCACAGAGAGAGGGAAACAGAATCTGAAGCAGGTTCCAGGCTCTGAACTGTCCACACAGAGCCTGATGCAGGGCTTGAACCCAGGAGATGTGAGATCATGATCTGAGCCGAAGTCAGCCACCCAACCAACTGAGCCACCAGGCGCCCCTGTTTTCAATTCTTTGAGGTATATTCCTAGAAGTGGAATTGTGTCATACAGCAACTCTATGTTTAACTTATTAAGAAACCACCAGTTTCCCACAGTGGCTGCACCACTTGACATTCTCATCAACAATGTATAAGGTTAACCTCCTTTAAAAAAAGTATTCATATAGAAAGAAGTTTATTCATATTTCTACATTTTACCCTCCCATTAATTCCATGAAGAAGGTATTATTATTATTGCTTGTTTTTTTTCCAAATGAAATTAAGGATTCAGTAACTTGTCAAAACCCAGGTCTCTGAGGCCATAAAGCATAGACTTTGGCCCACAAATTTAGGCTTCTTTTCAAGCTCAAGTGCTCTGACTGCTCTCCTAAAGAATGTAATAAGCCTCAGAATACATTCCTGGCTGTGCCTATCCCCACCCTTAACCCAACAACCTGTTGGTCCTTTCAACTATCCTAAGAGTTTATGGAAGCACCTGGATGGTTTAGTCCATTAAGCATCACACTCTTGATTTTGGTTCAGGTCATGATCTCACAGTTTGTGAGACTGAGGGCCCCATTAGACTCTGCACTGACAGCATGGATCCTGCTTAGGATTCTCTTCCTCCCTCTCTCTCTGCCCCTCCCAGGCTTGCTTGCTCTCTCTCTCTCTCTCTCTCCCGCCCTCCTCTCAAAATAAATAAATAAAATTAATTAATTAATTAATTAATTAATTAATTAAGTGTTCTAAGAGTCTACATACTAGGTATTTTTACAGCTGGTGATAGATTTAATTACCATTCTAGAAAAATTGAGGCTAAAAGGTAAAAAGTTGTTTATTCAAACTTTCACAAAATTTGTAGCATGAAAGAGTTTAGTGAAGTCAATACTACTACTCTTTGTAGCAGGGGATAGATTTAACCTCTTGCCTTAAGCAACTATAAAACTGGACAAAACAGTTTTCAGATATTGCAAAATAGGCAGGAAAAAAAGGGTGATACCTGAGAATAAACAAACAAGGTGACTCTTCAATTACCCAGTTTACTATCTAAAGAGAGTTTCCAGGCCATGGCACAGACAAATAAACCAAAGTAGATCCTATGAGTCTGCCTGAGATAAGAAGATGAATTTGGGGATATGTGGAGGCCATAGTTGCTAGAGATCACAGGGTCCCCTCGAATCTTCAGCTGAGTACAGATCAGTACTTACATGTGTGTGCAAAGAGTGGGGAAAATAATCACTGGAAAGAAGTAGCATAAAAAGCCTCAGAGTGCAGGCAAAGCTAGGAATAGTTCTCATTACCAATTGTGATAGCTAATTTTATGTGTCAGCTTGGAGGGTGTTTGGGGATGAGATTAACATTTAAATTGGTGAATCTGGGGTAAAACAGATTGCAGATTGCTCTCCATAATGTGAATGTGCCTCATTTAATCAGTTGAAAGTCTGAATAGAACGAAAATCAAGAAGAAAACCAATATTGCTTAAGCACTACTATATTCCTGAACTTTGCCAAGTGTTTTACTTACATTATCTAATTTATCTCAAACATCCCAATAATATAGTTATTATTGTCCTCATTTTATGAAAAAGGAAATTGAGATTTGGAAAAGTTATATAATTAGTCAAAGGTCCCAGGACTAGGAGTATTAGATGTGGGATTGATACCCAGTTCTGTCTGACTCCAAAGTCTAGAGTGAGATACCATAAAAGAAAATAACCCCAAGAATCATTTTAGGGGAAAGGAAAAGACTCCAGGACCATTTGTCTTTTATGGATGATCTCGGAAATTCAAGTATGTAGCTCCTCATGATCATAAGAGGCCCTGTATATGGTATTAGGTTAAAACTTCTCTATACCTTGTCATAGTTCAGATCATATTTTGAACTGAAGGCACCCTTTCTGATTTGTATTATAAATATATTTCTCAATCAAAATCATAAAGTCATATCAACAGCTATCAGATATTGAGTATTTCTATAAATCTGGTACTGTGCTAATCACTTCAGATATACTATATCATTTTGGAAATAATTTTTATATATTTCAGTATTTTCCAGAGTTAGTAGTGGGCCTGAGTCAAACAGATAGATTCCTCCACAAATCAATATCCCATCACTTTTACAAAAAAGTTTTAGGTTTCACTCACGCATTAATTCACAGCTTTTTCTTCTAGCAAATATTCGCTAAGTGTTAGTTTAGGTGTTGCTCCTGTACCTAATGCCAGGAATGCTACTCTTCTAGCTTCTCTGGTACCAGAACCTGATACTTCAACACCCTAAGATGAAGAGAGTTGGTTGGAATCCAGAACATTTTGTCATTTCTCCATAATTTACTCTAATTTGACCCTAGCCTACCATTCACCTGTACCATCTCCATCCACACCCTCCTGCTTTAGACATGCTGCTAGACTTGCCCCTCACTGTTTCTCCCCAAAGACCTTCAATCAATACTCAGTAATCATTCCCTTAGTGCCCACTCTGCTAATGCATAGGGAGGCTATAACTATAATGAAGGATGTAAAAGTGAATCAAGTATACTCTCTGCCTTCAAGGAATTTAGTCAAGTAGGAATCAAATTTGACCCTTCTTTTCTCCTTTACCTTCATCATTTACTTATAAACAACACCATATTGCATCCCCTACATGTCCTATATATTGCTCATAACCAAACACTTAGTTCCATCCTCATTCACACTGGCATAGAACAGGCAATTTCACTAACCTACTCCCTAAACTTCATCCTGTTTCATTTTTTACACTAAAATCAGAATGATCTTTCTAAATCTTATAGCATACCCACACTCAAACTTATCCAACAGCTTCCCAACAACGATAAGAAAAAGTCCAAACTTCTCAGTGGGATTTTAAGGCAAAGTCAATTCTATTTCTGACTATTTCTATTGTTTCATCTTTCACCAGCCTCTCTTCCTCCCTAAGAAAACACTGTTTTCTTTAGTCTTATCAAACTACTTGCATTTTCTAACATGAACCATGCTCTCTCATGCCTCTGGACATTTGCTTAGGTTATTTCCACTGCCTAGAAAGCTGTTATTCATTCAGGAAACAATTTCTGATCAACTACTGTTGGCTAGGGCATGTGAGAATATGATATGATTTAGATATGGTACCTGTCCTTAAGAAGCTTGCCAGTGGGTAATAGCCCATGGGAGAAGGTCCCAAGTGTCTTCTGCCATGGATCCTGCATATGCTTCTTTGTGTCTTGCATATCCAGTTATAGAAAGTGCCATTTATCCTTTCCCATGGCATTGCTGCCTGTCAACTGAATGAATGAATAAAACTCCTCAGGGGATGTGATTTCTGAGAAGTGATGATTTCTTTTTAAAGGCCACCTTTACCCACCTTGATGGACTGTTTTAAAAGTCATGGTGCCCTTTGATGCCGTCTTGTAGGACAAAGGAACCCAGAGCTTATCTACATGTAGATATTCTATTAATATGTAATGACTCTCAGGACAGGAAGGAAATAGAACTGCATTTCCTTTTTGGACATTTCCAACAAATACTGAAGAAGGAAAATGGCCTCATCTTAATGAAAGAGGCTGCTCTTGGGAATGTGTTTAAGGGAAGGTTACAGAAGCAATCTTTGAAGGAATATGGAGAAAGCACAATTCATCATTTCTTCCCAGGAAAGTGATTATCAGGAGAAAGGTAGCTTCAAGGCCAGCTCTGCCCTGCTTTACAAAAGATTCCATTTACATTTCAAGAAAGGACAAGAAAGAATACCCTACAATGGGGCTATTTTACACAAGGCCTTCCCTATCTTTCCTAGGCAGTCTGACCCATTTTACTTCTAATGACATTGCCCCTCTCCTTGCCTATGTCCTCAGACCATACAAGAACAGAAATATCTCCCTCCAAACCCCAGGAAGGCTAACTTTCTAAGACGCAAATCTTATTGTTACATCCGTTGCCCCTGTAGCCACATCTCCCTATATACTGTAAGTGAGTTTAAGCTCCTCAGCCTGGCATTTAAAATCCTCCACATCCTAACCCCACCTACCTCTGCAGCCAGCAGAGGCTGCCTTCTCGTTGTAGGCAGACTCCAGTCACATCACTGCTATGTGCTCCTGTCCCACCATTTCACATGCTTGTGCCTTGCTGCTGTTGCCTCTGCCTGGAATACCTTTGTCTGTTCCTATATGAGTTATTCTCTGTTTGCCCTTCCAGATCTATTTTCTACTCTTCTCAATAAGCCTGTGTCCTGGGGTGCTGGGAGGATGAACTCTACAGATCATATCAGGTGAGATCCCTTGCCCCTTCTCTTCCTATTGGATTAGGCCTATGGAAAGCACTGATAGGAGATTGGAGGGCAGGAGGAAAGAGAGGCTGGGATATTTATTCTGTACCTTCCCTTCACACCAGCCACACAAGAGAGTTGTTAGCTATAGTTTTTGCAGGATTCTAGTAACAGCTTCCTCCCCCAGCCCTTTAGTCTTTGGGGTGGGAATACCTTTTACTTTTACCAGTCCCTAGATGCTCCTCTATCGCTGATGATTCTCTTAAATCTCCACTCATTTTTTCTAAACAGTCTCTTTAAAAAAATTCTCTTCAATTACCTTTTTGGATGTACCATCTATTTCCAGCTGAGACTGACAGAGATAATGCTTCTTCATCTTTCAAGATCAGTTCATGGGGTATCTTCCCAGGAATCCCTAGAGCTAGGTTCCAGAGCTAGTTGTTTCCAGATCCTTACTTGTAATAGTATCATATACTTAACATATTGGATTTTAAACTGCCATGATAAAATAACTCATTGAGAGAAGGGAACTTGCCTGTATCGTTTATGATATTTATCCAACAATTAAGATGATGTCTGGCATATTTTAAGTATTCAATAAATGTTTAATGAATGCTTATTTAAAGCAAAAGTAAGTTTATTCTCTCTATATTCTTGGCATTTGGCTCAGAGGAGATATTTTATAAATACCTACTTGAGTTAAGCTTTTCTTAAAAGTAAAGAAGGTAATATTTCATGGGTAGGTATGGGAGAGGAAGAAGAAAACTTTTATTGATAAGAGAATATAAACTATTAATTCTCATACTTACACCTATTTATTTCCATCATAGGGGATCTGGGGCTAGAATAGAAGGAGCATTTAGAAAATGACACAGAATCATAACACTAGAAACATTAAGATAATAATAATCTGACTCTGTACTCATAGAATACCTTCTATATTCTAGGTTCTACGTTATTGGCATTCAAATCATTATTGTGCCCATTAAATTCTCCCAGCAACCTGGTAAGGCTAATATTGTTATCTTTATATTACCAATGAGAAAATTCATTTCAGAAATGCTAAATAACTTATTCTTGGACCCAGAGCTAATAAATGGCAAAGCAAAGAATCATACCTACCTAGGACTGTCTGACTTTAAGTGTAGTGCTCTTTGGTCTCAACCTACACACATGTCCTCAGACATTATTTCTGGCTACCTTCACATTGTTAAGAAGTGTGAAGGATCTGAGATTTTCACCCTACTTGCAGGCTAACAAAATAACTTGCCATAGTTTCATGGGCACTGAAAGAAGATACAAGACTAGTGGATCACAAACAAAGGACAAACAGCAATATCAGTAGCTACAGTGTCAGTATTTGCAATGGTTCCCCAAGCCCCACTTCCCATGAGGCAATACAAAGAGGGCCAGGTGATACCTGCATATAGAGTGGGTTGTGTTACAGGAGAAGAACTCTGAGCTACAAGAATTCGAATCTTTTTACTATGTAGCAACCAAACCTGTTCACTGCTCCAGAGGAAGACAGTGTCTCTATCTTCCAGAATGAGTGCTATAGAAACATCCCAGAAAAAGTGGTTTGCAATAAAGGTAATCAGTTTCCTTTCATATGTGAGGTATACAAAAACAGGAGATCTACATATATTATCACCTAACACAAACCTCCTCTCTGACCTCTGCATAGATACTTCCAGTGACAATGATCTTATCATCTTAAGTTCATCAATCCAGTCATATGGCAATTTAAACTCTCTATAAAGTTATATTAAGTAACATCACTTCCCTTATAAATTTGCTCATAGACCCGGTAAATGAATGTAGTAGATGATACTATTATTTAATTTTCATGTTATGGACAAAGTAACTACAGGTCAATGGGATTCAGTAATTCACCTAAGAGAAAGTGGTAGAGCCAGAACTCTGGTTCTAAAAGTGTGTATTCCACTACAACCAGGCAATATAGAAAAAGGAGAAGCCAAAAGTTATGAGTCTTCAGAAAGACACATTGAGAAGGATAACAAGGGAAAGTAGTGAAGTCATGGAAAGAAAAATAACAGAAGTGTAGCATTTGGCCATGGTTGTGGATTATATCCTATATGTAGGCTTCTCAGAAGCAGGAACTGTATTTCATCATTATACTCCTAGTGTTTGCTATTGGGTCTAACACATAGAACCAATAAATGTTTGCTGAATAAGAAAAAATGTTACCCAAGTCATTAAATGTTTCTCTATTAAAATTTTTCTAAAGACTTCATAATAACTAACACAGATCTATAGTTTTTAGTGAAAACACTTAAAGGAGATATATGACTATAATTACAGGTAAATGGAGATGTGAATGTGAATGAATCAGTTTCAACTATTCATTTATTTGACAAACATTTATTAAGCTCCTATTCTGTGGTAGGCAGCCTTACTACACTATGCCCAGATAATAAAATAGAATTTATTAGTTATAAAGGTAACTTAACTGAGCTGCAAGTTAAAAATAATTCAATTTTTAAAAGTTATAGAAAAGGGAGGAGTCAAAATTGTGGAAGAGCACAGAAGTTTTCTTTGCATCTCACGTGAATGAAATGCAACCATATCAACACTAAACCATCCTGCACACTTACATAACTGATTTGAAGATTAACAAAACAATCTGCACAACCTGAACCACAGAACTCAGAAGTTACATGGCACAGAGAGGTGAACTGGCGGAGAGAGAAGCTGTGAAGGGCAGAAAGCTGTTTTTGCTTGTGGAGAGAGGACGGAGACAGGGTGAGAGTACAGGAAAAGCTCCCCACCCCCACACACACAAAAAGCAGCTGGAGAGAAAGTGGAAAAGTGGAAACAGCTGCAGGGACTGAATTAAAGAGAAAGAGGAGGGTTTAAATGCCACTGAAACTCTTATGAACAGGGGGAGCACAGAGACTGAAACTCCGCAGCAAGATACCTGGCAGTGCTGTGGTGGGAAGGGCGAATCCCCAGGAACAGAGTAAGGTCCAGGCACTCCTAAGGACACAGGGGAGAGGCAGATTCCCTGCTGAGAGGACATTTGGTAGAGGCTGTGAGGCCACCTCACAGGCAAAGGTCCCAGCAGACCCCAGAGAACTACCATATTCACTGATGCTGGAACAAGGTCATTAAGGGTGAAGCCTGGTGCCAGATGTGTGTTGTAATTTTCCATTATCCCTGAAACACCACTGCACATGATCATGTGATCTTTTCCTGGGGTGGGCTGGCACCCAGCCACATTCTCTGGGCATCGGCAGCAGAAAATTCCCACAAATGTTCCTGGGTGCAGCCGGCAATTTCTTGGTGAGGCCCTCCCACAGAGGGGCAGAACAGGTCCAAGCCACAGTCCCTCAGAAGTAAGGGGTTGGGAAAAACAGCCGCATGTGAGATAAAACTCAGGAGAAAGGTGCCACCTGGGGCTTAGTCATGGACAGTTTAAAAGCAGGGAGTGGACAGAAACCAGAGACAAAGGACAGGTGTGTGATTGCTTATCAGGGAGCATAGAGTTCTGATACTAGAGACTGGGTAGCTGGGGGACACCATTTTCACCTCTGCCACACATGTGCATACACACCTACAAGCACCACAACAATCCACACCAGTAAGCTAAGCAGCACCATCTGGCAGAGAATGGAGCCACTACACTAAGCCGTGCCCAACTGGGTCAAACTAGCTCCTCAGACACCACAAGTCTTTCCCTTGCTTGGTTTAATGACTATAAACTACTTCATAGTTTGACTTCCAGGGGTTAAATGCAGTAACTTCAGTCGTATTTCAGTCTGTTCGCTGGTCCATCTATTCATTTTTTTTATTTTTAGTTTCCTTCCTTTATCTTGAATACAGAAGGGAAAATTTATTTTTATGTTCAATTTGATTAAAAATATTTTTATTTTTTCTACTATATTTTTTAATTTTTTGTAAGTTTTTCAGATACTATTTTAATTCCATCATTTCAATTTATTCTATTTCTTTGATTCATTATTTCAAATTTTTTAACATTTTCTTTTTTCTTTCTTTTTCCCTTTTTTCTCTAATCTATCAAGCCCCTTTCAACACCCACACCAAAACACACCTAGGATCTAGCACCCTTTATTTGATTTGTGTGTGGGGGTGCTGTTTTTAATTTTTTAATTTAAATTTCTTTTGCTTTATTAATTCATTTTCTTCCTTCAAAATGATGAAATAAAGGAATTCACCCCAAAACAAAGACCAGGAAGAAACAACAGCCAGGCACTTAATCAACACTGATACAAGCAAGATGTCTGAACAAGAATTTAGAATCACGACAATAAGAATACTAGCTGGGGTCGAAAGTAGATTAGAATCCCTTTCTGTGGAGACAGAAGAAGGGAAAGCTAGTCAGGATGAAATAAAAAATGCTATAACTGAGCTGCAATGTTAAATGGATGCCACGGCAACAAGGATGGATGAAGCAGAGCAGCAAATCAGCAATATAGAGGACAAACTTATGGAGAATAATGAAGCAGAAAAAAAGAGGGAGACTAAGGCAAAAGAGCACAATTTAAGAATTAAGAGAAATCAGTGATTCATTAAAAAGGAACAACATCAGAATCATAGGGGTCCCAGAAGATGAGAGAGAGAAAAAGGGAGAGAAGAGCTATGTGAGCAAATCATAGCAGATTTGCTATGATTTCCACCCAACCTGGGGAAAGACACAGACATCAAAATGCAGGAAGCACAGAGGACTACCATTCGATTCAACAGAAACCAACCATCAACAAGGAATATCATAGCCAAATTCACAAAATACTCAGGCAAGAAAAGAATCATGAAAACAGCAAGGGAAAAAAAGTCCTTAACCCACAAGGGAAGACAAATCAGGTTTACAACAGACCTATCCACAGAAACGTTGCAGGACAGAAAGGAGAGTCGGGATATATTCAATGTGCTGAATCCGAAAAAGATGCAGCCAAGAATTCTTTATCCAGCAAGGCTGTCACTCAGAATAGAAGGAGAGATTAAAATTTTCCCAGACAAACAAAAATGAAAGCAGTTCACAACCACTAAACCAGCCCTGCAAGAAATTTTAAGACTCTCTGAGGGGAGAGAAGACGGAAAAAATAAAAATAAAAAAGACCAAAAGCAACAAAGGCCAGAAAGGATCAGAGAACACCACCAGAAACTTCAACTCTACAAGCAACATAATGGCAATAAATTCATACCTTTCAGTACTCACTCTAACCATCAATGGACTCAATGCTCCAAACAAAAGATAGAGTAACAGAACGGATAAAAAACAAGATCCATCTATATGCTGTTTACAAGAGACCCACTTTAGACCTAAAGACACCTTCAGATTGAAAGTAAGGGGATGGACAACAATCTGTCATGCTAATGGTCAACAAAAGAAAGCTGGAGTAGCCATACTTATATCAGACAATCTAGATTTTAAAATAAAGACTGTAACAAGAGATGAAGAAGGGCATTATATCATAATTAAGGGGTTTATCCACCAAGAAAATCTAACAATTGTAAACATTTATGCTCCAAATGTGAAGGAACCCAAATATATAAATCAATTAATCACAAACATAAAGAAACTCATTGATAATACCATAACAGTAGGGGACTGCAACATCCCACTTACAACAATGAACAGATCATCTAAACAGAAAATCAACAAGGAAAAAGTGGCTTTGAATGACACACTGGACCAGATGGACTTAACAGATATATTCAGAACATTTCATCCTAAAGCAGCAGAATATACATTCTTCTCCAGTGCACATGGAAAGTTCTCCAGTATAGATCACATACTGGGACACAAATCAGCCCTCAACAAGCACAAAAAGATTGAGATCATACTGTGCATATTTTCAGACCACAACACTATGAAACGTGAAATCAACCACAAGAAAAAAATGTGGAAAGGTAACAAATGTTGGAGACTAAAGAACATCCTACTAAAGAGTGAATAGGCTAATCAAGAAGTTAAGGAGGAAATTAAAAAGTACATGGAAGCCAATGAAATGATAACACTATAGCCCAAAACCTTGAGGACACAACAAGGTCATAAGAAAAAAGTATATAGCAATCCAGGCCTTCCTGAAGAGGAAGAAAGGTATCAAATACACAATCTATCCTTACACCTTAAATAACTGGAAAAAGAACAGCAAATAAAACCCAAAAACAGCAGAACACAGGAAATAATAAAGATTAGAGCAGAAATCAATGCTATCAAAACCAAAAAAAAAACAGTAAAGCAGATCAATGAAACGAGAAGCTGGATCTTTGAAAGAATTAATAAAATTGATAAACCACTAGCCAGTTTGATCAAAAAGAAAAAGGAAAGGCCCCAAATAAATAAAATCAAGAAGGAAAGAGGAGAGATCACACCAACACAGCAGAAATAAAAACAATAATAAGAGAATATTATGAGCAATTACACACCAACAAAATGGGCATTGTGGAAGAAATGGACAAATTCCTAGAAACATATACACTACCAAAACTGCAACAGGAAGAAATAGAAAATTTGAACAGACCAATAACAAGTAAAGAAATTGAATTAGTAATCAAAAACATCCCAATAAGCAATAGTCTAGGGCCAGATGGCTTTCCAGGGGAATTCTACCAAACATTTAAGGAAGAGTTAACAGCTATTCTCTTTAAGCTGTTCCAAAAGATAGAAATGGAAGGAAAACTTCCAAACTCTTTCTATGAAGCCACCACTACCTTGATTCCAAAACCAGACAGAGACACATGAAAAAGGAGAACTATAGACAATTTCCCTGATGAACATGGATGCAAACAAAAATCCCCAACAAAATATTAGCCAACCGGATCCAACAAAACATTAAAGAATTTATACACCACAACCTAGTGGGATTTATACCTGGGATGTAGGGCTGGTTCAATATCTGCAAAGCAATCAATGATTCATCACATCAATAAAAGAAAGGACAAGAACCACATGATCCTCTAAATAGATGCAGAGAAAGCATTTGACAAAATACAGCATCCTTTTTGATAAAAACCCTTAAGAAAGTAGGAATAGAAGGATCACACATTGAGATCATAAAAGTCATATATGAAAGACCCAACGATAATATCATCCTCAATAGGGAAACACTAAGAGCTTTCCTCCTAAGGTCAGGAACAAGACAGTGATGTCCACTCTTGCCACTGTTATTCAACATAGTATTGGAAGTCTTAGCCTTAGCGATCAGACAACACAAAGAAATAAACAGCATCCAAATCAGCCACAAGGAGGTCAAACTTTCACTCTTCGCAGATGACATCAGACTCTATATGGAAAACCCTAAAGATTCCACCAAAAAACTTCTAGAACTGATTCATGAATTCAACAAAGTTGCAGGATATAAAATCAACACACAGAAATCGGTTGCATTCCTATACATCAACAATGAAGCAACAGAAAGAGAAATCAAGGAATCGATCCCATTTACAATTGCACAAAAACCATAAAATACCTAGGAATAAATCTAACCAAAGAGATGAAAAATCTATATACTGAAAACTATAGGAAATATATGAAAGAAACTGAAGAAGACACAAAAAAATGGAAAAATATTCCATGTTCCTGGATAGGAAGAAAAAATATTGTTAAAATGTCAATACTACCCAAAGCAATCTACACATCCAATGAAATCCCTATCAAAATAACACCAGCATTTTTCACAGAGCTAGAAGAAACAATCCTAAAATTTGTATGGAACCAGAAAAGACCCTAAATAGCCAAAGCAATCTTGAAAAAGAAAACCAAAGCAGGAGGCATCACAATCCCAGACTTCAAGCTGTATTACAAACTGAAATCATGAAGACTGTATGGTAATGACACAAAAATAGACACTCATATAAATGGAACAGAATAGAGAACCCAGAAATGGACCCACAAACGTATGGCCAACTAATCTTTGACAAAGCAGGAAAGAATATCCAATGAAATAAAGACAGTCTCTTCAGCAAGTGGTGCTAGAAAAACTGGACAGCGACATGCAGAAGAATGAACCTGGACCACTTTCTTACACCATACACAAAAATAAACTCAAAATGGATGAAAGACCTCAATGTAAGACAGGAAGCCATCAAAATCCTCGAGGAGAAAGCAGGCAGAAACCTCTTTGACCTTGGCTGCAGCAACTTCTTATTCAACACATCTCCAGAGGCAAGGGAAACAGAAGCAAAAATGAACTACCGGGACCTCATCAAAATAAAAAGCTCTGCACAGCAAAGGAAATAATCAGCAAAACTAAAAGGCAACTGATGGGATGGAAGAAGATATTTGCAAACAACATATCAGATAAAGGGTTAGTATCCAAAATCTATAAAGAACTTATCAAACTCAATACCCCAAAAAACATAATCCAATGAAGAAACGGGAAAAAGACAGGAATAGACACTTCTTCAAAGAAGATGTCCAGATGGCCAACTGACACATGAAAAAAATACTCAACATCACTCATCATCAGGGAAATATAAATCAAAACCAAAATGAGACACCACCTCACACCTGTCAAAATGGCTAAAATTAACAACTCAGGCAACAACAGACATTGGCAAGCATGCTGAGAAAGAGGATCTCTTTTGCACTGTTGGTGGGAATGCAACTGTTGCAGCCACTCTGGAAAACAGTATGGCGGTTTCTCAAACAACTAAAAATAGAACTATCCTATGACCCAGCAATTGCACTACTAGGCATTTATCCACGAGATACAGGTGTGCTGTTTCGAAGGGACACATGCATCCCCATGTTTATAGCAGCACTATCAACAATAGACAAAGTATGGAAAGATCCCAAATGTCCATCGATGGATGAATGGATAAAGAAGATGTGGTATACACACACACACACACACACACACACACACACACACACACACACTGGAATATTACTTGGCAATCAAAAAGAATGAAATCTTGCCATTTGCAAGTACGTGGATGGAATTGGAGGGTATTATGCTAAGTGAAATTCGTCAGTCAGAGAAAGACAAAACTCATATGACTTCACTTATATGAGAACTCCAAGACACAGAACTGATGAATATAAAAAAGGTGAAGCAAAAATAATATAAAAACAGGGAGAGGGACAAAACATAAGAGACTCTTAAATATGGAGAGCAAACAGAGGGTTACTGGAGGGGTTTTGGAAGGGGAGATGGGCTAAATGGGTAAGGGGCATTAAGGAATCTACTCCTGAAATCAATGTTGCACTATATGCTAACTAACTTGATGTAAATTAAAAAAATATCTTAAACAATAATTAATTAATTAATTAAAAGTTATAGGAAATTTACACAATGAGCCTTTTTACAGCCTATATATCCATATAACCTTATTTATTTTAGGTCTCATTCTTGATTTCTACCTTCTTTGACTCCCACTCTCCCAAAGAATCCCTGCTGCATTTGTTTCAGGAGGCCAGAAGTCAGTTCCACAAATCACTGACTCTAGAACACATGGTGGACTTAAAATTGCCTTCTTAGGATTAATTCCCTACAGGCCTACATAAATACTCTAACCAGTGAGTGAAGTAAAGAAATAAAGTATACAATCTCTTAGCCAAAACTCTTGGAATCCGAAAAGTTTGGGAATTTAAGGAAAGAAATAAACTTATTTTTTGAATACATATGTATTATTTAACACATACAGTAGATTCCAGAACAGTAGTCAATAATAAAACAATATTTCTGTAGCAAAATGTATGAATATTAACACTTATTGTGATAAATACCGACTGTCACCTCTCATCATATCACATATCTTGATAGGTCAGCTTCGCTATCAAATAAGTTTAACATTACTTAAAAATACATCATTTTTGGATTTCAAAATTAAAAATGAAGGATTGTGGCCAAATACAAACTTAAAAGTCAGAGACTTCATCCAGTCATAATATAAACAACACTGTCTGCTTCTGCACCCCAAGTCTCATAGTCAGGTGGGGAACCTAAGATCTCTGACATTTTCCCAGGAATCATCCTCTAAACTATGCTTAGCTTCCCATAGCTCTGAAGATAAAACTCAAACTCCTTGTAGAAGGAAGATTAGATGTTACAGATGAAAAAACTATAATATAACTGGTATTTTCTGAATGCCAGTGTCCCCCAAATTCATAGGTTGAAATGTTAATCCCCAAAGGTAATGGAGTATTAGCAGATCAGAGATTCTGAGGGCTGATTAGGTCATGAGGGTGGAGCCCTCATAAATGGAATTAGTGCTTTTATAAAAAGATTCTGACAAAGTTCCCTATCCCCCTTCCACCATGTGACTATACCCCAAAAAGTCTGTGGCCCAGAAGAGGTCCCTCATTAAAACCTGACTGTGTTGGCACCCTGATCCTAAGCTTCCGCCTTCAGACTTATGAGCAATAAATGTTTAAAAGCTACCCAGTCTGCTGTTTTTATTATAAGTCATCCAAGAAGACTAAAACAGTAATAAGAATAGGAACTGGCTACATAATTTGTGAGGGGCCAATGCAAAATGAAAATGCGGTATCTCTGTTTAAGACTTATTAAGAATTTCAAGAAAACACTTAAACAAATGCAGTTCTACTGCACAACTCACACACCCATGAAGGTATTCCATCTATTACCAAGACCTTAAGAAGAGGGCATGTTGCAAGATGTTGCATTGCAGAAAACACAGAGATTGTTGTTTAGCAGGCTAGGTTGCAACTGCCAGGCTGGCCGTTTGTTTTCTGCATGACGTTTGGAAAATCACTTAATCTATCTCATCCTAAATGTCTACAACTAAAAAGTATAAATAATATCTGCCTCTAAGAACTACTATAAATGTGAAATGAAATACTATATGTGAAAGTACAGTTCAAATATGACCTAAATGAGTCTCCTAATAAGTTAATAAATATTTCAGAGTAATGAGAGCTCTTTGTGTTTTGTTGTCTACATTTTCCCCTCTCCAATGAATAAAAGATAATCAGGCTTTTGTGTTCTCTTGCCTTGAGAGCCCTACAGGCCTAAAAACAGAAGTTGCTTGAAAACAACTTCTGTGCTTAGCCATTATAAATACATAACACTGTTGAAGAAATATACTAGCCTTAGTACCCACAGCAAGAGGTCACTGCCTCAAGGTAAAATTACGGAGAGATAACCCTGGGGAAAGGGAGCAGTTGTGTCTCCCCATTTTCTTAGTTCACATCATTTGACAAGAAAGAACCATGATAGCATTACATCTACTAGAGAGTTTTTGAGAGGACTGTCTGAACTGTCACATGGCAGGAGCAAGGCAGGGAAAGCTTTCAAACAGAAGTGTAGGTCTGGAAAATGTGAAAGGAGAAAAGAAAGGAAGAATTGGATAGGAAGAGCCTCAGGCTCCAGTGTAGTTCTGAAAAAGTCTCATCTAGGCCAGTGTGGAGTCTGAGAACAGTTGCTCTTAAAAGTCTCACCTCGGGCACTAATGGTACAGCCCTAGGACCCCTACCATACTTAGTCCAATGACTGAGAGTAGCCCAAGGGACATGTGGTCTGGTGTGTCATCTGAAGGTTGCCTGTCAACTATGCTGTACAGAGAAGGCTTTCTTGAAGGAAGAGATGAGTAACAGGTCATCATGGACACTACACACATACCAAATGGGAAGAGGACTGAGGCCTCTGGATAAGGGCAATGTGGTGAGCCTAGGGAGACTAAACCAGGACAAAGATTCCCATGCACTAGTGTAGTGTGGAAGTTGCAGAGCTCTGAATTCGGGGCCTTTGCAGGTTTGTACTTCTCTACCATCACATTTCTCATCCTTAAAAGCTCAGTTTAAATATACCACTGTCTCTATGATGCTTTCCCTGATTTTTCATGATTTCCTAATTTTCAATTCACTTTTCCCACTTCTAGAATCCTATGATACTTTGCTTACAGAACTCTTGTATTTGCATATTTGTCCTGCCTATTGGACATTTGCTTTCTCAATAGCAAAATATATGTCTTATTTAATGCAGCATAGAGTTGGCTGGCACAAAGTGGGAATCCATCCTTCTTCTTGGCTGTATGGCTTGGTACAACATAGCAGCATTTCTTCAATATCAGCATATATCCATCAAGAAACAACAAATTAAAGTTCCCCTAGCCACTGAAACACTCACTACTTTCTCATAAGAGTATGTAGACAAATCCATAAGAACCCTTCAAGTATGAATGTAAAGGGTATCTCCACTAAACATTGAGAAGTATTTAGTATTTGTTTTTACATTTGTTTATCTCTTGACATATACTTAGAATTTTAACTGTAGTAAAAGGAACAAGAACTAGGTCAAGAAAAGAAAATACATTTTTATTTGTTTATTTTGTCAAGTTTTGAGTCCCTGCAGCTCATTATCTACCAAATGTACCTTAGAAGTTAAGCAATGCATCCTGGAATACAGGGATGGTTCAATGCATGAAAACCGATCAACATAATATACCACACTGTCAGAATGAAGGATGAAAAACACATGATTGTCTCAACTGATGAAAAAAAAAAGCATTTGACAAAATCCAATACCTTTGATGGCAAAAACAAACAACAAACAAACTAGGGGTAGAAGGAAATTATCTCAATGTTATAAAGGACATGTAAGAAAATTCCATAGCTAACATCATATTCAATGGTGAAAAACTGAAATCTTTCTCTTTCAAATTAAAAACAAGGTAAATCCCACTCTCTTTACTTCTATTCAACATAGTACTCAAGTCCTAGCAAGAGCAAATAGGAAAGAAGAAGAAATAAATGGCACCTAAATCAGAAAGGAAAAAATAAAAGTTCACAGATTGCATGGTTTTATACACAGAAAACCTTTAAAAGTACACACACACACACACACACACACACACAATTAGAGCCAATAAAAATTTCAGTAATGTTTCATGACACAAAATTAACGTACAAAAATCAGTTCGGTTTCTATAAATGAACAACAAACTATATGAAAAGGAAATTAAAAAAATAATCATATTTACAACTGCATAAAAAATATTTTAAAATGAACTTACCAAGCAGTTGAAAGACTTGTACACTGAAAACCACATATCACTGATAAAATAAACGAAGAAGACAGAATTAAATGATAAGACATCCCATGTACATGGATTGGAAAACTTAATATAGTTAGAATGTCCATACTATTCAAAGTGTTCTACGGATTAAATGGAATTCCCCTGAAAATCCCAATGAAAATTTTGCAGAAATAGAAAAAAAAATTCTAAAATTCACATGTAATCTTGAAGGACCCTGAATAGACAAAAACAATCTTGAGAAAGAAAAACAAAGTTAGAGATCTCTCACTTCCTGATTTTAAAATATTTTACAGAGATACACTAATCAAACCTGAATGGATATTATAGTACTAGCACAGAGACACATGGACCAAAGGAACAGAATAGAGAGCCCAAATATAATCCCTCATGCATATGGTCAAATGATCTTTGACAAGGGTGCCAATGCTACACAAGAGAAAGAGGATAATCTCCACAACAAACAGTGCTTGGAAAATTGGGTATTCACATGCAAAAGAATGAAATTGAACTTAACATTACACCATGTACAAACATTAGCTCAAAATGGATTAAAGATCTTAATGTAAGACCTAAAACTATGAAACTCCTAGAAGAACATAAGGGAATAGTTTCATGATACTAAAATTGGCTATGATTTCTTAGATATGACACCAAAAACATAAGCAACAAAAGTAAAACTAAATAAATGAGACATTAAATTTAAAGACTTTTACATAGGAAAGGAAACAATCAACAGAGTGAAAAGGCAGCCTAAGGAATGAGAGGAACTATTTTCAAAACATATATCTGATAAAAGTTGATATCTAGAATATGTAAACTCAATAGCAACAACAAAATAATCCAATTAAAAATGGTGAAAGAATTTGATGAAACATTTCTGCAAAGAAAATATACCATGAGCAAGAGGCAAAAAATGCTCCATTTCAATAATCATCAGGGAAATGCAAATCAAAACCACAATGAGATACTACTTCACACCCATTACATTAGCCACTATTAAAAACAAAACAAAACAAAACAGCAAAACAAAACAAAGCAAATGTTGGTGAGGATGTGGAGAAATATGAACCTTTGTGCACTGTTAGAAATGTAAAATAGTGCAGCCTCTATGGAAAACAGTATGGTCGTTCCTCAAAAAAGTTAAAACCAGTTACCATATGGTCCAGCAATTTCAATTCTGGGTAGATATCCAGCAATATTGAAAACAGGATCTTGATATTTTTACACTCATGTTCACTGCAGTATTCACAACAGCCAAAAGTTGGAAGTAACTTAAGTCTCCACTGACAGACAAATGGATAATGAAAATGTAGTACATGCATGCAATGGAATATTATTCCAATATTATTGTCTTTAAAAAGAGGCAAATCCTGTCATATGCTGCAAATGGACGAACCTTGAAGACATTATGCTAAACGAAATAAGCCAGTCACAGAAAGTCAACTACTGAATGATTTTACTTGTATGAGGTATCTAAAGCAATTAAACTCATATATTGTACACCTGAAACTAATATACTACTGTAGAGTAACTACATTGGAATTAATTTAAACACTTAATATGAAAAATAAAGTGATTAAACTCAGGAAGAAGAATGATAGTTGTCAAAGGTGGAAGGTGGGGGAGAGGAGGAATTGTTCAATGGGTATAGAGTTTCAGTTTTGCAATATGAAAAAGTTCTAGAAATCTGTTGCACAAATATATGCATCTAGTTAACACTACTGTACAATATACTTAAAAATGGTAAAGATGGTAAATTTTATGTAATGTGCTTTTTACAACAATAAAAAAGAAAAAGACATTAAGTAATACAGATTTATTGAATGGATGACTAAAATAATTTCCTACTAAAGGAGTTCCAAACTCTCTATGATGTATCAAGGAGGGATCCTATTATTTATTCTAAAATACGTGCCTATATAAAATATTCCTAAGTGAAATAAAATGAATGCATTGAAACTGTATTTAATGAGAATTTTCATGGTTAGCTCCTTTATTGTTTTTTTGATGTAGATTTATTTTAATTATTGGTTACAATATTAAGGGAGGTTATATATTAAAAAGATACATCAACATTTGAGGGAATCTTTAATGAAACTTCTTTATATCTTTTACACAATTTTCTAAGTGAAATTATTTTTAGCCTTAATATGAAAGAAACTGAGACAAGAGAAGGCATAAATATTGCAAAAAATCTTAGGTTTTGAAATCGCTTTCCTTTTGTTATCACTCACAGCAGGGCATCTGCAATTTTTTATAATCTGTGGCCTAAACTTTGTCTATAATATGCTAACCCAAAGGAAATATAAATATCTTGTTTAGGCAAAAATTAGATATAAATCTTTGAATCTGGGTTACAAAATATCACCTTTGCTACATATATGCCAGGTATCTAAAACATCCAGCCATTTACTACATTAGCAAAATCTGTCAAATATATAATGACCCCCAATGCGGTAAATTGTTTCCTATTTTATACATTCAGGCACTGTAAATCTGTACCATCCGTTTTGCAATTAATATAAAAATATATAAAAAAACAAATAACATTCATACCCTTTGAACCAGAGATCTTAAACTATTTCCCATATTATTTTTAAATAAATAATAAAAAGATTAAAAACCACTACGTAACCCTAAATATTGGAAGATTCTTATTAGCTGTATTAGTTTTTTTTTAAAAAGCAAATGTACATATTTGTGTGAGGGCAACAAAGAGAATGAGGTAAATTTTTGTATGATTACGCAACTGAATAATCATTGATTATTAAAGTTGTAATTACAAAGACTATACATGGAATGGAATATGGGCTGACATTGGAAGATTATATGATGTTCTGATGTTAATAAAAAAGCAATATATAAGCTCACATTACCATGGATGGTTTCATTTCAAATGTATATACATAAGGAGAATATTGGAAGGAAACAGGCAATAGTGGGATTAATTGTGCTTCAATGAGAGGATTAGTATTACATTTTTTTCAAGATTGATTTTGTTTTTATTATTGTGAGAAAACAAAATGTCAAATAAAATGAAACACATAAATACCTGTTGACTAGATAATTCATCTCTTTTGTCTCTGGCCAGTGACTTCCAATACTAGATTTTGTACCAGATCATGCTGACAGTCTGATCGAGACATTTATTTCAGACTTGGAACAAAGGGCTGTTCACCTCTATTGTGTCTGATTTTGGAACTGTACAAGGAGCTTCAAATTGGCTTCACAGTCTCTCTAGCTAGTTAATTCAGGTCAAAGCTGTGAGACCTTGGGCAAAATTTTTAATCTCTTTTAATCTCAGTTTTCTTAGCTATTAAATGAGGGTAATAATACCTAGCTCATGAAAATTCAGTGAAGTAACACCTATGTGATGGCATCTAATATAGTGGATACCACATAGAAAGGCTTCAATAAATGTTACATGAATGACTCAATTAACTTTTAAAAATTAATGAATGAATGGATGAATAAACGAATAGACAAGTGAATGAGAAAGAGGTCAATTATAGAGTTCTAGTTCTGACATATATTAACTGTGTGGCCTTTGGCAAATAACTAAATGTTCTCAGCCTCAGTTTTCCTACTTACGTACTGAAGGAGTTAAATTAAAAAAAATCTTTAAGGTTCCTTTTAACTCTAAAATTCTAGAAATTGTATATGGATGACAAGTGTGATATTAGTATTACATGCAAAGAAAGGGATATATATATTTTGTTACCTTTTTTTGTGAGTAGCTGATAATAAGATAACCCTTATGCTCCTTCTAAAAGAACCTCTCAATAATCATTGCTTTTATGCCACACGTTTAATGAAGTAGCCCAACCTACTTTATTAAAATTCTGACTATTACACAGTTAATGTTAGAATATTTTCAAAAAACATAGACTGGGGGAACAATCAGCCTGTCAGCTTATAGACTCCTTTCATCCTATCTTTTCACCATGCATGATTCCACTGAGATTTTAAGCATTGAACTAATAGATACCTAAACTAAAGAAGGTTGGTGTGTGCTGACAAAAATGTGGTGCTGATGTCAAAACATTCAAAGACTCAGTAATCCTTGCTATTCAATCCTCATCAGTCTGTTAGTTTTTGCTATTATCTGTCTCTATATGTTTTCAAAGCACTGATCCTGCTGATATGTTTGAACTCCTTTCTGACGTTAATGTATTCATAATGCTTGTTAAACTTTTGTACCCATTATTAAATTGATCATATACAACTTTTCAGATCTTAATTAATGCTTTCCATAAAAGGCTTACCTTTCCATAAAAGGTAAGAATTACGATACTTAAAGTCATACCTATGAGAGGCTAGATGGTATCAAAGGAACATAAATTTTGGAATCAGATATCTAAGTTTCAATCCTGGCTCTCTGCCAGAGTAGCCTTGGTAAAGTTACTGAGAGTCAGTTCATTTTGTAACATGGACATAATAAGATATCCAACATATGGCAGTGTTATAAAGATTAAACAAGAAAAACCATAAGAGACTCTTAACTGTAGAGAACAAAGTGAGTGTTGATGGAGAAAAGGTGGGTGGGAGATGGATGGATTAAGTGGGTGATGCGTATTAAGGAGGGCACTTGTTGTGATGAGCACTAGATGTAAGTGATGAATCACTAAATTCTACTCCTGAAACCAGTATTACACTATATCTTAACTGACTAGAATTTAAATAAAAACTTTTAAAAAAAACAAGAAAATGTATGAAAAATATATAGGACAATGTTTAACATTGCCAGGTGCTCAATTAATGTTCACCAGTGAGTTGATTAGACTTCTTCCTGTTAATATACTTCAATATCATCATCATATGCCTATTCCTAAAATAATCCTTCAAGGGGTACCTGGGTGGCTCAGTCCATTGAGCATCCCACTCTTGATTTCAGCTCAGGTCATGATCTCACAGTCTGTGGGTTTGGGCCCCATGTCAGGTTCCATGCTGTCAGTGTGGAGCATACTTGGGATTCCCTCTCTCTCCCTCTGCCCCTCTCCTGCTGTCTCTCTCAAAAATACATAAATAAACATTAAAATAATCCTTATATTAATTCTAATAGCAAACACATATTCATATCACACAAGGATTAGCAAACATTTCCATAAAAGAATAGATAGGAAATATTTTAGGCCTATAGGCCACAATTTCTTCTGTAAAAGAAAATTTTTAAAATTTATTTATGTTTTGAGACACAGAGAGTGTGAGTAGGGGAGAGGCAGGAAGAGAAAGGGAGACACAGAATCCAAAGCAGGCCCCAGGCCCCGAGCTGCCAGCACAGAGCCCAATGGGGGGCCCGAATCCATGAACCATGAGATCATGAACTGAGCCGAAGTCAGATGCCCAACTAACTGAGCCACCCAGGCATCCCAGGCCACACAGTTTCTATTGCAACTATGTAACTCAAACAAAGTAGTATGAAAGCAGCCAAAGACATAATACATAAATAATGGGCATGGCTATGTTATAATGAAACTTTATTTATAAACATTTCCTGGCCAACACAGAGGCTGGGATCACAGCCTGCTATCATACTTTTTAAAGTATATAATTTATGTTACCTTAATTCATCTTCTCAAAAACCTGGAGGAAGGTAGGCTGAATATTCTTATATCCATTTGATAAATGAGAACTAGGATGTGAATAGATTTGTCCAATATCTTACAGTAGTAAGTGGCAGATCCAGCATACAAAAGTGGATCTTCAATTTTTCATTAAATATACTATAATATGACTAATAGGAGTCAAGTTAATTGAAAGTCAAAGCATTTCCACAAATGGATCATTTGTTAGTACATAATATCTGAAGTAGTAACAGTCATGTTAACTTGCTGTAAGTTGTATCACTGAATTTCAAGCTCTGTGGAGGAATCTTGTATAGATAATAAGGAATGGTCCAAAAGATACAGTGCTATACTAGTGAATGCTTCATCACTAGAAGCAGTCAACCAGAAGTCAAATGCCCTCTGTCATGAAAGCTGCAGAAGGGATCAAGGATAGGTAGTGAGAAAGTTACGTAGACAAAATGATGGCTAACACTTCTCCTAGAGTGGACAGCTAGATCACATATTTTGGAAGGATCACTTGAAATTAAACCATGTTCCATTAAAAAAACGGTTTACAGAAAGGAAATCATGGATCACAGTTTAAATGGGGAAAAATGTTAAGAATGAAGAGGTGATTTAGAAGAAGTTAAAACCAGGTAACTAGAATTGCGTGGTTGCAGGCCCAACGTGGAGGCATCAAGAACCTCTTGGAAGGAGGGTTCTGTAGTTCTGTTAGCTCCTTTCTTCAACTAGAAATGGAGAGGAAAATGATCATCACAGATTTGCTCTCCCGAAGGGAAGTTAGAGATTATCTGCCATCATTTATGTTTTTTTGTTTGTTTGTTTGTTTTTAATGTGTGAGGCACTAGAAACTCAGAAAGAAGAAATAATTTTGAGGGCAAACAGGAGTTAACAGAGGAAACAGTCCTAAAATCCACCCTGCCAGGCTCCAAATCCCTTTGCTTTTCTATTTACCAAGTTGCCTATTATCTCATTTCAGACCTACCACAATCCTGCAAACTAAATTCTATTATTCTCATTTTATAAATGAAGAGGCTAAAAAAGTCAAGTAGGTCAGATGATAAATAGTAGAGCTAAAATTCAAATTCTGGCTTCTAGATTTCTAGTCTAATATTGTCTTCTTAAGCTCTTTCTCATGCCTGAAGCTGGTTTCCTGACACAACTTATTACAAATACTGCTAAGAGCTCAGTAAACATTTAAAACTTGCACTCTTTTATAAATGTCACCACAAACATCCTGACTTGAGAGGAAATCTGAGGTCCTGTATATATAACTGACAAATAGTGAGGGAAAAGGAGAAACTCTGTAGTCCTGTGCCCTTGGAAGACCCTTTTAAGGTTTTATATGACCAGGAAATCAGATTAGCTACTACAATAGAATTCAAGGCTTAAATTTCTGGGTAAAATAAATTATGTATTTTTTAATACTTCACTGGCTTTACTTACATAAAAGTATAATCCAATTGAGGATACTGATAATTGTAGAAGTCCCAAATGCAGGCAGCAGGCTGAGCAAGGAGAAAGATGGTCATCCTATGAATAACCAACAAAATTCCATGCCAGGCTATTCTCCTGGATTATGTTTCTATGGGTCCAGTTAAATATATTTGGAATTTTCTCTCTGGTAAATCAAATCCATGTCTAAACGGTTTGTGAAATAAAACAAATGGTGATTCTATAGATGGAAGTGGTCAGAGCCAATAAAACAGTGACTGTCACCATGGACAGTTACGTTCATGCACCAAAAATAGTTTGGTTACCATTTAACCTTGTAATTCTCAGAAAGGCTTTAAGGTCCCAGAGGATCTGTCTAATACACTGTTAAGCTTATAAAATCATCTGTAATTTTCCTCAGCTTCACTCTTCTCTTATAGACGGATATGAAGGCCTCAAATGGCCTCATGTTATTGTACTAAGGGATGATCAATTATAGTAAGAATAGCATTTTATTTGTAATATATCCTAAAAAGTGGTAGATTATAATGCTACTGGAAAACTTCACTAATAATGAGGGAGACACATTCCAAAATCTCTACAGAAGAAACTATACGTATTAAAGATTATACATGCCACGCCCTCTGCTAGGTGCCTTACATACTTTCATTACTTCTTACAATACTTACAATACTTACTTACTTACAATTACTTCTGACATAGGTATAACCTTCCCTTTTTTATAGATAAGAAAAATGAAGCTCCAAAAGGTCTAATAACTTCCTAAAAATGCATAACCAAGGGGCGCTTGGGTGGCGCAGTTGGTTAAGCGTCCGACTTCAGCCAGGTCACGATCTCGCGGTCCGCGAGTTCGAGCCCCGTGTCAGGCTCTGGGCTGATGGCTCAGAGCCTGGAGCCTGTTTCTGATTCTGTGTCTCCCTCTCTCTCTGCCCCTCCCCCGTTCATGCTCTGTCTCTCTCTGTCCCAAAAATAAATAAACGTTGAAAAAAAAAAAAGCATAACCAAGAAAGTAGCAGAGCTAGGATTAGAACTCCAGAGTTTATACACTTTCTACCATAGTCTCTAAATTGCCTATCCAATCACTAAAATTCTATTATTCTATGATTCTGCCTTTATATTCTGACTTCTGGTCCACTTGCAGCTAGCTTAACAGCTTATTGCCTAGGAGAGTAACTCTGACCATTCATTTATGCCACAAGCATATGCTAGATTCTTTACTTGACTCTTAGGATTATAACAGTCTTTGTCCATAAGAAATTCATAGAGAATGAAAAAGAAAGAGGCATGAAGGTGTACTGAAACATTGAAAAGACCGCTAAGATGGTGTGAGAAAAGCCTCCAATAGAAGATATGGTAAACTGAGTCTTAAAAATTGAGTGGGAATTTACCTGAAAAAGTGGTAGGGGAGGATGGAGTTCTGAAGAAAAAAAGAAAAAGTGCTGAAGGAAAAAGACAGAACATTCCTTGCACAGAAAAGTGCCAAGTTATAGAGGTAAGAGGGAATTTGGTACTCTCTGTGAACTGCTAATAGTTGGGCATAGTTATAGCATTTAGTCCAAGTGAGAGATTGATCAGAGATGAGACTAGAGAGGAAAGCAGAGGCAAGACTGAAAGGGCCTTGAGAATCATGATAGGAATGTGAACTTTACCCTGTCAGGGAGAAGGTAGGAGTGGGTTAAGGAGCAATGAAAACTTTTTACCTTTAAAAAGATCTTGCTAGGTATTGTATGGAGAATGGATTAAAAGGGATCAAACTGGAGTTAGAGAAAACAGTTGAAATATTAGCACATGATCCAGAAAGACAACAATGACCTGAAGTGAGCTAAGACAGTGACATACAGGTAGAAAAGAGAGATACATTTGAGAGATGTTTGCAAAATTATATTCATATGATCTGGTGATTGAAAGTAGGGATGAGAGATGCAGAGGAAACAAGGATAACACTAGGGGCTTGAACTTGGGAAAATGGATACACACTGGTGCCATTAATCAAGAAAGAGATTGCTGGAAGGATTTCCAGAGAAGATGGTAGAGTAGGAGGACTCTAAAGTCACCACATTCCACAGATACAACTAGATAACACTCTCATCAATGCAAATAACCCAGAAAGTGCCCAAAGACTAAACAAACTTCACAACTAACTGTAGAGAAGGGGTGACATCCAAAAGGGTAAGAAGGGCAGAGAAGCAGTGGAGATCTAAACCCTGGCTATCAGAGGAAGGGAGCTGAAGAGGGGTGGGTAAGAAACAGAATATAATACCTGGGAGTCGGCATGAGAAAGACAAATCCTCATAGCACTTGACTTTGAAAATCAGAGGGGTTGAATTTCATTAGGTCTTATAATCAGCAAGCAGGACTTAAGGCCTGGAACTTTAAAAATCAGTAGGTACTTCTCTGGGAGATTTCAGAGGGCACTAGGAAGCTAAATCTCAGCCCTTAAAGAGATAGCACCAAAAAACATCAATGGAGATAGCTTAGGTGCAAGAGTTTGAAAAACACCTGAGACATATGGGAAGGAGAATTAGTTACTGATGTTATTAAGTATTTCTCCAGGAACAAAGGCGCTGGCAGGCTCCATTACCCTCCACCACCTACCAGCGTAATCACAAGGCTACCTGCAAGAATCAAGCAGCACCTAATTTACTACCTAACCCACTGACACCCTGCCCTGCCCCCTCTAGCCCAGATCGGGGACAGCTCCAGTACTGCCAGTCCACTCCCACAGAAGACCAGAGAAAAACTTGCCAACACTGCATCTCCTGACCTCCTCTGGAAGACTTGCACAGCGTGTTAAAACTACCCGCTGAGAACTCACACAATCTTTGGTCAGAGGCCCAACTTCATGGTCTCCACAGTGACTGCAAATCTCCTGTGGAAAAGAAACAGTGTGCACAGCTTGCAGCACCACACCCCTACCCTTGCACCCTTTACTGAGTGACCCAGGCTGGCAGGTCACTGCATCAGCTGTTCATCTCCTATGAAAGAGGACCAGCACCACATTGTTAAAAGTGCATGCTCTACCCACCACTTTTTAGAGTTAAGAGACCTGACTAACTTTCCTAACACAGAAACACAGACAGAGAGTGTTAAAAAAAATTACAATATAGAGGAATATGGTCCAAATGAAAGAAGAGGACAATTCACAGCAATAGACCCAATCAAAATGGAGATAAGTAATAACCCTGAGAATTTAAGACATTGATTATAAATATACTCACTGAACTTGAGACAAGAGTGGAGAAATCAGTGAAACTATTAATAGAAAAGATAAAAAATAACTAATCACAGATGATGAACATTATAAATGAAATTAAAAATACACTAGATGGATATAGCAGCATTACCAATAACAGCCAAACTATGGAGAGTGCCCAAATGTCCATAAAGAAGATTTTTACACACACACACACACACACACACACACACACACACACACGATGGAATATTACTCAACCATCAAAAAGAGTGAAATTCTTTCCACTTGCAAAGATGTGGATCAAGCTATAATGAATTCTTCTAAGTGAAGTAAGTCAATCAGAGAAAGACAAATACCATATGATTTCACTCATATGTGGAATTTAAGAAACAAAACAGATGAACATATGGGAAATGGGGGGAAAGAGGAAAGAGGGAAACAAACCATAAGAACTCATAATGATAGAGAACAAACTGAGGGCTGATGGAGGGAGGTGGTTGGGAGATGAGCTAGATGATAATGGGTATTGAGGAGGCACTTGTTGTGATTAGAACTGGGTATTGTATGTAAGTTATGAATCACTGGATTCTATTCCTGAAACCAATAATTCATTGTATGTAATTAACTAAAATTTAAAGTAAAAAAATACACTAGATGGAATAAATAGCAGGCTAGGGGAAGCAGAAGAATGAATTAGCAACATGGCGGACACAGTAATGGGAAGGAATCAAGCAGAAAATTAGAGGAAAAAAACTATGGAAGATGAGAATAGATTTAGGGAACTCAATGACTCCATCAAGCATAATAACATTTGTATTACACAGATCCCAGAAGACAAAGAGAAAGAAAAAGGGGAAGAAAATTTAGAATGAAGAATGAAGAAATAATAGCTGAAACCTTACTGAATCTGAAGAAGGAAACACATACCCAGATGCAGGAGACACAGAGATCACTGGAAAAAAAAAAAATCAAGTCAAAGAGGTCCATACCAAGACACAAAGTAATTAAAACATCAAAAGCTAGTGATAAAGAAAGAATTTTAAAAGCAGCAAAAAAAAAAAAAAAAAAAAAGAATATAGTTACATACAAGGGAAATACCATAAAGCTATCAGCCGATTTTTTAACAGAAACTTTGCAAGTCAGAAGGGAATGGCATGATATGTCCAAAGTGCTGAATGGGAAAAATATGTAGCCAAGAATACTCTATCCAGCAAGGCTATCATTCAAAATAGAAGGAGAAATAAAGAGTTTCTTAGGCAAACAAAAACTTAAGGAGTTCACCACAAAACCAGCCCAACAAGAAATAATAAAGGGGACTCTGAACGGAGAGGAAAGACTATAAGTGAGAGTATAAAAGTTGTAAGCAATAAAATAGTAAAATTAAGTATATCTGTAAAAATTAGTCAAGGGATTCACAAAATGAAAGAATGTAAAATATGATGCCACATGCCTAAAAAGTGGGAAAGCAGGAGGGGTAAAGAATGAGTTCAAACTTAAGCAACCATCAACTAAGATAGTCTGCTATATGTACAAGATGTTATATACAAACATAATGACAACCATTACAAATAAAAGACCAGTAATAGATACGGAAAGAATAAAGAGGAGGGAATCAAAGCTTATCACTAAAGAAAGCCAAAAAAGCAATGAAAAAGAGCAAGAGAAGGATCAAAGTAAAATTATAAAGACAACCAAAAACCAAATAACAAAGTGGCAATTAATAAATATCTATCAAAATTACTTTCAATGTAAGTGCACAAAATGCTCCAATCAAAAGATATTTATGGACATAGAGTGGATAAAAATAAAAGACCCATCTATATGCTGCCTACAAGAGACTTATTTCAGACCAAAAGAAACTTGCAGATTGAAAGTGAAGGGATGGAGAAACAACTATCATGTAATGGATGTTAAAAAACATCCAGGGTAGCAATACTTACATGTAGCAAAATAGACTTAAAGACTGTAACAAGAGACAAAGAAGGACACTATATAATAATAAAGGGGACAATACAACAAGAAGATATAACAATTGTAAATATATACACACGCAACATAGAAGCACACAAATACATAAAAAAGTTACTACCAAACATAGAGGAAATAATCTATAGTAATACAATAATAGTAGGGGACTTTACCACCCTGCTTATATCAACGGACAGATAATCCAAACTGAAAATCAACAAGAAAACAGTGGCTTTGAATGACACACTGGGCCAGCTGGATTTAACAGATATATTTAGAACATTCTATCCTAATACAGCAGAATACACATTGTTTTCAAGTGCACATGGAAATTCTCCAGAACAGATGACATATTAGGCCACAAAACAAGTCTAAACAAATTCAAAAGATTGCAGTCATACCATGCATCATTTCTGACCATAATGCTATGAAACCAGAAATCAATCACAAGAAAAAATCTGGAAAGAGCACAAATACATTCAGGTTAAATAACATGCTACTAAACAACGAATGGGTCAACCTACAAATCAAATAAGAAATGAAAAATTACATGGAAACATGAAAATGGAAATACAGCAGTCTAAAATATCTGTGATACAGCAAAAGTGGTCTAAGAGGAAACTTTATACCAATACAAGCCTGCCTCAAGAAGCAAGAACAATCTCAAATAAAGAACCTAAACTTACACCTAAAGGAGCTAGAAAGAGAAGAACAAACAAAATCCAAACCCAAGAGACAGAAGGAAATAATAATTATTAGAGAAGAAATAAATGATATAGAAACTAAAAAAACCCCAATTAAATAGTCAGTGAAACCAGGAGCTGGTTTTTTGAAAGGATCAACAAAATTGATAAACCTCTAGCCAGACTCATCAATCAAAAAATGACAGTACTTGAAGAAAGAAAATCACAAATGAAAGCACAGAAATAACAACCAACACACAGAAATGCAAACAATTGTAAGAGAATATTATGAAAAATTATATGCCAACAAATTGGACAACCTAGAAGAAATGGATAAATTCCTAGAAACACATAACCCAGCAAAACTAAAGCAAAAAAACAGAGAGAGAGAAAATCTGCACAGACTGCTTACCAGCAATGAAATGGAATCAGTAATCAAACAATTCCCAACAAACAAAGGTCTAGGACCAGAAGGCTTCACAGGTGAATTCTACCAAACACTAAAAGAAAAGTTAATACCTATTCTTCTGAAACTATTCAAAAAAATGGCAGGAAAACTTCCAAATTCATCCTATAACAAACCAGATAAAGATGCCATAAAAAAGAGAACTGCAGGCCAATATCTTTGATGAAAATAGATGCAAAATACTCAATAAAATAATAGCAAGTCGAATCCAACAATACATTAGAAAAATCATTCACCACAATCAAATGGGATTTATTCCAGGGATACAAAGGTAGTTCAAGATTTATAAATCATTTAATGTGATATATCACATCATTTCAATAGATGCAGAAAAAGCATTTGACAAAGTACAACATCCATTCATGATAAAAACAATAAAGTAAGTTTAGAGGGAACATACTTCAACATAATAAAGGCCATATATGAAAAATACACAGTAATAATCATACTCTATGGGAAAAAAAAACAGAGCTTTTCACCTAAGGTCAGGAATAAGACAAGGATGTTCACTCTCATTACTTTTATTCAACATTGTACTGGAAGTCCTCGCCAAGCAATGAGATGACAACAACAACAACAACAACAACCAGGCATCAAAATCAGTAAGGAAGAAGTAAAACTTTTACTATTTACAGTAACATGATACTATATATAGAAAACCTGAAAGACTCTACCAAAAAACTACTAGAACTGATAAATGAATTCTGAAAGTCACAAGATACAAAATCAATATACAGAAACCAGTTGCATTTCTATAGATTAATGAAGCAGCAGAGAGAGAAATTAAGAAAATAATCTCACTCACAAATGTACCAAAAATAATGAAGTACTTAGGAACAAAATTAACCAAAGAGGTGAAAGACCTGTACGCTGAAAGAAATTAAAGACAACAAAAAGAAATGGAAAGAATTTCATGCTCATGGGTTGGAAGAATAAATACTGTTAAAATGTCTATACTATCCAAAGCAATTTACACATTTAATGCAATCCTTATGAGAATTCCAATAGCATTTCTCATATTACTAAAACAATCCTAAACTTGCATAGAACCACAAAAGACCTCAAGCTGCACAAGCAATCCTAAAAAATAAGAACAAAACCAGAGGTATCACAATTCCAGACTCCAAGTTGTATTACAAAGCTGTACTAATGAAAACAGTATGGTACCAGCATAAGAGCAGACACATAGATCAATAGAACAGAATATGCAGAAATAAACCTACAACTATATGGTCAATTAATCTTCAACAAGGGAGGAGAATATATGCAATTAGAAAAAAAAAACAATCTCTTCAATAAGTGGTGTTGGGAAAACTGGACAACTACATACAAAATAATGAAACTGAACCACTTCCTTACGCCATACACAAAAATAAACTTAAAATAGATTAAAGACCTACTGGATTATTTATTTTTTGGGTGTTGAGTTTAATAAGTTCTTTGTAGATTTTGGATACTAACTCTTTATCTGATATGTCATTTGCAAATATCTTCTCCCATTCTGTTGGTTGCCTTTTAGTTTTGCTGATTGTTTCCTTTGCTGTGCAGAAGCTTTTTATTTTGATGAGGTCCCAGTAGTTCATTTTTGCTTTTGTTTCCCTTGCCTCTGGAGACGTGTTGAGTAAGAAGTTGCTGTGGGCAAGATCAAAGAGGTTTTTGCCTGTTTTCTCCTCGAGGATTTTGATGGCTTCCTGTCTTACATTGAGGTCTTTCATACATTTTGAGTTTATTTTTATGTATGGTGTTAGAAAGTGGTCCAGGTTCATTCTTCTGCTGTCTAGTTTTCCCAGCACCACTTGCTGAAGAGAGTGTCTTTATTCCATTGGATATTATTTCCTGCTTTGTCAAAGATTAGTTGGCCACATGTTTGTGGGTCCATTTCTGGGTTCTCTATTCTGTTCCATTGATCTGAGTGTCTGTTCTTGTGCCAGTACCATACTGTCTTGATGATTACAGCTTTGTAGTAAAGCTTGAAGTCTGGGAGCTTGTGATGCTTCCTGCTTTGGTTTTCTTTTTCGAGATTGCTTTGGCTATTCAGGGTCTTTCCTGGTTCCATACAAATTTAGGATTATTTGTTCTAGCTCTGTGAAGAATGCACCCAAAAAACAAATAATCCAGTGAAGAAATGGGTAATGAATAGACATGAATAGACACTTCTCCAAAGAAGACATTCAGATGGCCAACTGACACATGAAAAATTACACAACATCACTCATCATCAGGGAAATACAAATCAAAACCACAATGAGATACCACCTTACACCTGTCAGAATGGCTAACATGAACAACTCAGGCAACAACAGATGCTGGCAAGGAGGTGGAGAAAGAGGATCTCTTTTGCATTGTTGGTGGCAATGCAAGCTGGTGCAGCCACTTTGGAAAACAGTATGGAGGTTCCTCAAAAAACTAAAAATAGAACTACCCTACGACCCAGAAATTGCACTACTAGGCATTTATCCAAGGGATACAGATGTGCTGTTTCTAAGGGACAGATGTGCTGTTTCTAAGGGACACATGCACCCCCATGTTTATAGCAGCACTATCAACAATAGCCAAAGTATGGAAAGAGCCCAAATGTCCACCAATGGATGAATGGATAAAGAAGATGTGGTATTTATATACAATGGAGTATTACTCAGCAATCAAAAAGAATGAAATCTTGCCATTTGCAACTACGTGGATGGACCTGGAGGGTATTATGCTAAGTGAAATTAGTCAGTCAGAGAAAGACAAAAATGATATGGCTTCACTCATAGGAGGGCTTTAAGAGACAAAACAGATGAACATAAGGGAAGGGAAACAAAAATAATATAAAAACAGGGAGGGGGCAAGACAGAAGAGACTCATAAATATGGAGAACAAACTGAGGGTTGCTGGAGGGGGTGTGGGAGGGGGGATGGGCTAAATGGGTAAGGGGCCTTAAGGAATCTACTTCTGAAATCATTGCTTCACTATATGCTAACTAATTTGGATGTAAATTTTAAAAAATAAAGTTAAAAAATTTTTAAAATATGTAAAAAAACAAAAAGAAAAAATAGATTAAAGACCTAAATGTGAGACATGAAACCATTAAAGTCTTAGAAGAGAGCACAGGCAGTAATGTCTCTGATATCAGCCATACCAACATTTTTCTGGATAGGTCTCCTGAGGCAAGGGAAATAAAAGCCAAAATAAACTACTGTAACTACATCAAAATAAAAAGTTTCTGTACAGTGAAGGAAAGAGGCAACAAAAGTATACAATCGACTGAATGGGAGAAGATATATGCAAATGACATATCTGATAAAGGGTTAGTTTCCAAATTATATAAAGAATTTACACAACTCAACACTCAAAAACAAACAATCCAATTAATAAATGTGTAGAAGACATGAACAGACATTTCTCCAAAGAAGACATGCAGTTGGCCAACAGACACATGAAAAGATGTTCAACATTACTCATCATCAGGGAAATGTAAATCAAAACCACCATGAGATATCACCTGTCAGAATGGCTAAAATCAAAAACACAAGAAACAACAAATGTCAACAAGGATGTGAAGAAATAGGTGGGAATGCAAACTGGTGCAGCCACTGCGGCAAACAGTATGGAGATTCCTCAAGATATTAAAAGTAGAACTATAATATGATCCAGTAATCACACTACTGGGTATTTACCCCCAAAATACAAAAACACTAACTCAAAGGGATAGATACATACACCCCTATGTTTATAGCAGCATTATTGACAATACCCAAACTATGGAAGCAGCCTGACGGTCCATTGACAGATGAAAGGATAAAGAAAATGTGGGGTGTGTGTGTGTGTGTGTGTGTGTGTGTGTGTGTGTGTTACACACATGATGAAATTTATTCCACCATAAAAAAGAATGAAAATTTGCCATTTTCAACAACATGGATGGAGCTAGAGTATTATGCTAAGCGAAATAAGTCAGTGAGAGAAAGACAAATATCATATGATTTCACCATATGTGGGATTTAAGAAACCAAGCAAGTTAGCAAAGGGGGGAAAAAGATATAAACAAACCAAGAAACAGAGTCTTAACTATAGAGAACAAACTGATGATTACCAGAGGGGAAGTAGGTGGGGATAGATGAAAGAGTTGATGGATTTTAAACAGTACACTTATTGTGATGAACACTGAATAATGTATAGAATTGTTGAACTACTATAATGTATACCTGAAAGTAACATATCACAGTATGGTAACTATATTGGAATTAAAATAAAAATCTGAAAAAAGAGAGAGAGAATATTGGAACAAAAGCAGAATACAGAGGAAAAGAAATGAACTTAGGACAGTCATTCAGCATTTACTGAGCACATACTGTGGATAAGCTCTATTATGAGAACTGGCTATTCTAGATGTAATTTGATCTTAACATCTGTTACTACCACAGTGTGCCCAGATGGTGAAGTGACAGATGCTACAGCTTTGTCTGTCCCATACAAAAGTCCCTAGCTACATGTGGCTAATGAAATTTAGAGCAAAGAAAATTATATAAAATTTTAAATTGTGTTCCTTAGCCACACTAGCCACAACTGAAGAACTCAATAGTCACATGTGGTTAATGGCTACATTTCCACCACTATATAAAGTCCTACTGGACAGTTCTGCTATAGATATTTGGCTTTAGAATAGCTTTGGACATCATTTCTTCTGGAGTATAACAGCCTCCAGAACTGTCCAAATGGTTCCTATGAACAATACGGCTAAGCAGGGTACTATGTTGTTCAGAATGACTTTTCCTGTGTGGTTTTGGGTTAATGTTGGTCAATGAGGCACTTGCACATGATTTGGAAGGGGTAAATAAAGGAGCAGTCATTAGTCCCTGCAGATGTTTGCTTATACAGATGCTGTAATATCAGACACAGAGGTATCCTGAAGATGGCAGCTTGTCCTTCCTCTCTCTTGCTCTCATTTCAGCTTTCTACCCTTATAGCTGGTCCTACTGACTGGAGACCCTAGACCCACCACAAGATGTCTGGGTGCAGACTTCCATCATCAGTAGTACACAGATGCAATGGCTTTCCATAGATCTCCCCACGATCACACACTATCTCACTTTGACATCATGCTTCTCAGGTTGACAGGCTGGTGATCCTTCTCTGATCCTCCAACTCCCCTTTCTTAATTATCACTTCCCCAGATCCTCCCACATTAATTCCTTTAATGAGACCTCTATTCCCTTACACTCATAATGATGTATTCCATAAAATGTCTCCATGAAATAGAAAGACCTCTATTCTGGTAGCTGGAAAGCTTCAGAAGTACGGTACTGCTAAAAGAACACAGACTTTGGAGTCACTTAGATAAAGATCCAAATCCTGATGCTGCCATTTATTAGATGTTTCCAACTTTGAGCAGATTATTTTATCTCAGTTTTCTCTTCTCTATAAGGAAGATAACACCTTTGTCTTAGAGAGTCAATGAGAGTATAAAACGATAAAATAAATGGTAAGGACCTAACATAGTGTGTGGCCAATGGAGATGCTGAACCACTAATAATGCTTACTTCTTTGCCCTACTAAAAATTAGAACAAATGACTTTAACTTTCTTAGACTTAGGTTTCTCCTTAGACCTGATCAAGTTTCTAAAGTGATATACATCTCAGGCTCCTGATTAGAGAATTAATAGATACTGGACTGTAATCCAGTTAATATAACCTCGAAGTCTGAATCTTTTTCAAGGATTGGGCTTTCACCCAACTCTAAGAATGGCTTTTCTTTTTCCCCAATAGAGAAAATTCAGTCAGTTGTTGAAATTCATTTCTTCTCCCAATGGTTTTTATGCCATCCTTCAAAAACTCTAATACCTCCAATGAATTAAAGTTACCTAACTCTGGCACTTGGAGGAGACAAATTGCTGGTATGAGTCAGAGCCCAAATGTCTCAAATGTATTTGTGATAGGAGCAGTCCCTGTGTAGGTGAACTATAATGTACACGAGGCTCAGATCAGACAATGGCAGAATTACAGCCTCCACATACTAGTTTTGCCACCATGCCAATTTTATATCTCAACTAATATGCAGTCACCAACGGTGCATACATACATACATATGTAAATATACTTGAAAAATAGAGAAAAGAAGATAGAGAAGATAGAAAACCATAGAGAAAACACTTAAAGGAAATTCACAAGCATGTTATAACATGGGTTCTTTCTGGTTAGTAGAATTATGAGTGATTTTACTGTTGTTTGTTTTCTTTGGAGGTCTCTGGTCTCCATGTCTTTCATGAGGTTGTATTATTTTTAATTATAAAAAATTATTTATTTCTAATAAAACATGCATTTTTTTCTTGGGTTCAAAGTAATTGGTATAACGAATGAAAATTTCATTTTTTAGGAACCGGAAATCAAAATACTGGAATTAAATTCCAGTTCTATCATATTCTAGCTGTGTAACTTCAGACAAGTTTCTTAGCCTATGAGCATCAATTCTCATCTCTGTGCAATGAAGATAATAACATCTAACTCATGTGGTTGTTTTGAAGATTAAATGCAATATGTAAGTTAAATTCTTAGAGCCTAACACACAGTAGGGACTTGATTAATGGTAGCATGGTTGATTGAGGTAGTAATCAGGATACTACCTGATTAAGGGGATAGTAATGGTATTACTAACTGCAGTTAAAACAAAATAACAAATATAGCAATAATAATAATGACAAGAGAGGCACCTGGGTGGCTCAGTCAGTTAACCACCTGACTTTGGCTCAGGTCATGATCTCACAGTTCATAGGTTCAGGCTGCACATCAGGCTTTGTGCTGACAGCTCGGGGCTTGCTTTGGATTCTGTGCCTTCCTCTCTCTCTGCCCCTCCCTTGCTCTCACTCTGTCTCTCTTTCTCTCTCAAAATGAATAAACATTAATATATTTATATATAATATATGTATATATATGTATATATATAATGACAAGAATAATAATGCTAAAGTACAAGTAAATTTTAGTGATCAGTTAGGCCCATTGTATCACTTGATTAAGACACTGAGGTCCAGAGAGCTAGACCAAGATTATATACACTTGGGTGGAAAAGTTCTCATTCCCAATCCTGTGACTTTTATCTCAGAAAATTTGGTTTGTAATGAATGTTAACTTAGTTCAACTGAGATGTTTTAACACTCTCAGTGCTGATGAGACAAAGTCTTGCTTCTGATGGAATTCACAGTCTATCAGAGAATCAGGCCCCCCCATACCCATTTTGAAAATACTGTGAAGGACCATAATAAAGGTACAGAAATGTGCAGTGGAACCACAGAGGAAGAAACTACTAGCCCTTCTTGGCTTGGGACAGGAGACAGAAAATTTTCACAGAAGTGACCTCTGAGCCAGCTCTCAAAGGAACAAGAATATTTTGTTAGGGAATTAGGCAAGAAAGTTCATAGCACTGTGTGAATGAAGACCTGAAGCCTTGAGGGTGTATTATTACATAGGGAGAAGTTAGATGTGGATTCTCAAGGACAGATTCATTTATTCAACACTCAAAACAATATTGCTGAATACTTCTCTGTGCCAAGCAATGTGCTAGGTGGTATATGAAGGGTTCTGATTGCCAAGGCAAATAATTGCGGGTTTATTCTATAGACAGTAGAGATAATAACTTTTTAAAACAAAGAAAAACAAGATCAAAGCTTCTGAACCTTTTTAAAATCTGATTATGCTACTGCTGACTGGACTCTTTCCCCTAGGTAGGACCTATACATTGGGGATCAAAAGTGCCACTGGCATTAAAACAAAAAGTTCTCTAAGGGCTAGAGCTGAATCTGAAGCCGACCTTTCTGGAGCATTTCATTTTGTGTCTGGTGCTGTGGCACAAGGAAGTATCAGCCCTTCACCATTGATTTTCTGGTGGCAGCAGCAAAACTACACTTTGAGGAGAATGACCTCTAGGTTGATTAAGATTTGAAAAATGTTGAATTTATGCTATAAATTCTGGCTCAAGCTGAAGAGGCGCTAATGTGATTGGAACTCTTGCCGTAACTGTCAGAGGCAAGAGATCGATCTGAAATTCATGTTCAACAATCCTGCTTTACCCATTGAGCCAAAACCGGTTTTTAAAAGTGGCCAGCTTCTTTAAGAAACACAGAACATAGGGTCAGCCTGTTCCCAACCATCCTTGTTGCTGTTTCATATTCCAGGCACATCATGAGTAAGTAATATTTTAACACTTAAATGAGTTGTAAACACTTCCTCTGTCTCAGAAAAAAAGAAAAAAAAAGGAAGAAAAAGAAAAAAAAACATGAAGATGAATTAAAAGTTTCTGAAATTGAGAATTTCCATGGCAAAGATATATATGGTACAAGGAATTCACTATATGTCAGTCTAACCTTCTCTCTGCTCCAGCATTGCTTAAAATTCACTAGCTAAAGTGTTTTGTTTCAGCAATAAGTTCACCTTGGCAAGGAGGATGGGTTGAATCAATGAGCAGTTTCATTTATACCTACACACTCTGCTTGTCAACCCCCAAATGATTCTGGACCCACAGTACAGAAAATCAGGTATTTATTGTCATTCTGGTCTCTCTGCCTAATGTTTCACTTCAAAAAGAATAAAACTTACTAAATTGTAAAAGAAAAATTAAGCTAAATCATCAATCTTGCCTGTTCTAGAGTGACACAAGAAGGAAAAAAAAAGCCAGACACACCAAGCCTTGTATGCCAAGCCCATAAAAACACATTTGCTATTACAGAGGTATTATTTGGTATGACCATAATCCATCACCTGTGGGAGAAAAAATTAATTTATTTTAATATGTTTGTACTGAAATATGCATACACATTAAAAAGTTATTAATGTGAATTAAACATTTATTAAGTGCTCAGCCCCAAGTTAAGTGTAAACTTTAATGTGCTCCCATGGTACTATAGGCTACTTTGATCAGAGCACTGATCAACGTAATTGTTCAGGTACAGATACCACCTTGAAGGAAAAAAAAGGACTTTTATTTTTTTAAAATAATTATATTCCCAGTAATTGGTTTAATGCCTGAAACATGTTAGGTATTCAGCAACTACTGAATGAATGAAAGAATGTCCAAATGAGATTGAGAGAAGTATAAGGAGAAAGAGATTAAAGAACAGGAAAGAAGGAAGAAAAGAGTAGAGAAAAGAAAGGATATGGAACCTATCTCATAAGTAATGTTAAAATTATATATTAAATTATTATTATATCTATCTCTCTATCTATATAAGTGACCACCCCCCAAAATATAATCTTGTAAAACAGAACATCTTCCCTAGCCACCCCCCACCGACTGGAAGAAGGTAGGAAAACATTGTCTATTCTCCCTCTACTTATCCCAGACTTAAAGATCCAGAGTCTACTTAAACCAAATTGTTCATTAACCAGAAAAGAAGACAGCTACTCTTCTCCACCAGAGCAACTTTTTGAAGGAATATTGTCCTCCCTATCATAAACCTCACCTATCTTCTTCTATCCTTCAGAGATTTAAGTCCCAGAAAGCAATATGGAAAAAAATACAGTAGAGGACTACTAGTAGCATAAAGCATCTTGGAATCTGTTTTCCCCACGTTTCCTAAGGCAAAAAAGATACCAAAACCAGGGAACCATACAAACAGAAAATTATGGTGTTCTACATAATATACACTATATTTATAAGTACCAGAAAATGAAGAAACTAAGGTAGAGGTGTGTGTATGAATGTGTGTGTTTGCATGTGTGTGTACGTGTTTGACAAGTAGCGAGAGAAGTGAAATAATCCAAATGCATATTTTATACCCATTGGCTACTTTTAAGAGCCTCTTATCATTTTCCCAGCTCAGATTTCTCCTCAGTAAATCCATTTTCCACACTTCAAAAATAATTCTGTTTCTACAACAAAAACTTGCTTATACCAATCTTTCAAGTAAAATTCTTCAATGCCTTCCCATTGCTATTAAAATGTAACCCAGACAATAGTGATAATGTATATCTTGATTACATGTCCAAAGTCTATCAAAGTTTTGTGTTGCTTAATTACTTGATTGACTAAAAATAAGTTAGTATAGTTAACAATATTATACACTTGAAAGTTGTTAAGAAAATAGATCTTAAATGTTCTCACCACAAAAAAAGAAATGGCAATTATGAGACATGATGGAGGCGTTAGCTAACAGTATGATGTTATTCATGTATATGTAAGTGTATCAAATTAACACAGTATATAATATTAAACTTACATAATATTATATATCAATTATATCTCAATAAAGCTAAAAAAATAATGAATTAGTTCTGTTATGCAATGACTTAGTACTGAAAACTTTTATGTACCTTTAATAAATTTTTTGGTAAATTTCTAGGAGTTTCCTCAAAACAAATTATACTAAAAATCTCCCTATGTGTATACATAAAATGAAACAAATTAAAAAGAAATAAAAGTTTATATAAAATCAATCCAATGCAAGTATATAAAATGTGTATAAGGACCTTATTACATGATCTTTTCTTTTTACATCATGTCATAGTTAATTTTATGTCTACTTGGAGGGTATTTTTGGATGATATTAACATTTTAAATGTTACTTAATGAACTCTGAGTAAGCAGATTGCCCTCCATAATGTGGGTGGGTCTCATCCAATTAGTCAAAAGTATGAACAGAATTTCTAACAACCAGGTCCCCCAGCAAGAGAGAATTCTCCAGCAGACTGCCTTCGGACTTTGTCCACCCCATCAGCTTTCCTGGGTCTCTAGCCTATGGGCCTTCAGAGGGAACTGCATCATCAACAATCCTACATCTCCAGGCTGTCAGCCCACACTGCAAATTTTAGACTTGCCAGGCTCCATAATTGTGTGAGTTAATTCCTTATTAATCTTTGTCTATATATTTATACATCCTACCAGTTCTGTTTCTCTGGAAAACTCTAATACACATACACATGTTCATAGGTGGTAAGAAAGAGCAAGTTACTTCTGAGAGGATGTGCCCTCAAAGTAAAGTAGAACTCTAGGCCTGGGGGTATAGCTTAGGGGTAGAGCATTTGACTGCAAAGTAAAGTAGAACTCACACAGTAAGCAAATGAGGTTGATTGTTCTTTATCTTTTTTTTCAAAAGTCATGTTTTCAAATGAAACCAGAAAGGATGACAACTTAAAAAAAATATCAATGCTCAAATAGCTTTGGTTCCTGTGTGAATTCAGCTCCAAAAACCCTACAGACCACTGCTGCCTGGAAAGTGATTTATGAGACCCATCTGAAAAGCAGTTTGATAGTCAGATGGATCACATCGAAATGAAAACGTCCATGTAATGTTCATTTTGACCCAGGTCCTTATTTAAATAAAGCCAACCATAGTTAATTGCAAACAGCCAAACCTATCCCAGAAAATTGCCCCAGTCTACACTTGGCTCATCCAACTCTCAGGTTAGAGACTTTCATATTTCTGAAGTCATATTTCCAGATCAGATACCCCTGTTTAGACAGTCTGTTTATTTTTTTGGCCAATCAAACTCTGGCTCCTACTCTGTGTTTTGAGTTTTCTTGTCCTGTTCTTTTCCCTAATTTCAGGATTATGGCAGCCTCAGGCAAGTAACTGCTTCCTCCAATTCCTGTCCTAGACTCCATGGAACCCAGGACTCTCACACAAATAAAGAAGATTTCAGACTATGGAATAACAATCCATGTTCCAAAATAGTGAGAAACAAGAAAGCATGTGAAAACACAGTTATTTTTAAAATGCTGAATAAATGTTATTGGTAAAAATGTACTATTGTAAAGCACTTTGCAATCTGTAAAATACTTTCACACCTTTTTCTTCACTGATCTTACACTAACTTTGTGAGGAAGAGAAGGCAGAGATGAGTCTACTTATAATTAGGGGAGGAAACTAAGGCTCACAGAGGTTAAATACATCCCTAGTCCCAGGCATCATTACATATGTCATGAGTCTAACCAAACTCTCACTCTAAATCTACTTCCCCTTCCTCCTCCCTCTCTTTCACTCCCTCAAACTGGCAAACTAATAAAATCAGCACCAAAACTTTTTTGTTGCAAGCCACATGTGTGACTTCTTTACACTGTTGTATACCGTGAAACAAAGACATCTAGTGTCTATTTTAGAAAATTATGCAATTCATACCTAATGAGGATTTGGGGGAAGACATTAATCAGAAAGTGATACTTTAAGTGATCAATGTCGTATAACCTATCCCAAAGCAAGAGCCAAAAGGAGAGACACCTTTGGGGAGGGGAAAAGAGGGGGAAATGAGTAGTGGGGATGGGGAGTAGATAATTTATACTTCCTTTGTGAATATGGAAACAAACACAACCCGGAGACATTGAGGAATGCTCAGCTGAGAAGTAAAGACAGGTGATGCAGCTACTGGGGATTACATAGTAAAGCACAAATTAGGCCAACATTTACAATCTTGCCCTGGGGCCTATGAACTTTTTGACCTTGCTTAAGTTATTATGGTCACTGATTATTAATATCTCAGCTTCTTTATTTGTTAGAAGACATTAATATATACTTCAGAGAATTAATAAAAATTAATCAAGAAAATGAAGTAAAAGATCAATAAATGCTACTCCACTGCCTCTGAGTGAATGACAGTTCCAGTTTTCTTCGATACAATTTCAGCTTCTCTGCATGCGAGGAAAAAATTATTTCAAATTCCCTAGTTGAAGATCATCCCAGTCTGATATATTCAAGCTCAAATGAAAAGGGCCAGGTCCAAAAGACAGAGGTAGGGACAAGAAGACAGGCAGAACTGAGGGCACGTTCCCCCTAAAACTAGGTAAACAACTCTGTAGAATTTTCTATAGATAGAGGTTTAGATTCCTGAGTACTAAGCTGTAGGAAACTGGTACAGAGGTGCCTAGACCCCTCTATCAGCCTCTCTAACTCTTGTTGGATCTAAACCTTCTTGAATCTATTATGGATACAAAATATGGACCATGGGTACAAATGCACCTGTCTCACACACAGGGAGGGCAAAGCTGGCAGTGTCCCAGGATAGGGCCATGTTGTGCTCAGTCGGCTGAATTCCCAAGCACGACTAGAAACCTGTATGCAGCAACTTATTTTGGGATTCTGCTCACTCTGCTCACTCTGAAGACAATATGTTCTTAGCTTTCTTCCCATGATATTTCCCTTCTGTAAGTTTTAAAAACCAACCACTGTTTTGATGAGCAAAATTATAGGGTCTCAGAAATCCTATCCTATGTATCTGAGGGGACACAAACCAAATATGACATACGGTGGTGGAGGTGGGGGGAGTACTTCTTCAAGGTTTGTGCTACGTATTGTACATACAGTGTCCATTTTAAGAGCTTTATGAGTTAAGTAATATAATCAAGTAAACTGAGGAGCCAGGATTTGAGTCCAGCTGAGACTGACCATGCTCTTCCCTCTGTAATAGCTGCACCATCAATTAATCAAAAGGTACGATAATTTCAAAACCATATGAGGCTTACTGGGGCAGTGGGCAAACTCCGTTTAGTTAGGTTCTAGCTCTCTTGATTTGCCATCTTTCTCACAAGCTGTGTAAGTCTAAACAAACCTCTTCCTTTTCCTGGATCTATTTGAGAATATTGTATATAAAATCTAAATTGAGCTAAGTAATTGAAATCCCTGATACCTCTGACAGGCTAGGACCTCCCACATGTGATGATGATGATGATGATGATGATGATGACAATGACAAAGATGAATATAACAAAGAAATGATGACAATGACATTCACTGCATTTATCAAATGCTTACTATATGCCAGACACTTCTAAATGTTTTATAATGAGCTAGACAGGCAGAGGAGGAAAATTAAAATGAAGCATTTCAGACAAATAACAGTACATATAAAGGGCTGGGATAAGAGAATAGCAAGGTTCTCTTAAGGAGCTGAAGTTCAAGAAAAAAATGTATAAAATAAGAATTGTGAATCAAGGACTGATATTTCAATGTGATTAGAACATAGGAAGGGACAAATTTTGAAAGTAACCTAAAGAGTTAGTTTTTTTATTTTATAGAAAAGTGAGGTAATTGGAGAGTTTGAGCAGGACACTGACACAACCAAATTTGCTTTTTTAAAAAATAATTTTGGCTATTAATTATATGGATGACAGATTAGAGGAGAGCAAGTAATCTAAACAGGGATAATAAAGGCTTGAATAAAGGTAGTGGCAATGAGGACAGTGGAAAGTAAGAAATATCAGACATGCAACATATTATCATTATTAGCTGTTGTGATAGTAAATTACAGTTGTAAAGAACCTAGCAGAAAGTTCTTCTAGACCCAAAATTTCTTCTATTTCATTCATTCACTCATTTATACATTCAAAAATGTTTATTATGTACCTATTTTATACTAGGTTCTTTTTTTTTTTTTTTGAAAACAAAGTCTGCACTAGTGAGATCAAATGAATACCTCTATTCACATTCACACCCAAATAGGCTAGAATCTTTCTGACCATTATGCTTTTATTCCTACCACACTCTCTGCAAGAAATGTCCTCCCTGTCCTTTCTACTGCCCGGCAGATGTTTGGAAATGTGAGCTTAAACCTCATAAGAATATCTAAGAATGAAATGATAGATCCAATATGTATTAGTTTATAGATGATAGTTAAAGTCATAAAAATTGAAAAGTATGAATGAGAAGAGCAAGAAGATTATGTGAAGAGAGAAGGATGGAACCCTAGGAAATTCCAACACTTAATGCTCCTTTAAAGAAAAGAAGTCCAAGGAGAATGGGAAGTACATGGAAATATGAGAAGTATACTGAGATAGATGTTGCCAGGAAAGATAAGAGAGGAGATGGAAGAAGAGTGACCCACAATGTAAAATGCTGGAAGTCATGTGGGATGAGGTTATAATGTTTCAATGTTTTAAAGTTTATCAAAGAAGGAATGCCAATAGAGTGATGGAGGCAGACACTAACATGCAATAGGTTAAAGACTGAATAAGACATGAGGAAATAGAAGCAGTAAATATATGCAACTCTCAAAAATTTTGGCCATGAAGTCCTACGACATGACAGTGTCCTTCCTTACTATCTCATTGAGTAATTATGATTCAGTGAGGTTCAAGAAGCAAAAACATAGGAGTATCCAGAATAGAGTCTAGCACTAGCACTGAATTGGTACTTAACACTTTGTACTTTTATGGATTTGATGTTTATTTAACAAATATGTATTGTTTAACATATTCTAGTCATTGTTCTTAGCAATGGGGAAACAATAATGAATGAAAACAGATGTGGCCTTAGCCTCAAAGCATTTATGGTCTATAGTGTATATCTGTGTGTGCTGGGGTGGAGAATAAATAATTAAATAAATTATTAATTTAATAATTAAATAAATTAAATTAATGACTAAATTTATAAATAATGATGAGTAATCATTAAATAAATAATGATAAGTAATCATATAAACACAGCAAAACCACAACAGAAATAAATTTCAATGAACTGTATATAAATATGAATAAGGAGGGTCCCTCCTGGCAAGGACAAAGTAGGCTGGATCTAAACAGTCAATGCCTTTTCCTAGACCTGAGGATGAAGCCCAAGGTGTAAAGAGGAAAAGCTCACTGGGAGCTCCCCTGACATAGGCCTGAGCATGCTCTCTCTGCCTGCAAGGGCATCTGGCTAGTCTTTCTTTGGATCTTGCCAAATGCAACTCAGATTCAGTAACCCTGCTGATCTAAGCCTGCCTACAGCCACAGGGATTCTAGTTTGCTGGATCTACCTATTCCAGGCTTAAATAAAATCATATGTAAAAAATGCAGGGGAGGCACTATGGTATAGTAAAAAGAATAAAGACTTCAAAATCAGGGAAATCTGATTTGAAGTCCTGGTTCTTCCCTTTTTAGTTGTGTGGCCTGAAACAGCAAATTTTCTCTCTTTGAGGCTCGAATTCTTCAACTTTAAATGGAAAGGATAATTAATGCCCAGTCTAGTTCGCTGCACAGTTGAGGTCTCAAGGCCTCCAAAATAAAAATAAGATCACAGAAATTAGAATCTCTCTATTAGAAAGGATCATAAAGGCCTTTTGACCCAACCATGGTGAATATGAAAACTTTGGAATGCAGAATGAGTGATAAACGGTGAATAAATTATCCCTAACATTCCATACATTCTCCTCTAAAGCCTTAAATTTAAATGTGTGTATGTGTGTGTTGTGTGTGTGCATGTATGTATGAAGACATATTCATATATATATATAAACCCACAGAATATCATATTTTATAAAACTCACATTAATAGGAAGGAATCCATTTCAATTATCATGTTTATAGATTGGTAAATAAAGGCATATACATTAAAATGTTTAATTGCACTATTAATTTTATTTATCTATTTTGATAAGATCTACTCGACTCCATTGTTAATCATGCTTGTAAAATACTAGCAAAGAGGCCATGTTCTTGTTCGTAAAAAGTCGTCAACAACATGCACATTGGCTCCTTAAATATTTTTTTGATGTGGCATTATCTGGAATAAGGATGATTACCACTGATTCCAAGAGAGAGAATCACTACTTCCATCAGGGAGTATGCACTGAAGATACATGCATATGACTATTTACAACTTATAAAATCAAAGGAACATGACCATGTGATTTATGGCAAAATTAATGCTCCAGTCTGCATGCAGCTAAAGATTTGGGCATCAGTGCTGTAAGAGCAGACAACTTTAAGAAGCCACAAACAACGGTGGGGAAAAGTACCAGTTCTGCACATATAAAAACCTAGGTGCAAATCACAGATCTACACTTACTTAACCTCTCCCTACTCCAGCTTTCTAACCTGTATGATGGGATGAAAATAATATGTTCTTCATAGGGTTGTTGTGAGGGTGAGGTGCATGTAAAGTATTTAAAACAGTGACTGGTACATAGAAAGCACTCAACTAATGTTAGCTGTTATTTTTGTTTCAGAAGAGTACTCCACGTTAGCTATAAGAATGATGATAATATTAGAGCTCACTTCAGTCTCAGGCATCATCTGCTATTCAAAACCCACCATTTTTTAAATGCAGAAACTGAGGCCTAGAGAGGGGAAATGATTTGTCTGAGGTCACATAGAAAGTTCATAGACCAGAATCAGAATCCAGGCCTCCTGACTCCCAATATTGGGCTGTTTCCTAGCTCCTCACTAGCCCAATGACTCTGTCTTTATACTCTTCCTCTGATATATGTTACATTATGTCAGAAAAGACATAATTCTACTTCTACTTCTACTTCTAATTCTACCTGAATTAGAATGTATTTTTTTGTCTTCATCTCTCTCAGTACGTTGTGAGCTCCTTAACAAAAGGGGCTGTATCTTACTTAGATTATACAGTGCCTAGCAGAGTGGTACAAAAACAGTATTAACTGATTTTTTTTATTATCTAGCATAAGAAAAGATCATATAGCATCAATGCTCTGCAGTTAGCAACTGGAATCAGCTTCAATAACAAGTTACTTCTAGAGATAATAATCAGCTTCAATAATAAGTTACTCTAAGTCAATTAGGGATGGTGTTAGAACAGAAAAAAGTATTAAATTTAATGTCAGAGAATCTGGGTTCTAAGCTTGAACCTGTAAATAACTAGGTGAACTTCAGCTGAAGTGCCACTCAAATATAGGGAAGATGAAGAAAGTTTGAGAGGGATAAAACTAGAAAAATAGGTTATGAAGAGCTTTAAGGGTCAGGCTAAAGACTTTGAACTTTATTCTTAAAACAAGAGAGACTGAGAGATGAATTTTAAGGAGGTTAATGACATGATCTGGGCAGTATTATAGAACTATCACTTTGACAACTGTGTGAAGAGAAAATTAGAGGGAGAAAGCCTAAAGGTCAGAAAATTACTTCTTTTTAACATATTAAAATACTGATGCTTAGATAAAGAAGTTAGGTGAAAATAATTTGCTGAAAGTCAGACATGGAATCAAGATTCAAAATCAGGTCAGGTGATGCCACAAACTGTGTCTACCTACCATACCCCAACATGTCTCAAATAAAGGACTCAGAGGACATGTGGAAACCAGGGAGTTGCATGGAGCAATATTCTGCACAACCCTGCCTTTGGGGAGTACTCCATCTGGTTAAAATGGGTTATCCTTAGATCTAAACTCCAGGGATCAATGTCAAAATGTTAACTTTCCAATAAAGTAAAATGTGATTATGTAAATATAGTCTTTGTTAAAGGCATAACAAATGATTTACTGATTTTTTTTTTCAAAAGACTCATCACATCTTGTGATGCTTATATATTAACTAAATTAAAAATTAAAAATATATCCAGATGATAATTTATTTACATGTGTATTAATATAAAAGATGTATATAAATATATATGTGTGAACACACACATACACACATATGCATACAAGGTTGTGCATACCTGTAAGTTAAATCAGATATAAATTTATTCCTAGAGCTTGAATTTAGAACATCAACTCTTTGATAGAAAACTTCTAAATTTAAAATCAGTAACTTTGGTTCATATCTTAGTTCCACTTCTTTTTGTGATTTGCAGCATATTCTTCATATCTTGGAGCCTTTATTTACTCATTTGTAAAATGTGAATAATTATGGGATTGCTGTGGAGACCAGAAGACATATGTAAACATGCTTTGTAACCAGACTTAGAAAAATGTAACAAGATAATATTCAAGAGTGCAGTCTCTAAAGTAGGACTCAGTCCTAGTTCTGCTAGTTATCAACTGCAGGACCTTGGGCAAGTCATTGAGTCTCTCTGATCTCCAATTTCTTCATAGGAAAAATGAGGATTATAACACTTTTTACCTGTTAAGGTTATTGTAAAGATTATATTAGTTGATACACAGTATGTACATTAGTCAATACAGATCTAGACAAGGTCTGGCACAGAGTAAGCATTCTTCATGTTAGTTATTAAAATTTTTATCATATGGGCACAGAAGGCTGCTGACTCATACCTGATGGCAACAATGGCAAAACAAATACAAGACAACTATAAACAAACTAAAGAAAGTGAATGTGGTTGTTGCAATAATGAAACTGAAGACTAGAAAAGTCAGAGATATAAAGCTCACTGCTCCATGACTCAGCGATCTAGTCAACTAATATCCTTACCCACTGTGTTCTGTGGTAAATAAATGATGCAGATGTTGTACAACTGACAATAAACCAAAGTTTTGGTCTATCCCTTTAGGTCTAAAGAGAAACAAGTAATATAGGCTATGACCAGAGAAGGCATCTGAAGAGACATGTGCCCTGAAAAGTATACCCTTGGAATTTTAAGGCAAAAATAAGCAGGGTGGTTTTCAATGATAAAAAGTTAATCAAAAAGTTCATTAAGATAAAGAGATGAGAAAAGGAGCAATCAGAGGAAGAGGAGTAGTTATGGAGAATAGGAAGCTCAATGAAAACTAGCTTGCTGGGGCGCCTGGGTGGCGCAGTCGGTTAAGCGTCCGACTTCAGCCAGGTTACGATCTCGCGGTCCGTGAGTTCGAGCCCCGCGTCGGGCTCTGGGCTGATGGCTCAGAGCCTGGAGCCTGTTTCCGATTCTGTGTCTCCCTCTCTCTCTGCCCCTCCCCCGTTCATGCTCTGTCTCTCTCTGTCCCAAAAATAAATAAACGTTGAAAAAAAAAATTTAAAAAAAAAAAAAAAAAAAAAGAAAACTAGCTTGCTAAGGAGGCGGCAAGATGGCGGCTTAGGAGGATGCTGGGCTCACCGCGTGTACTGCTGATCACTTAGATTCCACCTACACCTGCCTAAATAACCCAGAAAACCGCCAGAGGATTAGCAGAACGGAGTTGCTGGAGCCAAACGCAGACGAGAGGCCCACGGAAGAGGGTAGGAAGGCGGTGCGCGCTCCACGGACGGGCGGGAGGGAGCCGGGGCGGAGGGGCGGCTCGCCGGCCAAGCAGAGCCCCCGAGTCTGGCTTGCAAAAGCGGAGGGGCCTGACGGGCTGTGTTCCCACAACAAGCGCGACTTAGCGTCTGGGAGGTCATAAGTTAACAGCTCTGCTCGGAAAGCGGGAAGGCTGGAGGACAAAGGGAGGGAGAGCTACTGAGCCCCCTGACGACAGAGCTCAGTTTGGTGGGGAACAAAGGCGCTCGCCAGCGCCATCTCCCCCGCCCATCCCCCAGCCAAAATCCCAAAGAGAACCAGTTCCTGCCAGGGAACTTGCTCGCTCCGCGCAAACACCCAACTCTGTGCTTCTGCGGAGCCAAACCTCCGGCAGCGGATCTGACTCCCTCCCGCTGCCACAGGGCCCCTCCTGAAGAGGATCACCTAAGGAGAAGTGATCTAAGCCTGCCCCTCCTGCCCCTGTGCACCTTGCCTACCCACCCCAGCTAATACGCCAGATCCCCAGCATCACAAGCCTGGCAGTGTGCAAGTAGCCCAGACGGGCCACCCCACCCCACAGTGAATCCCGCCCCTAGGAGAGGGGAAGAGAAGGCACACACCAGTCTGACTGTGGCCCCAGCGGTGGGCTGGGGGCAGACATCAGGTCTGACTGCGGCCCCGCCCACCAACTCCAGTTATACACCACAACACAGGGGAAGTGCCCTGCAGGTCCTCACCACGCCAGGGACTATCCAAAATGACCAAGCGGAAGAACTCCCCTCAGAAGAATCTCCAGGAAATAACAATAGCTAATGAGCTGATCAAAAAGGATTTAAATAATATAACAGAAAGTGAATTTAGAATAATAGTCATAAAATTAATCGCTGGGCTTGAAAACAGTATACAGGACAGCAGAGAATCTCTTGCTACAGAGATCAAGGGACTAAGGAACAGTCACGAGGAGTTGAAAAACGCTTTAAACGAAATGCATAACAAAATGGAAACCACCACAGCTCGGCTTGAAGAGGCAGAGGAGAGAATAGGTGAACTAGAAGATAAAGTTATGGAAAAAGAGGAAGCTGAGAAAAAGAGAGATAAAAAAATCCAGGAGTATGAGGGGAAAATTAGAGAACTAAGTGATACACTAAAAAGAAATAATATACGCATAATTGGTATCCCAGAGGAGGAAGAGAGAGGGAAAGGTGCTGAAGGGGTACTTGAAGAAATCATAGCTGAGAACTTCCCTGAACTGGGGAAGGAAAAAGGCATTGAAATCCAAGAGGCACAGAGAACTCCCTTCAGACGTAACTTGAATCGATCTTCTGCACGACATATCATAGTGAAACTGGCAAAATACAAGGATAAAGAGAAAATTCTGAAAGCAGCAAGGGGTAAACATGCCCTCACATATAAAGGGAGACCTATAAGACTCGTGACTGATCTCTCTTTTGAAACTTGGCAGGCCAGAAAGAATTGGCACGAGATTTTCAGGGTGCTAGACAGAAAAAATATGCAGCCGAGAATCCTTTATCCAGCAAGTCTGTCATTTAGAATAGAAGGAGAGATAAAGGTCTTCCCAAACAAACAAAAACTGAAGGAATTTGTCACCACTAAACCAGCCCTACAACAGATCCTAAGGGGGACCCTGTGAGACAAAGTCCCAGAGACATCACTACAAGCATAAAACATACAGACATCACAATGACTCTAAACCCGTATCTTTCTATAATAACACTGAATGTAAATGGATTAAATGCGCCAACCAAAAGACATAGGGTATCAGAATGGATAAAAAAACAAGACCCATCTATTTGCTGTCTACAAGAGACTCATTTTAGACCTGAGGACACCTTTAGATTGAGAGTGAGGGGATGGAGAACTATTTATCATGCGACTGGAAGCCAAAAGAAAGCTGGAGTAGCCATACTTATATCAGACAAACTAGACTTTAAATTAAAGGCTGTAACAAGAGATGAAGAAGGACATTATATAATAGTTACAGGGTCTATCCATCAGGAAGAGCTAACAATAATAAATGTCTATGTGCCGAATACCGGAGCCCCCAAATATATAAAACAATTACTCATAAACATAAGCAACCTTATTGATAAGAATGTGGTAATTGCAGGGGACTTTAACACCCCACTTACAGAAATGGACAGATCATCTAGACACACGGTCAATAAAGAAACAAGGGCCCTGAATGAGACATTGGATCAGATGGACTTGACAGATATATTTAGAACGCTGCATCCCAAAGCAACAGAATATACTTTCTTCTCGAGTGCACATGGAACATTCTCCAAGATAGATCATATACTGGGTCACAAAACAGCCCTTCATAAGTTTACAAGAATTGAAATTATACCATGCATACTTTCAGACCACAATGCTATGAAGCTTGAAATCAACCACAGAAAAAAGTCTGGAAAACCTCCAAAGGCATGGAGGTTAAAGAACACCCTACTAACGAATGAGTGGGTCAACCAGGCAATTAGAGAAGAAATTAAAAAATATATGGAAACAAACGAAAATGAAAATACAACAATCTAAACGCTTTGGGACGCAGTGAAGGCAGTCCTGAGAGGAAAATACATTGCAATCCAGGCCTATCTCAAGAAACAAGAAAAATCCCAAATACAAAATCTAACAGCACACCTAAAGGAACTAGAAGCAGAACAGCAAAGGCAGCCTAAACCCAGCAGAAGAAGAGAAATCATAAAGATCAGAGCAGAAATAAACAATATAGAATCTAAAAAAACTGTAGAGCAGATCAACGAAACCAAGAGTTGGTTTTTTGAAAAAATAAACAAAATTGACAAACCTCTAGCCAGGCTTCTCAAAAAGAAAAGGGAAATGACCCAAATAGATAAAATCATGAATGAAAATGGAATTATTACAACCAATCCCTCAGAGATACAAACAATTATCAGGGAATACTATGAAAAATTATATGCCAACAAATTGGACAACCTGGAAGAAATGGACAAATTCCTGAACACCCACACTCTTCCAAAACTCAATCAGGAGGAAATAGAAAGCTTGAACAGACCCATAACCAGCGAAGAAATTGAATCGGTTATCAAAAATCTCCCAACAAATAAGAGTCCAGGACCAGATGGCTTCCCAGGGGAGTTCTACCAGACGTTTAAAGCAGAGATAATACCTATCCTTCTCAAGCTATTCCAAGAAATAGAAAGGGAAGGAAAACTTCCAGACTCATTCTATGAAGCCAGTATTACTTTGATTCCTAAACCAGACAGAGACCCAGTCAAAAAAGAGAACTACAGGCCAATATCCCTGATGAATATGGATGCAAAAATTCTCAATAAGATACTAGCAAATCGAATTCAACGGCATATAAAAAGAATTATTCACCATGATCAAGTGGGATTCATTCCTGGGATGCAGGGCTGGTTCAACATTCGCAAATCAATCAACGTGATACATCACATTAACAAAAAAAAAGAGAAGAACCATATGATCCTGTCAATCGATGCAGAAAAGGCCTTTGACAAAATCCAGCACCCTTTCTTAATAAAAACCCTTGAGAAAGTCGGGATAGAAGGAACATACTTAAAGATCATAAAAGCCATTTATGAAAAGCCCACAGCTAACATCATCCTCAACGGGGAAAAACAGAGAATTTTTTCCCTGAGATCAGGAACACGACAAGGATGCCCACTCTCACCGCTGCTGTTTAACATAGTGCTGGAAGTTCTAGCATCAGCAATCAGACAACAAAAGGAAATCAAAGGCATCAAAATTGGTAAAGATGAAGTCAAGCTTTCGCTTTTTGCAGACGACATGATATTATACATGGAAAATCCGATAGACTCCACCAAAAGTCTACTAGAACTGATACATCAATTCAGCAAAGTTGCAGGATACAAAATCAATGTACAGAAATCAGTTGCATTCTTATACACTAACAATGAAGCAACAGAAAGACAAATAAAGAAACTGATCCCATTCACAATTGCACCAAGAAGCATAAAATACCTAGGAATAAATCTAACCAAAGATGTAAAGGATCTGTATGCTGAAAACTATAGAAAGCTTATGAAGGAAATTGAAGAAGATTTAAAGAAATGGAAAGACATTCCCTGCTCATGGATTGGAAAAATAAATATTGTCAAAATGTCAATACTACCCAAAGCTATCTACACATTCAATGCAATCCCAATCAAAATTGCACCAGCATTCTTCTCGAAACTAGAACAAGCAATCCTAAAATTCATATGGAACCACAAAAGGCCCCGAATAGCCAAAGGAATTTTGAAGAAGACCAAAGCAGGAGGCATCACAATCCCAGACTTTAGCCTCTACTACAAAGCTGTCATCATCAAGACAGCATGGTATTGGCACAAAAACAGACACATAGACCAATGGAATAGAATAGAAACCCCAGAACTAGACCCACAAACGTATGGCCAACTCATCTTTGACAAAGCAGGAAAGAACATCCAATGGAAAAAAGACAGCCTCTTTAACAAATGGTGCTGGGAGAACTGGACAGCAACATGCAGAAGGTTGAAACTAGACCACTTTCTCACACCATTCACAAAAATAAACTCAAAATGGATAAAGGACCTAAATGTGAGACAGGAAACCATCAAAACCTTAGAGGAGAAAGCAGGAAAAGACCTCTCTAACCTCAGCCGTAGCAATCTCTTACTTGACACATCCCCAAAGGCAAGGGAATTAAAAGCAAAAGTGAATTACTGGGACCTTATGAAGATAAAAAGCTTCTGCACAGCAAAGGAAACAACCAACAAAACTAAAAGGCAACCAACGGAATGGGAAAAGATATTCGCAAATGACATATCGGACAAAGGGCTAGTATCCAAAATCTATAAAGAGCTCACCAAACTCCACACCCGAAAAACAAATAACCCAGTGAAGAAATGGGCAGAAAACATGAATAGACACTTCTCTAAAGAAGACATCCGGATGGCCAACAGGCACATGAAAAGATGTTCAGCGTCGCTCCTTATCAGGGAAATACAAATCAAAACCACACTCAGGTATCACCTCACGCCCGTCAGAGTGGCCAAAATGAACAAATCAGGAGACTATAGATGCTGGCGAGGATGTGGAGAAACGGGAACCCTCTTGCACTGTTGGTGGGAATGCAAATTGGTGCAGCCGCTCTGGAAAGCAGTGTGGAGGTTCCTCAGAAAATTAAAAATAGACCTACCCTATGACCCAGCAATAGCGCTGCTAGGAATTTATCCAAGGGATACAGGAGTACTGATGCATAGGGCCACTTGTACCCCAATGTTCATAGCAGCACTCTCAACAATAGCCAAATTATGGAAAGAGCCTAAATGTCCATCAACTGATGAATGGATAAAGAAATTGTGGTTTATATACACAATGGAGTACTACGTGGCAATGAGAAAAAATGAAATATGGCCTTTTGTAGCAATGTGGATGGAACTGGAGAGTGTGATGCTAAGTGAAATAAGCCGTACAGAGAAAGACAGATACCATATGGTTTCACTCTTATGTGGACCCTGAGAAACTAACAGGAACCCATGGGGGAGGGGAAGGAAAAAAAAAACAGGATAGAGTGGGAGAGAGCCAAAGCGTAAGAGACTCTTAAAAACTGAGAACAAACTGAGGGTTGATGGGGGGTGGGAGGGAGGAGAGGGTGGGTGATGGGTATTGAGGAGGGCACCTTTTGGGATGAGCACTGGGTGTTGTATGGAAACCAATTTGTCAATAAATTTCATATTAAAAAAAAAAACTAGCTTGCTATGGAGAGACTTCTTGCTATGCCAGTAAGGTGTTAAGGAGAGAATGAAAGAAACCTCAACTGATGCAAAAACTGTGTCCATATAAGGGAGAAGGAGAAAATGGATCAACTGGAATTCATTTGCAAAGATTGCAAAAAATGAGGAAGAGTCAGGGAGGATGGTTAACTAGTCTAGTTTTAAGAAAGTGGAGATATATAAAATGGTATGGTATAAAATATACCAATGTAAGATCTCTTCTAAGAACTTCATAATGATGGAAACAAGAAAGTAAATGAGATTTTGAAATCTTATATTGTGCCCCATTCTTCTCTAACTTTGTAAGTAATTGGAATGATGTACCTTACGTTAAAATAAATTGCTTTTTATGAGTCCTCATATAGTTGAGTTTTTGATTTGACATGTAATCAACTATAAAAGCCATCTTGCCAGAGAAATCAACTGAGTAGTCAGTAGTTTAAAGCCATGCAAAAAAGGAGCTCTTATTGAAGCTTTAGAATGACACATTTCACTTTAATTTTCTAAATGGGGCCCCTGGATGGCATGGTCCATACTAGAAAGGAAACTTTTCTGCTTTATTTCACTTGAATTCACAGAAAAGGCCATTCCAAGACTTCTTTTGGATTAGCTTCTTCTGAGGTTAGTCTAGCAAGATTCGAGATTTATCCCCTTTGGGTAACTCCACAGTTTCATTTCTAAAATTCTGCCTTCTTCTTCTTCTTTCTGATCCAAGCCAAATCCCTCGCTATGAGGGACTGAGCTAACCCAAGCTGTTTGACAAATTCTGAATTGAAGTGGAAGGCACAAAAGAAAACCAACATTTAATGAGTACCTACTCTTCACAGTAGTAGGAGCTTTCACCTCATCATATGTAATTCTTTCAACAACTCTGTGAAATAGACATTATCATCCCTATCTTATAGATGGGGCCAGTAGGGTTCAGAAAAGTTAATTAACGTGTCAGAAGTCTCTGTCATTCTTGGTGTCTATCCTTTTAATATTGGTAATGTGCTCCAACTACCCATAAGCTCCTAAATTGCCTTACAAATTCATAGCTTTTCCCTAGTTAGTGTTAACTAAGGCCTATAATCTGGCTTTCTAAATCCAATTCTGGATTTTTGCTCCAGGGCTTCATTCAAATTCTCCTTTATCGCAGTGATGATGAATCTGTCTTGTTCTTACCTTTCTCATAAGGATCTAGACTCCAAACCTTGACTCTCAGATCTCTTGCCCAAACATTCATGTATGTCTCAACCACCTGTCAGGACACTGCTAATTTATCTCAAACACGCAAGAGTTACTGGTAGTTTCAAGGATATCTACAGGGATAGTGTCTTTACACTGCTGGCTGGATAGCAGTAAGTGTTGGCTGAGGCCCCCACTAACCATTGTGTCTTGTCTGTGATACTTGTTGCCCGAGCTGGTTCCTTAACTAGTTTAAGTCCCTAGACCATAGATGGCTCTCATTTCTAATATTAAGCTCTTTCTTTCTTTTCTTTAAAAGTTTACTTATTTTTGAAAGAGAGAGAGGTGGGGGTAGAGAGGAGGAGGACAGGCAGAGAGGGAGAGAGAGAGAATTCGAAGCAGGCTCCACACTGTCAGTGCACAGCCCAACTCAGGGCTCAATCTCACGACCCTAAGATCATGACCGGAGCCAAAATCAAGAGTCGGATGCTTAACTGACCTAGCCACCTAGGTGCCCCAGTTTCTGGTTTCTGACTCTGCCTCTTTTCCATGTATCAGTGTCAAACTTTTCTGACAGTGCTCCTATGGCCTTCTCTTAAGAACATCTTTTTGCTATTGTTGCCCACACACAATGCTAATTCCTGGATTAAAAATCATCAAACACAACAAAAAAAGTGCCAATATGACCATGTTCTTCTTATGGTTAAAATAATCCAGTGGCATCATCTACTTACCCCCCCAAAATTTTTTTTTATAAAAAGGTCCAAGCTCCTTAGCCCTGTATTCAAGGCCTTTCGTGATCTGAACTCTACTGACATCTCTAGCCTTACCTGTAGCCACCACTCCTTAAATACTATGCTCAAAATACACTAAACTAGTACTTCCCTCAGGAGAAAGATTTCTCATATGGCTGTATCTTAACATTTGTGTTTCTTCTACCTGGTATGCCTTCTTCCCAGCTTCTGACCCACCTCCCCTTTGCTAACTTTTACTCACCCTCTAAGAAAGTGATATCTAAATTATGTTCTGATAAGCCTTAATGTTCACAGATGGAATGGGGAGGGAAAAATTAATTAGTTTGTGACCCTATCTCCCACTGGATTAGAAGTATTTGTCAATGTTTGTTTTAGAGTCTCTGAATTCTAGAATGCAGTTTAGGACTTGAAACCAAGTAGATATAAGAGAATATTTGCTGGGGCACCTGGGTGGCTCAGTCGGTTGAGTATCCAACTTTGGCTCAGGTCATGATCTCACAACTTGTGAGTTCGAGCCCCGCATCGGGCTTTGTGCTGACAGCTCAGAGCCTGGATCCTGCTTCAGATTCTGTGTCTCTCTCTCTGCCCCTCCCCTGTTCATGCTCAGTCTCTCTCTCTCTCTGTATCTCTCTCTTTCTCTCTCTCTCTCAAAAATAAGTAAAACATTTTTTTAAAAAAACTTAAAAAAAGGGAGAGAGAGAGAATATTTGCTGAATTGTGCCTGAGCCAGGCTCCCATTACTAACGTAGTACACCTTTAGACCTTCTAAAAAGACATGTCACCAAGAAAAAGACCTCTAATAATGCCTACAGATCTGTTCCCTGATTGGAGATTTCAGGAACCTTAGATTCCAGTCCTTGGTCACCCAGATAGAACCTCTCATGTGAGTCCCAGCAACTAATCTGCTGCCTTTATACATGAAAGAAGGCAGATCCAGTGCTAGAAGTCAGTCTTGGATATTCTAAAACAGTACTCTCTTCAGCTTAAATCAAGTTCAGCACACACCTCCAGAAAGCTGTCAGTCTTTCCTCTTGAGTCTAAACTACTTTGCTGCAATCAAAGAGTTCATAGTTCTTTTCCCAGATCAGGGCATTAGTGTTTGACCACTTTAACACATTTCATTGTTCCTCAGCTTCCTGATCTGGAGTATTGGCTAAACATGCAGATTCTTGGGCCTTACCCCAGAGTTGCTGAGGAGAGACCTGGGAATTTGTATCCTTAATAAGTGTTCCAGATAATTCTCAGGCTCAGAAAAATTGGGGAAACACTGTGCCTCAGGAGATGATTGCTGCCTTAAACTATCCCAGACCTTTGTCTCAAATTTTCATGGTTTATCCTTATTCAAGAGTGTAAGAGTACCTGAGAATAGGAAACCAGTCTTTATTATATAATAATACTTTATACAATTAAGCAAATTAGATATTTCTCTATGTACACTTCCTACTCCTGCATTTTAGGATCTGAATAAGATGCATATTGTAAACTGGAATATAGGTAAAGGCCCAACATAAGAGTACCACACAAAGGCACACAATCATGCTTCCTGACAAGCCAAACTTGCTTGGCCTACCCTCCACTGTCCCTTTCACAACAATCTGAAGTTGGGCAGCTGAAGAATAGAGAGAACATTTGACTTATATAAATCAGTTAATCTAGACTTTGCCAAAAAATGGCTGTGCAGAAAATAGTTTCAAACAGAGAGGGAGGAAAAACATAAGAGACTCTTAAATACACAGAACAAACTGAGGATTAATGGGGGGATGGAAGGGAGGGGAAAATGGTTAATGGGCATTGAGGAGGGCACTTGTTGGGATGAGCACTAGGTGTTGTATGTAAGCGATGAATCATGGGAATCTATTCCTGAAGCCAAGAGCACACTGTATACACTGTATGTTAGCTAACTTGACAAAAAATTATATTTAAAAAAATGGAGTTTAAACTATTTTACAAGATGGATTTAAGAGATATTTAAGGGAAATAATTTATAGAAAAGTGCAAAAAATGTAATATACTGTACACTTGACTATAAGGAAATTATCAAAAGAATTAATAATAAAGTAATAATATGAATTAGTTAATGCAAGGTTTGGATTAATGTTATACCAAAAGCATTTATACTATGTAATATTGTGAATTTATCCAATATTTTATCAATTCTGTGAATATTTGTAAGTATTTCTATGTACAAATCACTGTGCCAGAGCTGTGGTCAGAGTAATGAACAAGATACATTTAAGGACTCTATCTCAGGGAGCTCATATTCTACTTGAAAAGGATACTGACTGAATAATATAAACATAATCTAATCACAAATGTACTATGTAGCAGGTAGTATGAGAATATATAACAACAACAACAACAACAACAACAACAAAACTCAGGCTCAATCAGTGGAGTCATGGACAATTTCCTTGGGGGTACCTGATAGTGGAACTAAAGTATGAAGGCTTTTAAAGTAGAGAATGGGTTGTGCAATTCAGGCAAAGAGAATAGCCTGTGTTCCCTCCTGTGCCTACAAGGAACATGTTCCGTTTGAGGGAATGAAAGAAAGTCAGTGGTACCAGCTAGTATGCAAAGATCTTATAAGAGAGAGGTAGGAGATAAGACTAAATAAACAGGCAAGTGCTATTTCATTAATGGCATTGCAGGCCTTGTTAAAATTTTTGTCTTTGTTCAAAGTACAATGGGAAGGCACTGAGGCCTTTAAGTAGGAGAGTGACGTTATCAGATTTTTAAATTTTTATTTATTTCATTTTTCCTAATTTTTAAAAATTTTTTATTTAAATCCAAGTTAGTTAACATATACTGTAATAATGGTTCCAGGAGTACAATTTAGTGATTCATCACTTACATAAAACATTTAAAAATTTTTAAAGCATCACTGTGGCTTTGTCATAAATAATGGATTTGAGAAAGTTAATAGTGGTTGAGGGAAGATAAGTTAGGAGGCTATTAGTGTAGCCCAGGTGAGATAATATGGTTTTGATTAGGAAAGGGATGGTAAAGATGGAGATGAATCTGAGAGGTAATAGAAGGTAAAAACAGCATAGCTTTGGAATTGATTGGATAGGTGGATGTTCTTCTTTGCAATACTAAAGCAATACACAAAAATATTAGTATAGTAATATTTTACATGTTACAGTGTTCCTCCAGATAGTTTCTTTTTTGGGCCATCAGTAACTGGTGAAATTCATGATCTTATAGAGGGGATATGGCATTACCTGTAATTTTGACAAGTTCTGTAAGGTAGGTAATACGCTTTGCATTTTATAGGTGCAAATGCTGAAACCGAGAATTCTTGTCAAAGGTAGCTCAGCTAGGAAATGGCAAAGACTCCCAGCCTCTTCTCTTCATGACTTCCCCAGTGCTTTGTTAGTTCTCAGAATGAAAGAGGATGCTCTCTGGATCCCTGCTGATCCCTTCTGGGACCCACCAATGCTCCTAAAGGCATTTATCTAACAAATGGAATTGCAAGTAGTCCCTTTGGGAGATTTTACATTTCAGTGGGAGGTAGACAGCATGTTGTGTAGTCTATCTGGATGAAAAAATAATGGATTATATCCTTTTCCTCAGTGTTCAAATCCCTGCCCAAGTGACTGTAAGTTTATGTGATAATTCTCTGTGAAGTAAAAATGGTTACTCAGAAAAATAATGCTGGTGTAAATCCTCTCTTTGGGGACAAGGCATGGAGTGGGGAATATCAAGAATGGGTTAGCAGACCACAAAGGCCCTACCATGCATGGGTGATATAAGGCCTTGCTATCTAAAGCCTTGCTATTCAAAGTGTAGTTCTTGGGACAGCAACATCAGCAACACATGAAAACTTGTTAAAAATGGAGATTCTCAGGCCCTGTGGCAGACATACTGAATCATAATTTGCATTTTAACAAGATCCCCAATGACTTGTATACACAATGAAGTTTGAGAAACATTAATACAAAAGTACACCCGAAGGAATCTCCACCTCTGACAGCCCAAATAACTTGAAATTCTATTAGTAATACTTGGTATTATTTCTATTTATCAAATATTTGGTCTTTGAATCTTACTCCTGCAAAGATAAAAATCTCTCTGGCTTTAAAACAGCCTGATAATGATGAAAAAACAAGAAATGTGGCGCATCTCACATCTACAGACCTGTGGCATCCCAGGTCTACATCCATAGTATGAATTTTGGCATTTGCTGAGAACCTCTGAGACTCAGTTTGCCTCACTCCAAAATGAAGATAACAAACCAGCATTGTCAGAGCTAAAATAGCGGGGTTAGGATAAAAGAAAATGGATGGTAAAGTGCTTTGTATTTATTTATATAGAATTCAATTATCGTTGCTATTGTTATTATCAAGAATAATTGTATTCATTCAATCAATCACAGCGCTGTATAGTGAGAACCTACTCTGTGCCATACTCGGTTCTACATACGGGAATAAAAAGGTGAATAAGACAGCTGTTTTTGCCCTCAAGGAGTTCTCAGGCTTGTGGTAAAGAAAATAAGACATCATAGTATTAGCAGTGGCCTAAAAGAGGTGAAGAGCAATGTTAGAACCCTATCTCTCAGTGATATCCCACTGTTACTTCTCATCATCATAATTCCAAGAAAATGTGATGTGTTCTGGTGAAAAGATTAGGAAGTCAAGACAAACAGGATGGTTAGAATACTGACTATATCGCTTACCATTTTGGGCAATAGTCTTAATCTTTTCTAAGCCTTATTGTTCTTGTTTGTAATAAACTTATATGGCTGAGCTTACCTGAAAATAAAATGGAATGTGAAAGGGCTAAGTAAACTGTAAGTTATCTGCCATTCACTCAAATATACAAGTATCTATTCTGTGCAAAGCACACAGTAGTCTCCCTGGGAATACAGGGATGAAAAAGATTTTGTTGCTATTTTCAAGGAGCTGCTAGTCAAGTACAATGTTGTAATAAATGTTCAAAAGGGAAAGCCTAGGGGTGCCTGGGTGGCTCAGCCATTTAATTAACTCTTGATTTCATCTCGGGTCATGATCTCATGGTTCATGAGTTCAAGCCCCGTGCTGGCAGTGTGGAGCCTGCTTGTGATTCTCTCTCTCTCCCTCTCTCTCTCTGCCCCACCCCCACTCTACCTCTCTCTCTCTCAAAATAAATAAACTTAAATTTTTTTTAAGTAATACAATTTTTAGGGGTGCCTGGGTGGCTCAGTTGGTTAAGCATCTGACTTCGGCTCAGGTTGTGACCTCATGACTCGCAAGTTTGAGCCCCATATTGGATTCTGTGTCTCTATCTCTCTCTGCCCCTCTCCTGCTCATGCTCTGTCCCTCTCACTTTCTCAAAAATAAATAAACATTAAAAATTAAAGTAATAAAAAATTATTTAAAGGGAAAGCCTAAGTTATGTGCTATGGAATGGGAGAAGCACAAAACCTTGCCTGAAGGGAGGTGGAGAGGTTGGGTTAAGAGAGCCAACTTTGAGAAATATACAGCATCAATGTAAATACTTTTAATGTTTGTTTTCAAGAAGTTTAAAAATTCGAATGGGGAAAAACAAGAAATAGCTTGAGCAAGAAGAGGAAATACTTTGCGTTAACAGTGTCTAATATAGCAAACCGCTAATAATAGTAATAATAATAATAATAATAATAGCTACTGTTTATTGAACACTTGTTAGGTGCCAGGTATGGTGTTAAATGCTTTAGATGCATTAGCACATTTAATTCTACCTATATTGGTTTTACTGTTTGTGGTCTTGCCCAGAAACTTATAATACTCTCTCATCTCTTGACTTTCTCTGCTATCTTCCAACCACAAAATTTTAGATTTGTCTGCCAAGTTTCAAGATAAACACTATTGGTCCTATTTTAACTTACTTCCCTCCTGCCTTTCCCCTAAGCACTTTTTGACGCCCACCCCACCTCCAGTTCTATCGATATGAATTCCATATTTAGATGTACTATTCATTTTTCTCATATTTAAAAATGGTCCAAGAAATGTGTCTTTCAGTGCAGTAACTCCTGTTTTGAAATCCCTATGTGAGCCAAGAACTTTATTTCCTCTTAAAAGAGATTCTTAATGCAGACAGATTTTAGTCTTAAGTAACAGACAGACATTTATAAAATTCAAGAGCTCTAGGGCACACCAGAGCCCCAGACTTTGTTACCCCAATATCAACAATATAGATTAAGGTACAGAGATGATTATATTTTAATCCAAGCATTATTATATAAACTGTTCTTCAATGGAGCCACAACAAAACATCTCTGAACTACAATAGAAAGTTTTGCTCTCAACTACATTACAGAAGAAAAATGCACCAAACTGTGCTTCTCTATACATCCTTAAAATATATACTTTCTGTATCTTCACAGATAGAGGGAGATACAATTTTCAGGGAAATTCATTTCCAAGTTCTTTTTCTTTTTTGAATAAAGTTCTTAACTAGGTCGTGCTGGCTGCTTGACTTTCAACTAGTTTGAAAAAAATACTTCTTTGATTTTGAAAATTGGGCAATGCATTTTTGATCAGAACAATTGAATTAGTATGTATCAGTGTGATCCAGAACAGCTACTAATCTCAGAATGGATGATGATCAAAAGTCTCATGTCTCTCATCAAAGTGTAAGATCTAGATGTAAGTCTTTTGAGTCATAAATTCTCTAAAGTATACACCTCGCTATTTCATGCTTTCCTGCTTTTGCTCACATCCTCCCTCCTACTTCAACCCCCCCTCTCCTCTTCTTCACCTAGCTAACACATCCTTTAAAAGTTAGTTTAAGTGTCACATTCTCTAAGAAGCCATTCCTGATTCCTACCCCAACTCCAGACCGCAGACTAAGTTAAGGATTCCTTCTTCTCATAATCCTCGTGTTGATTTTTGTCACAGCACAAATGACCCTATATTAATAATGCACCAAATTTAATGTTATGTGTTCACCAGACTCAATTCCTTTCCCTCCCAGGCATAGAGTTACACTACATTTCTCAGCCTTCCCTACAATTGGGGAGCACTATGAACTGAGGACAGCAAAGGAAATGGGCATGGAAGAGATGTTCACTTCTTCCAAACCCAATCTTCCACCCCCTTTCTCTCCTCTCCTCTGTCAGTTAGATGCAGAGATCTGGGTCCCCACTTGACTGTGGAGTTAAGTCTCCCTAATAACCAACATACATTATAAATAAATGAGAAGTAAACTTTTATATTAAGCAACTGAGGTTTTGAGGTTGTTTGTTGTGGCTTATATAGACTAACAGAATAATCAATAATAATGTCCATCTTACTTTCTATACTATGAGCTTCCTGAAGTTAGTGGCTATTCTATTTTTCTGTTTTTGTAACATTTAGCAGGATGCTGATGGATAGTAGGTACTCAGGAAATAAATATTTATTCCTGGAGTATTTCTCATCATTACTTTTCCTTACTTCCCCAGGGAAGCTACTAATAATTTTTGGTTCCTTTTTTATTTAACAGGACAAAGAAGAGCATTTTGGATCTGCCTGAGGCAGGAGAAATACATGAATAAAGATAATGTAAGTTATCTGGAGCTTGCTGAAGCCAGGTTTCCCAAGTCAGGTATTAGAAGATGACAGAACAGAATATTCATGAATTATGTGATCAACGACTTGATTTCACATTAGAAATCAAATTGATAGAAAAGATATCCACCAACTAATTACAGCAACTAATGTACTTCATTTCAAAGACAATTCAGTATTAAAAGTCACAGCCAAGCTCTCCTGCTCATTAGAGAATAAAATAGGCAAAATCCCTAATGTCAATGAGAAATTATTTTTTAATAAGGTACAGGTACTGGTTAATGCCATTTTGCATCCTGGATCTTTTCTCTGCCTTTATCTGGCCTGTTCTGTACCCTGGGAAGCACTTATATATAATGCACACCCCAAAATACTCTTTGATCTGAGGGGCATGAATCCTAGACTAAGACATTTGGACTCTATAGGCAGCAGTGACCTGAACTATGCCTTATAACAGACTTTGGGAGAACAATATCTATAAAATATATTACCAACCTATTTCTAACAGTTTAGCAGTTCATGAAATACAAAACTCTATATTTGAGTCCATCTATACTTAATGAAAAAAAAGTTAAATACGGCCAACTTCTTCACTTAAAAAAATGGTAAATCCTGGATGTTTTCCCCTTTTCCTCTCTTAGTGATGGCCCTTACCAGGAGGCAGCTATTATTAAGAAAGCCACATTAGTCTTGCTTTAGACATAGCCAGAATGCTCTGCTTTGTTCTGTTATATGAAAGAAAAACCAAAATTCACTAGTAATTTCACTGGGGAAGTAAAGAAAGTAATTGTGAGAAATATCCCAAGCAGCCCAGTGAATAATTATAACACATGACAAAGCTTAAAAATAAGGGTACTTAGGGGCGCCTGGGTGGCGCAGTCGGTTAAGCGTCCGACTTCAGCCAGGTCACGATCTCGCGGTCCGTGAGTTCGAGCCCCGCGTCAGGCTCTGGGCTGATGGCTCAGAGCCTGGAGCCTGTTTCCGATTCTGTGTCTCCCTCTCTCTCTGCCCCTCCCCTGTTCATGCTCTGTCTCTCTCTGTCCCAAAAATAAATAAAAATGTTGAAAAAAAAATTAAAAAAAAAATAAGGGTACTTATTTTAATTGAACATCTGAAATGTTGTATTTATACAAAGAAATAGTGTGAGGGAAATGAATGATCCCAGCTCCAACAAGGCTGCATATGTTTGTGGAATAACCTCATCTTCAGGGCTCTGTCTTCTGTAACTAGGGTAGCCAGTGTTTTAAAGTCCGTAAGTTTACAATGTGTACTCCTATTTATACATACTTCAGGATCAAGAAAGCACTTGGGTCCTAATTTAGTCACTGAAGGGGAGAATATAGGCTCTCAACATCATTTTGGGGGGAGAGACAAATCAGGGAAATTAATAATCTGTGCCTGGGGTTAGAGTAGAGCTTACTTACTGGGTTGGTATAAGCCCTGGTGAGGAAATGAGGATCTGACCATAGGAGAAGGAAAAGAGGAAACAGGTAACCAACTAATCTGTAGTTAGCTGTACCCTGAAGCTAATGAAATCAAGCTTGGTGTGTGGCAGTTGGGGTAGCGGGGGATATAAAAGTTCCCTATTTGAACAGATCCATTTTAAGGACCTCGGATGGGCCCAGGTAATGTGGTTAATGGATGTCAACAATCAAAGGGAATTTAAGATTAATCATTGCACCAGAAAATATATGTTCTAAAGCCTTAAGATTTATGTATGAAAAACTTGGTAAGAGGTTTTTCCAAATTTCACAGCAATTCTGAATTTTACATAAGATTACCAATAATGAGTCACGACACTGAAATAAAACTTTTAAAAACCATCAATAGATACAAACTATTTTATCAACAGGAAAGACTAAATTAGCTTTCTATTCTTTCTTCAGAAAATGATATTACAGACTCATATTTACATGAAGAGGAGATAAGAGAGTATGCAGCCAAAATGTGTGTGTGTGTGCAAATGATTATACAAGTATGTTAGGAAGTTAATCAATAAAAATAGTACTCAATTTAAAGATATTTCATGATGTCTGTAGCATTTAAAAATAATTTAATAATTTGTCAGCTTTAAACAAATTTGTAATTTATGATGCTTTCCTTTCTTATTCTAACTTAACACTAGCTTTCATACCAAAGTCTGATTTATAATGTCATATGGTCTTAAAGCAGCCCACCAAATTGAGTAAGCTTAAGGCCCCACAAACATGGATGCATCCCAGCTCACAAGCACTCATCACTTGGAATGTAAGATCCCTCTGCCAGGGCCCAAGCCAATTTAGCTAGAGTCTGTCTTATCCTTGCCTTATCAAACCAGAGACCAGGGGAAAGGGGGTAAGAGGAGGAATTCTGGGCTGAAGTCAGCATAGGCAGAGCAACATGGTATATAGCACAAAGGGTGCAGAGTTTCTGTCAGATAGAACTGGGCTTGAATCCAGATTCTTTCACAAATGTTAGCTCATCTGTTCCCTTATCATCTCTGAAGAAACTGATGCCTGTGACCCTTGGGAAGTTCTTTTTTTTTAATTTGTTTTAATTTTTTAAATCAAGTATCATTAACACTGAGTGTTACATTAGTTTCATGTGTACAATATAATGATTCAACAATTCTATACATTTCTCAGGGTTAGTCATAATAAGTGTATTCTTAATCCCCTTTTATTTCACCCATACCCCCATCTACTGCCTCTCTGGTGACCATTCGTTTTTTCCTCTGTATTTAAAATCTGAGTTTTTATGTGTCTCCTTTTTCTTTGTTTGTTCATTTGTTTTGTTCTTAAATTCCACATATGAGTGAAGTCATGGTATTTGTCTTCCTCTGGTTGCTTATTTTAGTTAGCATTATACTCTTAAGGTACATCTCTGTTGTTGCAGTTGGCAAGATTTTAGTCTTTTTTATAGCTGAGTAGTATTCCATTGCACATATATACCACATCTTCTTTATTCATTCATCTGTTGATAGACGCTGGGGTTGCTTCTATATCTTGGGTATTGTAAATAATGCTGCAATAAATATAGAGGTCCAAATATATTTTCCAATTAGTGTTTTTGTTTTCTTTGGTAAATACCCAGTGGTAGAAAACTGGATCATATGGCAATTCTATTTTTAATTTTTTGAGGAACCTCCACACTATTTTCCATAGTGGATATACCAATTTGCATTTCCACCAATAGTGCATGAGGGTTCCTTTCTCTCTGTATTTTCACCCACAATTGTTATTTCTTCTGTTTTTGATTTTAGCCATTCTGACAGGTATAAAGTGATATCTATGATCTCATGCTTCAGTTTGTGTGCTGACATCACTGGGGAAGTTGAATGGATCACACAGGGCTGCTAGCTTCAAGTCAACTAAGATTTACTTAGTATTTATGATTATTTTTAAAGTCCTTATCTTTCAGAAGTGTAGGCTGAAGTATTTATGGATTAAATTATACAATTTGGGACTTACTCTAAAATAATACAGTGGAAGAGAGGTAGAAGGAAGTGAGCAGCAATAAAAATGAAAAGGGATTGGCTGAGTTGATCACTAATAAAGCTGAAATATGAGTACATGAAGTTCATTACACTATTTGTTTATGTTGTATTTTCCCGAGTAAAAAGTGAAAAAAAATGAGTTACTGAACACCACCCTAGATGCATTTGGGACTTTCTTCCACCCTTTTCTCAATTTGCCTCCTGGCATTTATTGTTTGCTCCATTTAATTTCAATTTTTCTGATAACTGTATAAGCCAAAAATCATTACTGTGTGGCAATATTATTAATAGTAAGAACGATAGCTTCCATTTTTAAGTCCATATTCTATGCATGTACTAGTACAAAGTAATTTACTTTCACTGTCTCCTTTCATCTTCATAAGAACTCTATGAAGTATGCACTAGTTTATTTTATGGCTGAGGAAACAGAGGTTCAGGGGGATTAAGCAACCCGACCAAAATCTACAGTAAGTAATATGTTCAAATCTTGTAGTACCTTAACCACTATGTCACTTGTTTCTCAGATTCTGCTTTATGCTCTAAGAAGATACCAAGCTATAGCAGCAGGCCACTACCTAGCTGGAGGAAGAAACAATCATATGAAAGTGGCTGAAATGACTCTAAGTTTTCTCTATCATCATACACCAAATCTAAAAACTAGACATTACATGTCTTTCTTATACATGCTGTATCATGCAAAACTAGAAGGATTCACATCTTTCCTTTTATGAGTGTAAATCCAAAATAAGAAAACATAAATGTCAACAGATGTAATGAGGCATTTATTTTTGACATAAGAAGAAAAAGAATACAACAACAATAAAACATGTATACGGGAAGAGAGAAAAAAGATTGAATACCAACTGTAATTGGTACTTGACATATGCAATATATTGCCATTTATAATCCCAAGTTCTATACAGAAGGTGACCCTTAGGTAAGCGGATGTTTGTTTGGTTCTGCTGAGCACCTCAAAGCTGGGCCTTGAGGGGAATAGGGGCTAGGACCTAGAAAGAGCTGAACGAACTGCAAACAGAGGGAGTATTTGGAAATTGAGAAGGAGGGATAATCTGGGAGGATGGAAAAGGCACAAGCAAAGAGTGAAAGCCTGGAATACTATGAAGTGAAATGTGGAAAATGAAAGAAAAAAAAAACTTGTGGCAAAGTAGCTAGCTAATAGATAATTTCTAGTTACTGGTGTGTGTGTGTGTGTGTGTGTGTGTGTGTGTGTGTTTTACCACGTAGAAACTATGTGGATCTTGCCTGTGAACCTCAGGGTATAACCACCATAAGTAGATGGAGTCATAGACTCATAATGGGACAAAGGGGAGAAAAAATATAATTTCGAGCTAATCACAATATTATAAAGCTAGATATTCTGAAAATATTCCAGATGGCTAAGTCTAGCTTCTGGTATAGCATTTCTAATAAAGCAATGAGAACACCACTGGTAACTGAGGGAAGAAGAGAAAATGACCAGAGGTCCTTATAAAATACTGATCCTTATTAAAAAAATGATGTTTTGGGCTGTCTTATTACAACAGCAGCAGAGGTCTCACCTGCTGAATAAACCTAAACTGGCTGAGAGGCTCTTATGCCCAGAGCTTTAAGGGCTATAAAGTCCCTGAATCTTCTGTCCAGAAGCTCCTCAATTCCAAGAAACAGATTCAGATTGTTAAGATGCAACAATCTGGATATGTACAGGACAAGGTTCTACCACCAGGTGAACACTAAAAACATTTTCAGTTTATGGATAATGGATAATGGAATAATGGAAATGGAAACCTCAGAATAATAGAAACCTATGGTGTCATTCTCACTGGATTAGGTCAGTGAAGAGACTCAAAGCCAATCTGGTTCACTTGGACCAGGAAGCAGTTACATTATCCCTCATCCACAGCATTCCAGTTTGCTTTGGGTTGGCTGCTATGAAATCATCTCCTGCCACCTGGATATTTGTATAATAGTGATTTTTTTTTCCAAATTTCCAGCCATTCTGGTCAAAGGGACTTTTGTAAGATATCACTAGTTAGTTCTTTATGAGGTACCATGGGACTGATATATGTGCTGGGGTTAGCTGGAGAGTTACATTTTAGAGTTTATGTCCCAGATAGGAAGAATTCAGAGTCCATTTTAATTAAAACTTCATGTCTTTCAGTTTTTCTAATAGTACTCATTAGAATTCCAGGGTTTCTTTACACTTTAGGCAGAAGAAGCCAAACATTTCCTTTAAAGGGCCAGATGGTAAGTATTTTCAGCTTTGTGAGTTACATAGTCCCTGTCACAATTATTCAACCCTACCACTGTAGCACAAAGTCAGCCATAGACAATTTTAAACAAATGGTTGTTGCCGTGTTCCAATAAAATTTTATTGACAAAATCAGGCAGTGGTTTGGATTTGGCCCACAGGCCATAGTTAGTTGACCCGTGTTCTAAGATGTAAGTAGAAAACTGCCTCATACCTTTAATTGGTAGCTTCTTTCCCTCACTCATTCTTAATGACATTCTTCAGAATATGGTAGGCCTCATCATCAAAACTCATGGCTTTCTTGACGTTTGGAGGATCAGTACAAAGAACCATGAGTTCCTGAATTGCCAATTTTTGCCATTGTGAGAGCTACCATGATTCACACTAAATACTAGCAAGATGACATCTGAACTGTCATCCAGGTCAGCAATGTGGTAATATAATGAAACTCCATCTCTAGTATATCTAGTCTTAAAAACAGTAAGAGACTCCTAGTGTGAATTTGCATGAATCTAGATCTATTCTTGCTGTCATTCTTTTTTTCTCCTATGCCACAACACTCAATGTTTTACTGATATCCTCAGCAGTCTTGCAGATACATTTTCCCATAGAGCTGGGGTTTTTGTTGTTGTTTGTTTTTGTTTTTGTTTTTCTCTCCCTGATATCTAGAGAATCACAAAGAGCAGCTGAGCCTAGAAGCTCTTAAGAGATTTATCTAGTATAAAAAAATCTACATCAATAGACAGGGTTACATCAGAAATCAAGGATCTCTCTGGCAATAATCCTGAGAACAGGCTTAGTTCTAGCCTACATTCTAGGCACCCAGGAAGAGGCAGAGGGTGCTGTAGAGTAGTGTTAATTCCTCCAACTGAAGAATTTAAGGACAGGCTTAATGTTGAATTTGAAATTGTCTGTGGTACAATATAAGCCTCCTGCCTATTTCCCCAAATCTTAAAATTAGTTGCATGTTCAAATACATGTATAAGTGGCCAGGGGAAAGTGGCAACCTTAGTTCAGGTTTTCATTATTTATTCAGTTAATTCCTCACTGATCTCCCTGCCACTAGTCCTATCTCTGTAAAATTTATTCTCCCTACCAATACCAGAGTAATTTAAAAAAATAAAATAAAATCCTATCATGTCCTTCCCCTGCTTATATCCTTACTAGATTCCCTTAGGCTTCAGGAAAAGCCCAAACTCTTCAGCACAATATTCAAAACCTTTTGCAATTCTAAAGCCTCATATTCTGCCATTCCTCCTTTTCCCCACAACCTATATTCCTGACATACTATTTGCAGTTCCTTGAAGACACCACATCTTGCTTATCTCAGATACTTCCTAAATGGAGTTCCCTCCATTTAGAATGTGCATTCTATTAGTTTCTGTGTAATTGCTTATTTTTCTGTCAAAATTCATGTATCACTTGTCCCAGGGAGCCTTTTCTGGTCACCAAGTCTACACAGCCTAGTTTGGGTATTCCTGTTTGATTTTAGCAAACTCCTTGTACTTATTTCTATGTGCTCTTATGCATAATTTGTCATTTCTCTGTCCTCATCCACCCATATTGATTCCTTGAGCACAGGGACTCAATTTTCTCTCCTTATTTTTATTATTTTTTTGGTATCAGAAGGCCCTATTATACACCGAGATAAAGTACACAATATGAAATTTTGAATAAATGAATTAAGTTAATGAGTTAGTTCAGGTGCCAACAGCCAATACCTCAAAATCTACAAGAGGAGAGTTAGGAGATATCTAAAGCTATGCAAGTAAACATCTATGCTTGAGGTACATTAATTAATATGAATAAAGAAAAGTACATATATCATAAGTTTAAAATTCAGTCTGAACATATTTGTGAAACAAGCATTCAGATCCCAAACCAGAATACTATTAGCACCTTACATATCTTCCGCTCATGCTCCCTTCACATGACTACCATATCAAAGGTAAACACTGCCCTGATTTCTAATGCCTAGGTTAGTTTTGCATGCTTTTGAACACAAATGTAATCATACAGCTTGTACTCTTTTGTGTTGGCTTTTTTTACTCAATATAACATCTGTGAGATTCATCCAGATTGTTTCATGTAGGTATAGATGACTCATTCTCATTGCTGCATAATATTCCACTGTGTGATTATAACATAATTTATTTATCTAATCTATAAACATTTTAGTATTAATGGGCATTCGGATACTTTCCTTGGGCCTTGGGGCTATAGTAAATAGGGCCATAAAATGTCTTTTGGTAAACATACATATACATTTCTGTTGAGGATAAACTAGAAATATAATTTTTGTGTCACAAAGTATACATATATTCCGCTTTAGAAGACACTGCCAGAGTTTTCCAAAGTAACTGCACCAACACAGAACTTCTTTTAATTCAAGAAGTATGTGGAGCTCATAGAAAATCTCTATGTAAATACAAAGTACTGTTATTAACTCAATGCTTCATTTGCACAAGATCATCTTGTTCCATAGCAATTAAAAATAACATCTTTGATTAGATGAAATCAAATATCTACTGGGATTTGCATTTATAATCTGATGTGTCACACTCTTTTAGCTAATCAAAATTAGATTTTGACACGCTTTCAAATATATCAGTGGAAAGGCTAATGTTGGTATTCTGATTTTAAAACATACTAGGTCATATATGTTAGGTATATCAACATTTTCTTTAGAAATGCCCTGGTTTGTCAAGTGATTGGAAAGAACACTTACATACAAATCCAGTAATTTCTACATCCTCATTGTACATATTGCGATATTCATGGATTTCTAAAACATCTGATCCACCAATCCCTAGAATTTGTTATTTTGAACATCCCATGGGATAAACGGTTCTCTTCTTTGCATTAATTATTTGAAACTGTAAATTTATTATACTAATAACAGTACATGACAAAGCTTGGAATAAAAGAGGAAGTACATAGTTTAAAGAAGATAAATACCACTGTTAATCCTACTTTTTACCAAAAATTGTTAAAACTTCAGTGCTTATACCTCCAGAGTTTTCCTATATATTCCTTCATATATGTACGTATTTTTAAAACAAAAATAGAAACATGTTATATATATATACTTTACCTGGTTTTAGTTTTTATATCATAAAAATCTCTCCATATATATTTACATAAAATTTTAAAACATGTTAACAAAATGGCACAGCATGTTAACAAGTATTTATCATTTTAAGCAACAGATCAATTCCCACTCTTTCACAAATACTATGAAAGCATAAAATTCCCACTACTCTTGGTTACATGATATGGTTATTAATATCATGTCACTGGGAAGAATATCATTTTAAGGACCAGGTGAGCTGGATTTGAATCCTGGCGTTACCACTGTGTTATTGGGAACCATCTACTTGGTATATCTAAGCCTAAGTTTACTCATCAAAATATTGAGCGATAGGGCTCCTGGGTGGCTCAGTCGGTTAAGCGTCTGACTTCATTTCAGGTCATGATCTCGCGGTTCATGGTTTGAGACCTGCATTGGGCTCTGTGCTGACAGCTCAGAGCCTGGGGCCTGCTTCAAATTTATCTACCTCTCTCTATGCCCCTCCCCTGCTCACGCTCTGTTTCTCTCTGTCTCTCAAAAATAAACAAATGTTAAAAAAAATTTAAAAAATATATAGAGTGACAAAATACACTTCACACGTTTGTCATGACAATTGGGTGAAATAATATATAGGGAAATTTTTGACATGATGACAGGCACATGAAAGGTATTCAATAAATGTGCTGGAATCTGAATCTGTGGGAAGTGCAAAAGTTATAAGAAACTGGCACTATTCTTTGGAAATTCATAATCTAGGGGCACTTGGGTGGCTCAGTCACATCAGTGTCTGACTCTTAATTTTGGCTCAGGTCATGATCCCCGGGTTGTGGGATTGAGCCCTGCATCGGGCTCCGCACTGGGCATGGAGCCTGCTTAAGATTCTCTTTCCCTCTGCCCCTTACCCCGCTCACGCCTTCTCTGTCTAAAAATTTTTAAAAAACAAAAAGAAATAAAATAAATTCATAATCTAATAGTAGAGTTGGGGTAGTTATACAAATCAGTAAGCAGAGGCAATCTATTTTCTTTTTTTTAATTTTTATTAATGTTTATTTATTTTTGAGACAGAGAGAGACAGAGCATGAATGGAGGAGGGTCAGAGAGAGAGACACACACACAGAATCTGAAGCAGGCTCCAGGCTCTGAGCTGTCAGCACAGAGCCCGACATGGGGCTCGAACTCACGGACCGTGAGATCATGACCTGAGCCGAAGTGGGATGCTTAACCAACTGAGCCACCCAGGCACCCCGAGGCAATCTATTTTCATTGATTAAATGCCTATTCTGTGCTCAGGGCCATGATGAGCTTTAAAAAACTTTCATTTTTAGTTTTAAAGGGCATCACTGCATAGGGAGAATGAAATTATCCCTGGAGCAAGATGTTCCTATCCCTGTATCATACACTTCTTACAGAGACTCCTGGCAAGATTGCTAAACTGGTGCAGCAAGGGTCTTTAAAGATTTGATGGGAAAATGGGCATGATTAGAAGCAGAAACAAGAAAAACTATCTTTTCATAACTTACGGCTTTTTTCTATTTTGCAAAAGTACAGATCTGAATTCCACTTTATTGAATGTCATTCTTTGTTCTGGGAAGTCACCCAAATGGGCCTTTTGGTTGGGTAAAAGTAAAGATGCACTTTTGACCTGTAAATGTTTTAGAGATTATGGCTAGGTTGAGAGAAATTGCTCTGAAGTAAACAGTTTTTATGGGGAACTTTATAGAAAGTGGCTGGGGGCGGAGCAAATATTTGTCTTTATCTACACAGCACATATCACAGTTTATTATATATTTATTTGAATGTTTATTTAATGCATATATCTTCTATGATTCTATATGCTCCATGGTACTTATGTACATGTACTCCATGGTACATGTACTTATTCATAAAATCAGTGATTGGAATATTATTTGGCAATTAAAAACGTTTATTGAATGGATGCACTCATCCAATCCAGTCTTGTGCATAAAAATGGTTGCATTATTTATTATGTTTATTATTTCTCTCATCTTATCAGTGTATATATAAGATCCATAAAGAGCAGAGATTCTTAATTTTTTTCCACTGATCTATTCCTAGCACCGAGTACACTGCATGATGCAAAGTATATGTTCAATAAATATTTTTTAAATTAATAAATGAATGAACAGGTATCTATGATTAGGCCCCTTCAAATGACTTCCTGGTCAAAGAACATTTACTTTTGGGAACCAAAGACCAAGAGGAGAAACATGTCAGAAGGCACATGGGATCTGAAACTGACAGACTGGTTTGAAAGCATGTGTAAGATATCCTCTTAAGGGTTTCTGAAAATATCCAGGAGTGTTTCTAAAGAGAGCTGAGAGTTTTGCTTAGGACAAGAACAAGAACTCTGGGTTCTCTGTGTGGTTGTAAATTGATTTGTATCTGGTAACTCAGAAGATTTGGTAGCTTGGGCTTAAGCCAATTCTACAAAGTAGATGTTTTCATTTTTTAAATGAAGAAACTAGAGCTCAGGAAGATTAAGTTCCCTCAAGTCACTACACACCTAATAACTAGGGAGCTGAGAAAATGAATTCTGGCTTGTCTGTATATAAAACCTATACTTTTTTTCTAATATGCTCTCTTCTTTTGACATGAAAAGATATAGACCTTTATTTTCTAAAAAATTGTGGTAAAATACATGAGATTTACCACCTTAACCATTTTAAGTGTACAGTTGAGTGGCATTAAGTGCATTCACATTATTGTGCACCCATCACCACCATAACAGTTATAAGAGAAGGCTATGCGGACTAAATATGTCAAATGTCCTTGTTCATAATATATGCTATTGGTGCTACTGGTGTTTGGGAGAGGGAGAGATTCATTCTGACTGATATGATTAGAGAAGAGTTTCTGGTGAATATAAAATTTTAGCTGAACCATATGAATCAAGCATTATAACAGATGAAGGCAGTAAGGAGAGGGGAAGTTTTAGAAGTTGTGCCAGTGAAGTAGAAGTGTAGTGAGGTTTCAGAACATAAGCAAGGATACAGCATCGGCTAAATGTAGGAGTCTGAAGGAGAGCAGACACCTAGAAAGGAGATGAGCAGAGCAGAGAGTGTCCCCTTAGAGCTTGAGGACAACAGAGAAATGAAATTGCAAAAACATCAAGATTAAAGAAAAAAGTCCTCTTAAATTCTAACATACAGAAAGACACATTGATCATATATTATAATAACTAGGCCAATATACAGAACTCTTGTTAGCAATAACAGATACTAGAAAACAATTCTTCAAAGTAATAAAAAAAATTCTGTCAGTTTAGAATATTCCTAAACAATCATTCAATTAGTTAGGGGAACACAGTAATATTTCCAGATACACAGTAACTAAGAGAATTTATCATCCACATATCCTCATTTGAAAGTACTAATGAAGTATTTACTTCTATAAGAAAAAAACTGAAGCCAGAGAGAAGTGAGATAGGGAAGCTGAAGGACTCCATAAAAACCTACTTTTTGCTCCTCTTACTGCTTCTATTCTGCTAGGACAGGCACCCCCCACTTTATACATGTCTCAGAACGCAATAGTGTATGTCCTCCCTGTGAAGGACAAGGAGTAAATGAGTCCTTTGAAATAGATAATATCTAAGGAAGGGCCAGGTGAGAATGACTAGATGAAGCTATCATATGTGTACTCCAGACCATCTGCACTATACATCTCAACACTAAGACCCTCTGGCTCCAAGGAATAACATCTGGGCCCTTGTCTTTGTTCTAATAGGTTCCTGGATGCCTGAGTACACCGTGTACACATGGTACACATGTACAGCAGACCACAATCCTCAGTAAAAACCCCCAGACCCGAAGCAAAAGTGAGATTCATGTTCCTTTCCTTTCCAACTCTCCTGGACATTGCATCTGTATCTACTCTTTAGATCTCCAATAAACTCTGCTCTCACATCCTTCTGGCTTGTGTCAGACTTCCATACTGTGCAAAGCCAAGGACCCTCTTGGCTGGTCCTGCAGGACCCCCTCTGGGTCCTCAGACCTGACCTGCTGGCATTATAAAGACTGGGATTGCAAGAACAAAGGTGAGAGAAAAAAGGGTAAAACATGGTGGAAAATCTTTCTTCTAGCAGTCAAAATAATTACTTGTTTTTTACTTTTAAAAATGTTTAATTAAATTCTTAGGAAAGGAAAGGGGAGTAGTTCAAAGAACAGTTTATTTAGGCAAGCTAAGATTCTTGCCTTGTTCCCAGGAAGAGGATAAAGGTATTGAATAATTTTCAACTTTGTTAAGAGAAACACATGGTTAAGAATGAATGTTACAAATCTGAAGTTACAATTACAAAAATATAAATATAAATTTCTGCTCCACAACAGGAATAGAAAAAGAAATTAACAATCCAACCTAATGTGGGGGGGGGGGGGGGCGGGAAACAATTAACAAAAGATACAGTGGCTCTCTTACTCTTACTCTTCATTCCTTTTCTTCCTGAATAATTCAGTCCTCAACCCTTTAGGTGAGGAAGTACAAGACAGAAGTCCATGGTTGGAGAGGGGGCTCCGGGAGCCCAGAGACTGGGGTATCAGAATCTAAGCAGGATGAGGAATTCATGGGAGTACAAGGGTGGATGCAGCCTGGGTTAAAGGACTACCTACACTGCTTTTTTTCCATTCTATCCACTGGGAAAAGCTATCAATCTTCCCCTTCTCAGTATTTTGGAGTAAATGGTTTGGCTTTCTCTTATTCCCTACAGGAAGTCAAACCTTCCAATACACAAACCCTTTCTAAGTTAAAATCATGTTTTTCCCATTTTACAGTGATTCCCACCTCCCACCTTTTATCTCTCAAAAGAAAAGCATTAACTGTATTCTCTAGCTTACAGGGCTATCTGGGAAGAAAATTTAATTTTAATCCTTTTATGCTCATCTGGATAAATGGTAGTAATATGTGCTTTAGTCTATCACCCAGAGTGAAATTACAAGACATGATAAGCACTTAACTTTGCAGTGAGAACACAAGAAAATGAAAATCTGTGTTTGAACCTCGGAGAAAAGGAGGCTTTAAGACTATTTGAAATGTAAGCAAAAATATAGTTTACCTAAATTAAGAAATCCTATGGAAATTATTAGAAAAAGATCATACATAAATGTTAGTATAAATGGCATTTGTAGATACATGTTTTTAGTCTGAAATGACTGAGAAGTTCTTGTTTGCAAGCTCTTGCCTGCTGAATGGTAAAGAAGCTTATCTTATATTTATTTAATGTTTTCCCATTCCCCTTTTTTATAGTGTTCACACACTGGGTTTTATTTAAGGCCAAGTGCTATTTTTCCAAGTTTTTAAGCCATAAGAGCAGATCCAGACAGGCTAAGTGACTGGTTCTATATTATTTCTTTTATCCTCACAACTACAGTGTGAGGACTATGTGATTTAACCTCATTTTACATGTGAGGAAATTGGCTTAGCCAGGTGATCTATGCTCACGGCCACATAGAATCAGGATCTAAAACCAAATCTGGCTAACCTTCTAAAAATTAGACTCCAATGCCTTTACCCTATTTACAAGCATCATCTGTGTTGGACTTACCAAGTTTGGTCTCCTCTACCTAGTTGCCTCTTAGATAAACCACCTCCTAATTATAAATACTCACTAAGGTTATGCTTACTTCCCCCCCATAAAGAAAGCAGAAATTTTTGTACCTTCTTTTGGTGATTTGTGCATTATTTTACCATGAAAAAGGGGGGGGGGAGCAAAGGAGAAGCTCAGTAGGAACTCACAGCTCCTTGGTAGGAAACTGATAATCTGTGTGCCTTCTCCCAGAACGAAAAACTGGTTGCAAGGTACAAATCCCAGAATAACCCACAAACATAAACTAAGAAGAAAGAACAATAGAACAATACAAGACAGGGGGACCAATGGAATAATGTTAAGTTTCTAAAACTCAGATTTCTATCCATAGTCTCATCCCTGCAGACATACTGAAGGAACAAGAAGGATCTTCATTCATTAAGCAGTAGTCACTAGGCATTTGAGAGGAGAGATGGAGATGAACAGTATCTGAGTCCTTGAAATTCTCACAAATAGTAAAGACAGACAAACAATTTTAATTCAAAGTAATAAGAGGAAGTATACCCAACCCAAGTTCCAGAAGTTTTCTTAGAGGGGCACAAAATGAATTCATGCTTGATAGATTAGTAGGATTTTGATCCTACTGATAAATAAGAAAGACGGATGAGATAAGTAAAAGATAAATTAGACAAATGAGAAAGGAAGGAAGAACAAGTACAAAACAGAGGCTTGTGAAGGTATGGTAATGACCATAGGCAAGTGTCGCTAGAGGGCAGGATGCATGGAGGGGAAGTATGTTCAGCTGTTTAGTGACTACTATTAAATAAATGAGAATCATTCTTGTCCCCTCTATGTACAAGGCCTTCAGGGTTGGAAATCTAGCTAGAAATCTAAGTTCTGAAAACTTAGCTTTGTTCCATTGGTCTCTGTGTCTTCTACTATTCTTTTTTCTTTATGTTTTGGGTTTGCACAAATAACTTTTCCCCCTATGAAGAGGATAGTGTCAGAGACCAGTTACTAAAAGGCTCTTGAATAATCCAAATAGGACGGGAATAGTCTGAAGCAAGATGGTGGGAGTGGAGATGAAGACGGGATGGATCTGAGGGATTTTTGAAAGGCAAAAAATTTGTAGAGTTTGGGTGATAATTAGTGCAGCAATTAATTCATCTTTTTTTTTTCCTTCCACAGAAAGTGACACAGTCTACAACCTCCAGGGGTCAGAGAAGAAAAGTTGAGCTGAGCTGTAACAGAAAGCAGGTATGATTCCAGTAGCTACAGCAATCTTTCTGAACACTCACATCATAGTGATGCTTAGGTGGCAACAACTCTTAATTCTTTTCCTATCTGGGTCTTTGAAGGAATTTCAGAAATAGGGGGATAAAGGAGGGCAGTAGAGGGAAGGAACATGATATATTAATGATAACAATGTATCTATTTATCCTTTTTGGAAGTATTTAGTTGTTTGGGTATTGAAACTATTGCAGGAAAGTGTTGAAAATTAAGTATGAATACAATTTTATTGCTAGAGAGATGAGAAATTTGGGCAAATTGTTCAAAGAGAAACCAAGGCAATTAAATGCAGATGCTTAGAAAAGCCAGATTTCCCTAAGGATTCATCATAGGCTTGTTCTAGACCCCCCCCCAAATGAGGATGGGTTCAGACAACCAGAAAGTACAAATAAAATCAGCTTAGGAAGTGGGAATAGAATCTACAAGTATTTAAAAACAGAAATGTGCAAGGTATTTCCAAGATTTACTATTGTATTCTTAATGCTTAGCATAGGATATAAAACAGAGTAACACTCCATAAATATTTGTTAAATTAACACAAAAATTTTCTATGAGGAGAAAGCATAGATGGGGGTTAGTAGAAAATGGTACAAAATAAATGTTGAAATTTACATTGTAAAGAACTTGGAATGTTAAGGTAAGGAGCACAGACTTCCTTTTGTAATCAACGAACTATTAATTAACTCACCATGACCTTTCTCAGTGGAGATGCATATGACCAAGACCCAATTACAAGAAACCTGGTAGTGTCTTGCTTAAGCTTAAAAGTAGTTAACTCATATTTAGTGAGTAGATACTCTTTGCATTCTGCCAGGCTCCAAACTGGGCCTGATAGATAGAGCAGACATAATCCTACTCAAAGAGTTCATGGTTTAGTGTGAAAGGCAGGCATATACGTAAAAATGACAATGCAATAGAAAAATTCAATAATGGAAGAGTTGATGGTGGTTGAAAGTGGGAAGACTATTCCAAGCAGAGGGAATATCATGAGCAAAAACATGGAGGCATTTACAGATAGGTGATTCTTGTATTATGACTATTATGAAATAGTCACAAATTTTAGTCGGAGCAAAATCAAGTGTCAGTCTGAATGCACCTCTCTCTCTTTCCCTCTCTCTCTCACTCATACACACACACACACACACACACACACGTACACATGTACATATATGTATGTACACACATGCACATGTATGTGTATACATGTATATATGTATGTATATGTATATACATATATGTATGTGTATATATATAATTTATGAAGTCAATTTATTTGAGAATATATTGAAGTTTTCAAAGTCACTTTTCTTTTGAGGAAGCCTCTGTACACTGGAATGTGACTAATAGTACGACTTATTTTACAAAACCTTCAGAATGCAAATGCAAAAATATCTTTTGAGACAATATACTTCAAAAATCCTTTTAACTTAGTAGATTTTAAGTCAACTCAGATTGTGTCAATGCCTAGTCTGCCAGGTAATACTGTCAACATCTCTACCTGTCTGCATAAGAAGCATCTAGGCAGCAAAAAACTCAGACTATTAGGGCTGGAAGAGAAAATCAAGTCCAGCCACTTCATTTTCTAGAAAGAGAAATTGAAATCACAGGAGGAAAGCACTTGTCTAAAATCCCACAGAAAACTGGAGACAGAGCTGGTCCTTCTATCTTACATTAACCACAACAGGCTCAATATCAAATATTTTTGTATCCATATGCCCCTAAATATAACTACACCTGGAGTCTGAAACTCAGAAACAATGTTCTGTTCTAATCCCAATTCTGTTTCCAATGGACACAACTAAGAATTCCCTTAAATATGCTCTAATGCAAATCACTATTTGAGTTTAAAATGACCTTCACCATTAGCATAATCCCAATATCAGGTCCAGAAGAAAACCTCAAATAAGAGATATAAGTTTGGAAAATATCTTTAAGATTAATACATGTGTATTATTCAGAAGTCTCTCATTTGCATATGACAGAAAGCCAACTACCAACTCTTTAAATAAGAATACGTATTGGCTCTTATAATTAGAATGAGCAAATTGAAGAACTGGATCAGGGCCTCAAACGATGCCCTCAAAATTCTTTCTTTCACTTCAGATTCTGTCTCTATATAGAACTCATTCTCTCAGTCTCCTTCATGAGGAAGGAAATGCAACTGTCAGTAGCTCCAGGCTTCCAATCCTTTTATGGCTTATACTTCAAAGAGAAAGAAAGACCTCTTCTTTCCACTTTTAGAATAAAAAAATCCCAAGAGATGACTCTTAATGGTCCCTCCAACATGTGTCACTTGCCTACCAGTGAACTTAGCTTTGTGGCCAAGAGGCTGAAGAACCATAACAGGTGAAACTGGGGTTATATGGTAGTCTCTGTGATTAAAGGGGTGGAAAATCAAAATTGAAAACCCCGTTGAAACCACAAGGCCTGAGCGTAGAACTATTCTGCAAAGGTAAAAATATCATTAAACAAAGGGAAAGAAGAATACCAGCAACCTAAACCCGGAGAGATCCTTTACAAATGGTATTTATGGTGAAGGTTATTTAAACTGAAATGAACATTTGCAATAGAATATATTTAAGACTGAGATAAGAAAATTAACATACATGTTATTTAAAATTCAGTTGGGATCCTTTTTTGCCACAACCTTGCCAACACTTGTTATTTCTTGTCTTTTTGATTCTAGCCATTCTGACAAGGGTAAAGTGATATCTCATTGTGGTTTTGATTTGCATTTCCCTGATGAGCATCTTTTCAGGTGTCTGTTGGCCATTTCTGTGTCTTCTCTGGAAAAATGTCTACTCTGGTCCTCTACCCATTTTCAACAGAATTATTTCTATTTTTGGTATTCAGTTGCAAAAGTACTTTGAGTTCTTGCCATTTGCAACAACATGGATGGACCGCAAGGGTATAGTACTAAGTGAAATAAGTCAGAGAAAGACAAATACCATATGATTTCACTCATATGTGGAATTTAAGAAACAAAACAAACAAAAAGCAAAGAAAAAAAGAGACAACAAAGGCAATCTCTTAAAATACAGAGAACAAACAGGTGTTTGCCAGAGGGGCAATGGGCCAGGGGATGAGTGCAATAGATTAAAGAGTTTAGGATTACATTTCTCTTGGCAAGCACTAAGTAATGTATAGAATTGTTGAATCATGATATTGTACACCTGAAACTACTATAATATACACTGTATGTTAATTATACTTCAATATAAAAATAAAGATTCAATTGGGACATGTAAGATAGAAAATAATTAATACAGGGATTTAAAATGGGTAAATTTAAGGTAATTTTAAATATGTGGTCAGGGGCGCCTGCGTGCCTCAGTCAATTAAGTATCTGACTTCAGCTCAGGTCATGATATCACAGTTTGTGAGTTCAAGCCCCTGATCAGGCTCAACACTGACAGTGCGGAGCCTACTTCGTATACTCTGTCCCCCTCTCTCTGCCCCTCTCCCACTCATTCCCTCTCTCCCTCTCTCTCTCAAAATAAATAAATAAACTTAAAAAAAATAAGTATATGTTAAGAGACAGAAATACTATTTAAGACTGAAGTAGGGTATTTAATGTGAAGACATACAAGATTGATCAATATTTACAATGAAGATTGTTAAAATGAAAAAATAATACTTATAAATAATTTAAAACTTAAATTTATTCATAGGTGAGTTATATTAAATGTGATTAATACGTAGTTTAAATTATAATTATATTCTTACTATACTTACTGTAAGTGTTCTTTTACATACACTACATATACTATACTATGTATACATGATATACTATAATACTATAAATAGCATATATATAGCATTTTACATAATAGACATTAGGCAGATGAAACATTATGGAGAGGAACTGTGTTTTCTAGAGGACAGGATACTGCTGCTGGTGTGAAATCCCAAGAGAATTTTTCTCGGGGAGATGGCCATTAACATTAGGAGGAGATGCTGCCACAGATCTGCATATATGTGCAACAGGTTGTATGGTGGTTTTTCCTTGAAAAAAATCAACCTATACTTTTTACATTTCTGGATTTAATTGGCTTCATCTATTCATCCCCAGAGAACAAGTCCCTCTCTGTTTGGTATTTATGACATTCAAATTCTTAAAAGCACTGTCTGCGTCATTATTCATTACTCCAGCATCACCTCTTAGTCAAATTGGTAATCTTAGGTTTCTTGCCTCCTTCCTCAAAACCCCAAATCTAAATTTTACTTCAGAGACTAAGGGACACTACAGAATAATTTTGAAATTCAGATTATAGGCAATGCCAGGGAATCTACTCCCAGCAGACTGGTCACTCTTACACCCATGAAAACTTTCCTAATCATCTTCCAGGAATAACTTTTGTTTCAAATTAAAACATTTGATAAAAGAAAATATTTATTTTTCTTTCCTGGAAATACCTTTTCAATTTAGGACTCTCTAAAGGGAAAAAATCAAAGGAGTAGAGACTAGATCAGAAAATCTAAGGTCTCCATTTAAGTCCTGGTTTTATTCAGGTTCTGATACAAAGCTAGACACAGAATTTTGAAAGTCATCAGTTGATAAATAGCCATTAAAGCCATGTCATTATATGTACAGAAAATGGAACCCTTGTGCACTGTTAGTGGGGATACAAACAGTAGAGCAGCTGTGGGCTGCTCTACAAGAGTCCACCAACACTTTTTTTTTCCACATAGCACCTTCCACCTTCAAGCTGATAACAGCATGTCAAATCCTTTTCATGGTACTTTGAATCTCTGACTTTCTCTATCTCTGACCTGTAAACCCAAGCCACTGTGAAAAACAGTATGGAGGTTCCTAAAAAATAAAAAAATAGAACTACCCTATGATCTAGTACTTGCACTACTGGGAACTTACCCAAAGAATACAAAAGCACTAATTCAAAGGGATAAGTTTACTGCAACATTATTGGCAATAGCCAAACTGAAGCAGCAGCCCAAGTGTCCATGGATAGATGAACATATAAAGAAAATCTGGTGTGTGTGTGTGTGTGTGTGTGTGTGTGTGTGTGTGTGCATGCACACACATATGTATATATCAATGAAATCTTGCCATTTGCAACAACATGAATGGATCTAGAAAATATAATGCTAAGTGAAATAAGCCAGTTCAAAAAAGACAAATACCATGTGATTTCACTCATATATAGAATTTAAGAAACAAAACAAATTAATAAAGAAAAAAATAGAAAGCAAAAGACAGACTCTTAACTATAAAGAACAAACAGATGGTTACCAGAAGAGAGGTGGGGGTGGGGGCGGGATGGGTGAAATAGGTGAAGGGATTAGGAGTGCACTTGTCTTGATGAACACTGAGTAATGTAGGGGAGTGCTGGATCACTATATTGTACACCTGAAACTAATATAGCACTTTATGTTAACTATGCTGGAGTTAAATTTAAAAAATACAAGCCATGGTATTAGATAAGGACACTCAGGAGAAAGAGAAAGTGAGGAGAGCAAAGATCCCAGAACAGAACCCCCGGAAACACTAATACTTATTTTTTTCAAATACTAATATTGCAAGGTAGGCAAAGTAGAAATATTCCAACATGGGAAATAACACACATTATATAATACCAGCCAAAGCTCTAGACTGACCATAAAGTCTTACGTAAGTGGTTGTCGTTCTCCATATAGCTTGAAAAATTAATCACTATTCTTTCAGATCTTTCAGAAATGTTTTATGGGGTCATTCATTTATTCATTTAACATATATAGTCTTGGGAGCCTATAAAAGGCAATAACAAGGTGAACATCTTTAATTGTGTAACTATTAATCTCAAAAAGAAGTTTTTGATGAGGTATCTATGTAATAGAAATAATCTGCAAGAAAAAAATAAACCTTCCAGTAAATCTGCCCAATTCTAAGACTGCTCTATAAAAACCAAGCCTCCAAGTGTCACTAGGGCAGATTCCGATGCAAAGCCATCTGTAATAGTTTTCCACTGCTATGTAACAAACCACTATAAACACAGGAGCTTAAAATAACATTCATTTATTAGTTCACAGTTCTGTAGGTCTGAAGTGTGGCATGGCTGCAATTTCTGCATGAGTATCACAAGGCTGAAATCAATTCGACCAGAGGCTTTGAGGGAAAATCTGTTACCAAGCTCATTCTTGTCTCTGGCAGAATTCAGTTCCTTGTGTTTGTGGAACTAATGTTATTTATTTCTTTGCTGGTCATCAGCTGTGGGCTGCTCTACAAGAGTCGACCAACACTTTTTTTTTTTCCACATGGCACCTTCCACCTTCAAGCTGATAACAGCACATCAAATCCTTCTCATGGTACTTTGAATCTATGACTTTCTCTATCTCTGACCTTTAAACCCAAATTTAAGAGTTTCATTTTGCCATATAAACTCACATAATCATGGAAAGTGATTTCCCATCATATTCAAAGATTCCACCTATACTCAAGGAGAGGGAATTATCTAGGGTGTGTATATCATAGGAGCATAGAGAACATTTTAGAATTCTGCAAAACACACTACCCTAAACTAGTAATAATCAAGGCAGCCACATGTTTAAACTTCAGCTCAAGCAGATCTACCTTCCCTCACCCAGGTAAAAATAATTACTTCTAACTTTTGTTAAAGCACCTGTTAACACTTTAGTTCATGAACTTGTTTATACACCCATCTTCCCTTGTAGACAGCAGCTTCTCAGGGACACAGACTAGGTGTGATTCACTGTTACACCTTGAGTTACCAGTATGGGGATTGACACAGAGCAGGTGTTCAAAGACTACCACTGGGTGGATGACAAAATGATATAACCCATTGATGAGCCAAAATGATATAACCCTGTCTTTTGAAATAACTCAAAGGTACGGCTGGTAGGGAAGGCAGGTATGGCTAAACAAGAAGGTGCTAAAGATAATGAGGCCCATAGACACACAATAATAAGACAAAATTTAGATCACATTCTTCTCTTCCATTTCTCCTTTTTCCAAGTACTAACCCTTCATCCTATATTCTGATTCCAATCCTTCCAGTCTCTACCAGGACATCATCCACTTTTCTTCATAAATATTCAATCATGTGCCCTCCATTACTTTTTTCACATCAGTCTAAAAACACATTCAATTTCTATTCAGCCCAAATCTTCCATTTGATTTTGCTTCCAACTCAAGGTAGAGTCCCTTTCCTCCATCCCAACTGATGTTGTTCTAGTCTACCTTTTATCTGGATGAATTGATTTCCCTTCCTCCAGTCTTGCCCTACTTCAATCCGTCTTTCACAATGATACCAGAGTGAACTATAAAACACAAATAAAAATATGACATTTCTATGCTTAAAAATCTTTAATATATTCCTATCACTCACTGAGTCCAGGTCAAGGTCCTTAATATGGCTTTGGAAACTCTGTGTAACCTGTATTTCTGAGATATTTCCTGCTGTACTCCCATCTGTCACCCATTCCACCACCTCCACCCTGTGATTATATGAGGACTCAGTGGTCCCTAAGCACACAGCATGTGTTTTAACCAACGTCTATATTTTCTCATGTTATTTTATCTACCTGAAATGTCCTTTCCTAATGTCCCCAAAGACAGAATTAATTGCTCTCTTTTCATGCACATGTGTCTATTTTAGCACTTCTTAAATAAAACATGTTCTCTTCTGATTGTGAGTTCTCTGGTTTTGTATTAAAGATTAGTTCCTAGAACAAACAGGACAAGGATCCTCTAAAGGAATAGCTACTCATGCATTCATTCTCTTCCTCAAATGTTTGCTAAGTGATTCCTCTGTGCCAAATACCATGCTGTGTATGCAGTGGAAACACAGGGGAAGCACTCCCAAGATTCTCAATGGCAATGATTTCTACTATCCCTCATTGCCACTAATATAGTCAGGCGCAGGGTAGATGCTCCTGTGAAGCACACATGCCAAAAAAAGTCCAGTTCAAGATGAATTAGCTCTTCCATTTTCATCTTTGTGTCTACAGCATCTAACAATGAGTATGGCAAGTAGCAGTGCTTAATAAATGTTTATAAATAGAAGACAAATTAATGATACTACACAGATGGAATAAGGCAGCTAGGGCCACCAAACAGACCATTTTCTTAAGAGGCACTATCCATAGAGTGTCACCACACATTGACACATTTTTTAAGATGTGATTTTTAAATAATGTTATATCCTTCCTAAGCAATTAACAAAACAATGGGAAAATAAAACCTATAAATTCCAATTCGAAATTGGCGAATACTATGCCACTAATATACACTTTATGATGATTCTTTCACAGGCAGCAGATGTACTGTAGAATTAATATGGCTACTCAACTACTAAGTTATGATATGATATGGCAACTAGCAAAGACATCTATCCAGAAATAATCCTAAATAAGAGCCTCTCTCCACTTGACCCTACCTTACTCTTTCTAGTCAACTTTAATTTTTTTTACATTTATTTATTTGTGATAGAGACAGAGCACAAGTGGGGGAAGGGCAGAGAGAGAAGGAGACACAGAATCCAAAGCAGGCTCTAGGCTCCAAGCTGTCAGCACAGAGCCCGACACAGGGCTCGAACTCACAAACTGTGAGATCATGACCTGAGCCGAAGTCAGACGCTTAACAGACTGAGCCACCCAGGAGCCCCTAGTCAACTTTAGCTAACAGCAAGGAAAACAATAAAATAAGTAAAATAGATCTTTATCATACTTTCAGAGCAATAAAGTTAATGATATGTTGCCACTAAAATTTCTCATTTTCTTTTAAGTCACAGTTTGACCATAAATGAAACAATAGAAAAGTTACAACCTCTTCAAATGTGCCCAATCAGATAAAGAACATTTAATTAATGAGGCTGCATGAAAGATTTCAAAAATTCTTCAAACCTTGTGCATAGAATCAGAGAAGGGATAATGAATATTAAATTCATTCTCATGCATTTCACAGATAAAGGATTTGAGGCCTATAAGAAGACAGACTTTCCCAAGGTTACATTAAAAATGGAAGGCAGAGCTAGACTAAAACCCAAGTTTCCTACCACCCACATTGGTTTTTTTCAGGGCTTTCTAAATTAAAAATGACCAGTCCATTGGTCTTCTAAAACTTATTGTTGATCATGAAGATGACTTGGGTCTATTTAATTCCAGTACTCCCATTCAAACTAGCCAGCATGGAAGAATGAGAATAAACTAAAATGGGAAATTTTCTTTCATCTCTTGGAGATGAGAAATTCAGGAGATGGAATTTTTAAGAAAGACTACAGAAAATAGTGACAGAAGGCAGAAAAAAATCCTACCACACCAGACAATGATATTCCACAAATTGAGGGGAAAGGGGGAACTATCAGAGCACTGAGATGGCAAACAGAGACAAAGCAAAATTCTGAAGAAGATGCTCCACTGCACAGTTACTATTTACAGCTTCTCAAGTTTACTATATATCTGCAGGTGAAGGGAGGCTGATTCCAAGTCAATATTGGTAATCATTTTCTTATCATAAAAGGAGCCACATGTGGAAGAGGCTGCCTTGTGAAGTCAAGATTTCCCTATAAATGGGACAGAGGCTGGGCATTATAGAAAATAGTCTGTCCATTTGGTGGAAAGCAATTCATGAATATACTCCATGATTTCAGGTATCCTTTACAATCTTAAGACTATTATTTTAGAGTGGAACTTTATAAGTAAGAAATGACTTGGGTTGGGATCGGGAAGATTTCTGGTGTCTCCCAAGTTATACTATATAACTAATTTCCCATGTGCTTCATTAAATGAATTCAATTCACTAAGTACTAAAGAAGTTGATGTGTATAATATTTGTTGGCTGTTAGAAACGTGAGTGAAGGTTATAGAAGTGACCATAACATGGTCCTAGTCATAAGGCCTGAGTCAACTATACAGTGGAAAATAAGCAGTTGTTGTATGTACCTGATGTTATAAAAGCCAGAGTAACTTGCTGAACAGTATGCTATACATAAAAGAACGTGAATTTACTATCATGAAACACAAAACATATATAATCTCATTGGCCAATATTTATTGAGTGTTTTCTCTGTGCCAGGACATGAACAAAGGTATTTTCCGGCATAATCAAGCCTCTACAGTAGGTAATATTATTATTCCTTTTTTTAAATTTCAAATTATTTTTTTAATTTAAATATGATTTACATACAATATTATATTAGTTTCAAGTATACAAATAGTAATTTGACCTTTAAGTCTAGTTATCAGTCAACACCATAAAGAGTTACTACAGGTATGGGGTGCCTGGGTGGCTCAGTCGGTTAAGTGTCTGACTTCAGCTCAGGTCACGATCTCACAGTTTGTGAATTCGAGCCCTGCACTGGGCTCTGTGCCAACAGCTCAGAGCCTGGAGCCTGCTTCAGATTCTGTGTCTCCCTCTCCCCTCTCCCTCCCCCCTCCCTCCCTCTCTCCCTCTCTCTCAAAAATGAATAAATAATAAATTTTCAAAAAGAGTTAATACAATGATTCTTCACTATATCCCCCATGCTGTACATTATAACCCCATGACTTACTAATTTTATAACTGGAAGTTTGTAGTTCTTGATCCCCTTTATCCATGTCACCCCCCAACATCAATCTCCCCAATGGCTACCATCAAACTGTTTTCTGTATCTGGAAGTCTGTGTTTTGTTTGATTTTCTTTGTTTTGTGTTTTAGATTCCACATATAAGTGAAATCATGTGGCATTTGCCCTTCTCCATCTACTTTCTTTCACTCAGCATAATACCCTCAAGTTCCATCCATTTTGTGCAAATGGAAAGATTTCATTCTTTGTTATAGCTATATACATACATCTTCTTTATCTATACGTCTATTGATGGCCACATAGGTTGTTACCATATTATGACTATTGTAAATAATTCTGCAATAAACATAGGGGTCATTTACCTTTTCAAATTACTGTTTGCACTTTCCTCACATAGTTACCCAGCAGTGTAACTGTTGGGTCATGTGGTAGTTCAATTTTTAATATTTGAAGAACCTAGATACTGTTTTCCATAGAGACTGCACCATCATTCCCACCAACAGTGCACGAGGGTCCCCTTTTTTCTTGATAATAGCACCAAATAACTCTTCCAAATTAAATCCTCTTTGAAATATTGGCAGAATTTACCAGTAAATCTGTCTAAACTTCTGTTTGTTGGAAGGTTTTGATTATTAATTCAATCTCCATAAGTAATCATTCTACTCAGATTTTCTTTTATTCCTGATTCAGTTTCAGAAACTTTTGTTTTTATGAATTTATCCATTCCTTCTGGATTATCCAGTTTGTTGGCATATTATTGTTCACAGTAGCCTCTTACAATCCTCTGTATTTCTGTGGTACTGGTTGTAACTTCTCTTTAATTTCTGATTTTATTTGAGTCCTTTTCTTTTTTTCTCTTGGTGATCTTTTTAGTCACTATTTCATTGACTTCCACTCTGATCTTCATTATTACTTCCTTCTACTAACTTGGAGCTTCATGTTTTTCTAGTTCCAATAGATGTATGGTTAGATTGTTTGAAATTTTTCTTTTTTTGAGATAAGCCTATATTGCAATGAACATCTCTCTTAGAACCACTTTTTCTGTATCACACAGATTTTCCTGTCACCACAGATATTCCTATGTCATATTTCTGTTTTCATTTATCTCTGTGTAATCTTTTTGTGTCTCCTTGATTTCTTCTATGATGCAATAGTTGTTATGTAACATGCTGTTTCATGTCCATGTGTTTGTAGTTTTTTCAGTTTTCTTCTTGTAATTGATTTCTAGTTTTGTAGTGGGAAAAGATGCTTGATATAATTTGAATCTTCTTGAATTTTTTGAGACTTATCTTGTGCTCTACTATTTGATCTATTTTGGTAAATATTCCATATATACTTGAAAAGTATGTGTATCTGTTGCTTTTGGATGAAATGTTCTGTATATATCTATTAAGTCCATCTGGTCTAATAGGTCATTTAAGGGCAATGTTTCCTTATTGATTTTCTGTCTGTATGATCCATTATTGATATAAGTGGGCTGCTAAAATCCCCTACTATAATAGTATTGCTTTTAATTTCTCACTTTAGGTCAGTTAATATTTGTTTTATGTATTTTGGTGCCTCTATGTTAGGTGCATATATATTTCTAAATGTAATATCTTCTTGCTCTATTGACCCTTGTATCATTATGTCTTGCCCCACTTTGTCTTTTATTAAAGTCATTATTTTTAAGTCTATATTATCTGACATAAATAAAGCTACACCAGCTTTCTTTTTGTTTGCATTTGCATGGAATATATTTTTCCATTCCTTCCATTCCAGTCTGTGTGCCCTTAATTCTGAAGTGAGTCTCTTGTAATCAGTATAGAAATGAGTATTGTTTTTTTTCTTTTTCTTTATTTTAATCTATTCAGCCATTCTATACCTTTTAATTGGAGGATTTAGTACATTTACATTTAAAGTAACTATTGATAGGTACATTTGGCCACTTTATGCAGTTCCTCTCTGTTTCTTCTCTTTCTTACCTTATGATATGACAGATTCCTTTAGTGTTATGTTTAGATTCTTTTTTTTTTTTTGTATATTTACTATAGGTTTCTACTTTGTGGTTACCATGAGGTTCACATATATCATTATATATATGAAACAGACTCTTTTAGTTTAATAGTAACTTAAATTTGAACACCTTCCAAAACTCCTCCCCACAATGTTTTCCTTTCAATGTTACATTTTACTTCCTCTTATTGTATGTATATCTTAACTAATTATTGCAGTTTTAGTTAATTTTACTACTTCTGTCTTTTAACCTTCATACTACTCTTATAAGTGATTTTACCACTCCCTTTACAATATCGTTACCTTTTCCACTGAGATTTTTAACTTTCCATGTTTTCTTGTTGTTTATTAGTGCCATTAGTTTTCAGTTTAATAAAATTTGACATTTCTCATATCAATTCTTGTAAGGCCAGTTTAGTACTGATCAAACCTTTTTGTTTTTCTTATGGAAAATTCTTTATCTCTCCAATTCTGAATGATGACCTTTCTGGGTAGAGTATTCTTCATTGGAATCTTTTCATTTCAGCACTTTGAATAAGACACTCCCTTCTGACTTGCAAAGTTTCTCCTGAAAAAATCTGCTAAAAGCCTTATGGGGTTTAATTTGTACATAGCAAGTGGATTTTCTCTTGCTCCTTTTAAGATTCTCTGTCTTTAACTTTTGACGTTTTAATTATAATTCTGGTGTGGATCTCTCTGGATTCATTTTATTTTGAACTCTATGGGCTTCCTGAACCTGGATGTCTGTTTTTTTCCTCAGGTTAGTAAGTTTTCAGCCATTATTTCGTCAAATAAATCTTCTGCCCCTTTCTCTCTTCTACTTCTGAGACTCATATAAGGCAAATTTTATACTGCTTGATGGTGTTCCATGACTCTCTTAAGTTTCTACCCTCTTCCCCCTCTTCCCCTTCTTCTTCTTCCTTTTCTTCCCTTTCTCCTACTTCTTCTTGGCTATACTGTCTAGGTGAGTTCCAATGGTTTATCTTTCACCTTGATGATCTGTTCTTCTGTTTCATCCAGTCTTCTATTGGACTGCACTAGTATATATTTCAGTAAAATTATTGTATTCTTCAGCTCAGTGATTTCTGTTTGGTACTTTCTTAGATTTTCTATCTTCTTATTGAAGTTCTTACTGTGTTCTTCTATTTTTTTCTTTCCTGAGTTCACTGTGAATCTTTATAACCATAACTATAAATTCTTTATCAGATAGATTACGCTTCCCTGTATCAGTAAGAACTTCTTCTGAGGCTTTCTCTTATCTCTCATTTAAAATACATTTCACTATTTCCTCATTTTCCTTGATTCTCTGTGTTTGTTTCTATGTATTAGACAAAACAACTACATCTCTCAGTTATGAAGGTACATCTTGTGTAGGTGATAAAGCTTCATGTTCACTCTTGTTCTTGATTGTGTCTCAAACCTTTGTGATTTTCCAAACATATGATTTATTCTTCATATGTATTCATTGTTTAGGGTGTGCCAGGACCTATAGGTATTCCAAGGGGAGGAATCTCATTTAGCACCTAGTTTTGGGCTGATCGGAGGTCAGATCCTCAGGCAGAGGATTTTAAATTATGCAAATAATATACAGTCCATCGGAGTTGCAATGTATATCCTGTTAGACTCCATATTTGGAGATTTGGAGCACTTTCCTGGGCAACAGTTGGAAAAAATCAGGACTCCATACAAGTATATAAGCTCCTTTCTAGGAGGTCTTGTTGAATTGTGGTAAGGCCAAGGGTATGTTCAAGAATGTTGCCTCCCTGCTTACATTTATTGAGAGTACCTCTTTAGCCTTAAGATGTGTGGAAGACTTAAAGTTTGTCCCTCAGGCTGAATCTCCAGGCTAAGTAAATAAGCCTTTTTTCAAAAGAAGAGCTGGGGCTGTGCTTCTGTATATTGTCTGTGCAATGGCCCGGCGAGTGGTGCACTGCCAAAAATTGTATTTCCAACTGCTGCATGGAGCTCAGAAACATGAACCACCTTGCCCACTAGGGCTAGGTGATTAAGGGGCATTCCCTGTGTGGATTCTGTATGCTCTACATTGGTTGTGTGGCTAAACAGCTTGAAAATAGAGAAGGCCCTGCATACTAACTGACTTCAGAAGGGCAGAGGGAAAATGTCTTGATGTGTACCCATGGGATTTAGGAAAGCAGCAGACAACTGCCTTCTCCGTGACCATCCACCAGCTTTAGGCTGGGACCAGGAGAATGCTGTGACGTCTTGCACTTGCCAGCCCCAATGTACACTCCTTACAACTTCTCACAGTCTCCAACATCAATAAGACAGCAGGACAGTGCAGCCACCAGCTGCCCATGCCTGTCTCAGCTCAGCAGAGTGAAGGTATCATGCCCAAGCATACCTACATATGCTAGCAGAGTAGATGAAGAGCCCACAAATTATGTTCACAAGGGCTTCCATCTCTGGAGACTGCCCCAACTGTCACCTACCCCTCCAGCAGATGCCCCTACACCAGCCAATGGATGGATCTCCCTCATATACAGTCCAGGATATACATATATAGACTACAAAGGACCAGAGATATCACATCAAACATGAAATATAAAGATAACAAAATGGCACTAAATTCATATCTTTAAATAATCATTCTGAATGTAAATGGACTAAATACCCAATCAAAAGACATAGGTTATCAGATGGATTAAAAAAAAAACAATATCCATCTATATGCTGCCTACAAGAGACTCATTTTAGACCTGAGGATACCTGCACATTGAAAGTGGGGGATAGAGAACCATCTATCATACTAACAGATATCAACCCGGAGTAGCCATACTTCTCAGACAAACTAGATTTTAAAATAAAGACTGTAACAAGAGATGAAGAAGGGCATTATATCATAACTAAGGAGTCTATCCATCAAGTAGAGCTAACAATTATAAATATTTATACCCTCAATTGGGAGCTCCCAAATATATTAAAAAATTAATTACAAACTTAATCACACTTACTAATAAAATACTGTAATTGTAGGAAATGTTAATACTCCACTTACAACAATGGACAGATCATCCAGGCAGAAAATAAATAAGGAAACAATGGCTGTGAATGACACATTGAACTAGATGGACTTAATATATTCAGAACTTATCATCCTAAAGCAGCAGAATACACATTCTCCTCGAGTGCACGTAGAACTTTGTCCACAATAGATCACATACTGGGTCACAAAACAGCCCTTCAAAAGTACAAAAAGATTGATCACACCATGCACATTTTCAGATCACAATGCTATGAAACTTGAACTCAATCACAAGAAAAAATTTAGAAAGTCCCCAAATACATGGACGTTAAAAAACATCTTAAGATAGAATGAATGGGTTAACCAGGTAATTAAAGAAAAAACTAAAAAATACATGAAGAAAATGAAAATGAAAACACAAAACTCCAAACCCTTTGGGATATAGCAAAGGCAGTCATAAGAGGAAAATATATTGCAATTCATGCCTATCTCAAGAAGCAAGAAAGGTCCCAAATATACAACCTAACCTTACACCTAAAGGAGCTGGGAAAGCAGCATGAAATAAAGCCCAAAGACAGCAGAAGAAGATAAATAATAAAGATTAGAGGAGAAATAAACAATATAGATTTGAAAAAAAAGACAGTAGAACAGATCAATAAACTAAGAGCTGGTTTTTTGAAAGAAATAAGAAAATTGATAATATCCTAGCCAGACTTCTAAAAAGAAGACAGAAGCCCCAACTAGGTAAAATCACAAATGAAAGAAGAGAGATCACAATCAACATCACAGAAATATAAACAATTATAAGAGAACATTATGAAAAATTATGTGCTAACAAACTAGACAATCTGGCATAGACAAATTCCTAGACACTCACTAACTACCAAAACTGAAATGGAAAGAAATAGAAAATTTGAACAGACCCATAACCAGCGAAGAAATTGAGTCTGTTATCAAACCTCTCCCAACAAATAAGAGTCTTGGGACAGATGGCTTCCCACGAGAATTATACCAGAAATTTATTTTTTTTAATTTAAATCCAAGTTAATTAAAACATAGTATAATAATGATTTCAGGAATAAAATTTAGTGACTAATCACTTATATATAATACCCAGTGCTCATCCCAACAAGTGTCCTCCTATTATAATGCCCCTTGACCATTTAGCCCATTCCCCCACCAACATCCCTCCAGCAACCCTCAGATTGATCTCTGTATTTAAGTGTCTCTTATGGTTTGTCTCCCTCTTTGTTTTTATATTTTTGCTACCCTTCCCTTATGTTCATCTGTTTTGTATCGTAAATTCCACATATGATGGAAATCATACATTTGTGATTCTATGACTGACTTACCTCACTTAGCATAATACACTCTATTGATGTTGTTGCAAAAGGCAAGATTTCATTCTTTTTGATCACCAAGTAATATTCCATATATATATATATATATGGAATATATATATATATATATATATATATATATATATATATATATACACACACACACACACACACACACATACACATACCACATCTTCTTTATCCATTCATCAGTCAATGGACACTTGGGCTCTCTATATACTTAGGCTATTGTCAATACTGCTGCCATAAAAACTGGGGTGCATGTGACCCTTCAAATCAGCACTCCTATATCATTGGAAAAATACCTAGTATAGCAATTGCTGGGTCGTAGGGTAGTTCTATTTTTAATTTTTTGAGGAACACCCATACTGTTTTCCAGAGTGGCTACCCCAGGTTGCATTCCTAACAACAGCGCAAGAGGGTTCCTCCTCCACATCCTCACCAACATCTGTTGTTGCCTGAGTTGTTAATTTTAGGCACTTTTACCAGTGTCAGGTGGTATCTCAGTGTGGTTTTGGTTTGCATTTCCCTGATGATGAATAATGATGGGGATTTTTTCATGTGTCTGTTAGCCATCTGGATGTCTTCTTTGGAAAAGTATCTATTGATGTCTTCTGCCCATTTCTTCACTGGATTATTTGTTTTTCAGGTGTTGAGTTTTGTAAGTTCTTCACAGATTTTTGATACTGACTCCTTTATCTGATACGTCATTTGCAAATATCCTCTCCCATTCCATCAGTTGCCTTGTAGTTTTGCTGGTTGTTTCCTTCACTGTGCAGAAGTCTTTTGTCTTGATGAGGTCTCAATAGTTCATTTTTGCTTTTGTTTCCCTTGCTTCCAGAGACAGGTCAAGTAAGAAGTTGTTGTGGCTAAGGTCAAAGAGGTTGCTGTCTGTTTTCTCCTCTAGGATTTTGATGGTTTCCTGTCTTACATTTAGATCTTTCATCCATTTTGAATTTATTTTTGTGTATGGTGTAAGAAAGTGATCTAGGCTCATTCTTCTGCATATTGCTGTCCCGTTATCCCTGCACCATTTGCTAAAGAGGCTGTCTTTTTTACATTAGATACTCTTTCCTACTTTGTTGAATATTAGTTGGTCATATATTTGTGGGTCCTTTTCTGGGTTTTCTATTCTACTCCATTGATCTGTGTGTCTGTTTTTGTGCCAATACTATACTACCTTGATGATCACAGCTTTGTAATGCAGACTAACGTCAGGGATTGTGATGCCTCCAGCTTTAGTTTTCTTTTTCATCTTTACATTGGCTATTTGGGGTCTTTTATGGTTCCATACAAACTTTCGGACTGTTTGTTCTAGTTCTGAGACGTATGCTGGTGCTATTTTGATAGGTATTGCACTGAATGTGTAGAGTGCTTTTAGTACCATTGACATCTTAACAATATTTGTTCTTCCGATCCATAAGCATGGAAGAAACAATGATTCCTTGATATCTCTTTCTGTTGCTTCATTATTGAGGTATAGAAATGCAACCGATTTCTGTACATTGATATTATATCCTGACCCTTGCTGATTCCTGTATCAGCTCTAGCAGTTTTTTGGTGGAGTCTTTCAGGTTTTCCATGTAGAGAATCATGTCATCTGCGAAGAATGAAAGTTTGAGTTCTTCTTTACCTATTTGATGCCTTTATTTCATTTTGTTGTCTGATTGCTGAACTAGGACTTCCAAGACTATGTTGAACAACAGTGGTGAGAACGGACGTCCCTTTTGTGGTCCTTATCTCAGGGGGAAACCTCTCAGTTTTTCCCCATTGAGGAATGATATTAGCTATGGGTCTTTCATATATGTTTTTTATGATGGTAAGTTAGGTTCCTTCTATTCCGACTTTCTTGAGGGTTGTTATCAAGAAACAATCAGCAAAACTACAAGGCAACTGATGGAATGGAAGAGGATATTTGCAAATGACATATCAGATAAAGGGGTCAGTATCAAAAATCTATGAAGAACTTACAAAACTCAACACCTGAAAAACAAATAATCCAGTGAAGAAATGGGCAGAAGACATCAATAGATACTTTTCTAAAGAAGACATCCAGATGGCTAACAGACACATGAAAAAATGCCGAACATTACTCATCATCAGGGAAACAGCGAAGGAAACAATCAACAAAACTAAAAGGCAATGGTCGGAATGGCAGAAGGTATTTGAAAATGACATATCAGATAAAGGGTTAGTATCTAAAATCTGTAAAGAACTTACCAAACTCAACACTCAAAAAAACAAATAATCCAGTGAAGAAATGGGCAGAAGACATCAAAATTACTTTTCCAAAGAAGACATCCAGATGGCTAACAGTAATGTGAACAGATGCTCAACATCACTCATTATCAGGGAAATACAAATCAAAACCACAATGAGTACCACCTGACACCTGTCATAATGGCTAAAATTAACAACTCAGAAAACAAATGTTAGCAAAGATGTGGAGAAATGGTACCCCTCTTGCACTGTTGTTGGGAATGCAAATTGGTGTAGCCATTGGAAAACAGTGTGGAGGTTCCTAAAAACATTAAAGTATAGAACTACTATACAACCCAGCAATTGCACTTCTAGGACTTTATCAAAAGGATACAAAAATGCTGATTTAAAGTGGCACATGCACCCCAATGTTTACAGTAGAGCTATGAACAATAGCCAAATTTTGGAAAGAGCCCAAATGTTTATCAGCTGATGAATGGATTAAGAAGATGTGGTATATATACACAATGGAATACTACTCGGTGATGAAAAAGAATGAAATCTTGCCTTCTGCAACAATGTGGATAGAACTAAAGGATATTATACTAAGTGAAATAAGTTAGAGAAACACAGATATTATATGATTTCACTCATATGTGGAATTTGAGAAATTGAGCAGATTAACATGGGGGAAAGGGAGGAAAAATAAGAGAAAAACAGAGAGGGAGGCAAAACATAGGAGTTTTAAATACAGACAACAACCTGAGTGTTGCTTTAAGGGGTGGGTTACATGGGTGATGGGTATTAAGGAGGGCACTTTTTGGGATTAGCACTGGATGTCATTTGTAAGAGATGAATCACTAAGTTCTACTCCTCAAGCCAAGAGTATACTGTATGTTAACTAACTTGAATTAAAAAAAAAGGAATAGTTAATGAAGAAAAAAAAAAAAGAAATCCTAGTAAAGAATTAATGGGTCAACCATTAAATTAAAGAAGAGATACAAAAAATAAATGGATGGAAATGAAAATGAAAACACAACAGTCCAAACTCTTTGGGATGCAGCAAAGGCAGTCCTAAGAGGGAAATATATTGCAATTAAGGCCTATCTCAAGAAGCAAGAAAGGTCCCAAATATAAAACCTAACCTTACACCTAAAGGAGCTAGAAAAGGAAAGGCAAATAAAACCTAAAGCCAGCAGAAGAAGGGAAATAATAAAGATTATAACAGAAATAAATGATATAGAAACAAAAAAAATATGGTAGAACACAACAAGGAAACTAAGACCTGGTTCTTTAAAGAATTAACAAAATTGATAAACCCTTAGCCAGACTTATCTAAAAGAAAAGAGAATGGACCCAAATAAACGAAATCACAAATGAAAGAGAAGAGATCACAACCAACACCACAGAAATACAAATGATTATAAGAGAATACTATGAAAAATTATATGTCAACAGAATGAGCAATCTGTAAGAAATGGACAAATTCCTAAAAACTCACAAACTACCAAAACTGAAACAGGAATAGATAGAAAATTTGAACAGACCATAACCCACAAAGAAACGGAATCAGTAATCAAAAATTTCCCAACATCAGGCCTAAAAAGAATTTTATCAGACCCTCACCAACTTTTCTCCCTTCACACCTGAATTTGATTGAAATTTTAGATAATTGGTCATTGTATACGTGATCAGCTGCTAGGCTCTTGGGCCATCCATTTAGAGAGGTTCAAGAGGTGTTTTGGGAGCCTCTGTTTAATGAAGTACATTTTATTTTGATTTATCACAACTACTCCAAGTCTTGTCTAGAAATTTTAAGCCATTATAGTCAGTTTTTGCATTCTAAATGATTTCTAGCATTTATTTTTAACCTTTTCATGCCAATTTCCTGTTGTAAATCCTTGACTAAGCCATTTCCCTATCTGGGCCACAATGGCTTCACCCACTGTAAGCCCATGCTACATATATCGCATAAAGAAACATTAACTCTGGATAATTTTTCTTCCAATGTTCCCAAAATAACCTGCCTAATTTTGGCAAAAATTTCATTTTTGTTTTATCAAAAGTAACTAACTTTGGGGTGCCTGGGTGGCTCAGTCAGTTAAGCATCTGGCTTAATTTTGGTTTAGTCGTGATCTCATAGTCCGTGAATTTGAGCCCTGCATTGGGCTCTACACTGGCAGCATGGAGCCTGCTTGAGATTCTCTCTGCCCCTCCCCTGCTTGCTCTCTCTCCCTCTCTCTCAAATAAAACAAAAAACAAAAACAAAAACAAAAACAAAAAACAAAACACACAAAAAAAACCCACAAAATACTAACTTCAACCTTTTATTGTTGTAGTTTCAAAAAATAGGGCATCATAGGGGCGCCTGGGTGGCTCAGGTCATGATCTCATGGTTCGTGGGTTTGAGCTGCCTGTCAGGCTATGTGCTGACTGCTCAGAGCCTGGAGCCTGTTTGGGATTCCATGTCTCCCTCTCTCTAACTACCCTCACCCCCTATCCCCGCTCACACCCTGTATCTCTCAAAAATAAATAAAACATTTTTAAAAATTCAAAAAAATTCGGGCATCATAAACAACAACCTTTAGAGGCTAGAGCAGTTCCAGGAGGTCCTTACACAACAGCCAGCATTACTATTACTTTCAGTCTATGCTCTATTTTGTACTCTCCAAAAACAGGATTCATGTCTATAACATCTCGATAATCCACCACATGTCAGTCATAGTCTGATACCTGCTTATGCCAATGAAGGAAGTGCAGTATGGAGGAAAAATAATGAACTTGGAGTACAATTTTCAGAACTTACACCAAGACAAGTTAACTAACCTCTCTAAGACTCAGGGTTAAAATGATTAATAATAATACATTCTTGCAGGAACACTGTAAGGAGCAAATTAGATGACTGGTATGGACCTGTAAACTCTAAAGTACTATACAAAATGTTAACTGTGATAAGCGTGATGGAGTGGTTATTTTTAAGTTTACAAAGATAGAGGGGAAATGATTCTTGGGGGAGGGGATGAAAAAAATCTGGGTCCTAGCCCTAGCTCTGCAGCTTATTTATTAGCTGTGTTATTTTGTACTAGTCACTTCCCCTTTCTGAATCTAAGCTTCCTTGTCTATATAATCAGGCAGTTGGACTAGCTGAATGCTACAGCTATTTCCAGCTCTATCACTGAATGACCAATAGCTCCTTGAAGGCACATACTTTTTTTTATCTTTGTACCTTCACTGCCTAGCACATAACACGTAACAGATGTTAAAACAGCATGTAATGAGTGCCTAGTTCATAGCATGTAATAAGTGTTAACACTGTTGATTTCAACTAAATGCATCTATAAAGCAGAAAGAATAAGGAAAAGGGACAGTTTCAACATATGCTAAATAGATAGAATCAATAACATTTGGTGACAGATTGGTAAGAGAGTGAGTGGGGAACAAGATTAATGAATTTCAAATGATCAGATTCAGGTGATCAGATTCTAGCAAGAGGAACTATCAGTGACAAAATAATTGCCAGCATATCCTTAGAAAGTTTTGTTTTAAAGAATCTGGTTATTTAATATGAGGAAGAGAATACTCAGAATCAGCCACCACAAGCTCTTCTTCATTCAATAAATAGCTTAAAGCTTGGATCAAAGCATTAATGAATATTTCATGTCACTTTTGAATATTCCAATTTCTGTGATATTACAGAGTTAGAAATGTAAGAGTTAATTAGCTTTGGCTATACTGGTTCTGAGAGATGAGTACAGAATGTGACTGAGATCTGGGAAAGGCCTCCTAATGTAAAAATTATAATCTCTGAACTAAAAGATGTGATACATGGTCTGCTGGACATTTTGGGGGATGTTTTTCATGTCAAGGATATGTGTGACATCTTCTACAGATATGAAGATGCCCAAGACAATTTGGAGGTTTATGGTAACAAGGTAATTTTAAATTGGGCTATTGTAAGAAATCCAGGAAAAAAAACTGACTGGAGTATAGAGAGATCATCTATTTGAATCCTGCCATTTGACTGATAAGAAAATTGGGAAAGTTGTGCAAGATCACACATTGGATTAATGGCAAAGCTGTTATTAGGGGAATTAAAAAGAAACGAAAGTAATATTCTTTGAGCATCTACTATGTGTCATGTTGTGTTAGGCAGCTTTATATGTGTTATCTCAATTAATGCCATATACACAGGGGACAGGCTTAGTAGCTTCATTTTACAGATGGAGAAATGGATGCAGAGAGTTCAAGTAAATTGTCCAAGGTTATACTGATAGTAAATTTCAGAGTCAGGATTGATTTCAAATTGGCCCACAGGGTCAAATCCTTGATCCATGTTTAACACTATACTATCTCTCAATTACTCACTAAGGAGAATATTCTATCATGGTTTGCCAGGGACAGTCCTAGTTATGCATATTTTCCTGGTAATTTTCAATAGTACCACCTTACACAAAAATTTCAAGTTTGGAGATAAATTATATGACCAACTTACTTTTTACTTATGAATTGAAAAATGTAAAGCATTGTTCATTTTCTTTCAAAAAAAATTTGTGACTCAAAAGTTGGGTGCTCTTAAGTTTCCTTTATTACTCGTGGATCTTCAGAGAAAACTGGCTTTGTTTTAAAATAAAGAAAAAAATGTTCTTCTCATTGCTACTTTTGAGGTTTTTCTCTCATCCATAGGTCAAATATTATTAATAAAGAAAGAAAATGCAAGAAAAAGAGATGGGGAATACTTAAGCTAGGAAAGGTGTCTATCTAATTGTTAGACAGTTAGCAAGTCACAAGCAGGGAGAGGGCCACATATCCATTTAAAGACAAATGGCACAGAAGACTCTGAAAAGATTATATTGGATATGGATCAGATCCTTGTTTCAATTAAGCATATTAAGAGTATAAATAAAAACATGAATAGACACTTCTCTAAAGAAGACATCAGGATGGCCAACAGGCACAGGCTCAACGTCGCTCCTCATCAGGGAAATACAAATCAAACCCACACTCAGATATCACCTCATGCCAGTCAGAGTGGCCAAAATGAACAAATCAGGAGACTATAGATGCTGGAGAGGATGTGGAGAAACAGGAATCCTCTTGCACTGCTGGTGGGAATGCAAATTGATTCAGCCACTCTGGAAAACAGTGTGGAGGTTCCTCAAAAAATTAAAAATAGACCTACCCTATGACCCAGCAATAGCACTGCTAGGAATTTACCCAAGGGATACAGGAGTACCGATGCATAGGGGCACTTGTACCCCAATGTTTATAGCAGCACTCTCAACAATAGCCAAATTATTCAAAGAGCCTAAATGTCCATCAACTGATGAATGGATAAAGAAATTGTGGTTTATATACACAATGGAGTACTACGTGGCAATGAGAAAGAATGAAATATGGCCCTTTGTAGCAACATGGATGGAATTGGAGAGTGTTATGCTAAGTGAAATAAGCCATACAGAGAAAGACAGATACCATATGGTTTCACTCTTATGTGGATCCTGAGAAACTTAACAGAAACCCATGGGGGAGGGGAGGGAAAAAAAAAAGAAGTTAGAGTGGGAGAGAGCCAAAGCATAAGAGACTCTTAAAAACTGAGAACAAACTGAGGGTTGATGGGGGGTGGGAGGGTGGGTGATGGGTATTGAGGAGGGCACCTTTTGGGATGAGCACTGGGTGTTGTATGGAAACCAATTTGACAATAAATTTCATATATTGAAAAAAAAGAGTATAAATAATTAACATCCATTAGCAGTCTACAGTTAACAAGTAGCTCCATTCACTTAGGTGTTTATTCACTTTTCACTCATTCATCCAATAAACACTCAGTGAGTCCTATTCTGCGCTGAACTTAAGCTACATACTATAACTTCTTGAGGACAGAGGTAATGTGGGTCTGCTTGCTAAACTCACAACACTTGGCACAGTTGTTGACATATAATAGGTGGTCAGTAAACATAATGAGGATGAATATGCATGAATACTAAGATTACTAAGAGGCTGTCCAAAAACTCCCTGTGTAGTAGAAGAGAAAGACAAATTAAACCTGAAAATATAATGCCACAAATATAAAACAGAGGGAACCCATGGAACCCTGAAAACCTGAGAAGGCAACTAAAACAGCCTGGAGGGTAGGGGTCAGAGAAAACATCCTGGATAGCTTATACTTAAACTGAATTTTGAAATAACCATTGGCAATATATAGTCTCACTTGGTTATAATTACAATCCAAAAAGTAGAAATTTTTACTACCTTCCAAAGAAAGAAACTAAGTCTCAGGAAAACTAGTGATTTGTCCAAAGTTACACTATTTTCACATTAATCTACCCCTTTATTAGCTCCAAGGAAGTCACAGTGCGAGGACAGGGACCTTGGCATTTTGATATTTGAGGTTTGAAGAAGAAATCCTAAAAATGAGTATACCTTCTTTGAACAAAGAGGAACTAAGTCAGGGCCAGAATGGAGGAAACTTTAAGAGGAAGAAGCAAAGGTAAGTTTAACAGTGCATTAATGCATTTTTTCGTTCCCAGATCAGATATTTGTTGAGAACTTACTATGTATCAGGCACAGAAGACACACAGATGAAATACATATTTCTGATTTCAAAGAACTCAACGTCCAGTAAGGTAACACAGGCACATACCAGCAGAGGAAGAAAAAAGAAAGATTTGGAGCTGATACCTAATCCAAGAATGAAAAACAACAACAACAAAACATCATTTTCCTACATGAAAGCAGATTAGTAAAACAGGAATACTAAACCCAGGAAGTGGGGTTCCATGATGAGAGAGACCATGTCTGACACTTTTATCACATTCCACAACAAATGCCACCCTCTTCTGGTACCCCTATTCTGTTACTGAGCTCAAGACTAGGCACGAGAAAGGTTTCTAATAAGGTTTGCTGAGATGAATAAACTAATGAATGAATGAATAACAAGTAGCAGAGGAAGATGTGCCTCCCTCCCAAAGACCACTGACATTTTAATACCAGGTAGATAAGCTGTGGAGACATTTTAAGAAAATATAATTTTTTGATCCTTTCACATAGGAAAACAATAATTCCCAGCCTTGATTGCATGCCCAACCCTACCCTTACACATACTCACACATACACATGCATACGTGACAACATGCAGGCTGACTCAGACTGCTAGGAATTATTGATTATTATTACTATTCCCAGTGAATTCCTCTAATTTTAATTCTAAGTGACTTTGGGTAGGTCACTTTCCCTCTTTGAGCCTGTCTTTTCATCTGTAATACTTTCAGAATAAGCACTGCTTTAGCTACCTTACAAGACTGCTGTAACGCTAACATGAGACAGATGAGATAGATGTTACAGTGCTGTAGAATATTCCCTTGCCCCATGTCCACTATATAAGCAGATGTGACCATCATTTCTATATCCCACTGTCTTGTGTACAAAGATTGCTTGATGACTTTGCCAAGTGAATGAATGCGTATCATGATTATTCTAGACTGTAAAGAGAATGGCAAAAAGGAATCCAGCAGCCTGATCTAGATGGTTTTGCCATTCCTAGGAAACACTAAACTAAAAACTAAACAGAATGGAGCCTACATATAGAAGAAGTGGTCTGGTAATAAATCACACATTTGCATAAGCTATGAATCATTCTGTATAATTAGAATAAATAACTTTCCTATAAATCAAGGCCTGGCAGCTATGAAGGTCTGATGTTTATCCCCCTCAAACCATCTAATTATTGTGAGAAGATAACAAATGATTCTTCTTTGAAGGAGAAAAAGTCAAAGGAGGAGATTTTGAGGGACAAGCATCATTGAATCAAATGGCTGAAATGAAGGCAAAAGAGACGAAATGATTCCCAATGATTCATCTTTTTGCTTCAGTACTGTTCCTGGGCTTGGCAAGGCATTGGTGGACTAGTATTTTGTGCCTGAGAAGGAGATGTTCACAGTAATCCCAAATTTATATGTCTGAATTATCACAGTTTCTGGGTAAACAGTGGCTTCCCAATGTTTTGGCTGTTTCCTTGTGTGATTACATTCTAAAAATATCTCAAGGATTTGGTCTCCATTAAGTTCAATTCAGGACTCATCTTTGCCAGTCTAGCTTCTTGAGAATCATTAAAAATATTCTGGATTCTCCCAAAATGAGCCACTACCACCCACAGAAGGTACAGAAAAAAGACTCCTTAGGCATAAGTAAATGTGAGCTATGGGCAGCAGAGGATTCAAAGTTGGAGGGCTCTCAGGTTCATCTAGTCCAACCTATCACTTTACAAATATGGAAAGTGAAGCTTGGCCCAAAATTCCAAATACATAAATACAGAAGTAAAACTTCACCAAGACTTCCCAAAAGCCCATGTTCTTTCAATTACCCCACACTTCTCTCCACTAGACCATTTAAGTCTTAGTTTCCCTTTTTATCAAATGAGATGAAGTATTGGAGGGCTTCTAGGCCCATAACTATATTTTTGGGTAGCCAGAGAACAAGTAACTCTTTTATTTTAATACTGTCTTAATCCTAGTTATTCACTAATCAACAATGCTACATCTATAACAGCTTAAGTGTCCTACTGCCTTAATCCTAGTTATTCACTAATCAACAATGCTACATCTATAACAGCTTAAGTGTCCTAATCTCAATTTTTCCTTTCACTAAAATGGGGATATTAATACCTCTGTTACTGAATTGTCATAACGGCTAAGTGATACAATGAAGTAAAAGTGCTTTGTAGGCAATATAGTAACCACAACAATGATAAAGGAAGAGGAAGAGCAAAGAGAATATTTCCTTTCCTCCAGTCACATCCTTTCTCCTTCATTTGCTAAAGTGCCTACAGGAACTGTATCTTTTTCACAGGAGTCAAGATCTGACTGAACTCACAAGTTAAGCAACAGAATAGGGAATAAAATCCATGGGATCAGAATGCAACCTCATCACTTTTGTCTCCTGTCGGGTTTTGTTAACCACCATCAGAGGGAAAATCAACAGAGGCAGTGAGTGGGCCTCTTTCTCTAAAAAGGCCCTTCCATCTGGTGCAGTACTGAAACCATCAGTCCTGTAATTAAAATGCAATTGCCATCCCCTGCTGCAATCCCAGGATGGCCATTCCATCTGCATGAGATATAGTGGGGAAAGCACCATTTTTTGCAGTTCTCTGGCTCCATTAAGTTTATTCTCTTTCTATTAATTAATCTAACTACACTAGGGGCTCCTTCTTACTCTGTAAACCAAGGTGGCACAAACCACACATGGGATGTCTGAAACTGCATGAATTTTTAAAACTCAGTGCCCATCCCAGTTACAGAAAGGCTTAATTACTTCTGACTAAATCTGTAATTAAAATATATCACTGAAGCAGATTCACCTGCATGTGTAGGTGTTGGCATTCACGCCTGTGTGACGGGCAGAGATGAATCACCTAGAGACTGTGTGCAGAGAACAAAGTTGTGCTAGGTGGCAAGATGATTCTCAGGGAGGACTTGAAAAGGAAAGTCAGAAAAAAATCAGAGAATACGTAGAAGAAATACTGTTAAGTTTTACATTAGAAAGAAAAATGATATCATGTCCAATAGCCAATCATGACAGGTAAAGGCCTTTGCTAGAGTGAAAGAAAATTAAGGTAGGAGGGAACAGGGAATAGGGTTGAATTGTGGAGGCAGTCAAAGGTAGAAGGAAAAACTATAGTGAAGGAAAACCAGGATTGTAGTTAAAAAAATTTTTGAACCTTGGTGAAAAGGCAAAGCTAGAAATGGTGAAAGGGTTGAAACCTAGGATAGACAGATTCAGGAACAGAGCTATGAACAGTGTGCATGCTTAGGTCTCTGTGCTGCTAGGCATTTATCCAGTGGATACAAAAATGCTTATTCAAAGGGGCACATGCACCCCATGTTTATAGCAGCACTATCAACAATAGTCAAATTATGGAAAGAGCACAAATGAATGGATAAAGAAGAATGATACACACACACACACACACACACACACACACACACACACACACTGAATACTACTCAGTGATCAAAAAGAATGAAATCTTGCCATTTGCAACAACATGGATGGAACTAGAGTGTTATTATGCTAAGTGAAATAAGTCATTCAGAGAAAGACATAATGATTTCACTTATATGGAATTTAAGAAACAAAAAAGATGAACATAGGGGAAGGGAAGGAAAGATAAGGTAAAGACAGAGAGGGAGGCAAACCATAAGAGACTCGTAACTATAGAAAACAAATTGAGAGTTGCTGGAGGGATGGTGGGTGGGAGATGGGCTAGATAGGTGATGGACATTAAGTAGGGCAGTTGTTGAAATGAGCACTGGGTGTTATATATAAGTGATCTATATATATATAACCCACTGGGTTCTGCTCCTGACCAATATTGTACTGCATGTTAGCTAACTTGAATTTAAAGTAATTAATTAATTAGCTAATTAATTAATTAAGGTTGTCCAGAATGTGTTCTGAAGATAGGAATGAAGAATTAAATGACATATTTCAGACTTGAAATATGTAAAAAATAAGGTACTGAATGATAAGAAAACAGGGGTCCAGCATTGCTACAGTTAATGTGTCTAATCTTGGATACATTACTTTCACTGTAGGCCTGTTTTCTTATCCATAAAATAAGGTTGATAATACCAGTCTCATATACTGAGCCACTGTGTACAGCTAAACAACTGAGGGCACCATTTACATCAATTATAAGGTGGACAGTGCTCCCTGGAGTTGTACAATGCAAGATTATTGTGAAAGTTTAATATGACCTGAAAAAGGAATGTTTTTCTGCAATGGAAAATTATTACAAATATGTTGTAAAAAAATACATAGTATTTTTAGTTGCTATAACATTAAGCCATACACTGTCTTTTGTTCTGAGTTTCCTTCTCTTATTTTTTCATTTTTTTAATGTTTTTTTTTAATTTTTGACACAGAGAGAGACAGAGCATTAGCAGGGGAAGGGCAGAGAGACAGGGAGACACAGAATCCAAAGCAGGCTCCAGGCTCTGAGCTGTCAGCACAGAGCCTGACATGGGCCTCGATCTCACAGACTGTGAGATCATGACCTGAACTGAACTCAGACACTTAACCGACTGAGCCACCCAGGTGCCCCAAATGTTCTGAATTTCCTTGTATTGAAAGTTAAGACGTTGAACTACATAATTTTTTAAGGTATTTTTAATGTTCTGACTCACTTGGACTTCATTCATCTGTTTATTCAACCAAATTTCAACTGGGCCTCAAGTCAAGTGCTGAAAATTTAAAAATAATTGAGATATGATGTGTTTGTTCACTTCAGAGCACAGAGTTGAGTGGAATTTATACATATGAGGCCCTTCTAGGTTAGACAATTGTGCTTTTCAATTGTATTTTCCAAGGCCCTATTTAAGCACAATAACTGAATTATAACACTAGAAATATTAAGCTAATAAGAATAAGAAATTTTTAAATTGAAATGACATATTAAAATTAGGCAAAGTTTTATCTTTAGACAAACAGAATTATTCTGAAAGTCTTTAGATTGTTTTAATAGGGAGTACAGGATTGGGATTCAGATAAATTGGGCTCTAGCTTAGCTTTACTGCTAGTCACTTATGAAACCTTAGTCAAGTCACTTAATCTCCTATGGTATCAGCTTCCTACTGATCAAACAAGGGATTAGTTCAACTAGATAATCTTTGAGTGTAAAACTTTGAGGATCTATACTTTAGCTAGTCAGTTACCAAATTCTTTTTAATAATTTTACTATAGAATACATACGTGCATGTGCGCATGCATACACACACACACACACACACACACACACACACACACACAGTGGCAATATACACTTATACCAAAAAAGACCAAACTCTTGCTGACATCTTATAAAACACTCCTAAGTACTACAAATAATTAATACGTCTTGCTAAACCAAATAGAGGTGGTATATATGAAATTCACAGGAAGATTAAATTGCCATTAAACCAGTTCTTTCAAACTTCTTTGTCATAATTTTCATTTAAACTGCTTTGAGAAGCTGAACTCACTGATTTGAGTTTCTTTATGTGTGTTCATCTCTATTTACTGCCTTCTTAACACATATTTCACATCCATTTTCTCTTTCAAAAGCAGATTGGCTGGAGCATAGGGTCCATATAGGAAAGGAGTAGGAGACAGGATTAGATATAGAATACCAACTCTGACACCTTCAATTGTTTATTCTTGGGCGAAGAACTTCATCTCCCTGAGTGTTAGTCTCTTTATCCATAAAATGGGAAAATTATCAGTTACTCCAGTTATTTAAAAAGTTAAGAGTAATATATAGATTTCTAGTACAATCTCTGGTACACAGTAGGTATTTTTAATATTATTTTTCCCAGAAAGTAACATTGATTTAACCTGAAAATTCTCTTCTAGATATGTGAATATTAAAAAAACTACATTAAACATGCACTATAGATACCCTAGAAATAATGCATCAGATTACACTTAGTCCATGCACTCATCAAAGAGACTAACTTGAGAGGCACCTGGGTGTCTCAGTCGGTTAGGCGGCTGACCTCAGCTCAGGTCATGATCTTGCGGTCTGTGGGTTCGAGCCCTGCATCCAGCTCTGTGCTGGCAGCTCAGAGCCTGGAACCTTCTTCCGATTCTGTCTCTCCCTCTCTCTCTGCCCCTACCCTGCTTGCTCTCTGTCTCTTTCTCAAATAATAAACATTAAAAAAAAAGAGAGAGAGAGAGACTAACTTGAGAATTCCTGCCAATTCAACCGTTGCCAAACACTCATACCAAATATTACACTCATACCAAATATTCACTTAAGATATCCAGTATTTGAAAAAGACAACAGGAGGAACTAATTTACTATCCACTCCTCAAGATTTCTAACCTCTAGACAAGATAAATACTAAAAACCAATATATTTGGATTTTATCAGCTTAATTACCACTAGAAATATCACAACCAAGTAGGTTATGCCTTCAGCATTTATGCTGAAGATGGTTAGTCTAATAAATGTTCACCTATGAGAAATATTCTAATATTTAATAAAATCCTAGCTTAAAAATATCCAACCATTAATTTAAACATAGCCTCCTAATTGAAGAAGACACATAATAATCCCTCTGAGAATGCAGGACTAGGAAACACTTCTTTCTCATTCAATAAATCTACTTCATTTTCTCAAAAACATAAAAAGGAACAAATATAAGTCATTATGTTACTTCTGCTTTGGATTCTAGAAAGCTTAGAGCTATACCTAGTTTTGAAATGCAATAGCTATCTCTCACGTTTAAATGATTTATGTTGCCTACCAGCACCATCACAACCCTATTTGCACTATTTCCATTCAGAATCTTTTAAATGCTTACTTTACTTTCAGTCTTGCTCCTCTTCAAACATTCAGGAACTTTTTTAAAAAGATATGAACTTGTACTCTCAAGAATATGGAGTACATTTGTTTCCCTAATTCTCCTGTTCAATACAACTATCCACAGAGCAAACTAAGAACATTCTCTCAAGTGAGGAAAGAAACAGAAGACTGATTAGGTACCTGAGGACTCAAAGATTGATATGGTAGTAAGTACTGTAGGGTCTCTTTTTGCCTTATATATACCAGAATGGGAGAAGACAAAAACCCTGAAATGCCAACAGGTGCAGACAAACAAAACTCAACACAAAACTCTTCTCTCTAAACAAAGGACTAGGAAATTGGCAGCCTAAACACACAGAAAACTTTAGTAAATAAATATTCTACTATGGTCAAACACTACAGGAAAAAAAAGTTGTAGCCCTACCATATATATGCCATCAAAGGCTGAGTGAGGAACCTAGACTTCTACCTTCTCCAGGCTATAACAAGATACCCCAACTCCAATGCCAGGGTGGTGTCACAGAAGGCAGAAGAGGGAGCTGAAAATTTCATCTCTGCTAGGTAGTAATTAACTCCCCACCCACCTACCCACACACTGTGGTTTCAGCAGAGACAATGTGGAACACCTTGACTTTTACTCCCCCTGGCATAATGAACAGTCCCTCCTACTCATAGCTGGTGTGGTGTTAGTGTAGTTTTGTGAAGAATCATAGACTTTTACCACAGTCAGACGCCCACTCAAAAATAACAAGGACCTCTTTTGTCACAGCTGACAACAGAGACCAAGTGGGGAACCTGGACTTCTGCTTACATCTGGCAGTAAGAAGGTAATAACATCCCCCTTCTCCTTCTAGAACATTGTCTCAGACACCAGACAATAGACTTTTTAAATTTTTTTAATGTTTATTTATTTATTTTTGAGAGAGAGAAACAGAGTTCAAGTCGGGGAGGGGCAGAGAGAGAGAGAGAGAGAGAGAGAGAGAGAGAGAGAAACCCAAGCAGGCTCAGTGTGGTTAGCACAGAGCCCAACATGGGGCTAAACTTATGAACCATAAGATCATGACCTGACCCTAAACCAAGAGTCAGATGCTTAACCACCCAGGCACTCCAGAACAGACTTTTAAAGTATGATCCAAAGTCTCATAACTTGATACCCAAATTTTCAAAGTTTCAACAGAAAACCATTCATCATGCAAAGAGCCAAAAAGATTTAAAATGGAGTTAAAAAAAAAAAGATCACAACATGGAAATGAAAAAGATATTTATCTGACATATATTTTATTTTTTTAAACTTTTAAAAAATATTTCTTTATTTTTGAGACAGAGAGACAGAGTGTGAGCAGGAGAGGAACAGAGAGAGACACACACCGAATCTGAAGCAGGTTCCAGGCTCTGAGCTGTCAGCACAGAGCCTGATGCAGGGCTCGAACTCACAAACTGCAAGATCATGACCTGAGCTGAAGTCAGATGCTTACCCGACTAAGCCACACAGGCACCCCTCTGACAAAGATTTTAAAGCAGCAATCATAAAAATGCTTCAACAAGCAATTATAAACATGCTTGAAACGAATAAAAAAATAGAACCTCAGCAAAAAAATTTTTAAGTCTCAGAAAAGAAACAGAAGATACAAAGAAGAGTGATTAAAAGGAGGAAAGAATTTCTAGAAGGAAGCAAAAACACCCACGATGGTCCTTAAGGCAAGATAGGTATTACTGAAAGGCAGAATGCTTATCAGGACACAAATGGAAGTTAAGGAGTCTTGATGCAGCCCAAGTTGCTCAGATCTCAGTTCTGTAGATGGAAAAACCTGGTTTGGTTTTGCTTTAAGCATAGAAAGGATTTGAACACAGTAAAGGCTTTTACAGAGTAAAGAATGTCCGTGGAGATATGAAGGGTCAACATTAAGGAGTCAGAGAGAAGGAGGCCTATTACAACAAGTAAGAAATGATGAGAGTCTGAATTAAGTTTTGTTCTCTAGAAAGCCAGACTAATATATGTGTGTGTGTGTGTGTGTGTGTGTGTGTGCTTTGTAAACTAAAAAGAGTGTGAGAAATTATAATGAACAACAAATACCCTTTTGCAAATGCTCTGCATCAGACCATCTGCAAAATTGCTCTTGGGGTGGATATATTTCAACCTTGCTAGTCAGTGACTTCTTTTCTTGTTTTCAGTACACAAGTGGAAGAGACAAAAGATGGAAGAAAGAGAGCATAACTACCATTCATGGAGTCCCTACTATGTACCAGGAATTGAACCATGTGCTTTAACATATATTATGTGATAATGTCTCTCTCATTTATAGCCAAAAAAAGTCAGGAAAGTTAAGTAGCTTGCCAACTTTACATAGCAGGAATTCAAAGACAGCTGGATGTAAGAGAGCTAACACTGTCTTATTTCTATTCTTTTGTTCTTATCACCACACCAAACTGTTTCTTTCCCAAGGAGCTGTGCCTAAGAATAAACTTAGGAAATTTAAAACCACACGAACCTGATATGTGACAATCTAAGTGGTACCATTGGGTCCTTAGTGGCTCATATGTTGCTTAACCCTGTGTCTAGAACAGAGTAGGTATTAAAAATATTATTATTATTATTATTATATTATTATTATTCTCAAGTTAGTTAACATACAGTATAGTCTTTTTTTCTTTTTTTTAATATGAAATTTATTGTCAAATTGTTTTCCATACAATGCCCAGTGGTCAACCCAATAGGTGCCCTCCTCAATGCCCATCACCCACTTTCTCCTCCCTCCAACCCCCCATCAACCCTCAGTTTATTCTCAGTCCTCAAGTGTCTCTTATGGTTTGGCTCCCTCCCTTTCTCACTTTTTTTCCCCTTCCCCTCCCCCATGGTCTTCTGTTAAGTTTCTCAGGATCCACATAGTAGTCTTGACTTCAGGAGTAAAACCAAGTGTTTTATCTCTTACACAAGACATACAGGCATGCAGTGCTCATCCTGAAAACTGCCCTCCTAAATGCCTGTCACCCATTTAATCCATCCCCTACCTCCCATCCCCATGAACCCTGGATTTGCTCTCTGTATTTAAGAGTCTCTTATGGTTTACCTCTCTATTTTTATCTTATTTTTCCATCCCTTCCCCTATGTTCATTTGTTAAGTTTATCAAATTCCATGAGTGAAATAATGTATCTTTCTCTGACTTAGTTCACTTAGCATAATACCCTCCAGTTCCATCCACATTGTTGCATGGCAAGATTTCATTCTTTTTCATCACCAAGTAGTATTCCATTGTGTGTGTGTATATACGTATGTATTCCATTGTATGTGTGTATATATATGTATGTATCCATTCATATGTATTAATCTATTCATCAGATGATGGACATTTGGGTTCTTTCCATAGTTTGGCTATTGTTGATAGTACTGCTATCAACATTGGGGTGCATGTGCCCCTTCAAATCAGCTTTTTTGTATACTTTGGATAAATTCCTAGTAGTACAACTGTTAACTCATAGGGTAGCTCTATTTTTTAATTTTTTGAGGAACCTCCAGAGTAGCTGCACCAGTTTGCATCCCCACCAGCAGTGCAAAAGAGTTCCCCTTTCTCCATATCCTCACCAACATTTATTGAATCTTGTGTTGTTAATTTTAGCCATTGTGACAGGAGTGAGGTGGTATGTCATTGTGGTTGTGATTTGCATTTCCCTGATGATAAGCAATGTTGAGCATCTTTTCATGTGTCTGTTTGCCATCAGGATGTCTTCATTGGAAAAGTGTCTATTGATGTCTTCTGCCCATTTCTTCACTGGATTATTTGTTATTTGGGTGTTGAGTTTGGTAAATTCTTTATGGATTTTAGATAATAACCTTTATCCAACATCTCACTTGCAAATATCTTCTCCCATTCTGTTGGTTGCCTTTTATTTTGTTGATTGCTTCCTTTGCTGTGCAGGAGATTTTTATCTTTATGAGGTCTCAATAGTTCATTTTTCTTTTATTTTGCTTGCCTCCAAAGACAGGTCAAGTAAGAAGTTTCTGCAGCTGAGGTCAAACAGGTTGCTGTCTGTTTTCTCCTGTAGGATTTTGATGGTTTCCTATCTTACATTTAGGTCTTTCATCCATTTTGAATTAATTTTTGGGTATGGTGTAAGAAAGTGATCCAATTTTTCTTTTCTGCATATTGCTGTCCAGTTCTCCCAGCACCATTTGCTAAAGAGACTGTCTTTTTTCCATTGGATGTTCTTTCCTATTTTGTCGAATATTAGTTGGTCATATATTTGTGGGTCCTTTTCTGGCTTCTTTATTCTACTCCATTGATCTATGTGTCTGTTTTTGTGCCAATGTCATATGATCTTGATGATTATGGCTTTGTAATATAGGCTAATATTGGGCATTGTGATGCCTCCAGCTTTGGTTTCCTTTGTCACCTTGACATTGGCTATTTGGGGTCTTTTGTGGTTCCATAAAAATTTTAGGATTGTTTGTTCTAGCTCTGTGAAGAATGCTGGTGCTATTTTGATAGGGATTGAATTGAATGTGTAGAGAGCTTTTAGTAGCATTGACCTCTTAACAATATTTGTTCTTCCGATACATGAGCACAGAATATTTTTCCATTTCTTTGTGTCTTCCTCAATTTTATTCTTAGGCTTCCTATATTTTTCAGCATATGGATCTTTTACCTCTTTGGTTAGGTTTATTCCTAGGTATTTTGTGGTTTCAGGTGTGATTGTAAATGTGATCAATTCCTTGATATCTCTTTCTGCTGCTTCATTATTGGTGTATAGAAATGCAACCAATTTCTGTACATTGATTTTATATCCTGGACTTTACTGAATTCCTGTATCATCTATAGCAGTTTTTCTGCTAGCAGTGGAGTTTCAGGTTTTCCATGTAGAATTCATGTCATCTGCGAAGAGTGAAATTTTGACTTCTTCTCTGCCATTTTGGATAACTTTTATTCGTTTTGTTGTCTGATTGCTGATGCTAGGACTTCCAACACTATGTTGAACTACAGTGGTAAGAATGAACATCCCTGTCATGTTCCTGATCTCAGGAGGAAATCTCTCAGATTTTCCCCATTGAAGATAATATTAGCTGTGGGCTTTTCATACATGGCTTTTATGATGTTAAGGTATGTTCCTTCTATCCCAATCTAAAACAGTCTTAAATAAAACAGAGATAGAATAAATGACAAAAAAATACATCAATAAATGAATTAGGAGTCCTTGAATTCCCCCAAATTTCCTAATCCTTCAAATTATTTCATCATATCTAAAGTACAAGTTATGTGCTGAACACATAATTTTTTTAAATATGAAATTTATTGTCAAACTGGTTTCCATACAACACCCAGTGCTCATCCCAACAGGTGCCCTCTTCAATACCCATCTCCCAACCCCCACATAATTTTTAATGAATAAATAAGTGATGTCTTTTCCTTTTATGTTTAAGGTGTGTTTCCAGTAGGAAACCTTATAAAAGAGAGATCTTCTATTGATCTTTACACCTCGGTCTCAGAGATATACCAGTAGAGCTTATCCTGGGAACACCTGAGAAGGGAAGAGAAGAGAGAGCAACAGGACTCCAGAGTTTTCAAACCAAAGAAGTAAGTGAAAGGACAGGAAACAAAAGGGAAAAAGACAGGGAGAAAAGGTCAGAGCAACTGAAGATAAACTACTTATCTTAATGATTTTACCTTGAGTCCAGACAACATATTATAGAGCAATCCTGATTTGTACTCATGTACTCTCATCTTAGTGATTACTTGATAGTAGTAGTGATAAAATACCACTTTATGATTTACAAAGGATCGTGACAATCATTATCTAATTCCCTTATTATGATTTCAATAAAAAGGCAGGATAAGGACCATATTCCCATATTCCCATGTTTCTGATGAATATACTGAGGCTTATGGGAAAGTAAGACATCTATTACAATACAGCTAGAGAATGGCAGAGTTAGGAGTTGAACCCAAGTCTTGTTTCTCAAACAGTCAGAGCACTTTCTACTACAATGTATAGCATGTATATTTGATAAATGAGCAAAGTATATCTTTCTCCCTAATTTTCCTCTACTCTTATAAACAGAGATTCAGAGAAAGCAAAGAAATGCACTGGCTTCACTGACAAAACAGCACTTTCTCCTGCTGGGAGTCAAGTAAAAGGACTCAGGAACTGGGTCAGAGTCCTTGGAGTTCCTTCAGTGCCAGGAGAAGCAAGTTGTTTTCTAGAATTCTAGAACAATAAAAAATAGTTTTTTTTATGTCCAAAAAGTTATGGTGTTATGAGACATGGTCTCAGAAGACTTGAATTTAAATCCTAGTTCAACTATCCACTTTTTCTTTATGATTTCCTTTAAACTTCATAGCATCTAGAAGCAGTGTGATATTACAACGTAGTGTGGTATACATGTGCTTTCACAGTCTACATATAGCTTACTTTTCCTGGGTCATCTCCTATCACTCTCTCCCCATGTCCCTAGGCATTCAAAGACCTAGCTAAACTTGACCACTAGAAATTTTTGGAATGTTATTTTCATGGCTCTATGTTTTTGCTTATGCTATGCTCTCTGTCCCAAAGGGCCGACATGTCATTTATCTGTTTCCTCCCCCACCCCACACTCCTCAATAGAGAATTCCTATCCATCCTTCATGATACTTGCCAAATACTGAATCTTCTATAAAGTCATTCTCAACTAGAGCCTAGGACAAGCAACCAATATGAATTATCTTATTTTAATCATAGCGTCATAAGAGATAGGGATTAAAATATCCATTTTCAGATAGGAAACAGAAACTCAAAAAAGTAAAATGATATTCCTTCTCACAAATCCAATTAGTAGTGAAGATGGGATTTAAATCAGGTATGTGCATCTGACAAAAAGCAGAACTTGTGGGCAGAAATTACAGAGAGACCCGCGGCGCCTGGGTGGCTCAGTCGTTTGGGTGTCCAACTTCGGCTCAGGTCAGGATCTCACAGCTTGTGAGTTCAAGCCCCGTGTTACGCTCTGTGCTGACAGCTCAGAGCCTGGAGCCTGCTTCAGATTCTGTGTCTCCCTCTCTCTCTGCTCCTCCCCCACTCACACTCTGTCTCTCTCTTAAAAATAAATAAACATTAAAAAAAAGAGAGAGAGAAATTACAGAGAGACAGGCTTCAGTTTAATGTGAGGAAGAACTTACCGGTCATTAAATCAGCCCAACAATGAAATGGGCTGACTCTATAAAAAGTGAGTTCCCCACAACTAGAGGTATCTAAAAAGAGGCTAAACAGCCACTGGACCAGTTCATTTTAGAGGAAATTCTTGCTCTCTTAATTATCTTCCAGCTGTAAGATTCTTTATCAACATTCATGTGACACAAACAAAAATTGCTCAGAAAAAAATTCTGGATTTCTCAGACCTTATGCCTGTCTTCTGATCAAGATCAGTGAGGCAGATTTTTTGACCAAAGATGCTAGATTCTCATTTAGAAAACCTCTTAGAATAATTTAGTTCAATCTTCCAATTCCTTCATTTGGTAAATAGGAAAACAAAGTGCTGGGAAAGGAAACAAACTCCTCAAGTTCAAAGAGTGAACTACAGTCAAAACAGAAACTAGAATTAAATTGTCCTAATGCTCATGTTGGTATACTGTACTGGGTTGCATATCTTCAAAAAGAATCAAACATGTGTAGAAGACAAACTTGGTTATCCTTAAATCAGTAGCTTCTTCTTTTTCTTTTTTTTTTGACATACTACTGTTTCTTTAATGTATTGATATAACACCATTTTAAACAAGTATAGCTTCAAGTTATACTTTGAAAGAAGATAGAAATCCTTCAACGCAAGTGACTTTCTGCCTCATGTTCAGTGCAGCTTTTTATTTTTTCTTATTTATTTTTGTTGTTGTTTCAAGTTTTTATTTAAATTCCACTTAGTTAACATACATTGTAATATTACTTTCAGGTGTAGAATTTAGTGATTCATCACTTACATACAACACCCCATGCTAATCACAACAAGTGCCCTCCTTAACCCATACCCCCACCTTCCCTTCAGGAACCCTCAGTTTGTCCTCTATAGTTAAGAGTCTGTTAAGCATTTGTCTTTCTACTTTGCCTATTGGGAATATCTCCAGCAAGAGCCCTCAGTGGGATGGTCTTGTTTAGGTACGTTTGTAATGAACTAGCCAAAGGGACAATGAAAGCAGTAAGCTAATGCTTTGCTGTGTATGACCTCCCAATGATAATGATGAAATGTTACCTACACTGGGCCTAGTGCCTGGTGAAAGGGTTATATGATCTGAGTCAAGGCAAACCTGGTAGGAGAATTTGATCTGGTCTAGGAGCATAATGGAAATTGCAACAAAACATAAAGGACAAAGTCAGAATCAGAAGGAGAAGATGAAGCATCAGATATAAAATGTTAGTGCTAAGATGGAAGACAGGCATTGAGGCAAAAGGTAAAGAATTGATACAGGTTAGGAAAAGGAATTTCAGTCAGGTGAGGCTTCACATTACACAATGAGAGCCATGAACTAAGTAGAGGGGAATCGATCCCAGAATACTACATTCCAGAAGAAGCACAATTGTGAGTTTTGTGCAGGTCAGAACTGACCAGGGTTTCTTATTTGAGGCTGTGGAGATTTCCTATCTTCCCAGATAGACTTTCATAGACTTTGCTGGCTTCTAATCCTATGCCTAATCTTTAAATGCTGGCATTCTCTATGGCTCTTTCCCAGGCCCTCTTTTCAACCAGCATGCCCTTACCAGGCAGTGTCTATCATTCATGGCTTAAACACTGATGGTTCCCACTTCTGTATCTCCAGCCTAGATCACTCTCTTAAACTTCTGTTCAATATAGTCAACTGTTTACTAATTCTAATTGATATTTTGCAGGTACTTCAAATTCTAAATGTCCAAATTGAAATCATAATCTTCTCTTCAATCTTATTCTTCCACTGTTCCCTATTCTCAAGGCATGAAACCATAATGTACATAGTTGTACAAGTCAAAAACTTGGTTGACATTTTTGATAATGTTTAACTACTGTCTACAACTAATTCATTGACAAGTTCTGCTGATTCTACCTCCTAAATAACTCAAACATTTCCACTTTCCTCCATCCCATTGTCTTTATGCCAATCTAGGCCCATCATCATCTCTCAACTGAAGGGTTGTATTTACCTCTTAACTGGTTCACACTACGTCTTGATCTCCTCCCGTTTTTTCCTCACCCAACAGCCAAAATGATCTTTCTTAAATGAAATTTTGAACAAGTTGCTCTTCTGAGGAAACTTTTTAATGATTTCTCAGGAAATTTTTCTTTTAATTATTCACTCTCAGAATAAAGTTCAAATTTCTTAGCTTACAAGGCCTTCTATGATATGGCTTCTGCAAACCTCTTTACCCTCACTTAATACCACTCTCTTCCCTACTTCTCCCCCCACACCCATGTATCATAACATGACAGGGCAGCAGGGTAGGCCTAAGATGAGGCAAATGAGATGCCAAAGGCATAAAACTTAATGAGGCACTCACTCTCATATAACAACTCTAAACATGTACAACCCTGAAATTAAGTGTCTCTTTATGAGTGAGGTGCCTAGATTATAAAATTTAAGAAGGCACAGCCTGGTGGCTCAGTTGGTTAAGCATTTGACTGTTGGTTTTGGCTTAGGTCATGATCTCATGGTTTATGAGTTTATGAGCCCACATCGGGCTCCTTGCTGACAGTAGGGAGTCTACTTGGGATCTTGGGACTCTCTCTCCCTCTCTCTCTGCCCTTCCCCACTGACTCTCTCTGTCTCTCTCTCTCAAAAATAAATAAACTTTTAAAAAAATTTTTTTTAAAAAGGTGGCACAGCTTTGCAATGGTAAGATTTTTTTAACTTTTGTTTAAGAGATGAGAAAACTAAGACTCAGAGAGTTTAATTTAAAATTGTCCAAGGTCATATAGCTAAAAAGTAGAGATTCTGAACTCCAAAACCCTTTGCTTTTCATACTATACCATACAGTCTCCAACTTTTTTCCATTTAAAGAAAGAATAATGATAAAATATGAGCTAGGGCACAAAACTATAGTTGCCCACATTTATTAGGAACGATTCATTAATACTAGATTTACTATAGTAAGACAAAGGGGATTTACTCTGTTTTTAAGCACCAGGAAATTTTTAGTTTACTCTTTTCCTTCAAATTATTCCATCTCTCTGTGGAGATTTATTTAAAAATAAATTAGTGACTACATATGATACCTCTTGTAGGTTAGTACAAATTGCATTACCATTAGCTTGTCAATTTCCTCAAAGGATTTGTCAATCATGCCTGTTATAAAAACAGAATACACTAACTCTTGGCTCTGTTTTCATCATACCATAAAATTTGGCACATCAAAATACATTCCCTTTATTCAAACCTGAGGGAAGAATTTCATGAAAACATTCCTTTCATTTGATTAGCAATTGGAGGCCCTGCTATTAGAGCTGCTCTAGGCTGATGACTGCTTTGGAAGGAGTATAAGGAGTGAGCATCCTATCCTCTCTTCCCAGTGCTCCAATTAGACCCCAGAGTCCTGATAATTTACCCTGAAATCAGATAGCAAATCAGAGAGTTCACAAGCTCTTTCTCTGATATGTGCCAAATTCACTCTCATCTACCTTTGTAGAAAGAAATAAAAAAAGAATTCTCACCTCTTGTTCAGAAGTAATCTAAGAAAGAGGCCACCATATGTCTTGCTCTCTTAAAACAGTAATACTCAACAGATTAATGAGTTCACCTCTCTTTAGAAACAGTACTCACCATCACCTGGTTTAAATACACTCAAGCCTCTGATGTCATGCCACAGAGAACACAGAATCTTGATAACCCATTCATAGGGAGAAAGTCCATCCCAGTTTATGAACTCCAACCCATCAAACTCCCTTAACCAGCCACTACATGTCCCTTATAAGATCCAGCGGTGGGGTACCTGGGTGGCTTAGTCAGTTGAGCATCCAACTTTGGCTCAGGTCACGATCTCATAGTTCATGTGTTCGAGCCCCACGCCAGACTCTCTGCTGTCAGCATGGAGCCCACTTCAGATCCTCTGTTCCCCTCTCTCTGCCCCTCCCCTGCTTGTATTCTCTCAAAAATAAACATAAAAAAAAAAAAAAGATTTAGCCGTACTTGGTTCTCCTCATCCAGTTTTCAATGTTTCCTGTCCACCCTCCTCAGACTGCAGACATAGCCAGACTTCTCCTGCTGGCTCATTGCCCCAGCTACATACTTCACTCATGGTTATGCATTCTCCTTTGATTTCAGCATCACGTTTACTTATAGAGGAAGAGAAATCTCATAGCCAGCCCCCATCTCTGAAAAAAAAATGCCTAAATAAATAAACATTTCTTCATGTGTTGTACACATGTCCTGGAAATCTGAGGGAAAAGTGTGTTACTCCCACATATAATCAGAAGTGGAAGGGGCACCTGGGTGGCTCAGTAGGTTAATCATCTGACTTGGGCTCAGGTCATGATGTCCCAGTTTGTGGGTTTGAGCCCTGCATCAGGCTCTGTGATGACAGCTCAAAGCCTGGAGCCTGCTCACATTCTGTGTCTCCCTCTCTCTCTACCGTTTGCCTGCTGCTCACACTGTCTCTCTCTCCCTCAAAAATAAATAAACATTAAACAACTTTTTACAAAAAGTGGAAGAAGCACCCTTGGCTCAAAACAGCCAACTCCGTGTATTTGTCCTAAGTTAAGAAACAGAAAATATCAGTATGGATAATTATTTTTTTTTCTTTTCTGTTGTAGGCAATAGTTCTTATAATTCAAGCTCTGATGTAACAATGAAGAACTACAGTCTTTTCCTCCAATAAGTATAAATGTTAGAAAAGCCATACATCAAATGTGATCAAAGATACTTAATTCAACACAGTACCTGGCAAAATTTAGACAATTAAGTAAATGTTCAAAAGCAAGCAGTGTGTGGGTATGGAGAAGTGAAGATGGAATTAAGATTTATGAAAGAGGGGCACCTAGGTGGCTCAGTCAGTTAAGCATCCAACTCTTGATTTCAGCTAAGGTCATGATCTCATGGTCCTGCAATGGAGCCCTGCGTCAGGTTCTGTGCTGAGCATGGAGCCTGCTTAAGATTCTCTCTCTCCTTCTCCCTCTGCCCCACCCACCTCAAAACAAAACAAAACAAAAAAGATTTATGAAAGCACTAGTAAGTCCCAGGCACTATACTATGAGTTTCTCAGATTATTTCATTCAATTCTTTTTTTTTTTTAATTTTTTTTTCAACATTTATTTATTTTTGGGACAGAGAGAGAGAGAGCATGAACGGGGGAGGGGCAGAGAGAGAGGGAGACACAGAATCGGAAACAGGCTCCAGGCTCTGAGCCATCAGCCCAGAGCCCGACGCGGGGCTCGAACTCACGGACCGCAAGATCGTGACCTGGCTGAAGTCGGACGCTTAACCGACTGCGCCACCCAGGCGCCCCTATTTCATTCAATTCTTATAATAACCTTGATAAGTTCAAAAAGTTTAAGCAACATCTAACATTTATAATGTATTTACAGTGTATCTGATATTACACCAATGTTTTACATGAATTATCTTATTTTATCCTCAGGACAACACCAAATGTTTGACATCATTATCTTTTTTTATCCTTGGCACAACTAAATGATGTAGATGCCACTATCATCTTAGTTTTACAAATGAAAAACCTGTGGTTAAGAAAAGTAACTGCGAGTGGGGTCTGATAACTAGTAATTTGTTAAGGCAGGATGTGAACCCTGGAACTTTTGAACTACCAAACCCATGGTCTTGACTATGTAATCAAAGGATAGATTTAAACAATTAAATAAAAGCTAAGATATCAAGAGTAACTAGAACTAAGGTTTCTAATATCTCAAAAATTAGATTTTTTATGACTAAAAAAATATAAATTAAATATCTCTGAACTCAATACCAAAAATTACATTATTTTCAAAGGCCTGCAATACTAGTTTACATTTGTTTGAATTTTTAAATTTTGTTATGAAATATTTAAGTATACTGAAACTCCAAATTTAACTCATGTTAATAGTTTGCCAGCTTCAGATCTTTAAAAACAAATAAAAATATTTTTATATAAGAACTTTATATTAATATATAATATTAATATAAATGGTTTTTCTTAGAACCATTTTTCCCCAAAAAACTATTCTCTTCCTTTTTGTCCCTGAAATAACTACTATCTTGCGGTTGTTATATATCCTTCATTTGTACATTTTTGTACTTTTAGAAATGTATAATCTTTGTATATTAGCCTAGTATTCAGAAGTCTTTTGTAATTACTCCTAACAGCTAAAGTGTAGATTTTCTATTTATTGTCTCTTGGATTTTCTATGTAGATGATCATACCATCTGTAAACTGCAAGTAAATTTGTTTTTCAAAAATAATTATATTTCTCAATGCTATTTCTTATATATACTGGCTAAAGCCTCAGGTGTAATGTTGAATAGACATGTGGGCAGCAGACATCCTTTTCCTGTTCTTTTTATTCTAAGAAAAATTTTCTAAGTCTTCACCAATAATTTGGGGTTTTAATAATTATATCTGGTTTAGAGAAACTGCTTTCAATTCTTACTTTCCTAGAGGATTTAATTCATAAATAGTTATTGAATTTTATCATACTTTTCTTCATCTATTGAGATAGTCACATGGGTTTTGCTACTTTAATCTATTAATGTGGTAAATTAAACTAATAGTAATTAAAATACCATTGAATATTTTTTATAAATCCTACTCCTTTTTAATTATGTTGTCTGTATACTGCTGTATTTTTCTGTACATTGACAAATTTGGTTTGTAAATATTTTTTTTGGATTTTTGTATCAAAATCTATAAGGGCAATGGACCTCTAAATTTTCCTTCTGGTATCATTGTATATGGTTTTCTTTTCAAAGTTTTACCAGTCACTTTAAATGAGTTGAGTTTGTTTTTGTTTTTGTTTTAACTTGCAGATGTACCTCCTGCACATGTCAGAGAACATCAAAGCCAACAAATCCAAAATTATATAAGGAGACTTCACCGTATTTCCTTAGTTCCTATCTGAAAAATCTTGGGGATTATCTCTTATTTGTTCTGCTTAAACCAACCAACTGTGGTTTAGGCAGTTCCTTTACAAACCACATGGCTGGACTAGGAAATGGAGCATTTCTAAGAAGAAAGAAGGGATTCTAAGGAAGAGTACTGTAGCTGTCTACATGTCTTCCCAGTTCAGTTCTAAAAAGAAAACATAGTAAGAACAAATACCTGATTAAAGGAAAGAGAAAAGGAAATGAAGCATAGCTTCCTCCCACCTATGGTAGTAGTATAATTTTGCACCGATTTCAACTCTCTGAGCCCCACTTCCCTTAGCTATAAGGAAAGAAGAGAAAATATCCACCTCAGAGGCAGGAAGAATTGAATGAGCATGCCTATGAGCTACTTGAATAGAGATGCCATGTCTGTATTTCCAGTACTCCACACAAGAAGCTCAGTGACAGGTTAATGAATGACTGATGGAATGTACAACTCACTTAAGGCACCCAACCCTATGTTTAATTCAGTCTCAGTTACATACTCAGTTCTTAGTCCTTACTCTGTACATACTCTCAAAGAGGCGCACAGTAATATTGGCTTTACTTGCTTTAAAAATGCCTCCCGCCTGAGATATTTTTTGGGACCTCCCCAAAGATAAAGCCATTCTAGTTACAACCAAATCTCTGAAAATGTCTAGGTCTCCCTTCCAGCTTACCCACATTAAATTACCAAATAGTGTGAAGGGTAAATGCAAGAAAAGGGAGTTAGTTCTAAATTGGCTATCCTAATTCCAAAAAAAAAAAAAAAAGTCATAAACCTGTAAGAAACTAGAAAAGCTGCACTGGCTTTGAAATGACATATTTGACCTTACTTCTGGACACATATCAAGTTTTAGTCATTTATCTTTTCCAGAAGGAATTACCATGATTCAAAATCCAGAGACTGTGAGTATATGCAAAGGGCTAGACAGAAGCCAATGTTTAATGAAACACTGGTGAAACCTTCCCAGAAAAGGCTGGCTTAGTCAAGTTAATCGAATTTCTTGTGAAAGCAAATTTGCTACAACAACAGCAGCTGCCATTTATTGAGCACCTTCTAGGTGGCAGAGCCAGGATTAAAATCCAGATCTGTCTGATGCCAAAGCTCATGCTCTTTCCAATATGCAGTATTGCTTTCTAATCAAAATAGCTCTGAATTTCACTAAAAGGCTTTCTTGCAATTGCATCTGTGCTCATTTTACCACATGTAGGTTTAATCACTGTATTGGTAGGATTGTCAGACTTCAAGTCTCCTCACTCTATGAGTGACTTAAGTGAGTAGATTCTAGAAGCTTCCCAAGGTAGGGAGAACTATTATCTCAGGCCTACATTCCTCATGGGATTCATCAGCTGAATCCTGCCAATGAGCTATGAATAAACTGTGGAAGTACACAGAACTTCATTGCCATGGAAACTTAGAAGAGCAATTTCATATTTGTTGAGCATTTACTATGTGTCAGACTTTATCTGATAAAGTCCTGTACATATAGGCAATGCTCACCATAATTTTCTTTAGTAATTATCATCATTTTATAGAAATAACCACACTAAGAGAGATGAACATACAACTTCTAAGTGTGAATAAACCAGTTTATTATGCCTGTTGAGTCCAAGCTTACCTCTCATTGAGTTCAAGCTTACCTCTCATTTCTTACAGGGGAAGATTTGAGTGTCACTAAGGAAGGGGAAAATGGGAAAGATCATTGGAGACAGCAGATCCTAGAGGCAGGTAAGGAGCTCTAAGGAAAAGGAAAGGACAAAGTTCCTAAAAAGCTCCATTAGTCATTGTCATTAATAGGTGTGATCAAGTTGCTTTGTTGTTTTTTTTTAACGTTTATTTATTTTTGAGACAGAGAGAGACAGAGCATGAATGGGGGAGGGTCAGAGAGGGGGAGACACAGAATCTGAAACAAACTCCAGGCTCTGAGCTGTCAGCACAGAGCCTGACGTGGGGCTCAAACTCACGGACTGCGAGATCATGACCTGAGCCCAAGTCAGCCGCTTAACCGACTGAGCCACCCAGGAGCCCCAAGTTGCTTTCTTTAAAAGGAAATTAAAAAGCCAGTATCTATGGTCAAACACTTATCATTTGCAAAATGTTTTCACTATTCCCTTTTCCCATGCATCCTGTACAAACCCCAGATCCTCAGTAGAAGAAGCATCCCTCTAATTATCCCAATCCTCTTTAATGAGATTTGCTTGGAAAATTTTAGTTACATTCAAAGAGAAATCAATGGGGGATGCACTTCTAGGAGTGAGGCAGAGATGGCAACCTCAGCTTTGGAATATCAGCAGGTAGCACATCTCAAAAACAAATGAAAGGCAAAAAGAATAGAAACAAATTAACACAAAAGAAAAAGCCATTTTTAGACACAGAACTGAGGCAAAGAAGAGGGGCAAGGAGGAAAAGATCATGACTGAGCACATGAAGCTGGGGTGACTGTGGGTCAGGAAGGCAGGTGAGTCATGGAGACTATTAGGACTATATAACCAGTTTTTACTTTCTGAACCTTGGGACTAGCTAGCTTGATCTCCACTAGTCAGAATACTAATCTAGAAATATGGAGAATAATACTTGTCTTTGTCTAGCTATGATATTTAGGGAACTGTCTAGCATATTGGGGAGACCCTGTTACTATAAGTAATGAACCTAGTAATAGTCTCTTTCTCTCTTCTGAGTTTCTACCGCAAATGAACAGACTGCTCCTGCTCAGGGACTTTGTCACAATATGCAGGTTATTTTATGCAAGCAGATGTAGGTAAACATCACTCTGAAAAAAAAAAAAAGATATTTATAATGATTTTTTTTAAAGGTGAAGATGACACTAGCAAGGATGGTATATTTCTCTTGGGATCATAAATTTCCTTTATGGAACATTAACATTTTCTATAAACATTTTCTTTCTATTGATTCATTTAACACATTTACTGACTGCCTACTGTGTACTATGGAGTGTGTTAGGTACTAGGGTACAATGTTGGGGACAAAAAATATGGTCCTTGACCTTGTAGAGCACACAGTTTAGTAGAAAGAGAGATAATCATATAATCACACAAATGTAAATGACAATATGTATTAAGAAAGAATGCAGAATAATTTGAGAGGATTTAACAGTGGGATAATATAGAATTAGTGCCAGGTTTATCTCATAAAATGCTATTTGCCTAAGATCTGAAACTTGAGTGGGCACAATAGACAAAAGGTATGTCTGCAGGGGTGGTAAGAAAGCTTTTCAGATAGAGGTAGAAGCATGCACAAAATCCCTGAGTCCAGAGGCAGCATGGAGATTTGACAAAGTAAGAGGACCAGGGTGACTAGGAGCACAAGACAAGAAGAATGGTGTGGGAGGAGGGTGGAGCATGTGCAGGAGCCCCACCTCTTACAAGATCCTGTGGACAGACCACTGTGGTTCGCAGATGTTAGTCACCGGGTTCTAGCTTCATGATGTTTGACATATCTCTGCATCATTTTGACAAAAATATTCTGTTTAAATCAATCCCATTTTATTTTACTTAAGTAAATTGCTCCTTTAGTAAGTAAATAAAGTTTATTTCAAAAAGGCTAGGCTAATACAGAGAAAGACAGATACCATATGTGTTCACTCTTATGTGGATCCTGAGAAACTTAACAGAAACCCATGGGGGAGGGAAAGGAAAAAAAAAGAAAAAGAAAAAAAAGAGGTTAGAGTGGGAGAGAGAGCCAAAGCATAAAAGACTCTTAAAAACTGAGAACAAACTGAGGGCTGATGGGGGGTGGGTGATGGGTATTGAGGAGGGCACCTGTTGGGATGAGCACTGGGTGTTGTATGGAAACCAATTTGACAATAGATTTCATATATTAAATAAATAAATAAATAAATAAATAAATAAATAAATAAAACACTTATGACTATTAAAAAAAAAAGGCTAGGTTAGTACAGCCCCCTTTTAAAAGAATACCCAAGCAAAGGTGTTTGTATACATGTTGGGGGTTAAATGGGGAGGTGACAACATTCTTCTGATGACAGCAAGGATCAGTGGGAGATGCTAGAAAGGTGAGGATGACACTATGGGAAAAAGGGCCACCAGTCTAGCCCTGCTCCCCCCTTCCTCCAGAGCTTACTCAGTCCTAACCTCAATTCTTACAGGACAGCTAGGGTATATTTTAATTAAGGGTGTTCATTTCCTCATAACTCTCACCCAAATCTTAACAAAATAAAATCCACAGACGCTTGCTCACACTGAAATTCAACTTTAAACTCCTAGTGCTAAGAGACACAATATAGTGTATGAGCTATGGCTTTAGACTCTGTAGTCTATTCCTGGCTTCATCATTAACATGGTGAATATCCTTGCTTTGAGATTTTTAGTACAACTTTGATATACTTTGTCATTTTTGTGGTATGAATTATCTTATTAAAATATAATTTTCAAGAAGTTAAATTTATTTACTTAGAGGTCTATTCTCTCCTCAATATGCACATTCTCAGAAGTCAACTCACATCTGCAAATGGGTGGAGGGTAATAGACTCCTTAGCATAACATCTAATACAGGACTGCATTAGTACACTCAATACGTGTAATCACATGAGTTTACTGAGCACCAAGAAATCCTGTGCTGATCTCTCAACACTGAAGCCCTTAAGATATGAATGTTAGGACAGACCATGGTTGCCTATGATCCATGTGCAGGATCTTTGATTTCAGAAGAAAAAATACAGGTTTCAGAGGTCCTGATGCAATTATCTTAATCAGTGATGAAGTATAAAGATTTCCAGAAATAACAATAATTGTAACAAAAGTGATAATCATGACAATAATATACAATGAGAGGTTTAATGGTTTTCAAATGCTTTTCATATAAACTTTTTCCTTTGATCCTCACAATTAAACCAGGGTAGAAATTATTAGCCCTACTTAATGAATAAAGAAATTAAGGATCAAAAATGGCCATATTTGGGGGAGTATCAAGAAATGTTCCCACAGAACACAAGCAAATCTTAGAAGGGCACTTTTCCTGGTATTTCCTATTAAAAAATGAGACCTTGGGAAGTCACTGAAACTCTCTGGCCTCAATTTCTTCATCTGTAAAATGGTCTAAATTATAGGGTATGGATACAGAAGGCAAGAACAAAACATTACATTTCACTGCAAGGAAGAACTCTTGTAGGTGAAACAGGGTTTGGGCCTCTCATAGACACTTGTAGACAGGACAAAGACTGCCACCAAGCCCAGACTCAGGAGAATGAAAGGTCTGTTCCACTGAGATCCCTTAAAATTCATCAGAGAAAGCAGCATGGTGGAACACAAAAATATAGGCATCAACATCAAACAAAAGCAAATCCTAAGAGATTCCCACCTCTGCTTGACACTGGATCTTTTTGATTCTCTGTTTCCTTATCTAAAAATGAGGATAGTAATATTTCTCTGCCAGGAATATAATGAGGAAACAATAGGTTAATGAATGTGTCTTATCTACTAAAAAGGTTGGCAAACTTTTCCTGGAAAGGGCCAGATAACTGAAGTAAATATCAAGTATATATGTACTTATATAACAACAGAGAAAACAAATTTCCACAAAATTTTTATTGGCAAAATGTAAAATATAATAACAATAAACTGAGCTTCTTTTTTTTATATAAAATAAAGGTTTATTAATGAATAGAATGGAATTTTCAGGGGTGAATAACAATTCACTAAACTGAGGTTCAAAGCTAGTGTTGCCTCTTATCAAATCAATTGCAAATGTGCATCTGTAAAAATCATTTTTACTCAAGGGCCATACAAAAACAGATAAGCTGGATTTGATCTGGGGGCCACAGTTTGCCCCTTTCTGGTCTATGACACTAATGGCCCCCAATGAACCACACCTCTCCATATCCATGCTGTTGTATAATCCTCTTCTTTTAAATCTAGGCAGGCTCTGTGATGGGCTATTCATTAACGGAATGTAGCAGAGGTGATGCTGTGCCAGCTCTAAGACTAATTTTTAAGAAAACCTGGCAACCTCCACTTTTACATTCTTGGGTGTCTTAAATCACCATGTAATAAGTCCAGCCACCCTACTAGAGATGTCATGTGGGAAAGGCACATTAAGAGAAAGTGGTTCTGAGACAACAAGGGGGAAGGAGGAGGTAATATTAGTTATAACTGGTTATTTAAGTATCCCAGCTGGTTACTAATGCCTGGTTATATTAGTATCCCAGCTGAGCCTATTTCTCAGCAGTCAACCTGAATTAACAGCCAGGCATATGAGTGAACCATCTTAGATGTTCCAGAACCAATGGAATCCGAGACCTCACCACAGCCACATCCAAAAACCTGTATAAGGCTAGAAGAAAAACCCAGCTGTGCCTAGTTAATCCAGAATAATGTCATTGTTGTTGTTTTAACCTGCTAAATTTTGCAGTGGTTTATTACACAGCAACAGACGACTGAAACAGTATATATAGTGTCTGGCAAATGGGAAGTTCCCTTTCTGCACAGGCTTGTTTCACTTTTTCATCATCATTACTCAGGCTCCAGGGAAATCATCCCACAACTTAGCATGGATAAGAGGCACCCATAACCAAACCTCTCATGTAACCTAAGACACAGGCCACATCACAGAACCAGCTCCTGGTGGAGCCAATCAATACTCCTCAAATATCCCTGTGCTCCCATGCATTTCTCACCCTTCTTACAGTTTGCTTTGGGTCATGGGACTAATTTAGGCCAATGAATTTTGAGGAAAATTTACATGTGTCACACCCAAGCTAAGGAAGTTAAGAACCAATGTGCCCCTTCTGCCACAGGACACATAAAAGCCATATGTTTACATGATGGCATCACCAGATGGAGTGGCCTTAGTCCCCACACAAATGTGAGCCCTCACTCACCTATGTCACACCAATACCTTTCTGGCTTTGTACCTACATTATTCTGCTTTGCTGTACTACTTAAACTATCAAGCTTTAATATAGACTTTGTTGGGAGGTCGCTATGTTGTTGTTGTTGTTTTAACTATTTAATAAAATATATTCCAAAAAGTTCATGTATAATAAACATGCAGGCTATTATGTTTTCACAAAATGGGCACACTCATGTAACCAGCATACGGATCAAGAAAGAGAATATTACCAGTATTCCAGAACCACTCCTTCCACCCTCATGCTCTCTTCCAAACAACTTCCCCAAGTGTAACCACTACCTAACCTCTAACAGCACAGATTAGTTTTGCCTATTTGGGATCTTTTTAAAAGTGGAATCATACATGATATACTCTTTCCTATCTGTCTTCTTTCAATCAACATATGTTTCTTAGATTCATCTATATTGCTGGAAATGATTAAAGCTGTAATTCTCATTGCTGTGTGGTATACCATTGTATGAGCATACTATATTCATTTTACTATTGCTTAACATTTAAGTAATTTCTAGCTTTAGGTAATTACAGGTAATTAACTTAGAGAGTGGTACGATGATTATTCTCACAGGCGTTTTTGTGAATACATGTATGTACTTCTATTGGCATATAAATAAGCATAGAATTGCTGGGTTGCAGGGTTCTATCTGTTCAGGTTTAACAGATATGGTTAATTTTCCTAAGTTGTTCTGTCAATTCCTGTTAAGAGTGTATAAATGTTCTATTATTCTATAACTTCGCTAAGGCTTAGTATTTTTCTATTTAACATATTCCATTTAATAAAAAAATTTCTCTAGAGCTGGAAGCTGGGGAAATTCACCCAAGAACTCAGGTATTTCTTGGAGGAAAAAAATAATTATTGATAAATGTTTTTAAGTGCTTGCCATTGTATTTTATTACTTCTTAAAATGAATCTTTTATTATTAGTTATGTATTTAAGAACTTAATTAATTCTCATGACTAGTAGTGACTTTTAGAGAGGAGACAGACTACAAGGATTCAGGAGTTTATTACTTTATCTGCTTATGCCAACAACACAAGAGCCAGGAGTTACAGGTGTCAGAATGGTTCTGCCATTAAATAACAGTTGTTCTAAAGCAAGTCATTTTTTTCTTGGCTTTGATTTAGTAATCTATCAAATGGAGACGATAATTGCCTTGTAACCTCACATAATTCTTCATTTGATCAAAAAATATTTCCTGAGTACCTACTATGTGAAGGTTCTGGGTATACAATAGTGAGCAAAAACAGACATAGCCTCCATCATCATGGAATTTATAGCCTAAACATTAAACACACACACACACACACACACACACACACACACAACCAATAAAAGCACACAAATAAATATAAATTTAAAAGTAAGTTGTGAGAATCAGAATCACAAAATCAGAACCTCAGAATTAAAAGAGATCATAGGCACCATCTAATATAATCCTCTAATCTCTTCTTCAAGATACAAAAAATATGAAAGGTTGATTTTTGAAAAGTTAAAAGTTCCAGATAATTAAGAAGTGGCAACATTGTTATATAATTTCAGAAAGACAACCAGATGTACTTCTGCTCCAACATTTACCATTAGAAACTAAATATAGCTTGGGCTCAGCATCTATAACCTCTAATGTGGTTCACAGTAGAAAAGTTAATCATGATCTCATTAACCAAAATACAGTAGACTCTGATTGTGAAAGTGATAGGCTGAGAAGCCAGGTAGAGGGCCAGAAATTAAGAAGAAAAACACATTTCATTGTCCCAAAATGGGAGAGGCATCTGGGTCTCTTAGAAAATTATTACATTTAGAATTGGCTGGAACCTAGATATAGTTTGGCTTTTATCAGCTAAGTGACTTTAAGCAAGCCTTATGTTCTTCCTGGGTCTGAGTTTCCTCGTCTGTAAAATGAAGGAATTGGCCAGGTAATACTTTATGGTTCTGACTTTCAATGTCTCTACCAAGGCTAGTAGATCAGATGGTATCTCTTTTTATTAATAAACAGAAATAACACCAGTGAAGCAGAAAGTCATGTAGATATGGGTTCAAATCTCTGCAACCTCCTAACTATGAAACCTTAAGCAAGTCACTTACCCTCTTAGATCTAAGTTTCTTCATCTGTAAAATGAGAATAAAAATGACTTATATGATTGTTGTGAATATTGAAATAAATAAGGTATATAAAGCAGCAGGCATGGCATAAAAATAGTGTCCTTCTGTTCTCCTTAGTCTGGAGATAATAGTACCTATTACAGGCAATTTTAAGCTATTGATGATATGATTCAGTCTCATCAGCAGGTACCATGTGTCCAAACACAATGGTTATCCTAAGACTTGAGGATGAAGACTTGAGAGAAGAAGTACATGGCCCCTGTTCAAAGTACCTATAATACAGTAGGGAGTATGGACTAGATACACAAATACCCCAAACACAAGGCCAAATATGATAAGCTTGATGTACCAAACTGTGCTAGAATTCAAATGAAAGTACATACTTTAGGATGGAATGGCAGGGGGCAAGGGTATCAAAGACTTCCTAAAGAAGCTGCCCTTGAAAAAGGCATTGAAGGATGGGTTAGATTTTGATAGCCAGAAATGTGAGGAAAAGCAGTCAAGGTAGAGAGTAAAAATAAGCATTTGCAAAAGAGGAAAGGAAAGTGTGGGGCAGATGAGTTTTAGCTGGAGGATAACCAAGTATTTTTAAAACAATATTGAGTGCCTCTATATATCAGATTGTGTATTAAGCATTTACAAGCTTTATTTTCGATTACCTGTTCAGACAAGTTTTATTTTCCTCAATTTTTTATTTATTTTTTAATGTTTACTTATTTTTGAGAGAGAGAGAGACACAGAGCATGAGCAGGAAAGTGCAGAGAGAGAGAGACAGAGACAGAGACAGAGACAGAGACAGAGACAGAATCCAAAGCAGGCTCTGGCCTCTAAGTTGTCAACATAGAGCCCGATGCAGGGCTCAAACCCAAGAATCGTGAGATCATGACCTGAGCAGAAGTTGGACACTTAACTGACTGAGCCACCCAGGCACCCCTATTATCCTCAATTTTTAGATACTTAAAAAAATAAATTATCTTATCCAAAGTTTTCACAGCCATTTAATGACATTTAAAACATGCACCTGTGACTCTAAAGTCCATGTTGTCTCTAAATAATGAGTAATGAGAATAATAGCTAAAAATAAGGACTGGGTTGACAACAGGGAGCCCTCTAAATGACAAGGTGAAAAGTTTGCATTTTGAATTTAAAAAGATAGAGGGAGCCATTGGAGGTTTCAGAGGGGGAAAAGGATAGAGATGAATATTATATTCCCTAAGAAAATATAGTAAAGTAAAATGTTTACGATCTTAGAATTCACAGCTAAAATACCTAGCACTGAATTCCAATTCTACTACTTACTAGCTGAATGGCGTGGGAGAAGTTACCTAAACTTTCTGTCCCTTAGCTTCCTCATCTGTAAATAAAGATAGTGATAGTACCTACCTTAGAGTTGTGGGGACGATTAAATTCATTGATACACATGAAGACCTAGAATACTTCCTGGCATTTAGTAAGCACACACTAAATGTTAGTTGTTGTGGTTGTGGTGGTTGTTACTGTTGCTATTCTGTTGGGAAAGAAACTGCTAGGGCAGACAGAACTCTTGCAACCCAATCTGATGATTCAGCCTTCTTCAACTCAAAGTCGAATGAAGGGCTAATTGTATACTATCAATGAAGGCAAGGCTTGCTTTATGAGTTAACAGCAACAACAAAAATCCAGGAGGAATGATTAATCTAGTTACGGGGGTAAATAACTTGTCATAGCACCATCTGCTAGTTTCTATCCATAAGAATAATTAGGACTTGAGTTTCCTTAGATGGGGCCCAAACTGGCAGAATATGCAATGCAGTGGAGAGAAAATAGCAAGTCAGAAGAGTTGGATTCCAATTTCAAACCTGCTATGACTCATTCTGTTACAATGAACCAATGACTCTCCCCTTTATGTCCAAGAGTCCTGAACTGTAAATAAAGAGTGAAACTTGTCCTCCCTATAGATCATCATGAGAATTAAATGAGATATGAGATATGCAAAGCCACTTTCATGTGAATGGTGTTGTGCACATAGTAGGCACCCACACACTTAAACAAAGTGCCTATTATATTTGAAAAGTGGCATTTGGAGGTAAATAAAGCAAAACAAGTGGTGAAATTGTTCTACACTTCAGCCTTGGGAAAAGTAAAAAAGCTCTATATTGAAACAATTCTTTAAAATGTAGAGGAGGAAGCTTAGTATAATGGAAAGAGCCTGAGCTTCCAAATAAAGCAAAACTATGTTTAAGTCATGGCTGCAGTATTTATTAGCTATGAGATCTTCAACCTACTACCTGAGCCACTGAGTCTTCAAATACAAAACTAGAATATTAATACTTACCTAATAGGGTGGCTCTGAGAATTAAACGATGGAGTCTTAGCAATATGCCTGGCTCAAAGGTGAAAACAGACACTCCTACTACCACCAGCACTATCAATAATAACAATGGCAGTTAATTTTAAATGAGTGTTAACTGCCAGGCACTATTCTAAACATTTTACATAAATTATCTCATTTAATCCTTACTTATTTAATAAATTAATACGACTTGTTTTGGGGTGACTGAGTGGCTCAGTCGGTTGAGCTTCAGATTCTTAGTTCGGCTCTGGTCATGATCTTGCAGTTCCTGGCTTCGAGCCCCACACTGGGCTCTGTGACTGAGGGCACGGAGCCTGCTTGGGATTCTCTATCTCCTTATTCCTCTACCCTTCCCTGACTTGTGCTCACTGGCTGGCTCATGCACTCACTCACTCTTGTGCGCTCTCTCTCTCTCTCTCTCTCTCTCTCTCTCACACACACACACACACACACACACACACACACAAATAAACTTAAAAAAAATAAAGACTTGTTCTATTATCCCTCCAGATTTTATCGATGAGGAAACAGAGGCACAGAGCAAACAATGTTACCCTAGGTCTCAGGACTAGAAAGTGACAAAGCCAGAATATTGTTACTATTATTTTTCTCTCCTCCATATGTTGGATTTTTAAAAACATCTTGTATAAGGTTCCAAAGCACTTTCCCTCCCATTATCTCATTTTATCTTATCCTTAAAGCAACTTTGTGATGTAGGCTGACCAGGGCTAACTATCCCCATCTTAAAAATGGGAAAAGAGAAGTTTAAAGAAGATAAATGACTTACTCAATCTCATAAAACAGTAGTCACACTGCAACTTCTGCCATGTGGCAGAACTGGAAAATGAAGCCATATCTTGAGAGCCTAAGACTAGTATTCTTTCCAGAGAGAAAACTGAAATTCTCACATAAAGTTCCAGAATGGAGACTTCTCCTTAATTCAGACTCTTCCCTTATTAATCTAAATTAATGATGTTTTTCTGTTGCTATTATTTCTGAAATGCATGTATTGGGATGCTTCCTCAATCAAGTGCCAATGAACTCACTTAGAAAAGCTTTTCCTCAGGGCTTGAAGAGCCTGTGCTCCCTAGTTCAAATGATCAAGTTTCCAACCTCTTATTATTTGGCATCTACCCTTCCCCTATGCATCAGCATGGATTACATTCTCATTAATTGAGTAATTAGCAATGATTAAAGCACTATTTAAAAAAGACAGACATATTCTCAGGAATAAGGAAGGCCCTTTTTAATTACAAAGTAACACGCCTAACTCCAACTAGGAATACATATTTGCATCAGGCCAGAGTTAGTATCCTGATTTGATTACTGTGTGACTATAAGCAACCTTCTGTGCCCTTCTAAATTTCAGTTTCTTTATCTATAAAATGGGGATAATAACATCTAATCATAGGATTCAGGAGGAGAATTAAAGAGCAAAATGTAGGTAAAGTTCTAGTACATAGCAGGTCTTCACCAAATGGCTATTTTCAACACGGAAATATGAAAGTCTGCTTAAAATAATCACATTGGTTAAATTCTGTTTCTCACACTAAAATATAAGAGCTTTAAAAAATATATTGCATTTTGATAGTACTTTACAGTTCTCCTTACCTCTTATCTTATTTGATTTTCACAACAGTCCTGTGAAGACAGTATTATTATTCCCATTTTGCAATTTAAAAAGCTGAGGTTCATGCAGGGTCAAAGACTTTTCCAAGGTCACTGTATTTGTCAGGAAAGAACCAGCTAATGCTAAAGAATAAACTCCCCCAAATCCCAGTGTCTTAACATAGAAAGTTTACTTCTTAGTCATGTAAAATCCATTGTAGGTCTTAGGGCAGCTATCCTCCCTGTAGGTAGGTAGGTAACTCATGTTCTACAAAAGGCAAAGAAAGAGCTGAAAGGTCATGTAGGTGCTTTTTCTTAACTCAGCCTGGATGTGACAAATGTCACTTCCCCTCATGTCTTCTGAGCAGAACTGGTCTCACAGCCCCACAAACTTCAAGAGAGTTGGGCAATATAATCATCTAAGAACCCAGGAAGCAGAGAGAGTAGGACAGGATATCAGACAACACTAATAAAGTCTACTGAAGTCTCGATGATAGAAAATGGTGAAACCGAAGTTTGAACTCAGTGTTTTTATTCACTATTTTCAACACTATTTTCTATTCTAGCAAAGTATTTTTCACATTTTATGAGTAAAGACAAAATACAGAAAAATAAAGAAGCTCTCAAAGTTGTAGTTTATCCTTCTCCACACTGCTTCTTAAGTAGTTATCTATTGTTTCCCTGTGCTGACCAGTTTGGATAAAAGGCTAATTAATACACTACTATTGAGATACATTGGCTATAGCTTTGAAGAAAAATGGGCAACTCACACAGAGCATGATACATCTTCAGTATGCAGGTAATAGAAACTAATATAAATTCAGAGCCTGTTTATCTACTGGCTGATGGTGAGTATCTTCCACTTTTACAGCTTTTCCTATGTTTATAGAAAGACTTGTCCCAGAAACATTCCCTTTGTTAAAGATATTGCAATTCAACAGTCTTCCCTATAATGAGTGATTTACATTTTCTTCTTAATTTATAGGTGTTGTTAAAAATGCCAGTTACAATTGCATTTCAACTTTTCCTGCTTTCAACTGACTGCTTAACTGATACATTCATCATTTAACAAACATATCCTGAGCACTTACTGCACACATTGTGGTGGACCTGAGCACAGTTGCTACATTTAGAGTGTACATTACACAGGCACTCTCCTGTTATGGCTAACAGTGGCTTAATAGAAAGGGTATGTTTTTCTAACTCAAAGGTTCATTAGGAGCAAGCTGTAGCCCTGATGCTGGGATAAAGGAATGGATATGACAGTATCTTTATCTCCAAGGATATCAGTGTAATGAGGAAGATATATATAAATAAACATGGAATTATACTACAAGGTCGTAAATGTTATTGTAAAGGAAAGTAAAAGTCGCTATAAGAATACAGAAGAGGAGCTTCTAACCCAGTCTGGAAGATCAAGGGAAACTTTCCAAAAAAAGTCACAATTAAACTGAGCCCTAAAATGAGCAGGTGTTTAAGGAATGCTTTTAGGTAAGGACAGGGAGTGATAACTCCCAGAGAAAGGAAACAATTTTGAGGGAAAAACATTGGAAAGAAATTCCACTGCATGTGAGAGGAAACCACAAACATCACTGTTGGATAAACATTGATGTTAGAACCTAGAGATAAGGGGAGAGAGGAAAGGAAGTAAGCAGGACCAGATACTAAAGGTCATGTTAAATTAGGGAGCTTATTTTATTACATAACGTAAGAAGTGGGAAGCCAGTGAAGGAGATAAAGCATGAAGGCACATAAGATTATACTTGCATTTTATAAAGACCCTTCTGCCATGGGGGAGCACTATGTCTAGAGCTTTCATATAACGCCATTAGAGGTATTCCAAAGAATAATTTGTTAAGTAATCCAATTTGAATTTTCAAAGCAGAGAGGAAAAAAATATACCCTTAGAAATGTTCATATGACTCTCACTTTGCTAGGCATAGATGCCAAGTAGCCAGACATTCCTATCAGAGATGCAGATCTCTTTTCTGAATGACTTTATAAAGCTCAAGCTTGTTTCATATAATAAAAACGATAATCGAAACATAAATTTTAATACAATAGGCTATATTTCAACAGATTCCATTTTCATTACCCCTGCATAAGGCATTATTTATGACAGTGCATGTACACCTAATCTTGATGTTGTGAAGGTGACCCAGGCATGCTAGGTGGAAAAGGGAGCCGAGCCAGTGAAAGCATTTACACATCACCTCAAGTGCTCAGAACTGCATGAAGGGCAATTTGGACTGTGAAGAAACAGAAGACTAAATAGAGGACAATGAGACTACTGAACTAACATATCCAGTACCAAGGCCCAAATTCCATTCTCAAAGGAAAACATGCCCCAAGGGGGAAAAGTAATATGAATTCTAAAACTCTTTGGAGATGAAAGCAAAAAAAAAAAAAAAAAAAAAGAGTATCACCACAGTGGAAATGGGTATAATCATAGTACTCATAGCATGGTCACACAACACAAATTCAAAGCTGAATTTTCAGATGACACCAAAATGTCATTCGTTTCTTCCTCATGCAGGTTTTTGCTGAAATGATCAAAAGTTCAGTGACAGGAGAATGAGGAACAAAGAAGCATAAGGGCAAAGGAGAATGAGGGTCATTCATTATAATTCATTCACTCAATAAACATTTACAAAGCTTCTACTATAAGCCAGGCACCATGCTAGGAGCTTTCTTTCACAAGTACTATCTCATTTAATAAAAGAAAGGACTACACTCTTATTTTGAGGATAATGAAACTGAGGCAAGTAGAACTTAAGATTTGGTGGAGAGTCCATATGTAGTTTTTCTTTAAGCACAAAGTATTCCTTTACCAAAAAGAGGAAGACTCAAATTTATTGGACGTATTCAATTTAACAACATTTTAATAACTTTTAGAAGCATTTAAACCACAAACATAAAGAGACTATTTTAAAAGGCAAATATACCATGGAAAACTGATGCTGCCTTTCTTACCAGCCTAATGTTGAATCAGACTTAATTATGTAAATATTTCCGTTAGAAACTCTGTTCCTTTCTCAACAATTTACCTATATTGCTGTTGCACACTGAGTCATATTATTTGTTTATTCATTCAGTCATTCATTCCTTCTACAGATATTTACTTGGTGTCTATCATATGCCAAACTCAATGCTATAGACTGGAGTACAACGGGACATCTGCTGTCAAGAGGTTCACAGTTTTCAAGGGAAGTCAGACAACTAAACAAATAATTACCCTCAAAAGTGATTAAGTGCTATGATATAAGGATGTTCAAGGAAGCTGTGTAGCACAGTCAGGTTATATGCTTTCAATCTGGAGGTTGATGCATCAACGAAAACCCGGGGCTATAACTATAAAAAATTTTTGAAATCCAACACTTTTCAGAAAGACTCCCATCATCTTTCTATGGAAAGCTTCTCCTCATGAACTAGGAGAAGGAAAAAAATATATTTCTAGCATGTTCCCAAGCCACTCCTTCACTCAAACAATATTTAATGAGCAACTCCTATGTGCCACAAACTATGTGCTAGGCACTGAGGTTACAAAGCTGAATAAGCAGATATGTTCCTTGCTTTCATGAGCTTGCAATCTGACAAGAAAGAAAAGAAAAGAAAAGAAAAGAAAAGAAAAGAAAAGAAAAGAAAAGAAAAGAAAAGAAAAGAGAAAAGAAAAGAAAGGAAAGGAAAAGAAAAGGAGGAAGGAAGGAAGGAAGGAAGGAAGGAAGGAAGGAAGGAAGGAAGGAAGGAAGGAAGGATCTACTATAGTCTTTGAAAAGATTGCTAAGTTATGTCACTCAATATCACTAAACAACTTGACTTTTGCACACCCTTGCTATAGGACTTTGAACAAGTTATTTCACTTCACTAGTCCTTGGTCTTCTCATCTGTCAAATGATAATAGTATTTTCCTTATTCATTTCACAACATTATTTTCAAAATCATATAACATCATAAATGCAAAAACACCTTGAAAACTATAAAGGTATATGAAAATATAATGAATTTTATTTGTCATCCTCATGATTAAATGGAGCCTCTGATTTAATTAAAATTATTAATCATATTTGAAAATAAATGGAATTGTATTACTTTCTAATACCTGTAATAACTACTAACAGATCAATAAACTATTATTTAGTAAAGATCATTTGGAGGATCACTTAAAGGCACAGATATAAAGTATTTGTACAAGTAGCTGCTTCTGAACTATTCAAAAGCAGTCAGATTACTGAGGGACTATAAACAATCTCTCTTGCAAAGAAGTTTATACCATTGTTTGCTCTACTAGGAATAAGAAGAGAACATGCAAACATTGGCCAAATACTTCAATTTTCATATTAATTGAAACTATACTAATAACTTTCCACCATTTTAAAACTAGAAAATGGTAGTGATATGCCATAGTAGAAAGAAACATAATCTTTCCTCAGAATACCAAACCTGAGTTTTGGTTCTGCCATATGATGCCTATGAACTTGGGTAAATCCCTTAAATGATACTCAGTTTTCTAATCTCTAAAATATAGAAAATAAACATAGCCACAGGACAAATTCACTGTGAGAATTAAGTGAGACAGCACATCTGAAAGTGCTTTGCTTTTGACATATAGAGCAATTTTAAGTTGCTAATTGATATTAATATCAGTTTTAGTATATATATTTAACTCTATTTATTGAATGATTTTCAAAGGAATAGTTTTTTACTTGATATCTGAGTTTATCTGATTTTATAGATGAAAACATTGAAAGCTAAGAAGCATAAGCCCAAAAAATAGCACAAGAGTAGGGATTATAAAATGTGAATTCTATTATTTCTGCCACCAATGGCTGTGAAGTCCTATGCAATCACTTGCCTTTTTTGTACCTCAGGATCCACTTTTGAAAACTGAGGTAAACACTCTACTAGATCACTTATATAATAAAGGCATCAAAAATACAATGTGGTAAGTAGCAACTCTGATTTCCTCAAAGTGTTTTTCCAGGCCCAAGCCATATTAAACAGTCCAAAAGAAATTCACTGATCCAAATGAGACTACACAAATTTGATGAGTCTATGAAGCTGAGCTTGGCAAAGACTAAGAGTCTAAAAACAGGAAGCACTGAGTGAGATCTAAACTGTTGAAGAATAGACAGTTCCAGAAATTAAGTTTTGTTTGTTTTGTTTGCTTTTTAGTCTAGTCCCTCTGGCTGTTGGGGTGGGACAGGAGAGGGTGGAGGTATTTTTAAAGATACATCTGAAGTGTGGACATATAAGGTCTTGCTCAACCTCTAAGAACTTGAACAAAGCATAATCTACCAATCCCTTGGTAATGCTAGGTCAATGTTGGATACAGGTGACCCGATATATCTATTAATGCCTCACTCTTTATTCTAGGATCTCTAAGACACCATGACAACCTGCTCATTACTCTTGTATGTTAATACTTGACTCCCTCTTCTTGTTATGGCTCTTTTATCCTCTGGGTGCTAAACTCACGGTGCTCAGAGCTAGAGGTTCTCAAGAGTCTATCAAAATGTATTGAGGACTGAAAAAAAATTGGCTCAAAAATAAAACAAACTTGCAAAATCAAACTTGTAAATAAGAATTAAATAACTACAAAAATGTCAACCAGCCAAATGAAGTTTAACTTAATTCTTTTTTTTTCAATGTTTATTTATTTTTTAGGTAGGGGGCAGAGAGAGGGAGACAGAGGATCTGAAGCAGACTCCATGCTGACAGCAGAAAGCCCGATGTGGGGTTCAAACCCATGAACCATGAGATCATGACCTGAGCCGAAGCCGGACATGTAAACAACTGAGAGCACCCAGGTGCCCCGCAACTCAATTCCTTTTAGAGGTATATATTAATTTGATTGATTTGACTTCAGAGGTCAGTACATTTTCATATTTGATAAGGTAAGTGGTGGAACTCAAAAGTAAGAAAATCCAGGGCTTAATAAGTCCCCTTATTATTAAAAAGTCTTAATAATGTCCTATCTCTGGTTTCCATCTTCATAATCTGGAAGGTGGCAATTGTCATGGAGGTAGGAAGTATCCTTTCTAGTCTAATTAAGTCCCCAGCTTCTCCCCACTAACCTTCATCCCACCCTCCTCTTTTACACATTCCCTTTACCTTAGGGCAAAAGCAGCTAAATGCTCAATAACAGCATAGAATGAGTAACGATATAAAAACTCAGAGGAGCTCTTGAGTCCCAGAGGAGGGCTGCAGTAGTCAAGGAAAGATTAGCACTAGGGTAGATGAGACCTCAGTATATTCATTTGTTTGTCCTTTCAGCAAACATTTAGTGAGCATCTTGTATGTTCTTGTATGTTCTTGTATGTGTCAGGCACTCTGTTAGGCATTGATTATCATATGAATGATAGTCTCCCTACTCTAAAGCAGATTACAGTCTAGTGGGGAAGCCAAGATACATGACTAAATAAATTCAGATATAATGAGATTAAATGCAACAATAAAAGGATATTCAAAATGTTGAAATACACAAGAGAAGAAATCATTGTCTGGAGAATCTCAGTGGAAGTAACAGCAGGACTTAGAAGGAAAATGGAACTTGGAAAAATGGGGGATTGTTTCAGGCAGGGTAAAATTATGTAAACAAAGGCTTAAGGATGGCAAAGTGCTTGCTATGATATATAAAGAGGGAGCAATTAAGGGACTAATTTGGCTGATGGCATTCAGTGGGTGAAGCAAAAGCCATCAGCTAACTCTGTGGAAATCACCAAAAAGTCTAGTTCACTGGCTGTTTTTCAGTTGTATTATGAGGACAGATCTAGCAACTCTGTGTCTTGCCATATGCTTGAAACTCTCCACTACACCCCTTTCCCTTATCATACCATTGCAATGAAGAGGAAACCCAGGAGGCCTACTCCTTTGCCTGACCTGAATGAACAAGGAGGAGGAGCCCCTAGCTGGGCAGAGGGAAAAAAGTTTGCTAGAGTGGAAAAACACTGTGGGTTCACATCAACTCATCTGTTCACTGTGAGTTTTAGCTTCCATCCCCTTCCTTGTTGGTCATAGGTCAGTCAGCTGGTTTCAGGGCTGCTTGATAGGTCAGCAAAAATTTTCCATGCTGGCTTAATTCTACTATGCCAGATACATTCTGACACAAAAGACACTCTGCACTCTACACAAAAGACAAATCCTCAAATTAGACTTATGATGGGTTAGAAATAACACAGAACAGAAAGAAAAACTAGAAATCACTCGTTTTAATGTTCTTATTTTATAGATGGTGACACCAAGGCCCAGAGAAGAAAAGGGACTTGGTTTAATTCACATAGTGAATCAAGAGCAAAGTATGCTTCCCCAGTCCCTTTGCAAGTACTCCTTCTTTCCACTCCACCAGACTACTAGCATTTTTTTCTCTGCCTAGTAAAGAACAACCTGTCCCTAGAAAATGTTCAATACAGAGAAGAAAGCAGGGTATACCTCAGAGGCAAAATGGGTACACAGAGATGCACAGCAATTTATGGGGGGAGGGGGGTTATAGCACTGTACTCATGCTGCAAAAATCAACCATGATCATCTTAAATTCCTCAATTAAGCTTAATCTTAGGAGTACTTAAGCTTTTTCTTATCATTAATAGTGTCCCATTAACCCTTCAGATGATGATTTCACCTGTATTTTCACAATGATCAGTAAGAAATATCATCCATAAATTGGATAGTGTGGTAAAGGGGGTATATCTATCACTGGAAGACATTAAGTTTGTCAAGAGATCTTAGTGAGGCAGAAAGACACAATGGAACAAGCACGGGGTTGAGAATCAGAAGATTATGGATCTAGTCACACTGCTACAGTTTACTATATGTATGCCCCTGGACAAGTCCCTGGAGTCCTTTGTGTCTTGGCATGATTTCCTCACCACAGAGCCCTGAGTTGTGAGGAGTAAATAAGCAGAAGTAACTAAGGAACTCAGGCCAATACTTGGCTTAACATTGGACTTTAAAAATATTGACCCAACTTCTGTCTCTCAAAAAATAAATAAATGTTAATTTTTTTAAAGGGTGCCTGGGTGGCTCAGTCGGTTAAGCATCCAACTTTGGCTCAGGTCATTATCTCGTGTTTGTGAGTTCGAGCCCTGTGTCAGGCTCTGTGCTGACAGTTCAGAGCCTGGAGCTTGCTTCCAACTCTGTGACTCCCTCTCTCTCTGCCCCTCTACAACTCATACTCTCCCAAAAAATAAGTAAATGTTAAAAAAAAAATTTAAATATTGACCCAACTATAGGCTTCTTTATCTGAATTAAAAAACAAAAAACAAAAAACAAACTGGTATTTGTTTGGTTTCTTTTAAACTGAGCCTATTTTCCCTAAATTTAAGAATATGATAAATAGGAACCGAAATAAAGGGAAAGGCTGTTCAGAGCAAATCCTCAACATGTGAATAAGGCTGATTTCAATCCTTCCATTTGACTGATGTCAAGTCAAATTAATATAATGTAAAGTCAGATAACTTCATCTCACTAATGAATGAATCAATTTAATATAGTTATCTTGCAATCACATAGTGTTAGTATTGAACACAAAAATGAATAAAGCATGATCCCTGCACTCAACCTGAACTCACATGTAAGTTCTAAGTGAGTTCATGTCCGTCTTTTTCATGGTTATACTCCCAGTGGCTAGCCAAATGCCAAACAGCAAGAGGTTCAGTCATGCTGGACAGGCCTGGGATAATGATAAAACTATCATTACCCTTATCATGAAGCTAGTACTAACCATTTCCTGAGGGCACACTATGTGGCAGGCACTTGGCATTTTTCTATCTTTTAAAACACCAGTGCTGCAAGGTACAAGTGGATTATGCATCTTCTACAGCTCTACCTTGCCTCATCACCAAGGTCCCCACTCAGCACTCAAGTTTTGGTATTCTAAGCACACACATTCAACTCCCCACTACTACTATTAATAATAATGAATAATTGTTGTGTTCCGGGTTGTATTCTACACATATTTGTATTTACTTATTTTATCCTCACAACAATCTAGTAGGTAAATATTATTAGTATCCTTATTGTATAGAAAGAATAAGTAACTTCCCCAAGATCACACAATTAGCAGAGCCTTGATTTGAACACAAGCAGTATGGAGCCAAAGTCTGCACTCTTAATTACTCTGCATGTTCTGGAAGGTGAGGGGAAGAGGAATCACTAAGCTAAAGCCATCTGGAGTTCTGGCCATGACAGCCTGGTGGCAGATGAGGTTAAGGTTCCTATATCTGGCTGTGAGCCAGACCACAGTAATATGCTAGAATATCTGACATGGGGCCTTAAAAACAAACTCCACATGGTCACTACAGTCACAAAGAACATTTATTTTCTATTATTAGACATACATTATGGTGTCTCTCTTCTTGACATCCTCTCTACCCCTCTCTGCCTGGAATTTTCTTTAAAGTTACCTCCACAAAAAGCTTATCTTCACCACCTCTTTGTAACATGACAACAATGTATCCAAACTTTATTAAAGAACCTATGACCTCAGATACTGCAGAGATTTATAAACTGTTTTATTCTTAATGTGATGGGAAGTAGTGAAGGATTTTCAAATAGACAAAATCTTGATTTGATGCATTAAAAGAGACTAGCACACTATCTGGGTAAAACACTGATTATAATTGTAGGATATGAACTAGTATTGGATCCTCCAGAGATCTATTGTGAATAAAATACTGTTTGAGTAACAGCTATGTGCAGGTCATTATACAGTGTTCTAGAAGTAGGAATTGAGAATGATGTTTCAAAATTGCTGATGAAAGAATATCCCTCCTTATTCTTATAGTGTTCTTCCCAAGCTAAGTTTCATTCTTTTAAGAGATATCAAAAAAGGCTAGTGCCCTGTCTGGCAGGATCAGATAATCTGGCTGAGCCCTGTGTCTACTTAACAGAAAGTTATATCCTGTCAAGAGACCTGAACAGTATCCAAAAATAAATGGCTTAAATTCAAATAATAAAGTTCAAGGCAAGAAAGACAGTGATCCAAAATGTTGTTTCCATTGATTAATCTATCTTTAATGGGAAGAAAAGCATCTCAATTTTAGGTCTTAGTTTCTGGTGTTATTATTCTTACTCATTAAATGATTTCTTTATAAGTAAGGAAGTTATTTTTGATTTTTTTAATGTTTATTTATTTTGAGAGAGAGAGAGAGAGAGAGAGAGAGAGAGAGAGAGAGCGAGCACGTGCAAGCAGGAGATGGACAGAAAGAGAGGCAGACACAGAATCCAAAGCAGGCTCCAGGCTCTGAGCTGTCAGCACAGCTGAACACAGGGCTCAAACTCACAAGCTGCAAGATCATGACCTGAGCTGAAGCCGGACGTTTAACCTACTGAGCCACCGAGGCATCCCAGTAAGGAAATTATTAACTAGAACAATATTCCTTTAAAAAGTGTGTGTTTTCTGGGGCGCCTGGGTGGCGCAGTCGGTTAAACGTCCGACTTCAGCCAGGTCACGATCTCTCGGTCCGTGAGTTCGAGCCCCGCGTCAGGCTCTGGGCTGATGGCTCAGAGCCTGGAGCCTGTTTACGATTCTGTGTCTCCCTCTCTCTCTGCCCATCCCCCGTTCATGCTCTGTCTCTCTCTCTGTCCCAAAAATAAATAAACGTTGAAAAAACTAAAATTAAATTAAAAAAAAAAGTGTGTGTTTTCTTTTAAAGCTTAATGTTTCGCTTGCCTATTGAAAACGGCTTTGCACTGTCTACAGGATTAAAACCAAATTCATGGTTTTGACAAAACCCTTCATGACCTAAGCTTGCCTCATTCTGCAATCTCAGCTCTCATAATGACTGCCACATAGCCATGATAAAATGGTTCTTGATATGTGCCAGATGCTATTCGAAACGCATTACATGTTCTATCTCATTTACACCTTAAAACAACCCTGTGAGGTAGATCCCCTTAGCAGCATCTCCATTTTATGGATGAGAAAATTGAGGCACCAAATAGTAGTAACTCACTAGAACTAGTAAGTAGTTAAGCTGACATCAAACCCTTACAGCTTGACTCCAGAATTTATGTTCTTAACCAGTGGGTCCCACAGCCTCATGAATTACTCACTATTGCCAGGGGGTGACATCTTCTTTCCCACTTCTGTGCTTTATGTTAGAAAAGAGCCCTATCCCTCTTTGGAAACTTATCAAATTCCTTCTCAACCAGCTAAAACACAACTGCCTTTCTGAAGTACGCCCTAATCTCTCCAGTTAGTATTAGCCATTCCAATCTTGATATCTCATGTCATTTTCTATGCACCCAATTATAACACCTGATACTTCACATTGTAAGTATTTGTTTATGAAAGTCTCTCCTACAAGACTATAAGCTTTTTAAAGGCTGAGACTGTTATCTTTGTTTTAACCTATAGTTTAAACCTATATAGGGCCTGCCATAGAGCAATGACCAGACACACACACACACACACACACACACACACACACACACACACCCCACACTTCAATGTCTGGGAAAGATGACTGCATCCTCACTAACCATATCTCCAAGGAAAAGTTCTTTGAATTAGATCAAAACAGGACCTTGGGGCACCTGGGTGGCTCAGTTGGTTGAGCGACCAACTCTTGGTTTTGGCTCAGGTCATGATCTCATGGTTTTATGGGTTCGAGCCCCACACTGGGCTGTGTGCTGACAGTGCAGTGCCTGCCTGAGATTCTCTCTCTCCCTCCCTCTCTGCCTGTCCCTCCCCTACTCATGCTGTCTCTGTCTCTCTCAAAATAAATAAACTTAAAAAAAAATTTTTTTTTAAATACAGGACTTCAGAGTAAGGACTATCCTGGTGATAAAGAGAAAGAGTAGCTTAGAATGGAAGATCTGAGAGTGTTAGAGGATCTTTTCTTCCTGTAATTAATCTCTTCTCTCACTTCCATGCAGCAGAAATGATAAACAGGCCTGAAATAGCCTCTTGTCCAAGCACCAAACTAAGGGTGCCCATGAGAAGGAAGCACAAAGCCAAGCTTACCTCTACTTTACCTAGATCTTATGTAAAAGGGAAAAAGGAACCCTCCCTGATCACCAGGAAGGAGGCCAGACAGAAATTAGTAGTATAAGCCTCACTAGGAAGAAAGACTATGTCACTGGCCCCAGCATTTCCTAGAAAGGGACTCCACAGAAATCCAGTGTGGCAGAGTAGATGGCTACAGGAAGATCAGGCTCCTGACCTTCAGAATTAGCAGCTGTTCAATAAATATCTATTAGGTGAGCAAATGGACTTTTGCTGCATAGCAAGCCTTTGCTTTCACAGTCTAGGGAGATAGCTTTGATCAACAACACTATCTTACTGAAAATTCTATGTTAAACCATTACAAAAATATAAAAAGAACAAACTACAAAATCTAGAGAGTCTAGCCTACTTTACTACTTTTGTCCTTGATTTTATATTTTCACTTTGTATGTCTAGGAATGCTCATTTCAGAAATGTTTCACACAAATAAAGACAGAAACTTCTAAATTGTGACCAGAACAATGCATTGAAAGCTGTATAATATAAATCTCTTTTGCTTAAGAAAAGAAGTAAAAAAGGAGTATCTAATCACTTATGTTTACTGACTGTTGGGAATCTCCACTCTTTGGATGACCAAACACCAAATAGATAGGTGGGTACCAAAGATACCAGATGCCAGTGTCTTTGCATCCACTATGGAGCATTAAATTTAAATGCATCATTAAAAATAATGCCTCATCGCTAGTGACAAATCAATGTCTAGAAAGAAAGTCAAATAGCTGTTCAGCAGAGGATGACAAAAAGTTTAGAATATACAATATGACAGAGTTCTTTCCATTGAACATCAATTACAACAGGGCAGCAGTTATTATGTCTGGAAGAGAAATATTTATTCTCCGTACCTGACAATGTACATGGTATCTAACTGACCAGTAATAGCATTTTCTGTGCAATTTTGGAGTTACTTTTTAAAGGTAAAAGTGGTAGTGAAAGGATATTTTCTTAAACAAGTCAGGCAGCAGCCATATATATTAGAAAGCAAAATATATTTTAACTTGTACATGATTTGAAAAGAAAGCAGATATTAGATTAATATTATTATACTTGGAAATCATTTATCCTTTCTTTCATTTAAGTAACACTGGTTGAGCAACAACTATGTTCCAGATTCTGTGCTAAAAACCAGAAATACACAAATAAAACCTGTCTCTGACTACCAGAAACTTACAGGGTAGACATACTCTATGCAAAAACTGTTCTTCAGTGTTTTCAGTCCTCAAAGAAAGAAAGGATCCAGGTGCTAAGAAAGAATACTGTTCTCTTTCTCTATGCTCATTCTCCAAGGCCCCACCAAGTAGCAGGTATTAGAGATCTGTAATCTATAACTTAGTCTTACCCAGTCATCAAGCCCATGAACATATATATATGAAGAGTCTCATCCATATCAGAGTGGGATATGGAATTAAGCTTACAGTGCTGAATTAACTGCTCAGGGATCAGTGACTGGACGCAGGTACCACTTATTCATTCATTAATTGGCAAACATTAACTGAGTTTTTATTAGATGCTGGGTCCTGAGTTTCCATTTACCTACATCTTATATGTCTTTTTTCTGACCCCCACAGGTGCCAAATTCATTCCATTCAAGTTATGCCAAGTTTTCATTTTCACTTTAGATACCAGTAAGAATCCTGTGACAGTGAATTCCTGCTTTAAACCCCATCCCATTTGATTGAACTGGTTACAACTCTTGTAACTCCTGTCCACTCATCCCCTCAAGGCATTTGCCACTGTTCCCTCTGCCTCATCGACTATCTCTAACGGTTCTAATACATAACTTTAGCCAGAACAGAGAGACCACTAACCATGAAATATGCAAAAAGCTTTGCTTCAACCTAGAAATACTTTTAGACTTGCCCTACTCAGCACAGAGGAAATATTTGAGATGCATTTCCAGCTCTTCATTAGCAATAATTAGACTTCTGGCCTCCTGATGAAAAGGGGTGTACCAGTGGCAGCAAGTTTGCACTGTGAATCCTGGCCCCAAGTTACAGCTGATTGAGTTAAACTAACCATATTTTCTTCAGTAGGAAATCAAAATTAGGAGAAACAGCTCATCTCTGGGTGTTCAGCCCCTCACAAAATGATTGGTTTTAAAGATACTGAGGAAGAATTTTGTTTGGGGTTGATGACCAATATGATGCAGAAGGCAGATTATAAAATAGAGAGTTTTTGTATCTTTTAATAAACTCCTTTAAATAAACTGGCACTCAAGCTAGTTTGGTTCCTGTCACTTGCAAGCAAAGAATTGTAATTAATACAGCCCCTCTGTATGACTTAGCCCCACAAACTTGTTAGCGTCTTTAGCTGTTCCACACTCCCTCCCCTACCCTAATGACACAAGCCTCTGAAGTACTAACATAACATAACCTGGCTCATTCATTCATTCATTCATTCATTCATTCATTCACTCACTTACTCTGCAACAGGTACTATGCTAAATGATAGAGAGAGATGACTAAAATATAATCTCTGTCTTCATATTGCTCACTGCTCTAAGGGTAGATAATAGATAAGGAAGCAATTATAACATAGAATGACTGGAGTTAGAAAACAAATGAAACATACAGCATGGGAGAACAAAAGGTTTAGATGGTATCCCAAAATTTAGCTTGTCAGGAAAAGATTCCCAGAGGAATGACATTTATAAGATGAGTAAGAGATTGCTAGACAAAGAAAAATGTGGGGGTGGGGGGATGATATTTCAAGTAGAGGAAATAGAATGTACAAAATAAGGAAGAGATCTTTTAGTTAGAGATCTTTTAGTTAGTAGGTAGGGAATAACAAGTAGTTCTCTATAGTTGGAGCTCTGTATGTGTAGGCCTAAAAAGGAGGGAGTAAGTGATAGGAGGAGATGAATTTAGGGAGGGAGACGACATCTAGGTCATACAGAGCCTTGTATACAAAGCTACAAAATTTGACCTTTATTTTGAATGCTATAGAGTCATTGAAGAATTAAGGACTGAAACATTTAAAAATCAAGTTGTTATTTTAGAAAAACTGTGTCAACAATTTGGAGGATGGACTGCAAATTTGGGAGTGGGAGGCAGTAATGAGAAGAAAAAACTATAAACACAGGAAGCCTAAGAAGAAACTCAAGTAAGCCAGTGAAAAAGAGGTAAAAGCCTGAAACTGTAGTACTGGGGTTGGAGGATAGGGATTGTCTTTGGGAGATAATGAAAATACACTTTGGGAGACTTGATAAATATTTAGATATTGGGATGAAATAAGGAAGAATCTGTAAAGACTCATGTTTCCATACTGGATGACAGCTGGGAAGATGGCACCCTGAATGAGATACGGTATAAAAGAAAAACAGCAAGTGTAGGGAAATAATGAGTTTACTTTTAGACCAGTTGAGTTCGAAGTATATGTGAAATGCCCAAGTATACATGCGTAGTAGGCAGTTATAAATAGGGGTATAACTCCCAGCAGAGAGTTTAGGGCTAGAGATAAAAGATCTGGGATCTTGCTGAAGTTCTGAGTGTATATGAGGACATAAAAGGAAAGTGCATAACATCAACAGAGGTGGAGATGAGAGAACAAGCCTTGAAGAATACTGGTATTTATGGAACTAAAGGCACAGAGGCATAAAAAGAGCATAGCATGCTTTTGGAAATACGAACCCACTAAGTTGGATGAGCCTAATGTAGGGTAAGAGAGATACAGGAGAGGGGACTGGAAAGGAAGACAGGGCCAGGTCATGGAGGCCCTTTGTGTTATGGTATTTGGCACATAGTTGGGCTCAGTAAATACTTATTTAAACAATAAGGGATTGCTGCCTGACTCTGTATATGATAAAAACTATGGAACATTTCCCAGTAGGAATTTTACTTTACTGAACCTAAATAATCATCAACACCATCATCATCATCATCATCATCATCATCATCATCATCATCATTATCACTCTCCCTTATATACGGTTTGGGTGTTTCTGTTAAAAAGAGTTTCCATGATTATTTCATTTAGACCATGCAAGAACTCTCTAAAATAGTTTTTTTTTAATATTCAATTTAAATATGTAATGTTCAGGCTTAGAAGGGTGAAGTACCTAGCTAAAAGCTAGTAAGTATAAGAAAATCCTCAGAGTCTCAATCTTCTAACTTCCAGTTCAGTGCTCATTTCAATATACTACTACCACCACTCTGAAACAGTCTAATAAAATCACATTGTGTTTTAACTTTTGAAAAACACTCACATGCATTGTCATATATGATAATACATGAGCTCACATGGGATAGCATATATACCTGGTTTGAAAGGCTTCCTGGGACTCAGGACTTCCAGTGCTAAATCTGTGAAAGTCCCGGACAAACCTGAACAAGTTAATCACCCTACAGATTTACTATCTTCCTGAAAAGAGTAAATACAATAAAATGATTAAGAACATGAATTCTCATGTCAGACTGCCCAGATTCAAATCTTGGATCTACCTCATACCAGCACAGTGATTGGACAAATTACCCAGCATTTTGGTGCAAGAACAGTTTCATTTATAAAACAGAGGAAATAAAAATACCTGGATTTTGAAGATTATGTAAATACCTAACTGAATACCTAGCACAGAGCAATCAATGACTTCAAATTGCTCGCCTCACATGTATTCTGTCCTCTATTCCCACAATCTGCCTCTTCACTAAATTTGGGCTAAGATTTTTATTTTTCAATTTTGATATCAAGAGAGAGTAATTTTGTGTCTCTGGAGAGTGACTCTACTGGGATAAGGAATAAAAGGTCTCCAGCATCTAAATCTCTGTAAGTGCTAGTGCTATGAGACCCTGAGCTGCTGAGAGCAGTGCCCTGGGCTGTGTTTAAGTCCAGCTCCCTTGTTTTTATAACATTAGGCATGTCACTTGTTCTCTCTGGGTTTAAGTTTTTTCATCTGCAAAGCAAAAATATTTGACTAAATGATCTCTAGGGCCTCTCCTTCTATAATGTCTCCCCTAGACTCTACTGAAAGGATGACAAAAGGAACCAACCCTACTACAGCAGCCCTTTTAACTTCCAAAGCCTAGAGATAAGAACTACAAGAATAGTTTGTGGGACAGTCACAAAACTAAAATGAGTGTAACTTTTACCAAATAAGAAATAACTTCAATTCCTTATACATCTTCTTGGTACAAAGCATTTTTTACTGTTTTATATATATCATATTCACATCATATTCTAATTCTTACAACAACCTTGTGAGGTAGTAATTGTTATCCTCATGTTACAGATAAGGAAACTGAGGTTCTGACAGGCTCTGTAATTTATCAGAGTCACAATCTGTCAAGACATGGAGGCAGATCTTTAATCCAGTTAAGTGTAAGTTAAATAGCACACTGCTATTAATGATTAATTATTTCATCCCGTAAAAGGATCTGATTTTTGGATATAAGAACCAGAGGACATACAAGCATGATTTCACAATATTCTAAAAAAAAACTATACATACACTACAAACATGAATGCTTAATCTTGGTGATTACCTAAATGTTTTATCCCAACTCACATGATGGTCCTTTCCCAGTGGTCCTCAATATCCTTGTACTTATTTTTTTTCTTGCACACTTCTTTATTTTTGCCTAGAGTGAGTACCTGGTGTCTCATTTGCTTTGCTTGTTGTGTTTTTTATCACAAATTCACCCCCACCCTCTCTACCAACTGTGAGCTCTTGATATTCAGCCAGAGCAGGTTTATTAACAGCTTCTCCTCTGAGGACAGGGCAGGACAGGAGGTGCAGCTTTCAGTGCCTACCTGGCGCCAGAGATCTCCCTTCTCCTTCCACCTGGGGTTCCTTCCATGTCCATCCCCTGTTCTCTGAATCCCATTCTGACCTCAGTCTTCATTTATTTCTTCCATGATTGTCAATGGAGAAATGATACACAAGAGGTAAAAAATTTCAAATCCTCACATGCTAGATAAATCAGCTGAGTACAGAAGACCAGTTGACAGTAGTTTCCCTTTAGAATTTTGGTGAAGTCTGAAGATGTTTTGATTCCCGATCTTTCATCTGTGATGTGTAGCCTCCCACTGCATCCAGATCCCAAGTGTGTGAGATCTTTGTTGCTGGTATTCTGTCCGACTTGTTTTTATCTATTACACTACTATTGGGCCCTCATTTATAAATTCACATCTTTCAGTTCTGGAGAATTTTCTTGAATTATTCCATTTTCCCTGTTCTCTCTTTTGGCCCTTCTGCTATTCATATGGCCAATCACCTGCATATCCTCTCATTTTCTTATCTTTTTTTCTCCTGTTTTTCAACCATTTGTCTTCTTGCTCTACTTTCTGAAAGCTTCCTGCATCTTTATCTTTCAACCCTGACATTGAGTTTTTAGTTTCTTTCTTTTACTACTCAAAAGATCTGTGTTTGGAATGTTTACTTTTTGTAGTAACTGTCCTTGTTTTATGGGTGTTGTATCTTCCATTGTAAAGATTACAGTGGTTTTTATTAATATTTTCTTCTTCCTACATACTTTGTTTTGTCTGAGCTGCTTTTTCCTATTAGATCCCTCTTCGGCATGATATAGGCATCCTTTGAGTGCCTAAAAGTCATTGGTTGTTGGTTCATATTCAGAAACTCAGGCAGGGGGGCTGTTAGCATGTGAGTGTCAGTAGCTGGCTATGAACTTCATTGTAGGATAGGCTGGCTGAGTTTCACACAGACCTTCAGCTCATTCTTATTCTAGACCCTCTCTTCACCACACTCAGTGTCCCACTTATTCTGAGCCTTTTTATACTTATTCTCATTTCCATGTTCCTTTCTCAGAAGCCCAGCTATAGTAAAGTTTCAAGCACTACCTTAAAGTCTAAATTAGATGACTACTAAGGTCTCTTCCTATGCAGAGACTTTAAGATTCTGGGTTATAATGCCAAAAATTCCTTAGTACTGGGATCTCCAATTTATTATCCTGCTATCTTTGTTCTACTCACTTCAATTCCTGAGGATTATCACTCTCATAAATATCTTATCAAATTTCTATTTGCCTGACTGGTATACCAAACAGATTTTTTTAGGATCTTAAGTGATTCTTAGGCTCATATTTGCCTGCTTCAGCATCCATGGATTCCTTCAGACACTTGTCTCCTGGGATCCTGACTCTGTTTTACCATGACTTTCAATTTGAACATATTCCTAAATTCCTAACTTTGGCATGGCTTTTAACAACTGTCTAGCCTCAACATGAGCCCTGTACAACAGGGAGTTACACTGTGTACTAGGCACAGAATTGAGAAAGAGGGAAAACACAAAATCTACAGATTTGGGAATTTCACCAAAGAGCAGGATCTATTGTGTCTAAAGAGGATATCTCCATAATGTTCTCCCAAATTCCTAAGTATAACCACAGCTATCATAAACATTTCTTGCACACTGACTAAAGTATTCTTCTATTGCTTTGTATTCATTAACTCAGTAAGTCCTCACAACAGTCCTGTGATGTAGGCACCATTGCTATTTAAACAAACAAACAAATAAACAAACAAACAAAAAACGAGCACAGAAATCATTTATGGGCATAGAATTGACATCAAACTGCCAAAGTATGCCTAAGATAACAATGTCTTCATAAGGAATTCAATACATTTCTGCAAATTGGTTAGTCTGAAAAGTAACTTACAAAAAAGTGAAATAACTACAAATAAAGACAGATTTACACCACCCACTCTTTCGGAGATAAAAGGGTACGATATTTGCAATCTCAACAATGCACTCCCATAAGGCTATGACTTCAGTTCAGCTGATACAGCCAATTGGGCCAGTGGCTTTTTCTCCTACCTGCTCCACATATGCCCCTCCCAAAGCCAAGAATGTGATTAAGGAAGACAACCTTCCTGAGAGAAAATAAATCTTCAGTGAAGTGTTTCAAAGTAGCACATGACCCAAAAGGAAGATGTTCCTAAACAGAAGAGGTCTGGTTTTGGTCAAGGATATACATGGTACCATAAATTAATCAAAAGGACAACTTTCCCAGAGACAGGAGAACTAATCTCAGGTCAAACAGGTATGAGAGCCCCTGTTTGCAGAGGAAGACATTTCCATGCAGAGAAGGATCTTGGAAGGGTTTATGAAGCTGAAATCTCCCTACAAGATCCCCAACTAATTTGGCAAGACCTCAACTACTTAGTACAAAAGTCACATTTCAGTCCTTCAGGAACCAGAACCAGCGGATCACATCATGAAGCTGACAGTACTGTTGATGGTTAAAATGTTATTTAAATGGACAGCCAGAAAAATCTTGTAATCCCTATCAAAATAACATCAGCACTTTTCACACAGCTAGAACAAACAATCCTAACATTTGTATGGAACCAGAAAAGACCCCAAATAGCCAAAGCAATCTTGAAAAAGGAAACCAAAGCTGGAGGCATCACAATCCCGGACTTCAAGACATATTACAAAGCTGTAATCATCAAGACAGTATGTTACTGGCACAAAAACAGACACTCAGATCAATGGAACAGAATAGAGAAGCCAGAACAGAATAGAGACCTACAAACATATGGCCAACTAATCTTTGACAAAGCAGGAAAGAACATCCAATGGAAAAACGACAGTCTCTTTAGAAAATGGTGTTGAGAGAACTGGACAGCGACATGCAGAAAAATGAACCTGGACCACTTTCTTACACCATACACAAAAATAAACTCAAAATGGATGAAAGACCTGTCCTGTCTCAGGACAGGAAACTATCAAAATCCTAGGGGAGAAAGCAGGAAACACTTCTTTGACCTTGGCTGCAGCAACTTCTTACTCAACACATCTCTGGAGGCAAGGGCAACAAAAGCAAAAATGAACTATTGGGACCTCAACAAAATAAAAAAGTTTTCCTTCTGCACAGAGAAGGAAACTAAAAGGCAACCGACAGAATACGAGAAGATACTTGCAAATGACATATCAGATAAAGGGTTGGTATCCAAAATCTATAAAGAACTTACCAAACTCAACACCAGAATAACAAATAATCCAGTGAAGATATGGGCAGAAGATATTAATAGATACTTTTCCAAAGAAGACATCCAGATGGCCAACCGACACATGAAAAAATGCTCAACATCACTCATCATCAGGAAAATACAAATCAAAACCACAATGAGATACCACCTAACAGCTGTCACAATGGCTAATATTAACTCAGGCAACAACAGATGTTGGCATAGATGTGGAGAAAGAGGATCTCTTTTGCGCTGCTGGTGGGAATGCAAACTGGTGCAGTCACTCTGGAAAGCAGTACAGAGGTTCCTCAAAAATTACACACACACACACACACACACACACACACACACACACACACACAGGAATACTACTCACGAATGAAAAAGAATGAAATCTCGCCATTTGTAGCAATGTGGATGGAACTACCGGGTATTATGCTAAGTGAAATCAGTCAGTCAGAGAAAGATATCACGTGATTTCACTCCTATGTGGGATTTGAGAAACTCAACAGAGGAATATAGAGGAAGGGAAGGAAAAGTAAGATAAATAAAAAAGACAGGGAGGAAAGCCATAAGAGACTCTTAAATACAGAGAACAAACTGAGGCCTGCTGGAGAGAAGAGCAGTAAGGGGATGGGCTAAATGGGTAATGGGCATTAAGGAAGGCAGTTTTTGGGATGAGCACTGGGTGTCATTTGTAAGAGACGAATGACTGGGCTCTACTCCTGAAGCCAAGACTACACTCTATGTTAAATAACTTGATTTTGAATAAAAATAAACAATAAAAAATAAAAACATGGAACCACAAAAGAATGAGAAGAAAATCAGGTGTCTACTTATACAATTATGTGGGAAAAATTCTAACTATAACAGCAAATCAGGCAACTTAAAAAGAAAGGATCAACCAGGGTGCCTGGGTGGTGCAGTTGGTTAAGCATCCAACTTCGGCTCAGGATGGAATCTCAGGGTTCTCAGCGCAGAGTCCACCTCAGATCCTCTACCCCCCCACTCATCCCTCATCCCTCCCCTGCTCATGCTCTCTTTCTCTTTCTTTTCTTTCTTTCTTTCTTTCTTTCTTTCTTTCTTTCTTTCTTTCTTTCTTTCTTTCTTTCTTTTTTCTTCTTTCTCTCTCTCTCCCCCTCTCAAAAATAAACAAACATTAAAAAAAAAGGAAAGATGAACCAATTTTAGTACAAAGTATGTTAACATCAGCAGAAAAAAGGGTAATATTTAAAAAGTAAAAAGCAAGCAAACCAGAAAAAGATTTACAAATATATAATAAGTGATTATATGATACTTATATGCTAGCTTTTTGGCTGCCATTAAATTTTTTGGTACTAATATTCTTTTATTGATTATTTGATCAACTTTTCGTCCATTTTAAGTATAATAATGTTTCAGAAGAATACATTTTAGCAACCAATTTTTAAATTCCTTTTTGTGATGGTTGCCTGGTTTAAGCATCTGACTCTTGATTTCAGCTCAGGTCATGATCTCATGGTTCACAGGTTTGAGCCCCGTGTCTGGGTCTGCAAGTACAGAGCCTGCTTGAGATTCTCTCTCTGTCTCTGTCTCTGTCTCTCTGTCTCTCTCTCTGCCCCTCCCCCGCTTGTGCTCTCCCTCAAAATAAATAAACTTAAAAAATAAATTCCTTTTAGTGGTTATAAGCAATTTTTGATTAGTTACAACTTGTAAAATGCTTACTTAATTTTCATTGTCTCATTGGTCTACTCTTAAATAAATATAGATCTACTGCTTGAGTTCCTTAAGCTATAGCACAATTTGCAAGCAGAATACTAACAACAAATAACAAGAAAAATTAACTAGTCCTTAAGCAAAATAAAAGGATGCTTGGTTGTGATCATGTCTCAATGATATAGTCTTCAAGTCCCTCTTGGTGTTTTTACTCTATGTTAGTAGGAATTCTGTGTTGTTTGAAATAGTAGACATATCATAGCAGCAGAGAGCTTAAAGTTGTATGTGTGTATGTTTTATTTTTTTGTTAGGGTTGTGAAACTGTCTAAATTTTTTATGTATGTGTTATTTTTTTATTTTTTGTACTCTGAAAAAAAATAAAAGTACATTTATCATGATGAGCGCTGAGTAATGTATAGAATTGTTGAATCACTATACTTTACACCCAAAACTAATATAAGACTGTAGGTTAATTATACTGGAATTAAAGTTAAAAACTTAATTAAAAATAAGTTAACATTAGCTTTTATCAAGCACTACACACAATGACTGGCAAACGAATTTTTGTCAGAAAGGGAAAAACCCAGTCAAACTAGTAATTACCATCAATAGCAAAATGACTGAAAATCATGAATGGACAATTCATCAGGAAAATGTAAACTTATATGTAAAAATATTCAAACTTGCCAGTAATTAAAGAACTGTAAAAAAAATTTAAAAGCATAAAAATACTGCTTTTCACCTATCAAATTGGTAAAGAAGCAAAATAGTAATTAATTACCACCATTGTCAAGGGTTGAGAAAAACATTATTTTCACCCAGTGCATAGTGAATATAAGTTGACACAAACATTTCTAGAGGGCAATTTGATAAAACATATTTTAAAAAGTCTTTTAAAGTACAAATCACTTGGCCCAGCAACTGTACTACACTGTACTTTAACATTTTATTTTAGGGAAATAATGAAAAGTGCACAAATGCATTTGTATGAGGATGGTTCAGTATAGTGTTGTTTATAGCAAAAATTACTATAAGGTACAAAAAAACCTAACCTAAATTTCAAATAGTGTTTACTTACAAAGTAATACAATATAGCTATTAAAAACTTATAATGGGAGTGCTCAAGTGGCTCAGTTGGTTAAGTGTCCGACACCTGATTTCAGCTCAAATCATGATCTCAGGTTCTTGTGATTGAGATCTGTGCTGGGTGTGGAGCCTGCTTAAGATTCTCTTTCTCCCTACATCTCCCTCTGCTCCTCCCTCCTCATGCACTCTCTCTCTCTCTAAAAAGATGAAGTCCTGGGGATGTCACAGCATAATGACTATAATTAACAATACTGTATTATACATTTGATGGTTCCTCAAGAATATAGATCTTAAAAGTTCTCATCACAAGAAAAAAAATTTCTAACTATGTGTACAGACTGATGTTAACTAGACTTACTGTGGTGATCATTTTGCAATACGTACATAAACTGAATCATTATGATGTACATTTGAAACTAATACGTTATACAACATTAATATCTCCATAGGTGTAGAAGTGTATTTGTTGACATATGACACATGACATAAAATTGAGCAAAAAAGTTACAAAACATTTAGTATAATTTCAATTTTGTAAACCATCATTCATATCTAAATCCAGAAGGATATTTAGCAAAACTTTAACAATTATATATATGCAGATGTTTTAAAGAACTTGTGCATTTGCTTTTCACTTATCTGTATCTCAAAAATTTCAAAACACATACAGTAAAATCTTGGCTTGCAACTTGTTCTGCAAGTATTCCATAAGACAAGCAAACATATCTAGTAAATTTTAACTTGATAAACGAGCAGTGTCTTGCAATATGAGTAGTACACGACGCCAAATGTCACATGATCACAACTGAGCCAATGGTTCTCTCTCTCTCCCTCTCTTTCCCTCCCCCTCACTTACTCGCTCGATGCAGGATTGTGGGTGATTGTCAATGCAATGTCACATTTCCATGAAATCCTCAAAAGGAGGCAAAAGCAAGTGTCATTGGATAGGTTCCTTGTTAAAGTTGCACAAGGAAAAAGATTTCATTGATCCAATATACAGCAGTGATTCTGTTAGTGACTGTGAAAGTTGTACACAATGAAAGTCGTCCTATACAATAACCCTCCTCTCTAGTCTCCTTCACACCAGTCATTGAAGGTTTTCAAAGGTAAGTACATGTTAATTTGTTTTTCTTTATACTTTCTTTATTATTTTGTATTATACTACAGTATTGTAATAATTTTTATATGAATATTTTTTGGGATGTGGAATGAATTATCTGAGTTTCCATTATTTCTTACGGGGAAATTCAGTTTGATATAAGAGTGCTTTGGATTACAAGCATGTTTCTGGAATGATTTATGCTCACAAACCAAGGTTTTTCTGTATTTAATTTCAAAAATTAATTTTTAAGGGCATATTACTGGGTCATTATCTAAGAAACCTCAGAATATGCAGGTTTTCTTTCTTTTTTTTTTAATTTTTTTTTTAACATTTATTTATTTTTGAGACAGAGAGAGACAGAGGATGAACGGGGGAGGGTCAGAGAGAGGGAGACACAGAATCCGAAACAGGCTCCAGGCTCTGAGCAGTCAGCACAGAGCCTGACGCGGGGCTCGAACTCACGGACCGCGAGATCATGACCTGAGCCGAAGTCGGCTGCTTAACCGCCTGAGCCGCCCAGGCGCCCCGCAGGTTTTCTTTCCATTAGGTCCTGAGTCAATCCTCCACACATACCTCAAATCTCCAACCCTGCAATTGTTTTGACTTTTGTCAATGACCTTCTGTTCAGCTTTACCCTCCAGTCTAGCAACATGCACCTTTGACTCCCTTGGTCTTTGACTTTTTTGTTTTGCTTCCTGAATTCTTCCTCCAGGATTTCACAAGAAAGGATCTACACAACAAAGTCCCTTTGACCTAGTTCTAGGAGCCCCATATTTATGTATTACAACCCTCACACTTTTTATTTTTCTGCCCTTTCCTTTGTTTAGCTTAGCCTCTGGCAGAATTCAACAAAATAAAAATGAGCTAAGGCTGTGAGTGGCCAGGAAAGGTTCACAAGAAGGGGAGCCACCTGATCTGGGCTGGGGAGGATGCTATAGGGTTTGAGAAGTGGAGGAAGGGGAGAAAGAATAAAAACATTCCAGTGTGCAGAGCAGTGGCAGGAGAGAGCAAATAGATCAGCCACTTGGGAGTGGAAGATTCATACTGGGGGAACATCCTGAGAAGTATGGTTTTAAAAAAAAATTAGTGCAAATTTTGAACTCTGTTTGAACTATGTCATGAGTTATGAGCAGAAAGGGGAAAAAAGCAAATAGAAAGTAAAAGCAAGCTAAATATCAAGAAAAAAAAAAGATTCACTTGAAATATTGCAAGAAAGAAAAAAATGTTTTTCAACTTATGCCAAACAGCTTATATGCGGTTCAAGGCCCTTCTCAAGTTGGTGTAAATTTACCTTCCTAGATTAATCTTCCTTTACTTTCTTTCTCCATAAACTCTATGTATTACGTTATAATTAACAAATACTTAAATATATCTTATCTTCTAAACTTCCATGCCTCTGCATATTACTCTGTTTAGATCATCCTTTTCTTACTTTTCCAGCAGGCAAAATTGTTTCTTCTTAAAGACCCAACACAATGTCAACTCCTCTTTGAGGTACTGCCCTGATCTCTCCAGACAAGAGTAATGAGTTCTGTCCCCGTGTCTCCTAGAATCTGTCCATTCAACTTATTCCAGCAGTTAGTATTCTGTTATGGTTACTGTAAATATGTTGATTCTTCCACCTAGACTAATACCTCTTAAATAGCCAGGGTAGTCATCATTTGTTCATTAGAGATGAGAATAAACAAATGTTCATCTCTAAATCCCAAAATTTCACACACAGACTAGCACGTAGTAGGTACTCAATAAATGTTTGTTAAATGAATACTCTAAAGTTAGGAAAAGGATAGATACTATATAGCAAAAGAAATTGGGTTATAGAAAAATTATATTTGAAAATAAAAGTATGAAGGAATTAGAAATTTATCTCTCATTTAATAAAAGTAAATTTAAAGTAAATGGGTATTTTAATTGAACAAAGTTTAATTGTACTATTTTGTTTTCCCTAACTTTCTGCTAACTTTTGTGTACCTAGAGTGGGCAGCATTATTTAATATATAGTGATATTTAAGTATCATTTTTATATCATTCAAATTAATTTCTTTTAATTAATAAATGCCTCTTAGGTTCCTGGCCTTGTAAATAACATTAAGCTAAATATAATTTTCATAAATCAGTTAAGTCCATAGCATAATGAGTAGATTGGCTTCTTTTTTCTCATAGTAACACTACTGGGGGGCCAAGTTTATGATATAATAATTCCACTATACCAAAATACAGAAGAAATAAGGTTCAGAGAAACCAACAGGTAACTGATTCTATTTTTCTAAAGTGGCTTTTGCCACACACAAAACAAAAGACAAATCAAACAGGTGTTAAAATGTAGTTTCCTTTTTCCTGAAATGGGAATAGCAACTTACATATTACAGAGTTTACATGAAATCTATATGTAACAATGTATATAAACTACCTAGCACTGTACTTAGATCACAATGGACCCTCAATAATCTAGAGTTGTTATGAGTTCAACAACTCTAGGAGCTAGAATCTTCCAAATATGAATGGTGTGATTGAATCTTTGGCATTCCCAGGTGCCAGACAACCGTCTAATCTACATATGGCTAATATCTCCTACCAACGGCCATTGTCTGATTACAACAAGAAGAGAAGGTTGTTAACTTGTACGGCTGATTCTGCACCGACCCAACTATAGTTTCACATGACTTTGTCATTGCCCATCCCCTGTCCAGTATTGTCTCTCTAGTCTAGATTTCTAACCCATGATTCTATGCTCTACTCCCTAAGGCATCTCCTCCAGTAAACTTTCCACAACTACTAACCATCTCTCTTGACAGTCTTGTGGATGCTGGGAAGGGCATCAGCCTAATGGAGAGACTGATGAACTGACTGGTAAAGGATCTAAATTCTAGACCCTATTCTATTCCTTATTGGCCCCTGCTTTATTTCTTACCCTACCCCTTCACTTTGCTGTAGGTATAAGAAAGAGGATACAACACACTAGGAGAGAAAAAAGGAACATGTAACGATTTGTACAGAGGAGCAAGAGGTTTTAAGTATTATATTCCTGGTAAAAAAAGGCACATAGAGAAAAACTACACTCGGGCCTTTCAGTAATCTGGGACTACCTGTTATAAGAAGTAGTTGAGATTATTGTGAGGAAGCTATCTTAATACCATCAGTACTCTGAAACATAATGGAGTTTTTCTGGTAACAGGTCATCTTGGCCAAAGCCAGGGCAAAGGTAAGAATGTATTAGCCTGTAAAGGGGATGGGACTTCTGGTTTCCTTCAGGATGCCACACGTGTGCAAACTAAGTGTGCTGTATGTTGCCCCGGTTCCTCCTTGAATGTCCTAGTTACTAATGTCCTGATGCCATAGTAAATGCTTTGCACAAGCAGAAGCTAATATGTGGATAAATAAACCCCAATTTTTTCTGTCCTTTGGTTTCGTAATCTATAAAAGAAAAGAGAAAAATAATAATCCTAAAAGCACAGTACAGCTAGAAAGATGTTTTTTTAGTCACCATCTAAGAGTACTTTTTCTGTCTGAAGAATAATCATTTTATGGATATTTTCTTATTTATATCTCATTATATTATATTCCCCTTTTACAGATGGGAAACTGAGGCTTATTGAAGTCTACTGGGCAAAGCTAGCTTTGTAGTTCAAATTTGACTAATTTCAGAGAATACCCATTGGGTCTTTAATAAATATTGATTCAAAGAATGAGTGAACTGATCTCCTGTATTTTCCAGTTTAATTAGGCCATGAACCTGAATGAAGTTTCATTGGATTTAATCACAATATGGATTACAAAATAGCAAATCAGACTTATAAGGTTCAAACCATGACTCAACCACTTACCAATTATGTAACTTTGGATATATTACCTAACCTCTCTATTCCTTATCATCATTTTCTATAGTGGGAGCTCCATGATCACATCCTACGTCATGATAAAGCATCTTGAACTGACAGTGAACAAAGACTCCTCATATTGTGGATGGGGAGAATACTGCTCCCTTGCATTTCTTACAACAAAACCAAGAAGGTAACAAAACTCACAATATTGAAAAAAATAACCCTCTAAGTTTATAAAAGCAAATGGTTTATTCATAATGATAGCTCAAGTCTCCGAGATGGTCTATAGTATTTTTTTGTTGATTTGCTCTCAGTACATACCCCCTATCAACATTTCCCTAGATATCTCATCCCACCCTCCAGCACCTCACTAAAAGCAGCTGGATACAACCAGCTAATTTATTTCACTAAAAATACTCAGATATACTGATTTATATTTTAAAAAATCACTACGAATATATCCTTACCTATCTCAGAAAAAGTAATATACTCTATAACAAGACTTTTCACTTTTAATTTGAAAAAAAAAGTTGATTGTATGCATAATTATTTTTGAATGAGATTTGCTTATTTATAACCATCTTCCCATGATGTTTATAAATTAAAATTTTAATTTTCTTCCCACACATTTTGAATGAAAAGCTAAATGTTGATTATATACAGAAAAGGGAAAACTACTACATATAACACCAAATGAAACTGATACATAGCTTATGGCTTTGGGTTAAACCTGCCAACACTTGGCATCTGTAAACTTTTCTCGTGTTCAGGGTGTTGGCATAGTTCTTTTAAATCCCAGTGTGTAGAGTTAATTGTAATTTTATTCAGAATAAAATTTGCTCAGCAATGAATTTTTCTGTAAATGGAGTCACCTGCAATAGTTCACACCAATATTTCCCTAGGTCCTGTGCTTTACCTTAGGACTATAGAGATGAAAGCCTAGCCACCACCAGCAAGGATCTCACAGAAGCACAGAAGGTAGATGTCAGTGAAGATAATCACAGCACAATGTAATAAATAAAAAGGCATAAAGAAGCAGAGAACCAAGTGGGAAACCCAAGGTTTGGAAAGGTTTGGAACAGCCTTCTTAGAGGAGGTAAAGCCTCAGCTGTTATTGTCATCATCTGCTTCTTTAATTTCCTTTCCTGAAGTGATTCTATTTTTTTAAACTGACTTTTGAATGATGAATAATAATTATCCAGGAAAAGAATGAGTATCAGACAGAGCATTTCAGGAAGTATGAATAATTGGAGCAAGGCATAAAAATGTGAACAGCATAGATGCTTTGGAAAATAAAAGCAGGTGAATGATGAAACATTAATGTTTATAGTGATAAGAAATATAGCTAGAGAACTAGACAGAGCAAATAGCTAAAAAGTAGATAAGTGCCAAGACACCAACACTGAAATGACTGTAGCATGTTGAGAGACAAACAGAAGGCCAGTGTGGCTGAAGTAGAATATATGAAGAGTCTAATGAGGGATATGAGGTTGAAGGGGTAAATAGGGTCACATCAGATTAAGCTTGATTACCCTTGGCAAGGAGGCAAGGGGTATGAAATTCACTCTGATTGTACTGGGAATCCATTGAAGCATGGTAGGCTGGGAACACACCGTGTGTGTGTGTGTGTGTGTGTGTGTGTGTGTGTGTGTGTGTGTGTATCACTAAGAATGTTATATAAAGAATGGTATGTAAAGGGGCAAGGGGCAAGAGTGGAATCAGGGAGAACAGTTAGAAAGCTGATCATAAAGGTTGGAGATAAAGGTGGCTGATGGCTGAAACTTGGATTGAAGCAGTGGAGGTGATGAAAATGGTTAGATTCAGAATACATTCTTTTTTTTTTTTAATGTTTTATTTATTCTTGAGAGAGAGAGAGAGACAGAGCACGAGCTGGGGAGGAGCAGAGCAAGAGAGGGACACAGAATCCGAAGCAGGCTCCAGGCTCTGAGCCATCAGCACAGAGCCTGATGTGGGGCTCGAACTCACAGACTGCAAGATCATGACCTGAGCTGCAGTCAGACAGTCAATCGACTGAGCCACCCAGGCACCCCGATTCAGAATACATTCTAATCAAACGTCCTGATGGATTTAAAGTGTGGTATCAGGACAAGGGAGAAAGTACAGGCGATTCCAGGTTGTGCCATTTACTGAGCTGAAGAGAGCTTAGTGCAGAGAAGACTTAGAGGAAAATCAGAAGTTCTAGTTGGACCATGTTAAGTTTGAGGTGCAGATTAGCAGCCAAATATAGATGCTGAAGAGGCAACATACAGAATAGGGAAGAGATTTGAAAAATATTTAGAAAGGAAAATCTGTAGTACTTCCTGACTGAATATGGGCAGTCAGATAAAGAAAGGAACCAAGAAAATCATCCCTAATATCCCATTCCTTGGTTCTTGGCTTCTTTCACTTCTTTAAGACATTTTGTTTTATTTCTAGCACTTGGACACCAAGGGTCATATCTTCAATCTCTAACTTCACCTACAGAAACATGTTCATTAAAACAATAAGAAACCAAACTGAAAATAGAGTATAGCACCCAATATCATTTACTGATGAGAGATATAAAAAAAAAAAAAAACAGTTCTGCAATTTGCTTAATTACTAAGTAATATCATTTGGTTCCTAGGCTGACCTGTTACTTAATCTTTCTTATCTCATTAATACCAGAAGTGTTATTACTAAAAGGCTTTTTAATGAAGCATGATGAAACATATAGTTGCCATTGCTATCTATAATGCTAGTATCCTTACTCTACGAGGAAAATAAAGAAAGCAAAAGGTGAACATTTTGTCTATGGATCCTTAAAGTCTTGCAATCATATTTGGCAATTCTCTACTTTTAAGTTGATAATCACAAATTCTAAAATGATACCTTTGCTTATTCACAACTAATAGGAATTTACTATTCCTTTTTGGTCTCTAGGAGATTTTCTCAATAACAGATTTTGTTTCAGTACATTAAGATAACCTTCTCATATGTAACATTATTAATATGAAAATTTTAGGATAGTACTTTAGAATATACAAAAATATTCACATTTAATCTAATGTAATCCTCAAGACAACCTTGTAAGCCTGAAATTAATACCCCATTTTCCAGATGTAGAATTAAGGCTCAGAAAAATTAGTAAACTTTAATTTCATATAATTAAATCAATTTAATAAAAGAGGATATACTGGGGCTCCTGGGTGGCTCAGTCGCTTAAGCGTCTGACTTCAGCTCAGGTCATGATTTCACGGCTGGTGAGTTTGAGCCCTTGCATTGGGCTCTGTGCTGACAGCTCAGAGCCTGGAGCTTGCCTCGGATTCTGTGTCTCCTTCTCTCTCTCTGCCCCTCCCCCACTCACACTCTAAGGTCTCTCTCTGTCTCTCAAAAACATTAAATAATAAATAAATTAATTAATTAATAAAAAGAGGATATCCTCCTCACCATGAACAGTTTCCAGCATGCAATAGTCATCAACAATTGTTTAGAGAATGAATGAATGAATGAATGAATGAATGAATATCCTTTTTAAGAAATATTTGTTTCATTTTTTAAAGTAGGCTACATACCAACATGGAGCTAGAACTCATGAACCCCAAGATCAAGAGTCATATGCTCTATTGATTTAGCAAACTAGGCACCCCTGAATAAATGAATATCTTATTCCAAGTGCAGTCCTATTTTCATTATAGCAGCACCTCCCTGAAACAAATCAGAATTTAATTCTGAGTACATGGTCCCCAGTAACCAGTATCATAAAAATAAAAGTTCTGTAAATCAAAAGGAAAAACAATTGAATTACATTAAGTTACTTGTACATACCCCAGAGTCTCCCTCAGTTCTATGCCTTTACTCATCCAGTTCTTTCCATCTGTCATCCAGTTAGTAGACACCTTTTCCACTCCTTCTTTATTGGCTCATTTCATTCCCACTCAACCTTAAAATCTTGGTTCATAGATCACCTACTATTAGTACCTCCAGATACTCCTTAGTCTGTGTCAGAGTCCCCTCTTCCATGCTACCATAGCCCCTGCTGCTTATCACTATTGTTGCCCTAATCTCAGCATATGGTAACTAATCATTTATTTGCCTTAAGATTAGCTCCTTCAGGGCAGAATTCATGTTTTATGCAACCTTTTATCACTTATACCTAACACAGTGTCTTTACATAGCATGCATACATTTATCTACCTGTCTATAAATGTTTGTTTGAACTAAAGACCCCCTGACTAGAAATATTCAAAAGGTTCTGTTCTTTGCCACTAATTACAAGGGGAGTGAAGAGCAAATATCTGAATTGAAAGTCTGGCATCATGTTACTAAACAGTTCTTTGGCAACCCAACAGGTATATATAATGAGGAAAATAGCACAAACACCAGATTTTAAAATATTAGTCCCCACAACAGAAACTTGTTGTTTGCAAACCTCAGCTCTGTCAGTTTCCTTCTCCTTCTGGCCCCCAGCCTCATAATCAATCAAGGAAATTATTTTATTAGATAAATACAAAAGAGTCAGATTCTGAGGTTTTAATATTTCTCATGACAAAAATTAAATAGGAAGGATGTTGTTAAATCTTGAATCTGACCATATTGCTTCCCTTTTTTTAACATTTCAATGGCCTTTCAACACCACCTCCTCCCCTCCCCCAATAAATACTTGATCCTATTTTATGTATCCTGCTTCATTTCTCACCAGGAACCACACCCCTCTTTTAAACCATATACTGGAGCCAAGCTTAAATAGCATTTGTTTCCAAAACAAACAAAGCTGTTTCAAACCACTATGTCTTTGCTTACAACCCTTTTTCAGCTTAGAATGCATGTGCACTCCTTATCTAAGCCCAATAAAATCTTCCTTTCTCAGAGCAACACTTTCACTGGGGTATAGTATCCCAGGTCTACCTACCTCTGTGCTTCCCTGTCCTCTGATATACTTCTTTTACACTCTCTGTGATGCTGTAGTACATCTATTTGTAGATGCTGCAATCCCAACACAGAGTTCCTCAAAGCCAGAGACTGGGTTCATCTCATTCATATTATATTATCAGCACCCAGTACAGATCCTAGCATAAAGCAAATACTCAGAGAATTTTGTCAATCAGTGAATCAACAGACTGATGACTATGAAAACACTGTTCAAGGTCTGGGAGGGATTAGGAATTTTTCCTGCTTGAGACCCAGTCAGAATCTAATCTATCATCATTGACATTCCACAGGCAGTTCTCCAAAGACTGGTGTATAAAACCAGTTTACATTGGCCTACACTAAATGAGAGATCTCAATCCTTGACCAACAACCGCTCACTCATACACCCAACCCAGACATTTTGGGTCATTCCCTCACATATGCCTATATCTTTCTTGAATTTAAAATTCAACAAGCACACATTAATCACCTACATACACTACATACTATGCTAGGTACTGGAGGTTTACCATTAACAAAATGTAATATGTACCCTGAAGGAGTTCCTAAGAGATAGTATCTATCATACAATCATCACTGAAACAACTGGTATTATAATCCCAGGATACTGACACACACATGAATTTATCAACTTAACCAAGACCACATGATAAGTTTGTGAGGCTAGGTTGTGATATAAAAATATATGGTACAACTATGTTAGAAATATAGGTGAAATCAGGGTACCTTTAAGATAGTATTTGTCCAGAGGTATAAAATACATTCTAGTGCTACCCTCAATAAATCATTCCATTTCACAAGATCCTGGAAAAAGATGTATGCACACAAGAGACAATTACAATCAAAGGTGGGAAAGATCTTTTATTATTAGCTGCGGCTTAGGTCCCTAACCCCAAAATAGAAAAGTCCAGTAAGCTGGGATGAAGGAGAAGGAAGAATCTTTTTTTTCTAATCTTTTACAACATGAATAGCTTCAAATCATAGCATGATATCTGGCCTACTCATTCCATTGTTCCCAATCCCTAAGAATCTAGATATGAATTCCCAATCTTAATTATAGGACTAAAGGAAAACTTAAATTATAACCAGGGAAGTATCACTATACCTTATACCAAAAAGGAAGCTTGCTTTCAACCATTAGTTTCTTTAATAAATATTAATTCCTCTTTTCATAATACCATAGCTACCTGAATAAAATTACCTATGGTTGAAAAGTGTATAACTGCTAAAATCATTAATTCATATGGAATCAAATAGCACAGTATTAATTTACCAGTATCATAAAAGCTCACATTGGCATTTATGGGGAAAGTACAGAACTTGTATTCAAATTGCTACAAATGTACATCATTGAGAACAATAAAACATCAATTAAAGTGGTAATTATAGGATCTTTTAAGACAGTAGCATAGGAAGATCCTGAAATCATCTCCTTTCAAAGACATACCAAATCTATAGCTATGTAGGGATCAATTCCTTCTGGAGAAGATCTGAAAACTAGATGAAATGGTTCCACATCAAAAGATAAAAGGACCACATCAAGATGGGTAGGAGAGGCAAAAACAGGGTCTTAACAAAAACACCACTCTTGGCAACACACAACAGGGAGGAATCTCACCATACAGGCACTGACTGTCCCAGGGCAGTGAAAGATTGGTAAGCCACAAATCAAGCCCCAGACCCCTGGGATCTGCACCACAGAGACAATCCCCCAGAACATCTGACATGGAAAACCAACAGGGCTAACGTTTGAGGATGCCAAAGTGCTATAGAAAACTGAGATTCCACTTTGGAAGGCTCATATATGGTCTCACCAACAGACCAGTTAACAGTTTGAAAAGAACCTAGACTACATATGAGAAATGTTCATTTTCCAAACAGGGGTCAATGGCTGTAGTAGCAAGAGACAACCAAAATACTCTCTGAAGACTGAAGAACTAACAAATACCATGATTGTATTCTCCAGATATCCTGCTAGCAGAGGCAAGCAAGCTCAGATGCAGCATCTACCCACTGTCTAGCTGGGATAGTTGAAGGTGAGAGGTCATGGAAATTGCTGAGGTCAGATACCACTCTATCATTCCCTGGGAAGGGCAGGTGAGCAGGCATGCTCACAGAGTTCTCATGATGCTTAGAGAATATGTGAACATGGCAGACAGCAACACTCCCATGATTCCTGGCAGGAGCTGGCAAGTATAGGAGTTGTGGCATTCTTCAACTTCCAGCCTAAACATACACTACATACACACAAAAAAGTGAGAAAGAAATCAAAACATAACACTACAGAAAGACATCAAAACACAAGAAAAGAAAGAAAGATAAAAAGGAAACAGGAAAGCTACAAAAACAGAAAAAGATGAACAAACTGGCAATAAGTACATAACTATCAGTAATTACTTTAAATGTAGTTTAAATTACATTTACTAAATTCTCTGGTCAAAGTCATCAAGTGGCTGAATGGATTAAAAAAACAAGACACATCTATATACTGTCTATAAGAGAATCACAAAAGTAAAGACTGAAAGTAAAGAGATGGAAAAATATATTTCATACAAATGTAAACAGAAAGAAAGCTGGTGTAGCTATGCTAATGACAGAAAAAAATAGACTTTAAAACAAAGATTGTAATAAAAGACCAGGGCACTACAAAATAACAATAGGGTCAATAAAAAAAGATCTAACATTTATATGTATATATGCATCCAGCATAAAAGAAGCAAAGTATATAAGGAAAATAGTAACAGACCTAAAGAGAAAAATTGGCAGCAATACAACAATTTAACACTCACTCTTATATCCACAATAGATCATCCAGACAAAAAATGAATAAGGAAACATCAGTATTACATGACATATTAGAACAGATAGACTTCACAAGAGAACATTGTATCCCCCAACAGAACATTCTATCCCAAATCACCAGAATGTACATGAAACATTCTCCAAGATAAAATACAAGTTAGGCCATGAAACAAGTCTCAATAAATTAAAGATAGAAATAATATCAAACATTTTTTTCAACTAAAATGGTATGAAACTAGAAATAAATTTAAAAAAAAACTACACAGTAGAAAAGGGGGATTGCTCAACATGTTACTAAACAACTACTGGATCATAGAAAAAAAACAAAGGAGAAATTTTAAAAAAATACCTAGAGACAAATGAAAGCAAAAATGCAAGATACCAAAAGCTATGGAATTCAGGGAAAGCATTCCTCAGGGGGAAATTCATAGCAATACAGGCCCATCTCAAGAAACAAAAGAAATCTCCAATCAGCAACTTAACACCTAAACCCCCGTTAACACCTACAGGAACTAGAAAACTCAGAACAAATGAAGCCCAAGGTTCCTAGAAGAAAGAGGGTTCAAAAAAATAAAAATCAGAAATGAAAGAAAAGTTACAACTGTTATCACAAAAATACAAATGATCACAAAAGAACTACCATTAACAATTATACACCAACAAACCGGACAACCTAATAGAAAGATAAATTCCTAGAAATTTTAAATTTTCCATGACAGGATCAGGAAGAAATAGCAAATCTATATAAACTAAGGACTAGTAAGGAGATTGAATCAGTAATCAAATACCTACTAACAAATAAAAGTCCAGGACCAGTTTCACTGGTAAAATCTATCAAATTCAAAGGAGATTTAATGTCTATCTTTCTCAAACTCTTCCAAAAACTTGAAGAAGAGGAAGTCCCAAAACCATTTAATGAGGCCACATTACCCTGTTACCAAAACCAGACAAAAACACCACTAAAAAGAAAATTACAGGCCAATGTCTCTGATGAACACAGTTGTAAAAATCCTCAACAAAATGTTAGCAAACTGAATTCAACAATGTATTAAAAACATCATGCACTACTAACCATTTATTCCAGGGATGCAAATATACTTCAACATCTGCAAATCAATCAATGTTACACACCAGATTAACAGAAGATAAAAAACAGATGATCATCTCAACTGATACAGAAAAAATGGTATGAGATTAATTGCATGTGTTGAAATTCAACATCCATTTAAGATAAAAATGTTCATCAAAGTGGGTATAGAGGGAGTGTACTTCAACATACTAAAAGCCATACATGACAAGCCCACAGCTAATATACTCTATGCTGAAAAGGAGAATGCTTTTGCTCTGAAATCAGTAACAACACAAGAATGCCCACTATCCCCACTTTGATTCAACATAGTATTGAAAGTCCTAGCCACAGTATTTTGGCAAGAAAAGGAAATAAAAAACATAAATTAGAAAAGAAAAAGTAAAATTATCACGATTTACACAAGATGTGATACTGGATATACAAAAACGGAAAGACACCATCATCAAAGGACTATAAATAACTAATGAAGGTAGTAAAGCCGAAGGATACAAAATTAATATACAAAAATATTTTATATTTCTATACACTAATAACAAACTATCAAAAAGAAAAATCAAGAAACCAGTCCATTTACAGTTGTAATAAATAAATCAATAAGTAAGTAAGTAAGTAAATAAATAAATAAATAAATAAATAAATAATCTAGGATAAATTTAACCACGGAGGTGAAAGACCTGTACACTGAAAACTATGGTACTGATGAAAGAAACTAAAATGGATGCAAATAAATAGAAAGATAGTCTGTACTCATTGTAGAATTAATGTTAAAATGCCCATACTTCCCAAAGCAATCTATAGATTCAATGCAAACCCTATCAAAAACGTAATGCAGTTTTCAAGGATAATGAAAAAAATTCTAAAATTTGTATGGAACCAGAAAATACCATGAATAGCAAAAACAATGTTGAGAAAGAACAATGCTGAAGGAATTGTGCTTCCTGACGTCAAAATATATTACAAAGGTGTAGTAATCAAAGCAGTATTGAATTTGATTTTAAAAAGACACGTAGATCAATAGAACAGAATAGAGAAAACAGAAATAAACCCCTGTATATAATGTAAATTCATTTACAACAAAGAAGCCAAGAAGATACAGTGGGAAGAGGGTACTCTCTTCAAAATGGTTTTGGGAAAACTGAACAGGTGCATGTTAAGAATGACACTGGCCCTATCTTATTTTTTTTAATATGAACTTTATTTTCAAATTGGTTTGCATACAACACCCAGTGCTCATCCCAACAGATGCCCTACTCAACACCCATCAACCACCCTCCCCTCCCTCCAACCCCCCCCCATCAACCCTCAGTTTATTCTCAGTTTTTAAGAGTCTCTGATGGTTTGGCTCCTCCCTCTCTAACCTCTTTTTTTTTTTCTTCCCCTCCCCCATGGGTTTCTGTTAAGTTTCTCAGGATCCACATAGGAGTGAAAACATATGGTATCTGTCTTTCTCTGTATGGCTTAATTCACTTAGCATAACACTCTCCAGTTCCATCCATGTTGCTACAAAGGGCTATATTTCATTCTTTCTCAGTGCCATGTAGTATTCCATTGTGTATATAAACCACAATTTCTTTACCCATTCATCAGTTGATGGACATTTAGACTCCATCATTTGGCTATTGTTGAAAGCGCTGATATAAACACTGGGGTACAAGTGCCTCTATGCATCAGCACTCCTGTATCCCTTGGGTAAATTCCTAGTAGTAATATTGCTGGGTCATAGGGTAGATCTATTTTTAATTTTGTGAGGAACCTTCACACTGTTTTCCAGACAGGCTGCACCAGTTTGCATTCCCACCAACAGTACAAGAGGGTTCTCGTTTCTCCACATCCTCACCAGCACCTATAGTCTCCTGATTTGTTCATTTTAGCCACTCTGATTGGCGTGAGGTGATATCTGAGTGTGGTTTTGATTTGTATTTCCCTGATGAGGAACGACGTTGAACATCTTTTCATATGCCTGTTGGCCATCTGGATGCCTTCTTTAGAGAAGTGTCTATTCATGTCTTCTGCCCATTTCTTCACTGGATTATTTGTTTTTCGGGTGTGGAGGTTGGTGAGTTCTTTATAAATTTTGTATACTAGCCCTTTGTCCGATATGTCATTTGCAAATATCTTTTCCCATTCCGTTGGTTGCCTTTTAGTTTGTTGATTGTTTCCTTTGCAATGCAGAAGCTTTTTATCTTGATGAGGTCCAAATAGTTCATTTTTGCTTTTAATTCCCTTGCCTTTGGAAATGTGCCAAGTAAGAAATTGCTGTGGCTGAGGTCAGAGAGGTTTTTTCCTGCTTTCTCCTCTAGGGTTTTGATGGTTTCCTGTCTCACATTCAGGTCTTTTATCCATTGTGAGTTTATTTCTGTGAATGGTGTAAGAAAGTGGTCTAGTTTCATTCTTCTGCATGTTGCTGTCCAGTTCTCCCAGCACCATTTGTTAAAGAGACTGTTTTCCATTGGATATTCTTTCCTGCTTTGTCAAAGATTAGTTGGCCATACTTTTGTAGGTCTAATTCTAGGGTTTATATTCTATTCCATTGGTTTATGTGTCTGTTTTTGTGCCAATACCATGCTGTCTTGATGATTACAGCTTTGTAGTAGAGGCTAAAGTCTGGAATTGTGACGCCTCCAGCTTTGGTATTCTTCAAAATTACTTTGGCTATTTGGGGTCTTTTGTGGTTTCATACAAATTTTAGGATTGCTTGTTCTAGCTTCAAGAAGAATGCTGGTGCAATGTTGATTGGGATCGCACTGAATGTGTAGATAGCTTTGGGTAGTATTGACATTTTAACAATATTTATTTTTCCAATCCATGGGCATGGAATATTTTTCCATTTCTTTGTATCTTCTTCAATTTCCTTCATAAGCTTTCTATAGTTTTCAGCAGACAGATCTTTTACATCTTTCATCAGGTTTACTCCTAGGTATTTTATGCTTCTTGGTGCAATTGTGAATGGGATCAGTTTATTTGTCTTTCTGTTGCTTCATTGTTAGTGTATAAGAATGCAACTGATTTCTGTACTTTGATTTTGTATCCTGCGACTTTGCTGAATTCATGTATCAGTTCTAGCAGACTTCTGGTGGAGTCTATCAGGTTTTCCATGTATAATATCATGTCATCTGGAAAAAGTGAAAGCTTGATTTCATCTTTGCCAATTTTGATGCCTTTGATTTCCTTTTGTTGTCTGATTGAGATGCTAGCACTTCCAACACTATGTTAAACAACAGCAGTGAGAGTGGACATCCCTGTCGTGTTCCTGATCTCAGGGGGAAAGCTCTCAGTTTTTCCCCATTGAGGATGATATTAGTTGTGGGCTTTTCATAAATAGCTTTTATGATGTTTAAGTATGTTCCTTCTCTCCCGACTTTGTGGAGAGTTTTTATTAAGAAAGGATGCTGAATTTTGTCAAATGCTTTTTCTGCATCAATTGACAGGATCATATGTTTCTTTTCTTTTCTTTTATTAATGTGATGTATCATGTTGATTGATTTGAGAATGTTGAACCAGCCCCGCATCCCAGGAATAAATCTCACTTGATCATGGTGAATAATTCTTTTTATATGCTGTTGAATTCGATTTGCTAGTATCTTATTGAGAATTTTTGCATCCATATTCATCATGGATATTGGCCTGTAGTTTTCTTTTTTTTGCTGGGTCTCTGTCTGGTTTAGGAATCAAAGTAATGCAGGCTTCAGAGAATGAGTCTGGAAGTTTTCCTTTCCTTTCCCTTTTTTGGAACAGCTTGAGAAGTATAGGTATTATCTCTGCTTTAAATGTCTGGTAGAATTCCCCTGGAAAGCCATCTGGTCTTGGACTCTTATTTGTTGGGTGATTTTTGAAAACTGGTTCAATTTCTTTGCTGGTGATGGGTCTGTTCAAGTTTTCTATTTCTTCCTGTTTGAGTTTTGGGAGTGTGTGGGTTGTCCAGTTTGTTGGCATATAATTTTTCATAGCATTCCCTGATAATTGCTTGTATTTCTGAGGGATTGGTTGTAATATTTCCATTTTCATTCATTATTTTATCTATTTGGGTCATCTCCCTTTTCTTTTTGAGAAGCCTGGCTAGAGGTTTATCAATTTTGTTTATTTTTTCAAAAAACCAACTCTGGGTTTCATTGATCTGCTCTACAGTTTTTTTAGATTCTATATTGTTTACTTCTGCTCTGATCTTTATTATTTCTGTTCTTCTGCTGGGTTTGGGGTGTCTTTGCTGTTCTGCTTCTGTCCTTTAGGTGTGCTGTTAGATTTTGTATTTGGGATTTTTCTTGTTTCTTGAGATAGGCCTGGACTGCAATGTATTTTCCTCTCAGGACTGCCTTGGCTGCATCCCAAAGCGTTTGGATTGTTGTATTTTCATTTTCATTTGTTTCCATATATTTTTAATTCCTTCTCTAATTGCCTGGTTGACCCATTCATTCTTTAGTAGGGTGTTCTTTAACCTCCATGCTTTTGGAGGTTTTCCAGACTTTTTCCTGTGGTGATTTCAAGCTTCATAGCATTGTGCTGAAAGTGTGTATGGTATGATCTCAGTTCTTTTATACTTATGAAGGGCTGTTTTGTGACCCAGTACGTGATCTATCTTGGAGAATGTTCCATGTACACTCGAGAAGAAAATATATTCTGTTGCTTTGGGATGCAGAGTTCTAAATATATCTGTCAAGTCCATCTGATCCAATGTATCATTCAGGGCCCTGTTTCTTTATGGATCCTGTGCCTTGATGATCTATCCATTGTTGTAAATGGAGTATTAACATCCCCTGAAATTACCACATTCTTATCAATAAAGTTGCTTATGTTTGTGAGTAATTGTTTTATATATTTGGGGGCTCCCATATTCGGCACATAGACATTTATAATTGTTAGCTCTGGGGCGCCTGGGTGGCGCAGTCGGTTAAGCGTCCGACTTCAGCCAGGTCACAATCTCGTGGTCCGTGAGTTTGAGCCCCACGTCGGGCTCTGGGCTGATGGCTCAGAGCATGGAGCCTGTTTCCGATTCTGTGTCTCCCTCTCTCTCTGCCCCTCGCCCGTTCATGCTCTGTCTCTCTCTGTCCCAAAAATAAATAAACTTTGAAAAAAAAATTTATAATTGTTAGCTCTTCCTGATGGACAGACCCTGTAATTATTATATAATGTCCTTTTTCCTCCCTTGTTATAGCGCTTTAATTTAAAGTCTAGATTGTCTGATATAACTATGGCTACTCCAGCTTTCTTTTGACTTCCAGTAGCATGATAGATAGTTCTCCATCTCCTCACTTCCAATCTGAAGGTGTCCTCAAGTCTAAAATGAGTCTCTTGTAGACAGCAAATAGATGGGTCTTGTTTTTTTTTTTTATCCATTCTAATACTCTATGTCTTTTGGTTAGAGCATTTAGTCCATTTACATTGTGTTATTAAAGAAAGATATGAGTTTAGAGTCATTGTGATGTCTGTAGGTTTCATGCTTGCAGCGACGTCTCCAGTACTTTGTGTTCCTTGCAACATTTCACTCACAGAATCCCCCTTAGGATCTCTTGGGCTAGTTTAGTGGTGATGAATTCCTTCAGTTGTTTGTTTGGGAAGACCTTTATCTCTCCTTCTATTCTGAATGCTAGACTTGCTGGACAAAGGATTCTTGGCTGCATATTTTTTCTGTTCATCACATTGAAGATTTCCTGCCATTACTTTCTGAACTGTCAAGTATCAGCAGATAGGTCTGCCACTAGTCTTATGGTCTCCCTTTATATGTTAGAGCGTGTTTATCCCTAGCTGCTTTCAGAATTTTCTCTTTTCCTTGTTTTTTGCCAGTTGCACTATGATGTGGTACAGAAGATCGATTCAAGTTACATCTGAAGGGAGTTCTCTGTGCCTCTTGGATTTCAATGCTTTTTTCCTTCCCCAGATCAGGGAAGTTCTCAACTATGATTGGTTCAAATACACCTTCAGCCCCTTTCTCTCTCTCTTCCTCTTCTGGAATTCCTATTATATGGATATTGTTCCGTTTGATTGCATCACTTAGTTCTCTAATTCTCCCCTCATACTCCTGGGTTTTTTCTCTTTTTCTCAGCTTCCTCTTTTCCCATAATTTTATCTTCTAATTCACCTATTCTCTCTTCTGCCTCTTCAATCCGAGCTGTGGTTGCCTCCATTTTATTTTGCACCTCATGTATAGTATTTTTTACTATGCTATGTTTTAGTCCCTTGATCTCTGTAGCAATAGATTCTCTGTTGTCCTCTACACTTTTTTCAAGCCCAGCAATTAACTTTATGACTGTTATTCTAAATTCTTGTTTCGTTATATTGCTTAAATCATTTTTGACCAATTCGTTAGCTGCCACTGTTTCCTGGAGTTTCTTTTGAGGAGAGTTCTTCTGTTTCATCATTTTGGGTAGTCTCTGGGGTGGCATGGAACTGCAGAGCACTTCCCCTGTGCTGTCTGGAGTAACTTGTGTTGGTAGGCGGGACTGCAGTCAGACCCCATGTCTGTCCCCAGCCCACTGCTGCAGCCACAGTCAGACTAGTGTGTACCTTATATTCCCCTCCCCCAGGGCAGGACTCACTGTTGAGTGGTGTGGCCCCTGTCTGGGCTACATGCACACTGCCAAGCTTGTGGTACTGCTTCAATGGGATCTGGTGTATTAGCCAGGGTGGATCCACAAGGTGCACAGGGGAGGGAGGGCAGGCTCAGTTTGCTTTGCCATGGGTGGTCCCCTGTGGGAGGGGCCCTTCAGCACCTGGAGGGAGGCAGACTGTCGGAGGGATGGATCCACAGAAGCACAGCATTGGGTGTTTGGGTGGTGCAAGCAAGTTCGGTGAGGGGAACTGGTTCTCTTTGGGGTGCCGGGTGGGGGATGGGAGAGGGAGATGGCGCTTGTCAGTGCCTTTATTCCCCTGCCAAGCTGAGCTCTGTCTTCCAGGGCTCAATACCTCTCCCTCCTGGTGTCCTCTCGCCCTCCCACTCTCCAAGCAGAGCTGTTGACTTAAAACATTCCAGATGTTAAGTCCCACTGACTGTCAGAACTCATGCAGTCCAGCCCCTCCACTTTTGCAAGCCAAACTCAGAGGCCTTGCCTTGCCTGGTGGGCTGCCCCTCCACCGCCCTGGCTCCCTCCCGCCAGTCCGTGTAACATGCACCGCCTCTCCACCCTTCCTACCCTCTTCCGTGGGGCTTCCTGTCTATGCTTGGCTCCGGAGAGTCTGTTCTCCCCTTGCCCTATCTTTTTTTTTTTTTTTTTTTTAAATTTTTTTAACGTTTATTTATTTTTGAGACAGAGAGAGGCAGAGCATGAACGGGGGAGGGTCAGAGAGAGAGGGAGACACAGAATCAGAAGCAGGCTCCAGGCTCTGGGCCATCATCAGCCCAGAGCCTGACGCGGGGCTCGAACTCACGGACCATGAGATTGTGACCTGAGCTGAAGTCGGATGCTTAACTGACTGAGCCACCCAGGCGCCCCTCCCCTTGCCCTATCTTAAACTGCATGCAAAAATTAACTCATTATTGATTAAAGACTTGAAATGTAAGACCTGAAACCATAAAACTAATAGAAGAAAACACAGGAGATAAGCTCTTTGATATCATTGTTAGTAAGTTTTTTTTTTTAAGTTTATTTATTTTGAGAGAGAGAGTGTATGTGAGCAGGGGAGGGGCAGAGAGAGAGAAAAAAAATCCCAAGCAGGCTCTGTACTGTCAATGAGGAGCATCACACAGGGCTCAGATCTCATGAACCATGAGATCATGACTTGAACTGAAACCAATAGTCAGATGCTTAACTGACTAACCCACCCAGGCACCCAGTAAAGTTTTCTTTTTTTTTATCTGACTCCAAGAGCAGGGAGAAACAAAATAAAAAATTAACAACATTAAACTAAAAAGTTTTTGCAATGAGAAAGAAACTATCAACAAAATTAAAATGCACTCGGCTGAGTGGGAGAAGTAATTTGCAAATGGTACATCCAATAAGGGATTAATACCCAAATATATGAAGAATTCATATCTTGGTAACAAAACAAACAAACAAACAAAAAAAAAAAAAAACAGAGGTATCTGGGTGGTCAGTAGTGAAACATCGACTATTGACATCTGGTCAGGTCATGATCTCTGGCTTGTAAGCCAATCCTCCCAGGCAGGAGGGAGTCCCTGCTTGGGATTCTCTCTCTCCCTTTCTCTCTGCCTTTCCCCTACTCACACTCTCCCTCTCTCAAAGTAATTAAATAAACGTGAACAAAAACCAATTAAAAAATAGGTAGAGGATCTCAATAGACAGTTTTCCAAGAAGAAACAATGGGCAACAGGCACATAAAAAGATGTTCAACATCACTAATCATCAGAGATATGCAAATGAAAATCACAATGTGCTAACAACATATACCTGTCAGAATGGCTATTATCAAAAAGACAAGAAATAACAAGTGTTGGTGAGGATGTGGAGAAAGAGGAGCCCTCATACACTGTTGGTTTGAATGTAAATTGATGCAGCCACTATTTAAAACAGTATAGATATGCCTCTAACAATTAAAAATAGGGGTACCATATGACCCAGCATTTCCACTACTGGATATCTATCCAAAGTAAATTTAAAAAAAACACTAATTTGAAAAGATATAGGCACCTCTATGGTTCACTGCATCATTACTAACAATACCAAAATATGGAAACACTCTAAGTGTGGATTGATAGATGAAGAAAGAAGATATAGTGTGTGTGCATGTATGTATGTTTGTGTGGGGGTGTATATATGTATATACATATATACATATGTACACACACACATATACACAATGGAATACTAGTCAGTCTTAAAAAAAGAAAGAAATCTTGCCATTTACAACATGGATGGATTTTGAAAGTACTACAGTTGGTTAAGTGAATCACACATAGAAAGATAAATATCACACAATTTCACTTATATGTGAAATCTAAAAGATAAAATATACAAGCAAACAAAACAAAACCTAGACTCATAGATACATACAACAGACTGGTGGCTGCCAGACAGGAGGAGGGTTGAGGGGATAGAAGGCTAGGAGGATTAAGAAATACAAACTTCCGGGGCGCCTGGGTGGCTCAGTCGGTTAAGCCTCCAACTTCAGCTCAGGTCATGATCTTGCTGCTCTTAGGTTCCCGCCCTGCATCAGGCTCTCTGCTGACAGCTCAGGGCCTGAAGCCTGCTTCGGATTCTGTCTCCCTCTCTCTCTGCCACTCCCCTACTTATGCTCTGTCTCTTTCTCTCTCTAAAATAAATAAACATTAAAAAAAAAAAAAAAAGAAACACAAATTTCCAGTTAGAAAATAAGCAAGTCATGGGGATATAATGCATACCATGGGGAATATAGTCGATAATATTTTATTAATTGTTTAAGGTGACATGTGGTAACCACACTTGTGGTACAACAATTTGTGGTACACAAATGTTGAACCACTATTTTGTACACCTGATACTAATATACTATATCAATTATACCTCAGTAAATGTTTTAAAAATGGAAATTCTATTTAATAGAATCAAGTTTATAAGTGAATGAAATTGGAAAACATATCTATATTTGCACTTTTTGAATGCTGCCAACAAACCTAGTTTATTACTGAGACAAAGAAATGGGCAGTATCTCACGTGAGAAATTCTGATTCCCAGTTAAGGTTAATTGACACTTGCTGAGAGAATCAAGAAAGCCCTGTTTAGCAATGAACACTTATGTTTATATAAATAAGAAACAGTTCACTAGTCCTTATTTTTATTCATGTTGTGACAACTGGATCCCATAAGATGCCTATCTTGACTCTTACTTGGAAGAGTCACTCCTGTAGTAAGGGGTTGATGCGTGTTCTTTTGTACATCTCATGACCCTGACTGTAAAACAAAAGTATACTTCTTACAGAATTTGAAAGCAGTCCTTCTGAATATTATATATATTGAAAGCGAGAAAATTACATTTTTAAAATGCATATAGAAATATATTAAAAGCAATTTATGCATTGACCCAGAAATTCTAATTCTAAGAGGCTATTGTTAAGGAGAAAAGACAAAATGAGGACATGTGTTTCATTGACCAAGATGCTCACTGTGATAGTATTTATGGTAGAAAATGTTGGAAACAAGCTGAGAGACCAACATCAAGAAAAATAAATAAATAAACAATGGCACATTCAAAAATTAAAGATAATTATCAAAATTCGGTTCACAAAGAATATTTAACATAGAAAAAATCAGAATACAATATTCAATGAAAAAGCTAGAACAAAAAATCTTATGCAGAGTGCAAAACATCAATGTAAAAGGATATGCACACAATAGGAAAAAAGAAAAGGAGCTTCCTTTTCAGCACAAGACAAGTACTTGTTTAATCAACTGCCCATTGAATAGAATAGAGGATGGGTAGAAAAAAAAGATAGGCACTAAAAAGTCCACAGGAATTATCTCTGTTGGAGAAATTAAGGGAGGTTGATTCTGTTTCTATTTCTTCATAATTGACATTTTTTACATTAAGAAAATACAATCAAAATCAGTAAACAGAAAAATTAATCTAGAAGAAAAATTAGTGTAATAATGACAAAACCATCTAATATTCTCATGAAAACTCACTCCATTTCAATATCTTCCCACAAATAATATTATCTATGAATTAGTGTTCCCATTAAAGGAATAAATACATGTTAAATAATTAATAAAATTTCACTCCTTGCATAAAGGATATTCATGGGCAAAAGATCATCAGCTGAGAATTAAATTAGAAATAAACAACAGGAGGGGCGCCTGGGTGGCGCAGTCGGTTGAGTGTCCGACTTCAGCCAGGGCACGATCTCGCGGTCCGTGAGTTCGAGCCCCGCGTCAGGCTCTGGGCTGATGGCTCAGAGCCTGGAGCCTGTTTCCGGTTCTGTGTCTCCCTCTCTCTCTGCCCCTCCCCCGTTCATGCTCTGTCTCTCTCTGTCCCAAAAATAAATAAACGTTGAAAAAAAAAAAAGAAATAAACAACAGGAAAGAACTCTGGAAATCTCCACAAAGTAAAATAATGTGATTTTAAAAAAACCATGAGTCAAAGAACAAATCTCAAGAAATGTTAGAAAATATTTAAACTGACTAAAAATGAATATAAAACATACAAAATTCATGGGATGAAACTTAAAAACTGCCTAGAGGAAATTTACACCTTTACACGACTGTATCAGAATATAAAAATGGTCTCAAATCAATAAGCTAGACTTATGCCCTAAAAAAATCATGAAAGTGCAAAATAAACTCAAAATAAGAAGGAAAATAATAGAGATTGGCAAGAGGAAAATCAAAGAAATAGAAAACAAAAGAAACAAAATGAATAGAGTGTCAATGAACAAAGTTGGTTTCTGAAGATTCAACAAAATTGACAAATTTTAGTGAGACTGACCAATAAAAAAAGACACAAATTATTAAACTAACAATGAAATTAGTATCATCAGTATTAACAATACAGAAATTAAAGTTATAAGAAATATTATGAAAATGTTTAACAAATTGGACAATTAAAATTGACAAATTCTTTGAAAAAATACATTGACTCAAGAAGAGGCAGAAAATGTGAATGAATAGACCTATATCGAGTAATAAAAATGATCAGAGTATTAATTAGAAATTTTCCCCTAAAGAACATCTCAGACCTAAATAACTTTTACCAAATGTGTAAAGAGAGAACAATACCAATCCTTCACATTCTTTCATAAAATAGAGGAGGGAACACTCTTCACCTCACTTTATGAGACAGTAACACTATATTGCAAAAGCAAGGGAAAGACATCACAGCAAAAATAAAATACAACCCAATATTTCTCATGAAAATAGTAATAAAGTTAAAGTGAAATATTAGCAACCCAGACCCAGGAACCTATAAAAAGAATTATACTCCAAAGAAGGGGGTTCAAGATGGCAGGTAGAAAGATCCAAAAACCACTTCCTCCTACAGATACAATAAATTTACAGCTACATGGAATAATTTACTCTAAAAAAGACATGAAAATTAGATAAATAGATTCTCCACAACAAAGCATAAAAGCATAAAAAGCATAAAAGCATAAAAGCATCAAAATAGAAGGAGAAGCAGAAACACGGCCTCCTCAAAAAAACCCTACCCAAGCACAGTAATCCATAATAAGGAAGGAACCCTCTCACAAAGGTAAAACAACTTTCCCCTGAAAAGTGAAGCGTATGTGCTCCACATCAGGCACCCAATCCCTAGATCCTGTACAAGACAGCCAAGGTCCCCAAAATGGTTAGCTTTGAAAACCAACAGGGATTATATCCAGGAAAACCACAGACCTGTAGCAAAGAGGGAACCAGCTCTTAAAGGACTTGCAAGCAGACAACTCACTCCAGGACCCAGTGCAAAAATATCACTTTAAAAAGCACCTACACAATATGAAGGAGACCCACTTATTAATCTTAAAACATTTGCCAGAGAGGCAGGAAATTGTTATGACTCCCTCCAAGGTGGCAGGCACCATTTTTGTATTCTCATTCTAACTTGTTAAGGAAGGCACTAGTAGTAGCTAGCATGGAACTCTCCCACAACCCTGTTAGTAGCAGAAGGCACAGCACACTGAGGGCCCCACCCATCCCTGCATCACAACTAGGCATCTCAACCAGAATGTTTGAGGAACCCCAGATAAGATGAACCCAAAGAGATCCACATTGACACATTATAATTAAAATGGTAAAAGTTAAAGAGGGAATCTTAAAATCTGCATGAGAAAAACAACTTGTTACATGCAAATGAAACCCTGTAAAACTATCAGCAGATTTTTCAGCAAAAAAATTGCCAGGTCAGAAAAGAGTGGCATGACATATTTAAAGTGTTGAAAGAAAAAAAAAAAACTTCCAAGATTTCTCTTCCCAGCAAGGATACCATTCAGAATTGAAGAAGATATTAAGAGTTTTCCACATAAGCAAAAGTAAAGAAGTTCATCAGCTACCAACCAACCTTAAAAGAGATGTTACAGGATTTATTTAACCTGAAAAGAAATGGCACTAATTAATAACAAGAAGACATGAGAGTAAAAATCTCACTGGAAAATATAACAATATAGTAAAGATGGTAGATCAATAACTTAAAAGGAACCATGAAGGTTAAAAGACAAAATTAGCAAAAGTAATTAAAACTGCAAGAGTTAATTAAATATTCATAAAATTAAAAGATACAAAATATGACATCAAAACTATAAAACATTTGGGGTGTAAAATTTAAAGCTTTGGAATGTGTGTTTTGTATTTTATTTTTAGCAGTATGTGTAAAATGCAAAACAAATAGGTCCTGTCATTGATTTCTAAAAATCCTCCCCTCCTCTCTTTAGCTTCTAACCTCAGTTAGGCCCCAGCTTCTTTTGCTTGGACTTTTAGAGCAGCTTTTCCCCTGGTCTCTCTGCCTTCACTCTTACTCCATCCAAGCTACTTCAATTTTCCCTAGGACAACCAGAATAATCTTTCTTACACAAAAATCTGATCATGGTTCTTCCTTGTTTAAACACCATTCACTGACTTAGTTTGTGACCAAATCACCTAGACAGTGTGGGGTAGTAGTCAAGCACAATTAAGGTAGATGCTTGAGTGTATGGTACAGTTCTGGTACTTTCTGTGAGATTTTAAGCAAATTAACGTTGTGCCTCTATTTCTTCATTTGTGGAGTAGAAAAAAATGCACCTACTCATTGTGTGTTTGGCAAATTAAATAAATTTAAACTTGTAAAGTAATTTCAACAATTCCTGTCATACCACAAACATTTAGCTATTATTATTATTATTCCCAGGCCCTTCACAATTTGGGTGTCGTATTACTCCTAAGTTTTGGAATGTGTAGTTTTGGAAAGATAGTCTACGCTCATGGATTGGAAGAATTAATGTTAAAATGTCCATACCATCCAAAGCAATCAACAGAACTTACATAAATAATTCTAAACTTTGCATGGAACAACAAAATATCCTGAATAATAAAAGCAATCTTGAGAAAGAAGAACAAAACTAAAGGTGTCACACTCCCTAATTTTAAACTACTATAATATCAAATTTTAAACTACTTTGATTACTATAGTAATCAAAATAGTATGGTATTGGCATAAACATAGACACATAAATCATGGATCGGAATTGAGAGCCCCAAAATAATTCCACATGTATACAGACCATCAATTTATGACAAAGGATCCAAGAACATACAGTGGAGAAAAGACAGTCTCTTCAATAAAGACTTTTGGGAAAACTGGACAGCCAAATGCAAAAGAATAAAACTATGTCAGTATTTTACACCACACACAAAATTAACTAAACATGGACTAAAGACTTAAATGGAAGCCCTGGATCCAAAAATTTTTAGAAGAAAACATAGATGGTAAGTAACTCCTTGACAGCATTCTTAGCAATGTGTTTGTGGATCTGACTCTAGAGGCAAAAGAAACAAAAGAATGAATGAATGAATGAATGAATGAATAAATAAATGGCACTACATCAAACTAAAAATCTCCCACACAGGAAAGGAAACCATCATCAAAACAAAAAAGGCAATCTACTGAATGAAAGAAGATATTTGTAAATCATGTATCTGGTAAGGGGTTAATATTCAAAATATATCTAAAAATCACACAACTTATATATGTATATATACATATATATATACGTGTGAGTATACACACACACACACATACACACACTACTACATTTGCATATAATATTACTCATTTGCAACAACATAGATGGGCCTTGAAGGTATAATAAGTGACATAAGTAAGATGGAGAAAGGCAAATACTTATGATTTCATTTATATGTGGAATCTAAAAACAAAAAATAATAATACAAAGACAAACTCATAGATACAGAAAATAGATTGATGGTTACCAGAAAGGAAGGTATTTGAAAGGTAGGTGAAATGAGTGAAGGAGGCCAATGGATGGTGATAGATGGTAACCAGACTTTTGCTGGTGATCACTTAGTAGTGTATACAGATGTCAAATCATAAATTTATATACCTGAAAAGAATGTTATATAAAAATCTTACTTCTATTAAAAAAAAGAATTATATACCATGATTAAACAGGATTGATCCCAGGAATTCAAGGTTGGTTCAACAATTGAAAATCAATTATAGGAATATTACATACTGATAGAATAAAGATATAAATTACATACTGATAGAATAAAGATATAAATCACCTAAACAGATGCTTCCAAAAAAGCATTTGATAAATTCAATACCCAATAATCATAAAAACTCTCAAAGATAAAGGGCATCTATATAAACCTATTTCTTTTTTTTTTAATTTTTTTTCAACGTTTTATTTATTTTTGGGACAGAGAGAGACAGAGCATGAATGGGGGAGGGGCAGAGAGAGAGGGAGACACAGAATCGGAAACAGGCTCCAGGCTCTGAGCCATCAGCCCAGAGCCCGATGCGGGGCTCGAACTCACGGACCGCGAGATCGTGCCCTGGCTGAAGTCAGACGCTCAACCGACTGTGCCACCCAGGCGCCCCTATAAACCTATTTCTTAACAACTTTCCTATATTCCTTATAGCAGTGTAAGCTATAGTCATCGTGTTTTACATTACATGTTGTACTTTATAACTTGTTGAGAGTAGATCCTATGAATTCTTATACAAGGATATATATTTTTTCTTTTCTTTCTATTGTATCTATATGACATGATGGATGTTAACTAAACCTATTTTGGTAATCACTACACAACATATAAAATAAACCACCATGTCATACATCTTAAACTTATACAGTGATATGTGTCAATTATTTCTCAATAAAGCTGAAGAAAAAAAAAAAAACCTCCCAGCTCATACCATAATTAATAATTAAGACTAAAACCTTTCCCCCAAGGTCAGGATCAAGGAAATGACGTATGCCTCTGTCACTTCTATTCCATTCTAACCAGTAAAATAAATCAGAATAAATGAATCAGTTATTTGCAAATATTATTATTATTATGACATATTATTTAATAAGAATAAAACAATAAAAATAAATTTAAAAAAGAAATGCAAGACTTGTACACTGAAACTAACAAACATAGCTAAGAGAAATTAAATACAATCTAAATAAGAGGGAAAATATTCCATGTCTGCAGATTAGAAGGCTCAATATTATTAGGATAGCAGTTTTTCCCAAATTCATCTATGGATTCAACATAATAACTATCAAAAACCTAGCAGGCTTTTTGCTGAAAATGACAAGCTGATCCAAATATTAATATGAAAATACAGAGAACCTAGAGAAGCTAGAACAATTTTCAAAAAAAAAATAACTTTTTAGAATTGATACTACATAATTTTAAAACTTAAATCTACATTAACCAAGATGGTATATTAAGAGCAGTTCAGGTATATAGATCTATAAACAAGATTGAGAGTTCAGAAATAAAACCATACATGTCCAGTCAGCTGATTTTCAGCTAATGTGTCAAGACATTTCAATGGGAAAAATATAATGTTTTGACTAAAGGTGCTGGACCAAGTAGATATCTACATTCAGGAAAAAAAATAGATCTTTATCTAATATCATGTACAAAAGTTACCACAAACTGGATCAAATACTTATATCTAAGAGTTAAAACAGTAAAACTCTTAAAGGAAAACATAACCTTGGGCTAGCAATGAATTCTTAGATATGACATCAAAAAACAATCCATAAAAGAAAAAATAAATCATAATTTATCAAAATTCAAAACTATTGTACTTCAACAGGTAGTATTACAGAAATGAAAAGATAAACCAAATATTTGGAGAAAATAATTACAAATTATATAGCTGATAATGAATTTGTATCCAGAATATATAAAGAATTGTTTCAACCCAATAAGAAGTAGTCAAATCTATTTAAAAATGGGCAAAAGAAGGGCACCTGGGTGGCTCAGTCGGTTAAGTGTCCGACTTCAGCTCAGGTCGTGATCTCGCAGTCCGTGAGTTCGAGCCCCGTAGGGTTCTGGGCTGATGGCCCAGAGCCTGGAGCCTGCTTCCGATTCTGTGTCTCCCTCTCTCTCTGCCCCTCCCCCGTTCATGCTCTGTCTCTCTCTGTCTCAAAAATAAATAAACGTTTAAAAAATAAAATAAAATAAAATAAAATAAAATAAAATAAAATAAAATAAAATAAAAATGCGCAAAAGATTTTAAGAGATATTTCAGCAAAGAAGATATACAAATGGCTAGTAAGTACACAAAAAGGTGCTCAGCACCATTAATAATTAAGGAAATGCAAATTAAAATCATAATAAGAAATCAGTTTGATGAAAAAGCTTCTTTAAAAGTAGAATAAATTATCTATAAGACACAATAATCACTAGAATGGCTAATATTCAAAAAGACAATAAGTGTTGGCAAAGATACAGAGAAAGTATAACCTTCATACATTGTTGGTGGCAATGAAAACTGGTACAGTTACTTTGAAAATTACTTTGTAAGTGACTTTAAAAGCAAAATACAGGCCCTGGGTAGCTCAGATGGTTGAGCGTCTGACTTCTGATTTCTGCTCGGGTCATGATCCCAGGGTTGTGGGATATGTATGTGTATATATATACATGAATGTAATGAACTACCAGGTTATATTCCTACATATATACTTGCTCATTTATAAAATCACTTTTGCTCAGGGACAGTCATCGCAGCACTCTTTATAATGTGAAATAGTTAATACAAATGTCCATACGTGTGTTAAATAAATTATAATACATTCCTATAATGAATAAATATGCACATATTATTAAAAAATAAATCAGGGGGCGCCTGGGTGGCGCAGTTGGTTAAGCGTCCGACTTCAGCCAGGTCACGATCTCGCGGTCCGTGAGTTCGAGCCCCGCGTCGGGCTCTGGGCTGATGGCTCAGAGCCTGGAGCCTGTTTCCGATTCTGTGTCTCCCTCTCTCTCTGCCCCTCCCCCGTTCATGCTTTGTCTCTCTCTGTCCCAAAAATAAATAAACGTTGAAAAAAAAATTTAAAAAATAAATCAGAACTAATTTAATCACACATCATGGTAAAGAGGTATAGTGGTTGAAAGCAAAGGCTCTAAAGCCAAACTGTCACTGTTTGAAGCCAGCTCTACAACTTACATATGAGAGTCACATAACCTCTCTGTTCCTGTTTCTCATCTGTAAAATGAGGATAAAATAATATATATCTCACATAGCTATGATAAGTCAATGCATATTTACATGCAAAGTCCTTCAGAGTTCTAGCTCATAGAAGTGATCTGTAAATGAGGCTATTACTATTCTCTAAAACATGACTTTGCTAGGTGAAGATAAAAGAGCAAGGGTGTAAAATAAGATGTACAGTATTACATTAAACATTAATCCTTAAAAAAGGATCATATAAATGAATATACTTGTATACAAATACATCTGAAAATATATATAAGAAACCCCTATCATTGGTTGCCTCCAGGGAGGGGAATGGGATAGCTGGAGGATGAGAGGGGAAACTTACTTTTCTTCATATACCATCTCATACCTTTTGAATTTTGTTCACTGTCCATATTTTTAAAATTAAATGATACATTTACTTTTTAAATGTCAGAGTAGCTTTAAGCTTTGTTTAAAGCTGCATTTTCTCAGCCTATTTATCTATAAAATACTCTTTTCGAGGAACACCAAAAAATCACCCCTTGTTCCAAACAACACCACTTTAGAGACATTGCTGCAGGCTAAAGAGAGGAACTGAAATTTGCAGAATAGAATGACATATTCAGAGCAGAGATATGGGACATTTTCCCTTTTTTTGATAGTGTTCTTTTTTGGACATGATAGGTGTCTTCTTTTATTGGATATCCAAGTTTGAACTGCAATTACTTTATAGCATGTGTGAGCAAAAGAAAACAAGTTTTAGAACGCATGCTTTGAGAATAAAACCAAACACACAAATATACCTTTTGTCAGCAACAAAATATTTTTCATTTCACTAACTCTGTAAATATGTCACAGTCCTAACAAGATTACATAGTGATGTTTTCCTTCTACAAATTCAAGTATTTTTCCCAGAGCAGTTTAGCCTGGGGGACTCAAAACTGGATTCTCATTTCCCAGACAGATACTGAGGGACCTCCCAGGATCTCTCATCTCTGTTCCTCTTCTCTATTTGCAAACAGCCACAATACCTTATAACCTCACTCTACAAAGTGAGGCAGTTGCCAAGCACAGAAAGAATGGAAATTTGGGGCAAAATCCCCTAGGTAACAAGTGATGGAGCCAAGACTATCTCCAGGCTGTCTGCGCTGAGGAGCTTGTGACTTTCTCCACAACACTATACTCCTCCAGAAAATGTTTTTGTCTGTCTTCATATATGAAATATCATACATAAACTTTATGACCTCAAAGGATCTTCAAGATGAAAATTTTAATCATTCTAGAGTTATAGAGTATGTTAGTGGAAAGGCATCTATTTTCTATTTAAATTATTTCATCTATTTCTATTAAAAGTTTTGAATGTTTAAATAACCTAGCTGGGTTATTTAAAATGAAAGTAGAATAAAATTGTGTTACTCCTTAAATCAGTGTTTCCTACATGGTTTATATTCCACTAAATGTTAACAGGTGTTCAGGCAAAAAGGGTATCAGTGATAAAATACATTTTGCAAATACTGGATAAGCAATATTGGCCCATTTTCATTACTAGCAGACTTCTTAAAACCTTAAAAATGTCCATACTCATTGTGACTCTCCTAGAGGGGCATAAGGTATAATAAAATGCTTCTCCTAACCATTAATAGCTCTCAGACTAGTGTTCTATATCACAAGCTATTTGGGAAATAATTCCTTAGTGAAACAAAGATAGCTTTTAAAAATGAAAAGCAAGCGTGCATATTAAAGTACATGCATTCCTGCTTTTCTCGCAACCTAGACTTAAATCACTGTTTATCAACTGTTTATTAAGTACAAATTACTAAACTGGACACCTAACATCCCTGGAACCATGGAGTGCATCCACCCTATTCAGATAGCACCAATTTTCACTTGAATATTGTTAAAAGTCAATCAACTAAGAATCATTTATACAGCCCTTCATCCCAGGCACTCTGTTAGGCATTAAAGAAACACTGAACAAAATAGACATTATCTCTGCCTCAAATAGTTTACAGCCTTGTAATAAATATAGGCATTAAGTGAATGATTTCAATTAATGAAATTATTGCAAGAGGGCAAAATGCTGAAAAGGAAAAGTACAGGAAGTGATGAAAACCTAACAGGGAGGTCATTACTTAGTTTGCAAGGTCAAGGAATTCTTCTCTGAAGAACAGTCATCTCAAGCTAACATTTGATAAATTTAGTCAAAATTCGGCAGAAAAAGAGAAAAGCCATCTTCAGCAGAGTGAATTACATTTTGAAGGATCCAGAGGAGAGAATATGGGACATTCAAGAAGCTGGAATAAGTTCAATATGACTGGAGGACACAGAGGGAAGGACGAAGCGATGCCACATGCTGGGCATACACATGGTGCCAGGTTCTACAAAGAAGGCAAAGACAAGAGGGTGGCATCATGTGTCTTCAAGAAGCTTGGGAGGCAATTATAAAAGTCCAGTTGAAAGAGAAAGGAAGTAACTAACTTTTACTGATTACATAACAAAAGTTAGGTCTTGTGCAATGTGCTTCAAATACATTAACTCATTTAATTCTTACAATGACCCTTAAAGGGTAGAATCATTGCCTATTTTATAAATGAGGAAATAGAGAATCAAGAATATTAGAAAGATGGCTTTCTCAAGATTATATACCTAGGCAAGGGCAGAGTCAGTATTTGACTTCTAAGTCCTTGCCCATAACAGCTAGTTCCTCACCTAAAGGTAAAAAGAACAGGAATCTGGGTGGCAAGCAGTGGGGGAGGAGAGATGGTGAAGAGGTAAGAAACACTGTGGATGGTCTGGCCACTAAGGATGTATCTGCAGAAAATAAAGTATGTTCTGATCCCTGCGGACTAAGATGTTCTGTAATAAGCAGAAACCAACCAAAGAAATAATACCTGACCCCGGAAAAGGAAAACACTCTTTCCAGCATGGAGTTGCTTCACTGAAGAATCCTTTACAGCCTATGGGAACTCAAATAAACAGAATAGAATGGTAGCTTCCAGGGACCGGGGAGTGGGAGAAACGGAAAGATACTGGTTGGATACACTTTCGGTATCCAGAACACAATTATGTATATTTCTGGTATACCAGGACATAATTATGTTCTGAAAATCTAGCACAGCATGGCAACCACAGCTAATAATACTGTGGTATAATGATATAATATAATATAACGTAATATAATGTAATATAATATATACATAATATAAATATAAATAATATAATAATTATATACATGAAATTTGCTGGGAATATATCTTAAGTGTTTCATCGCCCTCCCAAAAATATCTTAAGTGTGGGATACATATGTGTTAATTAATTTGATTATTATAGTTATTTTACAATGTATACATATATTATCAAATCACCACATGGGACACTATAAATATACTTTTCATTCTTTAAATATACTGGTCACACTTTAAATTCTACTAGTCAATTATATTTCAATATTGCAGGGGGAAAAAAATGGTTGACATTACAGTTTATAACCGAGATGCTAGCTAAGGCATTTCTGTCTCTTAGAGATCTAGGCAAAATGGACAAAATTGCCGCCACCAACACCCTGCCTCCTGTTTCAGACTATGAAGTTCACATGCTTTTCCTCTGAATTCTCAGACATTTGCATCTTTAAGGAGCTCTCTCATTTCAAGAACTGTATCAGCACTTGCTGATTTTATCTTGCCCATGTCAATCAGGTTATAAAATTCATCTACTCTCCCATTTTGCTCACACATACACACTTCACTTCCACAAGCCACTTCACAGATTTGTCCAATAGCACAAAACACCTGGGAGTTGCCGGAATGTGTCATTTAGGTGGTGCACACCTTTTCTCCATCTCACTAGCTCAACCTGCTCTCATTCCTCCATTCCCCTGTTTACTTTTATTCTCTTTTACTCTCTGAAACCAAAAAGCAAGTTTGTCATCTCTTCTCAGGAATAATACATTTTCCTTGGAGTTTCATTATTCATCCCAAGAAGTTTACCAAATAATACCTTCCAAACAAACAAAAGCTCTCAATGAAAGTAATTTAGGGAATATTATTTTCTCTACTTCCTCATAATTACTGTTATTTTAAATAAAAGATAACTCTATTATTTACTGAGCACAGATCTTGTGCCAAGCATGATGCCAAGTACTCTAAAAGCAGTATCACATTTAACATGTGATATGTGAACATGTGAATTTAACATCCTCACAAAAGTTCTATGACAAAGGTATTGTTTTATCTTTATCTTACCTATTAGAAAACTGTGGGTTAAATGAGTTGCACAAGGTCACACAGCTAGGGAATTAGGAAGCCTGCATTTTTATCCAACATGTACTGGTGGTATTTTCTCCACCATTGTACCCTTCTTCTCAGTCTTCTACAGACTCAAATCATGAGAGGGTGGACAAAGGCACAAAAGAAGATGCCAAAATTCTACCTAAGTAGGAGGATAGGCTGAATTTCTAGGCAGGACAAACAGTTTTCCAAAAATCTTTTGTTGAGTTTGTAGGTTGGGATGATTGATCTCCTGTGTGACAGTTTCCTAAATTGCATGTCACCCAGTGGAAATGTATAGTTTGATGGGTCCACAGAAAAGGGGACGGGGTGGGGGGAGGAGAAAAGCCATTGAAAGAAGCACAAAATTTAATTAAGGAAAACATTAGGTCAATTATGACTAAACGGTGGTATAAAACATTAAGGTAAAATGTATTAGTGTGACATTTGCATTTTTATGAAGTATGAATCACAAAGAAATAATATATGCAGCTAAATTTCAGTTAACTTCCTTTTAAAAGTCTTGTTACCATGGCAATGCCAAGAATGAGTTTTCACAGGATGTAAGATATGGATTTTTTGATGTCTTAAAAGCAGTTTAAATAAAAACTACCAACAGGCATGGCTTCTTTTCATTTCTCTTACATGACCAAGGGCCACTGAAAATAAGAATCACCTAGTCGTCTATTCCAAAAATTACACAGAAGAAAAAAATATTGAAAATTGAACTGGATTTCTCTGTTATATTTCTTTTATTTTTTATTCTCTTTTAGCTTCTAGTATATTTTTAATAGTTTCATTCTGAAAGCTATGCCTAACAAAAACATTGTAATTGTGAGACAAACAAAGAAGAATATTGTCTCTTCTTGGCACTTTCTATAATCCTACCTCTGCTGGTTTAATTAGGAAGTTTTTAATAACAACTACTCTCATTACTGAGATCAGTTAAAATTCCACTATAAAGGCTATCTTTGACACCAGCAGCTAAATGGTTCACCTTCTGAATTCCAGATCTAAGAAAAGTTGCCTGAGTCTCTAATGAATAATAGGGGATTGAGGTTTCTAGGCTACAAAAATCCTGTTGTGGCAAAAAAGGCAGAAACCTAACTCCAAAATCAATAGCGTATTACTCTCTCCACAGGCAAGAGCTGCTGGGTCAGGGGAATCATGAAAAATTCATAGCGGAGGTGGCCAAGTCATCCATAAGACAGAGAAAATGATGCTATACCTAAAGATCCCCTGAGCAATCGAAAGCACTTTATAGATTTCACTGTGGATAAGTGCTGGTGTGTTTCATCTGGGTGCCTTAATGCTACGGCGATCTTATTTTTGACAGTCAATGAGGATGTTTTGATCTATATTTATAGGGTCCTATTTACAGACAGTTGGTAGCCTCTTTACAGCACTTGGACGGTAGTAGTCACAGAGATGTGGCCTGAAGCTGCCTCAGCCTTGAAGATTCCTCTTCCTGGACCTGTCCTAGCTCAGTCTTCACTCACTGCACTTCTAAAGGGAATAAAATTTGTTAGACTCTACAAATGTATTTAATTCTCATAACAACCCTGCATATTAATATTATTATTATTATTATTATTATTTTTATTCCCATTTTATCCATCAGGAAAATGAAGTCCAAACAGATGAAGTGATATATTCTAGATCACATGGAAAGTAAAAATATGAATCAGGCAGGATTCTAGTCCAGGTATTTTTTAATCCCATGGCCCCTTGAAATTCAAAAAACAAGTTTACTTGCTTCAAAGGGCCTTAATATCCTTCATTTAAGGTAATTCAATCATAACCAGTCAATCCACATTCGGGGCATCAAAGTAACAGACAAGGCTCTATGTGGGCCCAGGCAAGGGCTATTTCCTCTGGCCTTCCAATCCATTTTATACTCTCTTACTCTCATCTCAGTTTCTCAACAAGTACCTACATTTTAAACACAAAATTCCTCAACCTGATAGTGTATCAGTACTTTACAATGTAGTTCAAAATATACTCTATGGTTTTCATACAAATACAAGGTTGTTAAGATCATAAATTTTCCCTAATATGTCAACACTCCCATGTCCTTGACAGCCATCATCCCTTGAGAGTGGTTGAAGAACTGCAATGTTCTGTTATCCAACTGCCCCACCTCTTCCCAAAAAAATCTGAAACCCAGGAACCAGCTTTATTTTATTAAACCACTGACTTATTTCTCAATGGCTGCTATTTAGGACAAAGCCAAAACTTCTCAGGCAGAATTCAAGCTTCAGTTTTCCTTTATTTTCTACTTCAAGACATTTTGTTATGATTTAAATAGGCATTTTTAGCAAGCAGTGTTAGGCACAGCAAAACTGAGAGAAGGTACAGAGGTTTCCCATATAACCCATACTCTTCCACATATCAATATCCCCTACCAGAGCGGTACATTTGTTACAATTAATTAACCTACCTTGAGGAATCATTATCACTAAGTATACAGTATACATTAGGGTTCACTCTTCGTGTTGTACATTCCATGGATTTGAACAAACGGATAATTACATGTTTCCACCACTATATCATACAGAGTATTTGCCTGAAAGTCCTCTATGCTATGCCTATTCATCCCTCCCTCCACTCCACCCAATAATTGGCAACCACTGATCTTTTTACTGTCTCCTTTTGGCTTTTCTAGAATGTCATATAGTTGGAATCATATAGTATGTAACCTTTTAAGACTGTCTTCTTTCACCTACTAAAATGCATTTGGGGTTCCTCCATCTTTTTTCATGGATTGATAGCTTATTTCTTGTTAGCACTGAAATACATTTCATTATTCAGACTTACTACATTTTACTTATACATTCAGCTACTGAAAGACATCTTGGTTGCTTCTAAGTTTTGGCAAGTATAGATAAAGCTGCTATAAACATCTTTGTATAGGTTTTTGTGTAGATATAAGTTTTCAACTCATTTGAATAAATATCAAGGAGTAAGACAATGGTAAGAGTATGTTTGGTTTTATAGGACTGTCTTCCAAAGTGACTGTACCACTCTGTGTTCCTGCCAGCAATGAATGAAAGTTCCTCACCCTCACCAGCATTAGGGATTGTCAGTGGTCTGGATTTTGGCTGTTTTAATAGCTGTTTAGTGGTATTTCTCTGTTTTAACTTAAATTCTCTGATGATACATGATGTGGAGCATCTTTTCATATATTTATTTCTTATCTCTGTATCTTCTCAGGTGAGAGGCTATTCGGGTTCTTTGCCCATTTCTTAGTTGGGTTGTTTATTTTCCTATTGCTGAATTTTAAGAGTTCATCATATATTTTGGATAATAGTCCTTTATCAGATGCATCTTTTGCAAATATTTTATCCCAATTTATGGCCTTTTTATTCTCTTGGACAGTGTCTTCCACAGGACAGAAATATTTAGTTTTACTGAAATCCATCCAGTTTATCAATTCTTTCTTTCATGGATTCTGCCTTTGGTGTTGTATCTAAATGCCATCACCAACCTAAGGTCATCTAGATTTTTCCTTTCTTATCTGCTAAGAGTTTTATAGTTTTGCATTTCGTATTTAGGCCTGTAATCCATTTTGAGTTAATTTTTGTTAGAGGTATAAATTTTGTGCCTAGATTCAGTGTTCTTTTTTCTGTGTGGATGTCCAGTTGTTCCAGCAGCATTTGTTAAAGGGACTATCATTTCTCTATTGTATTGCCTTAGCTCTTTTGTCAAAGTTCAGGTGACTACATTTATATGTCTCTATTTCTAGACTCCCTATTATGTTTCATTGACCTATTTGTTTATTCTTTTGCCAACTTCACACTATCTTGATTATTATAGCTTTATAGTAAGTCTTGAAGTCAGGTAGTGTCAGTCCTCCTACTTCGCTTTTCTCCTTCAATATTGTGTTGGCCATTCTGTTTTTTCCCCTCTCTATATAAACTTTAGAATCAGTTTATTGACATCCAGAAAATAACTTTCTGGGATTTGTATTGGAATTGCATGGAATCTATAGATCAAGTTAGGTAGAACTGACATCCTAACAATACCAAGTCTTCCTATCCATGAACATGGACTATCTTTCCATTTATTTAGTTCTTCATGACTTCTTTCATCAGAGTTTTATAATTTTCCTTATACAGACTTTATACATATATCTTATTAAATTTACATATAAGTATTTAATTTTTTAGAGTGCTCTAATGTAAATAGTATTGTGTTTTTAATTTAAAATTCCCCTTCTTCGTTGCCAGTATTCCTTTACATTTTTATTTCCTATTTTCTTCTGTGTTTATAAAACAGTAAATATGTATTTTATTTGCTCCAGATACTTATGTCACCACATAGTCCCCAAATGAGTCCTACACATTCACCAACATTCTTTCGCATGTATCATTCTCTTTACCTGGGATTCTCTGCCTTTGGTCTCCTTTTAAGTTTTGTTGAAGTCTTACCTCTTCTAGGAGGCATTTGTTGGCCTGACTATGGTAATCACTCCCTCTCCTATAAGTCTACTGTATCTTTTTCAGCCTTTAATTACACTCTGCCTTAAATAAACTCTACTTCTCACTGTGTCTTTAGTCTACAGCAAGACTATGATCTCCTTGGGGCACCTGGATGGCTCAGCCAGTTAAGTGTCCAACTTCAGCTCAGATCATGATTTCATGGTTTGTGGGTTCAAGCCCCACATCAGGTTCTGTGATGACAGCTCAAAGCCTGGAGCCTGCTTTGGATTCTGTGTCTTCCTCTCTCTCTGCCCCTCCCCTGTTCATGCTTTGTTTCTCTCTGTCTCTTAAAAATAAATAAATGTTAACAATTTTTTTAAAAAAGAATATGATCTCTTTAAGCCAAGATCAGCTCGTTCTCACACATCTCTCAGTTTGTAGAAGTGCCAGGAACTGTGTCATGTAGGTTCATATTCAGATCTCATTTAGTTTGAATTCTCCAGGCCAGCTGATAATTCTCTTTTAGCATGATCTTGTATTGCTTTGTACTAGTGTCTTGAACAAAAGATAAATTCAACCAGTAATCCCCAGAACAGTCTTTAAGGGAAGCAGAAGTCATTGTGGCTGAATTACATGGGAGAAGTGAGACCTTTTACTCTTAGATACTGTGAAAATATCTGGGTTAGCCTTACGCATTTGTCAAATGCCTTTTATATGCCAGGTTCAGTGTTAGGCAGTGAAGCAGATACCAAGATGAGAAAAATACCCTGCTTCTAAAGGGGCTCACAGTCTAATGAGAAAGCTTCAACAGAAATATTGGGGCTTATATTTTAAAAAGTTAGGAGGAGTTCACTAGAGAAAGAAGAGGAAGGGGGCACCTGGGTGGCTCAGTCGGTTAAGTTTCTGACTTTGGCTCAGGTCATGGTCTCATGGTATGTGGGTTCGAGCCCCATGTCGGGATCTGTGCTGACAGCTCAGAGCCTGGAGCCTGCTTCAGATTCTTGTGTCTCCCTCTCTCTCTGATCCTACCCCGCTCATGCTCTCTCTCCCTCTCTGTCAAAAATAAATAAACATTAAAAGAAAATTTTTTTAAAAAAAGAAAGATAAGAGGAAGAATCATAAGAATCATACCCCGCTCATGCTCTCTCTCCCTCTCTGTCAAAAATAAATAAACATTAAAAGAAAATTTTTTAAAAAAAGAAAGATAAGAGGAAGAAAGATAAGAGTAAAGACTTGGACTTTGGTAGGATATTACCCATTCTAACACACTGCCCATATTCCTTAAGTACAGATTTTTTTTAAAATTCTTCTCTCACTAAATATTTTCTCATCCTATTCTAGATTGTTTCTGTTTACACTTCCATAAAAGAAATGAATTAGAAACTCATTGGCACCAGAAATTTCTCATCCTTGGCAAGCCTTTTTATAAGTACTTAGAGCTCTTGGTAACAGGGGGGAAAAAAGAGGCCTATGGAGCCTAGAGAGACTGTTAGGTAAGTCTTAATCTCTGTGAGAGAAAGACTGCATTGTAACCAGACGAATCCAGGCCTCAACCTGCTGAGGTATACTGAGAGGCTTAATCCTACAAATTGCCTTAAAATACCCAGTCAATACCATCACCAAAGCAGAAGGCATTATGGATCATAAAGAGAGCCAAGCAGAAAGAACAAAGGAGATTTTTCACACTGGGCACCTCTAAGATGCTATGTCTTTTGAAATTTGTTTGGCAATGGTCTGGCCAAACTCCAAACCCAGTAACTATCCTATTCATTACTAAATGCATCTAGTGGCCTGAACAAGAACTCAAAAAATAGGATTCTTTTGTGTGTCTTCTAATAATAGTAAATGGTAATAATGATAATAAAAATTACTATTTGTTATAAATCTACAATGTGATATATTATATATATTATCACATCTAATTATCATAAGGACTCTATAAAGTACATAATTCTTACCACCCATACCCTAAATCCACTGCCCTCACCATTTTAAAAATGAGGAATCTGAATTTTAAAGGGCAAGTTTAACATTACCTTGCCCAAAGTCACACAGCTACTATAAGGCAGACCCAGGATTTAGACCCTGGCCAGTTACAAAATGACGCTGCTGTCACCTCTACTTTACTACACTGCCTCTCATGAAGTGTTCCTATATTACCTAACATTAGGAAAGGTCAATATAAAAACATAGGGCTACACATTGAAGGACAACAACTATGCACAGGACTGAAAAAGAAACAAAAGCTACTGTCCACATCAGAAATTAAGACCAGATCCACAAAACAATTCTGAAAGAAATGAAATATAAATGTATTGGCCCCCATTCTATGCTTCTTAGTTGTGATCATTTTTACATTTTTATGATTATGATCTCTGGAGAAAAACAGTCAATGAGAAGGGATAAAAGTTGCATAAAATTAATAGCTAACTCACCAAAAAGGAAGTTGGTAAAGAAAAAGATAGACATAACTTACAAATCACTTAAAATGATATGAATTCAATAGAAGTGAATCAAAGGATAATGTATTCAAGAAGCAAAACAAGTCTATTATTGTATAACAGAAATGAAGGGGATTAGAACCTGAGTTTGTCACGTATCATTACTATTTAGCTCTCTGATCTTAAAAATTAATTTCTCTGCCCAATTCCCTCATCTGTAAAATGAGAGAAACAATATATTCTTCCTTTTCAGAGTTATAAAGATTAACTATAATAGCATGAGTAAAATTTTTATAAATTCTAAAAACACAAACAATTTTTAGTTATTTTTAGTATTTCTCTATGACCCATTGCTCTGAGAAATTCAGAGTAAATTCAGAAAGGCACAGTTAAGCATCCAACTTCAGCTCAGGTCATGATCTCGCAGTTTGTGAGTTTGAGCCTGGTGTCGGGCTCTGTGCTAGTGGTGCAGAGCCTGCTTGGAATTCTCTTTCTCCCTCCCTCTCTCTGTCCCTTCCCCACTTGTGCTCGCTCTCTCTCTCTCAAAATAAATAAAGTTAAAAAAAAAAGTAAAGCAAGACATTTAGAGTGAAACATCTAGAAAACAGATTCAAAGGAACATATAAATGCATGATAACATGAAAACAAAAAGTAAAATATGATAAAGCTGGTCAGAAATACAAGAGAAAAGAAAAAAAAACTGACATTTACTGAGACCTAATTTAGTGCCAGAGTTTTTGACAACATTATTTAAGAACTAACAACTTTGAATAGGAGCACTTTCCCTGATTTTATAAAGAAGAAAACTAGAGTTCAAAAATATGCACAAATTTACCCAAAGTCACATAGCTAATAACATTGGGGTTTTAATTCAAAACCAGATTTCTTAGATTCCAAAACCCATATTTCAGAGGCAGTAACGATTCAGCTGGATCCTGAACAAAGAGCAGAGTGAGTGCAGCATAACATGGAAAACAAACCAAAACCACACCAAAATCTAGTCTAGCACATCATTCAAGGTCTGGCTGGAAACAGATGTCAAACTCAAACAAGATAAATGAGAGCATAATAAAGGAACAATTTACAAGAGTGTGAACAGAGTAAGGAAAACCAGCCAGGGATAATGAAATATCCCAGTTCTAGCAAAAGCAAAAAGCTTCAACCTTATGCCCATGGAAGTTGAGGCTTATTTAAGGCCCTTTAGTAATGAATGACCATTGGGAAAGAGTTGTTACCCAAACCTGAAAAATGTTAAGGTGGCTTTTATAGAGGAGGAATAACCATTCCAATCTCTCTCTTTTCCCACCTTGTGATATCTTGACTGTGTCTCTCATTGGTATTCAACTACCAGCCACAGTATTAAGAGAGCCTGATAGGGGCTCCTGGGTGGCCCAGTCAGTTGGGCATCTGACTTCAGCTCAGGTCATGATCTCATGGCTCATGGGTTCGAGCGCCATGTCAGGCGCTATGCCAACAGCTTGGAGCCTGAAGCCTACTTCAAATTCTGTGTCTCCATCTCTCTCTGCCCCTCCCCATCTAATACTCTGTCTCTTTCTCAAAAATAAATAAACATTAAAAAAAATTAAAAAGAGAGGCTGATAATTCAGTCCATAAAGGTCAGTCTCTTGGGACTCTAAGCAGGGTAGGAAAAGAGCAGAGAGTGAATCTAAAGGGACAAATGGAAAATATCCAGAACACGAGAAAAATGGTCCAATGTATTTTAGGTATCAGCCATACTTATAAAGGTAGACTCTTGCTATTACCAACAACTATGACTACAGAATAGAATACTTTATACTGAAATCAACTAATCTAAGTAGGTATGGAACATGAAGAGAAAGTATGGCTCACCTCTAAAGTCTACAATTTGACCTTGCTTTTGTCCTGATTTCCCAGAAAATACTTAAAAAATACAATGTGTTGGATCATCTAAAATTGTTGAATATGATGATAATTTTACCAATTACTTTCCAATATTTTATAAATATCTTTTTCATGACACTTCTATGGAGAAAGATGTCAAAAAATGTTATCTTTCTGAGAAGGCAAAAGGCCTTATAAAGTTAAAGTTCTGTGTAAAATAAGATTTTATGGTTTGGTAAACTCACTTCAATTCTCTGAGCCCCTCTGAAATCATGCAAATAAGTGTCTCTACAAATTCTGTACGCATGTGTGCATGTGTGTATGCATGTGCATATCTGTGTTGTAGATAATGATCTAATCTATTTATTCAACATTTAGTGTATGCTTCTTTGAAAAGCTCTGTGCTTCGTAACAGTGAAACAAAGATATTAAAAATACAGAGCCTGCAAGAAATCTCAAGCAAAAGTTTTTGTCATTTTTGACTTGTTCCCATAAATAAAATACTTAAATGTGTTGGAAAATAACTTGTTTATTTCCATTATCATTTTCACAATGTTTACCACTTTAAGAAATCATACCACATAGTAAGTAAGCATCAACAGTGTTTACTGAATGAGTGGAAATGAATATTAGAATCACAGCATGTAAGAAATGAAGAACATTACCATGTTCTTTAAGGCTTCTAACCTTTGTACATGCTCTTTTTTAAATGTAGAACATCCTTCCTTGCTGTGATCTCCCATTCATTTTGGTATATAAGCTCTGTATTGAACTATATCATAAATACATAGTAGTGCACAAATTGCAAATGCATAGCTTGATAATCTTTTTAGAAACCAACACATATGGATATGCCACCTTCAGATCAAGAAACAGAACAAAGCCAGAACTCCTGAAGCCCTTTTCCAGGCATAGCCCATTCACCAACAGTAACCACTACACTAAATTTTAATAATGATATTTTTGTCCATTTTTAACTTTATATAAATGAAATCATATGGTATATACTCTTTTGTTTCTGTCCCCTTTCTCCATATTATTTTTGTGAGATTCTTTCATGTTGTTGCACATAGCTATAGTTCACTCATCCTCAATGCTGTATGGTATTCCAAGATATAGGCAGGACTGTAATCCAATTTATCAATTCTACTATTTGTAGCAATTTGAATAATATTCATTTGATTATTACAGATAGTCAACTAAAAATATTTTATATGCCTTTTTGGAGAATTTTGTACACACTTCTGGGACTAAAAACCTAGAATTATTTACTAGAGCAAATTGATCTACTAGAGCATATTAGCTCTATAGTACTTTTATAGTACTTTTATAGTATTTTTCTCTAAGGTATTTATACCAATTTATACTCCCACCAACAGAATATAAGAATTGCAGTCTAAATAAATTTAAATATTCAGTTTAAGCTAAGTTATTTCATTTTGGAAGTATTTCCTGATCACCCCAGTCCATCAGTTGCCCTTTACCTATGCTGTTAAACTATATTCCATTTTGCATCACCTCTTTTATATACACTTATTTGCATTATTTTTCTTCTGTCTTCACTTCTAGTATACAAATGTCTTAAGGGCAGAAAGTACACCTTGTTCATATTAACAGTCCTAATAGCGCCTGGTACACAATGGGTGCTCAGAATATTTGTTGAATAAGTGAATGAATAACATTATTTAATCCACTCCTTTTCTATTATATAGGACAAGTGAGACCTAGAAGAGTGAAATGCCTGGGGAGAAGCCACACAGCGCAGCACTAGTTCAGTGACACAGCTGGGTTTAGAGTCTGGGGTCATGCCTCCTAATTCATTGCTTTTTTCACTACATTATGCCAGTTTCCTTAAAAATCTTACTCTCACAATAAACTTGCAAGTAAGTTTAGTTGCATTTTCGCTTTCAAAGGAGAAGGCACAGGACAGTATAAATCTCCTGACAGCTGATGATAAGAATATAGAACCTTCCTATATGCTGTGACAGAAAAAGGGAAACCATATTTCATGACAAACAAACATGCAAGGGACAAAATAGTTAGGCATAAAGAGCTCCGGGGAAAACCTTTTAAATGCATATCCAAATATTCAAAAAGGCTGGAGATGGTCTCAATTTATAAACCCCATAAAATATTCTGTATTATTGAATGGTACAGTATCTGATTTTAAAGGATTATATAGAGACATGAAAAGATGAGACAGCTGACAGATATACCCTGACAGTTTGTAGTTATGGCCTGATGTTACAGAAGTCTGCCAAATAATATTCTACTACAGAGATTTATGTTGAATTTTATAAAGCACCAAAGCAAATACACTGAGAAAGAAATGGATAAAACAGTCAGGCAAAACAGAATGAACACAGAGTATCAGTGCAATTCAAAAAGAAAGGGCACTTAGATCATTTGGTTTCTCATAGGACAATCTAGGATCCTTTCGTAAATTATTTAAAGTAGTTAGACCAAAATCATTTAAATCAATGAATCCTTTTTTAGCACTGTCTATGTACAAAGTACTAAGGAAGATACAAGGAAATGCAGGAACTTTTATCACGATGTTTTCCTGATCATAAATCTTCAAAGTATCTTCTTTTGGTTAGAAAAGAAAGGAGTGTCCACTCCTAAATGAACTGGTTTCAGCCTATTTCCCCATCATTTAAGTAGACTATTGTCTCTCCAAAATTAGACTCTTGATATTTCTTCACATACCTCTTAATATCATATTTCACTGCCTTTGATCTTGCTCTTTCCAGAGGAGGAAAAGGGATGGGAGGGAAGAATATATATAAGGCAAATTATGTGCCTGATACTGAGCCATAACCTTAATATCCATTATATCTTTTAATCTTCAAATCAGTTGTCCTCAACTTAATCCAGTTCTCTTGACTTCATCCACTGCTCTTGTCAAGATTCTTGATATCTTCCACATTGCTAAATATTGCAATCAATTCTTGACTTAACAGTAGTGTTTGGAACAGTAGATCATTGCCCTTAAAACGTTTGCATCACTTGCTTTGACCATACCACACTATTGTTGTTTTCCTCAGGCTTCATTGGCTGTTCCTTCTTTTTATAAGATTCTCTTCATCTCCTTGATCTCTAAATATCTTCTTCCCTAGCTGGGTTCAATCCTTGAACCTTTTCCCTTCTCAAAATACACCCATTCCCTTAATAATTATCTTAATCAGTCACATGGCTTCAAGTACCATCTATTTACATTGGTAGCTCTTAAATTTATAATAGAGTTTAGACATTTCCTTGACTCATTTGCCCAACTTCTTATTCAAAATCTCTATTTGGATGATTAACAAACATATTTGAAATAAGTCTCCTGATTTTTCCTCTCCCACTTATTCTTTCCAGATTCCCATCTTATTAATAGCAATTTCACTCTAATACATGTTTGGATCAACAAACTTTGAAGTCTTCCTCAATTCTTCTCATTCTCTCACATCCCAAATCTATCAGTAAACGTATTGGCTATTGTTCCAAATATTCCCAAAATATGACTGTGCTTATCACCTCTACTGTTAGTACTCTGATCCAAATCACCATAATTTCTTGTTGGAATTATTTCAATTACTTCCTAACTGGTTCCTCTGCTTCTGCATTTCTTCTTCTAAAGTTTATTCTCTCCATTGAGGACAATTAATACAAATCAGATTTTAACACTCCCATGTTCATAACCCTCTAAAATTTTTTTCATATCACCCAACACAAGCCCTTACACTGACTCTTAATAGCCAACACGATCTGGACCACATTACCCCTATGACTTCATTTCCCATCAATCTTCCTTTCATTCACTGTTTCAAACATAAGGAATTACTTGCTTTCCTAAAATATGTCAGTCATGCTCTAACTTAAGGCTTTTGCATTTTTGTCCTCTGATCCATAACATCTTTCCTAGATATGTAACTGGTTCACCTGCTTCAGATTTTTGCTCAAATTATACCTTTGCAATGATATCTTCCATGAATACTCTACTTAAAAATTGTAACCTCCATCACTGTCCGGCCTAATCCTCATATATGACATTTTAATCCCCCATAGCAGTTTGTACCATCACTCTCCAGCCTAATCCTCATATATGATTTTTTAATCCCTCCGTAGCAGTTTTTACCATCTGTCATGTTTTAGTTATTTACCTCTACACTCCCTTTTCTCCCCACTAGAATGCAAACTCCATGAGGTAAAATTCAGGCTTGTGTAACTCTAAAGTTTATGTTCTTTTAACAACATAATTGTCTATAATTTCTTGTCATCATACTTCCATATCTACATATACGAATCATATCTTGACTTAAAGGCCCAGTCCAACATGGACACTCAAGAAATATTTCATGAATTAATGAGATGTAGTTTGGGCCTTCAAACTCTTTATAATTTAGCTACTGGGATAATGAAAAAAATGAAAATAAGAAAGTAACAGAGATATCAAAAGGTATACATTATAGGTAGTAGAGTATGACAGACCTAGATTCAAATTCTATCACTGAGTGACATTAGGAAAACACAAGTTCTTTCAGGCTCCATTTCCACACCTACATATGAGGAAATTAATAACCACCTAACAAATTGTGCAAGGATTAAACAAAGTAAGGAATACAAATCACCTAATCAAGTGCCTGGTGAATAACAGCACTCATCAAATATTAGTTTCCTTCTCCCAAATGAACTAATTTTTCTTGCAGAATAAGTATTTTCTGTATCAGAGCTACAACATTAAGCCAAATCCTTTTGGTAATTACAATGGTACCAGGATATATGTGAATTTAGACAATCCAATAATTCTAAGGCTACTAACTGCCTCTCCACCACCAAAATAAAATCACAGCAATAAGATTTTCACATGAATAGTGCCTATTCCTAAAGCAACCCAAGCCACTCCTGAAAGGGACAATGTTTTCACTCCTGATATCTAAGCAGTTTCCCCCAATCTCTGAAGGGCAATACACTTGTTATTCTTGCATGCCGTAGCACCTTAACTACTCTCTGATATAAAACAGGCAATCTGTGTGTGGATTGCACAGATTCTGTTTGATCTCTCAGAATTCTTTCTCTCATCTCTAGTGGTACTTGACTGCCAAGAGAATAGAGATTTGGAAGCTAACAAAGACATATTATCAATTTGTTCAGTTTCCTTATTCTCTTTATCTAACTGTTACATTCACATAAAACTATCTGTGTCCTAAATGGAAAAGAGCCAAGAAATGCTACTAATAAATCCGGAAGTATTGCTAGAACCAAATACCACTGAGTCTCTATGATGTGAACTGTTGATTTTACTTATTATTTGGCTTGCTGAGGCAATACTGAATTTCATTCAAGTGATCGTAATTCTAGTAGTCACTCTTCTGGTAGCTTTCTTCGGCAAATTTTAAACATTCTTAATCTAGCACCCTAAAATGTAACCAAACAACTATGCATGATCAACAGGTCACAGGCTTTGGAATAAAAAAGAATCTTGCCTATGTAGTTACTAGCTATAACAACTTAGACAAGTTAGTAAATCTTGTTGTGCCTCAGTTTCCTAGTTTGCAAAATGGAATAATAATAATACCTACTCTGCAGGGTTACTGTAAAGATCAAATGAGGAAACAATCAAAATCCAAGAGAACACAGGCAGAAACCTCTTTGACCTCAGCTGTAGGAACTTCTTAGTAGATGTGCCTCCTGAGGCAAGAGAAACAAAAGCAAAAACATGGGGCCCCTGGGTGCTCAGTTGGTTAACCGTCCAACTTCGGGTCAGGTCATGATCTCACAATTCTTCAGTCCCTGAGTTTGAGTCCCGTGTAGGGCTTGGTGCTGACAGTTTGGAGCCTGGGACTTGCTTCGATTCTGTGTCTCCCTCTCTCTGATACTCTCCCACTCTTTCTCTCTCTCAAAAATATATAAACATTAAAAAAAAAATTTTTAAGCAAAAATAAACTTGGGAATTCATCAAGATAAAAAACATCTGGGGGTGCCTGGGTGGCTCAGTAGGTTGAGCATCCAACTTCAGCTCAAGTCATGATCTCACAGTTTGTGGGGTGGGTTCGAGCCCCGCGTCAGACTCTGTGCTGATGGCTCGAGGCCTGTAGCCTGCTTCAGATTCTGTGTCTCCCTCTCTCTCTGCTCCTCCCCTGCTCACACTCTGTTTCTCTCTTAAAAATGAATAAAGATTTAAAAAATTAAAAAAAAATCTGAACAGGGAAAGAAACAATCAACAAAACTAAAAATCTACCTTCAAAATGAAAGAAAATATTTGCAAATGACATAACTGATAAAGGGTCAGTACCGAAAATATGTAAAGAACTTATAAAACTCAACACCCAAAAAACAAATAATCCAGTTAAAAAATGGGAAAACTTGAGCAGATATTTTTCCAAAAAAAAAGACACACAGATGGCTAACAGACTCCTGAAAAGATGCTCAACATCACATAATCAGAGAAATACAAATCAAAACTACAATGAGATATCACCTCACATTTGTCAGAAAGGCTACAATTAACAACAGAGGAAATGACAGGTATTGGCGAGGATAGAGAAAAAGGGGAACCCGCTTATACTGTTGGTGGGAATGTAAAGGGGTACAGCTACTCTGGAAAACAGTATGGAGGTTCCTTAAAAAATTAAAAATAGAACTACCCTATGATACAGCAACTACTAGGTATTCACCCAAAGGATACAAAAGTATGGACTCAAAGGGATGTAAGAGGTGAATCGCTAAATTCTACACCTGTAAATAATATTACATGAATGTTAACTAACGGGAATTTAAATAAAAACTTGAAGGAAAAAAGATCAAATGAGAAAATCGTTGAAAGTTATCTACCAACAGTGGTACACACAAAGAAAATGCTGAAACCAGGGGAGAAATCATTACCTTTATGGTTACCCTCAATATACCATGCTATCTTGTGCCACATTCTCTTCGTTCAGACTATTCCCTGTCTGGAATGCTCTTCTCCCTGCCCTAACTTAATAAAACCCTGTTTTATCCTTCTGATTCTCTTCAAGTGTCACGTCCTATTGCTCCTCCATCCCACCCAGCTCCTCTGCAATATTTCAGGTAAGTTGCAGGTAGATTACAAGAAATGATCACATATCCAAATATGGATTATGTTTCTAATTTAATTAGTCAATGAAACCGCACAGAGCAAGAGCAGAAGATGCAACATATCTTTCTTACTCTTCGTTGGACCCTCAGTTTCCTAAGGAATCACGCACTTGCTGGTGATAGCTCCACAAACGCTCAGTCCTGCCAGAACTGCCCAAATTTTTGCTCCCTTTTTATACTCATGGTGTACATTACCATTTCGGAATAATTTGCATTAAAATGTGAACACTTCCATTATAAGGAAACTTTTACAACATCTAGATCCTTTGATTCTAGAACAAAACTCAGCCTCAGAAAGTAGAGTTGAAACAAGTCTGTTAATAATATCTGTATCCTCAGTATCTCAGAAGCTTGCTCCTTAGAATTATACACCTTTTGTTGAGCTAGCTACTCATTTACCTGTTTGCTTACTGATAAAGTAGCAAGCTGATTAAATTTTGACTGCTATTATTACTAATGCTGAACATTTACAAGATACTTTCACCTGAGTGTTTCAGCTATTGAATTTACAACCAAGGACCAAGCATATAGATCAACTTCCCTTGAATAATCAAAGTAAATTCTGTGATCTCATTACAACTTGATAAACCTCAAATATTTTGTTTGTAAAATGACAATGCAATTGTTTATATATGTAAATGTCAAATGATGGGATTGTGATCTCCTTAAGAACAAGGACTACTACTTTTTAATTCTGTACAGCCTTGGCTTGTACAGCACTTAAAATACAACACAGTGATTAAAAGCAAGGACTTTGCATTTAAAGCTTAAATGGTAGTCTTGGTTCTGCCACTGACTAGCTATGGATGTTTGGCAAGTTACTTACATGGTCTTAGGTTCATTTTCCTTCTCTGTAGAATGAGAATAAAACTTTCACCTCTTATGGTTTCCATGAGTACTGGAGTGTGTGTGTGTGTGTGTGTGTGTGTGTGTGTGTGTGTAGAATTAAAATTCCTAGAACAGTAATAAGCACATCATAAGCATTGAATAAATTTGAGCCATTTAATTATTTATTTTTAAAAGTTTTAATTTAAATTCCAGTTAGTTAACATACAGTGTAATACTAGTTTCAGGTATACAATTTAATGATTCAATACTTCCATACAACACCCCATGCTCATCAAAATGCACTCCTTAATCTCCATCATCTATTTCACTCTTCCCCACCCCCATATCCCCTCTAGTAATGGTATCTATAGTTAAGAGACTGTTTCTTGGTTTTTTCCCCTCTTTTTTTTCCACGTTGCTCATTTGTTTTGCTTTTTATATATGAGTGAAATCATGATACCTTTCTCTGACTGACTTATTTTACTTAGCATAATACTCTCTAGCTCCATCTATGTCATTGCAAATGACAAGAATTCACTCTTTTTTTATGGCTGAGTATATATATACACTACATCTTCTTTATCCATTCATCTATCCATGGACACTTGGCTGCTTCCATGTCTCTCCTATTGTAACTAATGCTGCAATAAACACAGTGGTGCATGTATTTTTTGTCTTTGTATTTTTTGGGTAAATACCCAGTAGTGTGACTCCTGGATAGCACTATAGGGTTGTTCTATTTTTAACTTTTTGAAGAACCTGCATATTGTTTTCCACAGTGTCTGCACCAGTCTGCATTCCCACCAACAGTGCACAAGAGTTCCTTTTTCTCAACATCCTCTCCAACACCTGTTGTTTCTCAGTGTTGTTGATTTTAGCCATTCTGAATAGGTGTTGCCTGATATCTCATTATAGTCTTGATTTGCATTTCCCTGATGGTAAATGATGATCAATATATTTTCAAGTATCTATTGGCAAAAGACGTCTCCTTTGGAGACAACATGGGGTGTTGTATGGAAGTGCTGAATCACTATATTGTATACCTGAAACTAATATTACACTGTATGTTAACTAACTGGAATTTAAATTAAAACTTTTAAAAAACTTCTGTCCACATTTAATTGATTATTCGTCTTTTGGGTGTTGATTATTGGGTGTTGATTATTTCGTCTTTATGTATTTTGGGTACAGATAAGCTTTATCAGATATGTCATGTGCAAATATCCTCTCCCAATCTGTAGGTTGTCTTTTAGTTTGTTGATTATTTCCTTTGCTGTGCAGAAACTTTTTATTTGATGTAATCCCACTAGTTTATTTCTGCTTTTGTCTCCTTTTCCTCGGGAGACATATCTAGAAAAGAATTGCTATGGCGACATCAAAGGCTAGTGCCTGTGTTCACTTCTAGGATTTTTATGGCATCAAGTCTCATAGTTAGGTCTTCAAAATATTTTGAATTTATTTTTTATACATATCTGGTGCAAGAAAGCAATCCAGTTTCTTTATTTTGCATGTAGCTTTCCAGTTTTCCCAACTTCATTTGTTGAAGAGACTGTCTGTTCCCACTGGATATTTTCCCTGCTTTGTCGAGATGAACTGACCATACAATTGTGGGTTCATTTCTGGGTTTTCTACTCTGTTACATTGATCAATGTGTCTACTTTCTTCCCCCAGTAACATGCTGCTTTGATTACTACACCTTTGCAATATAACTTGAACTGTGGAATTGTGATGCCTTCAGTTTTGTTTTTCTTTTTCAAAATTGTTTTCGCTATTCAGGATCTTTTGTGGTTCCATACAAATTACAGGATTGTTTGCTCTAGCTCTGTGAAAAAGCTGGTGGTATTCTATTGGAATTGCATTAAATACGAAAATTACTTTGATTAATATAGACATTTTAACATTTATTTTCAGACAGTCCATAGGCATGGGCTGTCTTTCCATTTGTTTGTATCAATTTCAATTTCTTTCATCAATGTTTTATAGTTTTCAGAGTATAGATCTTTTAGTTTTTTGGTTAGATTTATTCCCGAGTACCCGAGTATCTTTTTTTTTTTTTTTTTTGGTGAAATTATAAGTGGGAGGGCTTTCCTACTTTCTCTTTCTGCTGCTTCATTAAGGTGTTATGGAAATACAATAGATTTTGTATCTGGTGTCTTTACTAAAGTCTTTACTAAATTCAAGTATCAGTTCTAGCAGAACTTTGGTGGTGTCTTTGGAGCTTTCTATATATAGTATCATGTCATCTGCAAATAGTGAAAATTTTACTTCTTCCTTACTGATTTAAATACTTTCTATTTCTTTTTGTTGGCTGGCTGCTGTAGCTAGGATTTCCAATACTATGTTCAATGAATGCGGTGAGAATAGACATCTGTGCCTTGCTCCTGTCCTTAGGAAAAAAGTTCTTGGTTTTTCCCCACTAAGGATGATATTAGCTGCCGTTTTTTCTTACATGGCCTTTGTTATGCTGAGATATGTACTCTCTAAACTTTGTGGAGAGTTTTTATCATGAATGGATATTGTACTTTGCCAGACGCTTTTTTTTTTTTGCATCATTGAAATGATCTATGATTTTTATCCTTTCTCCTATGGATGTGATGAATCGCACTGATTAATTTGTGAATACTGAACAATCACTGCAACCCAGGAATAAATCCCACTTGATCTTGATGAATGATTTTTTTAATGTATTGCTGAATTCGGTTTGCTAGTATTTTATTGAAGATTTTTGCATTTATGTTCATCAGAGATATTATACGTAGTCTCTTTTTCAGTGGTGTCTTTATCTAATTTGGGTATCAGGGTAATTCTGACTTCACAGAATGAATTTGGAAATTTTTCTTCTTTTTTCTATTTTTTGGGATACTTTGAGAAGAATAGGTATTAACTCTTATTTAAATGTTTGACAGAATCTGTCTGTGAAGCCATATATATGGTCCTGGGCTTTTGCTTATTGCGATTTTTTTATTACTGATTCAATTTCTCTCATGATTATTGGTCTGTTCAAACTTTCTTTTTCTCCCTGTTTCAGATTTAGTAGTTTATGTCTTTTAGGAATTTATCCGTTTCTTCTAGATTGTCCAATTTGTTGGTATATAGTTTTTCTTAATTCTGTCTTATAATTGTTTCTATTTCTGTGGTGTTAGTAGTTATTTCTCCTCCCCCATTTATGGTTTTATTTCTGAACCCTTTCTCTTTTTTTCCTGATAATTCTGGTTAGATGTTTATCAATTTTATTTATTTTTGTCAAATACCAGCTACTGGTTTCATTGGTCTATTCTATTGTTTTCCATTAGTTTTTACATCATTTATTTCTACTCTAATCTTTATTATTTCCTTCCTTCTGCGGGTTTTATGTTTTGTTTGTTGTTCTTTTTCTAGCCCCTTTAGGGGTAAGTTTAGGTTGTTTTTTTGAGACTGCTCTTGAGTCTGGAAGTAGGCCTGTTCTGCTATAAACTTCCTTCTTAGAACCTCTTTTGCTGCATTCCACAGGTTTTATTTTCCAATATATGAAATTTATTGTCAAATTGGTTTCCATACAACACCCAATGCTCATCCCAAAAGGTGCCCTCCTCAATACCCATCACCCACCCTCCCCTCCCTCCCACCCCCCATCAACCCTCAGTTTGTTCTCAGTTTTTAAGAGTCTCTTATGCTTTGGCTCTCTCCCACTCTACCCTCTTTTTTTTTTTCTTCCCCTCCCCCATGGGTTTCTGTTAAGTTTCTCAGGATCCACATACGAGTGAAAACATATGGTATCTGTCTTTATCTGTATGGCTTATTTCACTTAGCATCACACTCTCCAGTTCCATCCACGTTGCTACAAAGGGCCATATTTCATTCTTTCTCATTGCCATGTAGTACTCCATTGTGTATATAAACCACAATTTTTTTATCCATTCATCAGTGGATGGACATTTAGGGTCTTTCCATAATTTGGCTATTGTTGAGAGAGCTGTTATAAACATTGGGGTACAAGTGCCCCTATGCATCAGTAGTCCTGTATCCCTTGGGTAAATTCCTAGCAGTGCTATTGCTGGGTCATAGGGTAGGTCTATTTTTAATTTTCTGAGGAACCTCCACACTGTTTTCCAGAGCGGCTGCACCAATTTGCATTCCCACCAACAGTGCAAGAGGGTTCCCGTTTCTCCACATCCTCGCCAGCATCTATAGTCTCCTGATTTGTTCATTTTGGCCACTCTGACTGGCGTGAGGTGATATGTGAGTGTGGTTTTGATTTGTATTTCCCTGATGAGGAGCGACGTTGAGCATCTTTTCATGTGCCTGTTGGCCATCCGGATGTCTTCTTTAGAGAAGTGTCTATTCATGTTTTCTGCCCATTTCTTCACTGGGTTATTTGTTTTTGGGGTGTGGAGTTTGGTGAGCTCTTTATAGATTTTGGATACTAGCCCTTTGTCCGATATGTCATTTGCAAATATCTTTTCCCATTCCCTTGGTTGCCTTTTAGCTTTGTTGGTTGTTTCCTTTGCTGTGCAGAAGCTTTTTATCTTCATAAGGTCCCAATAGTTCATTTTTGCTTTTAATTCCCTTGCCTTTGGGGATGTGTCGAGTAAGAGATTGCTACGGCTGAGGTCAGAGAGGTCTTTTCCTGCTTTCTCCTCTAGGGTTTTGATGGTTTCCTGTCTCACATTCAGGTCCTTTATCCATTTTGAGTTTATTTTGTGAATGGTGTGAGAAAGTAGTCTAGTTTCAACCTTCTGCATGTTGCTGTCCAGTTCTCCCAGCACCATTTGTTAAAGAGACTGTCTTTTTTCCATTGGATATTCTTTCCTGCTTTGTCAAAGATTAGTTGGCCATACCTTTGTGGGTCTAGTTCTGGGGTTTCTATTCTATTCCATTGGTCTATGTGTCTGTTTTTGTGCTGATACCATGCTGTCTTGATGATTACAGCTTTGTAGTAAAGGCTAAAGTCTGGGATTGTGATGCCTCCTGCTTTGGTCTTCTTCAAAATTACTTTGGCTATTCGGGGCCTTTTGTGTTTCCATATGAATTTTAGAATTGCTTGTTCTAGTTTCGAGAAGAATGCTGGTGCAATTTTGACTGGGATTGCATTGGATGTGTAGATAGCTTTGGGTAGTATTGACATTTTGACAATATTTATTCTTCCAATCCATGAGCAGGGAATGTCTTTCCATTTCTTTATATCTTCTTCAATTACCTTCATAAGCTTTCTATAGTTTTCAGCATAAAGATCTTTTACATCTTTGGTTATATTTATCCCTAGGTAGTTTATGCTTCCTGGTGCAATTGTGAATGGGATCAGTTTCTTTATTTGTTTTTCTTCAGTGTTAGTGCATAAGAATGCAACTGATTTCTGTACATTGATTTTGTATCCTGCAACTTTGCTGAATTCATGTATCAGTTCTAGCAGACTTTTGGTGGAGTCTATCGGATTTTCCATGTATAATATCATGTCATCTGCAAAAAGCGAAAGCTTGACTTCATCTTTGCCAATTTTGATGCCTTTGATTTCCTTTTGTTGTCTGATTGCTGATGCAAGAACTTCCAACACTATGTTAAACAACAGCGGTGAGAGTGGGCATCCCTGTCGTGTTCCTGATCTTAGGGAAAAAGCTCTCAGTTTTTCCCCATTGAGCATGATGTTAGCTGTGGGCTTTTCATAAATGGCTTTTATGATCTTTAAGTATGTTCCTTCTATCCCGACTTTCTCAAGGGTTTTTATTAAGAAAGAGTGCTGGATTTTGTCAAAGGCCTTTTCTGCATCGATTGACAGGATCATATGGTTCTTCTCTTTTCTTTTATTAATGTGGTGTATCACGCTGATTGATTTGCGAATGTTGAACCAGCCCTGCATCCCAGGAATGAATCCCACTTGATCATGGTGAATAATTCTTTTTATATGCTGTTGAATTCGATTTGCTAGTATCTTATTGAGAATTTTTGCATCCATATTCATCAGGGATATTGGCCTGTAGTTCTCTTTTTTTACTGGGTCTCTGTCTGGTTTAGGAATCAAAGTAATACAGGCTTCATAGAATGAGTCTGGAAGTTTTCCTTCCCTTTCTACATTCCACAGGTTTTGAACAGTCATGTTATCATTTTCATTTCTATGTACTTTTTCATTTTCTTTTATTTTCTGGTTGACACATTCATTGCTTAGCAGCATGTTATTTAACCTCCATGTATTTGTGGAATTTACAAATTTTTTCTTGTGGTTGACTTCTAGCATAGCACTGTGGTCAGAAAAATGTATGGTAGAACTTTGATCTTTCTGAAATTGTTGAAGCTTCTTTTATGGGCCACTATGTGATCTATTCTGGAGAATATTCCATATGTACATAAAAAGACTGCGTATTATCCTATTTATAATGGTTTGTTTTAAATATTATCTGTTAAATACATCAGTTCTAGTTTGTCATTCAAAGAAATAGTTTGTTTGATTTTCTGTTTAGATAATCTGTCCCTTGAGGTAAGTGGGGTGTTGAAGTCCTTACTATTGTATTATTATTGCTTTATGTTTATTTTTGTTAGTTATCAACTGCTTTGGATCTCCTATGTTGATTGCATAAATATTTATAATTTTTATATCTTGTTGTTGGCTTGTCCCATTTATTATCACACAGTATCCTTCTTTGCCTCTTAATGCAGTCTTTCTTTTATAGTCTGTTTTATCCAATATAAGTATAGCTACTCAACCTTTCTTTTGACAAGTTTTAATTTGCATGAAAGATGTTTCACCATCTCATTTTGAATCTGCAGGTGTATTTAGATCCAAAATGAGTCTCTTGTAGGCAGATGGGTTTGTGTTTTTTACTCATTCTGTCATCCTGTGACTTTTAATTTGAGTATTTAGTCCATTTATATTCAAAGTAATTACTGATAGATATGTATTTATTGCTATTTATTATTTTTTGTGGTTGATTCTGAAGATTTTCTCTGATCCTCTCATCTTAGCTCTTTCATGTTTCAATGATTTTCTTTAGTGATGCATTTTGATTTCTTTCTCCTTACTCTTTGCATATTTATTAGTCATTTTTAAAATTTTGTTAATGTTTATTTTATATTTGAGAGCCAGACAGACAGACAGAGACAGAGAGTGAGTGGGGGAGGGGCAGAGAGAGGAAGACACAGAATCTGAAACAGGCTCCAGGCTCTGAGCTGTCAGCACAGAGCCAGATGCGGGGCTTGAACTCGTGAACCACAAGATCATGAGCTGAGCTTAAGTCGGATGCTTAACTGACTGAGCCACCCAGGTGACCCATTAGTGATTTTTGATATATAATTACGATTAGGTTTGTATAAAACCCTTTCTGCATATAGCAGTCTCTATTAAGTTGATGGTCACTTAAGTTTGAACCCATTCGTTTTTCCTCTCCTCCCCATGTTTTAGGTATAAATTATTATATTTTACATATTTTGGGGGAGTTCTGTGACTGGTTTTTATAGAAATATTCATTGTTATGTTCTCATCACAAAGAGAAATTAATTATGTGAAGTGATGGATGTGTTAACTAACCTTATCATGGTAATCATTTAGCAATATATACCTGTATCAAATTATCACATTGTACACATTAAACTTACACAATATTATATATCAATTAGATCTTTTTTTTTTTTAATTTTTTTTCAACGTTTATTTATTTTTGGGACAGAGAGAGACAGAGCATGAACGGGAGAGGGGCAGAGAGAGAGGGAGACACAGAATCGGAAACAGGCTCCAGGCTCCGAGCCATCAGCCCAGAGCCCGACGCGGGGCTGGAACTCACGGACCGCGAGATCGTGACCTGGCTGAAGTCGGACGCTTAACCGACTGCGCCACCCAGGCGCCCCAGATCTTTTTTTTAATTTTTTTAACGTTTATTTATTTTTCAGACAGAGAGAGACAGAGCATGAACGGGGGAGGGGCAGAGAGAGAGGGAGACACATAATCTGAAACAGGCTCCAGGCTCTGGGCTATCAGCACAGAGCCCGACACGGGGCTCGAACTCATGGACCACGAGATCATGACCTGAGCCGAAGTCGGACGCTTAACCGACCAAGCCACCCAGGCACCCCTCAATTAGATCTTAATAAAATGAGTTGAAGTAGGCAAGTGTAAAAAAAAAGAAATATTCGTTTTTACTTCTCTTGTGTTTCCTACCTTTTACTGTCACTTTTGGTCTTTCCTTCCCACTCAAATAGTTCCTTTTGATATTTCTTGCAGGGCTTGTTTGGTGTTCATGAACTTCTTTAGTTTTAGTTTGTCTGGGAAACGCTTCATTTCTCCATCTACTCTGAATAATAGCCTTGCTGGATAGAATATCCTCGGCTGCAGATTTTTCCCATTCAGTACTTTGAATATAGAATGCCACTCTTCTTCTGACTTGCAAAGTTCCTGTTGAAAAATCTCCTATTGGCTTTATGGATTTCCTTTGTAAGTTACTGACTCTTTTGTCTTGCTACTTTTAGGATTTTTGTATCACTACATTTTGCCAATGTAATTTCAATGTCTTGGTGTGAGTCTGCTTTTGTTTATTTTCATAGGAGTTATCTGTGTCTCCTAGATTTGGATATCTCTTTCCTTCCCCAGATTAGGGAAGTTTTATCTATCATTTATTCAAATAAATGTTCTACCCCAATTTCTCATTCTTTTTCCTCCGGGACTCCCAGAGTACAAATGATATTATGTTTGTTGGAGTCACTGAGTTCCCTAAGACTGTTCATTTTGCATAATTCTTTTTCCTCTCTTTTGTTCAGATTATTTTCCAATTTCTAGGTCACTGATTTGTTCCTCTGTTTCTTCCATCTTGTTGTCCATTCCATCAGGCATGTTTCTCATTTCATTTATTGTGACCTTTTCTCTGCTATGTTACTCTTTATCTCTGTGTTAAGGGTCTCATTTATGTCCTCCACTCTTTTCTCAAGTCCAGTGATGAATCTTGTGATAATTTCTGTAAAATTTCCATCAGGCATGTTATTTATATCTGTTTTACTTAGATCTCTGGCCATGGCCTTGTCTTGTTCTTCCACTTGATATCAATTTCTCTGTTTTATCATTTTGTCTGCTTCTCTGTTTTTCAGTTTGTTAGAAAAGTCAGCTATGTCTTCTGCTCTTGAAAGTAGTGACTTTATGAAGAGGACCTGCTGGAATGCCATGAAGTGCAGTGTCCCATGTTCACCAGCACTTGGCACTTTAGGAGAGTATCCTACAAGTATCCTGCTGTTATGTCTGAGTCACTTTTCCATTCAGTGCATTCATCTGCACTGATTCTCTACCTATTGTGGGCTATGCTTGTTCTCTGTGGTATTAGTGGGATCCAGGCAGACCAGCTCTTAGTGGGCGTGCCCAGTGGGACCTTGGAAACAGGGCAGTGATGTTACAAAATCTGCACTGGGCCACTAGTCCTTTGCTGGATCCCTTGGAGTGCTGCAGCAACTGGTGCTACACATCAGGGCTGCTGGGAGCACAAGGCTAGGCACCAAGCATGGCTATGGATGGGCACATCTAGGTCTGGCACAAAATAGTGGCTGAGAGCACCTGTCTGGGTAATGGAAACTGTGCATCTGGTGACTGGGCAGGTCATGGGCACTAACAAAATTTGTCTTGAGCCCAAGATAGGGGTAGCCGGCTTGGAGTGGGGAATCCTCAGGAAAACTCATGGGCATGGTGCACTGCTAACAGATTTGTTAGCAAGTATCTGTGCAGCACCGGCTTCCACAGATGGCTCTGTGCTTATACTGGGGGGTGAGGGAGGAAAACAGCACCTGCCAACTCCCTCATTTTTAGAGAAGTCCCCCAACACTCTTTAAAATCAGGATGAACAGATATGTCTCCTTTTTGTCCCCTGCACTGTGTAAACTCCCATTTTTATGTTGCCTCTCCATGCTGGCTGCTCTCTTTGAGGGTGGTGACACAGTTACCTCTTCTACTACAGGCTTTCCCAGTACCGGGTCAGCTGACTTTTAAAGTTCCAGGCTCCAAGTCCCACTGATTTTAAAAACTCACAGAATTCAGTCCCTCTGGTTTTTAAAGCCAAATGTTATGGGGATTAATCTTCCCGTGTCAGCTCCCCAGTGTAAGGGCCCATTTCTCTGTCTTTTCTGCACACAGCTCCTTCCATCCTGCAGGCATCCTCCCTCCATCTTTCTGACCTTCCTAAAATTTCAGATGCAGTTTCTTTTTTATATTTAGTATTGGAGTTTGTTCTGACAACGTTATAATCACTCTCCAGTTTATTGAATTGGATGTAGATGATATCTAATTGTAGACATGGGACAGGAAAAGCTCAGGTCCTTCTACTCTATCATCCTACCAAGCTCTCTAAGCCATCTTTAATGATTACTTTCTTCTTCTCCTTCTCCTTCCCCTTCCTCTCCTTCTCCTCCTTCTTCTTCTCTTTCTCCTTCTTCTTTATCATTATCACCATCATTTTTAACACTCAGTAAATATATGCCAAATATTCTTTCTGCAAAGGATATTATTTCTCCTTTATAAGGTTATTATATTAAATAAACTCTTTAAAGAATAAAGCTCAATGCCTAACACATAATAAATGCATTGAAGTGTTATTTCATATTATTTATTAATCCTAAAGTAAAATTTAGGGCTGACAGGAATCTCAAGAGGCAGACTAACGGGTCCCCTGCTGCAACAGACATTACTAGTTTCTTATCCAATATCTCTTCTTCCTTACTAACGGAGGAAGTAAAATATTGTTGGGGGTAGCACTGTATCAAGCCAAAATATGAAACAACAGATAGCAGTAGACAGTCAAGTTTAAGAGGAAGTTACTGGGTCAAATGTTAAGGTTAAGGATCTTTAAATACAACTGACTCTGTTGGAAGGCATGCTCTTTACCTTTCTCCTTTTTCTATTCTGCTGCCTAAAATTGGGAACAGAATGGTTGGACCTGTTGTAGCCACTTTTTTTAATTTTAGTTTTTTTTTTTTTTTAATTTTTTAAGTTTATTTATTTTTGACAGAGACAGAGTGGCGAGCATGAGCTGGGGAAGTGCACAGAGAGAGAGAGAGAGAGAGAGAGAGAGAGGGAGAAACACAATCTGAAGCAGGCCCCAGGCTCCAAGCTGTCAGCACAGAGCCCGATGCAGAGCTCGAACTCACAAACTGTGAGATCATGACCTGGGCCGAAGTCGGACGCTTAACCGACTGGGCTTCCCAGGCACCCCGCGTTGTAGCCACTTTTTAACCAAAAATTAACCCTTGAAGACAGAAGAAACCAAGAGCTCTGGATGGTAGAACAGAAAAACAGAAGAAGCCTGGATCTCTCATGACCTCATGAAGGCTTGAATTCCATAATATCAGACTTTTTTTTACTCTTTATGTGAGAGAAAAAGAAATCCTTATATTGTAAACAAGTATTATTTTGTGTTTTGTTGTTGTTATGTGTAGGCAAAATTAATATAAACTAGTATACTTACCTTCAATTATACCATAGCCAAAATAAGATTTTTCCCTCTTAGTTTATTCCCTACAAAAGGAAACCCACAATAACCTTCGTGCTGTGGTCCAGTAACTTCTGCTCACACAGAAGAAGAGATTGATAATTTTTTACGGTACATTTTCCTGTAAGGTTAAACCAATTAGGGTCAGTATCAGTAACATTTGACACCAAATTCGATCTCTTTTCATATCAACAGTTTATGTCCTTTCTCTAAATGACTATGGCTGTCACCATCTAAGCCACATCATCTAACATTTTATTTTAAAATATTTTCTATTTTCTAGTTCTCCCTTATGTCCATGTCAGTTTGGAGATAAGAGAGTCACAAACATCTGGGTACTAACTCTGGTTCTGGATGTACTTGGCTGTGTAACTTTTGCTTCTTCATCACTAAAATGGAATAATATCACATATCAGGGCAGGTGTGGAAGTAAAATTAAATAATATATGTAATGCATATAAAACACCTTGTAGTGATTGGCAAAGATAAAGCATTTATTAAATCTTAGGGTTTTTTTTTTCTTTCTGTCACCACTCTTCTATTTTCTGTTGAACTCAGAATTTCAGAAGAGAAAGGACTTCTCCAAAAGGTGTCTCCATGTCTCTATTCCTCTGTCCTTGACTATGTAGACTGAAGGCATAGCTCATCTTATTCAGTTCATAATGTAAAGTAATTTTTGGCATATGTTCATCTCCTTGTTGGTTTATTGAAGAAGTATGATGCTGGAGGCCTGAGGAGGCTCCCATAGGAGCTTGATGAAATTTTCTGAACATGTTAAGACATTAGATCTCTATTGCTAGAAACCCCAAGAACACAAATCATTTTATCCAAAGACTTAGGAAGCTAATAGTTCATTATGAACATGGCTCTAGAGAGCTGAGTTTTCAAAAGAAAAAAATCTATGTCTTATAATCCATTGCCTGAAGACTACTGTAAGAGTAGTAACAACCTTGGAAGAGTGGAACCTTGGAAGGAATTATTCATAATGGCCCCATAATGCCCTTCTATTCAGAGTCCTGCTTAGCTGGGGTAATATACAATTCTATTATCATTTCAGGGGAATCTAAGGACCATGTAGCTGCATTTATATGAAACACCACCAGAGAATAAACAGCAAGAATAAGAATGTCAGGAGAGAATAGGAACTTGCAAAGTCAGGGAATTCAAACACTCTCCTCTTCTCAAAATGTTCATCCAGAGGATAAGAAAAAACACCAACCAGCTGATAGTGATGTACTTTAACTACTGGACAGGACTGCCCTTTATTAACCATGTTCTATATTACAGACAACAAAAAGGCACAATATGTACATAATTTCATTGCAATCCTATATAATACACATGCTTTGCATTTTGCAGCTGAAGCCAAAATGAATGCAGTATCATGCCAAGGTCACACTATTAGCTCATACAAAAATAAGTATTAGAGTCAGTCCTAACATATGTCTCAGAATAAAGTTGCACTCTTCCCAAAATAACCAGGTTGAAAAGGCAACCATATGATGATCTCCTATATACCTAAATGAAAACGAATCCTAAAAATTTGGGGAAAATTTAGCTTTATCCTGGACTCAGAATAGCAGAAAGTGTTTCTGTATTCAGTGTTTGATCATAAGTCTTTACCGAGGACCTCTTTGGTTGCTGAAAAGCAAATATCAAGATGAGATTAGACATGCAAGAGATGTATTAAGGGAAATGTCTATAAAGAATAAATAGAAAGAATAAGAAGTAGGTTCAGAGATCCTTTGGATTGCAATGCAGCTCTGACATCTGTGTAAGGAGAGAGAGAAAGGGGGATTGTGTAGGAGGGCCTTGGGGTGCAGCATAGGTTTAACAAATGGGCAGACAAGTACCCCTGCTGTGCTCAGTTGCTGGATGGTAGTAGCAGTCTTGGAGTAAGTAAGGTATGAACACAGTGCTGGATCCAGAGGAGCAGCACTTGGGGCTTTGAATCAACATTCTACTTCCGTGGCAGGAAATATGAGTATCATCTTTCCGTAGCTACAACAGAACAATGCCTGGAATTCAGAGATCTATTTCTTCACACAGGTTCAGGGAACAGCTCCTATATAGTCCCTCTGGGCTTCTATGCCTGAGCAGAAACTTAGACAAAGGGGGTTAGTGACATAAACTACTTTCTCCATCACTGCAATTGGTGCTTTAACGGTTATTCATCCTTTCCCTCCTCCAGTAGCCATTCTAAATTCTCCTCATTCTAAATTCCTCAACCCTCACTTCAGGAGACTGTACCATCTCACCTATTGGTATGCCTAAAATCTTCATTCCTGATAAATTTGGGTCTTTAGTAATTATAGCCTTTTGCTGCAGAAATTTCTACACATGGCCATTTTACCTTTATATGGAGTATCAATGGTGATTAAACGGAATACCAAGAAGTGTCTGAGATGATCACATGGGTTCCAAACATTTTCCTCTCTACCCTCACCATGTAAAAACAACAATAATTCATCTTGTTGATTAGGATAAATTACTCTTGCCAAGAGAATAATTCCATTTGGAGCCTGCTTAGTTCTGTACACAAGAAATACAAAATTCCCCAGTGTGGCCATAGCTTTAGTTCAATGGGACATTTACTGTGTCCCCTGACAAGAATATACTCCCTTTACAGATTAGGACTGCCAATCTTCAGACTCCCAGAGATGCAAGGACAGAAACATAAATTTGCCAGTAGGTCACAGGGAGTAATGGTATGTGGTAACACTCCAGCTTCTACTCTTTGGTTCCTGGATACATATATTCTTTCCACTGGGAACTCAGTGCCATTAAGATGTATAAATAAGAGGTCTCTTATTTAATGCATATTTATTGACAAAAAAAATACCCCATCCTTTCATAGCATTGCATCCAAGCTGTTTTTTCAGCTGTACCTTTAAAAGGCTGTTCTAATGTTCCTAATTCCAGTTCTGAGTGGAACACTCTATGATATAATCAGTAGATTCAAAGATGATGGGCACACTCCCATACTTCTTTTGCTGTAAAGTGGGTACCCTCTTTGAATACTATGTTTTGTGGGATTACAAGCCTGGGAGCCAAGTGTTCTGTAAGATGCTGCATGAGGGATTATGAGCAAGAAAGGCAAACTCATATATAGAGTAGACACCTAGAGCATGAACTGTTGGCTCTTCCTGGTTGGAAGGGGCCCAAAGTGGTCAAATTGTCCTTAACTGGCTAGATGGTCCCCTTGAGGAATAGTGCCATACTGGGGACTCAGAATTGGTCTATATCTCATAGGTTTGACATTGAGAGGAAGCAATTGTTAGGTCAGCTTTGGTAAGTAAGGGCCCACGCTACTGAGATAATATATAACCCCTGTGGCCACTCCATTCATATGACCACAGTGATTGTTCCAGGGTATCTGATAACAAAGGCTAGCTGATGTCAACTGGCCAAACCATTTGGTCTACTGGGTTAATTAGTACTTTTCCATAGTGGATGCTTCCTGGAGGGCATTAACATAGAATCAAAAATATTTTTTAAATAGATTTACTAAAACAAACTCATCACTCAGATGTACTACAACTCCCTATCCTCTGATGAAGCCTGGTGTTTCTCAATGCCATCGGCTATTCTTCATGGACCATAATCAGAACTGCCCAGCACTGGAAACAAGAAGCATTGGGATCATGACCTGAAGGCAAAAAACTGTAATTTGCTGGTCTTGTTCATGGCCATGCCTGAACCCTGGTGATGTCTGCAATGCTTGTGAATGAAGGTATCCTCAAAAAGTATGTATCACTGTAGCTCTACAGAATACTCTGAGTGTGACCATTTCCACTGGTCCAACCATATTTTCCTACACTACACATCTTTGTCTCCCCTCTTTCATTCTTTCTTTCAGGTTCCTGATAAATTGGCAATAAGTACTTACTTCCTAGGAATCTATATATATTCTCACCTCAAAAACCATCTCCTTCCATAAAAGTGAATGGCCAGGTACACTGCTTGAAGTCTTACATATTTGGGGTGATTTTCCCTCTATGCCTTTTATAGCCTCCTTATATATGGCCATAATGCAGGTACAATACATTTATGGCTTTTATCCACATTCTGAAATGACATGTATACATAAACTCAGCCCAGTCTTCCTCCTCCTCTGCCAGCTGATCTTATAGGATCAGTCCATAAGGCCATATGCAAGAACAAGAGAAGGAGAGCTGATGCAACTGAGGTAGGTGAAACAGAAGTCTGGGTGACTTGATTATGCAGTTTACTTATGACTTCTGGTCCTGCTCAAATCCAATCCCAGATGAACCATTTCTATCTTCCAATAAGCCTGTCCAACTTTCTGACTTGGTGTGTTCAACAGAACCCAGCTTACAGTTGACAGTTTCAGATGCATGGTCACTTCATACCTCATTGTACTTCTCTATCAGAGGCCACTAACATGCCAGGAGTTATTTCTCAAAAGGTACATAATACTCTACTGTGGATGGTATGGCCTTAATCTAGAATCCCTGTGGCCTAGGAAATGATTGTCCCACTAAGACACACTATGTTGCATCTCACTTTGCATCTCTTTTCAACAATGACACCTCCAACATCAACGAGTCTGCCAAATTATATGACTCAAGTGTAGCAGTACATACACCACAAGCTTACCTTCTGTAGGTCACATTAAAAGCTGACAAACCTGATGTGTAAAGCAGTATAAGCATCAGAGCAATTATACTGCAATTATATTAGGTATGGAATGTGTTGCATCCAGAACCCAAAGAGGGTTCTGTATCCTTCTTTGTGATACACACTGAAAGATGTAACTCTTGGTCTTTTACTTTAGAAGGGATATTCAGCCATGCCTTTAACCACTGGAATTCTAAAAAGTACACTGAAGAGGAAGGACTCTGGATTTTCATAAGGTTAATCTCCTAACCCCTAGCAAACATGAGTCTTAGCAAAGCATCTAAAACGAGCAAAAGTTGTACAAGTTAATTGTAAACTAGGTTCTACTGAACACACCAAGTCATAAAGTTGGTTAAGTGGCCAACCAACTCTTCTTGATCATCCTGTCCATCCAGCATGATGTCACCGATGAAACAAATTAATGTTATGTTCTGCTCCAGTTAGTCTATATATCTTCGACTATGTTATTAGAGGAAAAAAAAAGAAGGTAAAATAGTTTTGGGGCAAAAATGAAAATGAATATGAATACTGTTTTCCATTCCATGTAAAAGAAAACTATTTCTTATCCACTTCTCTAATTGACAAAGGAAACAATATATTTGTTAGGGGTGCCTGGGTGGTTCAGTTGGTTAAGTGTCTGACTTCAGCTCAGGTCATGATCTCATGGTTTGAGCCTCCATCGGGCTTTGTTCTGACAGCTCAGAACCTGGAACCTGCTTCGGATTCTGTGCCTCCCTCTCTCTCTCTCTGCCCTTTCCCCTGCTCACGCTCTGTCTCTCTCTCTCCAAAAATAAATAAACATTTAAAAATTTTTTTAAAAGAAAATAATATATTTGTCAAATCATACTATGTACCAGCGTAATTTTCTCTATCAATGATACCACATTGAACTCAGCAGTTACAATTGAGGCAACTATTTGATATGGTCTATAGCAATCTATAATTATTTTGTGAGATCCATCTGGTTATTTCAAGGGCCAGATTTGGTGAGTAAAATGGAACCATGACAGAGACCACCACTTTGAATCCTCTAGAAAACAGTCATTAAACTTTAACCGACAGGTCAAATCCAGCCACCTGTCACGTTTTATAAATAAGCAACTCAGATACAAGCAAGATGTCTGAACCAGAATTTAGAATCACAATAATAAGAATACTACCTGGAGTTGAAAAAAATAGAGTACAATCCCTTTCTGCAGAGATAAAAGAAGTAAAAATAAATAGCCAGAATGGAATTAAAAATGCTATAACTGAACTGCAATCACGGATGGTGAGCACAGCAGCAAGGATGGATGAAGCAGAACAGAGAATCAGTGATATACAGAACAAACTTATGGAGAATAACTAAGCAGAAAAACAAGAGGGACATTAAGGCAAAAGAGCATGATTTAAGAATTAGAGAAATCAGTGACTCATTAAAAAGGAAAAACATCAGAATCATAGGAGTCCCAGAAGAGGAAGAGAGTGAGATAGGAGTAGAAGGGTTATGTGAGGAAATCATAGAGGAAAGTTTTCCTAACCTGGGGAAAGACACAGACATCAAAATCCAGGAAGCACAGAGGACCCCCATTAGATTCAACAAAAACCGACCATCAACAAGGCACATCATACTCAAATTCACAAAATACTCAGGCAAGGAGAGGATCATGAAAGCAACAAGGGGAAAAAAGTCCATAACCTACAAGGGAAGACAGATCAGGTTTGCAGCAGACCTATCCACAGAAACTTGACAGACCACAGTGGAATGGCAGGATATATTAAATGTGCTGAATCAGAAAAAATATGCACTCAGAATTCTTTATCCAGAAAAGGTGTCATTCAAAATAGAAGGAGAGATAAAACGTTGCCAGACAAACAAAAATTAAATGAGTTTGTGACCACTAAACCAGCCCTACAAGAAATTTTAAGGGGGACTTACTCAGGGGAGAAAAGATGAAAAAAATATATATATATATATAAAAATACCAAAAGCAACAAAGATTAGAAGGTCCAGAGAACACCACCAGAAACTCCAACTCTACAAGCAACATAATGGCAATAAATTCATATTTCTCAGTACTCACTCTAAACGTCAAGGACACAATACTCCAACAAAAGACATAGGGTAACAGAATGGATAAGAAAACAAGATCATCTATATGCTGTTTACAAGACACCCACTTTAGACCTAAAGACACCTTCAAATTGAAACTAAGAGGATGGAGAACCATCTATCATGCTAATGGTCAACAAAAGAAAGCCAGAGTAGCCATACTTATATCAGACAATCTAGACTTTAAAATAAAGACTGTATCAAGAGATGCAGAAGGGCATTATATCATAATCAAGGGGTCTATCCACCAAGAAGACCTAACAATTGTAAACATTTATGCACCAAATGTACCAGCACCCAAATAAATAAATCAATTAATAACAAACATAAAAAACTCATCGATAGTAATACCATAATAATAGGAGACTTCAACACCCCACTCACAGCAATGGACAGATCATCTAATCAAAACATCAACAAAGAAACAATGGCTTTGAATGACACACTGGACCAGATGGACTTAACAGATATATTTAGAACGTTTCATCCTAAAGCAGCAGAATATGCATTCTTCTCCAGTGCACATGGAACATTCTCCAGAATAGACCATATACTGGTACACAAATCAGATCTAAGTAAGTACAAAAAGATCAAGATCATACCATGCATATTTTCAGACCACAATGCTATGAAACTCAAAATCAACTACAAGAAAAAATTTGGAAAGGTAAATACTCGGAGAGGGTCGAACATCCTACTAAAGAATGAATGGTCTAACCAAGCACTTAAAGAGGAAATTAGAAAGTATATGGAAGTCTATGAAAATGATAACACCACAACTCAAAACCTCGGGGATGCAGCAAAGGTGGTCATAAGAGGAAAGTATATAGCAATCCAGGCCTTCCTAAAGAAGGAAGAAAGATCTCAGATGCACAACCTAACCTTACACCTTAAAGAGATGGAAAAAGAACAACAAATAACCCAAAATAAGCAGAAGAGAGGAAATAATAAAGATTAGAGCAGGTATTAATGCTATCGAAAACAAAAAAAAAAAACAACAGTAGAACAGATCAATGAAACCAGAAGCTGGATCTTTGAAAGAATTAACAAAATTGATAAACCACTAGCCAGTTTGATCAAAGAGAAAAAGGAAAGGACACAAATAAATAAAATCAAGAAGGCACAAGGAGAGATCACAACCAACACAACAGAAATAAAAACAATAATAAGAGAATATTATGAGCAACTACATGCCAATAAAATAGGTAATTTGTAAGAAATGGACAAATCCCTAGAAACATATACACTACCAAAACTAAAAAAAGGAAGAAATAGAAAATTTGAACAGACAATAACCAGTAAGGAAATCGAATTAGTAATCAAAAATCTGCAAAAACCAAGAATCCAGAGGCAGATGGCTTTCCAGGGGATTTCTACCAAACATGTAAGGAAGAGTTAACACCTATTCTCTGGAAACTGTTCCAAAAAATAGAAATGGAAGGAAAACTTCCAAACTCTTTCTATGAAGCCAGCATTACCTTGATTCCAAAACCAGACAGAGACCCCACTAAAAAGGAGAACTTTAGACAAATTTCCCTGATGAACATGGATGCAAAAATCCTCAACAAGATGTTAGCCAACCAGATCCAACAATACATTACAAAAATTATTCACCACAACCAAGAGGGATTTATATCTGGGATGCAGGACTGGTTCAATATCCACAAAACAATTAACATGATTCATCACATCAATAAAAGAAAGGACAAGAACCATATGATCCTCACAATATATGCAGAGAAAGCATTTGACAAAATACAGCATTCTTTCTTGATAAAAACCCTCAAGAAAGTAGGGATAGAAGGAGCATACCTCGAGATCATAAAAGCCATATATGAACGACCAATGCTAATATCATCCTCAATGGGGAAAAGATGAGAGCTTCACCCCTAAGGTCAGGAACAAGACAGGGATGTGCACTCTCGCCACTGTTATTCAACATAGTATTGGAAGTCTTAGCCTCTGAAGTCAGACAACACAAAGAAGTAAAAGGAATCCAAATCGGCCAGGAGGAGGTCAAACTTTCACTCTTTGCAGATGACATGATACTCTATATGGAAAACCCAAAAGATTCCACCAAAAAAACTGTTACAATTGATTCAGGAATTCAGCAAAGTTGCAGGATATAAAATCAATGCACAGAAATTGGTTGCATTCCTATACACCAACAATGAAGTGACAGAAAGAGAAATCAAGGAATCGATCCCATTTACAGAAAACCCATAAAATACCTAGGAATTAATCTAACCAAAGAGGTGAAAAATCTATACACTGAAAACTATAGAAAGCTTATGAAAGAAATTGAAGAAGACACAAAAACATGGAAAAAGATTCCATGCTCTTGGATAGGAAGAACAAATATTGTTAAAAATGTTAATACTGCCCAAAGCAATCTACACATTCAATGCAATCCCTAGCAAAATAACACCAGCATTCTTCGTAGAGCTAGAACAAACAATCCTGAAATTTGTATGAAACCAGAAAAGACCCCCAATAGCCAAAGCAATCTTGAAAAAGAAAACCAAAGCATGCATCACAATCCCAGACTTCAAGCTATACTACAAAGCTGTGATCATCATGAAAGTATGATACTGGCACAAGAACAGACACTCAGATCAATGGAACAGAATAGAGAACCCAGAAATGGACCCACAAACGTATGGCCAACTAATCTTTGACAAAGCAGGAAAGAATATCCAATGAAATAAAGACAGTCTCTTCAGCAAGTGGTGCTAGAAAAACTGGACAGTGACATGCAGAAGAATGAACCTGGTCCACTTTCTTACACCATTCACAAAAATAAACTCAAAATGGATGAAAGACCTCAGTGTAAGACAGGAAGCCATCAAAATCCTTGAGGAGAAAGCAGGCAAAAACCTCTTTGATCTTGCCGGCAGCAACTTCTTACTCAACACGTATGCAGAGGCAAGGGAAACAAAAGCAAAAATGAACTACTGGAACCTCATCAAAATAAAGTGATGAGTTTTGCACAGTGAAGGAAATAATCAGCAAAACTAAAAGGCAACTGATGGAATGGGAGAAAATATTTGCAAACAACATATCAGATAAAGGGTTAGTATCCAAAATCTATAAAGAACTTACCAAATCAGCACCCAAAAAACAAATAATCCAGCGAAGAAATGGGCAAAAGACTTCTATAGACACTTCTCCAAGGAAGTCATCCAGATGGCCAACCAACACATGAGAAAATGCTCAACATCACTCATCATCAGGGAAATACAAATCAAAACCACAATGAGATACCACCTTACACCTGTCAGAATGACTAACATTAACAACTCACGCAACAACAGATGTTGGTGAGGATGCAGAGAAAGAGGATCTCTTTTGCATTGTTGGTGGGAATGCAAGCTGGTGCAGCCACTCTGGAAAACAGTATGGCGGTCCCTCAAAAAATTAAAAGTAGAACTACTAGGCATTTACCCACGGGATACAGGTGTGCTGTATTGAAAGGACACATGCACCCCCATGTATATAGCAGCACTATCAACCATAGCCAAAGTATGCAAAGAGCCTAAATGTCCATCGATGGATGAATGGATAAAGAAGATGTGTCATATATATACAATGGAGTATTACTCAGCAATCAAAGGAATAAAATCTTGCCATTTGCCACTATGTGGATGGAACTGGAGGGTATTATGCGAAGTGAAATTAGTCAGTCAGAGAAAGACAAAAATCATATGACTTCACTCATGTGAGGACTTTATGAGACAAAATAGATGAAATAAGGGAAGGGAAACAAAAATAATATAAAAACAGGGACGGGGAAAAAACATAAGTGACTCATAAATATGGAGAACAAACTGAGGGTTGCTGGAGGGGTAGTGGGGTGGGGGGCTAAATGGGTAAGGGGCATTAAGGAATCTACTCCTGAAATCATTGTTTCACTATATGCTAACTAATTTGGATGTAAATTTTAAAAAAATAAAAAATAAAAAAAAAGGATGCTGTGTTCTGTCAAATGCCATTTTCTACATCTGTTGACAGGATCATATGGTGTCACCTACTACTCATATTGCAAGACATAGCTCATTTACTAAGTTAAAATTTATTAGAAATGTTTGCACTACTTGTGGAACACTCACAGAACAAGTTACTCGCAATCCAAGGTTTTACTGTAATTATTTTTTTTAATCTTGCAATTCTATTTTTTAAACTCTTTGTTTTTGAAGTTTATTTGTTTCTTTTGAGAGAGACAGACACAGTGTGAGCAGGGTAGGGGCAGAGAGAGAGAGAGGGAGACAGAGAATCCCAAGCAGGGTCTGCACTGTCATAACCTGAGCTGAAATCAAGACTCAGACGTTCAAACCATGGAGCCACCCAAGTGCCCTGTTATTGACTGATTTACATATTTGGGTATCTCAAATTGGGGGGCACAAAGATTTCGAATTATTAGATCTTCTTGATGGATAGACTGCTTAATTATGATATAATGTCCTTCTTCATCTCTTGTTACAGTCTTTGGTTTAAAACCCAGTTTGTCTGATATAGGTATGGGTACTCTGGCTTTCGTTTGGCATCCATTAGCATGATAGATGGTCCTTCATTCCCTCACTTTCAGTCTTTAGAAGACTTTAGGTCTAAAATGAATCTCCTGTAGGCAGCATATAGATGGCTCTTATTTTTTTTTATCCACTCTGAAACCCTATGTCTTTTGATTGGAGCATTCAGTCCATTTACATTCAGGATGGTTACTGAAAAATATGAAGTTAGTGCCATTGTGTTACCTGTAAAGTTTGTGTATTTGTTTTTGTTCTCTGTTCCTTTCTAGTCTTTGTCACTTTTGGTGTTCCCCCTCCCAACTCAGAAAGTCCCCCTACTTACTTCTTGCAGGGCTGGTTTAGTGGTCACAAATTCCTTTAGTTTTTGTCAATTCTGAATGACAGCCTTACTGGATACAGTATTCTTGGCTGCATATTTTTCCCATTCTGCATGTTGAATATATCCTACCACTCCTTTCTGGCCTGCCAAGTTTCTATGGACAAGTCTGCTGGAAACCTGTTCTATCTTCCCTTAAGGACTATTTTTCCCTTGCTGCTTTCAGGGTTTTATTTCTTCTTTTTCCGTGTATTTTATGAATTTAACTATGATATGCCCTGGCAATGGCCAGCTTTTGTTGAATTTAATGAAAGTCTCTGTTTCTTGGATTTTGATGTCTGTGTCCTTCCCCAGATTAGGGATGTTTTCAGCCATAATTTTCTCAAATTAACCTTCTGTCCCTTTTTCACTCTCTTCATCTTCTTGGATCCCTATGATAGGGAACTTATTCCATTTTTTAAAGAGTACCTGAGCTCTCTAAGTCTACCTTCATAATCCATTACCTTTGTTTCCCTCTTCTTTTCAGCTTCATTATTTTCCATATTTTATTTTCTATATCGCTAATGCATTCTACTACTTCATTCATCCTCACTGTTACAGCATACATTTAGGTTTCCATCTCAGTTATATTTTTCATTTTGGCCTGACTAGATTCTAGCTCTTTTATCTCCACAGTAAGGGATTCTCTAGTGTCTTATGTACTTTTTTTAAGCCTAGCTAGAATCCTCACAATTATTGTTTTAAATTCTAGTTCAGACACCTTATTTATATCTCTATTGATTAAATCCCTGGCTGTGATTTCTTACTCTTTCTTTTGGGGTGAATTCCACATTCTTACCATTTTGGAAGAAAAAAATAATAAAATAAAATTTAAATTTAAATTTAAAAATAAAAAAATAACAGAAGCTAGATTCTACATGTATTTTGGTCTTCTTGTTAAGAGAAGCTTGAAAGAAAAAGGGAAAAAAAGATAAAAAATTAAAAATAATTGCTCTTTATCGACAAATAAAATAAAAACAAAAACAGAAATAAAAACAAAAAACAAACAAAAAAACTAATAAACCTTCCCTAGAGGTGAAGTTTTGCAGCACTCTATGATAAGTAGACTTAGTGTGTGGGAGGGGTTTGTGTTGATCTTCTAGGGGAGGAGTCTGCTGCTCTGTTTCTCAGATGGACTTGCCCTAGTGGAGATGCCTGGGGCACGGCTTGGTGTAATGGCTCCTTTCTCCACTTGGTGGCACTGTTTAGCTCACTGAGGTCAATCAGTGCTGGTGGGATAGGGGTCAAATTGGCTTCACCCCACTCTCTATAGTCTCAGGAATGGGAAGTCTGCACCCTTACAGAGGCACAGTCACCCCTCCTGTGTCCCTGGCTTCTGTCAGATCCCTACTTTTAGCCTGTCCTTGACTGAGCTGTCTGCCTCCCAGGTGGCACAGCACTCCTGTGTTTTATGTCAGTCACAGATGTGTTTTAAAACCCCACATTTCAGAGGCCTCCTGCACCTCAGACCCAAGCTGATCCTCTGGAGGAGGGTCTTGCTCTACTGTGGCTGGTGCCAGCTTGTCCCAGAAAACAGACAAGTGACCACACGGCAATAGCTGCTCGGAGTTGATGGCAAACTGCAACACACAGCTGGAACCAGGGCTTGCTAAACTCACACTCATAAGGGTGAACGGGGCAGCTCAATGGTGTTTGAAGGGTCTTTTGCCCACTGACAGGCTGTATCACCTCTGCAAAATACACTCCTAACAGGGAAACCACTTCTCCCCATCCAACCCAGGGAATCCTCAGACTGTGCTGCCCACTCCTGTGGCTCTGCCCTACCTGCTTTCTTGCTGGAGCACCACCTGGCACTGAGCTCCAAAACTTCAGACTCTGCGCTCCACTGTTCATAGGCAACTGGCAGTATTGATACCCTCTCCTTCTTCTCCCATCAATGGTTTTGGGAGATGGTTTCCTTGTGCAGTGCCCTGCACATGTTTTCAATTTTGTTTTCACTCTTTCTCTTTTGCTCCCTTTCTTTCTATGTTCAGGGCTCCATCCCCATCATAGTGCCCACAGCTCTTTTCTCCCACAAATCAACTACCTGAAGTTCCCACCTCCCACAGATCACATTTTCTGCTTGTAGACATGCAGCTTACTTCATTATGACTTCCAATTTCTCAGGTGTTCAGAATGATTTGATATTTATTTATCTGTTCAGGGGAGGAGGCAACCTTAGGGTCACCCCACTCCTCCACCATCTTAACCCTCTCAGATAGTGACTTTTGAAAAAATGAATGCTCCATTCTTGCCTTTTTATGCTTGTGGATGTTAAAGAGCACCCTTACTGATTGTCCATCTACTTTGCCACTAGAAATACCATGTGTATTAGTTATCTCCTCAGCTCCCTGAAGTTCAAGCCCCCTAGGTTGTCTTTCAGACCTTGACTATCATTAAGATAACTATGGCTTTCTTCTTCCTGATTGATAACCATCACCAGGTGACCTCTATTATGTCAAATACCCATTATCACAAGAGATATTAGTAAGTCCAGCTCTATGACAGCTTCCCTTACCATCATCCATTGCCTGCAGGAGGAGATCCATCACTAACTTTTTCATCAGCTTTATTATTCTCCCTTCACTACATCTCAGGGCACCCAGGCATTTATTTCACCATAAGCCATCACTTTTGCCAGGATTCTGAAAGTTACCTCACATTATCTGCCCCATTCCTGTGAGATGATTACCTAAGTATTAAAATCTCATATACAGGGACGCCTGGGTGGTTCAGTTGATTGAGCATCTAACTCTTCATTTTGGCTCAGATCATGATCCCAGGGTCGTGGGAGTGAGCCCTGCACTGGACTCTGCACAAGCATGAAGTGCACTTAAGATTCTCTCTCTCTCTCCCTTTTCCCTGGTCGCATTCCCTTGCTCTCTCTAAAACAAAAATAAAAATAAGTAAATTCCATGTCCTGAGAAAGTACAGCCAAGTAAATTAATTCTTGGATATCCACTCTTACTTCCCAAACTCCTTAATCAATCACCCTCAAAATCAAATCTCCAGACTCCTGGAAAATATGCTAATTAATTGTTGTAGCTCCTTTGGTGTGTAATATCTTTCTTTCCTTATCAGGTCTATTAAATCTTAGCATGCTGGGATTTAAACCTAGTTGTAGCCTGGTAGCCAAGTCAAGAGAGGAGAGCATCCTCTGCAGTATCTTCCAGCACCAAGAAAGTTCTAGCTCTTACTAGGGTTGGGTGGGCTACTCCCAAAGCTTGGAGGGCTCATAGGGATCTACAGAGTACAAGTCCTTAAGGGGATCCTTCCAGATATTCCCATCACGTATGTCAGGATCACAGGTTTTCCAAACATATCTCTAACATTAGTATAATAGACCAACTCAGGCTTTAAACATTTCTGAATCTCTGTCCATCTAACAATCAACTTCTGAGTCTGCTTCCCCACTGAATCCACTCTTCCACTGCAGGATATCTACTGCAGGAACCGTCTGGCTCTCACATTTTGCATTTAACTATTTGTTAACAGACTTCAATTTCTTATTAAAGTTCTTAAGGGCATCAATGTAGTTTAGCAGTTTACCAGCCAACACCACAGTACTTGCAGACATTGTTTTTTCCATATATTTAAAATATCAGAATACTTGCACCTGCAGGACAATCCCTTCCACTGGCATATTTTCCCAGATCATCACTGGTTAAATCTTCACTTTGGTTGGCATCTTGTGCCAGAAACTGTCTGTGCCCCATGTAACACCCAGGATAGCATACTCTTTGTCTGCAGGGCAGTGAGTGTGCCATTTCTAAAACATCTTCTTATTGCCTTTTTGCACAAACCACTCCATTCTCAGTACCACCTGTATTAACTATTCTGAGAAGCAGGTAGCCAAAACAGGATTAGACAGGCAACATATTTATTGAGGTAAATGCCTGTGAAAGAATAAGGGAAAGGAGGCAGGGAGAGCATTCAGACTACATGGCACAGAAATACATGCAAAAGAATGGGAAAATGAAGAACAACCGGGTAGGGAAGAATCTCAGACTCCAACATGGTTCTAAGGGAGTTTATGCCAAGCCAATAGGGAGTTCTCTCTCCAACACTGGCCATTAGAGGAGTTCTTCATCACAGAAGAATGTTGCAAGCACTAATACTCTTGCCATGCTCAGTCACTGGCCAGGAGCAGTTGACAGGGTGTATGGTGTTAGAGGAAATGTGGTGGTGTATCCAAAAGTGCAAAATTCTGGCTGACAGTCAACTATGCTCCCCAAAGCAGGAGACATGAATGGTGCATTTCCAAAGCTACCACATCTATGTACTTAGGATGCTAAGATGTTCTGACATGAGTCATACCATTAAGGAACTCAGAGTATACTGTTAGAAATTAATCTAAAATGAAAATAAGGGAATAATTTGAATTTGGAGTAAAGAAAGTATGCTGGGTTTTTATCAAAATGAAGATATTAAAACTTAATATTACAGAGGGAGACTAGAATGATGGATACATAAGATCTTTCATCCTACGTAATTACTTTGCTACATTGGCCCAATTATCATATGGGGCAGGGAAACGTTCCTCATTGCCACTTCTGAGAAAAAGAAAGATCTCACTTGCACATCTAATGTTTTGAAATCCTACCAGGATTTATGTGCCAGTAGATTTGCTCTGGCCCAGATGGTAAGATTCTGTCTTAGCAGCTCATCTGGCCTCCTGCCTTTTGCCTTTTTACGTGGAGAAAGCAGCCCCCAGAATCACTTAGGCAATTCATCTTTAGCTCTCCCTATACAAAAAAGATATTCCCATCCCCCTTACTTTGCCAGTAAAACCATTTAGTCAGGCAACACATACGGGTTCCTTCCATAACTAGACCATGTAAATATAGAATTGACTGTGTTATAGTAAGAAATACACTTGACATTACCGCTGCTATACATGAGGAAATAGTCATCAATACCCTTGCTGAGATACTCATATTTGCTCATTCTAGAACAATCTTAGGAAGATAACAAGTTCTTAGTCACCAAAATAATCCAGAAATAAAACACCAAAACAGATCTATACTAGTTCAGAAGGAAAACATATAGGCCAACAGTATGGATTAAGGTAAATTCAAAGTATAGTTTCTTGATCATCAGCATCAGATACACTTTGAAACTTACTTTACATTCACACTTATAATTTTTTCATTAATATCTCTCTCCTTTGCTAACCTGCAAAAGCCAACAAAGCTGAAATTGTATCTCTTTAATAATTTAGCACAGACTCTGGAATGCAACAGGAGATTGATACAAATTAGCTAAAATATGAATATTATAATAAAACTTTCCAGAAAGACTTAAATTAGATATAAAGAATATAAGATATGGTAGGGGTGCCAGGGTGGCTCAGTCAGTTAAGCATCCAACTCTTGCTTTTGGTGCAGATCATGATCTTGCAGTCATGGGATCAAGCCCTGTATAGGGCACTGTGCTGACAGCATGGATCCTGCTTGCCATTCTCTCTCTTCCTCTCTCTCTCTGCCTCTCCCCTGTGCTTGCTCACACTCTCTCTCTCTAATAAACATTTTTTAATAGAATTTAAGATGATGGTGAGAAATCATTAGAGATGAATAGAGAAATGATCAACAATCCAAGAAATGAGGCAAATAAAATGTTTCTTTTCACAAATAGTTATTTCTTCATGTTCATATCATAATACTAAAGAGAAATATTAAAATTGTATATATATATATATATATATATATATATATATATATATATATATATATTATTGTAGTTTGGATTTGTATTTTCCTGATGATGAGCGATGTTGACCATCTTTTCATGTGTCTGCTACCCATCTGGATGACCTTTTTGGAAAAATGTCTATTTATGTCCTCTGTCCATGTCTTCACTGGATTATTTGCTTTTTAGATATTGAGTTTGATAAGTTCTTTATAGATTTTGGATACTAACCCTTTATCATAGGATAACTATGGAGAGAATATTACTCAGCCATCAAAATCAAAAAGAATAAAATTTTGCCATTTGCAACAACATGGATGGAGCTAGAGTGTATTATGCTAAGTAAAACAACTCAAAGAAAGACAAATACCATGTGATTTCATTCATGTGTAATTTAAGAAACAAAACAGATGAACACAGGGGAAGGGGATGAAAAATAAGATAAAACAGAGAGGGGGGTCAAAATATAAGAGACTCTTAAATACGGAGAACAAACTGAAGGTCGCTAGATGGGAAGTGGATGGATGGGTATTAAGGAGGACACTTGTGAGGAGCTCTGGATGTGATATGTAAATAATAAGTCACTAACTCCTATTCCTAAAACTAATGTTACACTATATGTTAATTAACTAGACTTTAAATAAAAATGTGCGGGGCGCCTGGGTGGCGCAGTCGGTTAAGCATCCGACTTCGGCCAGGTCACGATCTCGCGGTCCGTGAGTTCGAGCCCCGCGTCAGGCTCTGGGCTGATGGCTCAGAGCCTGGAGCCTGCTTCCGATTCTGTGTCTCCCTCTCTCTCTCCCCTCCCCTGTTCATGCTCTGTCTCTCTCTCTCCCAAAAATAAATAAACGTTGAAAAAAAAATTAAAAAAAAAATGTGAAACATTAACAAAATAAAATAATATATAAACATTAGGTATACTTATAAATTATATAGGATTATATATTAAATATAAATCATAAAGTAGTTATATTATATGTGGTTATATATTATAATATATAAAGATTTATTACAATATATACTAATAAATGTAAGGATTTTATACAATATATGTATTTAGTAAAATTACAAAATCATATAAAATAAACTTCTATTTGCTGGTATAAAATAGTAGGTTTAAAGAATCTAATGTAAAAATCAGAATGAGCCAGATAAATTACAAAAAAATTCAATGACCTAAAATTCCAAAAAGAGGGCAAACTGTCAGAGGCAAATTCATGACTGTAAATTCTTTTTTCCCCTCTTGAAATTATTTTCTGAATCTGAATACACACTGAGGTTTAGGGTTGGCCCAAGGAGAAGACCTCTGAAAGAACAACAGCAAAGCTATGTAAAATAATCAAGGGCTTAAATGAAGGAAATGGAAACTTGAAGGGCCTCAAACACACACAGCTCATTTTCCCAATAGGAGATTTGCTAATTTTAGGGGGTGCATATGTCTCTCTTAATTCATACTTCATACCACATACAAAAATGGATTCCAGGTAGAGGTAGATATAAATATGAACAATAAAATTAGAGAGTTTTCATAGAAAATCACAGGTAAACATTTTCATGAATCTGGAGTAAGTGCACATTTTTTAAACAGGACATCCAAAAACCAAACCTTAGAAGAAAATTAAATGACAAATGGTACTATATTAACATTAAGAACTTACATTCATCAAAAGATACCATTAGAGAGTGAAAAGACAACCTATATTATAGGGTAAAATGAGATAGATATCTGTAATTCATATAGTTGACTAAAGACTAATATCCAAAATATATAAAGAATTCTCAAAATCAGTAAAAAAAATAAATAAGGACAGAACACCCCCCAAAAATGGGGAAAGACTGAACAGGCAATTCAAAGAAAAGGACATCAAAACTATAAATATATTACGCAAATGGTTCGCAAACTCTTTAACCATTAATTTTCATGTGGGAAATGAAAAATAGAACCACACTGAGAAATTTATACATACCCACCAGGAGTTCTAAAATGTAAATGACTAAACTTAATTATTGGAAAAAACAGAACTCTCACATGCTGCTGGAAGAAGGATAAATTGGTACAACTACTTAGGAAATTGATGTACTATTTAAAGTCCAATAAATGTAGGGGGGAGCCAAGATAGTGGAATAGCATGGAAGTTTTTTGTGTGTCTGGCATCCATGAAATTCAACCAGACCAACACTAAACCATCCTGCACACCTAGAAAACTGATCTGAAGATTAACACAATAATCTGCACAACCTGAACCACATAATTCAGCAGGTACACAGCACAGAGAGGTGAACTTGGGGAGCCAGAAGTCACAGCAGGCAGGGAGCTGCTTTTGTGGCTGCAGAGAGGACAGAGACAGGGTGGGGGGGGGGAGCAGGGAATATGGGAAAAGCAGCCCTCCCTAAAAACAGTTGGAGAGAACGAAGAAAATTGGAAACAGGTACAGTGACTACACTAAAAAGGAAGAAAGGAGAAAGGAGAAAGGAGAAAGGAGAGGGTTTAAATTGCATTAAGACTATAAACAAGGGGAGCGTAGAGTCTGCAACCCTGCAGCTTGATACCTGGCGGTGCTCTGGTGGGAAGGACAAATCCCCAGGAACAGAGTGGGGTCTGGGAGGTTCTTGGGCCACACGGGGAAAAGCGGTACCACTGCTGGAAGGACATTTGGTAGAGACTGTTGAGACCACCTGGTCCCAGCAGACCCCAGAGAACGGCCACATTCACTGGTGCTGGAACAAGGTCACTAACGGTGAAGCCTGGTGCCAGATGTGTGTTGTGATTTTCCATAATCCCTGAAGCACTGCTGCTACACTACCTCGTGAACTTTTTCTGGGGCAGGCTGAGACCTGGCCACAGTCTCCAGGCAGCTGCAGCAGCAGGGTCCAGCAAGCGTTCCTGTGTGTAGCCGACATTTGGCCATTGCTCTCTGAGACCCTCCGCATAGAGGCTGAAAGAGTCAAAGCCACAGTCCTTCAGAAGTAAGGGGAAAACAATCACATTCTGAGACAAAACTCAGGAAGGAGGTACTAACTGGGGCTTGGTCACAGACAGTGAAAAAGCAGGGAGTGGACGAAAGCTGAAGCAGAGGACAGATGTGCGCTTGCTGATTGGGGAGAACAGAGTCTTGATACTAGAGACTGGGTAACTGGGTGATGCCATTTTCACAGCTCCTGTGCATGCCCACATGCACCTATGAGCATCACAACCCACCCAAGTACGCTAGGAGGGCCATCTAGTGAAGAATGGAGCCATTACACTATGCCCCGCGCAACTGGGCCAACCTAGCTCTTCAAGAACACAACTCTCACCGCCTGCTTAGTTTATGGACTATAAAGCGCTCATAGTCTGACTTCTCGAGGAAAACAAAGGAATTTCAGTCCTATTTCAATCTGTTAGCACGTCCAACTATACAATTTTTTTTCTCTTTTTTACTTTTTCTTGAATACAGAAAGAAAAAATTCAGTTTCATTTTCAATTTTTATTGAAAATATCTTTCTTTAATTTTTTTCACTATGCTTTTTACATTTATGTAAATAGTTTCAAATTCTATTTTATTTCTACCATTTATTTTAGTCTATGACAGTGTATTCACTTTTTCTAATTTTCAAACATTACTCCCTTTTTTCTTTTTTCTTTTTCATTTCTTTTCTTTTTCTTGAATACACAAAGAGAAAAAATTCATTTTTATTTTTATATTAAAAATATTTTTAATTTTTTTCTATATTCTTTACTTGTGTGTCAATTTTTTCAAATTCTACTTTACTTACATCATTTCATTTTAGTCTACTTCAATGTATTCAGTTTCTTCAAATTCTCAGATGATTTCCTTTCACCCCCCAACTGTTTAATCTATCAAACCACTTTCAACACCCAAAACAAAACACACCTAGGATCTAGCATCACTTACTAGATTTGTGTGTGTGTGTTTTAATTTTAATTTTCTTTAATCTTAACTTTTCTACCTTATTAATTCCTTTACTCCCTTCAAACTGATGAAAAAAAGGAATTCACCCCAAAAGAAAGATCAGGAAGAAACGACAGCCAGGGATTTAACCAACACAGACACACGCAGGATGTCTGAACCAGAATTTAGAATCACGATACCAAGAACACTAGCTGGAGTAGAAAACAGACTAGAATCCTTTTCTTTGGAGATAAAATAAGTAAAAGCTAGTCAGGTTGAAATAAAAACTGCTATAACTGAGCTGCAATCATGGATGGATGCTGCAGCAGCAAGGATGGATGAGGCGGAACAGAGAATCAGCGATATACAGGACAAACTTATGGAGAATAACTAAGCAGAAAAAAAAAGAGAGTGTTTAAGGCAAAAGAGCATGATTTAAGAATTAGAGACTCATTAAAAAGGAACAACATCAGAATCACAGGGGCCCCAGAAAAGGAAGAGAGAGAAACAGGGGTAGAAGGGTTATGTGAGCAAATCATAGCAGAAAACTTTCCTAACTTGGGGAAAGACACAGACATCAAAATCCAGGAAGCACAGAGGACCCCCATTAGATTCAACAAAAACCATCAACAAGGCACATCATAGTCAAATTCACAAAATACTCAGGAAAGGAGAGAATCATGAAAGCAACGAGGGGAAAAAAGTCCTTAACCTACAAGGGAAGACAGATCACGTTTGCAGCAGACCTATCCACAGACACTTGGCAGGCCAGAAAGGAGTGGCAGGATATAGAAAATGTGCTGAATCAGAAAAATATGCAGCGAAGAATTCTTTATCCAGCAAAGGTGTCACTCAAAATAGAAGGAGAGATTAAAAGTTTCCCAGACAAACAAAAATTAAAGGTGTTTGTGACCACTAAACCAGCCCTGCAAGAAATTTTCAGGGGGACTCTCTGAAGGGAGAAAAGATGAAAATATACATACATACATACATACATACATACCAAAAGCAACAAAGATTAGAAGGTCCAGAGAACACCACCAGAAACTCCAACTCTACAAGGAACATAATGGCAATAAATTCATATTTCTCAGTACTCACTCTAAACGTCAAGGACACAATACTCCAACAAAAGACATAGGGTAACAGAATGGATAAGAAAACAAGATCCATCTATATGCTGTTTACAAGACACCCACTTTAGACCTAAAGACACCTTCAAATTGAAACTAAGGGGATGGAGAACCATCTATCATGCTAATGGTCAACAAAAGAAAGCCAGAGTAGCCATACTTATATCAGACAATCTAGACTTTAAAATAAAGACTGTATCAAGAGATGCAGAAGGGCATTATATCATAATCAAGGGGTCTATCCACCAAGAAGACCTAACAATTGTAAACATTTATGCACCAAGTGTGCGAGCACCCAAATATATAAATCAATTAATAACAAACGTAAAGAAACTTATCTATACTAATACCATAATAGTAGGAGACTTCAACACCCCACTCACAGCAATGGACAGATCATCTAGTCAAAAAATCAACAAAGAAACAATGGCTTTGAATGACACACTGGACCAGATGGACTTAACAGATATATTTAGAACATTTCATCCTAAAGCAGCAGAATATACATTCTTCTCCAGTGCACATGGAACGTTCTCCAGAATAGACCACATAATGGCACACAAATCGGCCCTCAGCAATACAAAAAGTTCGAGATCATAGCATGCATATTTTCAGACCACAATGCTATGAAACTCAAAATCAACCACAAGAAAAAATTTGGAAAGGTAACAAATACTTGGAGACTGAAGAACATCCTACTAAAGAATGAATGGGTTAACCAAGAAGGTAAAGAGGAAATTAAAAAGTATGTGGAAGCCAATGAAAATGATAACACCACAACCCAAAACCTCTATGACACAGCAAAGGCGGTCATAAGAGGAAAGTATATAGCAATCCAGGCCTTCCTAAAGACAGAAGAAATATATCAGATGCAGAACCTAACCTTACACCTTAAAGAGCTGGAAAAATAATAGCAAATAAACTCAAAACCATCAGAAAACAGGAAATAATAAAGAGTAGAGCAGAAATAAATGCTATCGAAACAAACAAACAAACAAACAAACAAACAAAAAACCAGTAGAACTGATCAATGAAACCAGAAGCTGGATCTTTGAAAGAATTAACAAAATTGATAAACCACTAGCCAGTTTGATCAAAAAGAAAAAGGAAGGACCCAAAGAAATAAAATCAAGAATGAAAGAGGAGAGATCACAACCAACACAGCAGAGATAAAAACACTAATAAGAGAATATTACAAGTAATTATATGACAATAACATAGGCAATATGGAAGAAATGGACAAATGCCTAGAGACATATACACTACCAAAACTGAAACAGAAAGAAATAGAAAATTTGAACAGACCCATAACCAGTAAGGAAATAGAATTAGTAATCAAAAATCTCCCTAAAGACGAGTCCAGGGCCAGATGGCTTTCCAGGGGGAATTCTACCAAACATGTAAGGAAGAGCTAACACCTATTCTCTTGAAGCTGTTCCAAAATTAGAAATGGAAGGGAAACTTCCAAACTCTTTCTATGAAGCCAGAATTACCTTGATTCCAAAACCAGACAGAGACCCCACTAAAAAGAACTACAGACCAATTTCTCTGATGAACATGGATGCCAAAATCCTCAATAAGATATTAGCCAACCAAATCCAACAATACATTAAAAAAATTATGCACCACGACCAGGTGGGATTTACACCTGAGATGCAGGGCTGGTTCAATATCCGCAAAACAACATGATTCATCACATCAAAAAAAAGAAAGGACAAGAACCACACGATCCTCTCAATAGATGCAGAGAAAGCATTTGACAAAATACAGCATCCTTTCTTGGTAAAAACCCTGAAGAAAGCAGGGATAGAAGGATCATACCTCGATATCATAAGAGCTATATATGAACGATCCAACGCTAATAGCATCCTCAGTGGGGAAAAACAGAGAGCTTTCCCCCTAAGGTCAGGAACAAGACAGGGATGCCCACTCTCACCCTGTAATTCAACATAGTATTGGAAGACTTAGTCTCAGCAATCAGAAACACAAAGAAATAAAAGGCATCCAAATAGGCCAGGAGGAGGTCAAACTTTCACTCTTCACAGATGACATGATGCTCTATATGAAAACCCTAAGGATTCCACCAAAAAAAACTGCTAGAACGGATTCATGAATTCAGCAAAGTTGCAGGATATAAAACCAACACAAAGAAATCGGTTGCATTCCTATACACCAACAATGAAGTGACAGAAAGAGAAATCAAGGAATCGATCCCATTTACAATTACATCAAAACCCATAAAATACCTAGGAATATCTAACCAAATAAGTGAAAAATCTATACACTGAAAACTTTGGAAAGCTTATGAAAGAAATTGAAGAAGACACAAAAAACTGGAAAAATAGTCCATTCTCCAGGATAGGAAGAACAAATATTGTTAAAATGTCAATACTACCCAAAGCAATCTACACATTCAATGCAATCCAGAGCAAAATAACACCAGCCTTCCTCACAGAGCTAGAACAAATAATCCTAAAATTTGTATGGAACCAGAAAAGACCCCCAATAGCCAAAGCAATCTTGAAAAAAGAAAATCAAAGCAGGAGGCATCACAATCCCAGACTTCAAGCTATACTACAAAGCTGTAATCATCAGGAAAGTATGGTACTGGCACAAGAACAGACACTCAGATCAATGGAACAGAATAGAGAACCCAGAAATGGACCCACAAACATATGGGCAACTAATCTTTGACAAAGCAGGAAAGAATATCCAATGAAATGAAGACAGTCTCTTCAGCAAGTGGTGCTGGGAAAACTGGACAGTGACATGCAGAAGAATGAATCTGGACCACTTTCTTATACCATTCACAAAAATAAACTCAAAATGGATAAAAGACCAAAGTGTAAGACAGGAAGCCATCAAAATCCTCGAGGAGAAAGCAGGCAAAAACCTCTTTGATCTTGCCGGCAGCAACTTCTTACTCAACACATATGCAGAGGCAAGGGAAACAAAAGCAAAAATGAACTACTGGAACCTCATCAAAATAAAGTGATGAGTTTTGCACAGTGAAGGAAACAATCAGCAAAACTAAAAGGCGACAGAATGGGAGAAGATATTTGCAAACAATATATCAGATAAAGGGTTAGTATCCAAAATCTATAAAGAACTTACTAAATTCAACAGCCAAAAAACAAATAATCCAGTGAAGAAATGGGTAAAAGACATGAATAGACACTTCTCCAAGGAAGACATCCAGATGGCCAACCGACACATGAGAAAATGGTCAACATCACTCATCATCAGGGAAATACAAATCAAAACCACAATCAGATACCACCTTACACCTGTCAGAATGACTAACATTAACAACTCAGGCAACAACAGATCTTGGCAAGATGCAGAGAAAGAGGATCTCTTTTGCATTGTTGGTGGGAATGCACGCTGGTGCAGCCACTCTGGAAAACACTGGAAGGCACTGACACAAGGGTGAGAGTTAGGGGTCTCTGAGGTGCCAGTAATGTTTTACTTTTTAATATAGTTAATGTTGGTTATACAGATATGTGGGGTAAGTGAGCTATCCACTTTTGATGTATCTTCTTTTTTGTATACTGAAGTATATTATACTTAAATTTAAAAATTTTTCAACAGATCATTATGAATATTAATCTGTTACATAGATGGAAAAAAGTCCTAAACCTAAAAGCAAGAAAACAAACAAACAAACAAAAAAACAAAGAAAAATATCAGCAAACTTGACTACATAAAGCTTGAAGAACCCATACATACAAATCCAATTTTAGTTTGCCACAGAATCCAAACAAAAGAGTTAACACCAGTAATACATAATGAGGGAAAATTGACATAGATGGACAAAAGACATATTTTAAAAAGAAAATAATGGTCCATAAGCATATGAAAAACAGTATAAACTCTTCAGTAATCAAAGGTATTCAAAGTAATAAAAATAAAATGAAGTTTCAAGTATTCAAATTAGCAGTTTTCTAAAAACGAGATAATACTGATAGGGATAAGATAAGATAAGATAAGATAAGATAAGATAAGATAAGATAAGATAGGCAGTTTCATACACTCTTGGTTTTAATCAAAATTGGTTATAGAAACAAAACTTAAAAACGCAGAGTATGGACTCAAGAATAACTTGACAATATTTATAATCCCAATGTCCTAACACCCCTTTTTCTTGTAGTTGACCCCTTTTTCCTTGTTACTTTAAGCTGAGTGGTTCTCACACTGCATTCATCTCAACTTTGTTTTAAAAAATTAAAAATTCAAAAGCCTAAAAGAAATAATATATCTCTGATAATATAGAGGCAAAAGTTTAGAAGACTAAACTAGTGATTCTCTTTAGGATACAGGAATATGAAGTTCACTTTCCATGTCATAATCTTTCTATAATGATCACACATAATTTTATCCTGTTTCTAAAATATGAATAATAATATCTATTTCATGTAGTCTTCATTCATCTCCTAATTAACTCAACAAATACCAAGATACTACAATGTGCCAGGCCCTGCACAGGGGAAGACAGAGTAAGCAGCTAAGGACTAAATAAAGTAGAGATGACACTGGAGATACAGCCTCTGAGCCAAGACCTGGAGCCCAAGGTCAAATAAGTTTAAGGACTATTCTTCAGGGTTTTGATCAATACCAAGTACCCTAGTTGTCACAGTATGGAAACCAAGCCAAACCATTCATACAGGCTGCATCAGAGAAATCTACCCTATGCAGCAGTGCATATCTCTTCAGTTGAAATTCAGAATAGAACCTCACTCCCGTGAATAGATCTGACAACATGTCAAGCCACCAGAAAAAAAGCTAGAAACCAAAACATACCAGACATAAGTAGCATTAATTGAGTTACACACAGGCAGTCACACTAATGCCTTCTGAGAAACAGGGAATGGAAAAAAGAGATAAGATTGGAAAGGGAGAACAGTATGTGGAAAATAATATAGATAGTAAACATTTATCATGTGTCTGGCACTTAATTCTACATATTTGATATATATTAAGTCCTCACAACAATCTGATAGGGGAGGTATCTTATTATTTTATATCACAAATGAGGAACAAAGGGAGTTTGAGGATTTGCCCAAAGCCATTCAGCTAGTAAGTGGTAGAACTGGGATCCAAATCCAGGAAGCATGCTTGCACCAGGAAATTCCATTTATTCATTTATACAACAGACATTACTGGGAACCTACCAACAGCCAGGAAGGATAGACACTATAGTTATGAACACGAATAAGAGAGCCCCTGCCTTCACAGAGTAGCAGAATGGTCATGGGGTGGGGGCAGATGTACACAACATGGTAAATGTGTAAACAGGAATTGGCCAAATACTGTTCCAAAGTCTGAGGAGTTTTACTGGGAAATATCAAAAAAAATTTCACCAATACTATTTCAATTGATCTTTGAAGAACAAGCAGAAAAAGGCAACTTACAAAGGGTGGGCCAAGGCACTTCACACAGCATGTTCAATATGAGCATATATAACAAAGTACATATATGCATGGAAACATGTCCATTTTGCAGGACTGCAGAATTGAATACATGAGGGAAAGTGTCATAATGAAGAAAAAGGAAAACCAATGTATCTCCAGCAACATCAATGGGGCTATTGGCATCAAAATAACCACGGTGTGGAGACTAATCCTCCCATGGTTTGATGGAACCACACATGAGGATTTAGTCACTTGTTTAAACCTGCACCAACCTACATTTTTAGCAAAACAGCAGAACTGAAGCTTTACTCATTAGATAACTTACTTCAAGGTAACGTTTGGTAAAATTCAGGTGTTATTCTTGTAATAGAACACTGTTGCCAAGGTGATAAGGACTTAAAAAACAATGAAATAAATATAACCGCAATAAATATGTTCTGAGAAGACAGCATTAACAGCAAGTTCCCTCTGTAAAAGAAACTCAGGGAAGTTGAAACAGCTGAAAAATCTCTGCAAGCTAACAAGAAGCTCTCACACTACAGCATAAAGGATGTAAGATTTTCAGTTCTTTCTGCCTCAGAGAGTTGTTTGAATTGAGAGCAATGCTTAGCAGTTTAGTATGCAGTTTTTGTTGGCTATACCTATCCTGCTTACTACAATACCCTTTCTTTATGTAGCACAAACTTAGAACAACGGACATTCTAAAGATGGAAAAGTAGTCTGCTTCAGCAAAAGATAATACAGTATCATTTTACTCTGTGGTCTCCCACCATGAATTTACTCCAGGATTTCCCTTGCTCTATTCTCAAAGAAGAGCTCTAAGAAAGGCTTGGAAGGATATGTTTTTATACTGAAAAATAAGATTAAAAGCTTTATAATCACTCTTTACATATTACCTCATTTTTTTCTAGAGAATTTTTTTATACTCCCTTGCCTTTTTCTGAGGGGAATATGTATAATCTGCGGTATAACCTTTGTCTATAATTCAGTGCATACTGCAATACATAATAACAGCAGCAATGCTTTGCATTTGCATGGTGCTTTAGAGTTTGTCAAGCTCTTTTGTATACACTGACATATAATCTTTATATCAACCCTTTGATGTAGATATTTATCATAACCTCCGTTTTACAGATGATACAAATGGGGCTTGCAGGATAAGTAATCTTTCCAGGGTCACAAAACTAGTTAAATTCCAGAACCATGCATTGAGTCTACTATGTCTAATGACTTCAGATCCAATGTTCACGCCACAAAACTACAACCTGTCTTGCATTAACCAATATTTGGTTATAACAAGTTAAAAAAAAAGGATTTTATCTGGGGTATAGCGGTTTTTGGCCTTGGTAAACTCGTGTAACACTACCTACATCTTTTAGCAGCAAAAGAGGTACCATCGTAATAGTACACTAATAAATTCCAAATCTATTCCCATCTACTTCTACATCACATATCTTTGTGGAAGGTGTATACATGCAGATGGTCTAAAACCACTATTTGTCTTCAGATCACATTAAATGATCATTTTAATATCACACACATTTTAAAAATTCATCTTTAACTATGGTTAGTATTAAATCCTGGTATAACATAATGAAAAAATAAATGCTTCCTAATAATTTCCTTTTAACTGCAAATAAAAACAAATAATTTCAGAGATTGCTGGATAGTAAGGAGAATCAAACTAAGGCACAAAAATTGAGATACATTTCAGTCAAAATAGTTGATGAGTCAAGAGTTAATATTTTCACCTTTTATATTTCAATTTTAAATTGTTACCTTCTGTAGACCATTGAAATAGCCTTGGATCACCATTGAATCTATATTGCTAAATAGTTCAGGGGTCTGTATGGGCATTCTCAAACTTTATTACCTCAAAATGAAATAATCTATCTCTAAATGTGAGGATGTCAAAATTAGAAAATGAAACTTTATCACATGAGCCCAAAGCACTTCTTTCTCATGATGTTTCTATGACAGAACCTAAATGTCCATCACTGCATTTACTCTTTCATATAGATGCTTCTATCTGATGTTTTCAGTATATTTCTACCACAATTGCATAAACCATAAATGAGACCAGCACAAATTATCTTTATTTGCTTATTGTATCTTAGAGACATTAATTATGTAGCACTTACTATATGGGCAGATGAGTGGTCTCTATTTGCTAAAAAATATTAACAGTCTGTTTTTTTCCTATTTTGCAATGTATTTCCTCTTATCTAACCACTGCCTAAAAACCACATGATATTTAACTTTCCAATGATATTATTGCTATTGTTTTAAATGACATAATTATTGTAATTTGCCTATTAACTGCTGCCATTTTTGATTACCTGCTATTTTTCAGGGCACTGAAATAGTCACTTTACGTTCATTATTTAATTTAATACTAACAAATGTACCCTGCACAACAAATATTATTATTGCCAATTCTTGAGAGACTAACTTTTCTGAGGTAACATTACTATTGTGAGGGCATGTTGAACTCAAGACCCTTTTTTTTCAAAACTTCAGGCTTTTTTAGTATCTCATGTTATATTATGTGCTCACATATAAATTCTAAGAAATTTTTAAGAAGAAAAAAATAAAAAGGAGCATTTGAAATGAGATTTACATTTTAAGCAGTGATATTAACCATATTACCAGTAATGTATGAATACTTAAGGAAAAAATGTTTTAAAATTTAAGAGTAGGGAAGACATTTTTTTTTTCAGTAAAGACATAAGAACAGGGACTGGATTTTATCTTCTTGCCTGAAACAAACGAAAAGAAAATGTAAAATACATGAATCAACAGTTTTAAAGACATTGGAAGTCAGACAACCAAGGACAGCGTTCCTATGAGGCAAGAACAAATGAAATGTATCCTATGATTGCCCCACCCTACTGCCTGGAGTTTCCATGCTATAGTACAAGGAAGAGGGAAAACCCAGGAAGATCCAAGAAGTCTCCGTAAGTTCAAAAAAGCTGGAACTCAGGAAAGCCAAGATAGCTAAAGATCACAGGCAGAATAACAGGCCAGAGCTGCAGAGGAGAGCTTTGTATATCTGCAGATGATTTCTCTCGAGTTTTCATCTAAATATTGATCAGTATATGCATGAGGAGAAACTACCCACAGAAAGGACCATTGAAAGGATTCGATGAATTAAAACTTGGTATTGTCACAGGGCCAGAAACCATTCCACTCCTCACAAGTCACAGCAGAAATTCTCATAATCTGTGAGTATTGAATAATCAAGAGTTTTGTCTCAATAAGGAGAACACAGCCCGTGAGAAAATACTTCTGATAATACTTAACAAAGTTGATAAGAAAGATCTGAAATCAAGTGTTTATTTCCAAGTAAGTTAACTTCATCCTGAAATAAAACTCAAAAATATTTATATAAGTGGAAAAATATACAATACCCAACAAAATGAAATTCATGATGTCTGGCTTTTGATAAAAAAATTAAGAGGCACACAAAGAAGAAGGAAAATATGGCACACAATAAGGAGAAAAATCACTGATCAAAACTGACTGAGAAATGATGCAAATTATATAATTAATGCATAAGGATATTAAAAGTTAACTGTATTCCATATGTTCAAGAAGCTAGGAGAAAGAATATGCATGCTAAGAGATGATATAAAAGATATTTAAACCAGCTAAATGAGACTGCTAGAAATGAAAACTACAGTATTTCAGATGAAAAATGCACTAAATAGGATTAAGACAGATTACACAATGCAGTTGGAAAGACTAGTCATTTTAAAGAATTAGCAAAAGAAATCATGCAAAGTGAAAAAGAACAACAACAACAAAAATACAGTATCAGTGAACAACAGAATGTCAAATGGCCTAATACTCAGAAAAGTAGGCCACAAAAGAAATGGAAAGGGGACAGAAGAAATATTTAAAGTAATAACGGTTGAAAATTATGCAAGTGTAATAAAACAATAAATCCCCAAATCTAAGTAGCTCAACAAACTCCAAAGACAAGAAACATGAAATAACTACATCAAAATATATCATGACTAAATTGTTAAAAAAACTGATGAAGAAAAAAAAACCTTAGAAGTGGCAGAAGTGGGAGGAGAGAAACACATCATACACACAGTAACAAATGTATAAACAAATATATAAATGCTAGCCAAAGCAAGTGGAGCAGTATCATTAAAACACTCTTAAAAAAGTTTTAGCCCATAATTCTATACCTAGTGATGTCTTTCCAAATGTCTTTCTAAAAGACTTCATCAGGCATATGCATGCACCAAGAGACTAGAAATACAAAAAAAAAAAAAAGTAAATGAAATTCTTCAGGAAGAAAGAAAATTAACTCAGATATAAATTCATATGTAAATAAAAGGATGAAAAGTACTGAAAATGGTAAATATACACATAAGTACAAAAAACCTTTTTTTCCTATTACATTTATTTTAAAAATTATGACCTCTTAAAGCAAAACTAACAAAAAATGAATTGCAGACATAGAAAGTACAACACATAGAAAAAAATGTACAGCAATATTATCACAAAAGCTAACATGAGGGGAAGAAATGGAAACACATTACTGTAAAGTTCTTATAAAATACTCCAAGTGGTATAATATTATAAGGAGATAAACTGATAAATTAAAGATGTGCACTATAGAGCCTAAAGCAAGCACTAAAATAACACCATGAAGAATTATAATAATTCAACAAAGGAGATAAAATGGAATAATAAAAAACAATCAATTTACCAAAAAGTTAACATTAAAAGAGCCAAAACTGAGTACAGAGTAGAAAGAGAAAATGTAATTAAAAATAAAATAACAAAAGGATAAATATTATCCCAAGCACATCAATAATCACATTGAATTCAAATGTCTAAAAAACTCCAATTAAAAGGCAAAGATTGTAAAACGGGGTTAAAAAGCAGATTCAACTGCTGCCTAATAGAAACTCACTTTAAATACAATAATACAAGGAGGTTAAAGTAAAAAGATGGGAAAAGATGTAATACTATAATACTAATTCAGAAAAGCAGGGGTAGATGTAGAAATATCAAACACAATAGATCGTAAAAGAAACAACATCACAAGAAGTATAGAAGATAATTTCATACTGATGGTCAAATGATCAAGATGACATGACAATCATAAAATCTTATGTGCATAATTAAGTTATAAGATATCTTACCTAGGGGAGACTAGGAAGATGGTGGAGTAGGAGGACCCTAGGATCACTTTGTCCCACAGACACAACTAGATAACACATCAGTGTAAATAATCCAGAAAATGACCTGAAGTCTGGCAGAACAAACTTCACACCTAAATGTAGAGAAGAGGCCACATCTAAGAGGGTAGGAAGGGCAGAGATTCATCAGGGAGCTAAACAGACTCATAGGACTTTCCAGGAGTGGGAGGGACTGTGGGCACAGGGAAAAAAGTGAAACAGACTCTCACACCAGGGAGCCTGCACGGGGAAGACAAAACATCATAATTTCTGGCTTTGAAAAACAGAGGGGCTGAATTTTGTGAGTTCATACATGAAGAAGGACTTAAAGCCTTGAAATTTAAAAATCAGTGTACTTGCAGGGCGCCTGGGTGGCTCAGTTGGTTAAGCATCCGACTTCAGCTCAGGTCATGATCTCATGGTTTGTGGGTTCGAGCCCCACATCAGGCTCTGTGCTGACAGCTCAGAGCCTGGAGCCTGCTTGAGATTCTGTGTTGCGTTCTCTCTCTGCCCCTCCCCCACTTGTGCTCTCTCAAAAATATATAAATGTAAAAAAAAAATTTTTTTTTTACATCAGTGGACTTGGTGGGGACCTAGGAGGCCATAGGAAACTGAGTCCCAGCATTATAAGAGAAATCACAACACACAGCCCTCTAAAATAAAACAGAGAAGCAGCAGATTGAAAAACACCTGGGGCATACATGAGAGATAGTTATTTACTAATCTCTGAGCATATCTTGGAGGGACAAATATCCCTGGGAGATTCCTCCAGGAACAAATTAGCTGCCAGGCACCATTTCCCTCCTATACCCCAAGCACAAATACATGGTTACCTGTGGGAACCAGTGGGGAACAGACATTCACCACCCAACTTGATTACACCAAATCCCACCCCCCAGAGCTCCACATATCAGCCCTTTCCAGTCATACTTACCTCAGTCCAGGAGCTCTGAGCTGATTCCTGTCCCACTGAACACCAATACAAACTTTGACAATACCATGTCTCCTGACCCATGTATTGTGGGCCCCGGTCTTAGCAGCACTAGGGTGGTGGCAGCAAGTCCCTTCTGGCAGAGGATGTGTGAGTACCTCCTTAAAATTGAATGCCCTGGAGAGCCAGGGTGGCTCAGCCAATTGAGCGTCAGACTCTTGGTTTCTGCTATGCCATGATCTCAAGGTTTGTGGGTTCAAGCCCTGTGTCAGGCTCTGTGCTGAGAGCTTAGAGTCTGCTTGGCATTCTTTCTATATCCTTCTTTCTCTGTCTCTCCCATGCTTGTGCTCATTCTCTCTATTCTCTTTGTCTCTCTCTCTCTCTCTCTCTCTCTCTCTCAAAATAAAAAAGTAAACATTAGAAGAATTAAAAAAAAGACTATGTGCCCTGTCAATGCACTTTCTGGATCTGCCCCAGAGGCTCCAGACCCTGGAGTAAGTAGCATCATGCCTTCTTTCCCATTAGACCAGCATACATCTTGTTAAAACTACATGCTTATACCATCAGGAGTAGTCTCTGCAGCAACAGCAACACATTCCCTCTCTCCAGCACAGTGCATTCCACTCTGAGAACATTGTGGATCCACCCCATCTAATAGGCTCTTGGACTGAGCTCATCCAAACTGGGGCCACAAGCCAGGCAGTATGCAAACATCCCCAAAACTGAGTTCTGATCCAGGGAAAGGCAAAACTAAACACACACACCAATTAGACAGCAGCCCCAGATGTGGGCAGGGGGCAGACAGTTGGTCTAATTGCAGGCCACATCCACCACCAGAAGCTTATCAGTAGACAATAAATGGAAAGTGTCTTGCAGTTTAGTGCTACTACATCGCTGGCAAACATCTGGTCTGACTATACTCAACACCAAAGTGGTCAAGGACTGGTCCACAAACACCACAGAGATTAATCACTACCCAAAACAGGCAAAGAGAGCCATTGGAGAAGACTAAACTGAAAGAAAAAGTGACCAACAATAGGGTGCACACAATAAACACAGGAGACACCCCTGAAGCACCAGGTTCCAATGAATAGGAGACGTTACACTACAGGGCACGATACAAGATCTTTTTCATAAAGTCACAGCTTTCAAGAGCAAGAGACATAGCTGACTTTCCTAACAGAGAGAAACAGAGAGTTAGAAGAAATGAGTAGACAGAGGATTATGTCCCAAATTAAAGAACAAGGCAAAACCATAGCAAGAAACATAAGCAAAACGGAGATAAGTAATATGTCTGGTAGAGAATTTAAACTAATGATCATAAGGATACTCACTAGACTTGATAAAAAAAAATAGAGGACATCAGGGAGACCATTAACAAAGAGATTTTAAACAAACAATCACAGATGAACACAATAAATGAAATTAAAAATATACTAGATGGAATAAATGGCAGACTAGAGGAAACAGAAAAACACGTTAGCAACATGGAAGAAAGAGAAATGGAAAGTAATCAAGCTAAGCAATTCAGAGAAAATAAAAGTATACAAAATGAGAATAAACTAGGGAACTCAGCAACTCCATCAAGAATAAAAATATTCACATTATAAGGATCACAGAAGAGGAGAGAAAATGGGGAAGAAAATTATTGAAAAAAAATACTAGCTGAAAACTTCCCTAATTTGGGGAAGGAAACAGAAATCCATATCTAGTAGGCACAGAGATTCCCCCAACAAATCTACACAAGAAGTCCACACCAAGACACATATTAATTTAAATGACAAAAAGGAGTGATAAAGACTTTTCAAAGCAATAAGAAAAAAAAGAAAAGTTATATACAAGTTATATAAAAGACAACAACATAAGACTATCAGCTAATTTTTCATCAAAAATTTTGCAAGCCAGAAGTGGCATGGTATATTCAAATTGCTAAAAGGGAAAAAAAAAGCTGAAGCCAAGAATAAACTATTCAACAGGGATAGCATTCAAAATAGAAGGAGAGATGAGGAGTTTCTCAGACAAAACTTAAAGGAAATCATGACCACTAAAACACCCCTAAAAGAATGTTAAAGGAGACCCTTTAAGTAAAAAAGGAAAAACCATTAAGTAAAACTTAAAAAGTACAAAAGCAGTACAAATAAGTATATCTACAAAATTCAGTAAAATGACTTACAAAATAAAAGGATGTAAAATATAGCATCATATACCTAAAAGGTGGGGTAGGGGGAGAAGAGTAAAGAATGGGTTAAGGGGTGCCTGGGTGACTTAGCTGGTTAAGCATCTGACTTCGTCTTAGGTCATGATCTCAAGGCTCATGAGTTTGAGTCCCATGACAGGCTCTGAGCCTGGAGCCTGCTTCGGATTCTATGTTTCTATGTTTCTATGTTTCTCTCTCTCTCTCTCTCTCTCTCTCTCTCTCTCTCTCTCTCTGCCCCTTCCCAACTCGTGCTCTGCCTCTCCCTCTCAAAAATAAATAAACATTAAAAAAAAAGATTTACTACTTTATTAGAAAAAAAATGGGTTCAAACTTAAGTAAACAAACTTAAGTGAACTGCTATATGGAGATGTTATAAACAAACGTAATGGTAACCACAAATCAAAAACCAGTAACAGATACACAAAAAATACACAGATACGAATCCAATTATATCACTGAAGAAAACCAGCTTATGGTGAAAGAAAAGAGCAAGGGAAGAAAGCAACAAAGAAGATCCAGAAAAACAAACACAAAAGAAATAACAAAATAGCAATAAATACAAACCTATAAAGAATTACTTTGAATTTAAATGGACTAAAGTTCCAGTCAGAAGACATAGGATGATGGAATGAATTTAAAAAAAACAAGATCTATATACTGCCTACAAAGAATCATTTCAGACACAAAGACACATGCAATTTGAGTGATGAGGAGATGGAGAAACATTTATCATGAAAATCAATGTGAAAAGAGAGCCAGGGTAGTAATACTTATATCAGAAAAAATAAACTTTAAAACATAGACACAAAGACATACACTATGTAATCACAAAGGGGACAATCAAACAAAAAGAAATAACAACTGTAAATATTTATGCACCCAACATGGGAGTAATAGTTAATAACAAACATAAAGAAACTAATTGATAGTAATAAAATAATAGTAGGGGACTTGAATACCGCAATTACATCAAGTGACAGATCATCTAAACAGAAAATCAAAAAAGTAACAGTGGCTTTAATGACATAATAAACCAGATGAACATAACAGATATATTCAGAACATGCCATCCAAAAACAGCATAATACACATTTTTTTTCAAGTACACATGGAACATTCTCCAGAATGGATCACATATTAGGCCACAAAACAACTCTGATTAATTCAAAAATATCAAAGTCATACCATGCATCATTTCTGACAACACTATAAAACTAGAAATCAAAAAGAAAAAAACCTGGAAACAAAACAAACATACAGAGATTAACTAGCATACTATTAGATGGGTCAACTAGAAATCAAAGAAAAAATCAAAAATTACATGGAGACAAATGAAAATGAAAACACAACAGTCCAAATTCTTTGAGATGTAGCAAAAGTGGTTCTAAGAGGGAAGTTTATAGCAATACAGGCATACATCAAGAATTAAAATAAATAAACAACCTAACCTTATACCTAAAGGAGCTAGAAAAACAAGAACAAACAAAAGCCAAATGCAGCAGAAGGAAGAAAATACTAAAGACTAGATTGGAAATAAATGATATAGAAACTTAAAACAACAACAACAACAACACATAGAACAGATCAATGAAACCAGGTGCTACTTCTTTAAAAAGATCAACAAATTGATGAAACTCTACCCGGACTGATCAAAAAATAAAAAGATAATGAGACAGAGACAGAGAGACAGATAGAGTGATTCCAAATAAATCATAAGTGAAATAGGAGAAAAAACTAACACCAAAGAAACACAGGGGAATATAAGAGAATATTATGAAAAATTATATACCAACAAAATGTACAAAAAAGAAGAAATCGATAGATTCCTAGGAATATAACCTTATAAAACTGAATGATGAAAAACAGAAAATTTGAACAGACTGATTACCAGCAAAGAAATGGAATCAGTAATCTAAAAACTCTCAACAAACACAAGTCCAGGACCATAGAGCTTAACAGGGGAATTCTACCCAACATTTAAAATGAGTTAATTACTAGTCTTTTCAAACCTTTCCAAAAAAATAAAGAGAAGGGAAAGCTAACAAATTCATTCAACAAGGTGAGAATTACCTGACACCAAAACCAGATAAAGACATCAAAAAAAGAGAACTATAGGCCAGTATCTCTGATGAACACAGAAGGAAAATTCCTGAACAAAATACTAGTGACTAAATCCAACAATAAATTTTAAAACATCCTTCACCACAATCAATGGGATAAATTCCCAGGATACAAGTGTGATTCAATATTCCCAAATCAATCAACGTGATATATCACATCAACAAAAGAAAGTATAAAAATGTATCACTCATTTCATTATATGCAAAAAAAGCATTTGACAAAGTACAACATCCATCCATGATAAAAACCCTCAACAAAGTAGGTTGAGAGGGAAAAGACCTCAACATAAGTATTGCCTTATATGAAAAACCCAAAGTAACACTATACTCAAAGGAGAAAAACTGAGAGCTGTCCCTCTAAGGACAGTAAGAAGACAAGGATGTCCACTCTCCCACTATTTTTATTCAACACAATACTGCAAGTCCTAGCCACAGCATTCAGACATGAAAAAGAAATAAAAGGGATCCAAACTGGTAAAGAAATCATAAAACTTCCACTATTTGCAGATGATATGATATTCTATATTGAAAACCTAAAAGACTCCATCAAAAAGCTATGAGAATTAAAAAATGAATTGACTAAGGTCACAGGATACAAGATCAATGTACAGAAATCCATTACTTTTCTATACACTAATACTGAAGCTGCAGAAAAAGAAATTAAGAAAACAATCCTATAGACAATTGCAACAAAAATAATAAAATATCTAGAAATAAACTTAAAGGAGGTGAAAGACATATACTCTGAAAACTATAAAACACTAATGAAAGAAATTGAAGATGATACAAACAAATGGAAAGACTGTTCATGGATTTGAAGAGCAAATATTGTTAAAATATCCAGCACTACTACCCAGAGCAATCTACAGGTTTAATGCGATCCCTATCAAAATGCAAAAGCATTTTTCACACAACTAAAACAAACAATCCTCAAATTTCTATAAATCCACAAAAGACCCTGAATAGCCAAACCAATCTTGAAAAAGATGAACAAACCTGAAGGCATCACAATTCCAGGCTTCAAGTTATATCACAAAGCTTCAGTATTCAAAACAGTATGGTACTGACACAAAGACACATACACTGATAGAAGAGAATAGAAAACCCAGAAATAAACCCATAATTATATGGTCAATTAATCTTCACCCAAAACAAAAAAGAATATCCAATGTAGGAAAAAAAACAGTCTGATCAACAAACAGTGTTGGGAAAACTGGACAGCTACATGCAAATAATGAAACTGAACCACTTTCTTACACAACACACAAAAATAAACTCAAAATGGATTAGTTACTTAAATATGAGATCTGAGATCATAAAAATACTAGAAGAGAGCACAGACAGTAATTTCTCTGACATAAACCATAAGAACATTTTTAGATATATCTCCTGAAACAAGGGAAACAAAAGCAAAAACAAACTATTAAAACTATATCAAAATAAAAAGCTTTTGCACAGCAAACAAATAACCAATGAAACTAAAAGGTAATCTGGTGAATGGGAGAAGATATTTGCAATGTCTTATCTGATAAAGAATTAGTAAACAAAATAAATAAAGAACTTATACAAATCAAAACCCCAAAAAACCAAATAATCCAATTAAAATGTGCAGAAGACATGAACAGACATTTCTCCAAAGCAGACATGCAGATGGCCAACAGACACATGAAAAGATGCTGAACATGACTCATCATCAGAGAAATACAAATCAAAACCACCATGTGATAACCTCACACCTGTCAGAATGACTAAAATCAAAAACTCAAGAAACAGCAAGGATTGATGAGGATGTGGAGAAAAGGAACTCTCATGCACTGTTGGTAAGAATACAAACTGGTGCAGCCACTTTGAAAGACAGTATGAAGATTCCTCAAGAAACTAAAAATAGATTTTTTTATCTATCATATGATCTAATATTCACACTGCTGCATATTTACCCCCCAAATATGAAAGCACTAATACAAATATGTTTATTGCAGTATTATTTACAATTGCCAAATTATTGAAGTATCCCAAGTGTCCATCAATAGATGAATGGATTTTCTCTCAAAAAATAAGTAAATAAACTTTAAACAAATTTAGTAAGAATATACATGACGTGACCAAACTACCAACAAACTTGATCTAACTAACATTTACAGACACTCTCCTCAACAACATCAGAATCCACAATCTTTTAAAAAGCACATAGAACATTTACCAAGGTAAACCATATATTGGGCCACAAAACAAGTCTCTAAAAACTTCAAAGCTTTAAAATCAAAAAGCATATTCATTGACCAAAGAAATTAACATATTAACAAATAACATAACATAAATTTGAAATCACTAACAAAAAAATTATGTGGAAAATGCCCAAGTATTTGGAATCCAAATACCATATTTTTTCAAGTTTATTTATTTATTTCAAGAGAGCAAGAGAGCACATGTGTGCACATGGGGGAGGGGCAGAGAGAGAAGGAGAGAGAATCCCAAGCAGGCTCCCTGCAGTCAGCACAGAGCGTAAGGAGGGGCTCAATCTGAGATCAAGAGTCAGAAGCTTAAGTGACTTAGCCATTCTGGAGCCCACTAAATAACACATTTTTAAAAAACACATAGGTCCAAGTAAGGGGAAGATGGCGGCGTAGGAGGATGCTGGGCTTACCTCATCCTGCTGAGCACTTAGATTCCACCCACATCTGCCTAAATAACCCAGAAAACCACCAGAAGCCTAGCAGAACAGACTCTCCAGAGGCAAGCATAGACAAGAGGCCCACGGAAGAGGGTAGGAAGGGAACCAGTTCTCATCACCAAACTTGCTTGCCCTGACCAAACACCCAACACTGTGCTTCTGTGGATCATCCCTCTGACAGGTCTGCCTCCCTCCCAAGGCTGCAGGGCCCCTCCCGCAGGGGACCACCCATGGCAAAGTGAGCTAAGCCTGTCCCACCCACCCCTGTGCACCTTGCGGATCCACCCCTGCTAATATGACAGATCCCACAGAAGGAGCACCACAAGCCTGGCAGTGTGCAAGTAGCCCAGGCAGGGGCCACACCACTCCACAGTGAGTCCTGCCCTGGGAGAGGGGAAGGTAAAGTACACACCAGTCTGACTGTGGCCCCAGTGTCTGGGGGCAGACATCAGGTCTGACTCCGGCCCTGCCCAACAACACAAGTTACTCGAGACAGCACAGGGGAAGTGCCCTGCAGTTCCTCGCCACTCCAGGGACTACCCAAAATGACGAAACAGAAGAATTCTCCTCAAAAGAAACTCCAGGAAGTAGCGACAGCTAATGAATTGATCAAAAACGATTTAAGCAATAGAACAGAACATGAATTTAAAATAATAGTCATAAAATAAATCGCTGGGATTGAAAAAAGTATAGAGGACAGCAGAGAATCTATTGCTACAGAGATCAAGGGACTAAGAAATAGTCAAGAGGAATTAAAAAATGCTCTAAATGAGGTACAAAATAAAATGGAGGCGGTCAAAGCACGAATTGAAGAGGCAGAGGAGAGAATAGGTGAATTATAAGATATAATTATGGAAAAAGAGGAAGCTGAGAAAAAGATTGATAAAAAAAATCCAGGAGTATGAGGGGAGAATTAGACAACTAAGTGATGCAATCAAATAGAACAATATCCGTATCATAGGAATTCCAGAAGAAAAAGAGAGAGAGAAAGGGGCTGAAGGTGTACTTGAACAAATCATAGCTGAGAACCTCCCTAGTCTGGGGAAGGAAAAAGGCATTGAAATCCAAGAGGTACAGAGAACTCCCCTCAGACATAACTTGAATCGATCTTCTGCACAACATATAGTGAAACGGGCAACACACAAGGATAAAGAGAGAATTATAAAAGCACCTAGGGAAAAACAGGCTATAACTTACAAAGGGAGACCATAAGACTAGTGGCAGACCTATCTACTGAAACTTGGCAGGCCAGAAAGGAATGGCAGGAAACTTTCAATGTGATGAACAGAAAAAATATGCAGCCGAGAATCCTTTATCCAGCAAGTGTGTCATGCAGAATAGAAGGAAAAATAAAGGTTTGTCTAAACAAACAAAAACTGAAGGAATTCATCACCACTAAACCAGTCCGACAACAGATCCTAAGGGGGACTCTGTGAGTGAAATGTTGCAAGGACCACAAAGTACCAGAGACACCACTACAAGCATGAAACCTACAGGTGTCACAATGACTCTAAACCCATATCTTTCAATAATAACACTGATGTAAATGGACTAAATGCTCCAACAAAAAGACATAGGGTATCAGAATGGATAAAAAAAAACAAGACACATCTATTTGTGGTCTACAAGAGACTTATGTTAGACCTGAGGACACCTTCAGACTGAAAGTATGGGGATGGAGAACTATATCATGATACTGGAAGTCAAAAGAAAGCTGGAGTAGCCGTACTTGTATCAGATAAACTAGATTTTAAATTGAAGGTTGTAACAAGAGAAGAAGAAGGGCATTATATAATAATTACAGGGTCTACCAATCAGGAAGAGCTAACAATTATAAATGTCTATGTGCCAAACACGGGAGCCCCCAAATACATAAAACAATTACTCACAAACATAAGAAACCTTATTGATAAGAATGTGGTAATTGCAGGGGACGTTAATACTCCATTAACAACAATGTATAGATCATCTAGGCACAGGATCAATAAAAAAAACAAGGAGGGACGCCTGGGTGGCTCAGTCGGTTAAGCGTCTGACTTCGACTCAGGTCATGATCTCGCGGTCCATGGGTTCGAGCCCCACATCGGGCTCTGTGCTGACAGCTCAGAGGCTGGAGCCTGTTTCAGATTCTGTGTCTCCCTCTTTCTCTGACCTTCCCCTGTTCATGCTCTCTCTCTGTCTCAAAAATAAATAAATGTTTAAAAAAAATTAAAAAAATAAATAAAAAAACAAGGGCCCTGAATAATACATTGAATCATATGGACTTGACAGATATATTTAGAACTCTGCATCCCAAAGCAACAGAATATACTTTCTTCTCGAGTGCACATGGAACATTCTCCAAGACAGATCACATACTGGGTCACAAAACAGCCATTCATAAATATAAAAGAATTGGGATCATACCATGCATACTTTCAGACCACAATGCTATGAAGCTTGAAATCAACCACAGGAAAAAGTCTGGAAAACCTCCAAAAGCGTGGAGGTTAAAGAACACCATACTAAAGAATGAATGGGTGAACCAGGCAATTAGAGAAGAAATTTAAAAATATATGGAAACAAATGAAATTGAAAATACAATAATCCAAATGCTTTGGGATGTAGCGAAGGCAGTCCTCAGAGGAAAATACATTGCAATCCAGGCCTATGTCAAGAAATAAGTAAAATCCCAAATATAAAATTTAACAGCACACCTAAGGGAAATAGAAGCAGACAGCAAAGACACCCTATACCGAGAAGAAGAGAAATAATAAAGATCAGAGCAGAAATAAACAATATAGAATCTTAAAAAAAAAAAAACAGTAGAGCAGATCAATGAAACCAAGAGTTGTTTTTTTGAAAAAATAAACAAAAATGATAAACCTCTAACCAGGCTTCTCAAAAAAAGAGAGAGAAGACCCATATAGATAAAATTATAAATAAAAATGGAATTATTACAACCAATCCCTCAAAAATACAAGCAATTACCAAGGAATGCTATGAAATATTATATGCCAACAAACTGGACAACCTGGAAGAAATGGACACATTCCTAAGCACCCACACACTTACAAAACTCAAACAGGAAGAAATAGAAAACTTGAACAGACCCATCACCAGCAAAGAAATTGAACCAGTTCCCAAAAATCACCCAACAAATAAGAGTCCAGGACAAGATGGTTTCCCTAGGGAATTCTACCAGACAGTTAAAGTAGAGATGATACGTATCCTTCTCAAGCTGTTCCAAAAAACAGAAAGGGAAGGAAAACTTCCAGACTTATTCTATGAAGCCTGTATTACTTTGATTCCTAAACCAGACAGAGACCCAGCAAAAAAAAGAGAACTACAGGCCAATATCCCTGATGAATATGGATGCAAAAATTCTCAATAAGATACTAGCCAATCGAATTCAACAGTATATAAAGAGATTTATTCACTACAATCAAGTGGGATTCATTCCTGGGCTGCAGGGCTGGTTCAACATTCGCAAATCAATCAATGTGATACATCACATTAATAAAAGAAAAGATAAGAACCATATGATCCTGTCAATTGATGAGGAAAAAACATTTGACAAAATTCAGCATCCTTTCTTAATAAAAACCCTCGAGAAAGTCGGGATAGAAGGAATATGCTTAAACATCATAAAAGTCATTTATGAACAGCCCACAGCTAATATCATCCTCAATGGGGAAAAACTGAGAGCTTTCCCCCTGAGATCAGGAATCCAACAGGGATGTCCACTCTCACCACTGTTGTTTTAACATAGTGTTAGAAGTGCTAGCATCAGCAATCAGACAACAAAAGAAAATCAAAGGCATCAAAATTGGCAAAGATGAAGTCAAGCTTTCACTTTTTGCAGATGACATATTATACATGGAAAATCCGATAGACTCCACCAAAAGTCTGCTAGAACTGATACATGAATTCAGCAAAGTCGCAGGACAAAAAGTCACTGTACAGAAATCAATGTACAATAAATCAATAAATCAATAAATAATCAATAAATAAATCAATAAATAAATCAATAAATCAATGTACAGAAATCAGTTGCATTCTTATACACTAACAATGAAGCAACAGAAAGACAAATAAAGAAACTTATCCCATTCACATTGCACCAAGAATCATAAAATACCTAGGAATAAACCTGACGAAAGATGTAAAAGATCTGTATGCTGAAAACTATAGAAACCTTATGAAGAAAATTGAAGAAGATACAAAGAAATGGAAAAAACACTCCGTGCTCATAGACTGGAAGAATAAACATTGTTAAAATGTCAATACTACCCAAAGCTATCTACACACTGAATGCAATCCCAATCAAAATTGCACCAGCATCTTCTCGAAGCTAGAACAAGCAATCCTAAATTTTGTATGGAATCACAAAAGACCCCAAATAGCCAAAGTAATTTTGAAGAGGAAGACCAAAGCAGGAGGCATCACAATCCCAGACTTTAGCCTCTACTACAAAGCTGTAATCATCAAGACAGCATGGTAGTGGCACAAAAACAGACACACAAACCAATGGAATAGAATAGAGACTCCAGGATTGGACCCACAATAGTATGGCCAACTAATCTTTGACAAAGCAGGAAAGAATATCCAATGGAAAGAAGACAGCCTCTTTAACAAATGGTGCTGGGAGAACTGGACAGCAACATGCAGAAGAATGAAACTAGACCACTTTCTTTCACCATTCACATAAATAAACTCAAAATGGATAAAAGACCTGAATGTGAGACAGGAAACCATCAAAACCCTAGAGGAGAAAGCAGGAAAAAACCTCTCTGACCTCAGCCGCAGCAATTTCTTACTTGACACATCTCCAAAGGCAAGGGAATTGAAAGCATAAATGAACTATTGGGACCTCATGAAGATAAAAAGCTTCTGCACAGGAAAGGAAACAATCAACAAAACTAAAAGGCAACCAACGGAATGGGAAAAGATACTTGCAAATGACATATTGGACAAAGGGCTAGTATCCAAAATCTATAAAGAGCTCACCAAACTCCACACCCCAAAAACAAATAACCCAGTGAAGAAATGGGCAGAAAACATGAATAGACACTTCTCTAAAGAAGGCATCCAGATGGCCAACAGGCACATGAAAAGATGCTCAATGTCGCTCATCAGGGAAATACAAATCACAACCACACTGAGATATCACCTCACACCAGTCAGAATGGCTAAAATGAACAAATCAGGAGGCTATAGATGCTGGCAAGGATGTGGAGAAATGGGAACCCTCTTGCACTGTTGGTGGGAATGCAAACTGGTGCAGCCGCTCTGGAAAACAGTGTGGAGGTTCCTCATAAAGTTGAAAATAGATCTACCCTATGACACAACAACAGCACTCCTAGGAATTTACCCAAGGGATACAGGAATGCTGATACATAGGGGCACCTGTACCCCAATGTTTATAGCAGCACTCTCAACAATAGCCAAATTATGGAAAGAGCCTCAATGTCCATCAACTGATGAATGGATAAAGAAATTATGGTTTATATATGCAATGGAATACTACATGGCAATGAGAAAGAATGATATATGACCTTTTGTAGCAACATGGATGGAACTGGAGAGTGTTATGGTAAGCGAAATAAGTCATACAGAGAAAGAGAGATACAATATATTTTCACTCTTATGTGGATCCTGAGAAACTTAACAAAAGACCATGGGGGAGGGGAAGGAAAAAAAAAAGTTAGAGAAGGAGGCAGCCAAAACATAAGAGACTCTTAAAAACTAAGAACAAACTGAGGTTTGATGGGGGTATGAGGGGGGGGTGGATGATGGGTATTTAGGAGGGCACCTGTTGGGATGAGCACTGGGTGTTGTATGGAAACTAATTTGACAATAAATTTTGTATTAAAAAAATAAAAGAAAAAACACGTAGGTCAAAGAATTCAGATGTGAAATTAGAAGGTATTTTATTACCATCAGGAATCAAAAGACAACATGACAATTTATAGCACTAAAATTTTTTGGTCACATTATATTTTATTGGTGCTTATGAGGTGGATTTTGCATTTCAGTATAAGTAAGAGCAAAAGAAAACAACACTATAATGCAATAAAATATTGAAAATATAACAAAAATTTCCAGTATAACTTAAAAAAATTATATGACAAATTCTATACTGTACATAAATAATTATTTTCTTCATGATATGTAATCTTAAAGTGAGTGATAATCAGACCTAAAACATCTTCTACCATTTTATAAATGGTTAAAGAAATAGCTTGGATTTTGTAGTACTTAATATCTATATCAGAAACAAAATATGATCTCAAGTCAATAATCTCAACTTACATCACAAAAAGTAGAAAATGAAGAGAAAGTTAAACTCAACATAAAAAGAAAAAAGGAAATAAAGGCAAGAAATGAATGAATGAAACAGAAAATAGAGGAAGGAATAGAGAAAATTAATGAAATACAAACTTGGTTCTTTGAAAAGCTGTAGTCAGAACAGTAAGGATAAAAAGCAAAGATACAAATTACCACTATCAGACATCAGAGAAATTAAAACACTACAGTCTATAAATTAAAAATAAAACTTTAGGCCAATAAATTTGACAACTTGGAAAAAATGTACACATTTCTTTAATAACACTATTCAAAGCTCACTAAGAAAGAAATCATATAAATATCCCTGTATCTATAAAAAGAAATTGACCTTTTAGTTAAAAATCTTCCCACATAAAACATTCCAGGGGCATGGCTCACTTGGTTAAGCATCCGACTCTTGTTTGAAGCTCAGGTCATAATCTCACAGTTCATGGAATCAGGCCCTACAATGGTCTCTGCACTGACAGCATGGAGCCTCCATGGGATTCTCTCTCTCTCTCTCTCTCTCTCTCTCTCTCTCTCTCTCTCTCTCTCTCTCTCTCTCTCCCCTCCCTGACTCATGCACCCATACTCACACTCTCCTTTTCTCTCTAAAATTAAATAAATAAACATTCCAAAAAAAAAAAAAAAAACGAAAGAAAACAATATGACTGCATTGGTGAATTCTTCCAAATATTTAAGGAAAAAATTATATGAAATCTACATAATTACCTTTCAAAAATGGACTAACAAATTCTGTAAGTAAATGTTACCCCAATACCAAACCTAGGAAAAGACCTTTGGGGAAAAAAACCACTACACCAAAGTCCTTGAGGAACACAAATGTAAAACTTCTTATGAATGTTCAGAAATCAAAATCAATGAAAGATAAAAAGGATATTAAATAATGATCAAGTGGGGAATGCAAGGTTGGTTTAAAATTACAAAATAATGGAATTCACCATTCTAACAAACTAAAAAAGAAAAAAATATACGTATTGTTACCTAAATATACAGAGAAAAAACATTTGCCCTAAGGCAAGATTTGTTCCTGATAAAAAGTGTTCAGTAAACTAGGAACATAAGCAAAATTACTCCACCTTATAAAAGAACTTTACCAAATAAAAACCTCTGCAACTAACATTACATTCATTAATGAAAGATTGAATGCTTTTCCCCTAAAATCAGGATCAAGGCTAAGATATCTTCTGCACTTCTTTCTAGTCAACATTGTAGTGGAACTTCTAATCAGTGAAATAAAGCAGGACAAATAAAGATACAGAGACTGAAGGTAAAGAATAAAATGAATAAAGTAAATTCGCTTTTCAGGTGTCAAGATTGTGCAGAATACCCTACAAAATCTATTTTTAAAGCTTCTGTATTAAAAAGATACAAGTACTAAAAAGTGAGTTCAGCAAGATTCCAGTATAAATGATCAGTATGTACGAAACTACTGTATTTCTATGCACAATTGGAAATTAATTACAATACCTATTACAATAACATAAAAAATATGAAATACTTAGGAATAAACATGACAAAAGATGTGAAAATCCTGTACACTAAAAACTGCAAAACACTGTTTAGAGAAATTTAAAAATACCTAAATAAATGGAAAAATACATTGTGTTCACCAAAAGGAACACTCAGTATATTAAAATATTATTTCTGCCCAGATTGATTCATAGATTAAATGCAATCCCAAGAAAATCTCAAAAGGCTTTTATATATAAATAGAGAAGTTGATTTGAAAATTCATATGTAAATACAAAGGATCTAGAATAGTCAAAACATCTTAGAAAAGAAAAAAGTTAGAGGAATTGTACAACCTGATTTCAAAACATTGTAAAGCAACAATATTCAAGATGGTGTTTCATTTGCATCAGGAAAAAATACATTAATGAAACAGAATAATAGAGAGTCCAGAAACAGGTCCACACCTATGGCTTTCAACCAAGGTACTAAACAAAGGCAATTCAAGGCTGAAAGAATAGTCCTTTCAGTAGATGGTGCTAAAACAACTGGATGTCCATAAGCAAAAAAACAAAGAAAGAATGGAATGGGAAGGAAGAGGGGGGAGGGAGGGAAGGGATAGAGGTAAGGAGGGTCAGAGAGTCAGAGGGGGAGAGAAAGTGGAGGGAGAGACAGAGAAATCTATCTATACTTGCACTATATACAAAAAAAAAAAAAAAAAAAAAAAAACAATTCAAAAGGGATCACATATCCAAAGGTAAAATCTAAAAGTATAAAACTTAGAAAACTCAGGAAAATCTTTTGGATCTTGGGTTAGGCAAAGATTTTTTTGATATATGGCACCAAAATCACAACCTATTAAGATACATTAATAACTTGGACTTCACGAAGATTAAGAATGAAAAGATAAGCAAGAGTTGGGAGAAAATATTTGAAAATCTCACATTTGATAACGAGCTTATATCCAGACTATATAAATAATTTCCAAGATACAATGTTAAAAAAATAAACAGCCACATTAAAATGTTCAAAAAGTTTGGGAATAGACACTTTACCAAGAAAGATAGATGATGGCAAATAACAACATGAAAGAAAATTCACCATCATTAGTCATTAGGGAAAGGCAGATTAAAAAGACTAGCAAATTAAAAAGGCAAATTAAAAAGACTAGCCCTACCAAGTGTTGGTCAACATGTGTGCAATTGATACACTAGTAGAAATGTAAAATGGTTCAACTTTGAAAAGCTCTTTGAAAGTTAGTCAAAAGTTATATAAATATACCTACCATATGACTGACTCAGTCAGTGCTCTATAAGGTATTTACCTAAGTGAAATATGTAGACTAGTATGTATGTAGTATGTTCATATCAGCTTTATTTGTAATGCCCCCAAACTGGAAACAACCCAAATGCTTACCAACAATTAAATGAATAAACTAATTTTGCTATATTGATATATGCAACAATATGGATGAATCTCTAAATAATTATGTTGAGTGAAAGAAGCCACAGAAAAAGTTTATAGTGTATGATTCCTTTTACATAAAAATCTAGAAAATGAAAATCAATCTGTAGTGTCAGAATGCAGATCAGGGGTTGTCTGATGATTCATTGGTAGACATGGAGGGATAGCAGCTTGAGAAAACTTGGGATAATGAATATTTTCATTATCTTACTATCATGGATTTACAGATGAGATAGATAAATAGATAGATATTAAAACTTACCAAATTACATACTTTAATAGGGTACATAGTTCCTTATGTGTCAATTATACCTCAGTTTAACTTTGGCAAATGGAGTATCTGAGTTGTTAACATCAGCTATATAGAAATCTTTTACTTCACCTCTTCGAATTTCTCTAAAAGTTTAAAAAACCAGGAAGAAGGCATAGGGAAACATCTTTTACCAATAATGACAAATAAGCTTGACAGCCAACATATTTAGGCAAACTTCCCACGAGATAAAAGATCTATAAAGTAGAAAACAGAATAAGTGGCAACCAACATATTTTGCTACCTGAAGTTCAGCAAAGACAGGCAGTCACATTGTTCTTCAACTTGCTTGTTTTTGTCTTGGAAATGTGCAGTCTCTGATAATCCAAACCCAGAAAAATGTACAATTCATTATGCCTCAAATTCTGTATAGATTCAGATATATTCAATCCCAGAAATTATATTGCTACATTGTACCCTAACTTATAAAACTCCATAGGCATTGATGAAAATAGGAAAAGTTCTATGTATTCTCCTCAATTTGGAGAATGAAGGAATCAGAGAGCTAAGGTTCTCACCTTTATATTGCAGGCTTCATTAGATTACAATGAAACCAAGCTAAGAACTGTACACACACCATCTTCCCAACTGCAGATCTGTGTAGAGACTCCTACATAACAGTGAGCAGGATCACAGACATACCACAAATGATGACTCATGATTGGGTTTAAGTAAATCTCTCTTTGTATCAAGTGAAATAAAACTGTCAACTTGTAAAACAAAGTGGCAAAAAAGGTAAAGGGAACAACATCTGGAAAACTCATTGGAGGACTATAACTCTGAAAATTATTTACTAAAGCAAGCAGAAAATTTAGAACATGTTTGGCACAATCAATACACTGTACCAAGACATGGTGGAATACAGACATCTAGCTGCCCACCAAAATTTCATGTTTCCCTTCCATAGCATAGAGTTGTTGCTGCTCAGCTAGGGCTATATTTCCCAGAACCTCCTGCATCGAAGTGTTGTTGTGCAACTAATTCTTGCCAATTTGGAATGTGAGTAGAAATGATGTGTATTACTTCTTGGTTAGAACTTTTTAAAAGTGGGCCAAATTTCTCCACTTTCTATTTCCCTTCCACTAGTTAAATGCAGAGGGTGCTGAGATCCTATGTGAAATAACAGAGCTACAAAATTGATCCTGGATCCCTGGATCAACATGTGAAGAACAGTCACCTGGCAACTAGGAATCTGCATTGAATTATTCCTTGAGTCAGAACTAGAACTCTATTGTGTTTAGCCTATGAAATAACAAAGTGGATTTGTAACAGCAGTTACTTGTATCTCAATTAAGACATGTTAATACATGTGACCTCTATAACAGGAACAAAAGTCACCAAGATAGAATAACCTGATAGGAAATGTCAACAAAAGGAAATGCAATGGTATAAGTGAAAAAGAAAAAAAGAATTTGATGCCAAAACAAAGTATAAGAAAAAAAGTGTAAATAATATTATTGAAATATCCACTGGGAATAGAAAAAGAGAGAGAGAGAGAGAGAGAGAGAGAGAGAGAGAGAGAGAGAGAGAGAGAGGCACCTGGGTGGCTCAGTGGGTAAAGCATCCGACTCTTGATTTCGGCTCAGGTCATGATCTCATGGTTCATGACACTGAGCCCCATGCTTGAGATTCTCTCTCTCCCTCTCTCTGCCACTCCCCAGCTCATGTTCTCTCTGTCCCTCTCTCTCTCTGTCTCAAAAGAAATAAACTTTAAAAAAGAGAGAGATAGAAAGAGGCAGTACTGAATAACCAATCAACTAGAGATGACCTAGAGGGAATCAGGCTAAGTGAAATAAGTCAGACACAGAAAGACAAATACCACATGATTTCACTTATATGTAGAATCTAAAAAGACAAAATAAATTAACAAACAACAAAAGAGAAACATAAAGAACAAACTAGCAATTGCCGGAGGAGAGGGTGGTAGAGGGATGGGCAATATAGGTGAAGGGGATTTTTAAATATAAACTTCCAGTTATAATATAAATAAGTCATGGGGATGAAAAGTATAGCATAGGTAATATATTCAATAATTTTGTAATAACTATGTATGGTGACAAATGGTGAGCATTTCATAAGGTAAATATTAGAATCATTATGTACACATGAAACTAACATATATTATATTAATATTTTAATATTTTGCACTAATATGTATAATTATTAAAATTACATAAATATATATTGTATTCATATCATTAACTAAACTATATAATATAATTTAAATTACATAAATAAAAATATATAATAATTATGTTATATATTTTATAATATTATGTAATAATTATATACTCATTAAAAATTTTAATAATATTAAAATTGATTAAAAAGAGAGTGGTCTTTCTTTTTTTTTTTTGACAGTGGTCTTTCCAAATGCAGAAGAAAGGGTAAAGAAACCAAACAACACTTGAAAGCAATGAGAAAGAATATTATTATGGAAGGCAGTGAACAGAATAGGGATTATAAGACATTCCAAGAAAGAGGGCCAGAATCACTCAAACAAAAAAACTACTAAAGATATAACTTAAGAAAACTTCCAGAGCAGAAAAACAGCCCACATATGCAAATTATTTCAGATAGAATTAATGGAATGAGATGTACATGGAGACACGTTCTGACAATGTATTTGAATTACAGTGATGAAAAAAAATAAGCATGGGGAGGAGAAAATAATAGGTTATCTACAAAGGAATAAATATAATGGTGGTTTTATGTTTCTCCTCTTTGAGATAAAATGTTAGAAGACAACAGAGCAACAAACAATGAGTACTATCAGAAAAAACATACATCTGAAAGAAAAATCACCCCCTTTTCTTCTCTATACCATACTGTCTTATTTAATATTATAATAATTACTTCATAGGTGATTATTCAATAGACAACATATGTACAGACAATATATGCTACATTTTCAATTTAGTCTTATAAAGCTAGTACCTATTCTCACAAAGTATTTTTCATTTGTTAATAATTTTCTAATTACAGAAATACTAGATGTCAATATATTTCTTTACCTGGTTGATATTTCAAGAACACAATTAATCTATTGTTATTAATAAATCCTTAGCAAAATGAGGATGCCAGTGCTTCTTTCTGATCCTCTCAAGTTAAGGGAATATGTTAATAAGACAAACCTGACATTACATAATAAAACTTCTTCAAAATCTCCCTCTGAAATTGATATCTTTGGCTCAGATTGAGTGTGTCCCACATTTCTGACAGCTTACTATGGAAAAACAATATTGTTCTTAGTTAACAAAAGTAGCCATGGATATATAATAACAAGATTTTCACTGCAAATTTGATGTAAATAATGCAAGCCAAACAGCATTCAGTATCCTGGAATATCTGAGGAAATTAAGGAGTTTCAGAAACAAATTTACATTACTAGATGCTATATGTTAAATCTAATGAAAATGTAAATTAAGAAGCATCTCCTTCATGCAAAGATAAATATTTTGGTGAACTGATTATATAAAACTTCTATAATGTATGAGAAGTAATTTATAAAAATTAGTACTTATATTACTTTGGTAGAATTACTTCTAAATGAAAATTAATATATTTTTACAAATCATGGCACATATTTGTTGAAATATTTTGTCCATTTCCAAACAGAAAACCTGAAGTCATATTACCCCATTCCAGATTTTCAATCAGTGCTTATCACATAGAACCTTAAACCAATCCAGTGGTCACACTTCCTCACTATAGTATGCTAGAACTCAAACAATCGTAACAGAAATTTTTCTTTTTTAAAGTTTTAATTTTAATTCCAGTTAGTTAACATGCAGTATTATATTAGTTTCAACTGTACAATATATTCCTAATAGAATTTTAATACAATAAAGCCACACTAATGCTTAAAGCTGAGATTCAAATTGACCTTTTTTTTCTCTGGTTCCAACATAAGATTTGGAGACAGGCATCACTGGGCTTAAAACACAATTCCACAAATTTCATGATGCTAGGCAAGCTATTTTACCTCTTTGGGCCTCAATTCCTTCATCTATTAAATAAAAATGATACTACTTAACTCAGTGTTTGTGAAAATTTATAGTATCTACAAGGCATCTAAGAAGAGATCCATAAGGTGCATGGTAAACACTTAATAAACTTACATTTATTATTTTAATAAATAATATAAGAATTAGAATTGCAAAGATTCTCTATTCTGTATCTTTCTTAGAAAAGACTAAGGAAATGTTTCCATGTAAAAATATCACAATTAATCTACCAAACCATGAATTTCATTTGTGTCTTTCATTTTTGTTACCAGATCTCTAAATGGGACACTTTCCATAAATATACAACAATTCTTTAAGTAAAATAATTTTAACAATGACAATAAAAACCCAAAGTCAGTATAAAAGTAAATTAAATCAAAACACCCATCAAGCAGACCCTCCTAAAGTCAGGTGTTACAGAAGTCAACAAAACTGGTCTCATTCCTATTGTAATTTTCTTGTTCTTAAAAAGAATTAGCTCCTTGAGAACAGGAACTCTATTGTGTATATCCCTTATGCCTCATGTTTAGACAATACCTAGCACATAGAGGCATTTAATACATGTTTATTGAATTAATGAACTGAAAATTTACTTTTAAATGGCTTACAGAGATGGTTTATATAAATTACATGACTATAACTTACAATACTAATGTACAAAAAATGGTAACAGCTAACATTTATTGAGTGCTTTCTATACACTGGTTACTATGTCAATCATTTCACATATATTGTCTCATTTAATACAATAAATCTATGAAACAGACAATATTACTATCATCATTTTACAGATAAGGAATTGGAGTTATCAAGACAATTGGCATTTAATTGTCCCAGTTATTAGGCCAATTATTTAACTGGCCCAAGGGCATACAAATGAATCAAAATTTGAACTCAAGAACCCATAGGTAACCACTATACTACAGCTACCTCATTCAGTTTAGGTATAGTAGACAGAACCCATACTTAGACTAAGAATCTGTTGATTGTTGGTCTCTGCCACTAATATGTTTTCTGAACTTACAAGCTCCTCTAAGCTTCAGTTGCCTCATTTGTAAGAGAGAAATAAAGATACTTATTTCAGAACTATTAAAACCACAACACAATTTGAAAAACAAAGAATATAACGCATATGAATGTACTTCACAAACTGTATATTTTTAGATATTGCTAAGGAAGCATTCTTTTCTCCTTATCATATGTAGATTTATCCTTAAAATCTATTAAATTACAGGGAGGGAAAAAAAGCATAATTATAAGAAAATAATAGTATAGAATATACTTTTGCAGACCTGGTAGCAAAAAATTTCCATTCAGGAACAGTTAAATAACAAAACTTTTAAATCTGCACAACTCTTTAAAAAGTTTTGAAGAGCTTTCCACTCAACATTAATAGAAAAATACCTCATTCCAATTTAGTGATACCAAATCGAACTACAAATAAAAGCAAAAATTCCTTACGTTTGTACACATAATAGTTCTTTAATTTTTTGAATGTTTATTTTTGAGAGAGAGAGAGAGAGAATGTGAGTAGGGAAGGGGCAGAGAGAGAGGGAGACACAGAAGCTGAAACAGGCTCCAGGCTCTGAGCTATCAGCACAGAGCCTGATGCAGGGCTAGAATTCACAAACAGCGAGATTGTGACCTGAGCCAAAGGTGGACCTGAGCCGAAGATGGATTCTTAACCCACTGAGCCACCCAGGCGCTGCCCCAATAGTTCTTTTAACTATATTACTTCATTAGTGTAACTCTTCAAGATCAAGAATATCTGTGAGATTTGACAAAAAGAATGAAGGGGAAAAAAAAGAATAAAGTTGTGGAAGACAAAGACATGGGTTTTTAACCTGCTCTGCCCTTTACTCTAAGTGGCCTTGAACAAGTTATTCCACCATTCTGAGTTTCTTTATCTGTTAAATGGGAGTAAAATTAGTAATATTGAAGATCCAATGACATAATTTTTATCAGGAATATTATAGACCAAAGCCCATTTTAGGGATTCAATAGTGGTAATAGTTAAATATAGCTGAGTAAACTGAAGCTCCAACTAGTCATAAAACTTGTTCAAGGTCACACCATTAGTGTACAAAAGAAACAGGACTAGCCTGTATATACTTTAATTCTTACTCCAACATTTTTTAATTTTGTTATCAAGTATGTAATTTTCTTTCTTTATCAGAAAGAACTATAAAATACTTATCCCACCTAAGAAACCGTTTAATTTTATCTCCTATGAGATAAACCGAATTCATACAGGCTGTTATTTACCAAAAGATGTCTAAAAAAGCTGATTTGATACTGGAATGCTCATCTCAGAAAACAAGCAATAGAAGTAGAAATAATTGTCCAGTCAATCTCTGGCTTGCTTATTATGGCAGAAATAAATTGAACTCTGCTCTAGCTTTTTGACATGTAATTTTGATACTAATAGGTTCACATCCATTTCTCTCTCTTTTACCTACTAACAGGAAATATTTTGTAATGGTGTGTCAGACATCTATTGGTAACTGCCTTATGTTTCCCTTAAACAGAAAGCTACTATCTATACTCGCATCACCAGCTGTCCACAGTTTACTGTAATGAGGGACACAGCACCAAAATGGCTCTGCTATGAAAATAAGATGCTCTGACCTAAAATCTCACCCCTGTGTTGACTAGAAACACAATAATGAGTCCCTATGCTCAGGAATCTGGGCCTGAACCTCAGTGTTTCCAAGATAGCAACCAAAATATACATTGTTTCCCTTATGATATTAACAGGTAAGGAGGAAAGCAGAGTTTATTTTGTTACACATAGTTGAGTGTCTTAGGTTTCGTTTTGGGTTTTGTTTTTGTTTTTTAGATTAAGGAAAAATGGGTTTGGACTTTAGGAAATTTTAATAGTATTACAAGTCAGGGATATGTTGGGGTAGATGGTGCTAGTGTCATACATCATCTTTTTATCAGAGTGGTGCTGGGTTAGATTCCCTCATTTGCACTGGAAATCTAGGATCAAGGCAATGGAGATATAAATATTAAATAAGATATTATCTCTGCTCTCAAGTATCTCTCTAATCAGGTATGAATGTAATGAGAATGACAGATAATGCATCAAAGTGTGCTGAGAGGATGGGCATCTAATTGGAAGATGAATGCAAAATGATTAATAAATGAGGATAGAATCCTTGAATACATACAAAGGGAGCTATATGAGCAAAAGCAATGGAAGATGAAAACCCTGACATAGAGAAATAAAGGTATTACAATACAGTTAAAACCTAGCGGGAGAAGGGAAATCTAAGGGTAGAAAGGTACAGAGAGGCCAACTCATGAAGGATCCTGTATATTATTTTGAGGAGCTCGGGCTTTAATGTGAGGACTGATTTGAAGCTGGTAAGTGGCCTGATCACATGTGTGTTGAAAGAAGTTTTCACCTCATACAGTGAAAAGAATTTCAAACGTCAGCATGTGGACTAATCCACATGATCATTGGCCCACAACCCCAAAATGTAAAGTATGGTATTGTATTTCTATATTAATATGCCCTGAAAAGAAACCACCTTTTTTGTTCATTTAACTGTTCTAAGTAAGTGTTCTCTGAGCTATAAATGACATCTTGCTGAATCTATGTGCTTCAAAAATTGCCAAGAGAAACAAAGGGAGGGGAGAGTAAAGAAAACAGTGATTGACTGCTTATTTACCACATATGAGACACTGCATTAAGTACTCTGAATATATTATCATTTAATCTTCTCAGTGAGGTAAGTCTTATTACATCCAGTTTATAGATATATAAACCAAGACTCAGAGGAATTAAATTACCCACAAATACACCAAATACACAGCTATAGTTAAGATCTATACCCAAGGATATCAATCTCCAAGGCTTTTTCTCAATATACCATTCTACCTTCCTGGAAAAAAGGAAAGGGAAGAGTGCAAGTTAAGGAAGGTGCTGTAGAATCTTATAAGATACAGGAATATACAGACAATAGTGTTGCTCTTATCTATAGCAACTATTTTCATTTAAATACAATGGAAGAGATTTCTGGATAGGGCACTGTGAAGAGGTAACTGAATCTTCTCTGCAGAGAAACAAGTACTAAACTAAACAAAGTTGTCCAAAACAGTAATTTCAGGTCTCAGGAAATTGAGCAAAGGAAGACAACAAAATGAGAATCATTTATTCTTGAAAAGCTTTTAAAGCTTTGGATAAGAATAACAGGAATCTGCAGCCTTCCTGCATGGGGCTATTCCTATTCCACTCCCACCTCCACAGATGAAGTTACAGTTGTTTCATCAATGTGGTGATGACAACGAAAATCAGCAGCTTTGCTACCAGAGAGACAGATATGTTTTGGGATACAGTGGCAAAAGGCCACAGCTTTGTCAGCTAAAAGTAGTAAACTTAGTAGAAAATGAATGAGGAAAAAACCTATCTGGTCTGAAGTTGCAGCTCCAACTATGGCTATCATGGAACAGTCAGACATTTAAAGAGATCCTGAAAATTAAAAAGTCATTGGAAGACTGAAATAAACTTGCCATATGTTCTCTGTGGCTTACATGGAAATTATGAACATGGATTAGGAAACCTGAGAGATCCTAGCAAAAAATAAAATCCAAGATAGACTTCAGAACTAGCTGCAGCTATGAATGGATTCCCCAACCATCACACTAATCCAATGGCGAGATGGTAGAAGCCTTAATGGCTTTGAGGTATTTGAGAACAAATACGGCACAAATCACTGGCTGACAGCTAAGCAATGAAAACAGAGACATGACTTACAGAAATCCAGGTGAAATAATAAAAATAATATATAATACAGCTAAAGCAGTCCTTAAAGTGAAATTTATAGCTTAAAATGCTTTATTAATTAATTCAATGGAGGGAAGCCTTTCAAAATATATGTATATCAAATCATTATGTTGTATACTTTAAATGTCTTATAATTCTTTCAACTATACCTCAGTAAAATTGTGAAAAATGCTTTATTACAAAACAAGAAATCTTAAATCAATAATCTAATCTACTCCAAGAAGCTAGCAAAGAAAAAAATCCAAAAAAATAGCAAATCAAACACACAGTAAGCAGATTATAGAAAATAATAAAGATTTGACTAGAAATCAACAAAACAGAAAACAGAAAAACTATAAAACCAATAAAACCAAAATGTGACTGTTTGAAAAGATCAAGAAATTTTATAGAGTTTTAACTAGACACTAACTGAGAAGGAAAAATGAAATATACACATTTCCAAAATAAGTAATGAGAGCTGGAACATCGCTACTGACTTTAAGAAAGGACAAAAAGTTCACCACTTACTCCAATTCACGTAGTCAATTTCACCACTCATTTCTATAGTATTTAATGGTCTCCAGCCCAGCCACTGGGCTCTAAAGTATCATTTTCCTTAATACAGTTCCAACGAGTTGGAGTAAGTCATGCCTTAAGTATTACCCTAACTGTAACTTCTATCTCCCTATCAAATTTAAAGTGATTTCTTTTCAGAAATCAATAAACTTTAACAATTATTCAGTGAATATTTACAGAGTACCTAATTTGGCTAGGTATTCTGTTAACTGTTGCAGACATTATAATGAACAAAATAGCCTCTGCCTATAAAACAGAGCCCACAGTGCAGTGAGAGATATACAGGCATAAACAAATAAACACGACCATTGCTGTAAAATGCTATGGAAGAGAAAAAATCCTTAATTCTTCTGGAACAGAGGCCAAAAGATGGTATCATGAGCTAGCATTTGAATGAAGACTAATTGATGATCACCTTAATGATCATATGACAAGAAGGAACAGAAAAGAATTTCAGGAAGAGGGGCAATCCTTTGCAGAAGAAACATAAGTGTGTTTAACCCAAGTCTGTTTCCATTACTGCTCATAAAGCTCTAATAGGTGGATTATAAAGCAATCCCATCAGTGATCTATAAGCATCCATAAAATGAAAAGCAGTTTTACCTTTTTAGAACTCTGTTTAAAATCTTAGGGGGAAAAAAAGAGAAACAAACCAAGGAACATACTTTTAGCTATAGGGAACAAACTTATGGTTACCAGAGTGGAGGTTGGGGGGATGGATTAAATAGGTGAGGGGACTGAGGAGTGCATTTGTTATGATTATCACTGAGTGTTATACGTAAGTGATGAATCACTACATTGTACACCTGAAACTAATATTACGCTGTACATTAAACTGAAATTTAAATAAAAACTAAGAAACAAAAAAATCTTAGAACAACACCAGCCTTAGGGTAAACTGAGGCTAAACCAATAACCTCACTTGCTGACAATCTCCTATGATTAAAAGCATCTGCTTGAAAAGACCTAGCAAGTAGTCTGCTTGCTCCAAATCCCACACTCCAGCACTCTGGCATGACAGCCCTTCTCCGTCAAACCTGCATCAGTCTCAGTGTGGCAAGACCCTCACCCAGAAGCTCAGTGCAGGCACCCGACACATCATGTCCCTAAATTTTGAAGTTTTAAAAGCAAGCAGGCTTGGCTAGGATAGAGGTCAAAGTACCCTGTACTGCTCTTGGAGAGACATTGTGAAGACAGTGATCTGAAAAATGCTTAGGACACACACACAGAGATTATTCATTCTTCTGGGAGTGCTTCCCTGAGAGCACCAAGAATGGAGACCCCTCTTCAGGGACAAAGGAGCTTGCTGGCACCATTTCTCTTCCTTGCTCTTCAGCATAAACTAGTTTGAGTAAACAACACAGCATCAACACTGGCTATCTAATCTGTTCACACCAAGTCCTAACACCTTGTCCTCTAATAATACTTCCCTTTTTGGGAAAGTGCAGCTAAATCTAAGCATAGTGGGCCTCCTCCCCAGAAGACCAACAGAAACCCCTGCACACGTCTCCTGACTAGGTTCAACAAGGCTTCACATCTAGTGGATGTAGAAGTCTCATTTAATGAGCAGACGAGAGCACACCTCATTAAAAATCACCACACTATGGCAAAAGTCCAAGCACTGCCCAACACAAGTAAGAGGAACATCTGCAGATGAATGGCCTGAAAGAGAAGTCAAAACACAGCAACAGTGTGCAGACAGCACACACCAGAGACACTCCCTGAAACGCCAGGTTCTGGACACTACATGACTTCTTCATAAAGCTATTGCTCTCAGGAACAGGAAACATAACAGGCTTTTCTAAAACAAAGAAGACAGAGATTTGGACAAAATGCGAAGATAAAGGAAATTATCCCAAAGAAAGAACAAGATAAAGTCATGACCAGAGATCTAATAGAAACAGATATAAGTAATATGTTATGGAGAATTTATTATTATTATTTTTTAATGTATATTTATTTTGAGATAGAGATATAGAGAACAAGCAAGGGAGGGGCAGAGACAGTGATACAGAGAATCCAAAGCAGGCTGGGTGCTGTCAGCACATGCACGGCTCAAACTCACAAACTGTGAAATCGTAACCTGACCCGAAATCAAGAGTCAGACACTTAACCGACTAAGCCACCCAGGCACCCCTGTGGTGGAGAATTTAAAACAACAATCATAAGGATACTCACTGGACTCAAGGAAAGAATGGAAGACTTCAGGGAGACCCCCACCACAGAGATAAATGAGTTACAAAAACATCACTCAGTAATGAAAAATGCAGTAGCTGAGATTCTAAACTGGCTGGATGTAATGACCACAAGGATGAAAGAAGTAGTGGCATGAATAAGTGATGCAGAAGATAGAATTATGTTAAATAGTGAAGCTAAACAAAAGAGAAAAAGAAGAATGATGGATCACAAGAGTAGACCTAAGGAACTCAGTGACTCCATCAAACATAATAACATTCATATCATAGGAGTCCCAGAAGAAGAGAGAAAAGGGGGGCAGAAGGTTTATGTGAGGATATAATAGCTGAAAAAGTCCCTAATATGGGGAAGGAAACAGACATCAGGATCCAGGAGGCACAGAGAACTCCCATTGGTTAAAGAAAAAGCATGCCAACACCAAGATATTATAAAAATTTTTATTTCAACATTTATTTATTTTTGGGACAGAGAGAGACAGAGCATCAACGGGGGAGGGGCAGAGAGAGAGGGAGACACAGAATCAGAAACAGGCTCCAGGCTCTGAGCCATCAGCCCAGAGCCCGACGCGGGGCTCGAACTCACGGACCGCGAGATCGTGACCTGGCTGAAGTCGGACGCTTAACCAACTGCGCCACCCAGGCGCCCCAACACCAAGATATTATATTAAATTTACAAAATATACCAATAAGGAAAAAATCTTAAAAGCAGGAAGACAAAAGAAGTCCTTAACTTACAAGGGAAGACCCATAAGGGTACCAACAAATCTCTCCACAGAAACTTGGCAGGTCAGAAGGGAGTGACATGACATATTCAGTGTGCTGAATGGGAAGAATCTTCAGCTGAGAATACTTTACACAGCAAGCCTATCACTCAAAATACTAGATACAATAAAGAGTTCTCCAGATAAACAAAAACTAAAAGAGTTCATGACCACTAAACAAGACATGGAAGAAATATGAAAGGATACTCTGAATGGAAAGGAAAGACCAAAAGTGATAAAGACTAGAAAGGAACAGAGAAAATCTCTAAAACAACAACAAACAAGGAATAAAATGGCACTAAATACATATATATCAATAATTACTCTGAATGTAAATGGACTAAACACTCCAATAAAAAGACATGGGGGTGGGGGGTCATAATGGATAAAAAAAAAAGACCCATCTATATGCTGCCAAGAGACTCATTTTAGACCTAAAGACACCTGCAGGTTAAAAGTGAGATGGAAAACATTTATCATGCAAATGGAAGTCAAAAGAAAGCCAGAATAGCCATACTCATATCAGGCAAACTAGATTTTAAACCAAGGACAGTAACAAGGGATAAAGGTAGACACCATATCATAATAAAGGGGACTATTCGACAAAAGATCTCACAACTGTATATATTTATTCCCCCAACAAGAGAATGCCCAAATATACAAATCAACTAATAAACATAAAGTAACTCATTGATAACAATACAATATATTAGGGGACTTTAACACCACACTTACATCAATGGACAGATCATCTAAGCATACAAACAAGGAAACAATGACTTTGACTGATACACTAGATGAGAGAGACATAACAGATCTATTCAGAACATTTTATTCTAAAGAAGGAGAAGGCACATTCTTTTCAACCACACATGAGACATTCTCCAGAACAGATCACATACTAGGTCAATAATCAGGCCTTAAAAGTACAAATCAACTGAGATAATACCACGGATGTTCTCTGACCATGCCCTATGAAACATGAAGTCAACCACAAGAAAAAATTCAGAAAGACAACAAATACATGGAGGTTAAACAACATGCTACTGCAGAATGAATGGGTCAAACAGGAAACCAAAGAAGAAATAAAAAACACATGGAAACAAATGAAAATAAAAACATGACGGTCCAAAATCTTTGAGATGCAGCAAAAGCAGTCCTAAGAGGGAAGTGTATAACAATACAGGCATACCTGAGGAAGCAAGAAAACTCTCAAATAAACTACAGAAACATACCTAATGGAGATAAACAAAAAACAATAAACAAAGCCTAAAGCCAGCAGAAGAAGGGAAATAATAAATATTAGAGCACAAATAAATGATATAGAAATATATTAAAAAAAAACAGAACAAATCAGTGAAACCAGAAGCAGGTTCTTTCAAAAAATTGAAAAAATTGATAAACCCTTAGCCAGATTTACCAAAAAGATGTGAGAAAGGACCCAAATAAGTAAAATCACAAGTGAGAAAGGAGAAATAACAACCAACACCATAGAAATACAAACAATTTATAAGATTATATTATGAAAAATTAGATGCCAAAAAATTGGACAATCTGGAAAGATGGATAAATTCCTAGAAACATATAAACTACCAAACTGAAACAGGAAAAAATAGAAAACTTGAACAGACTGATAACCTGCCAACAAACTGAATCACTAATCAAAAAATTCCCAACAAACAAAGGTCCAAGGGACAGACGGCTACACACAGGAATCCTATGAAACATTTAAAGAAGATGTAATACCCATTCTTCTCAAACTATTCAAAAGTAAAGAAATGGTAGGAAAAATCCCAAATTCACTCTATGAGGTTAGCATTACCCTGATACCAAAACCAGACAAAGACTCCATTAAAAAAAGAAAACTACAGGCCAACATTGCTGATGAACATGGATGCAAAAATTCTCAAAGAAATACTAGCAAACAGAATCCAACAGTACATTAAAAGAGTCATTCAAGTGAGACTTATACCTGGGATACAAGGGTCATTCAATATTCACAAATCAATCAACATGATACACGACATTAATAAAAAAAAAAAAAGGATCAGAGGTGCAGAAATGGGCAGAGGACATGAATAGACACTTCTCTAAAGAAAACATCCAGATGGTCAACAGGCACATGAAAAGATGCTCAACGTCACTCCTCATTAGGGAAATACAAATCAAAACCACACTGAGATGTCACCTCATGCCAGTCAGAGTGGCTAAAATGAACACATCAGGAGACTATAGATGCTGGAGAGGATGTGGAGAAACAGGAACCCTCTTGCACTGTTGGTGGGAATGCAAACTGGTGCAGCCACTCTGGAAAAGTGTGAAGATTCCTCACAAAATTAAAAATAGATCTACCCTCTGACCCAGAAATAGCACTGCTAGGAATTTACCCAAGGGATACAGGAGTGCTGATGCATAGGGGCACTTGTACCCCAATGTTCATAGCAGCAGTTTCAACAATAGCCAAATTATGGAAAAAGCCTAAATGTCCATCAACTGATGAATGGATAAAAAAAATTGTGGTTTATATACACAATGGAGTACTATATGGCAATGAGAAAGAATGAAATATGGCCCTTTGTAGCAATGTGGATGGAACTGGAGAGTGTTATGCTAAGTGAAATAAGCCATACAGAGAAAGACAGATACCATATGGTTTCACTCTTATGTGGATCCTGAGAAACTTAACAGAAACCCATGGGGGAGGGGAAGGAAAAAATAAAAGAGGTTAGAGTGGTAGAGAGCCAAAGCATAAGAGACTCTTAAAAACTGAGAATAAACTGAGGGTAGATGGGGGGTGGGAGGGAGGGTAGGGTAGGTGATGGGTATTGAAGAGGGCATCTTTTGGGATGAGCACTGGGTGTTGTATGGAAACCAATTTGACAATAAATTTCATATATTAAATTAATTAATTAATTAATTAAATAAATAAATAAATAAAAATAAAAGGATCAGAACTATATGATCCTCTGGATAGATGCAGAAAAAGCATTTGACAAAGTACAGCATCCATTCTTGAATTAAAAAACCTCAAGAAAGTAGGGATGGATGGAACATACATCAATATCATAAAGACCATATAAGAAAAACCCAAAGCTATTGTCATCCTCAATGGGCAAAAACTAAGAGGTTTTCCAATGTAGTCAGGAACAAGACAGGGATGTCCACTCTCACCACTGTTATTTAACAACACACTGGAAATCCTGTCATGAGCAATTAGAAAACGAAAAGAAATAAAATGTATCCAAATTGGCAAGGAAGAAGTCACACTTTAACTGTTTGCAGATAACATGATACTCGATATCAAAAACCCAAAAGACTCCATGGAAATATTGCTAGAACTGATACACAAATTCATTAAAGTTGGAAGATATAAAATTAACATACAGAAATCTGTTGCATTTCTATACACCAAGAGTAAAGCAGCTGGAAGAGAAATCAAGGAACCAATCCCATTTACAATTGCTACCAAACCCCGTAAGATACCTAGGAAAAAACCTAACCAAAGAGCCAAAATATCTGTACACTGAAAACTATAAACACTGATGAAGGAAAATGAAGATGACACAAAGAAATGAGGAAAAAAAAATTCCATGTTCATGGATTGGAAGAACAAACATTGTTAAAATATTTATACTACCCAAAACAATCCACACATTTAATGCCATCCCTATCAAAATACCATGTTTTTCACAAAAGTAGAACAAACAAATCTAAATTTGTATGGAAGCACAAATAGCCAAGGCAAATGTGAAAGGAAAAGGAAAAAGCAAATGTGAAAAGGAAAAGAAAAGCTGGGGGTATCACAATTCCGGACATCAAATTATATTACAAATCTGTAGTCATCCAGACAGTGTGGTACTGGCACAAAAACAGACACATAGGTCAATGAAACAGAATAGAAAACCCCAAAATGGACCCAAACCTGTATGGATAATCAATCTTTGACAAAGCAAGAAAGAATATCCAGTAGGAAAAAGACACTCACTTCAAGAAATGCTGTTGAGAAAACTGGACAGCAACAGGCAAAAAAATGAAACTGGACCATTCACAAAAATAAATTCACAATGGATGAAAGATCCAAATGTGAGATAGGAAACCATCAAAATCCTGGAAGAGAACACAAGCAGTGACTTCTTTGATATCAGCCATAGCAACTTTTTTCTAGATATTGTTTCCTGAGGCAAGAGAAACAAAAGCAAAAATGAACTCTTAGGACTTCATCAAGATTAAAAGCTTCTGCACAGAAAAGGAAACAAATAGCAAGACTTAAGCCTCTTAAGTATAGAGAAAAAACTGACGTGAGTTGGATGGAGTAATGGGTTAAACAGGTGATAGGTATTAAGGAGGGCACTTGTTGTGAAGAGCACCTGTTGTTGCATATAAGTCATGAATCACTAAACTCTATACCTGAAATTAATTTTACACTTTATGGGCACTAACTGGAATTTATTTTTTTAAGTTTATTTATTTATTTTGAGAGAGAGCGAGCAGGATAGGGGCAGAGAGGGAGAGAGAAAATCCTAAGCAGGCTCCACACTGTCAGCACAGAGTCCAAAGTGTGGCTCAGACTCACAAACCATGAAATCATGACATGGGCCAAAGTCAAGACTCTGACACTAAAGTGACTGAGCCACCCAGTCGCCCCTTAACTAACTGGAACTTAAATAAAAACTTGAAAAATAATAAAACAAAGTAAAAAATAAAAATAAAAAATAAAAGGCATAGCATGAACCTATTCTATTCTCTTCTCTCACAGAATGAATCAAATAAAAATCAGATCTTCAGTTCAACTTTTCCAACCCCCAACCCAAGCTTGCCATTTCTCCTCTAAACAAAACTGGCCCAGTGGAAAAGAAAGATGGATATAAAGATTAGAGGAGAGAGACAGAGATAGAGATAGAGATAGAGATAGAGATAGAGATAGAGATAGAGATAGAGACAGATATAGATATAAATTTTCAACCACCCTCAGTTTGGCATTACTTCAGGCTGATGAGACAGAAGGAAAAATCATTAGCTGGTAACAGCCTAACTATCTATCTACATCTGCAGACTACGATTTTCCAAAAAAAGAACTAAATCACCATTAAATGGTACAATTACAGTCTTTGAAAGATAGTGAGGTGTCACTGCTAGATTTGATTAATCACAACTTGATACAATGAAAATATGTCAAGCAGTAACAAAACAAGATGTCAAGTCACAACAAAAGTGCAGCACATGCAGTTAATATCATGATCTTCCTTACTCCATACTGATTTTGTTTATGACATTTATAATGAGCTTTTGACATTTGAGTGATAGCTACACCAAGATAAGAAATTAGAACACCTGGGTATTACCTTTTCTTAAGCAATAGGCACTGCTAAAACTAGAATTAAAAATTATTGGAAACTAAAATGTTTTAAATGTCTCAGCAATTTTAAGTTTCATGCCTGAGGTGTGGAAGGTGGAAGTCCCTATGGATCATCTAATCCATTGATTTTCATTCTGTTTTCTACCAAAGAGACAGGACAGTCTCTGGCAGGCCATTCCTAGAAGGGCCCCAGCTGAAATAACCACTCCTGAAAGGAGGCTACATTGTTGGCATCTTTTCATAAGTCAGTTAGAAAAATCATTAAAGAAAAAGAAATTTTAAATTTAAATATCAGGAAACAGTTGTAAGCCCACCCCATGGAGTCCACATCTTGCCTCAAACAAAAGGTCGTGAAAAGCTATCTTAGTTGCCCTATCCAAGAAATGGGCCAGCTTGTAGATTACTGTAGCAATGATTCTTAACATCACAACTGTAACTACTAACGGGAGAGAATATATCCAGTACTCCACAGGAAGGAAGATTTGAAGAGCATACTCCAGGATGTATCCTCCTTCCAGTTCAGCACCACTAATTTAAATAAATCACCTAATTTTAGAAATTAAGAAACTGAGGTCTAGAAACAGGAAGTGATTTATACAAAATCCTACCCCATATTAGTGGCGATCTAGCTAAGGGCCCAAGTTCCTTGATTGCAAGTTAGCTATGAGTACTGCCACTAATAATAACCCTACACAGCTATAGTACTGGCTGGTTTACAAAACATTTTCTAAATTCATTATCTCATTTGATGCACATAATAATCCTAAGGGGTAGGCACGCTAAGGATTATTATTCCTATTTTGTAGATGAGAAAGCAAAGATCCAGAAAGGTAAAATGACTTATCTTAGGTCACATGGATACTTTGGAATTGACAGACTTGAACTACAGTATTTTTGATCCTAAATTCATTCTTGTTATCAAGCCACTCCATTAATAAATCTAGACTTAAAAAAAATAAATAAATCTAGACTTAATAATTTTCTATTAGATAGTGCTATTTTCATTCTCAAGACGCAGGGGTCTCAATCTAGGGTCCAGTCTATATTCATCACCTTTTAGAGAATGATCAGGTATTGTAGCATGAGGTAACTTCATTGGGGCATATACAGTCTGAAATTTGCCCAAATCTTCAATTTTCTCTTCAACCTGGCCTAAATACAAGTCAGGTATCGATCTGAGGTAATCTCATGAAGAAGATGATTTAGAGATCTGTTTATTCATAACCAATAGTAATCTCAAGTCTCAAAACTATTAAAATTATTTTATTTACTGATGTGGTCATACAATGTACTCATCTCCTTTCTAAAATGGGAACACACATACAGGCTTTTTGTATTGCTGCTTGCTTTTTGTTCAGTTATTATTTTAACTGACCGCCACTAAGACTATACAAATAATTTGAAAATATTTATCTAACTTAATAATAAAATAATTATGTGTATTAAGTACATATCATACTTCAAACACAGATATGGGCATTTATACACTATTTCATTCATGATGTCCTCACAACAACCCTATATCTAGGTTTTATTAGTCACATTTTTGGATGGGGACTCGAAGAAATACAGATATTGTAATAAAACTGAAATCTTAACTTAGAACCTAGTTAACTACAGTATCTTTGCCCTTTCCACTATGTAACATTACCTCCTACTAATAATAATAGCAAAATATACTTATGTCTAGCAATTAAGAAAATCATTAAGAATGCATGGTATATTGAGTGACGGCTGTTCTTGCAGCTGTGTCTTTTACTATTCTATCTACCTAGAATACCCTTTCTTTCTTTTTTCATAGAACACCTACTATTCATCCTTTCAGACCAAGCTCAATAGCAACACTTTAGAAACAATTTCTTGTTACCTCTCAAAAGCGGCCATTGCTCTCTTCTCTGTGCTCAAGAAATACTCACATTGTTCTTTCTTGCAACTGATCTGAATTCCTTAAGGAGAGGAACCACGTATTTTCAATCTTTATAATTATAATGTCTACTCCAATGTCTACAGTAGGCAGGGTAAACAGGCAGGACTTCACTAAATACCTGTGAAACACTAAAATTAAAAAGTGTTATTTTATATAGTATAGAACAGGGCAAGATATCCATAACTCTTCCCTGTCATATCAAACATAGAGTCTACAGGGGCTCCATCTTCATGCATTCACTCATTCAACAAATACATACTGACTATCTACCATATGACATGCACTTTTCTAGAAACCAATGTTCAGTAATGAATAAAGCAGACAAAAGTTTCAACTTTCATAGAACTTACATTCTGGAATAAAGAGGCAAAAAATGAAACAAATATGTCAAATATAACTTATGCTATATCATTACAAAAATGAAGAAAAATAAAGCAACAGAACATGGAAATACTTAGAAGAACTGGCGTTTTAACTATGATGGTTAGTTAGGTTTCAGTAAGAAATTAAATTTGAGAAAAGATCTAAAGGAGATGAGAAAATATGCCATTAGGATATCTTAAGAAAAGCTTTTCTGTTACAGGAAGCAAAAACTACAAAGGTTCTGAGACAGAAACATAGTTAGAGTACACATTGTTGTGAGGGTGTTCCAGGAACAGCAAAGAAGCAAATGTGCCTGCACTGGAGTACACTACTGGAAGAGAAACAGGATATGAGGTCAGAGAGTTAACAGAGCTCTATCCACAGAGATCTGAGGCAGTTGTAAGGAACTGAAATTTTACCCAGCATGAGACAGGAAATCACTATATGATTTTGAGCAGGCGAGTGACACAATCTGTTGAGAGAAGATGAAAAAAAAGGCAGCAGCAGAAATGGGAAAACCAGTTAGGAGACACTTCAATAATGTAGCCTAGAAAGAATTCTCTGGTGATTTTGACCAGGATAACAGCAGTAGAGATGATAAGTAATTAGATTGTGAATATATTTTGACAATGCAACAGACAAAATTTACTGCTGGATTTTGATATGGTGTATAAAGATAGAGAAAGGAATCCAGAATGCAGAGATGACTCCAGGATTTGGGCATGAGCAACTGAAAGAACTGAATTGCCATTAACTGAGATTGGATATATATAGGTTTTAGAATGAGTATCATGAACTCAATGTTAATCACTCTAAGTCATAAATACTTACAATAATCTAAATGGAGATATCAGGTTAGGTAAACAAGTCTGGACCTCAGAGACAAGGTCTCAATTGAAGATATGAATTTGCGAGACTTTTAGAATGAAAATGGTGATGTATTTAAAGTGCAGTATTTAAATGAAAACACCCAAGCAGCCCTGCACTACACAAAACTGGTTGAGAACCTGAAAACCTCACAGATTCCAACTGGAAAGGACCTGGGAAGAAGACAGGAGATTCCCAGAAGAATACATTTTAAATTATTTTTTCTGGAGGCCACTAAGATTGAGGTTAGTAATTCAAACATTTTAACGTGTCTTAATTTTGCTAACAATTCAAAGTTTGAGGGGTGCCTGGGTGGCTTAGTCCCTTAAGCATCCAATGCTTGATTTTGGCTCAGGTAACAATCTCACAGTTCATGAATTTGAGCACTGCATTGGGCTCTGCACTAACAGTGCAAGGCCTGCTTGGGATGCTCTCTCTCCCTCTCTCTGCCCCTCCCCTGCTTGCACACTCTCTCCCTCCCTCCCTCCCTCTCTTGAAAGAAAGAAAGAAAAGAAAGAAAGAAAGGAAGGAAGGAAGGAAGGAAGGAAGGAAGGAAGGAAGGAAGGAAGGAAGAAACTCGTAATAATACTGTAATAGTAGGGGACTTTAACACCCCACTTATGCAATAGACAGATTATCTAAGGAGAGAATCAACAAGGAAACAATGGCTTTGAATGACACACTGAACCAGATCAGATGGGCTTCACAGATATATTCAGAACATTACATCCGAAAGCAGCAGAATACACATTCTTCTTGAGTGCCCATGGAACATTCTTCAGAAATGATAACATACTGGGTCAATAATCAGGCCTCAACAAATACAAAAAGTTAAATATCATACCCTGCATATTTTCAGACCACAATGCTATGAAACTAGAAATCAATCACAAGAAAAATTTTGGACAGACCGTAAATATCTAGAGATTAAAGAATATCCTATAAAAGAATGAATGGAATAAACAAATTAAAGGGAGAATTAGAAAGGACATGGAAGCCAATGAAAAGGAAAACATGACAGTTTAAAACCTCTGGGATGCAGCAAAGGGAGTCATAAGAGGGAAGTATATGGCAATATAGGCCTTCCTAAATACACAATCTAATGTGTCTCAAATACACAACCTAATCTTACCCTAAAGGAGCTAGAAAAAGAATAGCAAGTAAAGCCTAAAACCAGCAGCAGAAGAGAAATAACAAAGATTTGAGGAGAAATCAGTGCTATCAAAATAAAAAAAGACAGTAGAACAGATCAATGAAACCATGAGCTGGTTCTTAGATAGATTTAACAAAATTGGTAAACCCCTACCCAAATTTATCAAAAATGAAAAAAAAGAAAAGGACCCTAATAAATAAAATCACAAATGAAAGAGGAGAGATCACAACCAACAATGCTGAAATACAAACAATAATAAGAGAATATTATGAGCAATTATATGTCAACAAATTGGGCTATCTGGAAGAAATACACAAATTCCCAGAAACATATAAACTACCAAAACTGAAATAGGAAGAAATAGAGAATTTGAACAGACTCATAACCAATAAATAAATTGAATCAGTAGTAAAAAATCTCCAAAACAAGGGGCAGCTGGATGGCTCAGTGGGTTAAGCATCTGACTTCGGCTGAGGTCATGATCTCACAGTCCGTGAGTTTGAATCCCACATCAGGCTTGTGCTGCCAGTTCAGAGCCTAGAGCCTGGAGCCTGGTTTGGATTCTGTGCCTCCCTCTCTTTCTGCACCTCCCTCACTCACACTCTATCTTTCTCTCTCTCTCCCAAAAAAAAACAATACAAAAAAATCTCCCAACAGGGGTGCTTGAGTGGCTCAGTCAGTTGAACATCTGACTTCAGGTCAGGTCATGACCTCATGGTTCATGATTTCAAGCCCCAGACTGGGCTTACTGCTATCAACACAAAGCCTTTGTCCCCCTCTCTGCCCCTCTCTCACTCATGCTTTCTGTCTCAAAAATGAATAACAGTTATATATTTTTTAAAAATCTCCCAACAAACATGAGTCCAGGGCCAGATGGCTTTCATTTGTAATCTTTTTTTAAAAATTTTTTTAATATTTATTTTTGAGAGAGAAACAGCGTGAGTGGGAGAGAAGCAGAGAGAAAGGGAGACACAGAATTGGAAGCAGGCTCCAGGCTCTGAGCTGTCAGCAGAGAGCCCAATGAGGGGCTTTAACTCCCAAACTGTGAGATCATAACCTAAGCCAAACTGGGACACATAACTAACTGAGCCCCCGGAAGCCCTTTACGTGAGAATTCTACCTAACATTTGAAAAAGAGCTAATGCATATTCTTTTGAAGCTGTCCCAAAAAAATATAAATGGAAGGAAAACTTCCAAACTCATTCTATGAGGCCAGCATTACTTTGATTCCAAAACCAGGAAAGACCGCACTAAAAAAGAGAATTACAGACCAATTTACCTGAAGAACATGGATGCAAAATTCTCAACAAGATAATAGCAAACCGGATCCAACAATTCATTAAGAGAATTATTCACCATGATCAAGTGGGATTTATTCCTGGGCCAGGGCTGGCTGAATATCTGCAAATCAATCAACATGACACATCACATTAATAAAAGAAAGGAAAAGAACCACATGATCCTCACAATAGATGCAGAAAAAGCATATGACAAAATACAGCTTCCCTTCCTGATAAAAATCCTCAAGAAAGTAGGAATAGAAGGAATATCACAAAGGCCATATATGAAACACCCACAGCTAATATTCTCAATGGGGAAAACTGAGAGCTTTCCCCCTAAGGTCAGGAACATGACCGTGATGTCTACCCTCACCACTGTTGTTCAAGTTGGGGTTGGAAGTCCTAGCCTCAGCAATCAGACAACAGAAAGAAATAAAAGGCATCCAAATCAGCAAGGAAAAAGTCAAACATCCATTCTTTGCAGACAACATTATACTCTACGTGAAAAATCCAAAAGTCTCCGCCAAAAAACTGCTAGAACTAAAACATAAAGCCAGAAAAGTTGCAGGATATAAAATCAGTTGCATTTCTTTTTTTTAATGTTTCATTTATGTTTGAGAGAGAGAGTGTGAGTGGGGAGGAGCAGAGAGAGGGGGTATAGAGGATCAGAAGCAGGCTCTGTGCTGACAGCAGCAAGCTCTATGTGGGGTTCCAACTCACAAGCTGCAAGATCATGACCTAAGCCAAAGTCAGACACTCATCCAACTAGCCATCCAGGCACCCCATCAGCTGTATTTCTAGATACCAATAATAAATCAGCAGAAGGAGGAATCAAGGAATTGATCTCATTTACAATTGCACCAAAGGCCATAAAATATTTAGGAATAAACCTAACCAAAGAGGTAAAAGATCTGTACACCAAAAACTCTAAAAAGCTTATGAAATAAATTAAGAAGACATGAAGAAATGGAAAAACATTCCATGCTCATGGATTGGAAGAACAAATATTGTTAAACAAAGCAATATACACATTCGATGCAATTCCTATCAAAATAACACCAGCATTCTTCAAAGAGCTAGAATAAACAACCCTAAAATTTGTATGGAACCACAAAAGACCCTAAATAGCCAAAGTAAAGTTGAAAAAGAAAACCAAACTGGAGGCATCAAAATCCCAGACTTTAGCCTGTATTACAAAGTTGTAATCATAAAGACACTATGGTACCGGCATCAAAGCAGACACATAGATCAATGGAATAGAATAGAGAGCCCAGAAATGGACCCACAAATGTATGGCCAACTAATCTTTGACAAAGCAGGAAAGAGTATCCAATGGAAAAAAGACAGTCTCTTCTCAAATGATGTTGGGAGAACTGGACAGCAACGTGCAGAAGAATGAGCCTGGACCACTTTCTTACACCAGACACAAAAATAAATTAAAAATGGTTGCAAGACTAAGTGTAAGACAGAAAGCCATCAACATCATTACAGGAGAAAACAGACATCAACCTCTTGACCTTGACCACAGCAACTTCTTACTTGACATGTCTCCAGAGGCAACGGAAACAAAAGCAAACATGAACTACTGGGACCTCATCAAGATAAAAGTCTTCTGCATAGTGAAGTAAATAGTCAGCAAAACTAAAAGGCAACTGATGGAATGGGAGAGGATATTTGCAAATGACATATCAGATAAAGGGTTAGTATCCAAAATCTCTAAAGAACTTATCAAACCCAACACCTAAAAAACAAATAATCCAGTGAAGAAATGGGCAAAAGATATGAATAGACGCTTTTCCAAAAAAGACATCCAGATGGCTAACAGACACCCCCAATATCCCTAATATCACTCATCATGGTGAAATACAAATCAAACCCACAATGAGATACCACTTCACACTGGTCAGAGTGACTGAAATTAACAACTCAGGCAACAACAGATGTTGGTGAGGATGTGGAGGAGGAACACCTTTTGCATTGTTGGTGGAAGTGAAAACTGGTGTGGCTACTCTGGAAAACAGTATGGAGGTTCCTGAAAACATTAAAAATAGAACTACTCTCTAACCCAGCAATTGCCATACTAGGTATTTGTCCAAAGGATACAGAAGTACTGATGCAAAGGGGCACATGAACCACAATTTTTACAGCAGTGATACCGACAATAGCCAAAGTATGTAAAGAACCCGTGTCCATCAACTGATGAATGGGTAAAGAAAGCTGTGGTATATATAAATACATACAATGGAATATTACTTGGCAATCAAAAAGAGTGAAATCTTGGCATCTGCAACAACATGTATGGAACTGGAACTTAGCTTATTATGCTAGGCAAAATAAGCCAGGCAGAGAAAGAAAAATATTATATGATTTCACTTGTGTGTAATTTAAGAAAAAAACAGATAGACATAGGGGAAGGGAAGGAAAAATAAGACAAAAAGAGAGAGGGAGGCAAACCATAAGAGACTCTTGAATAGAACAAACTGAGGGTTGCTGGAGTGGTGTTGGGTGCTGGGACAGAATAAATGAGTGATGGGCCACTTGTTCGATGGGCCACTTGTTGGATGAGCCATTTGTTGGATGAGCTACTTGCTGGATGAGCACTGGGTGTTATATGTAAGTGATAAATCACTGTATTCAGCTCCTGAAACAATTATTACACTTTATGTTAACTAACATGGATTTAAACAAAATTTTTTTAAAAGATCTGAAAAGGGGCGCCTGGGTGGCTCAGTCGGTTAAGCGGCCGACTTCTGCTCAGGTCATGATCTCGCGGTCTGTGAGTTTGAGCCCCGCGTCGGGCTCTGTGCTGACAGCTCAGAGCCTGGAGCCTGTTTCAGATTCTTTGTCTCCCTCTCTCTGACCCTCCCCTGTTCATGCTCTGTCTCTCCCTGTTTCAAAAATAAATAAACGTTAAAAAAAATTTTTTTTAATAAATAAAAAAATTTAAAAAAGACCTGAAAAGAAAAAAAGAAATTGGCTCACGTGATACCACAACACTGCTAAGTCTGAAATCTGCAGGATTTGGGCAGCAATTTCGGCAAAAGTTAATCATCACAGTCTTGAATCCAAATGCAATGTGGAAACCCTCAGCAAAGTCTCTGCTAAAAAAATCCTCTGATAACCTCTATGGGGTTTCCCTTGTATATAACAAGTTGCTTTTCTCTTGGTGTTTTTATTTTTTTTATTATGAAATTTATTATCAAATTGGTTTCCGTACAACACCAAGTGCTCATCCCAACAGGTGCCGTCCTCAATGCCCATCACCCACTTTCCCCTCCCTCCCACCCCCCATCAACCCTCAGTTTATTCTCAGTTTTTTGAGAGTCTCTTATGGTTTGACTCCCTCCCTAACTTTTTTTTTCTCCTTCCCCTCCCCCATGGTCTTCTGTTAAGTTTCTCAGGATCCACATAAGAGTGAAAACAACATGGTATCTGTCTTTCTCTGTATGACTTATTTCACTTAGCATAACACTCTCCAGTTTCATTCATATTGCTACAAAGGGCCGTACTTCATTCTTTCTCATTGCCATGTAGTATTCCATTGTGTATATAAACCACAATTTCTTTATCCATTCATCAGTTGATGGACATTGAGGCTCTTTCCATAATTTGGCTATTGTTGAAAGTGCTGCTATAAACATTGGGGTACAAATACCCCTATGCATCAGCACTCCTGTATCCCTTAGGTAAATTCCTAGCAGTGCTATTCCTGGGTCATAGGGTAGATTTATTTTCAATTTTTTTTTCCAAAATTTTTTTTAACGTTTATTTATTTTTGAGACAGAGAGAGACAGGGCATGAACCGATGAGGGTCAGAGAGAGAGAGAGAGACACAGAATACGAAACAGGCTCTAGGCTCTGAGCTGTCAGCACAGAGCCCGACGTGGGGCTCGAACTCACAGACCATGAGATCATGACCTGAGCTGAAGTCGGCCGCTTAACCGACTGAGCCACCCAGGCGCCCCTATTTTCAATTTTTTGAGGAACCTCCACACTGTTTTCCAGAGCAGCTGCACCAGTTTGCATTCCCACCAACAGTGCAAGAGGGTTCCCGTTTCACAATTGTACCAAGAATCATAAAATACCTAGGAATAAACCTAACCAAAGATGTAAAAGATCTGTATGCTGAAAACTATAGAAAGCTTATGAAGGAAATTGAAGACGATATAAAGAAATGGAAAAACATTCCATGCTCATGGATTGGAAGAATAAATATTGTTAAAAAGTCAATACTACCCAAAGCTATCTACACATTCAATGCAATCCCAATCAAAATTGCACCAGCATCCTTCTGGAAGGTAGAACAAGCAATCCTAAAATTTGTATGGAACCACAAAAGACCCCGAAGAGCCAAAGTAATTTTGAAGAAGCAGACCAAAGCAGGAGGCATCACAATCCCAGACTTTAGCCTCTACTACAAAGCTGTAATCATCAAGACAGCATGGTAGTGGCACAAAAACAGACACATAGACCAATGGAATAGAATAGAGACTCCAGGATTGGACCCACAATAGTATGGCCAACTAATCTTTGACAAAGCAGGAAAGAATATCCAATGGAAAAAAGAGTCTCTTTAACAAACGGTGCTGGGAGAACTGGACAGCAACATGCAGAAGAATGAAACTAGGCCACCTTCTTACATCTCTTGGTGCTTTTAATATTCTCTCTTAAACTTTTGACATTTTATTTATAATGTGGCTTGGTGTGGATCTCGTTGGTCTCATTGGGCTCATTTTATTTTGGACCCTGTGTATTTTCTGGACCTGGATGTCTACTTCTTTCCCCAGGTAAGGAAAGTTTTCAACCACTATTTCTTCAAATAAGTTTTGGCTCCTTTATCTCTCCCTCTTCTCCTTCAGGGACCCCATAACGTGAATGTGATTCCACTTGATACTGTCCCAAATGTCTCTGAGGTTATCTTCATTTTTAAAATTCTTTTCTCATTTTTCTGTGCTGTGTGGGTTCTAATGCTTTTCTTCCAGATCACTGATAGACTCTTTTGTGTCTTTCAGTGTGGTGTTAAACCCCCTAGTGTGGTTTTTTGTTCAGTTATTGTATCCTTCAGCTCTGTGACTTTGGTTTGGTACTGTCTTATATTTTCTGTCTCCTTGTTGAAGTTCTCACTGTGTTCTTCCTATAGCAATTCCAAGTTCAGTGAGCATCTTTATGACTATTACTTTGAATTTGCTTTCAGATACATTAGTTATCTCATAACAGTAAAATATTTTTCTGAGGTTTTTTTTCCTTGTTCTCTCATTTGGAAAATATTTCCCTGTTCTCTCATTTTGCTTGACTCCTTGTGTTTTTCTGTAAATAAAAACAGTTACCTCTTTCATTTTTGAAGGAGTGGACTTGTATAGGTGATGAAATTTCTAATTTACTGTTACCCTAGCACTGGCTATCTCTCAATCCTTTGTGATCGTCTTAGCAACCTGATTTATTCTGATATGTCCCCATTGTTGAGGGTGTGCCTATCAGTGTTCAAGGGGAAGGAATAATATTTGGCACCTAGTTTCAGGCTGACTGGAGGCCAGATCCTAGGCAATATGTGTTAAAGTATTCAAATATATACAGCACTTTGCAGCTGTAATCATAAACCCTGCTGATATCTAGATCAAGAGATCTGGAAGTATCCCCTGGGCAACAGCTGCAAAAATTAGGGCTCCTAACAAGTACATAAGTTCTTTTCTGGGAGGTTTTGTCCAATCATAACAAGGGCAAGGAGGTGAGCAAGGGGTGGTATATCCCTGCTTACATTCCCTGGAAGCACCTCCTTAGCCTCTAGATGTGTGGGATACCTGAAGTTTGCCCATCCACATGAATCCCCAAGCTAAGTAAACAGGCTTTTTTTGCATGAAGACTGGTGTTGTTTTTCAGACTGCTGTCTATGCAGTGCCCTGGGAGTGGTATATACTTCCAAGAACTGGCTTTCCTACTGCTACAATCCCATGTAGCTCAATGCCAGCTCCCTTAGCCACCAGGCTCAGGAGATCAAAAGGCATTCCCCATGTGGATTTTACATGACTACTGGCTTTAGCTAGGTGTCTGGAGAGTATATGGGTCAAGGAACATTCACCAGCTTCAGAAAAGCAATAGGAAAATGTATTGTAACTATGTGCAACTACAGGCTTCAGAAATGCAGCGGGAGACTGCCTTGTCTATGCACTTGCACCAGCTTCAGAGTTGGAAAATGACAACCATTGACACTCACCGGTCCCAGCCAGAGAGTGGGAAAGAATTATAACTGCCCTTATTCACTGACTGTAGCTAAGGAATGAGAATGCTATGTCCATTTGTGCTCACTTGCCACAGTCAGGTTGCAGGAGAGGGAGACATCCACTTGTGCTGTCTGGCTTCAGCAAGTCAATGGAATGTTGCCATTGACCACTTGCCCCTGCCTGTCTTAGCATGTTGACAGGAATGTTTCACATCATCCTCACCCACCTATGTTAGCTAGGTAGATAAAGAGTGGAAAACTGGTGTCTGCCAGAGCTTCCATCTCTAGGGAGAATTTCAACTGTCCCCTCCCCCTCTACTATATGCTTTTAGGCTAGCAAATTAATCCTCATCACATATAGTCTAACCACTTTTCAAGCTGCTATTTCTGCACTGGGTCTGGGGACAAGAGAGATCACACATAAGCCCTTTAAGGGGAGAAGCTCAGTTTTTTATAGCACTTTCATGTCTTGGGTGTCAGCATTGTTGGTTTTCTAAGCCAGATGTTTTGGAGGTTCATTTTCTGGTGCACCTCCCAGGAGTTGGGATACCTAATGTGGGGCACTAACCCCTTACTCCTCCAGGGGAAGTGCCAAACTAGTGACATTCCATTCCTATTGTGTGTCCCATGCTGGGGATAGGGTTTTTGGAAAAAGCATGTCTCTGCCTCTTCTGCCCATCTTGAGGAAGTCCTTGTATTCTTTGTTGTAGAGAAATAGTTCCTATAGTTTTCACATCTTTTTTCAGAGGGTAATGATCTATATGTAGCTGTAGATTTGAGGTGTCCATGCTAGGAGGGGAGTTCAAGATCTTCCTATGCAACCACCTTGTGGATGTCCTTAGGTCTTGTTACTTCTGCCATATTTCTGTAACTCGAGCAGTCCTTCTCCAAAGTCTCTTCAATCCGTGACTTTTGAATACTGAAACAGCCTGGCATCAGTGAAGTAAACCATTTGATCAAGGTGCTTAATTCTTTTCACATATTATAGACATATCTTTGTCAGTATTTCGTAAATAATTTTTGCATCAGCATTCAAGATGGACATTGATCTACAGTTTTCCTTTGTGTTCTTTGTATTCTCTTTTATTCATTTTTAATATCAGAGTAACACTAACTTTATAAAGTTAGTTGGAAAGTGTTTCTTCCTCCTGTATTTTCTAGAAGTGATAGTGTAGAATAGTTGTTAATTCTTAAACATTTGCTAGAATTCTTCAGTGAAATGCTTTGGTCCTGGAGATTTCTTTTTAGTTAGGTTTTTTTTTCCCCAATTAAAATTTTAATTTTGGAATAGTTATAAAACTATACCAATTATAGATTTCATATTTACCAAGTGTGGAAGTTTGAACATTTCAAGTAATTGTTCCTTTTCATTTAAGTTGCCAAATTTACGTGTGTAGACTTCTTTGTACTCCTTTATCAACTTCTTGGCGTCTTTAGGGCTTATGATATCCTATATTTCATTCTTGATCATTAATTTGTGTCTTCTATTTCTTTGTCATTCTCTTTGGAGAGGTTCTCTTAACCTTTCCTTTTACCTTTTCAAAGAACCAACTTTTATTATATTGATTTTCTTTATGGGTTTTAAATTAATATTGCTTTGTTCTCTTTATAATTTCTTACTTTCTGCTTGCTTTAGATTCATTTTGCTCTTTTTTACTTGGTTTATTCAGGTAGCAGTTTATATTATTGATCCTAGATTTTATTCTTTTCTAACAAAAGTATTTTCTCACTATAAATTTTCCTCTCTGCACTGCTTTAGCTGCATCTCACAAATCTTGCTAAGTTGTATTCCCTTTTTTATTTCTATGAGGTTTTGCTTCATACCATTTGCAGCTCTCTTGTTTGGTACATATACATTTGTTGTCTTCTTAGTGAAATGTCACTTCATCATTATGTAAAGTCCCTCTCTGATAATTTTCTTTGTTCTGAAATCTACTTTCTTTGATATTAATAAATCCACTCCTGCTTTCTTCAGATTGCTGTTTCTATGGTGTATATTTCCACTGTTTTACTTTCCACCAATCCATACCATTACATTTGAAGTGATAGTATACATTTTTGTAAACAATATACTATTTTTTAAACACTGTCAATTTCTATCTCCTAATCGGTATATTTATGAAACTTACAAGTAATGTAATCAGCAGTATGTTACAGCATAATTCTACCATTTTATTGTGTGTGCGTGTGTGTGTTGTGAAACATTATCACAACCTACTGATATTTACCATTATTATAATATTTACCAATTTGAGTAAAATGTTTAAAAACTTTACAACCCCTTCCATCCTTTTGCCCTCTACCATTTATAACACAATTATGTTAAGTATTTCCTCTACATGCTTTGAGACCCATATTAAATAGTGTTTTAATTTTCATTTTAGCTTTCAAACATAATTAAGAATATCCAGGAGGGGTGCCTGAGTGGCTCAGTAGGTTAAGCATCCAACTACAGCTCAGGTCATGATCTCACAGTTTGTGAGTTCAAGCCCTGCATCGGGCTCTGGGCTGACAGTTCGGTGCCATATTGCTCCTCAGGTCTTGAGTCCCAAGAATGTCTGCCTCTTGTCCTCCACTTTTCAGAGTCTTATTGTGTTTGTTTTACACATAAAATCCAGGGTTTTAGTTGCACTTAGTGGAAGAAATAGAAATGATACATCTATATCTTTCTGGAAGCAGAATTTCAGTATCTTTGCTTTAATAGCTAAAAACCATAAAAAGTTGTTGTCTACATTAGAAATTAAGGGAGTTGCTCTATTCCTACCATGATTTATCTATAAACCTCTGTTAAAGTTCCCTTACTCCCCTTTTCGTTAAAAATACTTTTGTGTTGGTCAATGACTTTGTTAAACAAGAGTAAATTTCATGTCTTTTCAATGTGTAAGTTTTTTCTTCAATTTTTGGGAAACATGATGGTGAAAAGATTGTGACTACCATTAAACCACAATTTCATTTAAATTAAAAAAGCAATATTTCTCTTCTACCTTGGATTCTGACTACTAAAGGAGGACTAGTTAACTATGTCCCTTCAAAAACAGAGTTTCTAAAATCAAATTTCAAATGTAATTATCTGTTAACAGTCACAATGATATTTTTCCTCAGTTAAAAAAACACATAAATTGGGGCGCCTGGGTGGCGCAGTCGGTTAAGCGACCGACTTTAGCCAGGTCACGATCTCGCGGTCCGTGAGTTCGAGCCCCGCGTCGGGCTCTGCGCTGATGGCTCAGAGCCTGGAGCCTGTTTCCGATTCTGTGTCTCCCTCTCTCTCTGCCCCTCCCCGTTCCTGCTCTGTCTCTCTCTGTCCCAAAAATAAATAAATGTTGAAAAAAAATTTTTTTTTAAAAAAACACATAAATAAGATATAAAGTTGTAGATTACTGACTTTCACCAGTGACTATATAAATAAAGCTCCATCTAATGTTGAAAAACTTTGGCCTCTCACTTGTTATGCTTATTCAACTTAGGTCATTGTCATTTCCAACTCTTATCACAGATTTTTCAACACTTTGGATTTTAGTCATTTATTCATTCATTCACCATGATAGCTTTGATGCTATCATGTTGAAATTCTTTTTTTTTAATATTTAAAGAGTGTGCTTTTATATTACCATGTAAGTAAGTTTGGAAATGACAATATACTCAGTAAAAGCAATTTTAATACTGCCATTTTATATCTGAGAGAGGAGTAAAGAGCATCACAGGAATTTCTACCACAGAGAAATAGTTACCATGGCCCTGAGGAGTCACCATGAGGAAGGAAGTTGGAAAAAAAATCTTATTCCTGGGGCAGCTGGGTGGTTCAGTCAGTTGAGCATCTAACTTCAGCTCAGGTCATGATCTCATGGTCTCTGAGTTCAAGCCCCATGTGGGGCTCTGTGCTGACAGCTCAGAATGTAGAGCCTGCTTTAGAGTCTGTGCCTCCCTCTCTCTGCCCCTCCCCAGCTCATACTCTGTCTCTCTCTCAAAAATAAGTAAAGACTAAAAAAAATTTTTTTTTAATATTTTTCCTGCAGCCCTGAAAATCCTTGGGTAGGTTCCTGAGGAGGCAAAACATGGCTGTGGAGACTAGAAAACAGGCTACTGAGGGGTACCATGTTGTATTGCTGCCAACTTTTTTTGGTCTTATATCCACATTGCCTCTGTGGTTTTCTTCTGCCATAATACTTAAGAACATTCCAAGATAAGAAGTGATATCCATTTAATATGTTTTAAAATGCTTTAGCTTTTTTAAGCTTCTCTAAGTGTTTCTGTTCGGTGCTATTGCCTCCAGAGCTGACTGTCACTCCAAACTCTGTCACATCCGCATCTGCAGACTCGGGCCTCTCATGGGTGATATACTGTCAGTACTCAATGAGTCTGAAAAGGAACATGGTGGCCACCATCTTGAAATTCTTTTGTTTTTAATTTTTTTCAATGTTTATTATTTGTTCTTGAGAGAGTTAGAGAGACAGAGCACGAGCAGGGAAAGGGCAGAGAGGGAAGGAGACACAGAATCCAAAGCAGGCCCCAGGCTCTGAGCTGTCAGCACAGAGCCCGACACAGGGCTCAAACTCATTAACCATGAGATCATGACCTGAGCCAAAATCAGACACTCAACTGACTGAGCCACCCAGGTGCCCCACTGAAATTCTTAACATTATTTAACAAGGGCCCTACATTTTCAATTTGTAATGGGACTCACAAATTATACAAATGGTCCAGTCCTAGGGAGACAGAGAAAAAAATGACAAATTGTACCCTCAAGAAGCTCACAGTCTCAGAGCACACCTAGAAAATTTCATCATAGTGTATTAAATGATGTGATTGAAGGTGATAGAGAAAATTATAGGAGCACAGAGGGAACACCTAACATGTCAAGAGGCTCAGAGAAAGCCTCTACATAAAAATGTCTACACTGAGTTCTAAAAGTTATACCAAGTCTTAAACTGATGTTCATTCTACATTGTCACTGACTTGCAGTCCTCTTTACCATTAATTTAGAATTTCACCTTCTTATCTATATGCAATCATCATTCATAGGTTCCAAGGTCCCTACACATATTTTAGTTGGATAAAAGAGAAAAACATGCACCAGGCCTCTGAGTTCAGGTATATATTAAGGCAGATAAAGCACTAGCCAGAGAAGCAGATCCGCCGGAAAGAAAAATGTGGTTACCCCAAAAAGAGTGGAGTCTTGATGTCAGAAAGGACTCAATACTATGGTATCCCTGCAAAGATAATTGCTAAACACATTCATTTTATTAACGTATCCATTTTTTAAAGGCAGGCATCATCTCAAGTATTAAGAAAACCAAGATGATAATAGTAACATATATTAACAATAGTAATAATAGTTAAGCATTATTGATACTTCTTTTATCCCAGTATTAGCTCATTAAATCCTCACAACAAGCTCCATTTTGCAGAAATATAAATAAGAAATCATCAAGTCTCAGTTCCTAATATAAATTAGCTAAAAATCCTGGGAGAAGAAGGGGCACCATCTAGAAGTAAGGAGAAGCTTCTCAGAGTAGAAGGGACTTTACCTATATCTTAAAGCATTTGTTAGCCAAGCAAACTGAGAATTAGAGAAAGGCTTTGCAAATTGAGGGGGCATCATGAATAATGAAGGAATCATTGGGGCGCCTAGGTGCCTCAGTCAGTTGAGCGTCCGACTTCGGCTCAGGTCATGATCTCGTGGTCCATGAGTTCGAGCCCCGTGTCACGCTCTGTGCTGGCAGCTCAGAGCCTGGAGCCTGTTTCAGATTCTGTGTCTCCCTCTCTCTCTGACCCCCCCCCCCCGTTCATGCCCTCTCTCTGTCTCAAAAATAAATAAACGTTAAAAATAATTTTTAAAAAATGACTGAATCATCAAGGATGAATCCCATGTTTCTAAGTTGTGTAATCAAACAGACAGTGATGCAATAAACCAAAGGACTAAAAGGACGATACATACTTTGGGGAAAGTTGCTGTTCAATATTGACATGGAGGTATCTGGCAGACAGTTGGAAAGATGGATCAGGTGAAATTGGAGTTCAAGATCAAAAAGTCATCAGCATTTAGTTTGTCACACTACAGAATGCTATAAGTGAAACAGCTGAAATCAAAAGGTGAACGTAAATGTAGGCAGGTTCCAAGCAGTTTGAACCATTCAAGGTTCATATGGGAGAATTACAGGAGTTTCTGACAGTTCATGTGGTTAGACTTCAAAGCTTTCTCCATACATTCAAGCAAATCAAAGCCTATAAAAGTTTCAGTGCCTTTTCCTCATGATTTTATTGCTTTTGTTCTGCCAAAGCAAGGCTTAGACTACCCATGAAACTTTGCATAAAATTTAAATATCAATCTCTCATTCATTTGGCAGTAGATCAGCCAAACAACCCATAGCTTTAAGACTCATCTAGCCTAAGATGCTCTGTTTCTAGTACCCAGAGTTTCATTTGCATAAAGATCTTTTTCACTTTCTACATCTGTGTTTTATTTATATTGCAACAGCAATATTTATAAGTTTATGTCACAATAAGTTACCAGTCTAAATTTGGATCTTCTTTAATTGTTTAGCAGTTAAAAACCACATACAAAGAGTAAAAAAAAAAAAAAAAGAAGAAGAAGAAAAATCACCATTAAATTCCTCACAGTGAAGCTCATATGAGAGTTTTCCTCATAAACAAGTAACCATTTCATATCACATTACAGAATGTTGATGTTAAAGGACAATAAATGGTGAAATATGACTTCCCTATTCTATGGCCAAGTTTAAAACTTAATGAAAATGCAAAGATATGTTTTGCTTTATATAAATTGGCAGCATGATATGATTTGATTTTTTTACCACTTATATCACTATAAAATTGAAGTTTGTGGCTATCATATCAGGTTTATGACACTTATTTGACTAAGATGAATTTTCCCTATTCAAGACTAGTTCTAAGGACCAAATCTGGTAATGCCTTCTCTCTATAACCCTCCTTTAAATACTACCTGAGCCCTAGCTCAATTAAAGATGGTAAGCTTTCATAATAATATTCCTGTATCTCTAGTACTAAATTATTATTCATTGGTTTACGTTTTTTTTGTATAATTGACATAAACTTATTACTAAAGTGTATGCCCTATTAGTAGAAAAAGGAACTTAATTATACAAATGCCTTGGTTCACATGCGTCATGAAAATGTTTGTTGAATAAATGAAGATAGTCTCCCTAGCCATACTCCTATTTTCCATCAGTGACTCAGTTATTTGTTTATCAATGAACAACACTGAAACACTGTTCTATGATGGTTACAGAATCATTTGAGCCTTAACTATACATGTAGATTTAGAAAGTGATTGCTACTACCTTGGAATCTAAAATAATAATTTAGATTAGTGATAAGGTTCACTGTTCTCATAAAACCTAACCACTAAGCTAACTTAATATTTTGTATGTTTATTTTTCTCTCACTAAAATATAAGCTCAGTGAATCACAGGATATATATATATATTTTTGGCCATTATATCTTCAGTGCCTACCATAGTGCCTGGCATATAAAAAGTTCTTAATGAATATCTCTTGAATAAGTTTAACAATGTTTTCTAAAAGTAAACCTTGTGCCAGGGACTTTACTATGTGTTCATTCCTTAATATAATTTCAAATGAAATTAATAAATGTAATTATTTCATTTAATGTAAACAACAATGCTTTGAAATAATATTATATTATATGCAAAATGAGAATCAGAGGTTAAGTAACTAGCTGAAAGCCAACAACTACTGAGTAGTTATTAAGCTTGAATTTAAGTTCAGGACTGTTTGAGTGTACACTCTCTTACTAGTTTTAGCCTCCCATCTAAGCATTCATTACATACTCAGATGAATTCAGTAAAAGAAAGTAGCTAGGCTTCTTTGTTCCCAACTTTCTTCCATTCTTTTGCAGTGGAATTGGGTAATTAGGCACATTCAATCAACTGACCAAAGGAATATTTTAAAAAAGAAATCAGTGAATATCAATCACATGTAGGACTATATAAAATACCCTGAACCAAACATAGTTATTTATTCAGACATGTTTTTTAAACATGACACAGTAAATAATGTTGGGTCATCATTTACTATATTTTATAGATTAACTTCTTATCTTTGGGAGAAAAGGAAAAAGAGAATAAAAAGGGAAAGAAAATGCTTATTTGGTTGCCATTTATCCAGTGCATTTATACACTAGTGTTCACACATTAACAACATAATATTTCCAAATGTTAAAGAGAAAATTTCTGGATTACATCAAAATCATTTTATATTAGATACTACAAATTTAAAACAATTTAGAAAAATTTATTATAATCAACTCTACCGACACATAATAGGGTATCAAATGCATAAATAATTATTCTAGAGTCTACTTATAATTGAGTACAACAACAGCATCAATGAGACAAGAGTAATCTTGGTATAAAATTAGGTTAGATATACTAATTTTTGAAAGTGAAAGCTGTTTGCCAAAAGTCTGTATGTGGAACATTTGCAGCATCAGTAAAGTCCCAAAGACATTGCATCGTGGGAGACAAAAATAAGAAAGGAAAATGAAACTATATTTAAAGTAAACAACAGAGCAGACCTTAGTGAAGGAGCAAAGGACTAGAATGCAAGTCAAGAGACCTGAGCTATAAGATCAGCACTGCCATAAAACCTGGAGAGACTCATTTAATCAGTCTGAACCTCATGTTTTTTATAGAAAAGAAAGGATACAAAGTTTGAAAGATGAAGAGCATAAAGGTATTCTAGAAATAAGGATGCAAAAGTTAAAAATACAAAAAGAACACAATATATTAGGAGAATGTTAAGTTGTCATAGGTATCTGGACTGCTGACTTTCAGCTAGTTACTTACCTTCTGTTAGTCTCAGTTTGTTGCCTAATTTAATACTTACTTCACAGATTTACTGTATACATTACTAAATAAATGAATGAAAATCTAGTAGAATCCCTTATGCAGGTATATATATTTTAGTTGTAAAGAATCGCTATATTATTCTAAGAATATAATTTTCAGATGACAGCAAACATACAGGCCTCAGATAAGAGGAAATGGTAATTAACATTACTTTCAACTATGAAATTTTGTGACTATTCTTTGGTTTAAAAGCTGCAAGGGCATTTGACAAAATTCAACCTCCATTCATGCTGAAACCTATTAGCAAATTCAGAGTGAAAGGGGATGTCTTCAATTTAATGAAGGATATCTAGGGGCACCTGCTTCAGATTCTGTGTCTCCCTCTCTCTCTGCCCTTACCCCATACTCACTCTCCCTCTCTCTCAAAAATAAACATTAAAAATTAATAGAAGATCTATTTAAAAAGCTACATAAATGTCATAAATAACCTCATACTTAGTGGTGAAAGAATGGATGCATTCCCCTAAAATTTGGAATTAGACAATCAGGTCCACTCTCACTACTCCTATTCATGAGTGCAATAGAGGTCATAGCTGGTGGAAACAACACGAAAAATAATTTTAAAAAAATAAGGCATATATTCTCTATTCCTAGACAATATAATTGCCTATGCAGAATATCTCAATTGACAAACAAGCTACTACAAGTAAGTAGTCAGTTTAGCAAGGATGCACATTATAAGGTCAGTATCATATTACTATATACTAACAAAGAACAATTAGTAATTAAAAATTTTTAAATAAATTCATCTACAATATAACCAAAAAGAAAAGAAATATTTAGGGATAAATAACAAAACTTGTGTGACATCTGTATGTTGAAAAAAAAACCTAAAAAAAAAACCCTATAAATAAACCAAAAAATGATGAAAGAAATCAATTAAGATATAAATAAATGGAAAGATATATATCGCTCATGGATTGGAAGACACTACTGGTAAGATGTCAATATGCCAATTTCTCCTACAATTGCAATCAAAACCCCAGCAGGATAGCAGGATATTTTTGTAGAAATCAAAAAACTTATTCTAAAATTTACATGAGAAGACAAAAAGGTGCTGGAATAAACAAAAGAATTTGAAAAAGGATAACAAGTTGAAAGACTTACACCACCTGATTTCAAGACTTGATATTAAGCTACAGAAATCAAGACAGTGTGAAATTGGAGAAAGGATGGTCATATAGTTTACTGGAACAAAACAGAGTCCAGACCCACACATATATGGTCAATTGATTTTAAGCCAAAATGCAAATAATTTTATTAAAAAAGGGCAAGTTTTTTTTAACAGACGGTACTGAAATATTAGACATCCATATGCAAAAGATAAATAAAACAACCCTCCAAGAAAAAACTCAACCCATAGTTCACACCATGTATAAATACTAATTTAAAATGGATCATAGGCCTAAATATAAAACTTATGACCACAAAGCCTTCAGAAGACAGCATAGCAGAAAATTTTGTGATCTTCACTTAGACAAAGATTTCTCAGAATTAACATCAAAAGTGATCCATGACAGAAAAATAACTGAACTTTACAAAAATTGTAAATTTGTTCCATGAAAGATACTTAAAGGAATAAAAAGATAAACCTCAGTCTGAGATGATAAATGAAATGACTTATACCTAGAACACAGAAGAAACTCTCAAAACTTAATAAAATAACTCAATTTAAAACACTAACAAAAATTTTGGATAGGTACTTCATCAAACAATAAATACAGATGGCAAATAAACACATGAAGATGTTCAACTTATTTCTCATTAGGGAAATTTAAATAAAAATCACAATGAGATACAAATGTACATCTGTTAGAATGACTAAGATTAAAAAATGCTGATGATACCAAGTGCTGGCAAGGATATGCAGTAACTGGAACTCTCATACATTGCTGATGGAAACGCAAACTGATACAGCCACTTTGAGAAATAGTTTGGCAGTTACTTATAAAGTTAAACATACACTTACCATATGACCAAGCAATCCTGCTCCCACTTTTACCGAAGTGAAATGAAAACTTATATTCACAAACACATAAAAAAGTTCAAAAATATTTATATCAATTTAACTTATAATTTCCCCAAACTGGAAACATCTGCAAAATCCCTTAACTGGATAAACAAACTGTGGTAGCATGTGTCACTTTCTATAAATATTTTATTTGTTTACTTTTCCCACTTACTGTCTTTCTTCTCATAATATAAGCTTCCCCAGAATGGAAGAACCTCATCTATCTAATTCCATGCTGATTCCTGACTACCCAGAACAGTGTCTAGCATATCATAGGTACACATGAAATATTTGTTGAATATTAATGACAAGAAAGCTAACATTTATGGAGAGCTTTCTAAGTGTCAGGGTAAACTTCAATAGCTTGATTATACTGCATCACATAGGTAGACAAGTGAGACATATGGAGCATAAAGTCTCTTGACCACACAATAAAGAGCTAAGTAAGATATGAACCCTGGCAGTATGACTCCAAAGCATGAGCTAAATACAAAAGAAGAAGAATTGGAAGAGCATTACAGGAAAAAGATAGTAAAATGCAGGGAGGTGAGAAACAACATGGTCTCTGCAGGAAACTATAAGAAGGCTAAGTAGCCTAAACTTTACTATAAAGGGAATAGGGAACATTTAAGGGGTTTAGCAGTACAGTAGCAAAGTCAGATTTGCAGTTTACATGGAATACTCCAAGTCAGTGTGAAAGATGGACTTAAATAGCACAAGACACTGGACAAAGCTACATGTTGGAAGACAACTGCCATCATCCAGGCAATGTAAGATAGTAGACTGAACTTGAATGATATGCATAGATAGACAGATACATATAAATTTAGGAAATGATTTGGAAAGTGGTAAAATCAAGAGGCAAATTTGATTCTGTCATCTACAAAATTAAGATGATAATAGTACCAACCTCCCAAAGTTAACATGAACATTAAAAGTAATGCATAGAACTACTAGGAATTTATCCAAAGGATACAAGAGTGCTGATTCATAGGGCACAGGTAACCCAATGTTTATTGCAGTGCTTTCGACCATAGGGAAATTATGGAAAGAGCCTAAATGGCCATCAACTGATGAATGGATAAAGAAAGGTGGTTTACATATACAATGGAATACTAATTGACAATAAGAAAGAATGAAATCATGGCATTTGCAGCAACATGGAGGGAAATGGGAGTATTATGCTGAGTGAAATAAGTCAGAGAAAGGCACATATCATATGTTTTCACTCATATGTGGATCTTGAGAAACTTAACAAAAGACCATGGGGGAAAGGAAGGAGAAAAAAATACAAACAGAGAGGGAGGAAGGCAAACCATAAGAGACTCTTAAATACAGAAAAAATCTCAGGGTTGATGGGGGGGTGGGGGAGAGGGGAAAATGGATGATGGGCATTGAGGAAGACACTTGTTGAGATGAGCACTGGGTGTTGTATGTAAGCAATGAACCATGGGAATCTACCCCAAAAACCAAGAGCACAGTTTACACACTGTATGTTAGCCAATTTGACAATAAATTATATTAAAAATAAATAAACCATTTTTAACAATTTAAATAAATAAATAAATAAATAAATAAATAAATAAATAAATAAAAGTGATACATATAGCACAGTACTAGCCTAGTGTAAGTGATCACTAAATGGTGGTTACATTAAAATGACGATAATTACCATTATTAACTATTTTTAGATATAGAAGCACAAGGAAGGAGTCTAAGATAACTGCCACATTTCCAGTTTGAATGACTGTATGGATAGTAGTAACATTCACTGGGATATACAGTAGATAGAAGAGGCAGATTTAGAGCATAAGAGAAAGAGATCACTATTGTAAATGATGATTTTGAGATACCCATGGGGCATTTAGTGATGATGTCCAAAAAGCAGTTTAATCTAGGAATTTGGGGCATTTAGTGATGATGTCCAAAAAGCAATTTAATCTAGGAGTTTTAATCTCAGGAGAGATTTTCAACTAAAGACACAACTGGGAATGTGGAAAAGAGATAAAAATCTAAGGAGCGCCTGGGTGGCTCAGTTGGTTAAGTGTCCAACTTTGGCTCAGGTCATGATCTCACCGCTCGTGAGTTTGAGCCTCACATCAGGCTGTCTATGCTGACAGCTCAGAGCCTAGAGCCTTCTTTGTATTCTGTGTATCCCTCTCTCTCTGCCTCCCCTCTAAAATAAACATTTAAAAAAAAGAGAGAGATATAAAAGTAAGATGTAATGATGTGAGACAGAATCATAATGATCATCAATGTTTAAGGAGTTTGTAGGAAGAAGCCCATGAAGGACTTCTGAAGAATCAGAAGATATAAAAAAAGGAGATACAAGGAGAATCAAAAGAAGAATATCGGGATAGCCAAGGTAACAAAATTTCAAACAGTGAATTATCAACAGTATCAAATGCAAGATAAATTAAGATAATAGGTATAATATGCTTACTGGATTAGCCACATGAAAATCACTCATGACTATTGTAATAGTGAAATACCTGCTTGAAAAATACTAAAACGTGTAATGCCAGCCAAGTTTATGTTTGAATGCTATCATTTTAAATTATGCTAATAGTATTTAGTATAACTGATAGAATGGACAAATACACTAATTTTATACACAAAGGGTATATCATTTTTATAAATATACAAGCAAATAATTCTAGGTATAGCTTCTTTTTTTATTTTTTATTTTATTTTATTTTTTTTCAATATATGAAGTTTATTGTCAAATTGGTTTCCATACAACGCCCAGTGCTCATCCCAACAGGTGCCCTACTCAGTGCCAATCTCCCACCCTCCCTTCCCTCCCACCCCCCATCAACCCTCAGTTTATTCTCAGCATTTAAGAGTCTCTTATGGTTTGACTCCCTCCCTCTCTAACTTTTTTTCCTCCTTCCCCTCCCCCATGGTCTTCTGTTAAATTTCTCAGGATCCACATAAGAGTGAAAACAACATGGTATGTGTCTTTCTCTGTATGCCTTATTTCACTTAGCATAACACTCTCCAGTTTCATCCATGTTGCTAAAAAGACCATATTTCATTCTTTCTCATTGCCAACTAGTATTCCGTTGTGTATATAAATCACAATTTCTTGGGGCGCCTGGGTGGCTCAGTCGGTTAGGCGGCCGACTTCGGTTCAGGTTATGATCTCGCGGTCCGTGAGTTTGAGCCCCACGTCGGGCTCTGTGCTGACAGCTCAGAGCCTGGAGCCTGTTTCAGATTCTGTGTCTCCCTCTCTCTGACCCTCCCCCATTCGTGCTCTGTCTCTCTCTGTCTCAAAAATAAATAAACGTTAAAAAAAATTTTTTTTTAAATCACAATTTCTTTATCCATTTATCAGTTGATGGACATTTAGGCTCTTTCCATAATTTGGCTATTGTTGAAAGTGCTGCTATAAACACTGGGGTACAAATACTCCTATGCATCAGCACTCCTGTATCCCTTAGGTAAATTCCTAGCAGTGCTATTACTGGGTCATAGGGTAGATCTATTTTCAATTTTTTGAGGAACCTCCACACTGTTTTCCAGAGCGGCTGCACCAGTTTGCATTCCCACCAACAGTGCAAGAGGGTTCCCGTTTCACAATTGCACCAAGAATCATAAAATACCTAGGAATAAACCTAACCAAAGATGTAAAAGATCTGTATGCTGAAAACTATAGAAAGCTTATGAAGGAAATTGAAGATACAAAGAAATGGAAAAACATTCCGGGCTCATGGATTGGAAGAATAAATATTGTTAAAAAGTCAATACTACCCAAAGCTATGTACACATTCATTGCAATCCCAATCAAAATTGCACCAGCATTCTTCTGGAAGGTAGAACAAGCAATCCTAAAATTTGTATGGAATCACAAAAGACCCCGAATAGCCAAAATAATTTTGAAGAAGAAGACCAAAGTGGAAGGCATCACAATCCCAGATTTTAGCCTCTACTACAAAGCTGTAATCATCAAGACAGCATGGTATTGGCACAAAAACAGACACATAGACCAATGGAATAGAATAGAGACTCCAGAATTGGACCCACAATAGTATGGCCAACTAATCTTTGACAAAGCAGGAAAGAATATCCAATGGAAAAAAGACAGTCTCTTTAACAAATGGTGCTGGGAGAACTGGACAGCAACATGCAGAAGAATGAAACTAGACCACTTTCTTATACCATACACAGAAATAAACTCAAAATGGACGAAGGACCTGAATGTGAGACAGGAAACCATCAAAACCCTAGAGGAGAAAGCAGGAAAACACCTCTCTGACCTCAGCCGCAGCAATTTCTTGACACATCTCCAAAGGCAAGGGAATTGAAAGCAAAAATGAACTATTGGGACCTCATCAAGATAAAAAGCTCCTGCACTGCAAAGGAAACAATCAACAAAACTAAAAGGCAACCAACAGAATGGGAAAAGATATTTGCAAATGACATATCAGACTAGTATCCAAAATCTATAAAGAATTCACCAAATTCCACACCTGGAAAACAAATAATCCAGTGAAGAAATGGGCAGAAGACATGAATAGCCACTTCTCTAAAGAAGATATCCAGATGGCCAGCAGGCACATGAAAAGATGCTCAACGTCATTCCTCATCAGGGAAATACAAATCAAAACCACACTGAGGTACAACCTCACACCAGTCAGAGTGGCTAAAATGAAAAATCAGGAGACTACAGATGCTGGAGAGGATGTGGAGAAATGGAAACCCTCTTGCACTGTTGGTGGGAATGCACACTGGTGCAGCCACTCTAGGTATAGTTTCTTAGACTTACTAGCACTTCCTAGAAACTCAAATTTATCTCTGTAAAAGATTACATGTGAAACAATAGAAGCAAACTTGAAAGAATAAAAAATGTTCATGCTGGAAGTACTTGCACAAAAATTAAAATAATATAGTTGATATGCAAATTCTTTAAGTTTTCTGTATCTTCTGCATATTGAATACTACCCTATCTCCTTTTCCTTCTTTTCAATTTTCTATTTAAATTCCAGTTAGTTAACATACAGTATAAATTAATTTCAGGTATAGAATGTAGTGATTCAACACTTATATAACCTATCTTCTAAATATTTCCCTAAATAAAGAATTCCTTGCCCCATGAATCAAAAATATGGCTAGCATGTTGTATCTTACAAAGACCACACTAAAATAAATGCGTCACCAACCTCATTCAACAAATAACGTTACTTAAGCTAAAAATATAATATTTGCCTACATTGCAGACACTGTTTAGGTGTTTTATAAGCATATATTACCAATCTTCCAAACAATACCTCAAAGCAAGTAATACTTAAACAAATTTTATACAGAATAACTGAAGCTTAGCAGGGTTAAGTAACTTGTCCAAGGACACAAAGTCAGTAAATAACAGAACAAAGATCTTGATGCCAGAGCTCATGCTTTTGCCCACTACATTCTAATATGATCACTAGCCCTGAACAATCAGAAGCAAGCGATGTTTTTTTTTTCATGTAAGTGTACCTGAGAGAGATTTCTCTCCTCTTTTTGACATTTCTAAGAAAATTTCTTCTTTCCAATCCAACTGTTTGTGAAAAGCTTTATCTCTTTTCTGTGAGTTGCCTGTTTATATCCTTGGTGTACTTGGTTGTTTCTTTTTCTTTTCTTTTGGACTGTAGGAGTTCTCTATATATTTTAGATACCAATCTTTTATCTGTAATATACTGCACAAATTTCATTTCCTATGATAAAAACGTATCTTTCAACTTTGGTTCTTTTGCCACTTAGACTTTATTTTTACAAATTCAAAAGTATTACTTTATCTCTTTATGATTTTGCTCTACCTTGCATAAGAATTTTAATCCTACTCCCAAAACCAATAAAATATTTATTTTATATTTATTTTCACAAACTAAATTTTTAATTTGTTTTCATATTTAAGTATTTAATCCATCTGTAACATGGGAATACTGTATGACATTGATTTAATATAACTTACTATTCCTCTATTTTCTAATGAAACCTCTGTTATATAAATAACCTTGTTTCTGAGTTCTAGTCTGTCCATTTGGGCTATCTGTCTATTAATATGCAAATGCCATACTATTTTTATCACCGTGACTATAAATAAAAATTATTAGCTGAAATGTGAGTTTCTACAAAATAAACATATATCCATTCATTATTCTTAAAAATTGGCTTGGTTATTTTTGCTCTTTGCTTTTCTACATGGATTTTAAAACTACCTTGTCAAATTCTATGAAAAAACTTAGGGGGAATTCTAATTGGAATTGCATTAAAATAATAGGTTGATTTGGGCAGAATTGACATCTTTATAATACTGAGCCTTCATTTCCACAAACCCACCTTTGAATCTCAATTCATCACATTATCTCTCCACTATTATCTCATTATTGCTATCATTCCTTATTCCTCTGTCATTTCTCATTTCTTTTCTTTTTTATTTTTTACTGTTTATACTTGAGAGAGAGAGAGAGAGAGAGAGAGAGAGAGAGTGAGTGCAGGGGAGGGACAGAGAGACAGAGACAGAATCCAAAGTAAGCTCCACACTCAGAGTTGCGAGCTGTCAGCACAGAGCCCGACACAGGACTCAAATTCATGAGTAGTGAGATCATGACCTGAGCCAAAGTCAGCTGCTCAACCAACTGAACCATCCAGGTGCCCCTGTCATTCCTCATTTCTCAATGACTATTGTTGAGGCCTCACTGTCATTTCTCCAGTATATACAGAGATATCTTTCCCAGAATTTTTGGCTACTTTGAGTTCCTCCTATCCAATATTTTATCTTCCATTATACTTTATTTAGCTACATACACAGTCTTACTTTACACCTGGACATTGCCAATAACTGCAATAACTGCTATCTCTTCATTCTCTTTTGTTCAACTTACTCTCTAATGATCACCCATTCTCTTTGAAGCTTACTATAGTAAACTGAATGTAAAACTACTTTCACTTCATCAGAATGTCCAACAAGGGTGAACACAAGTCTGAAGACACCTTGTGAACTATGATGCAAGGCAAAGGAATTCATTCAAAATGATAACTCACTGAGTTGAAGAAACAGAAATTGGAGTTCCAAGAATGGGACTGGGAATGATGTGACTAGAATTATAGAACAGAGCACTGGAGAAGACTATGCACAGAAAAAACTCTGAAAATTTGCACTGAGTTCAACTTGATTTCCTGGCTGATTTCCTTGCATTCCATTCCTTATGCAAAGTTATACAACCATAAGGTAAGACTCCATAAGAATAGGCAAAGAATGATTACAACAAAGTGGTGGGAAAATTCCAAAAAGACAGAGCTGGGAGATATTCAAATTCAAACAAATCAGAGTGGAAGCCTGAATGAATATTTCACTGGAGACTCCAGAAGGATCACATCTTAATAGCAGGATTAAGCCAGGCCCAAAGTAGAAGCTAATCCAGACCTGCCTTAGCAATACTTAAAAGGAAGTCTTCATAACTACAATGAAGTAACTGTTCCATACCTGCCTTCTTGCCATAAACAATGAAAAGGCTGTATAAAATATAGGAATACATGTTTTTAGACATTGGACAATAGGCATCGAGAAGCAGGGATCCCTCAGAGAAAAGAAACAAATGAGATAATTCCTATGATCATTCTGGCTTTCAAGATACAGGGATAAAAAACGTTTCAGTTCTTACCAGAATAGAGAGACCCTATTAAATATCTGGAGCATTCAGCAGATACTCCAGAAGGGCTGTGTCTGACCCCAGTAGAACAGAATCACCATCACTGAACTAGGCCTGGATTAATAAAGATTTAAAATAAGCCTCAAAAAAATCAAGCTGTTCTACAAGTAACTTAATTGTCCGTCAAAAACAACACACAACAACAACAAAAAAAACAAAACAAGAAAAAAACCTTCAATAATCATTATTTAAATAAATAAAACAGAATCTAAACAAGTAACAATGTAATAATCACAATGCCAGATTCAATAAAAAATGTCTAGATATGCTAAAAAGCATAGAACTGTGATCTATAATCAGGAGAAAAACCAATTGATACATACCTACTAAAAAATGACAAACATAATAGAATTCTCAGCAGTCTTTATACAGTTATATGTATTCAAGTATATTATAAACATATTCAAGGATTTAATGTATAACATAAACATGGTGACAAAAACAGAAGATATAAAACAGAACCAAGTGAAAATTCTCATATATTGCTAGTGAGAACGTAAAAGGATACCACAATATGGGGAAAGGATTAACTCTGAGATGGTATGAGGGTACTTTTGTAGTAGTAGAAATGTTTTATATTTTGATTCTGATATATTTTAATTTGACTATACGAAAATCATATCTCAATAAGTTGATTTAAAAGTAAAAATATATTAGGGGCACCTAAGTGGCTCAGTAGGTTTAGCGCCCAACTCTTGATTTTGGCTCAGGTCATGATCCCAGGATCGTGGGATTGAGCACCACATCATGCTCTGCGCTGAGCATGAAACTTGCTTGTGATTCTTCCTCTCTCTCTCTCTCTCTCTCTCTCTCTCTCTCTCTCTCTCTCTCTCTCTTTCTCTTCTCTCTTCTCTCTGTCCCTCCTTCCCTCCCTCTCTCTCTCAAATGGAGGAAAAGCAAAAGTTTAATAATAAAATAAAATATTGTTTCCTCAGAAAAAGTAAAAGTACAACCATAGTTAAATCAAACTTCCCTCCTATTCTGTTGTGCAGCCTTATAGCTAAAAAGGATAGGTGAAAAACACTCATGTTGGATTTTATGCCTTTAAATTCATGTCTGTATATCCCAATGTTACCCTTATTATTGTAAAAAAAAATGGTATTATTCTACCCTAGGTCATGTACTCTTCCACTATCCTTGACGAGTATGTCATACCTTTTAGTACTTCATGTTTCCAAAGCTCCTTCCACCATCATCGATCTCTGCTGACGAGTTTGTTTCCTATGTCACTGAGAGGATTGAAGGAACAGAAGAAAACTTCCCAGATTACTTCCACTACCTCTATCCACTTACTAACATTTACTCTGACTCATTCTTCCCTCGAACATGTTACTATGCAAGAAACATCTGTGTTCCTATATAAGACAATCCTTCAATTTATGAACTGTATCTTCTCAATATGCAGGAACATCACTCCAGAAACTGTCCCTTCTTATCTCCATATCATTAGTTGTTTGTTCTATACTAGATCATTCCAATCATGCTATTTCTTCCATCCAAATTTTTTCTTAAATATACTGCCTCTATTTAGCTAATAGAGCTATATTTAGCTACCATTACACTTCTTTGCTCTCCTTTGCAGAAAACTTTTTCAAAAAATGTTGCCTACGTTACATGTTTCCAATGCCTCTCTTCCCATTCTTTTTTTTTTTTAATTTTACTTTACTGTGGTACGAACACTTAACATGAGATCCACCCTCTTAGCAAAATTTTAAGAGCACAATGCATTATCATTAACTACATATAGGTAGAATATTGTAGAGCAGATCAATATAGCTTATTCATCTGGCTTATCTGAAACTTAAAGTCTAGCAATTAGTAACTCCCCATTTGTCCCTTTCCATAGCTCCTGGAAAACACCATTTCATTCTTTCACTATATGAATTTGACTATTTTAAATGCCTCATGTAAGCTGAATCATGCAATATTTAACAACCTAAATGACCATCAACAGATGAAAGGACAAAGAAAATGTTCCATACGCATACAATGGAATACTACACATCATTTAAAAAGAAGGAAACCCTGAAATATGTAAACAGATGGATGAACATTCAGAATATTATCCTCTAATTCTCGAAAGCCTACTCTAGAACTCAATTGAAACTGCTATTTGTCAAGGTCATCAATAACTTCCATATTCCCAAATCTAATAGCCACCATCTTAAACTATCCGCAACGTTTATCACAGTGCATTACTTGTTTCTCCTTCATGATCTTCTTTCACTTGTATTCCAAGATAATACACACTCTTGGATATCCACCTCCTAACAATCTGCTTTTTCAATTTCCTTTGCTGGCTTCTCAAACATAGGTCCTTAAACACACTACCTATTCCTCTTCTCCTCTCTATTTACATGTTTTCCTTTGGTGATGTCATTCCTGTTTTATAACTTTAAAAACTATCTATATGTCAACAATTCCCAAATATATAGCTTCAATCCTGACTTCTCTTTCAGACTCCAGACTCATGTATCCCAACTGCCTACTTTGTAGTGTATTTGAATATATGATAGATGTTTCTTAATTTAACCTAAAACGGAACTAATCATTCTCTCAAAACCTGCTCCTCTGTCTTCTGTATCCCTCTAGATCAGATACTCATAACAAAGGCAAAAAGCCATCCTTGATTCCTCTCTTGATTACAATCCATATCAAATCCAGCAGGAAATCCTCTAGCTCTATCTCAAAGACCTCTCAGCATTTAAATTGCTACTATTGGGATGTCTGGGTGGCTCAGCCGCTTAAGTGGCCAACTCTTGATATCAGCTCACATCATGATCTCACAGTCCTGAAATTGAGCCCCAGGTAAAGCTCCATACTGAGCATGCAGATTCTCTCTCTCCCTCTCAAAAGAGGGATTCTGTCTCTCCCTCTCCCTCTGCCTCACCTCACGTACTCTCTCTCTCTCTCCCTCTCAAAAGAAATAAACATTTAAATTGCAACCATAATAGTCTAAACAACTATCTCTTTCACTAAAATAACTATAAAAGTCTTCTAACTGTATCTCTTTCTATTATTGAACCATTCTATCTTAAATGTCTACTATTAACAAGGAAACATCAATAACTTTATGATATAATTCATATCATGTGACTACTCTGTTTAATTCCTCTAATATTTTGGTGTCTCAGAGTAAAAGATGTTGTTTCCACTATGATCCACAAGATCCTACAAAATCATCCCTCCAACACACCCACTTCTACTATACCACATACACACTTCTTTGACCACATGTTCTACTATTTCCTGCCTTGCTCACACAGCTCTAATCACACAGGCTTCTTTGCTATACATCAAACCAGGCATGATCCCACCACAGGACATCAGCTTAGGGCAACAGCGATTTCAACTTGCAAGAAGGCCCTTCTTCCAGACAATTCTAAAGTATATTTCCTTACTTCATTTGGCTTTGCTCAAATTTTACCTTCTCAAGGAGACCTACTTTAGAGACTATTCATTTTGTTCTCCATCTATCCCTCTTAACCCGTTCTACCTTTTCTTTTAAAAATTACTTTCCAAGAAGAAGACCAAAGCAGGAGGCATCACAATCCCAGACTTTCGCCTCTACTACAAAGCTGTAATCATCAAGACAGCATGGTATCAGCACAAAAACAGACACATAGACCAATGGAATAGAACAGGAACCCCAGAACTAGACCCACAAAGGTATGGCCAACTAATCTTTGACAAAGCAGGAAAGAATATCCAATGGAAAAAAGACAGTCTCTTTAACAAATGGTGCTGGGAGAACTGGACAGCAACATGCAGAAGGTTGAAACTAGACCACTTTCTCACACCATTCACAAAAATAAACTCAAAATGGATAAAGGACCTGAATGTGACACAGGAAACCATCAAGACCCTAGAGGAGAAAGCAGGAAAACACCTCTCTGACCTCAGCCGCAGCAGTTTCTTACTTGACACATCCCCAAAGGCAAGGGAATTAAAAGCAAAAATGAACTATTGGGACCTTATGAAGATAAAAAGCTTCTGCACAGCACAGGAAACAACCAACAAAACTAAAAGGCAACCAACGAAATGGGGAAAGATATTTGCAAATGACATATCGGACAAAGGGCTAGTATACAAAATCTATAAAGAGCTCACCAAACTCCACACCCGAAAAACAAATAACCCAGTGAAGAAACGGGCAGAAAACATGAATAGACACTTCTCTAAAGAAGACATCCGGATAGCCAACAGGCACATGAAAAGATGCTCAACGTCACTCCTCACCAGGGAAATACAAATCAAAACCACACTCAGATATCACCTCACTCCAGTCAGAGTGGCCAAAATGAACAAATCAGGAGACTATAGATGCTGGCGAGGATGTGGAGAAACGGGAACCCTCTTGCACTGTTGGTGGGAATGCAAATTGGTGCAGCCACTCTGGAAAACAGTGAGGAGGTTCCTCAAAAAATTAAAAATAGACCTACCCTATGACCCAGCAATAGCACTGCTAGGAATTTAGCCAAGGGATACAGGAGTGCTGATGCATAGGGGCACTTGTACCCCAATTTTTATAGCAGCACTCTCAACAATAGCCAAATTATGGAAAGAGCCTCAATGTCCATCAACTGATGAATGGATAAAGAAATTGTGGTTTATATACACAATGGAGTACTACGTGGCAATGAGAAAGAATGAAATATGGCCCTTTGTAGCAACATGGATGGAACTGGAGAGTGTGATGCTAAGTGAAAGAGGCCATACAGAGAAAGACAGATACCATATGGTTTCACTCTTATGTGGATCCTGAGAAACTTAACAGAAACCCATGGGGGAGGGGAAGGAAAAAAAAAAGAGGTTAGAGTGGAAGAAAGCCAAAGCATAAGAGACTCTTAAAAACTGAGAACAAACTGAGGGTTGATGGGGGGTGGGAGGGAGGGGAGGGTGGGTGATGGGTATTGAGGATGGCACCTTTTGGGATGAGCACTGGGTGTTGTATGGAAACCAATAGGACAATAAACTTCATATATTGAAAAAATAAATTAAAAAAATAAAAATTACTTTCCAATATACTATTTGCTCATTTGTTATGTTTTTTTTTTGTTTTGTTTTTCTCTCGGCTTCCAGTGACACCTAGAATGCAAACCCCACAAATGATCTTATCTTTCTCCTCACTTATTACAAGTGCCACAATAATGTATAGAACAGAGAGATGGCCATTAAATATTTGTTGAAAAAAAGTATATCCTCCCTAATTGTATAGGCCCTCTTTGATGTCTTTTAATAAGGTTTTGTATTTTTATTCATGAGTGTTTTAAACCGTAGACATCTTTGTTAGGCTTGCTCTTAGGCATCTTAGTCTTTTTATTAACATTGTTTCATGATGCATGAAAATTTTTTTCTGACTGCATTTTATATTTATTGTTGTTAAAATAAAGGAAAAGCATTAAGTTACACATATTGCGGAAGGGGAGCAAAGATGGCAGAACGGCATGGAAAATTTTTGTGTGTCTTGCATCCATGAAATACAGCCAGACGAACACGACACCATCCTGCCCACCGAGAAAAATGATCTCAAGATTAACACAACGATCTGCACAACCTGAACCACAGAATTTAGCAGGTACATGGTGCGGAGAGGTGAACTTGGGAAGAGAGAAGCTGCGGAGGGCACGGAGCCACTTTTCTGGGCGGAGAGAGGATGGAGGCAGGGTGCAGGGGAGAATATGGGAAAAGTACCCCTCACTAAAAGCAGCTGGAGACAAAGTAGAAAATGAGAAACAGCCAGAGGGACTAAACTACAAAGGGAGAAAAAAGAATGGAGAGGGTTTAAATTCCATTAAGACTGTAAATAAGGAGAGCACAGAGTCTTCAACTCCACAGCTCAATACCTCGTGTAGCGCTGTTGGGAAGGAAGAATCACCAAGAGCACAGTGGGGTCCAGGAGGTTCTTGGGCACATGGGGAAAAGCAGTTCCACTGATGGAAGAACATTTGGTAGAGACTCTTGAGGCCACCTGGTCCCAGCAGACTTCAGAGAATTGCCACATTCGCTGGTGCTGGAACAAGTTTGTTAAGGGTGAAGCCTGGTACCACGCGCGTGTTGTGATTTTCCATAATCCCTGAAGCACTGCTGCTACACTATCTCGTGAACTTTTTCTGGGGCAGGCTGGCACCTGGCCACAGTCACTGGACACCAGCAGCCGCATGGTCTTGCGAACTTTCCGGGCTGCAGCAGGCATTCAGCCATTGCTTGGTGAGACACTCTGCAGAAGGGCAAACGGGTCAAAGATGCAATCCCTCATAAGTAAGGGGCCAGGGAAAACAACCGCATCTGAGACAAAACTCAGGAGAGAGGTACTACCTGGGGCTTGGTCATGCACAGTGAAATAGCGGGGAGTGGACAAAAGCTGAAGACAAAGGACAGGTGCACAATTGCTTATCAGGAGCAACAAAGTTCCGATTCCAGAGACTGCGTAGTTGGGTGATGCCATTTTCACTGTTCCCGCACGTGCACATACCCACCTAGAAGCACCACAACAATCCACCCCAGTAGACTAGTGGAGAACGGAGCCTTTACACTAAGCCCCGCCCAACTGGGCAAACCTCATTTTTCAACAATACAAGTCTCACTGCCTGCGTAGTTTATAAAGCACTTCGTAGCCTGACTTCTAGGGGAAAACAAAGTAATTTTAGTCATATTTCAATCTGATAGCAAGTCCATCTATTCAACCCTCTTTCTTTTTTTTTCTCTTTTTCACTTCTTTTCTGCTTCTTGAATACAGAAAGAGAAAAAATTCATTTTTATTTTCAATTTTATTAAAAATATTTTTCTTGGGGCGCCTGGGTGGCACAGTCGGTTAAGTGTCCGACTTCAGCCAGGTCACGATCTCGCGGTCCGTGAGTTCGAGCCCCACATCGGGCTCTGGGCTGATGGCTCAGAGCCTGGAGCCTGTTTCCGATTCTGTGTCTCCCTCTCTCTCTGCCCCTCCCCCACTCATGCTCTGTCTCTCTCTGTCCCAAAAATAAATAAACGTTGAAAAAAAAATTTTTTTAAAAATATTTTTCTTTAATTTTTTAACTATATTTTATACTTCTGTGTAAATTTTCTCAAATTCTATTTTACCTCCATCATTTTATTTTAGTCTACTTCAGTGTATCCACTTTTTCAAATTTTAAAACAGTTTTCTTTTATTTTCTCTTTTCAATATCTTTTCACTTTCTAGAATACAGAAAGAGAAAAAATTCATTTTCATTTTCAATTTTTATTAAAAATATTTTCCCTTATTTTTTTACTATATTTTTTTACTTTTAGGTAAATTTTCAAAATTTTACTTTACATCCCTCACTTTATTTTAGTCTATGACAGCGTGTTCACATTTTCAAATTTTGAAACGATTTCCTTTTCTTTCTATTTTCTCTTTCTTTTATTTTTCTAGAATACAGAAAAAAATCCATTTTTATTTTTAACTGTTATTAAAAATATTTTTCTTTAACTATTTTCCTACTATATTACTTACTATTGTGTAAATTTTTTCAAATTCTATTTTACCTCCATCATTTCATTTTAGTAAACTTCAATGTATTCATTTTTTCATATGTTCACACTATTTCCTTATTTTTCTTCCCCATTTTTTCTCTAATCTATCAGGCCATATTCAACACCCAGAATGAAACACACCTAGGATCTAGCATCACTTCTTGGATTTTTGTGTGTGCGTTTTCAATTTTTTAATTTTAATTTTTTGTACCTCATTAATTCCTGTTCTCCCTTCAAAATGACAAAACAAAGGTATTCACCCCAAAAGAAAGAGCAGGAAGAAAGGAAAGCTAAGGATTTAAGCAACACAGCCACAAACATGATGTCTGAACCAGAATTTAGAATCATGATAATAAGAACACTACCTGGTGTAGAAAAAAGATTAGAACCCTTTCTGTGGAGACAAAAGAAGTAAAAGTTAGTCAGGATAAAATAAAAAATGCTATAACTGAGCGGCAATCACTAATGGGTGGCGCAGCAGCAAGGATGGATAAGGCAGAACAGAGAATCAGTGATATACAGGACAAACTTATGGAGAATAATGAAGCAAGAAGAAAAGAGAAAGATTAAGGCAAAAGAGCACAATTTAAGAATTAGAGAAATCAGTGACTCATTAAAAAGGAACAACATCATAATCATAGGGGTCCCAGAAGAGGAAGAGAGAGGAATAGGGGTAGAAGGGTCATGTGAGCAAATCATAGAGGAAAACTTTCCTAACCTGGGGAAAGACACAGACATCAAAATCCAGGAAGCACAGAGACCCCCATTAGATTCAACAAAAACCGACCATCAACAAGGTATATCATAATCAAATTCACAAAAAAACTCAGGAAAGGAGAGAATCATGAAAGAAGCAAGGGGAAAAAAGTCCTTGACCTACAAGAGAAGACAGATCAGGTTTGCAGCAGACCTATCCACAGAAACATTGCAGGACAGAAAGGAGTGTCAGGATGTATTCAATGTGCTAAATCAGAAAAACATGTAGACAAGGATTCTTTATCCAGCAAAGCTGTCATTCAAAATAGAAGCAGAGATAAAAAGTTTGCCAGGCAAACAAAATTAAAGGAGTTTTTACCACTAAACCAGACCTGCAAGAAATTATAAAGGGGACTCTCTGAGGGGAGGAAAGATGAAAATAAATAAATAAATAAATAAATAAATAAATAAATACCAAAAGCAACAAAGATTAGAAAGGACAAGAGAACACCATCAGAAACTCCAACTCTACAAGCAACATAATGGCAATAAATTCATATCCTTCAGTACTCACTCTAAATGTCAATGGACTCAATACTCCAATCAAAAGACATAGGGTAACAGAATGGATAAGAAAACAAGATCATCTATATGCTGTTTACAAGAGACCCATTTTAGACCTAAGGACACGTTCAGATTGAATGTAAGGGGATGGAGAATAATCTCTCATGCTAATGGTTGACAAAAGAAAGCCAGAGTAGCCATACTTATATCAGACAATCTAGACTTTAAAATAAAGACTGTATCAAGAGACACAGAACGGCATTATATCATAATCAAGGGGTCTATAGACCAAGAGAACCTAACAATTGTAAACATTTATGCACCAAATGTGCCAGCACCCAAATATATAAATCAATTAATAACAAATATAAAGAAACTAATACCATAATAGTAGAAGACTTCAACACCCCACTCAGAGCAATGGACAGATCATCTAATAAAGAAATCAACAAGGAAACAATGGCTTTGAATAACATACTGGACCAGATGGATTTAACACATATATTTAGAACATTTCATCCTAAAGCAGCAGAATATACATTCTTCTCCAGTGCACATAGAACGTTCTCCCGAATAGACCACATACTGGGACAAATCAGCCCTTAGCAAGTACAAAAAATCGAGATCATACCGTGCATATTTTCAGACCACAATGCTATGCAAGTAGAAATCAACCACAAGAAAAAATTTGTAAAGTTAACAAATACTTGGGAGACTGAAGAACATCCTACTAAAGAATGAATGGGTTAACCAAGAAGGTAAAGAGGAAATTAAAAAGTATATGGAAGCCACTGAAAATGATAACACCACAACCCAAAACCTCTAGGATGCAGCAAAGGCAGTCATAAGGGGAAATTATATAGCAATCCAGCCTTCCTAAAGAAGGAAGAAAGATCTCAGATACACAACCTAACCTAATGCCTTAAAGAGCTTGAAAAAGAACAGCAAATAAAACAAAAAAAAAAAAAAACAGCAGGAAACAGGAAATAATAAGACTAGAGCAGAAATAAAAGCTATCGAAACAAAGGAAGAGAACAGATCAATGAAACCAGAAGCTGGATCTTTGAAAGAATTAACAAAATTGATAAACCACTAGCCAGTTTGATCGAAAAGAAAAAGAAAGGACCCAAAGAAATAAAATCAAGAACGGAAGAGGAGAGATCACAACCAACACAGCAGAAATAAAAACATTATTAAGAGAATATTATAAGTAATTATATGCCAATAAAATGGGCAATATGGAAGAAATGAATAAATTCCTAGAAACATATACACTACCAAAACTCAAACAGGAAGAAATAGAAAATTTGAACAGACCCATAACCAGTAAGGATATAGAATTAGTAATCAAAAATCTCCTATAAAACAGGAGTCCAGGGACAGATGGATTTCCAGGGGAATTCTACCAAACATGTAAGGAACAGTTAATACCCATTCTCTTAAAGCTGTTCCAAAACATTGAAATGGGAGGAAAACTTGCAAACTCTTTCTATGAAACCAGCATTACCTTGATTCCAAAACCAGACAGAGAGCCCACTAAAAAGAAGAACTATAGACTAATTTCTCTCATGAATGTGGATGCCAAAATCTTCACAAGGTATCAGCCAACCAGATCCAACAATACATTACAAAAATTATTCACCACGACCAAGTGGGATTTATACCTGAGATACACGACTGGTTCAATATCTGCAAAACAATTAACGTGATTCATCACATAAATAAAAGAAAGGACAAGAACCACAGGATCTTCTCAATAGATGCAGAGAAAGCATTTGAGAAAATACAGCACCCTTTCTTGATAAAAAAAAAAAAAACCTAAAGAAAGTAGGGATATTCTTTCCTGCTTTGTCAAAGATGAGTTGGCCATACTTTTGTGGGTCTAGTTCTGGGGTTTCTATGCTATGCCATTGGTCTATGTGTCTGTTTTTGTGCCAATACCATGCTGTCTTGATGATTACAGCTTTGTAGTAAAGGCTAAAGTCTGGGATTGTGATGCCTCCTGCTTTGGTCTTCTTCAAAACTACTTTGGCTATTCGGGGCCTTCTGTGGTTCCATACAAATTTTAGGATTGCTTGTTCTAGCTTCGAGAATAATGCTGGTACAATTTTGATTGGGATTGCATTGAATGTGTAGATAGCTTTGGGTAGTACTGACATTTTAACAATATTTATTTTTCCAATCCATGAGCATGGAATGTTCTTCCATTTCTTTATATCTTCTTCAATTTCCTTCGTAAGCTTTCTATAGTTTTCAGCATACAGATCTTTTACATCTTTGGTTAGGTTTATTCCTAGATATTTTATGCTTCTTGGTGCAATTGTGAACAGGATCAGTTTCTTTATTTGTCTTTCTGTTAATTCATTATTAGTGTATAAGAATGCAACTGATTTCTGTACATTGATTTTGTATCCTGCGACTGCTAAATTCGTGTATCATTTCTTTTTTTTTTTTTTTTCAATGTTTATTTATTTTTGGGACAGAGAGAGACAGAGCATGAACGGGCGAGGGGCAGAGAGAGAGGGAGACACAGAATCAGAAACAGGCTCCATGCTCTGAGCCATCAGCCCAGAGCCCGACGCGGGGCTCAAACTCACGGACCGCGAGATCGTGACCTGGCTGAAGTCAGACGCTTAACCGACGGCGCCACCCAGGTGCCCCTCGTGTATCATTTCTAATAGACTTTTGAAGGAGTCTATCAGATTTTCCATGTATAATATCATGTTGTCAGCAAAAAGTGAAAGCTTGACTTCATCTTTGCCAATTTTCATGCCTTTGATTTCCTTTTGTTGTCTGATTGCTGATGCTAGCACTTCCAACACTATGTGAAACAACAGCAGTGAATATCCAATGGAAAAAAGACAGTCTCTTTAATAAATGGTGCTGGAAGAACATGCAGAAGGATGAACTAGACCACTTTCTTATACCATACACAGAAATAAACTCAAAATGGATAAAGGACCTGAATGTGACACAGGAAACCATCAAAACCCTAGAGGAGAAAGCAGGAAAACACCTCTCTGACCTCAGCCGTAGCAGTTTCTTACTTGACACATCCCCAAAGGCAAGGGAATTAAAAGCATAAATGAACTACTAGGACCTCATGAAGATAAAAAGCTTCTGCACAGCACAAGAAACAACCAACAAGACTAAAAGGCAACCAACAATATGGGAAAAGATATTTGCAAATGACATATCGGACAAAGGGCTAGTATACAAAATCTATAAAGAGCTCACCAAACTCCACACCCGAAAAACAAATAACCCAGTGAAGAAACGGGCAGAAAACATGAATAGACACTTCTCTAAAGAAGACATCCAGATGGCCAACAGGCACATGAAAAGATGCTCAACGTCACTCCTCATCAGGGAAATACAAATCAAAACCACACTCAGATATCACCTCACACCAGTCAGAGTGGCCAAAATGAACAAATCAGGAGACTATAGATGCTGGCGAGGATGTGGAGAAACGGGAACCCTCTTGCACTGTTGGTGGGAATGCAAACTGGTGTAGCCGCTCTGGAAAACAGTGTGGAGGTTCCTCAAAAAATTAAAATTAGACTTACCCTATGACCCAGCAATAGCACTGCTAGGAATTTACCCAAGGGATACAGGAGTACTGATGCATAGGGGCACTTGTACCCCAATGTTTATAGCAGCACTCTCAACAATAGCCAAATGATGTAAAGACCCTAAATGTCCATCAACTGACTAATGGATAAAGAAATAGTGGTTTATATACACAATGGAATACTACGTGGCAATGAGAAAGAATGAAATATAGCCTTTGTAGCAATGTGGATGGAACTGGAGAGTGTTATGCTAAGTGAAATAAGTCATACAGAGAAAGACAGATACCCTTTGTTTTCATTCTTAAGTGGATCCTGAGAAACTTAACAGAAGTCCATGGGGGAGGGGAAGAAAAAAAAAGACATTAGAGAGGGAGACAGCCAAAGCAAAAGAGACTCTTGAAGAACTGAGAACAAACTTAGGATTGATGGGGGGGGGGGGGAGGGAGGGGTGGGCGGGTGATGGGTATTGAGGAGGGCACCTTTTGGGATGAGCACTGAGTGTTGTATGGAAACCAATTTGACAATAAATTTCATATTTAAAAAAGTAAATTATGGATAGAATGACCATACCTCGATATGATAAAAGCCATATATGAACGATCCAACACTAATAGCATCCTCAATGGGGAAAAACTGAGAGCTTTCTCCCTAACGTCAGGAACAAGTCAGGGATGCCCACTCTTGCCACTGTTATTCAATATAGTATTGGAAGTCTTAGCCTCTGCAATCAGACAACACAAAGATATAAAAGGCATCCAAATCAGCCAGGAGGAGGTCAAACTTTCACTCTTCACAGATGACATGATACTCTATATGAAAAACCCTAAAGATTCCACCAAGAAACCTGCTCAAACTGATTCATGAATTCAGCGAAGTTGTGGGATATAAAATCAACACACAGAAATCGCTTGTATTACTATACACCAACAATGAAGCAACAGAAAGATAAATCAAGGAATCGATCCCATTTAGAATTGCATCAAAACCCATAAAATACCTAGGAATAAATCTAACCAAACAGGTGAAAAATCTATACACTGAGAATGATAGAAAGCTTATGAAACAAATTGAAGAAGACACAAAAAACTGGAAAAATAGTCCATTCTCCAGGATAGGAAGAACAAATATTGTTAAAATGTCGATACTACCCAAAGCAATCTACGCATTCAATGCAATCCCTAGCAAAATAACACCAGCCTTCCTCACAGAGCTAGAACAAATAATCCTAAAATTTGTATGGGACCAGAAAAGACCCCCAATAGCCAAAGCAATCTTGAAAAAAGAAAATCAAAGCAGGAGGCATCACAATCCCAGACTTCAAGCTATACTACAAAGCTGTAATCATCAAGACAGTATGGTACTGGCACAAGAACAGACACTCAGATCAATGGAACAGAATAGGGAACCCAGAAATGGACTCACAAACATACGGCCAACTAATCTTTGACAAAGCAGGAAAGAATATCCAATGGAATAAAGACAGTTTCTTCAGCAAGTAGTGCTGGGAAAACTGGACAGCGACATGCAGAAGAATGAACCTGGACCACTTTCTTACACCATACACAAAAATAAACTCGAAATGGATGAAAGACCTAAGTGTAAGACAGGAAGCCATCAAAATCCTCGAGGAGAAAGCAGGCAAAACCTCTTTGATCTTGCCTGCAACAACTTCTTACTCAACACGTATGCAGAGGCAAGGGAAACAAAAGCAAAAATGAACTACTGGGACCTCATCAAAATAAAAAGCCTCTGCACAGCGAAGGAAACACTCAGCAAAACTAAAAGGCAACTTACAGAATAGAAGAAGATATTTGCAAATGACATATCAGATAAAAGGTTAGTATCCAAAATCTATAAAGAACTTATCAAACTCAATACCCAAAAAACAAATACTCCTGTGAAGAAATGGGTAAAAGACATGAATAGACACTTCTCCAAAGAAGACATCCAGATGGCCAACCAACACATGAAAAAATGCTCAACTTACTCATCATCAGGGAAATACAAACCAAAACCACAATGAGATACCACCTTACACCTGTCAGAATGACTAACCTTAACAACTCAGGCAACAAAGATGTTGGTGAGGATGTGGAGAAAGAGAATCTCTTATGCATTGTTGGTGGGAATGCAAGCTGGTGCAGCCACTCTGGAAAACAGTATGGAAGTTCCTCAAAAAACTCAAAATAGAAGTACCCTATGACCCAGCAATTGCACTACTAGGTATTTACCCAAGGGATACAGGTGTGCTGTTTCAAAGGGACACATGCACCCCCATGTATATAGCAGCACTATCAACAATAGCCAAAGTATGGGAAGAGCCCAAATGTCCATCGGTGGATGAATGGATAAAGAAGATGTGGTATATATATACAATGGGGTATTACTTGGCAATCAAAAAGAATGAAATCTTGCCATTTGCAACTATGTGGATGGAACTGGAGGGTATTATGCTAAGTGAAATTAGTCACAGAAAGACTAAAATCATATGACTTGACTCATATGAGGACTTTAAGAGACAAAATAGATGAACATAAGGGAAGGGAAACAAAAATAGAACAGGGAGGGGGCAAAACATAAGAGACTCATAAATATGGAGAACAAACTCTGGGTTACGGGAGGGGCATTTGGGAGGGGCGGTGGGCTAAATGGGTAAGGGCCACTAAGGAATCTACTCCTGAAATCATTGTTGCACTATATGCTAACTAATTTGGATGTAAATTTTAAGAAAATAATAAAATTACAAATTATTTTAAAAAGTTATACATGTTGATATTATATACAGGAACATTTCTCAGCTCTACATAGGTTCTAATAGTTTGCCTATAGATTATCTTTTTTTTCTCTTAGATAATCATATCATTTGCAAATAGTCCTAATTGTGCCGCTTTCTAATCCTTGTATCATTTGTTTACCTTTTTTTTTGTCTTTTTGCTTTAGTTAGAGACTCCAATACAATTAGAAAAACTATGACAAAAAAGTCATTCATTACTTCCTCCTGGTTTCCAACTGGATGGGTTTTTCTTCATTTATTTTTTTTTAATTCTAGTATAATTAACATGCAGTGCTACAATAGTCACACGTATAAAGTATAATTCAACAATTCTATACAGTACTCAGTGCTCATCAAGATAAATTTACTCATGATCTCCTTTATCAATTTCACCTATTGCACCACCCCACCTCACCGCTGTCAACCATCAGTTTTGTTCCCTATATTTCAGCATCTGTTTTTTGGTTTGTCTCTTTTTTTTCTTTGTTTTCTTTCTTAAACTCTACATATGGGTGAGTTTATATGGTATTTGTCTTCCCCTGACTGAGTTATTTCACTTAGCATTATACACTCTAGATCTATCCATGTTTTTTGCAAATGGCAAGATTTCATTCCTTTTTATGGCTGAGTAACATTCCACTCTGTGTGTGTGTGCGCGCGCGCGCACGCACACGCGCGCATGCATCACATCTTTATCCATTCATCTGTCAATGGATACTTGGGTTGCTTCTGTATCTTCACTATTGTAAATAATGCTGCAATAAATATAGGGGTGCATATACTTTCTCAAATTAGTGTTTTTGTATTCTTTGGGTAAATATGGGGTAGTGGATTTACTGGATGAGATGGTATTTCTATTTTCAATTTTGTGAGGAATCTCCATATGTTTTCCACATTGGCTGCACCAGTTTGCATTCCCACCAACACTAGTACATAAGGGTTCCTTTTTGTCCACATCCTCACTAACACTTGTTGCCTCTTGTGGTTTTTATTTTAGCCATTCTCACAGGTGTGAGGTGGTATCACATGGTGGTTTTGACTTGCATTTCCCTGATGATGAATGATGTTGAGCATCTTTTCATGTGTCTGTTGGCCATCTGTATGTCTTCTTTGGAGAAATGTCAGTCCTTGTCTTCTGCCCAATTTGATAAAATTATTCATTTTTTGTTGTTGAGTTGTATAAGTTGTGTATATATTTTAGATACAAGCCCGTTAACAGATGTCATTTCCAAATATCCTCTCCAGTTCAATAGGTTGTATTTTTGTTTTGATGAGGGTTTCCTTGGCTGTTCAAAAGCTTTTATTTTGATGTACTTCTAATAGTTTATTTTTGCTTTTGTTTCCTTTGCCTAAGGAAACATGTCTAGAAAAATGCTACTATGTCAAAGAAATAGCAAACTGCCTGTTTGCCCTCTTTTAGGACTTTTATGGTTTCAGGCTTCATATTTATTTCTTTAATCAATTTTGGGTTTATTTTTGTGTATGGTATAAGAAAGTGGTCCAGTTTCATTCTTTTGCATGTAGGTGTCCAGTTTTCCCAACACCATTTGTTCAAGAGATTGTCTTTTTCCCATTGCTTATTCTTGCTTCCTTTGTCATACATTAATTGACCATATAATCATGAAATTTATTTCTGGTTTTTCTATTCTGTTCCGTTGACCTATGTGTTTATTTTTGTGCCAGTACCATACTGTTTCAATTACTACAACTTTGTAGTCTATCTTAAAATCTGGGGTTGTGATACCTCCAGTTTCAAAATTGCTTTGGCTATCTGAGGTCTCTTGTGGTTCCATACAAATTTTAGTATTATTTCTTCTAGTTCTGTGAAAAATACTGTTTGCATACTGATAAGAGATTGCATTAAATCTGTAGATTATTTTGGATAATATAGACATTTTAACAATATTAATTCTTCTAATCCATGTGCATGGAATACCATTGCACGTGTTTGTGTCAGCTTCAATTTTCAAGTGAATGATTTTAAAGTTTCACCACTATGTATGGTACCTGGTCATGATTCTTTGATGAGATCCTTTATCAAATAAGAAAAGTTCCTTTCTCATCCTAGTTTACTCAAGTCTTAATTCAAATGGGTTTTAAATTTTAGCAATTGGTTTCTAATTATCTACCGAGACGGTATTTTGAGAGGCAGCATTAGGCAGAAGAGAAAACCAGTAAGTAATACATTCTAAAACGTAAATAAAATATAAATAAACCTAAAAATAAGTATGTAAAAATGTTCACAGTAGTGCCTTCTAGTTAGTAGGATTGTGGGTTTAGGTTTTGTTTTGTTTTCTTTGCTCCCGTTGTATATATTTTCCAAATTTCTACAATGACTACTTAGGTACAAATCCTGACTTTACCATCTACTAATTGCATTATCTTCAACCAGTTATTTATCCTGTCTGTGTCTCACATTCTTTCAGTTTCTTCACCTACATAATGATGCAGAGTGTGTGTGTGTGTGGGGGGGGTAATAGTATTTACAACAAAGGACTGTTCTGAAGATTAGACAAAGTAATATAAAGGGACGCCTGGGTGGCTCAGTTGGTTGGGTGACCAATTTCTGCTCAGGTTATGATCTTGCAGTCTGTGGGTTCTGGCCCTGCATTGGGCTCTGCACTGGTAGCTCAGAGCCTGGAGCCTGCTTCATATTCTCTCTCTCTCTCTCTCTCTCTCTCTCTCTCTCTCTCTCTTCCCCTCCCCCACTCATGCTCTTTCTCAAAAATAAATAAACATTAAAAAAATTTTAAGTAATATAAATAGCTTAGAATTGTACCTATAACATTGATGTTTTCAAAAAATGTTAGCTATTTCTATAATAAATTGAATGATGGGGAAAATGAGAACCTGTGTTATACTTTGTAGGAGTATTAGAAGGATAATAATATTAATAGCTAACATTTTTTGATCACCTCTTATGTTGCAAGCATTGGATTATGTGTCTTACATGCATTACCACATATAATTCTTAGAGCAACTCTACTACATACTACTATTAACACATTAAAAATATATAGAAATTGACAATTTAAATACAGAAACAGATCAATAGCTTTCCCATAGTCACAAAGCTAGGAAATAAGTGGCAAAGCTAGGCTTACAATTCAACAATTCAACAATTCAACACAGAATCTGTGTTCTTAACCATTACAATTTGTTTGATGATAATGATAATGACCAATAGAAGATTTGAAAGAAGGTGGAGGAGGACTAAGAAGCGGTAAGTAGAATAAGAAGAGAAAATAAAACAAAACAAAACAAAGCAAAAACCAGTATTAGTAATCTAGTAATAACGTGTTATGGTGTTTGCTCTTGCTGTTTTTAATATTATTTCTACTATTCTGGTGTTTTAATAAAAACAATAGACAACAAGTATTGAGCTCCTATTATCTATCTACCAACACTGTCTCATATAATATTCACAACACTGACATGAGGTAGTAGTATTTGGTTACACATGGAAAATTGAGGCACCCAGACAATAACTGATTAAGTGTAAAACAGATCATAAATATCAGAGACAGGATTTAAACCCAAATGTGTTTAAATCCATTGTCTCTGCTTTTCTACTATAATATGCTGTGCACCATTGATTTTGGACAGGATGAAGTTTCACTGAACCTAAAATCTCCAAGATGGCAAATAAAGCAGCAGCAAAGTCCTGGATTTTTGAAGTCCAATTCAGATATGTCATATACAAACGTGTGTGTGTGTGTGTGTGTGTGTGTGTGTGTGTGTGTGTGTGTCTGTTTAAGGTACATTATTGCTTATAATAATGTAACAAATCATTGTTTAAAAAAAACACTTTTTAAAAAATTTTTTTAATGTTTATTTATTTTTGAGACAATGTGAGAGACAGAGCACAAGCAGCTGAGGGGCAGACAGAGGGAGACACAGAATCTGCAGTGGGCTCCAGGCTCTGAGCTGTCAGCCCCGAGCCTGACGTGGGGCTGGAACTCACCGTGAGATCATGACCTGAGCCAAAGTCGGACGCTTAACTGACTAAGACACTCAGGCGCCCCAAAACACTTCTTTTTTTAAATCTTCCATTACATACCTCAGAGGACAATCATTTGGCACACCCAGACTAAGAAGGATTGATGAAATGAGAAAAATATCCCAAACAATAAATAGAATTGTTTTGCTGTTCCATATTGTTGCTAGAATGCAATTAATTTCTTTATGACTAAAGGCCTGAAACACTGCATTATATCCCATTTATTTGTGTAAAATTTCAAAGTAAATGATGAAAAGGAAATAATTTATTCTATATATGAAATACTGAGTTCATGAAACAATTCAAAGCAAGAAATTCAAGGAAAAGCATCTCATTGACTGCTTGCTGTTGGACATCAAAATATATTTTCTGGTACCAATACAGAAATATGTATCAAGAGTTTCAAAATATCCGTATCATTTGTCTATCAATCCCCCTCATAGGAATTTATTCTAAGTAAGCAAAATGAAATATGTGTAACATTTCATGCATGGAGATGTTCACTACAGTGTTATTTATAACAACAGATAATGGAAAATAATCTTTATGCCCAAGAGTAAGGAAATACTCCAATAGTAAAAAGCTATTGTACAGCCATGTCTACAAAGTTTTAGTGATAGAAAATTACTTGTGAAAATATTTAATTTCCTTAAAAGCAAAACATAAAAATGTGTATTTGGAAAAAAAGTTACTTATGCTTCAAAAATCAAAGTAGGAAATAAATAAGCCTAGAAGTAAATATGCCAAAAGTTAATGATTGCTTCTAGGTAGTATAAGATTGTGTATGTGTGTGTGCACTTTTTCTCTGCTTCTAATAATTGTCTGTATTTTCCATATTTACCATATTGAACATCAGCTACTTTAATCAAAAAGGGGAAAATTAATTCAAAGAGATAAAAAACAATATAAGGAAAGAATACAATTTAAAAGTCAAGACCTATCATTTTCCACTCTTATTGGCTGAATTTTACCGTAAGTATTTAAAAAGGAAGATTTGTTTTCACATCACACATGTGATGAATATCCACATAATATTTAATACAGGTTTTTCAGAGAGAAAATTACCTTTTAATAAAGGTATTATGATGTGTAGTTTTCATAGACTCTTACAAATGTACTATTTAACAACTACTTTGGAGGGTTAACATACCAGCCCTAGAAAACAGCACCATATGTTCCAAGCTTTTGTCATTTCTTACAAATGTCAGGGAAAATAACACAAAAGATAGATCCATTTGTACAGTATATTTGATGCCATAATTTTTAACATTCACTTAATGGACTCAGCCTTTGTGGCCTGATATTTCTTTTGCTTGCTAGCACCAAACCTTAAATAAAGTTCCTGACTAGATTACATTCATGCAGGTCTCATTTTAACGGAAATTAGAGAGATGGAAAAGATTGTAGGAAGAGGCATTATAAAAACAGACCTCACAAGTCAAACCTAATAGTAAAACCATTCTCTTTCATGTAGACAACCATGAAAACAAATATCCTGTGAGCTAGAGATATATATTGTATCTTTCCAGCAGATCTTTATGCCATCTTGAAACAGATTTCCATAACTATATAATGTGACTACAGTTGATGAAGCAATGGTGCAAAGAAACAGGCTAATAAAGCATCACACTCCAGGAAACCAGATAAACAAGTTCATGATTTCTAATTGTATCAAGGGTAGAACAGCACTGGATATGAAGATAGAAACCCAGAGAGTCAGAGTAAATATTGTTTCTTCCAACATTAAAAATAAGCATTCATAAAAACAGCACCAACTCTTTTATTACAATAATCCTTTAGAACACATTCACGTTACTTGCTTAACTGATAGATAAGAACGCAAAAGAAGCTGTATGACTTTAAAATATAGTATAAAAATTATAACACTCTCGAAGAGATAAGAACATACCTGTAAGCAACTAAAAGAGCAATGAACAAGAAACTGAAATTTATGAGCAATCTGTTAAAAAAACTATCTCAGGTAGCACAACATATGAAACACATTTTCCCTGTGTAGTCAACCCTCTCCCTACCCCTCCTCCTGACCACAGAAGCTAGGTAAGAATATTCTCTATACAGAGACTAAAGTGCAAGAAAATTGGGCTAAGAATGTAATGTGGCCCAATGTTAAAGAAACATAATAATTTCAGAGCTATCCATAAGTCTCTATTTAGTGAAGATACAATTAGGATAGAGGATTCTATTGTTTGAAAAGTAGTAAGTCTCATTTCTTAGGAGTTAGTGGATTCCTGGATGCAATATGCAAGCTGAAGGATGTGCATATGCTGTGCATAAAGAGGAAAACAGTAAATCCCTTTGGGAAATTAGAAATCCTGGCAGATTCCATCACTTCTAAGAAAATGTTTCCCTTCCTTCATAATGAATTGATTATATTTCCTCAGAATTATTGTTTGTTTTTCAGTGATGTACATTACAACCGTAAGTTGCTGATATGAGACAGAAACACCAACAGAAGAATGAGAGGTTGTGTGTCTACCTCATGGTAGCAGAGAGATCTTGATAGGGACCCAAACTTGGATTGCCAAGCCTTAGTCTTGTAGATGAAGCTAAAGATTCCTGCTGTGAGATGTACTCTCAAGACTCAGTTATACAGACTTGGAAAATGCATTTTGACAATTACTAATTATCATGTTGGAACAAGAAAATAATCCTGTCGCCAGATAAACCCCTGGTCAGGTAAAATATGGTAACCCTAAGGTGGATGAAGGGGAAAATATTGTTATTCTTACTATGAAAAGCTGAAAAGGAATTCTCTCATGGAAGAGTAAGTAAAACCAAACACAAAACTAGGAACTTAAGTATGTCCCTATCAGTGTAGGGTTTAATATTTTTTCCACTTGTCTTAACCATGTTTAGCCAACAACATACAGAACTCTCCCATCTATTTAATTCCTTCCAGTTAGTCCTTAAACTTCATTAAACATTATATACACCTGTCATTACATAGTCATGTGCCAGTCATGTTGTAGAGAATTAAGAGAATCGACAGCAGACTGAAAGGACTGTTCCTTCTACCCCTTTTCCACTGAAGTCAGCATGCCAGTGACATCCCTAAATTCCAGACACTGACCACTATCTGACATACGAATCTAATTGCAGTTGAGAAAAATGGAAAGGAGCAAGCAACCAGTTGAAAGAACAAACAGGATAGATTGACTTGGGAGGGGAAGTTAAACCAACCCTCCTTTTTTCCCAAGTATTCTAGAAAAAGATGACCCTGAAGGAAGAAGGAAGATATTAGGTTGTAGTGCTATGCTTTCATGTGCTTAAAAGAATTATGTCACTATATGTACAAAGTTTGTGCAGTGTTCCATGATTAGCTGCCTCAATACAATAGAATGATAAATGATTTCTTAGGATTAGATGTTTTTTCAAGGCATATACATTTAGTTTTATTTTCATCAATACTCTCTCACTCAAAATATTTGAACAGGATTGTAAAAAACATACACTGTTAGAAAATATAGATGAAGAAATTATGGTCAAATACAGATTAATATGATCAGAATGAAAGAAAAATTAGTACATAGAAACACAAGCAAAAAAGTTTTCAAGAATCATTACAGAGGGCTATAAAAATGGTTCTGAGTTTTCCAACAAAGAAGGGAAAATAGGAAAAGTTGCAAGAATCATATTAAAACATAAACACCTTCTGGGGTGCCTGGGTGGCTCAGTTGGTTAAGCATCCAACTCTTGGTTTCGGCTCAGGTCATGATCTCATGGTTCATGGGTTCAAGCCCTACATGGGGCTCTGTGCTAACGGCATGGAGCCTGTTTGGGATTCTGTCTCCCTCTCTCTCTTCCCCTCCCCTGCTTGTTCTCTATCTCTCCCTCTCTCAAAAATAAATAAATATACATTAAAAAAGTTTTTTAAAAAGATATAAACACATTCTTGTACAAGAGAAGAAAAGCTTTTTCTGAAACTGAGGCCTGTGAGAAATATCTCTTACAGATCTTTACAAAGAAGAAATAATATAGAGAACAGCACTCTATGATAAACATTATAGCAAGTCTCTTCCAGTGGTTCCTTAACCTTCAAGGAAACCCAGCACATCATGCTAATTCTTCAATCCATAAAGAACCCTTTTTGTTCCCATATAACCTATTTGTATTATTTAATAACCACCAGATAACAAGAATCAGCATATTATACTTATTTCTGTATATAGCTTAAAACTGTATCATTGCTATAGATATACAAGAATACATCCATAATTCAGTTATTATTTTGGTATTTCTAAAGTAAAGCAAAAGCATAATCTTCTTATGAACACCACAACGAAGATATCCAATATTTCCCTCACCTGTGATTCTTTCACGTTTTCAACAGTAAAGTTGAACCAGACTCGGAAGCGTGGATTACAGGTATCCGGCCTAATGAACAAGTCATACTCAAACTCAGAGACCTGGTCCACCCGTCCAAGGTTACCTGGTAATAAAAATTGAAACAACTGTGTTTTAATAGAAGTTCATGCAACTCAATAGCACATAAATTTAAATATTATGAGGTCTGAAAGCAACATTTGTCATCATTCAGTACTTGTAAGGTTCAGTATTCACAATCTACAAGGCTATCAATTCTGAATACAGCCCAGGATAAGAAGAACCTTCCAGCTAGTCCAGGCTGTGGTTCAAGCAGCTCTTCCAGTCCTTATCATCCAGCAGATCTATTTGTGTTACATAAGACATATTGTCATATTGGGATGTTCCATGGAACATGTGGCAAGCCCCAAAAAACCAAGTAAGAATCACAACCAAGCTTCAGTTTCCTATTTAGAAAAAAGGACAATAATAATTTATATATTTCATATTCAGCTTTATATAAATCACCTCTAGTATACTTGATCCTATTTAATTCTCACAACAATACTATACTGTTTGTACTACTTTGGGTAATTTCCAAACTTGTATCAGAACACGTTAAAGGTTGGGAATGCAAGCTGGTACAGCCACTCTGGAACACAGTATGGAGGTTCCTCAAAAAACTCGAAATAGAACTACCCTACGACCCAGAAATTGCACTACTAGGCATTTATCCAAGGGATACAAGTGTGCTGTTTTGAAGGGACACATGCACCCCCATGTTTATAGCAGCACTACCAACAATAGCCAAAGTATGGAAAGAGCCCAAATATCCATCTATAGATGAATGGATAAAGAAGATGTGGTATTTATATACAATGGAGTATTACTCGGCAATCAAAAAGAATGAAATCTTGCCATTTGCAACTATGTGGATGGAACTGGAGGATATTATGCTAAGTGAAATTAGTCAGTCAGAGAAAGACAAAAATCATATGACTTAACTCATATGAGGACCTTAAGAGATAAAACAAATGAACATAAAGGAAGGGAAACAAAAATAATATAAAAACAGGGAAGGGGGGACAAAACATAAGAGATTCATAAATATGGAGAACACAATGTGGGTTACGGGAGGGGATGTGGAAGGGGGGATAAGCTAAATGGGTAAGGGCCACTAAGGAATCTACTCCTGAAATCATTGTTGCACTATATGCTAACTAATTTGGATGTAAATTTAAAAAAATAAAAAATAAAACAAGTTAGAAAATTAAAAAAAAAACATTTAAAGGATATGTAGAGTAAGATTTTAAACAAAAATTATAAGTTGTTCCCCCATAAGTATAGTAACGGTAAATTCACAAACAGTCATAAAATTAATTTCCATTTTCTCCAATAACAGAACACTTATATCAAAAATGTAGGTTGCCAGAGGGGAGGTTGATGAGGGAGGGATGAAATAAATAAAGGTGATCAAGAATATATTTATCTTGCGGGGCTTGGGTGGCTCAGTCAGTTGAACATCCAACTCTTGATTTCGGCTCAGGTCATGACCGCAGGGTCATGGGATTGAGTCCTGCATCAGGCTGTGCACTGAGCATGGAGCCTGCTTAAGATTCACTCTCTTTCTGCCCCTATTCCCTGCTCTCTCTCTCTCTCTCTCTCTCAAGTTAAAAAAGTATATTTATCTTGATGAGCACTAATATATAGAATTGCTGAATCATTACACTGAACACAAAAAACTAATATAACACTGTATGTTAATTATACTTCAATTAAAAAAAAAGAAAAAGAGAAAACGTATAAGCTTAGGTGTGACTTCCATTCATTATGTCTCTTCTCTTTGACTTCCATTCTAATGAGCAATGAATTGTCCATAAATTTCACAGTGGGATGGGATAAAAAATAAAAGCAAAGAATCTGGTGAATTCCCAAACCAGATAATCAACAGCTGAAGAAAAGTAAACATGACTATAGACAGCAATAAGGAAATTAAGAAATGAGTATTGTATTGCACCTGAAGAGGACAGCAATATCCCACCTTAAAATAAGCTCTAGTGTGTCTTTCTCCAAAAGAATACTCAGAATTAAACTTTAACCTTAATACCACAGTTTTTAATTAATTCTTTTACTAGTTCTACTGGCACATTACTTATTTTACTGAGCACCAGTTGTGTTGTCACAGATGGCACACCAGCCTTGGAATCAGCAGATCTGAATTCTAGCTTAATCGACTGTCCAACAATAGGTAAATTACTTACCTTCTATAGGCTTCATCTACTAAATGAGAATATTGAGTTACCTAACCTTGAAGGTTCCTTTCAGCTGTACCATTCTTTGGCTGCCTGGATCTAGGATTAATCAGGCAGCGATCCCAGATAATAAGAAAATCCTCCCCTCAAAACCTTATCAATTAACCTTAGGGTAATTTTCTCTGCTCTCATTAAAATTTGGCCTGAGAATCCAGACTTAGTCCTCCTTTCACAACCAAAACAATCAGTTGCCTCCAATTAAGAATACATATATGGAAAACAAAACAAAACAAAACATGCACTGATAAGAAAGAACAAACATTAAATAAAACCAAAAACTTTTATTTTAATTTTTGTAGTTTTAATTGTCTTCAGAATTCCCAAGGAGATTCCTCAGTTAAATTGTTATTTCAACTATTATCATCCAAAAATATATACTAAACCCTATGTTGTAGGGGGCAGAATACTTATTACATGATTGCATTGAACTTGCAATCAGAAGATCTAGGCTCAAGTTTTAGCTCTGCCACTTACTAAATGAACTTGGAAAATTTAGTTAACTTGTTCCAACCACTGTTTTCTCAACTATAAAGTAAGGGTTATATTAATAGAAAAACGAATATTTACCTCTTGGTAATTAACATGAATATTAATTTTCAATTGAAAACATTTTCTGAACATTTCTACATACCACATACTGTCCAAAATGCTAGGTGTACTAACCCATTTAATTCTCACAACAACACCTGTGAGGTAAAAACCATTACTATCCTCATTTTACATATGAGAACAGCAAGGGACAAAGATATAAAATAACTTACCCAAAGTTATATAGCATGTAAGTAAGTAAGAGTCAGAGCTGGGATTTGAATTCCAGCAAAATGACTCTAATCACTGGACTAACCATTTCTCTACATAACATAGATGATTGGAAGAATACAGAGATAATATAAATTGAAAGCACGTTATAAGTTATAATGCTTAAAAAATTACTAACCTTAAAAAACAAAAAGTGAAAAAGAAACACTGTTTTTTGCCCTTTAAAAATCCCTGGTTGAAAAAATAAACATTAATGTAAACAAATTTCAACATTCAACAGAAAATCTGTTTTAATTCTATAACACTATAAATGAGTTTTCATAAATAATAACATGTCATAAAATTGCTGCCACATATGGTTTCTAATAACAAGACACCATTTGTGTCTAAAACCATACAGTTTCAAAATGATTTGACACCCTTTATATTATTAAAGTATCACCATGACCCCATGATGAGTAATTGAAACTTGGACATGTTTAGTGCTTTGTTAAGTTCATGCTTTAAAGCACTAGGGCAAGACCTGGAAATAAAGACTTCTGACTCCATTGTTCTGTCCTTGTAATATACCATAGCCACAGTCAACATATTTATCCATCTGCTGAATTAGTTATTCATTCAAAAAGTATCATGTTATGTTTGTAAAATAGAACAGCTGGTAAATCAAACATATAGTCTTTGCTTTCACTAAGTTTACAGTCTCAAATAATAATCATATAGTTTTTGATCTTCTGTAACTATTCCGTTGACTATTTTCACCAATATCTTCTCTGTGTATTTCATAAACAATTCTTTCCTCATGTTACCTGTAATATTTCAACAAAGTGTCAGTTTTTGACCTTCTGAACATGTCTATTTGTAAATAAACTGACAATGCCTCTAAATCATCTGGTTCCCTTCCACTTACATGAAAGGCAAGAAAATATAGCAAACAAAATTTCAAATATATACATACATTTTTTTAAGTAGGCTTCACACCCAGTACAGAGCCCAGCACAGGACTTGAATTCAACTCATGACCTTGAGATCATGATCTGAGCTGAGATCAAGAGTCAGACACTTAACTGACTGAGACACACATCCACCCCTAAAATGTAGATTTTAAATGCAAGGATGTCAGTAAATATGTTAAATACAAATGGACTAAATATGACAAATGAAGACAAAGATTTTTATTCTGGATGAAAAAATTAACTATATATTGCCTATAAAGACAACATTACATTTAAGAGCACAGGAAGACTAAATAGTAAAAGAGAAAAAAAAATTATACCAGGAAAGCATTCTGAAAAAGAAATCTAACGTAGCTATGTTTATATCAGACAAGGTAGGCTTTAAATCAAGAAATATTACTGTAAATTGCTCATGATGAAAACAAAACAAAAAACAGGGTAATTCCATCAAGAAGATATAAAAATCTTAGAGAAATGTACCTCTATTAATGAATCTCCAAAATACATAGGTAAAATTTGACAAAACAGAAGATAGAGACAAATTTAGAATTACAGTGAGAAATTTCAACATACCAAAAGCACAAGCAGAGAAAAACCAAGAAAATATTCAGAAATAATTAAGATAATTTGAAAATATAATTTAAAAGGCTACCTCATTTTAATATGAAACACTTGATATTTATAGAACTATATGTGTGTATATGTATTCCTTTCAAATGAACACAGTACATTTATCAAAATTGATCATTTTCTGGTTCATAAAGCAAGTCTCAACAAATTTCAAAGGAATTTATATGATATACATATGTACTCTTATCACAGTTATAGTATTTTAAACTAAATTATAATAATACATAACAAACAATATTTGTTATAACTACAGCCATTCAAAAATAGAAACACATATATAGGCAAATACATCTGATAATCAATTATCTAAGCTTCCATTATAAAAAGTTTAAAAAAGAGCAATACTTTAAAACCAAAAAAAGTATAAGAAGGGAATAATAAAGAAAAGATTGGAAAATCAAAGAAATTTTTAAATGTACTCTGCAGAAAATTTTAAATGTTACAAGTTGATTTTTGAAAAATACTTTTAATACTAACACACTCCAGCATTGCTCAACTAGGAAAAATAAAGAGAAAGAAAACACATATTATTAAAATGATAATTAAAAGCAAATATTACTGCATATCCTTTATACATCAAACAAGCAAAAGAAAAAAGCAACAAATACAAAGTGAACTATTTATGCCAATACACTGGAAAAATACATGAAATGCATAATTTCTTATAAAAAAACTTACAAAAAATCATCAACCCAAATAATCATATTAACAAAATAAAAACACAATCATGTTTACCAATACAAGCAGAAAAAGTATTTGATAAAAAAAACAACATCTTTGGCTCAGCTATGTTGGAGTAATGGTTAAGAGATTAGGTCCACTGAAAAGAATTAAAGCAGATAAAATATATGAAACAACTGATTTCAGTATTAGAAAATAATCAACATTACACACCTATCCCTGAGAAAAGAGACATTGACAAGATGAGCTAACTTTCTACCAGGAAAAAATTTTCCAACTATGGCAGGAAACCAGATCCCAATCTCACTAAAGAAATCCTATGAACCGAGTATACAAAAATCTAATTTGAGGCTGTTGAAGCAGGTGAAATTTGTGAAGCAGGTCAGCAAACAGGAGGAAACTATACATGGTGGTGGTGATGAGTAGGTAACCCAGAAAACTCTGAGATAATTTCCTATAAGTCTACAGCTCAGAGCCAGGCAGCACATGCACACAATGAAACCACATCCATTTTATCAAAGAGAACATACTACAGTGTTGAAAGAAAAACAGATATACTAGAGATGTAACTATGCTGGGTAGTAGAGTATTGGGAGCCTAGTACAGCAAGAATTGAAAAACCTTTGACCCCACAGGCAGAAGACCCAGTTGAGATACCAGAAGAGGTCCACCTTAGCAATAAGAACCATGTTCTAAGGGAGAACTATTCTATATTTTGCTAATAAAATGGACAACCAAGCCCTGATAACATCTCCATAGGAGATAAAGTTTGGGCCAAGTGAGAAGAGTTTGGAAATACCTATGGCTTCCACCAGATCTGCATCAATGAAATTTAAACCAGGCATACGTAAATTTAAGGTAATCAGCCTTGAAGTAATACATAAATGAACTACCTTCTACAATGAACACTAATACACTCAAAAAGATAACAGAATCCACTCTCTAAAATATATCTTCCATTGTACAATCAAAAGTTACTAGACATTCAAAGATACATATTGCCCATAATCAAAAGGATGGAGGGAAACAACTAATATAAACCCACACTGAGATTAGTTGTACTATTTAGCAAAAAAAAGCCCTTTAAACTATTATAAATATTGTCAAAGAACAAAAAACATGTTAATAGAATTAAAGAAAAATATAATTTTTATGTTTGAAAAACATGGAATTTCTAGAACGAGAAATCCACAAGGACCAAATAAAAATTCTGTAAGTAAAAAGCACAATAACTGAAATGAAAAATTAAGTGTATGGACTTAACATTAGACTAGAGATGGTGAAAAGTCAATGAATCTGAAGATGGGTCAATAAAAAAATCATGTGATCTGAAGAAATGCGAGAAAGAAAACTGAAGAAAAATTAACTGCGGCCAAGGAACTTATTGAATAGTAACAAATGGCCTAACACACATGTAAAAGGAATCTCAGAAAAAGAGAATGAAGAGACAGAAGAAAAAAATGTTTTTAATAATCTCAGGAAACCTTATGCAGGATAGACAAAAAGAAAACTCAACCTAAGCATATAACAGTCAAAACTGAATAAAACCAAACAGAAATGGAAAATCTTAAAAGCAACCAGAAGAAAAACCATAAAAAAAGTGAACAACACTAAGCATAACCATTCACTTCTTTTTTTTTTCCCTTCTAAAATTTTATTTAAATTCAAGTTAGTTAAGGGGCGCCTGGGTGGCGCAGTTGGTTAAGCGTCCAACTTCAGCCAGGTCACGATCTCGCGGTCCGTGAGTTCGAACCCCGTGTCAGGCTCTGGGCTGATGGCTCAGAGCCTGGAGCCTGTTTCTGATTCTGTGTCTCCCTCTCTCTCTGCCCCTCCCCCGTTCATGCTCTGTCTCTCTCTGTCCCAAAAATAAATAAACATTGAAACAAAAAAAATTAAAAAAAAAAAAAATTCAAGTTAGTTAACATACAGTGTAGTATTGGTTTCAGGAGAAGAATTTAGTGATTCATCACTTACATATAACACCCAGTGCTCATCACAACAAATGCCCTCCTTAATGCCCATCATCCATATGGCCCATCCCCCTACTCATCTCATTCCAGCAGCCCTCAGTTTGTTTTCTACAGTTAAGAGTCTCTTATACTTTGCCTTCCTCTCTGTTTTTATCTTATTTTATTTTTCCTTCCCTTCCCCTATGTTCATCTATTTTATTTCCTAAATTCCACATACGAGTGAAATCATATGGTATTTGTTTTTCTCTGACTGAATAACCATTGACTTCTAAGAATAACCACTGATTTCTAAGAAAGGACATCTCTAAAGTAATGAAATGACAAAACTCTCAACCCAGACGTCAATATCCAATGAAAACATACTTTAAAATGAGGGTAAAATAAAACATTCTCAGATAAACAAAAGCTGAGAGAATTCATTACCTAGATTTGTACTACATAAAAAGCTAAAGATGAGAAAATATATCAGATAAAGCTCATACCAATAAGAATAAAAAATAGTAAATAAGTATATAATTTTAAAAGATTGTTTTTATTTGTCTCTTATTTTTCTTAAAGGTGATTGTTCAAAGTTTTAAAAATAACACCTTAGGGGCACCTGGGTGGCTCAGTCAGTTAAGCATCCTACTTCGGCTCAGGTCATGAACCTAGAGCCTGCTTTAGATTCTGTGTCTCCCTCTCTGCTCCTCCCCCACTCACACTCTGTCTCTCTCTGTCTCTCAAAGATGAGTAAATGTTAAAAAAATAAATAAATAACATCTTAAGAGCAGATTACAAAGTGTGTAAACGCAAAATGTATGACAAAATAGAAAAAAGAATTGAAATAATAAATAGAATTAGACTGATGTGAGGTAACTACACTTGTGAGGTGGAACGAATGAAGTAGAAAGAATAAGCTTTGAGAAAAAATAGTAGTAATTACAAGTTCAAGGTACCAAGTATGAAGTATTAAATTTGAAGTGGTAAAATAAGGATCCTAAAAAAGGGTCCAATGAAAAAAAACACATACCAATAAGCAAAAGTAACCAATCTAAAAAGGCTACATATGGTATGATTCCAACCATATGAAATTCTAGAAAAGCAAAATTATGGAGACAACAAAAAGATCAAAGGTTGGAAAGAGGAGAAATTAATAGGCAGGGAACAGAGCATATATAGGACAGTGAAAATACTCATGTATGAGTATAATGATGGATACATAGAATTATATATTTATCCAAACCAATATAATATACAATACCAAGAATGAATCCTAACGTAAACTATGGACTTTAGGTGATTATAATGTGTCAATGTAGGTACATCAGTCATAACAAATATACCACTCTTGTGGGGGATATTGATAATGGGGGGCAGAAGATATTTAAGAAATCTCTGTACCTTCCCCTGAATTTTGCTATAAACCTAAAATTACTCTAAAAATAAATTTTAAACAAAATATTTTAAAAGTTTGATAAATTACAACTGAATATTTTTAAAGCAACTATTATATAAATATAAAATAGATTTACTAAGAAATAAAAATATAGAATACTAAAATGACTTTTTATTATGAAAACAGCAAAACAGCAACAAAGTAATAGAAACAGAAGAGGCAATAAGAAAATTAATAACAAAATAGTTCATTTAAGCCCAACATGTCAATAATTACATTAAACAGAACAGATACGTAAATAGAGTAAGCATTCCAATAAAAAGCAGACATTGCTAGATGGGAATAAAAAGTCCAAGCCAATAAGACACAAGTAGTCTAAAATTTCAATAATTTTTAAAAGGACTTAACATTTCCTTTTTCCACCTATGCAAAAAGAGTGATCTACACATAGACATATAGTCAAACTGTCAAAAGAAAAAGACAATAATCTTTAACTCAGCAACACAGAAGCAACTCATCATGTCCAAGCTTCCCCAATAAGATTAATAGCTGATTTATCACCAGAAATAATGGAGGTCAGAAGGCAGTGTAATAACACATACAAGAATTTGATAACTAGCACAAATATTCTTCAAAAAAACGACAAAGTTAAGAAATATTAAAAACATACTCTATAAGAAATACCAAAGAATGTCTTTATGACATGAAATGAAAGAACATTAGGGCATAAAGGAAATCCACATGAAGAAACAAAATAATCCACATAAAAACTGCATAATAAAAGACAATATAAACACTATTTTTGTAGATTTTTTGTTAATTTTTTTAATGTTTATTTATTTTTGAAGGAGAAAGAGAGAGAGAGAGTGTGAATGGGGCGGGGCACAGACAGACACATAGAATCTGAAGCAGACTCCAGGCTCTGAGCCATCAGCACAGAGCCTGACATGGGGCTTGAGCCCACAGACTATGAAATCATGACCAGAGCCAAAGTGGAACGCCCAACCAACTCAGCCACCCAGGTGTCCCTGTAGATTTTTTTTCTCCGACTTATATAGAAGACAACCACATAAAGCAATCATAATAAATCTGTATCAAGTATACATAATGTATCCATTTATAATATATATAACAATAAATAATATAAGTATAATATTGAAATTAATTAAGTTGTTATTATTTCAAACTACACTGCTATCAATTAAATTAAGTTCACTGTAATCCTCAGGGCAAATAAGGAAAGAAATTTTAAAATACAGTAAAATAAAAAACAATATATAGTAAAACCAGTAAGAAGGGAATTAAAACTATACATTAGATAATATCTATTTAACACAAAAGAAGGCAATAATGGAAGAATGAATGGGAGAAAGGTATGAAACATATTGGAAGTAGCAGCAAAATAATCTTAGCTTCTCAATAATTACAATAGATGTAAAAAGCATAAACGCTCTAGTTAAAAGGCAGAAAATGTCAGAATGGATTTTTTTAATGAACCATCCAAATGCTGTCTACAAGAGATGCACTCTAAAAACAAACTCACATCTAGAAGGAAGGAAAATAATAAACTATACCAAACACAACAAAAGAAACCAGGAATACTTATACTAACACCAGAAAAATCAACTTTAAGACACAAGTTGTTACAGACAAAAGAAGATATTTCATAATGACAAAAGAGCAATTCATTAAGAAGACATAACAAGTACAAATATAAATGCACCCAAGAAGAGAGTCCCAAAATAAATAAAGCAAAAAACACGCAGAATTAAATATTTTTTTATATTAATTTTTCATTTGGGGAAGAGGTCACTGTCTTAAACAACATGTGGGAATTTAAAACCCAAAAACATAGCTTAAAGCCACAGTTACAAATTTTAGGAAGACCATCTTATCTGCCCTTATATTGAAAAGATCACAAGCCTCAAATTTACACAGACATAAATTTGAATCCTAATTCCACTGCTTACTAGTTTTAAAGCTTTTGGCAAACCTAACTACTCTTGACCTCAGTTTTCTCAGTTGTCAAAGATAAAATATTTTATTTGTAGTATTATTATCAAGTTTAAATGAGATTATGTACATAAATTACATAGCCAACGCTTAAGCGGAAAAATATTGGAGTCATCCTTGAGTCTTAATTTCATACTTAATAACTACTTAAACTCATCAAAGAATCCTTTCAAATATATCTGCAACCCAAGCACTTTTCATTACTTCCTCAGGTATCACTTTGATCCAAGCCACTATATTCTCCCACCTGGATTGTTTCTAACTGGTCCCCCTGTCTGCCCCCCTATATTCTATTCTCAACACAATAGCCAAAGTAATCTTTCCAAAACATAAAACAGATAATATCACATCTTGTTCAAAAAGCCTTTAAGAGGTTTAGCACTTATTTCAGAATAAACCCAAAGTTTTTAAAAGATTCTGCAAGATCTGTCTACCTTTCACCGGTCTGATTTTTCTTCCTACTATTCTCACACTACTTGGTCTCCTTACTATTGCTCTTATTTGTCAGTCACACCCCAGCTTTAAGGATTGTCAGTGGCTACTCCCTCTTCCTAAACTTCTCTTTTCCCACATTTTCACATGGAGAACTCTCCAATGTTGTTCAAGTTATTGCTCAAATCTCCCTTGTTAAATGAGGTCAGGCTGACCACCGCATTTAATATTGAAAAACACTCTTTTCCCACATTCCTGATTCATCTCACCTACTCTAAATTTTCTCACAGAACTCACCATATTCAAGTATACCATAAAAATTACTTATTTTCTTGAGTATTGATTATTTTTGTCCCCTCTGGTAAGAATGTAAGCTCAGGAATATTTTTCTGTTCTGTTTACTGTTGTATCCTCAGCACTAGTATGTAGCCCTAACTAAACACTCAATAAATTTTATATGTTCAACACATGTATAAATAAAAGAAAATTCCAAATTGTTAAGTAATACAAATGGCAGTTATTATGGCAACATTTTGAAGGTCTATCCTAGTGCAGACCTCATGTTGGACACCAGGAATACAAATACGGTAAGTATTTGTCTTCATGGAGTTGATAATCAAGCTGGAGCAATAATCACACAAATGGATCATTTCAATCCAAGCATAAAGTGCTATGATGGAGAAATTCCCAAAGGTTGCTGTGCAAAAGTGAGTTATTGTTATATCTACAATAGAGAAACATAAACTGGTCAAAAATAAAGCCATAAAAATCCCCCATAATGGATGTTTAAAACTGTGAAATTTATTTTATTTTTCTGTGTTTGTCCACTGAAAGTTATCCTGAGATAAGTCAACATAAATAGCATTTATACTTGCCCTTAAAATGTTGGCTTATTTTCTTTATATAAAACTCATGTTATACATTTTATTTGATTTTTCAGAATGAGGTACTTATTTTCCTTCCTTATTTTGGCTGTATTTTCTTATTTTTTCCAAGAATATCAGGAAGTTATCCAAAGTCCCCCCCCCCCCAAAAAAAAATCTCTCTTTACAGAGAAATATGGAAGCCCTCTGTTTTCAAAAAAGAAAAAACTATATGCAAAAAATGCATTTCTCTGCTTTCTAAAGGACTCTGTTTATCAGGTTTTTTCTTTAAATCTTTTATCTTACACAAGAAATTTTAAACTGAAAGTTATCTAAAGTTATCTAGGAAGTAGACAAGGACCAACGTATAACTATATTCTAAATTAAAATGTCCATCGGAACTGGTGAATTGAGATTCAAGATGCTTACAAGTAACCCTCTGCAGTTTCTTTCAGTTACATGATTCTCTGAAAGAAGAAAGCCCATATCATACAAGTGAGTAACACTGAAATATGAAATAAAGATGAGGAGACCCTGAAGATAGAGAAAAAACTTATTATGCTGGAAAGTTAACAAAGGTCAAATGACTTTCTGATATTGCCTGATCTATAAATTCCAAAACCTCACCTTCTACAGAAAAGTAACTGTACTGATTTACCTAGTTGGGTGCATAAGATCTTATAAGAAAACAAAGTGCTCATCCATGTGAGAGGACCTCTTTCTGGATATCATTTAGAGATCTGCATAGGGCAATTTTCCAAATGGTGGCTGTTTCCCTCAGGGAGTTACTCTCCCTTTCCTGAGTAAATCCACTTCTTCCTGGGAACAAGGAAGTGGATTTGTGATGTTGGCCCACCATTTAAAAAAAAAAAAAAAAAAAAGAGTGACTCTTAAAGCTTTGCATTTGCCTGATCAAAAGACTAGGAAGACAAAAGGACAGAAATCAAAGCAGTCCTATCACTGTTATATTGCAGAATCTATGTTTAATCAAAAATGCAGAATCATAATTAGCCCCTTTCCAACAAAGGCTGAAAGGAAGAAAAAACTTGAAAAATGCACAGTTATTGCATGAATATCCTAAAAAATACACTCTCTATAAGGACAAAACTAAAAGAGATACTGAGCCCAGCAAGAAGTACATTCAAACACAACAATGTAATACATTTTGGCTACCAAAGGAAGCTAAAGAACTCTTGTGTCCCTTTGGTTCAATCACTAAATATTTATTAAGCACTTGCTATGTAGCAGAGATTTTGTTACTCACTATAGATTCTAATCTTTTTATTAATTTTTTTAATGTTTACTTTTTTAAGAGAGAGAGAGGGGCGCCTGGGTGGCTCAGTCAGTTGAGCGACCAACTTCGGCTCAGGTCATGATCTCACGGTTTGTGAGTTCAAGCCCCGCGTGGGGCTCTGTGCTGCCAGCTCAGAGCCTGGAGCCTGCTTCTGATTCTGTGTCTCCCTCTCTCTCTGACCCTCCCCCACTCATGCTCTGTCTCTCTCTGCCTCAGAAATAAATAAACATTAAAAAAAAATTTAAAAAAAAGAGAGAGAGACAGAGTGCAAGCAGGGGAGTGACAGAGAGACACACACAGAATCTGACGCAGGCTCCAGGCTCTAAGCTGTCAGCACAAAGCCCAATGCAGGGCTCAGACTCAAGAACCATGAGATCATGACCTGAGCCAAAGTCAGATGCTTAACCAACTGAGCCACCCAGGTGCCCCTACAGATTCTAATTTTTTAGTATGGAATAGTGATTAGAAGCACAGACTCTGGAATAAGACTGCCTGGATTCATAGCTCTATTCCTTACTAGCTGTGTGTCCTTAGACTAAAAACTGTGCCTCAAATGTTCCAATCGTAAACTCATAAAGTTGTTGTAAGGATTAAATGAGATGACACAAGCAGAAGGTTGAGAATATTTCCTGGTGCACAGAAATAGTGAACTGGGATAAAAGAGGCTATCAATTAATTGAGGGAAACTAAAAATAAGTAGTTATGATAAAACAGCTTAAGATTCATAGTCAAAATATGCAAAATGTGTTATAGGGACATAGAGGTGAAAAGTCTAACCCTGCTTGAGGTTGCAAGGCTCGCAAAGGGTCAACAGAAGTGACACTGGAGTTACACTTGAAGGAGGAACAGAACTCTTCCAGATGTCAAGTGGGAGAAAGCAGAAAGAACATTATGTAGGAGGAGAGCCTGAGTGGCTCAGTCACTCAAACATCCACCTTTGGTTCAGGTCATGATCTCGCGGTTCATGCAAGCCTGGAGCCTGCTTCAGATTCTTTGTCTCCCTCTCTCTGTCCCTCCCCTGTTCACGCTCTCTCTCTCTCTCAAAAATCAATAAACATTAAAAATTAAAAAAAAAAAAAGGAACATTATGTAGAAGAGTACAGAGCAATAAGACAGGAAGGCTAGGCCATGGAATTGCCAATATGACCAGGGTGCAAAAATGCAAGGAGAACCAGGACATCAGGTTGAAGAGGTAAGATTAGGGTAAGGAAATGGGGGCCATTGGAGGATTTTCAGCAAAAGGAGTAGCATAACAAATTTCTTTTTTTTTTCATTTTTTTTAATGTTTATTTTTGAGAGAGACAGAGTGTGAGTGGGGGAGAGGCAGAGAGAGGGAGAATCTGAAGCAGGCCCTGAGCTGTCTGCACAGAACCTAACGTGGGGCTCGAACTCCACAGCCATGAGATCATGACCTGAACTGAAGTCAGACACTTAACCAACTGAGCCATCAAGGCGCCCCAACAGATTTCATTTTTTGAACACTATCTAAGGGTAGTATAAAGAGAAAATGAGAGACTTGAATAAAGCTTGAGATAGAAACAGTGATAATACAAAGGAATATATTGCAATAGGTCAAGTGAGAATTGATGAGGACTCATGAAGCAATGACAGGAAGGAGTATATTACACAGCTAGAATTCACAGATGTTTGTTAAGGGATAAATTATTCTTTCCCATTTGACAATTTTATTTAAATGTTTGAGGGGACAAACCAGTAATATTTATGGGAAATAAAAATAATGAAATTTCCTTTCATTAAAGAATGGTAAGACCACCTTAAATGTGAATTTATCTTCAGCACAATACTTGAAAAAAGGGTTGGATGAGGATTTGGCAGATTTGGACTACATAACTAAAGTTTCCTTCCAACCAGAGGTGAATTTACTGAGAAGAAATGAAGCTTAACTTCAAGGTTCAGGAATTATAGATATTTATGACAGGAAGAAAAAGCAAGGCTGCACATCTTTGAAACATTTCTGGTAAACAGCATAAAGAGGTTTCAGCATAAAGGGATCCGAATCCCCAAGATACCAGTAATTTATTGGGATCTCCTTTTTTATTATGAAGATATAATTTTATATTCATAATTTTATAAAATTTTTATTAAAGAAGACTCTCTGAAATTATATAAGCTTTAGGCCATACAAAACTTAAAACAGCCCTTGCTTCCAACCATAAACTGCTGTGGCATTAAGAAACAGAGAATGCAAATAGTCTAACTCCTACAGTTGAGAGCATATTTTCATTTGATATACAGGAAATGATTCTCCAAGTAAACAAACAACATGATTTCCTTGAAATATATTAGGAGCTATTAACCAGCAATTAAACATTGAATATATGATGAATAATTAATGCTTTATATCTCACCATACAATGAGAGTAGAAATACAAATTTGAATGTTGGGTGACACTTTCAAAGTCATTCCTCTTCAAAGATTAACACTTGTTTTCTGGCATATATTTTTAAGTAGATCGACTGTTTACTAGAATGGCAGTCACAAGACCCCGTTACAGCTCTGGATCTAACGTTGATTAACTTTTAAGCCTTGGGCACAGGACACAAAAAGGATTACTATCTATTGTAACTCTGAAATGATTCTATGTAACCTTCACATCCTTCTCAATCTTTTCTCACTCTCAGTTCATAGCAACACATTCTTAAGTGGTCTTCATACCTATAACATCTAACCAAATCAAGCTCCCCCACTCTCTTATGATCCAGTTTCCACAGAGCCACCTTTGATGGCGTTTTCACCAACTAAAGAATGAAATAAAAAAACAGCCTGCCACAAAAATGCCTCCATAGTTTCGCCTTTAGATACCTGTGTGACTTTATTGATCACTGGAGCTCCTGTTTCTTTATATACAGTTTTGTTTACTGTTTCACAATAATAAACTGTCTTGACATTTGCTCAAGCTATTCTCACAGTTAGGCACCCTGTTATCATCTATGTCTGCTCACTGAAGCCTTCAAGGCCTTGCTCAACCACCAACCCCTCCAAGATTAATCCCCCAAATTAATCTTTCCCCATCACCTTCTCATATCACTTTCTTTATTCCTCACATATAACATCCATAACATGGTGAAGTGGTTAAGGACTCTAGCAATGAGCCAGACAGAAATAGTTTCACGATTTTGCTTTACCACCCACTAAGCTATATAACCTTGGGAAATATATTTTACATCCATGAAATTCAGGTCTCATTTACTGTGTGGACTACAAGCATATGATGTCTCCTAAATAAATAGAAACCAGCAGAAAGTCAATGAAGAGTAAGCTGAATAACCCATTAGGCTTCCAGGCCTATCCTCAGAGTCAAAATATGCTTACCAGACAAGTCTAGTTTCTGTCACTCAATGGAATGAAGGATAAAAGATCTCGCATTAGCGGGGATCTAGGTGGCTCACTTGGTTGAGCATCCGACTTCGGCTCAGGTCATGATCTTGCAGTCTGTGAGTTCGAGACCCATGTTGGGCTCTGTGCTGACAGCTCAGAGCCTGGAGCCTGCTTCAGATTCTGTGTCTCCCTCTCTCTGTCTGCCCCTCCCCCACTCATGCTCTGTCAAAAATAAATAAAGATTCCAAAAAAAAAAAAAAAAAAAGATCTCTCATCAGCTTTCCCAACTACTGATAAAGCAATATTTAGTTTCCCGTTTGGCCTTTTTCTTTGGAACTCTAGTATTTGAGCAAGTAGCCTAAGAAAGATGAAAGACTGAATGGTATTTATAAAAGAAATCCCACTTTAGACCCTAAATATTGTAATTCATTCTCCTTTGCTCTTATTTGGAATGGAAATGTTCAAGTACTTCTTGAAAGTAGTTAAAATATATGAAATGTCTTAATTCTTTTGCTCAGGAAGTAAACTAACCAACTCTTATCTTTCATAAAATATTCACTTAACAAATATTTATTGAGTATAAACTGTGGGCCAACATAATTATTGCTGTGGTAATTACAACGAACAAAACAGACACAGTTCCTACACTCGGATTTTATGCTTTTGTAGAGAAGATAAACATTAATTGAATCACTTCCTATAATAAGAATTATGAAGGGATATATCCCTGATATTACAGAAATGTACAAAATAATCTAATCTAGTTTATACTATGAGAAAGTAGGCAACTCTTGCTACTGGACTCAATGGTTTGTGTCTCCCTCAAAATTCACATGTTGAAACCCTATCTCCAACGTGTCTATACTTGGGAGATAGGGCCTATAAGAAGATAGCTAAGGTTACATTAATTCATAAAGTTGGGGCCCTGATCTGATAGGATTAATATCCTTATAAGAAAAGACACCAGAGAGCATGCACTCAATCATTTGAGCTCATTCACTTGCTCTCTTTCGCTGTGTGAGGACAGAGTGAGAAGGGGGTTAACAAGTCAAGGCTGGAGCTCTCACCAGGGACTGAACCTTACTGGAACTTTATCATGAACTTTCCAACCTCCAGAACTGTAGGAACTAATATTCTGTTGTTTAAGCCATGCAGTCTATGAGTATTTTTATGGTAACCTGAGAGGACTAAGAATTCTAAAATTTACAAATCTTGAATTTAATCCTAAAATTAAAAAAATAATAAATGAAATTAAAAGTACTTGCTTTCACTATTTTCCTAGCAAAGTAACATTTTCTCCTTTCAGCATATAATGGATTTCATCAGGTGAAGATCCTGAATATGTGAGGGACTAGCCTAATACTTATTTTACCTTAAGAAAATTTGCTTAATGTTTATTTATTTTTGAGAAAGAGAGTGAGAGAGAGCATTAGTCGGGGAGGAGCAGAGAGAGGGAGACAGAATCTGAAACAGGGTCCAGGCTCCAAGCTGTCAGCACAGAGCCCGATGCCAGGCTTCGAACTCACAAGCTGGGAGATTATGACCTGAGCTGGTCAGACGCTTAACTGACAGAGCCACCCAGGCGTCCTTGCTTATTTTACCTTAAAAGAAAGATGCATCTATATTAATATATGCATCTCTCTGAATTCATCTTTGCCATTCTTTGGTGAAGCACTTTAAACTTAACTGTTTACTAAAGTTTTGTTGAGTTTATGTTAAAACTTTTCTGTCCACAGTTCTTTCCAAATCCATAAAATGAACATGTATTTGTAAGTGAATAGCAAATTAAATTACCCCAATCTTCATGGTTTACAACTATAAGCATTTATTCTTAAGCTCATTGGTTTGCAGGTTGCAGTTTGGCTGATCTTCAGTGGGCTTGGGCAGCTCTGCTTTAGGCTGCAGGTAGGCTGGGCTGGCCGCTATGCTGCGTTTGAATCAAGGTATATTTCACATGTCAATCATCTGTTCTCATGGCAAATCAGTCGCATGCTAAAGCCAAACCAAAGCACATTTAACATCTCTGTCAGAATCACGTCCATTAATATTCCATGGACCAAAGAAAGTCAAGTGACCAAGCCCAAAATCAAAGAAGCAGGGAACTATACCACACCTACACTGGGAAGGTAAATAAATATTTGCTGAACAATAATCTGCACACTCCAGATAGGTGAACTATAAGTGAAAAATAAAACTAAGTATCCTACTAAATGCTGGGAACATGATGACAACTAAGACAGAATCTCATAGTGATACCTGATAGCCTGGAGGCTAGTGGGGACTGGGAGAGAGATATATAAGGAAATTAATATAAATACAATGAAGTAAGTATAATAACACCAGTGGGAGAATAATTACTTCTATGTGGAGAACACTTGAGATTTAAAGCATAATAGAAACTTACCAGATTGATATGGCTAAGATTTGGAGAGAGGCAAGATTCTAGACAAAGGGGAAAATGTGTGCAAAATCATGAATATGCAAAGTAGACTGGCATAATTAAAAAGTGGCAATCTTTTGGTGTGGTTAGAGCATAGAATATATAGGGGAAAAAAACATGGGAAATGAGGTAGTCATATTTTAAAGGACCTTATAAACCAGGCTAGAAATTTGAACTGAGGTGACATTAAAATAAATTAAACAGGAAAGTGATGTGTTAAAATGGTTAGAATCATAGCTCAGTTTAAGTAGAGTAGAAGGATAACAGACATGGTGGAGATAGAGTGGTAAGCAGAATCCAAGTATGAGATGGCAGAGACCAAAGCCAAAGCAGTAGCAGTGTAAAGAAAAAGAAGAAGGTGTCAACAGATTTATAAAATATAATTCACTTATCTTTTTGAATGAATGAAAGCAAAAGTCAAGTCTTTTGGAGTTGAAACTGATAGAAACTCAACTCCAGTTAGCTTAAAGAAAAACTAGAAGTCCTTAGAAACAAAAGAAAAATGTCAAGAACCAGCACAGCTCTAAGGAACACAGTGTTTGGCACAAGAAATTTAAATGATGTTTGCATTATTTCTCACACTCTCATTAAGATTTCTTCACTTAATTCTCCTCTACGGCAGACAAGTTTATACCACATGAAGGAGTAAGACGGTCATCGAAAGTGCCAAATCACATTCTTCTAGCTGTACGATCCTAAAGGCAAGAAAGTGGCCCTCTCTCTACAGTAATTTTTAAATTTTTATTTAAATTTTATTTACTTAACATACAGTGCAATATTGGTTTCAGGAGTAGAATTCAGTGATTCATCACTTACATACAATACCCAGTTTTCATCACAACAAGTATCCTCCTTAATACCCATCAACTCATCTAGCCCATCTTTCAGCCACCTCCCTCCATCAACTCTCAGTTTGTTCTCTATCATTAAGGGTCTCTTGTGGCATTTTCCCCTCTCTCTTCTTTTTTTTTTAAATAAAATTAAGAATTCTTCAAACTCTCTCTGGTTTTGATTGGTCCAAACATGGGTCATATGCCCACCCCTCAAAACAAGCTATCTAGTGGCTAGGATGCTATAATCCACCCTAGTTACCTGCTGACCCCCTTAGTCAATGGAATGTAATCTGTTATCAGTAGCAGAAGAATATAAACACGTACCATCTAGCCAGCCACATCAATTTGTATCAATTACAAAGGGAGTAAGGGACTAGTTCAGGGTGACTAGTTGAGAGTTCCAGCTTGGTGACTTAGATTAGTGATGCATAAACTGTAATAGGATGTACAGGAAAAGAAAAAAGTATGAAAGGAAAATTTTTAGACATGTTAAGTTTGAGGTATCATAGATCCTTTGAAAGGTAATATTCAATAACCACTAATTTTTTCTTTGCACAAGATTGGGGTGTATATATATATATATATATATATATATATGTGTGTGTGTGTGTGTGTGTGTGTGTGTGTGTGTGTATGTATATATATACATACATAGATATATATATGTTTATGTATGTATATATATAGAGTATGTGGCAGTCATAATTCATGACTTAGAAGAAACTAAAATTTCATTTCTGAAATAAAAGCATTATATCCAGAGAATATCCCTCCTGATATAGTGAAGACTACTTGAAAATAATGTCCTATCAATCCCTAAAAATATTTTGGCAGAAATTTGAGCTAATTGTACATTTCAAAACTACCATTTGAAAATGCATAAGGTGGGGTGCCTGGGTGGCTCAGTTGGTTAAGCCTCTGACTTCAGCTCAGGTCATGATCTCACAGTTCGTGCGTTTGAGCCCCATATCAGGCTCTGTGCTGACAGCTCGGAGCCTGAAGCCTGCTTCGGATTCTGTGTCTCCATCTCTCTCTCTGCCCCTCCCACACTGCTGCTCCTTCTCTCTCTCTCTCTCTCTCTCTCTCTCTCTCTCTCTCTCTCTCTCAAAATTAAATAAACATTAAAGAAAAAAAAGAAAATGCATATGGTTGGTATTATTTTTATGAAAGAGGAGGAAAAGTTCTGCATCTTAGGTGGATACAATACAATATGTATCTACCAAACACAGGAACTGCTTTCCTGATTGTAGTTCTGTCCCAAGATTTATAAACCCATGAAGCTTTCTACTTCTTCTCACTAACAGAAAATTTGGTTGAATCCATCTTGGAAAATAATGATCCAAATCTTCTGAAACAATTTGGAGGTACGTTATAAAACCTCCAGGTATCTGACACTACAGAAGTTCTACTAAGTGGACTTAAACATTTTGATTTTTTAATGTCTATAACCATATTCCCCAATGATGTTTCCTGAAACTTTCCATTTTGTGGTTCATTTAGATATTTATAGCAGTGGGGAAGGAAAAAAATGTACTGTAGGGGTTTTGAACAGCCATTCAAATCAAAACTGACAATTACCTTGATGCAAGAAGAAATAATAAAGCTTGAGAGTTTTATTAGCTCCAAAGTAATTTTAAAGTTGCATAAAATGCTGCTGTTCTCCATATATATTAAAGTACTTTTACCTCTCCTGCCCTATACATTTAGTCTTCATTAAATATTCAACATGTTGCTTCCAAAGTCAATAAAAAAGTATCCATTACTGGAAGAAGGAAAATCCATTTTGCAAATGATAGGGAGATTACCCAGCATAACTATAATTATCATTTTTTAAAAAGGTACAGAAAGAGAGTCAGTGAGCTCTTTGAACCAATTTGAAGTTCTTCTTAAGCCACACACTGTGTTTTCCTACAGAGGATTTTTAAGATGAGAAATAGGCCTTGAGGGTCTTAGGCCTGAGGCAATATAAAAAAGGTCAAACATTCACCTAAAAAGCACCACTATCTTCAGAACAACTTATCAACCAACTTCCAGCACGTCCTTATTTACAACTATTGGTCCCAAAGGAAGTGCACTTGAGTGTGGGCCACAATTACTTTGTAAGGAGCTTGCCAGGAATGATACAGGAAACAAATTTGTGACTATGTGCCAACCCCACCTCAGAAACTGCAGACTTTTTTCTTCTGGTGAGAAAGAAATGGGAGGAAGAACACAAAGGAGGGGGAAAAATGCAGAGAATGGAGATCTAACATAAAAGAGCCAACTTCAGTTAAGCTCCTAAAGACTGAGTTGTAAACAGTTTGGAAAATCCAGAGATTATCCAATTTAGCTCTCCATTCCCAGCTCAGGGGCTTTATCCCAAGACAGCTCCATAAAATGTTCGTTTCAAGTGGCAGGTTTGCACTCTCAAATTAAGCCCATTAAAAATAATAAAATAAAATAAAATAAAATAAAATAAAATAAAATAAAATAAAATAAAATAAAATAAAACAAAACAAAACAAAACAAAACAAAATAAAATAAAATAAAATAAAATAAAATAAAATAAAATAAAATAAAATAAAATAAAATAAAATAAAAAGCCAGGAAAACTCTGCACCTGTCACGGATTAGCAACAAAAGGTCAAATACTTTCCCATACACCTAGGCCACCTCCATATTGTGTGTTTACTTACTGGAGCCTAATCAGTCTCTCTTCAAGCAGAAAAGTGTAGACCAAGATAAATGGGGGAGGGTAAAGAATTAAACTTTATCTAAGAGCTGTCAATAAATCTATTGTTGGAAATACATGTGAACAGAAGTAGCAATAGCCATCTTTGTCTTTTAAAGAGGTAGTTTCTCAAAAAGAGAATTACACAAAGTGCTCCTCTGTTTTTGTCAATATGCTGCCAGGTTTTGAAATACTATTTTTCAACCAAACAATAAAAATCTTGACAAGTAAGCAACAGAAAATCACTAATACACTTGCAGCTGCATTTCAATCTATACAAATTCTTTAAACAAAAACAAATGAAGAACAGCCTGGCCTAGCAAAATTATTTTACCATTTGGGCCTCAAATCCAAGATAATTAAGAAATAGGATTTTATATTTTCACTGGCAATTTTTGACAAATGGTCAAATTAAAAAAAAAATCCACATGACAAAATTGAGTAAAGACCCATGTGTGAATTTCAAGAGGTGTAAATCAGGAAAAAGGTTTTTTTTTTTATTTCCAATTTCAGATTAACAAAAGAAAGTATCTTCAATTCATTTATTTCTGAAAAATGTAAGTGTGTGTCGAGGCAAGGCAGGAAAGGGGAAAAGAATTTGATGTCAGAAGACTCGGGTGTAAACTCCAGCTTAACTAGCAGCAGTATATATTTAAGGGAAATCTGAAATAAGAGATTATTTCTATCTTGTAATCAAAAGATGATAAAGACCTGAACTAGAACAGTGGTAATGAGAATGGAAATAAAGGACATATATGATAGACATTTCTACAGAAAGAAATGGGGCAACTGGGTGACTCAGTCAGTTAAGTGTCCGACTTCAGCTCAGGTCACTATCTCATGGTTCATGAGTTCGAGCCCCACATCAGGCTCTGTGCTGATAGCTTGGAGCCTGGAACCTGCTTTGGATTCTCTGTCTCCCTCTCTCTGTGCCCCTCCCCAGCCTACCTTCTCTCTCTCTCTCAAAAATAAAAAAAGTTAAAAAAAAGAAAGAATTAATGGCATTTATCAAAGTATGAATGAAGGTGAGTGAGCCCAATATTTTCCATTTGTTCCTCCAGAACCACTCTCCACCTACTTCTCCCTGCTTTGTGCACCAGAAAATAGACCTCTATGGACTGCATCAACGGCCTGCCTCTTCTCTACTTTTTGGTTGAGGCTGGTTAATGGACATCACCAGCCCAGGAGATGAAGGACAGGAAAATAGCGAAGTTAGATCATTTATTCCCTTGACTCCCTCCCTACTTTAGTTACAACTTGTGGTCTGTGTTGTTCCACTGAAGACCATTATCTCCTGTCAGATGTCCCTCTACATTTAGCCTTGTTGATGGCTCCTAGTAACACTTGCTCTCCTTTCCCCTTTAGGCCTATCGCTGGTAATAGCTCTGTTATGAGCAACCTAAGAAACTAAAATGCCACCATGATTTCCCTAAACCCTACCCATACCTATCTATCTAGTCCCTTTATTAAATTATCCAAAATTGCCATGTTAAACAAGCCTTTTGTTTCCTACCATAATCTTACTGATACAATGAGACCATTCTATAAATTATAAGGCACAATTCATAATGTTTATTTACTTGGTTACTTTGTTAGTTGAAAAAACTTTGTCACATATGTCTAGCACATATCAAATGACCAATTAATATTTGCTGAATCAAATAATAAAAACTATACACGGTTTAGACTGAAAGTCAAGTCCCAGTTAAATACCTGAAATCTCAAGAAGAGTGAGAGATGAGTGGTAAGGTATATCAACTGACAACAAGGTCTTATGAAAGAAAATATAAGGAACAAAATAAACCAATCATTTATAGAAGCACTTTGATAATTATTAAAAATATGTTATTATTCAAGGAAGTATTCTAAGTATATACGACCTTTCATAAAAGTGAAAAGAAATACGTACCAACCTTCAAAACTTATAACTTGAAAATATAAAAGTGAAACTAGACATTCTGGCTATGGCCAAGTGAGGTGAGAAGTAAATATTCCCCTGAAAAGCAAGTTTAAAAAATATAAGACAATCCGAATAAAATTAATGGCTAACTTCCCATCAGAGCAAAAGGAAGCCAATGACATATTCAGAGTGCTGAAAACAATTCTCAGCCAAAAATTTTATATCTAGCATAGCTATCCTTCAAAGTAAAGGAAAAATAAAACATTCAAGATAAAGACTGAGAGAATTAATATCTACCCTACATGCCTTGCAAGAAATATTAAAGGATAGTTCTTTAAACTGAAAAGAATATGACACCAGATAAGAAAATAAATCCATACTAAGAAATGAAGAAAACCAGAAATGGTAAGCATGTGGGTGAAGAAATACATATTTCTTCTCATTTCTTCTCTTTTCTAAAAGACATAAGATCAGGGCCACCTGGGTGGCTCAGTCAGTTAAGTGCCCTAGTTTGGCTCAGATCATAAACTCACAGTTCATGAGTTCGAGCCCCGCATCAATCTCTGTGCTGAGAGCTCAGAGCCTGGAGCCTGCTTTGGATTCTGTGTCTCCCTCTTCCTCTGCCCTTCTCTTTCTCTTTCTCTCTCTCTCTCTCTCTCTCTCTCTCTCTCTCTCTCTCTCTCTCTCTCTCAAAAATAAACATCAAAAAAATAAATAAAAAACATAAGATCATATAAAAATTATACCACTATATTTGGGGTTTCTAACATATGTATATGGAATACATATGACAATAATAGCACCAAAAAAAAGGATGAAGAGAATGACCTGTATCAGAGAAAAGTTTCTATTAGAATTTTAAGAAATAAGTTCATAGATACCTGAACTAGATTGTGGTAATTTAAAATGCATATTGTAATCCCTAGAAAACCACTAAGAAAAATAACTCAATATACAGGAAAAAAATGGGAACAGAGAAATTTAAATAGTATAAAAATACATACTTGAAGACAGAGAAGGAGGGCCAGAAGCCCAAAAAAGACAGGAGACGTATAAAACAACCTATAGCAATATGACAAAAATAAATCAACTATAAAAATAATTGCATTAAACGCAGATGGACAAAATACCACATTAAATAAAGATATTGTCAAACTGTATTTAAAAAAAATCAAGATCCTACTCTATACTGTCTACAAAAGGCAAATATTAGATTCTAAGACACAAAACAGGCTAGTGGAAAAAAATGGAACAAAGACATACCACATAAATCATAAACATAAGACAGCTAAAATGGCTATATTTATATTAGAAAAATAGACTTTAATATAAGAAATATCAGAAAATCCAGGAAACTTTTAAAATGATAAGAGGATCAATACATCAGTTAGAGGTAAATGCATCTAATCTCAAAATGCATAAAATTGACACAATATTATAAAAAATAAACAATGTCAAAATGTATAGCAAATGATTTTGCATCTCTACATTCAATAATTGAACAGCATGTTATAGACAAAATTAGTGACGGGGCTCCTGGGTGGCTCAGTCAGTTAAGCATCCAACTCTTGGTTTCAGCGCAGGTCATTATCACATGGCTCGTAGGTTTGAGCCCTGCATCAGCCTCTGTACTGACAGTACAAAGCCTGCTTAGGATTCTCTCTGTCTCCCTCTGTCTCTGCCCCTCCCCCATTCATGCACACGTGCTCTCTTTCTCTCAAAATAAATAAATAAACTTAAAAAAAAAATAGAAAAGAAAATTAGCAAGGATAGAAAAGATTTGAACACCAAAAACTGACTTAATCAAACTTACACATACAGAACATTTCAACTAATGACTTTTAAGACATGGTACATTTTCCAAGATAGATCACATTCTAGCCAATACAATTTTTAAAACAAATTTGGAAGTATAAAATCATTAAAACATAATTATCTAATAATAATACAATTAAAATCAACAAAATGAAATCTGAGAAATATTCAAACATTTATAAATTAAACATTTTAAATAAATGACAGATCAAATGGGAAATCATGAAAAAGTAGAAAATATTTGGAAGTTAAGAAAAATGGAAAACATGTAAAACATATAAAATTTTATAGGGCTGATTATACCTATAAATACCATGCTAGGCCAGAATAAAGGTTTCAAATCAATAATCTAAGATTTACCTTTAACGGGGCGCCTGGGTGGGGCAGTCGGTTAAGCGTCCGACTTCAGCCAGGTCACGATCTTGCGGTCCGTGAGTTCGAGCCCCGCGGCAGGCTCTGGGCTGATGGCTCAGAGCCTGGAGCCTGGAGCCTGTTTCCGATTCTGTGTCTCCCTCTCTCTCTGCCCCTCCCCCGTTCATGCTCTGTCTCTCTCTGTCCCAAAAATAAATAAAAACGTTGAAAAAAAAAATTTAAGATTACCTTTAAAAAATTTTTAAAAAATGAGCACAAGTGAACACAAAGCTTACAAAAGAAATAATAATAAAGATTGAAGCAAAGATAAATAAAATTAAACACACACACACACACACACATACACACACACACACACACACACATGGATTTAGTAGAACTAAAATCTGGCCCTTTAAAAACATGAAAAAAATTGAAAACAAGTAGATCAGTGGTCAGTAAATTAAAGCCTATGGACCATAAGTGGACCACAGGCTGTTTTTATAAATAAAGTGTTATTAGAATAAAATACACCCATTCACTAATATGTTGTCTCTAGCTCCTTTTGTGATAGAATGATGGAATTGAATAGTTGTAAAAGAAACCATCTGGCATGCAAAACCCATTAGTATCTGAGGAAAAAAAAAAGTTTTGCTATACCAAGTTACACCAAATATGAAAAACAAACAAACAAAAAAAAAACAAAAAACAAAGCCACAGAAAAAACACAGTGGCAACATCAGGAGTGAAAGATGACACATTGCAGACCATATTGTAGGGACACTGTGACATTACAGAAATTAAACTGATTATAAGGAAGTAGTATGAACAACTGTATGCCAACAATTCAACAACTTAAATAAAATGGGCATATCCCTAAAAAGACAAAAATTACCAAAACTATCTCAAGAAGAAAGAAATAAGGTGAATATAAATATATTAAAAAAAATAAACTGAATTAGTAATTTTCACTCTTCCACAAAAAAATTTCAGGATCAGATACCTTCACTAATGAATCCTATCAAAAAAAATGAAGAAAAAAAAAAAAAAGAATACCGACACTTCACAAAATCTTGCAGATAACAGATGAGGGAAGACTTCTCAGCTCATCCTCTGGGGCCAATATTACCCTAATACCAAAAGCAGACAATGACACCACAAGAGAACTACAAACTGATACCCTCATAATCATAGACTCAAAAATATTTAACAAAAAAATTTGCAAACTAAATTCCAGCAAAATATATCAACAATTACATACCATGACTAAGTAAGATTCATCCCAGGAATGCAAAATTGGTTTCAGCTTCACACATCAATTAATGTGTCATGCTAGTATTTTAAAAATATAAAAACCATATGACCATCTGAATAGGTGCAGAAAAGCATTTGACAAGTTCAATACCCACTCAAAATAAAAACTCTCAACATAATATGCATAGAAGGTAACTTCTTTAACCTGATTAGGGAATCTGTACAGAATTACTTTTAACATTGTATACAATGGTGAACAATCAACTTTATAACATAAGGAATGAGACAAGGATGTTAACTCTTACCATTAACATTAAATATTTTAATGGAGGTTCCAATCAGTGCAATGAAACACAGATATAGACATAAAGGCATGGAAGAAAAAGAAGTAGGAGAAAGTGGAGAAAGAAGGAAGGAAGAAAGGAAAAAAAGAAAAAAAGAAAGGCATGTATATCAGAAAAGGAAAAATGTTCTAGCTCCCAGATGATATGACCCTATATTTAGAAGACCTCAAAGAATCCAATGATACAGTACAAATAATGATAAGTGAGTTTAGTAAGATTATGGGTTCTAAGATCATCAATTGTAAAATTCTAATGCAGCCCCATATGCTAGCAACAAAGCATTAAAAAACTTAAATGAATTAAAATTTTAATTCAGAACAGTATCAAAAAGAATGAAATAGGAAATTTAACATTAGTAAATTTAACCAAAAGTCCAAGAATTGTACACTGAAATCTATAAAATATTAGTTAGAGAAATTAAAGAAAATCTGAATAAATGGGTTTGGGGGACCATTACTATGAAGAGGCCAATTCTCCGCAAATTAATCTGCAAAATTACTACAATCCTGGGGCACCTGGGTGGCTGGTGCTAAAGCATCCGACTTTGGCTCAGGTCATGATCTCGTGGTCTGTGAGTTCAAGCCCCACGTCAGGCTCTGTGCTGACAGCTCGGAGTCTGGAGCCTGGAGCCTGCTTCAGATTCTATGTCTCCCTCTCTTTCTGCCCCTCCTCCACTCACTTTCTGTCTCTCCCAAAATAATAAACATTAAAGACAATTAAAAAAAATTACTACAATCCCCATCAAAATTCCAGCAGTGTTTTTATAGAAACTGACAAGTTGATACTAAAATTTGTGTAGAAATAAAATGACCTAGAATAGCAAAGATAATTTTGGAAAAGAATAATAAAAATTGAGGAATTACACTATTTAATTTCAAAACCTACCATAGAACTATATATAATAATCAAAACATTTTAGAGTCAACACAAGGATAAACATAGAGATCAACAAAACACATTTGAGTTTTGAGATACAAATTCTTATATTTAAGATCAACTGAGTCCCCACAAATCTGTCAACTCAATTCAATGGGAAGAGGATAGTGATTTCAAAAAAATGCTTCTGTACAGTTGCATATCAATATGCAAAATTAAAAAAAAATCAGTTATGCCCCTACTGTGGAAGGCAGAATAATAGCCCCTCAAAGACCATTAGGACTGTGCATGTCCTAACCCCTAAAACCTGTGACTAGGTCAGGCATATGGCAAAGTGGACTGGGGGTGTGATTACAGTAAGATATTGATATGGAAAGATTATCCTAGATAATCTATGTGGGCTCAAGACAATAACAAGAGTCCTTATAAGACAAAGAGAGGGAGAAGGGAGAGGGACAAAGAAACAGAAAGGGAGAAATACAGAGAAATTTTAGGATACTATATCAATGGCATTGAAGATGGAAGAAGGGTCCATGAGTTAAAGAATACAGGTGACCTGTAGATAATGGAAAAGACAGAACAATATATTCTCCCGCAGAATCTCCAAAAGGAATGCATCCCTATCAAAACCTTTATTTTATCCTAATAAAAACTATTTCAGACACTTCCTTTAAGAAGTGTATGATAAGTTTGTGTTATCTTAAGGACTAAGATTGTGATTTTTATATTATCAATGTAAAACTAATACTCTTGGGGCGCCTGGGTGGCGCAGTCGGTTAAGCGTCCGACTTCAGCCAGGTCACGATCTCGAGGTCCGTGAGTTCGAGCCCCGCGTCAGGCTCTGGGCTGATGGCTCAGAGCCTGGAGCCTGTTTCCGATTCTGTGTCTCCCTCTCTCTCTGCCCCTCCCCCGTTCATGCTCTGTCTCTCTCTGTCCCAAAAATAAATAAACGTTAAAAACTAATACTCTTAAGTCTAAGTCACAAGATACATAAAAATAAACTAAAATATTATACACGTTTTTAAGTTATACCTTTTTTTTTATTTTTTTTCAACGTTTTTTTATTTATTTTTGGGACAGAGAGAGACAGAGCATGAACGGGGGAGGGGCAGAGAGAGAGGGAGACACAGAATCGGAAACAGGCTCCAGGCTCTGAGCCATCAGCCCAGAGCCCGACGCGGGGCTCGAACTCACAGAGGGCGAGATCGTGACCTGGCTGAAGTCGGACACTCAACCGACTGCGCCACCCAGGCGCCCCAGGTTATACCTTTTTAAGAAGGAAATGTGAAAGAAAATCTTTGTAATCAGGTTATGCTAAACGTTCTGAGCTATGGCAACAAAAGTAAACCATTTAAAAAATAGTGATCATTGGACTGCATCAAATATAAAAAGTCTACTCTTTAAAAGACCATATTATGAAAATATAGAATGAAGTATGAGAGACATAAATTACTTTTTTAAAGAACCAAATAGAAATGCTGTGGGTAAAAAGTATAATAACTGAACTTTTAAAAAGTAACTAGTAAGTATCAATAGAAAGTCAGGCAGATGAAAAAGCAGCAAACTTGAGGGCAGGTCAAGTGAACTGTCCATTTTGAGGAATGGGGTGAAAATGAAGACAAATAGAAACTCAGAGACCTATACAACACCATCAATCACACCAACACACACATAATGGGAGTCTAAGAAGGCAAGTAGATAGAGAAAGAACATAAACTGTATTTGAAGAATTAATATCTAAAAACCTCCCAAAATTTATGAAAAACATTAAACTACACATCAAAGAAACTCAAATAAGTCCAATATGATAAACTCGGAGATCCACACTTACATTGTAATCAAACTTAATAAACTGTTGAAAGACAAAGAGAGAGCTGTAAAGAAGGAAAGTGATTTAACATTGTAAAGAATCCTCCAAAACCCGATCCCTCCATGCCTGGCAACTGCTTATCCACTGGAGTAAGACTCCAGTAAGTGCCAGTAAGACACTGACCTAAAACAGAGGGCCTTTCCTCTAGACCAGCACAGCCACTGGCCCCAGGCACCAACAGACAACTGTCCTTTCGTGTTGCATGTTAGTCTGTTTTGTTTGTTTTGTTTTGATTTGTTTCTTCTTCTTTCTCACTTCTGGTTGTTTCTTTTAATCAGGCAGTTTTACTCTATGCTTTTTACACCCTTTCTGTATCACTTTTTTTTATTTTCTTCTCTCTCTCTCTCTCTTCTCTCTCCTCTCTCTCCCTGGATTAAGACGTATAGTTTCTTTGATTCTCTGCCAGGTCTTTTTTTTTTCTGCCCCTGTCATTTCTCTCTTTGTATAGGATAAGGCATCTCCCCACCACCCCCGTTTTTTTTCCTTTTTTCCAGGGTTACTCCAACAAACAAATCAAAACACAGACTTGGTCCAATTCACCACTATGAGCAGTGAGATAAAGCAACCAAAGACAGAATAGAGTGCTCACAACACAATCCAAAAACACTCCCTGAAGTGCCAGGCCCTGGAGAGTATATGACCCCTTTTTAATACAGTCGTACTTGCAGCTTCAGGACACATAACAAGCTATTAAAACACATAAAAGATACAAAACTAGACAAAATGATGAAATGGAAGAATTCTCCTCAAAAGAAATTCGAGGAAGAAGTAACAGCCAGAGAATTGCCCAAAACAGATATAAACACTATATCTGAACATGAATTTAGAAAAATAGAAATAATAGTCAGACTTGAAAAAAGCATAGAAAAGAACAGAGAATCTATTGCTGCAGAGATTAAAGACATAAGAAATAGTCACAATGAATTAAGAACTGCTGTTAATGAGATGCAAAATAAACTAGATGCAGCGACAGCAAGGATGGAAGAAACAGAGAGTAGAGGAAATAGAAAATAAAATTTTGGAAAACGATGAACCTGAGAAAAGAAGGATAGAAAATAACTAGACCACAAGGGGAGAATTGTGGTCTGAATCACTAACTGATTCAGTGAAATGAAATAATATCCATATCATAAGAGTTCCAGAAGAAGAAGAGAGAGAAAGGGGCAGAGGGTTTATTTGAACAAATTATAGCTGAGAACTTCCCTAATCTGGGGAAGGAAGCAGACATCCAAGTCCAGGAGGCGCAGACAACTTCCTTCAAAAACAACAAAAACAGGTCAACATCACAATATATCATAATTAAACTGGCCAAACACAAAGATAAAGAGAGAATTCTGAAAGCAGGTTAGGGTCAAATGAGACTTTACTTACAAGGGTAGACACATAAGGGTAGTAGGAGACCTATCCATTGAAACTTGGCAGACCAGAAGGGAGTGGCAGGAAATATTCAATGTACTGAATTGGAAAAATATGCAGCCAAGAATCCTTTATCCAGTAAGGCTGTCATTCAGAATAGAAGGAGAGATAAAGGTTTTCCAAGACAAACAAAAACTAAAAGAGCTCATGGCCACTGAACCAGCCCTGCAGGAGATCCTGAGGGGGACTCTGTGAGTGGGAAGCAGCAAAGACTACAAATGACCAGAGACATCACCACAAGCACAAAAACTACAGATAACATAATGACACTAACTCCATATCTTTGAATAATCACTATGAATTTAAACAGAGTAAATGCCCCAATCAAAAGACATAGGGTATCAAAATGGATAAAACAAACAAGATCCATCTATATGCTAGCTAAAAGAGACTGATTTTAGACCTGGCAACACGTGCAGATTGAAAGTGAGAGGATGTAAAACCATCTATCACGCTACTGGATGTCAAAAGAAAGCTGCAGTAGCCATACTTACATGAGACAAACTAGATTTTAAAACAAAGACTGTAAACAAGAGATGAAGAAGGGCATTATATCATAATTAAGGGGTCTAACCATCAAGAAGAGCTAACAACTATAAATGTTTATGCCCCCAACATGAGAGTACACAAATATGTAAATCAATTAATCATATACGTAAGCAAACATATTGATAATACTGTAATTGTTGGGGCACCTGGGTGGCTCAGTCAGTTAAGCATCAGACTTCGGCTCAGGTCATGATCTTGCGGTTTGTGAGTTTGAGCCTCACGTCAGGCTCTGTGCTGACAGCTTGGAGCCTGGAGCCTGCTTCAGATTCTATGTCACCTTCTCTCTGCCCCTCCCACATTTGTGCTCTGTCTCTGTGCGTATCAAATATAAATAAATGTACAAAAAAAATTTTTTTAAATGCTGTAATTGTTGGCGACCGTAATACTCCACTTATAGCAATGGACAGATCATCTAGGCAGAAAATCAATAAGGAAACAATGGCCTTGAATGATACATTGGACCAGATGGACTTAACAAATATATTCAGAACTTTTCATCCAAAAGCAGCAAAATATACCTTCTTCTCAAGTACACATGGAGCATTCTCCAAAACAGATCACACACTGGTCACAAAACAGCCCTCAGCAAATATAAAAGGACTGAAATCATACCATGCATATTTTCAGATCACAACAGTATGGAACGTGAAATCAACCACAAGAAAAAAATTTAGAAAGCCTCCAAATACATAGAGGTTTAAGAACATCCTACAAGAGAATGAATGGGATAGCCAGGAATTGAAAGAAGAAATTTAAAAATGTATGGAAGTAAATAAAAATGAAAACACAGCAGTCCAAAGCCTTTGGGATGAAGCAAAGGCAGTCCTAGGAGGAAAATACATTGCAATCCAGGCCTATCTCATGAAGCATGAAAGATCCCAAATCAGAACCTAACCTCACACCTGAAGAAACTAGAAACAGCAGCAAAGAAAGCCCAAAGCCAGCAGAAGAAGAGAAATAAAGATTACAGAAGAAATAAACAATATAGAATCAATAAAAACAGTGGAACAGATTAATGAATGAACAGATTAATGAGAGGGTTTTTTCTAATAATTATCAAAATAGATAAACCCCTAGGCAGACTTCTCAAAAAGAAAAGAGAGGGACCCAAATAGATAAAATCACAAATGAAAGAAGAGAGATCACAAACAACACCACAGAAATACAAACAATTATTAAAGAATACTATGAAAAATTATATGGCAACAAACTCAACAATCTGGAAGAAATGGACAAATTCCTAGGCACTCACATACTACCAAAACTCAAATGGGAAAAAATAGAAAATTTGAACAGACCCATCACCATGAAAAAATTCAATTGGTTATCAAAAATCTCCCAACAAATTAGAGTCCTAGGCCAGATGGCTTCACATGGAAATTCTACCAGATATTTAAAGCAGAGTCAATACCTATTCTTCTAAAGATGTTCCAGACTCATTCTATGAAGCCAGCATTTCCTTAATTCCCAAACCAGACAAAGACCTCACTAAAAAGGAGAATTACAGGCCAATAACTGTGATGAACATGGATGTAAAAATTCTCAACAAGATACTACCAAATCAAAATCAACAGTACATTAAAAGAATTATCCACCATGATCAAGTGGGATTTATTCCTGGGCTGCAAGGGCTGGTTTAATATCTGTAAATCAATCAATGTGGTACACCACATTAATAAAAGAAATAATAAGAACCATGTGATCCTCTTAATAGATGAAGAAAAAGCATTTGACAAAATACAGCATCCTGTTTTGATAAAAAACCCTCAAGAAAGTAGGGATAGAAGGAATATATCTTAACATCATAAAACCATATATGAAAGGCGCACAGCTAATATCCTCAATGGGAAATAACTGAGAGCTTGTCCCCTAAAATCAGAGATGTCCACTCTCACCACTGTTTTTCAACATAGTACTGGAAATCCTAGCCTCAACAATAAGATAACAAAAAGAAATAAAAGGAATCTAAATTGGCAAGTAAGAAGTCAAAATTTAATTCTTCACAATGATATGACACTCTACATGGAAAGCCCAAAAGACCCCACCAAAAACCAGCTAGAACTGATATGGGAATTTAGCAAAGTTGCAGTATATAAAATCAATGTACAGAAAACAGTTGCATTTATAATGAACCACAGAAAGAGATATCAAAGGAATTGATCCCACTGACAATTATACCAAAAACCATAGTCCATACATACCTAGGAATAAACCTAACAAAGAGGTAAAAGATCTGTATGCTGAAAACTATAGAAAGCTTATGAAAGAAACGGAAACAGACACAGAGAAATGGAAACACAGTCCATGCTCATGGATTGGAAGAACAAATATTGTTAAAATGTCAAAACTACCCAAAGCAATCTACACATTCAATCTACACATGCAATCCCTATGAAAATAACAGCAACATTCTTCAAAGAGCTAGAACAAACAACTCTAAAATTTGGTATGGAACCAGAAAAGACCATGAATAGACAAAGTAATGTTGAAAAAGAAATCTAATGATGGAAGCATTCCAGACATTAAGCTATACTACAAAGCTGTAATAATCAAGACAGTATGGTCCTGGTACAAAAACAGAAACATAGACCTATTAAATAGAATAGAGAACCCAGAAATGGACCCACAAACATATGGCCAACTAATCTATGACAAAGCAGGAAAGAGTATACAATAAAAACAAGACAGTCTCTTCAGCCAATGATGCAGGAAGAACTGGACAGCGACATGCAGAAGAATTAAACCAGGCCACTTTCTTACACCATACAGTAAAATAAATTCAAAATGGATGAAAGACCTAAATGTGAGACAAGAAACCATCAAAATACTACAGGTGAGAAGAGGTAACAACCTCTTTGATCTAGGCCGCAGCAATTTCTTACGTGACATGTCTCCAGATGCAAGGGAACTAAAAGCAAAAATCAATTATTGAGACCTCATCAAGATTACAAGCTTTTACACAGTGAAGGAAATGATCAACAAAACTAAAAGGCAACCCACAGAATGGGAGAAGATATTTGCAAATGACATATCAGATTATAGGTTAGTATCAAAAATCTATAAAGAACTTATCAAACTCAACACCCAAAAAGCAAATAATCCAGTGAAGAAATGGGAACAAGACATCAATAGACACTTTTCCAAAGAAGACATCCAGATGGCTGACAGACACATGAAAAAATGCTTAACATCACTCATCATCAGAGAAATACAAATCAAAACCACAACAGATACCGCTTCACGCCTGTCAAAATGGCTAAAATTAACAACTCAGGAAACAACAGATGTTGGAAAGGATGCGGAGAAAGGGGAACACTTTTGTACTGTTGGTGGGTTACACTGGTGTAGTCACTCTCGAAAACAGTATGGAGGATCCTCAAAAAATTAAAACAGAACTACCCTATGACCCAGCAACTGCACTACTAGGAATTTATTCAAAGGAAACATAAATGTTGGTTTGAAGGGGCACATCCGCCTGAATGTTTATAGCAGTGCCATCAACAATACTCAAACTATGGAAAGAGTCCAAATGTCCATGGACTGACAAGTAGATAAAGAAGATGTGGTATATACATACAATGGAATACTACTCAGTGATGAAAAAAATGAAATTTTGCCATTTGCATCATGGATAGAACTAGAGGATATTATGCTAAGTGAAATAAGTCAGAGAAAGGCAGATATCATATGACTTGACTCATGTGGAATTTGAAAAACTTGATAGATGAACACAGAGGAAGGGAAGGAAAAAGAAGATGAAAACAGAAAGGGAGACAAACCATAAGAGACACTTAAATACAGAGGACAAATAGAGGACTGCTAGAGGGGAGGTGGGCAGGGGGATGGATTAAATGGGTGACAGGCATTAAGGAGGGCAATTTTGGAGATGAGCCCTGGGTTTGAATGTAAGAGATGAATCCCTGGGTTCTACTCCTGAGGCCAGGACTACACTGTTTGTTAACTAACTTGAATTTAAATTGTAAAAGGGGGGGGGGGGGGGCGGGCTTGTGATGAGCAACTGGTATTTTATGTAAGTGATGAATCTCTAAATTCTAACTCTTTAATATATACTACACTATATGTTAACTTACTGGAATATAAATAAAAATTGAAACATATAAAAGGGGGAAGCACATAATGATAAAGGGATATATTCAGCAAGAAAATATGACATTTATAAATGTATATGCACCAACATAGGAACACCAAAACATAGAAAGTACATATTAACAGAGCTAAGATGAGAAATTAATAGCAATACAATAATAGGTGATTGTAATACCCCACTTACATCAAAGAATGGATAATGCAGACAGAAAAGCAGTAAGGAAACATGAGCCATAACTAATACATCAGACTAGATGGAAGTAACAGGTATATACACAAAATTTATTCAAAAGAAGCAGAATATACTTTATTCTTAAGTGCATGGGAAAGATTTTTCTGGACAGCTCATAGGTTAAGCCTCAATAGGAATCTAAATAAATTCAAAAAAGACTGAAATCATATTAAGCATCTTTTCTGATGACAATAATATTAAACTAAAATTACAAAAAAAAAACCGGGAGAAAGAGTACAAATACATGGAAATTACACACCATGTTATAGAAGAACAACTAGGTTATAAAAATATCAAAGAAGAAATGGGTAAATATGGAAAATACAGAAATATGGTATACCAAAATTTATGGGATGTAACAAAACCAGTTTTAGAGGCAAGTTCATAGCAATCAAAGGCTACTCTAATAAGAGAAATCTCAAACAATTTAACTTTACACATAAAGTAAATATAAATAGCACAACAAAAGAAGTCCAAAGTTAGTGGAAGAAACAATATAATAAAAATTAGAGTGTATATGAATGAAATAAAGGTTACAAAGACAATAGAAAAGATCAATAAAAATAAGAGCTGATTCTTTAGAAGGATATCCAAAAGTGAAGAACCTTTAGCTAGACTCACCAAAAAAAGGGGGCTCCAATACATAAAATCATAAATGAGAGAAGCTAAAACTGAGACCACCAAATTACAAAGAATAATGAGAGAATACTGTGAACATTTATACACCAACAAATTGGACAACCTAGAACAAATAATGTCTTAGGAACATATTAACTTCCAAGACTCAATCATGGGGGGGATAAAAAAGAAAGAATAGACACCAATCACTGGAAAAGAAAGTGAATCAATCAAAAACCTCCTAACAAAAGACCACACAACCTCATTGGCAAATTCTACCAGTCAAAGAACATTTAAAATTCATCTTTCTCAAACTCTTCTAAAAACCTGAAATGGAGAAAATGCTTCCAAAACTCTTTTTACCAAGCCACATTACCCTGATATGAAAACCAAACAAGGATACCACAAAAAAAGAAAATTGCAAGTCAATACCTTTAAGAATAGACACAAAACTCCTCAACAAAATATTAGCTAACCAAACTCAACAATACATTAAAATTATCACACACAATGTAAATTCAAGTAGAATTTACTATTGGGATACTAGGATGAATCAACATCTGCAAATCAAGCAATGTGATACATTAACAAAATATAAGATAAAGATCATATGTCCATCTCAGTAGATGCAGAAAGACCATTTTACAAAATTATACATCCTTTAATGATTAAAAACTCTCCCAAAAGTGAATATACAGGTAACATATTTCATAAAATTGAGGCCATGTATGAAAATCCCATAGCTAATATCTTCTCAACGTATATTACTTTAAGATCTGAAATAACACAAGGATGGCCATTCTCCCCACATTTTTTCAACATACTAGTCTAAGTCCTAGTCACAGAAATTAGGCAAGAAATGAAAATAAAAGGAATCTAAATTGGAAAGGAATTAATAAAAGTGTCATTATTTGCAAATAACATAACATTTTATATAAAAAACTCTCCACTAAAAATACTGTTAGTCTGTACTGGAAAAAGTTGGAACAAAGAAACAAATTCAATAAAGTTGTATAATACAAAAGTAATAACCAAAATGTTTTCAAGTTGTTATTTGAATAGCAATCAGTTAAAATACAGTGTATGTAATATTAGTATCAGGGGTAGAATTTAGTGATTCATCACCTACCTACAAAACACCCAGTGCTCATCACAAGTACCCTCCTTAATACCCATCACCCTTGAAAACATCCCCCTGCCCACATACCCTCCCCAGTAGCCCTTAGTTTTTTTCTCTAGTTAAGAGTCTGTTTGGGGGCACCTGGGTGGCTCAGTCAGTTAAGCGTCCAACTTCAGTTCAGGTCATGATCTCATGGTTCATGGGCTGGAGCCCCGCATCAGGCTCTATGCTGACAGCTGAGAGCCTGGAGCCCACTTCTGATTCTGTGTCTCCCTCTTCCTCTGCCGTTCCCTCACTTCCACTGTCTCTCAAAGATAAATAAATGTTAAAAAAAAAATTAAGAGATTGAGGGGCCAACATGGCGGAGAAGTAGGGGGATCCATATGTCCCTGGTCTCTCAAAGAAGTGCAGAAGACAAAGGACTTTGAACAACAGAGCCTGGGAGGAAAAGAGACTGAATCTACTAGGAAGAAAATGGGAAAGCTGGAAAAAAGATAGGTGGGTAACTGCGAACTAGGGGAGATGAAAAAAAAAAAGGCTGCATAGACACTGAGGGGAAGAACCCCCTTCTGCCGAGAGACAAAAGGAAGAGAAAAAGCGGCTAGGGAAGTGCAGGAAAGTGCAGGACCCTGTCTGGACAAAAGAAAGCCCTCAGACTGAGACGGAGAGGGATCCCATCTCTAACTGCAGGGCTTTCTTTGGACTGGGGCCGGCTCCCCGTTGGAGCACCTGGGGAGGAGGGGAGCCAGCTCTGGGTGCGGTGGTAGGACTGAGGCTCAGTCCGCAGCTGGAGAAAGTGGTTCCCTCCCTGGAGTGCTGCAAGATTGCACAGAACCTGCCTGCATCCGCCACCCCTGGGCGCAGTGGCTGGGCCGTGGGGCTCATTCTGCAGGAGGATAAGGGGCCATTTCCCTGGAGTGCTGTGGGAAAAGATGAAGCCTGCCTTTGTCTGCAAACCCAGGGGCTCGCGACGAAGGCAGCAGCTCTCAGTCCCCAATAGGAGAGGTCGGTCCTCCCTGAAGTGCGATGGCACAGACAAAGCCAGCCAGAACCACATATCGCCACACTGAGAGGCGCGTCCCCAACGCCAGAGCACAGGGAGGGGGGACTTTGAATCCTAGCCAAGTGCAGGGTCAGGGGAGTTGGTGGAGCAAGAAGGACTGCTCTATCTGCACCTGTGGCACATGAGGACGAATTGAACTGAGTCCACCGGGCCAGCTCCGTGGAGAAGAGACTGGGGGATAACCATTTCCCGGCCCACACACCCCCCCACCAAGAAGGCTGGGCTTCAGGGATCACTCCCAGGGCCCATAGTGGAGGTGGGATCAGAATACGCTAAACCAGGCCCACATGCACTGGGTAACTGCATATCCACCAGAGCAGCACAGACCCTGCAGACAGCTCCTCCCAACAAGCAATGCAGCATTGCCTGGATTAACTCTAGGTCAATTCTCGATATATAGATATATTCTCCCACAAACCGCCCCCATTTCTCCTCCTTATCTCTTCCCTACCCTAGGCTGGTTACTCTCCTTATTGGTCTGTCTAAACAGGCATATTTAATCCATTGTCTTGATAAATGTTCTACACATCCCTCTTTACACTCCTTTCTATCTGAAACAATCAAGCCATATAGTTTCTCTGTCTGGGTAATTTTATCTTCATTTCATTTTCCACGCCTCCTTCTTTACTTTCTTTTCTCTCTCTCTAGATTAAGCCTTTTAGTCTTTCTACCTAATCAAGTTTTATCCCCCCTCCCTCCGCCCCAGTGATCCTGTCATTTCTATCTTTGTATGTTCTCTTCCATCAGCACCATCTCCAACCTCTTCTTTACTTGTAGTCGGTGTTTGGGTTTTTTTTGTTTTAAGTCTTTAGTCTTTGGATTTTGTTTCTGTTTATTTGTTTGTTTGTGTTATTTGTTTGTGTGTTTGCATGTTTTTGTCCCTGTATGTCTATCTATTTTCCGTTACAGGGCTACACCAAGGAACATATCAAAGCACACATAGTGGAGGGTATAAAATATTACTATGAGAAGGGTAATAAAATGAACAAAGTCACAACAACAGAGAACAAGCAGCGATCCCCCCAAAAAACACACCCTGAAGGGCCAGGCCCTGGACAGTATATGACCCTCCTTTAATATAGCAGTGCTCGCAGATGCAGAGCACACAAGCTTTTAAAACTCCTAAGGAACAGAAAACTAGCCAAAATGACGAAACGGAAGAATTCTCCTCAAAAGAAACTCCAGGAAGTAGTGACAGCTAACAAATTGATCAAAAAAGATTTAAGCAATATAACAGAACAAGAATTTAGAATAATAGTCATAAAATTAATTGCTAGGCTTCAAAAAAGCATACAGGACAGCAGAGACTCTATGCTACAGAGATCAAGGGACTAAAAAATAGTCATGAGGAATTAAAAAATGCTCTAAATGAGGTGCAAAATGAAATGGAGATGGCCATAGCATGGATTGAAGAGGCAGAAGAGAAAATAAGTGAATTACAAGATAAAATTATGGAAAAACAGGACTGAGAAAGAGAGATTAAAAAAAAATCCAGGAGTATGAGGGGAGAACTAGGGAACTAACTGATGCAATCAAATGAAACAATATCCGTATCATAGAAATTCCAGAAGAGGAAAGAGAGAGAAAGGAGCTGAAGGGGTACTTGAACAAATCATAGCTGAGAACTTCCCTGATCTGGGGAAGGAAAAAGGTATTGAAATCCAAGAGGCACAGAGAACTCCCCTCAGACGTAACTTGAATCCTTCTTCTGCATGACATATCATAGTGAAACTGGCAAATTACAAGGATAAAGAGAGAATTCAGAAAGCAGCTAGGGATAAATGGGCCCTAACATAAAGGTAGACACATAAGGCAGCAGCAGGCCTATCTACTGAAACTCGGCAGGCCAGAAAGGAATGGCAGCAAATCTCCAATATGATGAACAGAAAAAATACACAGCCAAGAATCATTTATCCAGCAAGTCTGTCATGCAGAATAGGACAGATAAAGGTTTTTCTAAACAAAAACAAAACCTGAAGGAATTCATCTCCACTAAACCAGCCCAACAACAGATCCTAAGGGGAATTCTGTGAGTGAAATGTTGCAAGGACGACAAAGTACCAGAGACACCACTACAAGCATGAAACCCACAGATATCACAATGACTCTAAACTCATATCTTTCAATAATAACACTGAATTTAAATGGACTAAATGCTCCAACAAAAAGACATATGGTATCAGAATGGATAAAAAAGCAAGACCCATCTATTTTCTGTCTACAAGACACTCATTTTAGACCTGAGGACACCTTCAGATTGAAAGTGAGGGGATGGAGAAGTATCTACCATGGTACTGGAAGTCAAAAGAAAGCTGGAGTAGCCATGCTTCTATCAGACAAACAATTAAAGGCTGTAACAAAAGATGAAGAAGGGCATTATATAATAATTACAGGGTCTATCCATCAGAAAGAGCTAACAATTATAAATATCTATTTGCCAAATATGGGAGCCCCAAAATATATAAAACAATCACAAACATAAGCAACCTTATTGATAAGAATGTGGTAATTGCAGGGCACTTTAACACTCCACTTACAACAATGGATAGATCATCTAGGCACAGGGTCCATAAAGAACAAGGGCCCTGAATCATACATTGGATCAGATGGACTTGACAGATATATTTAGAACTCTGCATCCCAAAGCAACAGAATATACTATCTTCTAGAGTGCACAAGGAACATTCTACAAGACAGATCACATACTGGGTCACAAAACAGCGCTTCATAAGTATAAAAGAATTGAGATCATATACCATGCACACGTTCAAACCACAATGCTATGAAACTTGAGATCAACCACAGGAAAAAGTATGGAAAACCTCCAAAAGCATGGAGGTTAAAGAACACCCTACTAAAGAATGAATGGGTCAACCAGCAATTAGAGAAGAAATTCAAAAATAGATGGAAACAAATGAAAATGAAAATACAACAATCCAAACACTTTGGGATGCAGCGAAGGTAGTACTGAGAGGAAAATACATTGCAGTCCAGGCCTATCTCAAGAAACAAGAAAAATCCCAAATACAAAATCTAACAGCACACCTACAGGAAGTAGAAGCAGAACAGCAAAGACACACTAAACCCAGCAGAAGAACAGAAATAATAAAGATCAGAGCAGAAACAATGTAGATCTAAAAAAAACAAACAAAAAACAAAAACAGAAAAACAGTAGAGCAGTGAAACCAAGAGTTGGTTTTTTGAAAATATAAACAAAATTGATAAACCTCTAACCAGGCTTCTCAAAAAGAAAAGGGAAATGACCCAAATAGATAAAATCATGAATGAAAATGGAATTATTACAACCAATCCCTCAGAAATACAAGCAATTATAAGGGAATGCTATGAAAAATTATTTGCCAACAAACTGGACAACCTGGAAGAAATGGACACATTCCTAAGCACCCACACACTTACAAAACTCAAACAGGAAGAAATAGAAAACTTAAACAGACCCTCACCAGCAAAGAAATTGAACCAGTTATCAAAAATCACCCAACAAATAAGAGTCCAGGACCAGATGGCTTCCCTGGGGAATTCAACCAGACATTTAAAGCAGAGATAATACCTATCCTTCTCAAGCTGTTCCAAAAATTAGAAAGGGAAGGAAAACTGCCAGACTCATTCTATGTAGCCAGCATTACTTTGATTTCCAAATCAGACAGAGACCCAGCAAAAAAAGAGAACTACAGGCTGATATCCCTGATGAATATGGATGTAAAAATTCTCAATAAGATACTAGCCAATTGAATTAAACAGCATATAAAAAGAATTATTCACCATGATCAAGTGGGATTCATTCCTAGGCTGCAGGGCTGGTTCAACATTCGCAAATCAATCAATGTGATACATCACATTAATAAAAGAAAAGAAAAGAACCACTTGATCCTGTCAATCGATGTAGAAAAAGCATTTGACAAAATTCAGCATCCTTTCTTAATAAAAATGCTCAAGAAAGTCATGATAGAAGGAACATACTTAACATCATAAAAGCCATTTATGAAAAGCCCACAGCTAACATCATCCTCTAAGGGGAAAAACTGAGAGCTTTCCCTCTGAGATCAGGAACACGACAGGGATGTCCACTCTCACTGCTGTTGTTTAACATAGTGTTGGAAGTGCTAGCATCAGCAATCAGACAACAAAAGGAAATCAAAGGCAGCAAAATTGGCAAAGATGAAGTCAATCTTTCCTTTTTGAAGATGACATGATATTATACATGGAAAACCCGATAGACTCCACCAAAAGTCTACTAGAACTGATACATCAATTCAGCAAAGTTGCAGGATACAAAATCAATATACAGAAATCAGTTGCATTCTTATATACTAACAATGAAGCAACAGAAAGACAAATAAAGAAACTAATCCCATTCACCACTGCACCAAGAAGCATAAAATACCTAGGAATAAATCTAACCAAAGATGTAAAAGATCTGTATGCTGAAAACTACAGAAAGCTTATGACGGAAATTGAAGAAGACACAAAGAAATGGAAAAACATTCCATGCTCATGGATTGGAAGAATAAATATTGTTAAAATGCCAATACTACCCAAAGCTATCTACACATCCAATGCAATCCCAATCAAAATTGCACCAGCATTCTTCCCGAAGCTAGAACAAGCAATCCTAAAATTTGTATGGAATCACAAAAGACCTCGAATAGCCAAAGTAATTTTGAAGAAGACCAAAGGGGGAGGCATCACAATTCCAGACTTTGGCCTCTAATACAAAGCTGTAATCATCAAGACAGCATGGTATTGGCACAAAAACAGACTCATAGACCAATGGAATAGAATAGAGACTCCAGGATTGGACCCACAAACGTATGGCCAACTAATCTTTGACAAAGCAGGAAAGAATATCCAATGGAAAAAAGACAGCCTCTTTAACAAATGGTGCTGGGAGAACTGGACAGCAACATGCAGAAGAATGAAACTAGACCACTTTCTTACACCACTCACAGAAATAAACTGAAAATGGATGAAGGGCCTGAATGTGAGACAAGAAACCATCAAAACCCTTGAGGGGAAAGCAGGAAAAAACCTCTCTGACCTCAGCCGCAGCAATTTCTTACTTGACACATATCCAAAGGCAAGGGAATTGAAAGCAAAAATGAAGTATTGGGACCTCATCAAGATAAAAGCTTCTGCACAGCAAAGGAAACAATCAACAAAACTAAAAGGCAACCAAAGGAATGGGAAAAGATATTTGCAAATGACATATCGGACAAAGGGCTAGTATCCAAAATCTACAAAGAACTCACCAAACTCCACACCCAAAAAAACAAATAATCCAGTGAAGAAATGGGCAGAAAACATGAATAGACACTTCTCTAAAGAAGACATTCAGATGACCAACAGACACATGAAAAGATGCTCAACGTCATTCCTCATCAGGGAAATACAAATCAAAACCACACTGAGATATCACCTCATGCAAGTCAGAGTGGCTAAAATGAACAAATCAGATTACAGATGCTGGAGAGGATGTTAAGAAATGGGAACACTCTTGCACTGTTGGTTTGAATGCAAACTGGTGCAGCCACTCTGGAAAACAGTGTGGAGGTTCCTCACAAAACTAAAAATAAATCTACCCTATGACCCAGCATTAGCACTGCTAAGAATTTGCCTAAGGGATACAGGAGTGCTGATGCATAGAGGCATTTGTACCCCCATGTTTAAAGCAGCATTTTCAACATTAGCCAAATTATGGAAAGAGCCTAAATGTCCATCAATTGATGAATGGATAAAGAAACTGTGGTAATATACACAATGGAATACTACATGGCAATACTACATGGCAATACTAGAATGAAATATAGCCTTTTGTAGCAACGTGGATGGAACTGGAGTGTTATGCTAAGTGAAATAAGTCATACAGAGAAAGACAGATACCATATGTTTTCACTCTCATGTGAATCCTGAGAAACTTAACAGAAGACCATGGGGGAGGGGAAGGGGGAAAAAAAGGTTAGAGAGGGAGAGAGCCAAAACATAAGAGACTCTTAAAAATTGAGATCAAACTGAGGGTTGATGGGGGGTGGGAGGGAGGGGAGAGTGGGTGATGGGTATTGAGGAGGGCACCTGTTGGGATGAGCACTGGGTGTTGTATGGGAACCAATTTGAGAATAAATTTCATATTTAAATAAAATAAAATAAAATAAAATAAAATAAAATAAAATAAAATAAAATAAAATAAAATAAAATAAAATAAAATAAAATCTAGTGTGTCTGATAGAAGTATTGCTACTCTGGCTTTCTTTTGACCCACATTTGCATGATAAATGTTTCTTTATCCCCTCACTTTCATCAGGTGTGTTTAGTTCTAAAAGGAGTCTCTTATAGGCAGCATATAGATGGGTCTTCTCTTTTTTATCCATTTTGACACCCCATGTCTTTTGATGAGAGCATTCAGTCCATTTACATTCAGAGTAACTATTGATATGTATGTATTTAGTATCATTTTATTACTACTTTGCCATTGTTTCTAAAGATTTTCTCTGTTATTTTCTAGTCTTTATCACTTTTGGTCTTTTCTTCCCAAAGAGTCCCCTTTCATGGCTTGTTTAGGAGACATGAACTCCTTTAGTTTTTGTCTCGGAAACTCTTTATCTCCCTATAGTCTGAATGACAGACTTACTGGAAAGAATATACTTGCCTGCCAATTTTTCCCATTCAGTACTTTGAATATATCATGCCACTCCCTTCTGCAATTCCAAGTTTCTGTGGAGATAACTGCTGGTTACCTTTATGGGTCTTCTTTATAAGTTAGGGACTTCATCTTGATCTTTTTACAATTTTTTTTTATCACTGTACATTGCAAATTAACTACAATATGTCTTGATGTTGGCCTGCTTTTATTGATTTTGATGGGAGTTCTCTATGCCTCCTGGATCTGGATGTCTGTTTCCTTCCCCAGATTAGGGAATGTTTCCGCTATTATTTCCTCAAATAATCTTTCTGCCCCCTTTTCTATCTCTTCTTCTGAGACTCCTATTATATGAATATTATTACATTTGATGGAGTCACTGAGTTCCCTAAGTCTACTCTTGTAATCTTTCTTCTTTCTTCTTTCTTCTTCTTTCTCTATTTTGTTCAGCTCCATTATTTTCCATAATCCTATCTTCTGTATTACTTATTTGTTCTTCTGCTTCTTCCATCCTTGTGGTCATGACATCCAGCCTTTTTTAAATATGAGTTATTGAATTTTTCATTTCTGCCTGAATTTTTTGCTGTTTTATCTCTGTGATAATGGTATCCCTGAAGTTTTCCATTCTTTTCTGAAGCAGTGAGTATCATTTTCATTGTTGCTTTAAATTCTGCATCATACAGGGGTACCTGGGTGGGTCAATTGGTTAAACGTCCAATTCTTGGTTTCAGTTCAAGTCATGATCTCACAGTTCGTGAGTTCAAGCCCCATGTCGGGCTCTGCACTGCTGGTGTGAAGCCTGCTTGGGATTCTCTCTCCTCCTCCTTCTGTCTCTCTCACTCTCTTTCAAAATAAATAAATAAATCTAAAACAATGTAATTATTCTAATTATTCTATTAAAAATATTCTGCATCATGCATAATACTTTAACCTGTTTTGATTAGATCCCTGGCCGTGACCTTATCTTGTTCTTTCTCTGGGGATGATTTCCTTCATTTTGGCATCTTGTGTAGGTCTCTGTCTTCTTCTCTGTATCAGAAAATCCTGTTATGTTTCCTGCTCCTGAGAGTTATGGGTTTATGAAGGATAAGTCTTATAAGGTCTGGGGACTGCTGTTTCAGGAAGTGTCTATTGTGTGAGCTGCATGCACTCTGCTGATGTGCTTTGACTGCTCTTTCCCTCAGATCAGTTGTCTGCAGAGGTTCTCCTTGTCTGCAGTGGGCAGTGTTTGGACCTTGGCCAGAGTGTGGCATGTTCTAACTAGGTGTTCTTGTCTCCTTGTCAAATGATTCCTGATGCTATTCTATTTCCAGTAGAACTGAAGCTTTGCAGAACTCTATGGTCAATAGACATGCATATGGGTGTTTGTACTGATCATCTGGGGGAAAGGACCACTTCACGGTTCATCACACACACTTGCCCAAAAAATTTGGTAACAGCAGAGCACAAGGGGCAGGACTTGGTGTAAGCAGGTTAGACTCCCAGCGTTGGCACTGTGCTGTTTACTACAAATGGTTTATGCTGAAGGGTGGGGGTGGGAAATGGTGTCAGCCAGCTCCTTTGTCCCTATAGAGGGAAGTCTGTGCTTGCTGCTCTCAGGGAAGCCCTCCCAGAAGAGCAAATAATTTCCCCTCATCTGTCTCAAGCGTTTTTCAGATTGTTGTTTCCACACTCTCCCCAGGTTGCTTGACTGTCTGGAACACCACAGGGTACTTTGGGCTTTATCCCAGCCAAGTCTGCTGACTTTTAAAACTCCAAACATTAGGGACCTGCAGTGGTGGGGACCTACCCTGGTCTTCTGGGGAAGGGTCTCCTCACACTGGGATTCATACAGGTTTGACCAAGAAGGGCAGTCATGACAGAGTGCAGGGGTGTGGGATTTGGAATAAAGGAAGGTACACAGTCAGTGTCTGGATTAGCCATCCTCAGCAAATGTGTCTCTGCCTATGCTGAGGGTCAGGGGAGTGAAATGGCACCTGCCTGCTCTTTTGTCCCTGGAGAGGCAATGCCACCTCTCATGGATGGGCTCCAAGAAGAGGCAACAATCTCCCCCTGTGCACCTTAGGCAATCCTCTGATTGTGCCATCTTTCCCAGGGTTGCTTGTCTGCCTTCCCTATAGGGATAGAGAAACACACCGAGATCTCTATCCCAGCCAATCCCACAGACCTCTAAAACTCCAGTCTTTCAGCCCCACTGATTGCAAAAATTCACGACAATCAGCCCACCTAACTTTCCCAGCCACTGGCTTTGGGGAAGGGTTGTCCTTGCTGTATCTTTGTGCATTCCACCCTCTCTCATCTTACTCTAGGAGCAGGGCTCCCTCCCCTCCACAGCACCCACGATCTATTTCTCCCTAAATCCATGTCTCCACACTTCCTACATTCCTTGATGTGGCCTCTTTTCTCCCTAGAGATGTGCATTTCTAGCAAGTCGTCATGTTGATTTCTTGGATATTCAGAATGATTTGAGAGTTATCTAGCTGTGTTTGAGGAATGAGGCAAGCCTAGGGGTCCTCCTACTGCAACACTTTCTTAGCTCCTCCTACACCAAATTATACTATTTTTATATATTAATAATTAACTATCAGCAAGAGACAATTTTTTAAAACCCATTTATAATTGCATCAAAAAAAATAAGATACCTAGGAATAAATTTAGCCAAGGAGGCGAAAGACCACTGAAATTTTAAGATATTGTTGAAAGAATCTGAAGAAGACACAAATAAATATAAGGATATAAATAAAGATGCAAATAAATACAAAGATGTTCATGGATTGGATAAATTAATATTAAATATTGATTCTACTCAAAGCATCTACAGATTCAATGCAATTCCTATCAAAATTCCAATAACAACTTCACAAAGGTAGAAAATATTTCTGAAATTTATACAGAAACACAAAAGACCACAGAACAGCTAAAATAATTTTACAAAGAGCAAACCTAGAGGTATCATGCTCCCTGATTTCAAACTATACTACAAAGTGCTAGTAACCAAAATACTATGATATTTACATAAAAACAGGTAACATAAATCAATGGAATATAATTGAAAACCCAGAAATAAACCCACACATATATGTTCAATTAGTTTTATGACTAAGGAGGCAGGAATATACAATGGGGGAAGAACAGTCCCTTCAATAGTGCTAGAAAAAAATTGTACAACCATATGGAAAAGAGTAAAACCAGAACACTATTTTATACCATATTCAAAAATTAACTCAAAATGGAATAATGACTTTAAGACCCAAAACCATAAAACCCCCAGTAGTAAGTTCCTTGACAATGATCTTACTAAAATTTTTTTTAATATGACTCCAAACGCAAGGGAAACAAAAGCAAAAATAAACAAGTAGAACTACATGAAACTGCAAAAATTATCAACAGTTAAAGAAACTATCAACAAAATGAAAAGTAAGCCTACTGAATGAAAGAAGATATTTACAGATCATACATCTGCTAAGGGGATAATAATCACAGAATATTGTTTTAATGTTTACTTATTTTTGACAGAGAGATAAAGAGAGAGAGCACAACTGGGTAAGGGCCAGAAAGAGATGGAGACAGAGAATCCCAAGCAGGATCCACACTGTCAGCACAGAGTTCAACTCGAGGCTCAAACTCACAAACCCTGAGATCATCATCTGAGCCAAAGTGAAGACTTTGACACTTAACCTACTGAGCGAGCCACCCAGGTGCCCCAAGAGGATAATATCCAAAATATATAAAGAACTTATCAACCAGAAAACAAAAAATCTGATTAAAAACTAGTCAGGGGTCCCTCTCTTTTCCCCCCTCTCATATGTTCATCTGTTTTATTTCTTAAATTTCACATGAGTGAAATCATATGGTATTTGTCTGTCTCTGACTGACTTATATCACTTAGCATAATACACTCTAGCTCCAACCATAAGAGACTCTTAAAGATAGATAACAAACTAAGGTTTGAAGGAGTAAGGTGGGTGAGGGATGGGCTAGATAGATGATGGGTATTTTTAAGCACTCTGGCTGGGATGAACACTGGGTGTTATGTGTAAGTGATGGATCACTGAATTCTACTCCCAAAAACAGTATTAGAATGCATGTTAACTAACTATAATTTCAATAAAAATTTGAAAAGAAAAAAAAATGGTCAGGTATCTAAATAGACAATTTTCCAGTAAAAACATACAGATGGTCAACAGACTCATGAGAAGATGTTTATCATCAGTAATCATCACGGAAAATCAACTCAAAACCTCAGTAAGATATCATATCACACCAGTTAAGATGGCGCAGCATCATGGAGACCCTGACCATTTCTCGTCCCCAAAATGCAACTAGATCAGCACCAAACCACATTGAGCACCTAGGAAATTGATCTGAAAATTAACACAATGATCTGCATAACTTGAGCCACAGGACTTGCCAGGTATGTGATGCAGAGAGGTGAACTGGGGGAGAGAAAAGTCACAGAGTGTAGGGAGCTGTTTTGGGGGAGAGAGGGCAGAGAAAGAGAAAGGGGGAGAGTATGGCACGCTCCCAAAAATGGCTAGAGAAAAAGAGAGAAAAAGAGTAAAAACACCTGCAGGGAATTGAACAATAAATCTGTTCCCTAAAAACATGGACAGGAATAAAGGAGAGGGTTTCAATATGATCAGGATTCTATAAAAAGTGGAGCACAGAGTCTGAAGTTCCAGAGCACAGTGCCTGCCGGTACTCTAGTGAGGAAGTAGGTCGAATCCCCAGGAGCAGGTAGCAGGGCCTGAGGAGTCTGTGTGTCTCACAGGGAGAAGCAGTTCCGCTGCTTAGAGTGCATTTGGTAGAGGCCATATGGCCTCCCCACAGGTAAAGCTTCCAGCGGACCCCAGAGAGCAGCCATGTTTGCTGGTAGTGGGACAAAGACACAAGAGTGAGGTGAAACCTGGCACAGGGTATGTGTTAAGATTTGCCATCATCTCTGAACCTCTGCCACTGTGTGATCACGCAAATGTTCTCTGGGGCAAGCCAGCACCCGGCCATTGCTCAGCTAGACCCTCCCCCATAGAGTCAGCACATGTCCAAGCATCAGGGGATGGGGGAAGGGTGTCTCTGAAGTGTGGAGTTTTGAAACACAACCCCATCTAAGATAAAACTCTGGAGGTAGGTGCTGCCTGGCAGACAGATGGCATGAACGTGGACAGGGTAGAGGCGGTGAACATGGATAGAAGCCTGAGACAAAGGGTGGGTACTTTCACCAAACAGTGAGTGCATGAAATATCTGAGCAAGAGACTAGGGAGCTGGGTGAAGTCATTTCCACCGCTCCCATGCAGGTGCATGCCAGCATACTGATTCACCCCAGTAAGTTAAGCAGTGCCACCTAGTGGAGAGTGAAGTCATTACACCAAGCCCCACCCAACTATGCCCTCCAAGCACATACAAGACATAAAAAACTCAGTGATTCATTACAAAGGAATAACATCGGAATCATAGGAGTCCTAAAAGATGAAGAAGGAAAAAAGGGACAAAAGCTTTATGGAAGCAAATTATAGTGGAAACCTTTCCTAATCTGGTGAAGAACACAGACCTCAAAATCCAAGAAGCACAGAGAACTCCCATTAGATTCAACAAGAATCAACCATCACCAAGGCATATCATAGTCAAAAGCACAAAATACACTGACAAGGAAAGAATTATGAAAGCAGAAAGAGAAAAAAGTCCTTAACCTATAAGAGAAAACAGATCAGGTTTGCAGCAGACCTATCCACAGAAAATTGGCAGACAAGAAAGGAGTGGCAGGATATAATCAACGTGCTGAATCACAAAAATATGCAACCAATAATTCTTTATCCAGCAAGAGTACCTTTCTAAATGGAAGGAGAGATAAAGTTTCCCAAACAAAAACGAAAGGAGCTTGTGACCACTAAGCCAGCCTAGCAAGAAATTTTAATGAGGACTCTGAATGGAGAAAAGACAAAATAACACAAAAAAACCAAAAGCAACAAAGACTAGAATGGACAAGAGAACATCACCAGAAACACCAATTCTACAGGTAACACAGTGGCACTAAATTCATACCTTTCAGTGCTCACTCTAACTGTCAATGGACTAAACACTCCAATCAAAAGACATGTGGTAACAGAATGGATAAGAAAATAAGACCCACATATATGCTGTTGACAAGAGACACATTTTAGACCTAAAGACACGTTCAGATTGAAAGTAAGGGGATCAAGAACCATCTATCATGCTAATGGTCATCAAAGGAAAGCCGGATTAGCCATACTTACCTCAGACAAACTAGATTTTAAAATAAAGACTGTAACAAGAGATGAAGGGCATTATATCATAATTAAGGAGTCTGACCACCAATTAGATCTAAGAATTGTAAATATTTATGCCCTGAAGTGAAGCACCCAAATATATACATCAATTAATCACCAACATAAAGAAAGTCATTGACAATAATACCCTAATAGTAGGAGAATTCAACACCTCACTTACAACATTGGACAGATTATGTAAGCAGAAAATCAACAAGGAAACAATGGCTTTGAATGACACACTGTATCATATGGAATTACCAGATATATTCATAACATTTCTTCCTAAAGCAGAAGAATACACATTCTTCTTGAGTGCACATGGAATGTTCTCCATAATAGATCACATACTGGGTCACAAATCACCCCTCAACAAGTACAAAAAGATCAATATCATACCTTGAATATTTTCAGACCACAACACTAGGAAACTCAAAATCAACCATAAGACAAAATTTGGAAAGACCATGATACTTGGAGATTAAAGAACATCCTACTAAAGAATGAATGCGTTAACCAAGAAGTTGAAGAGGAAATTAAAAAGTACATGGAAACCAATGAAAATGAAAACACGACAGCCCAAAACCTCTGGGATGCAGCAAAGTCAGTCATAAGAGGGAAGTATATAGCAGTCCAGGCCTTCCTAAAGAAGGAAGAAAGGTTTCAGATACAAAACCTAACCCTACACCTTAAAAAGCTGGAAAAAGAACAACAAAGAAAGCCCAAACTCAGCAGAAGAAGGGACATAATAAACATTAGACCAGAAATCATGGATATTAAAAAAAAAAAAAAAAACACAGTAGAACACATCAGTGAAACCAGGAGATGCTTCCTTGAATTAACAAAATTGATAAACCAGATTATCAACAAAATTGAAAATAAACAAAATTGATAGCCAGATTGATCAAAAGAAAGAGAAAAGGACCCAAATGAATAAAATCATGAATGAAAGAGGAGAGCTCACAACCAACACTGCAGAAATACAAACAATAATAAGAAAATATTATGAGCAATTATATGCCAACAAATTGGAAGCAATAGAAAATTTGAACAGACGCATAACCAGTAACAAAATTGAATGAAATGTTGCTATTCGCAACAACCTGGATGGACCTTGATGGCATTACGCTAAGAGAAATACAAATACCTCATGATTTCACTTATACATGGAATCTAAAAATAAACAAACCAAACCAAAACAAAACCCAGACTCATTAACAGAGTAAACAGATTATTGACTGCTTTGAGGGAGGATTAAATTGGTGAAGAGGATCAAGAAGTACAAACTTCCAGTTATAAAATAAATAAGCTAGAGAGATGTAATTTATAGCATGTGGAATACAGTCAATAATATGGTATTAGCTTTGTATGATGACTGATGGTAACTAGATTTACTATGATCATTTCTCAATGTGAACAAATGTAAAATCACTATTTTGCACACCTGAACCCAATATAATATTGTATGTTAATTGTACTCCTCCTACCCACCCCCCCAAAAAAGGATAAAGTCAATTATGTTGAAGGACTAAATCAGATTCTACATGGTATTTCATGCCTTATTAATAACAATAGCTAACATACTGATAATAATATACTATGCACGGTACCAGGCACTTTGTGTTTAATACACATTCAGTCTTTAATTCTTAGAATAACCTTTTAAAGTAGGTTTTATTTCCATTTCAATATATCCAGACCATTTCTCACAAATTTCATTGCCACCAACCTAATTTAAGCCACCATTACCTCTAATATGGATTACTGCAACAGCCTCCTAATAAGTATCTCTGCTTCTACACTTGTCTCTCTTTAGGCCCTTCCCCAGTAAACACTCCAAAATATAAGATCACTCAGGTGACTCCTTCATTCAAAATTTCCTTTAGTTCTCCATTTTCTTCAAAGTAAAAGCCAACATCCTCACATATGACATATGCAAAGACCATATGATCTGCCACACCTTCACTTCTACCTCTCTGAACTCATTTCCTACTGTAAACTCTCCCTTACTCCTCTGCTTCAGTCACACAGGCCTGCTTACTGACCCTAGAACTATTTAAGCACAGTCCCACCTCTGAGACTCTAATGCTTTGCTTTGCTTCTCCCAAATTCTTTAGAGCTAACTCTATCAACATTAAGCCTTTGCTCATATCTCACCTTATAAGGGCTCCCCAGCCATCCTATTTAGCATTCAATCTGCCTTTCACCCCATCCCATTACCATCCACTCTTACTACTCTGCCCTACTTTTCTCCCCCATAGCTTCTATAACCTTCTAATGTGCTAAATGACTTATTTTTTGTCTAGTATTTATAATCTTTCTCTTCTAAAAGAATGTAAGTTTTATGAAGGCAAGACCATTATTTTGTTCATGGGTATATCCCAATAACTAACATACCAGCTGATGCATAATATATGTTCAACAACACTTTCTGAGTAAATGATTTTTTCAAATAAGAAAACTGAAACACCAAGGTATGAAGGAATTTGTCAAGATTATACAACTTTTACATGGTGGAGCTGATGATTTAACTCAAATTTGGTTAACTACAAAGCCCATGTTTTTTTTTTGCTACACCACATTGCCAGTAAAAGTTTATCAAATACACTTTCTTCAGGAAAAATAATGGCATGTTATAATTTTTAAGATAATTACAGATTATGGATGACTATAAAGAGACATGAGACATCACAAAATTAAAAAGAAGTAAATGAAAGAGTCTCAAGAAAGGATGGAGAGTAAGCCAAAAAAAGTAACCATATTGATAGAATTTCAGGAAGAAAGAGTGTTAACTCTTTAACTTCCAACCAGTACAATAATACTTGCTACAGCAACTCAGACATAGTCATCCAGTATCACACAGTAAATTCTTGACTTGTTCATTCAATTAATGAATTCTTCAATTTTATCAGGCACACGGTATTTATTGACCAATGTATCCTCAGTATCTCTGTTTGCATGCCATCAACACTTATAGATAAATGCATTCCTGGAAAGCTGTGTCCATTAAACAACTTTTATTTACATAATTACTTACCTTAGACTGAAATTTGCCTCTATACATTAATTTGAGTTAGGCTTTCTGAATTCATGCAGAAAAATTTCACTCCTTTTCTCCATGAAAGAACTGTAAATACTTAATGATAATCATCATATTCAAGTGAAATTGTCTCTTCTTGAAACTCAACACCTCCAACTCCCTCAACTACTCTTCAAATGTCCTGATCTCCTACTGACTCAGTACCCTGATCACACTTTGGATAAAAGTTCTGGTTTCTCAAGGTCTTATGCCAAGATCTATCCTAATTGACCAACTAAGTATCCTTATCCCTGTTTTATCAAGAAGGCTTTCATTAATAGTATTTTATATCCCACTGTTTGGGCTCTTTTATTTGTAATTTTTATATTCAGTTCAGTCCCAACTAGCACCTTGACATTGCTTAGGAAGGTAAGTAGAGGAATCATATTTTTGGTGATATGCTAACTATGAATATTTTGAAAATCAAGTGAATGAATTGCAACCTGTCTGGGTGAACCAATAGCTGATGAAGTCTTTAAATATCTTATAGAGAAAGGAAAATCAATTCTTATCAGATACTTTGGGCTTTATCCTTAACCAAGCCAGTTCTGACAAACTGATGTATTTCCAAGGAGTTTTCCAGCTCCAATATTAATTGCCTTTAACTGAGATCATAAAATTTGTGTTTAACATATTGATGATAAAACAAAGTATATATAAGACAAAAATTAACTGTAAGTTATAATCACGTTCAGCAGACTCCCACAAATTGAATCAAGAACAATCCCCCACACTATAAATAATGAAGAAATATTTCTAGAATAAGAAAATACTGTGCTCCATTATGCTACTTAAAATGTGGAGAGCAGGTCAGCTATGGACAGAGCTGGAGGCCAAATCCAATGTCTATAAGTCAGTCAAACTCACTTTACAGCATACTTTTATAGGTTTATTCAAGGATTTGATAACTCAAGAATAAATTAATGTGCTATCTTCCCACCTTTTTGTCAAGGACTTTTTCCTCATTGCTTTTACACAAACTCTTCTAAAGAAAAGGAAACCAGAATTGAGTCCTACTGCAAACAGACTACCTAAATCTCAAGATGGTACTACAGTCTCACCTCCATGACATTATCTCTGCAGCATAGGCTAGTGGAAATAGGGATACATTTTTCAGACTCTACTTCTTAAAGTTGTATAACTATGGGACAATTATTACCTCTGAGAAATTCTGACTAAAAAAATAGTTTAGGTAACAATGCCTAAACCCACAAGAGCCAAGTATCAGAATCCTCTGAAAGTACATGTTAAAATTGATTAATGTTGGCTTTCTTACTTTCCTAAGCTTTTCCTAGCCCACAATGATCAACTGTACTTAACAGCATTTAATCTCTAAACTAATATTTGTCAACTAGCCATAGACCTCATCATTTTTTTCATATTCTTTGTCCTTAGTTTAGCTGTAATTACTTAATTTTTCACAATATTAAACCTTGTCTTCCCAACTATATTGTGAGCTCACTGAGGACAGAGATACTACCTTATTCATTGATAAATCTCCCATAGTTCCTAAAATAAGGGCATATGTTTCATAATCAGATGATGCAAATAATTTTCACAAAGTATCCAATATGACATAAAACATTTATTTTTTATCTAGAAAGGTTCAAAATCCAGCTGTAATAGTTTAGTCAGGGTTCTCCAGGGAAACAGAATCAATAGGGTCTATGTGTATGTGAGACAGAGAAAGAGAGAGACAGACAGAAAGAGAGAGAGAGAGAGCTTCCTTTCGGCCGGAACCGCCATCTTCCAGTAATTCGCCAAAATGACCAACACAAAGGGAAAGAGGAGAGGTACTCGCTATATGTTCTCTAGGCCTTTTAGAAAACATGGAGTTGTCCCTTTGGCAACATACATGCGAATCTACAAGAAAGGTGATATTGTGGACATCAAGGGAATGGGCACTGTTCAAAAAGGAATGCCCCACAAATGTTACCACGGCAAAACTGGAAGAGTCTACAATGTTACCCAGCATGCTGTTGGCATTGTTGTAAACAAACAAGTTAAGGACAAGATTCTTGCTAAGAGAATTAATGTACGTATCGAACACAATAAGCACTCAAAGAGCCGAGACAGCTTCCTGAAGCGTGTGAAGGAAAATTATCAGAAAAAGAAGGAAGCCAAGGAGAAAGGTACTTGGGTTCAACTGAAGCACCAGCCTGCCCCACCCAGAGAAGCACACTTTGTGAGAACCAATGGAAAGGAGCCTGAGCTGTTGGAACCCATTCCCTATGAATTCATGGCGTGATAAATGTAAAAAAAATAAAAGACGTCAAGACTGTAAAAATGTTTCTTTTAATTGAGTAGCAGCGTGGTATTGTCTTCCCCAAAGAAGTATTTAAAGCAAACCTTATATCCAAGTTCACTGGGGGATGGCTTTACTCAAATTTTGTGGGTTTTGAGGCACCTGGATGACTCAGTTAAGCATCCAACTTTGGGTCAGGTCATGATCTTGCAGTCCATGAGTTTGAGCCCCGTGTCAGGCTCTGTGCTGACAGCTCAGAGCCTGGATCCTGCTTTGGATTCTGTGTCTCCCTCTCTCTCTGCCCTCCCCTGCTTGTGCTCTCTCCAGAGTCTCAAAAATAAACGTTAAAATATGTTAAAAAAAAAAAAAAGAGACAGAGAGACATTTTAATGCACTGGCTCACAAGACTGTGGAGGTTGGCAAATTCGAAATCTACAGGGTAGATCATCGGGCTTGAAAACTCAGTAAACAGGTAATCTTAGAACTTGACTTCAAAGTAAGACTATAGGCAAAGTTCCTTCTTCTTCAGAGGAGTCAGTCCTTTTGTTCTTAAAACCTTCAACTGGTTGAATAAAGTCTACTCACATGATGGAGTATAATCTGCTTTATTCAAAGTCTATAGATTTAAATATTAATCTCATTTAAAAGATTTATCAATAGGCAAATTTGGAATTATTTCCCATTGACTACACACTTAATAGAGACTTTTGATCTGATGAGTATTAGAAAAAACCTTAGGGGCACCTGGGTGGCTCAGTTGGTTAAGCGTCCAACTTCAGCTCAGGTCATGATCTCACAGTTCGTGAGTTCGAGCCCCACATTGGGCTCTGGGCTGACAGCTCAGAGCCTGGAGCCTGACTCCGATGGTGTGTCTCTCTCTCTGCCCCTACTCTGCTCACACTCTGTCTCTGTCTCTCTCTCTCTCTCAAAAATAAATAAACATTAAAAATTTTTGTAAGAAACCTTAGAGTTCATTCTATATAAAAGGAAAATTGGATAGTGTCCAAATGGGAAATGACTTACTTCAGCCTATTACTGTATTAAATCAAGTTGGAGTCAAATTCTGGTTCTCTGATTTCTAACCCAGTCTTATTTCAGATGCTACTCACACAGGCTTGGGCTTCTTTTCATACCCCAATCTTATTTAAATACTGGCATTCATCCTAGAAAATGCTAAACTAACATAAATCAATTATTACAAAAGAAATTTCTAATTTCCCTTTTTCCCTCTTTCTTAAATAATCTTTATTTTTCTAAACATAGCTGTTCTTGAGTACATAATTAGCTCTATCTCTCACTCAGCATAGGAAAATCCTCCCAGAATCCATTACTCTGTGAAGTTTAATGAAGAATCTCAGAAAACAGCTTGATTTTGTCAAATGTGATCAGAAGAAAAGAAAAGCCACATCACTCTCCATCCTTATAGCACTGCTTTTAGTCAAGACTTCATTTCTTACCTAATTGTTTTACCTGTTACTTGGGTCTATGCCACTAACCTAGCATCCATATTGCTGCCAGAGTAATCTTTCGAAAATGTAAACCTAACCACACCACTCTCCTCTTTAATTCTGTGCTCAATAGCTCACTCAGCAAAATACTCAAAGCTGTCATTATCTTTATTTCTAGCCTCATCTACCACAATATATCCAATATCCCCCAAACTCCAGCCAGCCAGTCTTGCCAAAAAGTTTACTTTATTCCAAACACTTTGCACTAGTTCGTCAGTGTTTTTCACTTGTTCCACTTCTTTAAAATTATCTGAATTTCAAATAAATTAAATTTGGAGAGATATTAATACACTGGATATTATATTGTTTAAAAAAAGATATTTTGGGGAAAAAAGATATTTTGACTTCTGATCAGGATAACTCAGTATCTTCATATTTTATATACTCTTTCTGCTCCAAATATATAGCAATTATAGATATACAACCACAAAGATATACCCAAGTTTAAAAAAATAAGAACATTTCCATGGGCCAGAAATAAAAGAAGTCAAGAATGAATATAGGTAGAAGCTATGAACCTATTGGGCTCCAGATTAAGACGTAGGGCAAGATGACAGTTTTGTTCTATTAATTAAAGGAAGAGGTCTGTTAGACTGCAGTGGCTCTAATTCTTTAGTAGCCTATTTAAGCAAGTAAAAATCTATGACTGTAATGCATCAAGGTTAATAAATCTAAACTTGAGGACAAACCAAACACAAACAGCCAACTAGGCTTTCCCACTTAGACTATAGCCAATCAAATAATTTTCTTGCTTTGTTTCCGTATGTTCTCCATAAAAATCTTTCTCCTATCTCCTGTCCATGGAGTGTTTCTAACTACTTCTGGTTTGGCACTGCCCAGTTAGAATCAATTTTTGCTCAAATCAACCCTTATGATTTTTAATATACCTCAGTTCATCTTTTAACTGTTCTTATGTGGTGAAAGCAATTAAATTGTTTCACCATGGGTGATGGACTAAACTAAGTCTTTCAGTCTAAGTCAGACTGTAGGATGGAGTTCAGTGACATGTGAAAGAAAGCTAAGGAACTATTGCTACCTACTGCCTCAGGTCTCAGTAGAAGATAAAAGCAGTCTCCTGTACAAGTTTTCTTCTACCTTGGTGATCAGATCTTTGATACTCCAGTATCAGTGCTAGACAGAATCCTCAAAATGCCATCATAATTTTTGGTTTTAATTGGATATCCTGTGAAATCAGAAATAGGCAAGCAAAAAGGAAGGGGTGAGCACAGTAGGAGAAAAGGAATTAAACAAAACTATTTCCCTCTAAATTTAACTTTATAGACAAAAACAAAAACAAATACTAACAAATAAAAACAAAAGAAAAAAAGCTAACAGTGAGGAAGGCAGCTCACAAGTGGATAATCTTTGAAACACATAAGTTTAGGATTTAGAATACTCATTCCCATACAAATAAAGGATTACTTTTATATCACTTCTATTAAACATGATACTTGAGATCATGGACAATGCAGTAAAACAAGAAAAAAAAGCACAAGAATTAGAAAAGAAGAGGCAAAGCTATCCTTATTTGCAAATATATAGCATTTTTATTTACATAGAAAATATGTAAGATTCTATAATTATCAGAATTAGTAAGGCTGTTTGGCATGTTTACTAGATGAAAAAACATCAACATATAAAATTCATTAGCATTTCCATACATTAGTAAAAATAAGTTAAAAATACACCAAAAAAGTATTCATCCAGAATGGCAATAAAAACTATAAAATACTTTTTAAAAATATACTAACAAAAGATTGAAAAACCTCTAGAATAAAATTAAAAAGAGCATTTTTTAAAAAGATCTGAACATATCATATGTTTCCACTCATATGTGGAACTTGAGAAACTTAACAGAAGACCATGTGGGAAGGGAAGGGGAAAAATAGTTTCAAACAGAAAGAGAGGCAAACCATAAGAGACTCTTAAATACAGACAGCAAACGGGTTGATAGGGGCATTAAGGAAGTGGGGAGAATGGGTGATGGGCTTTGAGGAGGCCCTTGTTAGGATGAACACTGGATGTTGTATGTAAGAGATGAACCACAGGAATCTACCCCCCAAAACCAAGAGCACACTGTACACACTGTATGTTAGCCAATTTTACAATAAATTATATTTAAAAAATAAAATAAAAAATAAAAAGATCTGAAGAAATGGAGACACATACAAGATATGCTTATATTTATAAAATGAAAAACTCAACATGCAAAATAATCTATAATGTCAATGCTACTACAGTCAGAACTACAGCAAAGGTTTTTCCCCCAGAATTTAAAAAGTTTACCCCAAAATTAATATTAAAATATAGATGAAAAACAGGATAATTTTACCCAAAGCATTTTTTTCAAGAATAAGGTAGGAAGACTCAACATAATAGCTATTATGAATTATTTTAGGAATACAGTAATTCATACACTAAGGCATTACTGCACAGGGACAGTCAAATAAAATAGAAAAAAAGTAGATGCAAAATGGACAGGCATATATGAAATTCTATGTGTAACAGAGATGGCATTACAAAATAGGGGAAATGAACAATTTACTCAGTAGTGCTGGAAAAATTCATTATGCATATTGGGGAAAATTAGATCCTTATCTCATATTACATGTAAAAATCAATTCCATGTGAATTCAAGCACAAAATACACAAAGAAAACTTTACTTATTTTCAAAATTAACATAATCTTGATTTAGGAAAGTACTCATTTGACCAGATATGAAAAGCATAAACCCAAAAAAAGGCTAGATAAATCTGGTTATGTTAGCATTTTGAATTTTTGCTCAAAGGTATTTGCCATAAACAAATATCGAATGTAAAATAGAAGAATATCAAAACTATCTGAAGAAATCCTTGAAATAGCAAAATAAGTCTAACAATACAATTTTAAATGCAATGTGTAAATGAGAAGGTAATTCACAGATGAGAAATCTGAAATACCAATAAATATATGAGAGTTCATAAGGAGACATGTAATTGAAAATGAAAACCACAATGATATACCATATAATATGAATCAGATTGGCAAAAATATAAAAAACCTGACAACACTAAGTACAAAAATAGCAGAGAAATGAGAACTCTCATAAACAACTGATAGCAAGTATATTACAATGACCTAAGTGAGTGCTTTAGCAGTAAACAGAAGATGTTGCTACCTTTTAACTCAGCAATTGCATCTCTAGACATATGGGAAATTTTGGCACATGTAGAATTATTTTAAAAATATACATCTGGGGCACCTAGGTGGCTCAGTCAGTTAAGTGGCTGACTCTTGATTTGGGCTCAGGTCATGATCTCACAGTTCATTAATTTGAGCCCCACATTGGGCTCTGCCTGACAGCCCAGATCCTGCTTGGGATTCTTCTTCTCTCTCTGCCCCTCCACCACTTGTGCTCTGTCTCTCAAAATAAATAAATAAATAAACACACTTAAAAAAAAAAAAAAGAAAAGAGGGACACCTGGGTGGCTCAGTTGGTTGAGTGTCCAAATTCAGCTCAGGTCATGATCTTGCGGTTTGGGGTTTCCAGCCCCACGTCCAGCTCTGCGCTGACAGCTCAGAGTCTGGAGCCTGCATCAGATTCTGTGCCTCCCTCTCTCTCTCTGCCCCTCCCCTGCTCATGCTCTGTCTCTCTCTCTTTCAAAAAAAAAAAAAACATTAAAAAAATTTTTTAGAAAAGAAATTATCCACTAGTGGGAGATTAAAAAAATTAGAGAATAGTCATAATTGAATACTATACAATAGTTAAATTAGCTAAAATTACATGTTTTTACAGGAACAAAACTTATATACCTAACTTGAAGAGCAAATGCAAGCTGGAGAATGATATATACAAAATGATATAAATTGTTTATAACTACAAATGTGTAAGAATAGGTTAAAGGAGTTATGAATATGTCAAAGATAAATTCAGGAAAACTATTACTTCCGGGAAGGAAGAAAGAGATGTAAAATTACTAATAACAAATGGGGAACTCCCAAAACACTATGTGAAGCAAGCATGGCAAAATTTTAATCTGCAATAAGACTTATTAAAGGATTAAAAATAAGAGATTTATAAATATTGCTATAAAAAGATAGCCACAATATATTAAGCATAAGACATATTAAGTGTATTTTTTAAATTCTTGGCAAGAAAAACAAGTCAAAGTAAGATTAAGTTTCAATATGATATTTTGAAATAAACCCTCCACCCTACTCTTCCATCCTTCTTCATAGGTGAAAATCCTTGTTGCAGAATTTCTTCTGGCCCTGTATCTCTGCAATGTTACTCTATCTGCCTAGAATTCTTCAAGTATTTGAGTTAGCTGGAAACTTTATACATCTCCATAAATATTCAGCTGAAATGTCAGCTCTTTTAGATAGCCTTTCTCAATGTTAATAACCCACCCCAATTAGTTTCCTGCTGTAACTCTCAGAACTATGTCCCTACCTCTATCATGTATTTTAATCATCCATTTACCTGTCTGTGAGCTCTCATAAGAATCATGTCTGATTCTTTTCCACAACATCAGAAGAACCTAGCACATGCTGGCACATTACAGGCTCTCAGCCAATGCTTATTAATACATGATAAATAAACCAGAACTACTGAAAGAACGTGGCTATCCCTGTCAATCAGTCCTAGCCTGTAGGCATAAAATCCAGATGTCTGGAATCCTGTCATCACAAAGTGTCATTCAAGGGCATACACTAGAGAAATCCATTTATCGCTTCCTCACCTCTTGCCTCATTCTTTGTTGTCCCCAGCCTATTCAGGTCATGCCGCCCGCCTCCTGCTCTTCTAAGTACTTCTAAATCAGAGATTTAAAGGCCTCAAAAAAGTACCAGAAACCTTCTCATAACAATCCTATCACTTCTCCCAGGTCAGCCTGTACCCTAGAGGTAGCACAGCCTTACAATCTGAAATTTAAGTCAGATGATCTACTCCTGTTTCTGTAAGTGTCACAGGCTATTTGAATTAGGTGGCACCTCTGGGTTCAAAGACTTCACAGCTAACATGACTGGGATTTCCTGTGTGGAAGAGACCAGTTCTTCTGATACACCAAAACCACATGAAGACTGGTAGTTACAGGGCCACAAAAGCCTCATCTTGGAGGAGCCAGCACTGTTTGCAGCTGTGCTTCTTCATTTCCCACATCATTTGGTCCAACATACTTCACATAATAATAGAATTAGGAATAGCTCACTGTTATATAACACTTATTATGTGATATATTTATATCACATAAATATACACACATACATGCACACATGCATTCAATCTTTACAACAGAACAAATGATGCTGGTTCTATTATCACCCACCTTTTATTAATGAGAAAAGTGAAACACTTTTTTTTAATTTACCCTAAGTCACATAGCTTGGAATTAAGTGGTAGGGCTATGTGTACTCTTCCCAAAATGCTATATATTAAGTCAAAAGAATTGTCATTACTTTCAACAGGTTGTATACATACCTAAGCTGTCATTTCTCCCCATATAGAAAGGAAAAATAAAAAGTACAATAAAAAAAGGAGTCTGCAAAATAGAATCATAACATATCAGAACTAGAACAACAGAAATGTTATATACACTTTTAACAAATTAACTAAGGCCCTAAAGGGGAAAGTGGCCTAGCCAAGGTCACATCATGGTGGGAAACCATGCATCATTAGGTCATTAGAATGTTCTTTAACATACCTTACTTTGAAGATCACTTTACTGCTTTTAGTAGGAGACAGTCTTTGATTCCTGTCTTAAAATCTGTCACAGTTTTAGTAAATGTCACTTCAGGTAACTGGACAAGATGTCTCTTTTGATGCAAATCTAGGGGTTCAAGCATATTTATTACAAGCTATGTGTCATAGCAACCTCATGAAGCTGTCTTCTTTCTAAAACTAGCAACCCAATGCTTTATATGTGATGCTAGGATAACTTGAGTTGACAAACTGAAGTAAGTCATTCCAGAGACTTAACCTAGGTATCAAAATATTATATGGAAAAAAAACAATTTTTAAAGGTAAAAGATTGTCAAACCACCTGGAAAATTATAGTCAAATAATGAACTTTAACGTGTACAATTATTTAATGGAAGAAATCAAATAAATAAATAAATGGAGAGATATTCATGTTCATGGATGAGAAGACAATACTGTCCAGATGATAGTTCCTCTCAAATTAATCTATAGATTCAATGCAATCCTAGTCAAAATCCCAGCAAGCTACTTTCTGGATGTCAACAAACTTATTCTAAAGTTTATATGGAGATGCAGAAGACACAGAATAGCCAACACAATTGAAAGAAAAGGACAAAGTTGGAAGACTTAGATTACTTGACTTCAAAATTTACTATAAAGCTACAGTAATCAACACATTGTGTTACTGACAAGAGTAGACAAACAGATCAATGCAACAGATCAAGGAGTCTGAAAATAGACCTATGGGCAACTAATCTTTGACAAAGGAGCAAAGGGAAAAAAAAAACAGTGTTTTCCAGCAGTCTTTTCAACAAATGGGTATTGGAACAACTAGACATCCACAGGCAAAAAAATCATTCTAGAAAAAGACATTACACTCTTCACCGAAATTAACAAAAAATGGGTTATATACGTAAATATAAAACACAAAACTATAAAATTCCTAGAAGATATAATTGGAGAAAACCTAAGTGACATTAGGTATGGTGATGACCTTTTTTTTAATGTTTATTTATTTTTGAGAGACAGAGACAGAGAGTGAGCAGGGAAGGGCAGAGAGAGAGGGAGACACACAAACCGAAGCAGACTCCTGGTTCTGAGCTGTCAGCACAGAGCCCGATGCGGGGCTCGAACTCACTAAATGTGAAACCATGACCTGAGCTGAAGTCAGCCGCTTAATCAACTGAGCCACCCAGGCACCCCGGGTATGGTAATGACTTTTAAGATCAATCCATGGCACAAACTCTGAAAGAAAGAACTGATGAACTGGAACTCATTAAAATTAAAAACTTCTGGGGGGAAAAAAACTTCTCTGCAAAAGACAATGTGAAGAGAATGAAAAGACCAGCAACAGATTGGGAAAAAATATTTGCAAAAGACATGTGATAAAGGACTGTTACCTAAAATATACAAACAACTCTTGAAACTCAACAATAATGAAATGAACAACCTTATTAAAAACTGGGCCAAGAACCTGAACAAACACCTCACCAAAGGTATACAGGTCCCACATAAACATATGAAATGATACTAAAAATCATATGTTATTAGGGATCTGCAAAGTAAAACAATGAGATATTACTACATACCTACTAGAATAACCAAAATCCAGAACACTAACAAGACCAAACACTGCTGAAGAGTGGAACAAGGGGAACTCCCATTCACTGCTGGTGGGAATGCAAGGGCATACAGCCACTTCAAAAGACAATTTGGCAGTTTCTTACCCACTCCTCTTACCAAATGATCCAGCAATTACACTCCTTGGTATTTACCCAAAGGAGTTAAAAACTTAACATCCACACAAAAATATGACCATGAATGTTTATATAGCAGCCTTATTCATAACTGCCCAAACTTGAAAGCAACCAAGACATCCATCAGTACATGAATGGGTTAATAAACTGTAGTACATCCAGACAATGGAATGTTATTCAGCACGAAAATTAAATGAGCTATTAAGTCATGAAAAGACATAGAGAAACCTTAAATGTATACTAATAAATGGAAAAAAGCCAATCTGCAAAGTCTAAATTCTTTATGATTCCAACAATGTAACATTCTGGAAAAAACAAAACTATGAAGACAATAAAAAGATCAACGGTTCTCAGGAGCTGAGGAGGAGGGATGAAAAGACACAAAACAGAGGATTTTTAGGACAGTGAAACTACTTTCTGTAATACTATAATGATGGATACATGTCATTATATATTTGTCCACACCCAGAGAACATACAACACCGAGAGTGAACACTAACAAAAACTATGGATGTTTGGTGATAAATATGTAGCAACATAGGTTTGACTATAACAAATGTACCATTCTGGTGTAGAATTCTGATAGTAAGTGGTATAGAATGAATGTTTGTGTCCCCCAATCCCCTAAATTCCTATGATGAAACTTAATTCCCAATGTGACAGTATTTGGAGATAGAGTTTTGGCGAAGTAACTGGCTCTGTCCTCATGAAGAGAATTAGTGTTCTTATAAAAGAGACCCTACTGAGTTCTCTCATCCCTTCTGCCTTGTGAGGCTACAGCAAAAAGATGGCATCTATGAACCAGCAAGTTGTTCCTCCTTAGACACTATATCCCCTGGTGCTTTGATCTTGGACTTTCTAGCCTCCAGACCTGTGGAAAATGCATTTCTGTTGTTTATAAAAAATTCAGACTATGGTATTATTATAATAGCAGCCAGAATGGACTAAGATAGAGGGAGAAGTTGTGTATATGTGCACGCAGAAAGTACAGCAGAAATCTCATTGCCTTCTGCTAAACTTTTTTATGAATCTAAAAAACTAATCTAAAAAATTAAGTCCATTAAAAAGCTATCAAAACCCACAGAATTTTATACTACAAAGAGTTTACCTGAATGTATACAAATTTTTAAAAACTCAGAAGATAGGGGAACCCAGGATAGAATACAGAATGAAAAAAATAATATGACTATATTAAGAATGCATGACATAACATTGCTGATGAGGCTGGTGCTGACCTAAGCAATGCTGGAAATGAGAACAGACTATAAGTCTGAAGAAAAAAGAAAATGCACACAGACACTGTACTCTTCTTGGTAAAATTGTTTCCCACGGGGATACAGGTTAACAATTTTGAAACTTCTGTACAAGTATACTTATACTAAACAAATGAGTAAATGGATGGCAGATGGTAGGAGCCAGGTTTCCCTCTGTTGGAGGAGGATACAAGCATGGAGAGAAGACTAAAATAAACCATGTGATACTAAATAAGAATTTAAGACATCAGCATGAACTAATGTTCATCTTAATATAGATATAGATGTACAAATAAAGAAATATAGGTATACATGTGTTAGTATATGTACATTTATTTCTAAGCTCTGTCCACTGATAGGGCCTAGAAGCAATGTGACCCCAGTAAGAAAAAGCATACCCAGCATGCAGATCTTGCTTTGTAATACCATTGTCGTATAAAAGGAACCAGGATTTCTTGGAGTAACGGCTGATTCAAGTGTTGGGACAGGAAATATACAAAATGAGCATGGAGTATCTCCTAGTGCCAGAAAATAAGGAAGTGCTCAAAAAACAAATGAGGGTAAGTAGAAGGGACACAGGAACCAACTAAAAGAGGTCCCAACAACAAAAGCAGGAACAATATGAATAACCAAATAAAGTAGTATTGGATTATAACCCAAAATGTAAACTAAATACCTATAGGTTCACATAGAGATAAATAAATGAATAAACAAATAGGGAGAAGAGACAAATCTCCTATGCAGAATTCCAAATAATTTGTACTTACTCCACCCTAAAGCAGGTAGAGCAAAACTCTCCATTCTTTATGTGTGGGTTGCCCATAGTGACCTTCCAAAGAGTACAGCATAAAATTTTTAGGGGAAACAAGTTACTTTATAGAGAAGAATCTAGACAAACATTAGTTCATTAACATCATATTTAATAGTATGCACTCTTCATATGTGAGGAGAATAGCTCTTTACCTCTCTGTATCTTCTTCCCCAAAACCAATAACCCCCATCTAATTACAAGAAAAACATCAGACAAATTCAAATTGAGGCATATTCTAAAAAATGCCTAGCGACTATTCCTCAAAATTGTCAAGGTCATCAAAAATAAGGAAAGACTGACAAATTCTCTTGGTCTTGATTTGCATAATGGAACATGATGACAAAAATAACTTGTTATCCTCAACAGGATTCTGAGACAGAAAAAAATAGTAAAAACTAAGAAAATATGAATAATGTATGGACTATAGTGAATAATAATGTATCAATGTTGGTTGATTAATTATAACAAATGTAGTATACTAATGTAAGATATTAACTATGGAGAAACTGGGAACGGATATAAAAACATATGTCCCTATCTTTGCAATTTCTCTGTAAATTTAAAACTATTTTAGATGGAAATAACTCAAATGTCCATCAACAGATGAATGGATTAAAAATGTGGTATATCCATATGATGGAATATGTTTAAAGCCCTGAAAAACAGTAAGATACTGATACATGCTAAAACACGGATAAATCTTTAAACAATCATTCGGGGTAAAGAAGCCAAACACAGAAGTTCACATATGTTCTTCATTTATGTGAAATACTCAGAATAGGTAAATCTATAGTGACAGATAGTAGATCAGTGTTTGCCAGAGGCTGCAGGGATGGGGAGGGAGTGTGGAAGTTTACAAAAAATGAAAAGTAATTACTTAATGAGCAGAAGAATTCCTTTAGGGGAGATAAAAATATTTTATAACTAGATAGAGGTGATAGTTTCACAGCACTCTAAAAGTAATAAACGTCACTGATTGTACAATTTAAAATGGTTAATTTTATGTTTCTGACTTTTACTTTAAAACACAATTTATTGGGGCACCAGAGTGGTTCAGTTGGTTACCCATCCACCTCTTGATTTTGGTTCAGGTCATGATCTCATGGTTCATGGGTTCAAGACCCATGACAGGCTCCACCCTGCATGGAGCCTCCTTGTAATTCCCTCTCCCTCTCTTTCTGAACTTCCCCTGCTTGTGTGTGCTCCCTCTCTCAAATAAATGTTTTTTTTAATTAAAAAACAAAACAAAGTTTATCAATGTAAAGAAATTTAAAACTATTTTATTTTTTTAACGTTTATTTATTTTGAGAGAGAGAGAGAGAGAGAGAGAGAGAGAGAGTGTGTGTGTGTGTGTGTGTGTGTGTGTACGCACACAGGAGGGGTAGAGAGAGAGAATCCTAAGCAGGCTCTGAGCTGTCAGCATGGAGCCTAACACAGGGCTCAAACTCACAAACCGTGAGATCACGACATGAGCTGAAATCAAGAGTTGGACGATTAACCAACTGAGCCACCAGGCACCCCTAAAACTATTTTCAATAAAAACTTTCTTTTTAAAAGTAGAAAGCTGTAGTACTTTTTTCTTACTCATTGTAACAATCAATATAGATACCACTTTCTTGCAAAACATTTATTTATTTACTTACTTATTCTTGAGCAAGAGAGAGAAAGGAAGGGGCAAAGAGAGAGAGAGAGAGAGAGAGAGAGAGAGAGAGAATCCCAGGAAGGTTCCACACTATCAGCGCAGAGCCCAACACAGACTCACAAACTGTGAGATCATGACCTGAGCTAAAATCAAGAATCAGATGCTTAACTGACTAAGCCACCCATGTGCCCCTCTTGCAAAACTATTTGTTTTGCAAGTAATCTTAAGTAATCTATTATAGAAGTTAAATCATGAACATGAGGCAATATATCTATGCAAAGCTATGTCATAATAGTGAGAGGTCTAAGAAGTCATAGCATCTGAAAAAAAAAAAAAAACTCAGTGAAATGATCCCTAATCTAATAGGCAAAAGAACTGTATTCAAGTCCTGTTCTGGCTCCTAATTAGCTCTCTGATGTTGGTCAATTCTGTGCTCCTTTGTGGACCCCAAATTATTTCACATTTAAAAATGAAGATTATGCAACTAAATGATCTCAGTTCTAACTTTCTGTAGTTCTTACTGGAAAAGAATTATCTTTTCTTCTACTTTGATTTGATTATCTATCATGCCTGCAGGAATTCTGCAATCAGAGCCTATGCGAGATGCCTAGTTATCTGATTACAAGTAAAGGAAGGTGACACTCAGAGCCTAATGTGGGGAAAGGTGGGAAGAAATAGACATTCTCATAAACCACTGGTAGGAGTATAAACCAGTACCGTCATTCAAGAGAGTCAGTGGCAATATATAACTAAATATAAAAATAAGCATATTTTTTGACTCTGCAACCCTGTGTCTAGAAACATACAAGGAGACAAATGCACGGAGCTAAATACACAAAAAAGCATATAATGGTCATGAGTAACAAATAGCATAAATGTCCTTGAATAAGAAACAATTTATGAGACACAAGAGTATAATACAACACAGCCATTAAAAATAAGATTTATCAACAATTATAGACATGTAGGGGCCCCTAGGAGGTTCAGTTGGTTAAGCATCTGATTCTTGATTTTGGCTCAGGTCATGATCTCATGGTTTGTGGAACTGATCCCCACATTGGGCTCCACCCTAAAAGCTTGGGACAGAATCTCTCTCTCCCTCCCTCTCTCTGCCCCTGCCCCACTTGTACTCTCTCTCCCTCTCTTAAAGTACACATTAAAAAACTATAATTATAATTATAATCATGTATACATCTATATTATATTATTGAGTGTGGAAAAAAACCAGCTTCAAAACAAAAGGAAAGGGCAATACAACACAATGTTTAAGACCTCAGACTCTTCAATCAAATAGTCCTGATTTTTAATCTATAATCGTCCACTTACTAGTTCAGTGACATTGAGCAAGTCACTTAACCATCCTAGGGCTCAGGGCCCTCAACTTTAAAATTAAGGCAACAATGTTAGCTAACTACTAAGATTGCTATAAAGATCCAATAAAATAGGCAAGCAATATTTCTATGTGCCTGTAATATAAGTTCACTAATTTAAATTTTACCATTGTTCATTATCAAGTCATCAAATCAAATTGTCAAAATGCTACTTATTCACATACAATACAATCTAATATAGTTATACATAAATATGCAAATGGAGATATCTACAAGGATGTACACCAAAACATTATCTAAGTATGGGTTTGGGGGTCATGGCTTATTCTTTTTATTTTGAAATTTCTGAAAGAATTATAGAATTCCCCACCAAAAAATTTATTTTATAATAGATAAAGCTATAACTAAATGTTAACTATTATTTTGCCTCAATTATAATTAACATTTGTCTACATTTCCCACCCAAGTATATGCTTCTTGAAAGAAGTAACTAATTCATCATATTATAGATGTTTACTGTATCACTGTCTTATATAAAGCCTTCAATCCTATAATCACTACAATAAATAATCTTCCAAATATGAGGATTATTTAAAAAACCCACAAGATTTAAGGATACTACATTGTAATGAAAAGGGTAAGAGTTCTGGAGTTGGTGAGATTTGGATCAAATCACCATTCTGATCCTTAATGGCCAACTGGCTTTGGGCAAAATACATATATTGAACATATATTGTACATTACAAAGAAGAGTAAGACAAGGTCCATTCTCTGACAGAGGGTAAAGTGAGAGAAACAGATATAAAAACCAATGACAATACAGAGTCCTAGAGTATGGTACAGTACTCATAGAGTACTGTGATCAGGAAGCTGTTGGAAGCTTTGAGGAAGAAATGATCACTTTTGTCTAGGAAGAGTCAGCAATATTTCCCTCAGATCTTGAAGAACAAAGTCCAGAAAAATAACATCTCTATATTGTCCCCAGCCTATCTTTCATCACCTGCAATAACATTCTAAACTAGTTTTCCCAACTCTTATTCTAATAACTACTCCAATGTGTTTTCCAGCAGTAGCCACACTTACCTCCTTAAACAATTGGTGATCTGGTATAGCAAAGACATACTTAAATGCAAGCACAGGGAATACTAACAATTCTTTCATTAGATGATTAAATTGATTTATAGTTGTCTAAAAAAAACCAGGTATTTTTAACTCTTAGTTTCTCAAAAACTAACACTGCATAGATTCAATAACTGGTTGTTTCTAAGGTTTCTTTGGGTGATATAATTGTATAGGCATGGAAGTAATCTCTTCCATAGTGCATATTAACATACAAAAAAGAAGAGAGGAAATCCTGGTGAGAGTTGGGGGTTTTCAGGATTATCCTTTTAAAGTGCAAGACAGAATTAATTTTGTATATCCCCAGTCACATAATAGTGGAATGAGAATAAAACATAAAATCAGAAGAGGAAAGGAAGAAAGGAGAAACAGAGGGAGGAAGGAAGGGAGGAAAGGAGGCAAGGGAAAGGAAGGAAAGATGGAAAAAGGGAGGAAGGAAGGAAATGTAAATAGAATATATACTCATCCTATATAGAACCCCTCAGTGATTTTAAGATTAAAATCTGAAATAATCCAAAATCTTTAATTCTACTGAAAAGGCCTTATATGATGAGGGCCCACCGTCACCTTCTAGCTTCATATTGAGCTACTATTCTCCAAGTGCACTACATGTCATCTCTGGGCTTTTTCTTTTTTAATAGATGTTTTTCCCTCGGTCTGAATTACTCTTCCTCACTGCTCCTCACATGAATAATTCCCACTCATCCCAAGATTCAGTATAAGGACCTGGGAAGATGGCAGCATAGGAGGACACTGGGCTCACCTAGTCCTGCTGATCGCTTAGATAACACCCACATCTGCCTAAATAACCCAGAAAACCGCCAGAAGCCTAGCAGAATGGACTCTCTGGAGCCAAGCGAGGTAAGAGGCCCACAGAAAAGGGTAGGAAGGGCAGAGAGGTGGTGTGTACTACATGGACTGGCGAGAGGGGGCTGGGGTGGTAGAGGGGCAGCCCACCCAGCAAGGCAGAGACGCTTGCAAAAGCGGAGGGGCCAGGCTGCGTGAGTTCTGACAGCCAGCGGGACTTAACATCTGGAATGTTAAAAGTCAACAACTCTGCTCTTGGAAAGCAGGGAGGGCAAGAGGACGCCAGGAGGGACAGTTGTTGAGCCCGGGAAGACAGAGTTCAGCTCAGCGGTGAACAAAGGCGCTGGCAAGCACCATCTCCCTCTCCCATCCCCCAGCCAAATACCAAAGGGAACCAGTTCCCGTCACCAAACTTGCTTGAACAGCGCAAACACCCAAGGCTTTGCTTCTGTGGATCCATTCCTCCAACAGGTCTGTGTCCCTCCTGGTGTTGCAGAGCCCCTCCCACAGGGGACCACCAACCACAAAGCTAGCTAAGCCTGCCCCTGCCACCACTGTGCACCTTGTAGATCCACCCCAGCTAATATACAAGATCCCATCGAAGCACCACCACAAGCCTGGTAGTGTGCAAGTAGCACAGTGAGTCCTGGTCCTGGGAGAGGGGAAGATAAGGTACACACCAGTCTGACTGTGGCCCCAGCGGTGGGCAGGGGGTAGACATCAGGTCAGTGAGTCCTGGCCACTCCACAGTGAGTCCTGGCCCTTGGAGAGGGGAAGATAAGGTACACACCAGTCTGACTGTGGCCCCAGCAGTGGGCTGGGGTTAGACATCGGGTCAGACTGTGGCCCCACCCACCAACATAAGTTACTCTGGAGAGCATAGGGGAAGTGCCCTGCAGTTTGGGACCACCACATGGACTACCCAAAATGAAAAAACGGAAGAATTCTCCTCAAAAGAAACTCCAGGAAGTAGTGACAGCTAATGAATTGATCAAAACCGATTTAAGCAATATAATGTGATTTTAGGATAATAGTCATAAAATTAATTGCTAGGCTTGAAAAAGCACAGAGGACAGCACAGAATCTATTGCTACAGAAATCAAGGGACTATGAAATAGTCATGAGGAGCTGAAAAATGCTCTAAATGAGGTACAAAATAAAATGGAGGTGGCCATAGCACGGATTGAAGACGCAGAGGAGAGAATAGGTGAATTAGAAGATAAAATTATGGAAAAAGAGTAAGCTGAGAAAAAGAGAGAAAAAAAATCAAGGAGTATGAGGGAAGAATTAGAGAACTAAGTGATGCAATCAAACGGAACAATATCCGTATCATAGGAATTCCAGAAGAAAAAGAGAGAGAGAAAGGGGCTGAAGGTGTATTTGAACAAATCATAGCTGAGAACTTCCCTGATCTGGGGAAGGAAAAAGGCATTGAAATCCAAGAGGCACAGAGAACTCCCTTCAGACGTAACTTGAAACGATCTTCTGTACGACATATCATAGTGAAACTGGCAAATTACAAGGATAAAGAGAAAATTCTGAAAGTAGCTAGGGATAAACAGGCTCTAACTTACAAAGGTAGACAGACACATAAGGGTAGTAGCAGAACTATCTACTGAAACTAGGCAGGCCAGAAGGGAATGGCAGCAAATCTTCAATGTGATGACCAGAAAAAATATGCAGCCGAGAATACTTAATCTAGCAAGTCTGATATTCAGAATAGAAGGAGAGAAAAAGGTTTGCCCAAACAAACAAAAACTGAAGGAATTCATCACCACTAAACCAGCCCGACAAGAGATTCTAAGAGGGACTCTATGAGTCAAATGTTGCAAGGACCACAAAGTACCAGAGATATCACTATAACCATGAAAACTACAGATATCACAATGACTCTAAACTCATATCTGTCTATAATAACACTAAATGTAAATGGACTAAATGCTCCAACCAAAAGACACAGGGTATCAGAATGGAAAAAAAAAAAAAAACACCCATCTATTCGCGGTCTACAAGAGAGTCTTTTTAGACCTGAGGACACCTTCAGATTGAAAGTGAGGGGATGGAGAAGTATCTATCATGCTAATGGGAGTCAAAAGAAAGCTGGAGTAGCCATACTTATATCAGACAATCTGGACTTTACATTAAAGGCTGTGTAACAAGAGATAAAGAAGGGCATTATATAATAATTCCAGGGTCTATCTATCAGGAAGAGCTAACAATTATAAATGTCTATGTGCCAAATATGGGAGACCCCAAATATATAAAACAATCAAAAACATAAGCAACCTTATTGATAAGAATGTGATAATTGCAGGGGACTTTAATGCCCCACCTTACAACAATGGATAGATCATGTAGGCATAGGATTAATAAAGAAACAAGGGCCTTGAATGATACATTGGATCAGATGGACTTAACAGGTATATTTAGAACTCTGCATCCCAAAGCAAAAGAATATACTTTCTTCTCGAGTGCACATGGAACATTCTCCAAGGTGGACCCAGACACATACTGGGTCACAAAACAGCGCTTCATAAGTATACATGAATTGAGATCATACTATGCACACTTTCAGACCACAATGCTATGAAACTTGAAATCAACCACAGGAAAAAGCATGGAAAACCTCCAACAGCATGGAGGTTAAAGAACACCCTACAAAAGAATGAATGGGTCAACCAGGCAATTAGAGAAGAAATTCAAAAATAGATGGAAACAAATGAAAATGAAAATACAGCAATCCAAACGCTTTGGGATGCAGCCAAGGCAGTCCTGAGAGGAAAATACATTGCAATCCAGGCCTATCTCAAGAAACAAGAAAATCCCAAATACAAAATCTAACAGCACACCTAAGGGAAATAGAGGCAGAACAGCAAAGACAGCCTAAACCCAGCAGAAGAACAGAAATAATAAAGATCAGAGCAGAAATAAACAATATAGAATCAAAAAAAAAAAAACAGTGGAGCAGATCAATGAAATCAAGAGTTGTTTTTTTGAAAAAATAAACAGAATTGATAAACCTCTAGCCACGCTTCTCAAAAGGAAAAGGGAGAGGACCCAAATAGATAAAACCATGAATGAAAATGGAATTATTACAACCAATCCCTCAGAAATACAAGCAATTATCAGGGAATGCTATGAAAAATTATATGCCAACAAACTGGACAACCTGGAAGAAATGGACACATTCCTAAGCACCCACACACTTACAAAACTCAAACAGGAAGAATAGAAAACTTTAACAGACCCATCACCAGCAAAGAAATTGAATCAGCTATCAAAAATCACCCAACAAATAAGAGTCCAGGACCAGATGGCTTCCCTGGGGAATTCAACCAGACATTTAAAGCAGAGATAATACCTATCCTTCTCAAGCTGTTCCAAAAATAGAAAGGGAAGGAAAACTTCCAGACTCATTCTATGAAGCCAGCATTACTTTGATTCCTAAACCAGACAGAGACCCAGCAAAAAAAGAGAACTACAAGCCGATATCCCTGATGAATATGGATGCAAAAATTCTCAACAAGATACTAGCAAATCGAATTCAACAGCATATAAAAAGAATTATTCACCATGATCAAGTGGGATTCATTCCTGGGATGCAGGGCTGGTTCAACATTCACAAATCAATGTGATACATCACATTAATAAAAGAAAAGAATCATATGATCCTGTCAATTGATGCAGAAAAAGCATTTGACAAAATTCAGCATTCTTTCTTAACAAAAACCCTTGAGAAAGTCAGGATAGAAGGAACATACTTAAACATCATAAAAGCCATTTATGAAAAGCCCACGGATAATATCATCCTCAAAGGGGAAAAACTGAGTGCTTTCCCTCTGAGATCAGGAACACGACAGGGATGTCCACTCTCACCGCTGTTGTTTAACACAGTGCTGGAAGTGCTAGCATCAGCAATCAGACAACAAAAGGAAATCAAAGGCAGCAAAATAGGCAAAGATGAAGTCAAGCTTTCACTTTTTGCAGATGATATGATATTATACTTGGAAAACCTGATAGACTCCACCAAAAGTCTGCTAGAACTGATACATGAATTCAGCAAAGTCACAGGATAAAAAATCAAAGTACAGAAATCAGTTGCATTCTTATACACTAATAATGAAGCAACAGACAGACAAATAAAGAAACCTATCCCATTCACAATTGCACCAAGCTTTCTGTAGTTTTCAGCATACAGATCTTTTACATCTTTGGTTAGGTTTATTCCTAGGTATTTTATGATTCTTGGTGCAATTGTGAAATGGGAACCCCCTTGCACTGTTGGTGGGAATGCAAACTGGTGCAGCCACTCTGGAATACAGTGTGGAGATTCCTCAAAAAATTAAAAATAGATCTACCCTATGACCCAGCAATAACACTGCTAGGAATTTACCCAAGAGTTATGGGAGTGCTGATGCATAGGGGCACTTGTACCACAATGTTTAAAGCAGCAATTTCAGCAATAGCCAAATTATGGAAAAAGCCTAATATCCATTAATCAACTGATGAATCGATAAAGAAACTGTGGTTTATATACACAATGGAATACTACTTGTCAATGAGAGAGAATGAAATATGGCCTTTTGTTGCAACGTGGATGGGACTGGAGAGTGTTATGCTAAGTGAAATAAGTCATACAGAGAAAGACAGATACCATATGTTTTCACTCTTATGTGGATCCTGAAAAACTTAACAGAAGACCATTGGGGAGGGGAAGGAAGAAAAAGAAGAAAAAGAAAAGTTAGAGAGGGAGGGAGCCAAACCATAAAAGACTCTTAAAAACTGAGAATAAACCTAGGGTAGATGGGGGGGGGGGGTTGGTGAGGGGGGAGGAGAGTGGCTAATGGGCATGAGGAGGGCACCTGTTGGGATGAGCACTGGGTGTTGTATGGAAACCAATTTGACATTAAATTTCATATTAAAAAAAAAGATTCACTATAAATATCACTTCATCAAAGATGTTTTCTCTGACCTCCCTAATCTTTCCCATCATTGCTGCTCCTACAACAGCATATTTTTCATACATGACACTTTTCTCATAATTTTGTCAGCATATATTTATTTCCTCATTAATATATTCAGTGTCTATCTCCCCAACTAGACTATAAACTCCATAATGACTCACACCATGTGTATCTTGCTTTCTCTATATTTCCAGCACTTACCACAGTATTTAACCAGAATAAGTGTTCATAGATATTTAATGAATAAGTGAATAGGGAAATAGCATTTTGGCACAGAGAACACTGATACAAAACAGGCATTCAATATTTATTTATTGATGGAATAAGTTGTTGAATAGGCAAAGGATGGAAGGTATGAAAAGTGTTTGAAAAAACCATCAAATAAAAGACCTATATACTGAAAAGTATAAAACCTTGATAAAAGAAATTGAAAAAGACCAAAAAAAAAAAAAAAAGGAAAGACATTCTCATGTTCATGGAGTGGAAGATTTTACTGTTAAGATGTCCATACTACAAAAGCAATCTATAGATTCAATGTAATCCCTATCAACTTACCAATGACATTTTTCACAGAACTAGAACAAACAGTTCATTTGTATGAAACCACAAAAGACCCTGAATAGCCAAAGCAATCTTGATAAAGAAAAATAAAGGTGGAGATATAACAATCCTAGATTTCAAAATGTATTACAATATTGTAGCAACCAAAACAGAATAGTACTGGCTCAAAAACACACATAGATCAATGAAACAGAATAAAGAGTCCAGAAATAAACCCACCTTACATGGTCAATTATTCTATGACAAAGGAGGCAAGAATATACAATGGGGAAAGACAGTCTCTTTAATAAATGGTGCTAGAAAAACTGTACAGGTAGAGGGAAAAGAATGAAACTGGACCACTTGCTAACAACATACACAAAAATAAACTCAAAATGGATTATAAACCTAAATGTGAGACCTGAAACCATAAAGTTCCTACAGGAAAATATAGTCAGCAATTTCTTGAACATTATCCTTGTAATATTTTTCTAAATATGTCTCCTCAGGCAAGGGAAACAAAAGCAAAAATAAAGAACTGGGGCTACATCAAAATAAAAAGGGTTTTGCATAGCAAAGGAAACCATCAACAAAACAGAAAGACAACTTACTGAATGGGAGAAGACATTTGCAAATTATATGTCTGATAAGGAGTAATATCCAAAATATATAAAGAACTCATACCACTCAACACCACAAAAACCCTAAATAATCCAATTTTAAAAATGGGAAGATAATTTAAAACAAAACTACACAAACCAACAATATGGGTAGAGGGCGTAAACAGACATTTGTTCACAGAAGAAATACAGATGGCCAATAGGCACAAGATGCTGCACATCACTAATCATCAGGGAAGGACAAACCAAAACCACATTGAGATATCAACTCACACCAGTCAGAATACCTAGTATCAAAAAGACAAGAAATTGGGGCATCTGGTGGCTCAAATGGTTGAGAGTCTGACTCTTCATTTGGCTCAGGTCATGATCACAGAGCCATGAGAGAAAGCCATATGGGGCTCCATGCAGAATGTGGAGCTTGCTCAGCATGGAGCTTGCTTGAGATTCTCTCTCTCTCCCTCTGCCCCCCCCCCCAACTCTCTCTCTAAAATTAAAAAAAAAAAAAAGACAAGAAATAATAGGTGTTGGCAACAATGTACAGAAAAAGAACCCTTATGCACTGTTGGTGGGAATGGAAACTGGTACAACCACAGGCTCTTCAAAAACTTGAAAACAGAAATATCATATGATCCAGGAAATCTTATCAAAGAAAATGAAAACACTAATTCAGAAACATATAGGCACTTCATATGTATTGCAGAATAAATAGCCAAGCCAGGCCAAGATATGGAAGCAACCAGAATCCATTGATAGATGAACAGATAAAGAAATTGTGGGGTGTAGGGGCGCCTGGGTGGCGCAGTCGGTTATGCGTCCGACTTCAGCCAGGTCACGATCTCGCGGTCCGTGAGTTCGAGCCCCGCGTCAGGCTCTGGGCTGATGGCTCGGAGCCTGGAGCCTGTTTCCAATTCTGTGTCTCCCTCTCTCTGCCCCTTCCCCATTTAGTGTCTCTCTCTCTGTCCCAAAAATAAATAAAAACATTGAAAAAAAAATTAAAAAAAAAAAAAAAGAAAGAAATTGTGGGGTGTATATGTGTGTGTGTGTGTGTGTGTGTGTGTGTGTGTGTGTGTGTATGCATATATAACAGAATATTATAAGAGTGTCTGACTCTTGACTTCGGCTCAGATTGTGATCCCAGGGTTGTGGGATTGAGCCCTGCCTGGAGCTCTGCAATGAGTGTGGAGCCTGCTTAAGATTCTGTCTCTCTCTCTCTCTCTCTCTCTCTCTCTCTCTCTCTCTCTGCCCCACCCCATTCACACTCTCTGTCTCTCTAAAATAAATAATTTTTAAAAAAAGATCTTTCCATCTACAACAATATGAATGGATCTAGAGGCTATCATGTGGAGTGAAGTAAGTCAGAGAAAGACAAACACCATATGATTTCACTTCTTTCTGGAATCTAAAAAAATAAAACAAACAAGCATAAGCTCTATTAACACTGAAGTACCATAGCTTTATAGTTAGATCTAGATTTAAATTCAAGCTCTGCCAAGTACTAGCATCACAACCTCAGTTTATTGACCCATAAAATAAAAACAAACACAATTTGCAGTAAAAAGTTTTCAAAGAATATATGTAAAGCATCTAGCATTGCACTGGATTCATAGGAGTAATTCAACAAATTAAAGCATTTATAATGTTACTGTTGTTACATTCAAAACTTTGTTGAAAACCATTAATTGCACAGCTATGGTATTAATATCCTATTACAGTATGGCAATGACACCAGTGTATTCTGAGATTATATACAACGGGAATTATAATCCTATTGTAAATTCTATAGTCCAAATTTAATTTCAGCTAACAACTCTTGAAAGCTATCGGCAAGTTTGTTTTTGGGATTTTTTAATCCCATATACTACCTGCTCACATATTCAGTCCCCTCCATAGTTTGCCATTAGGAAGAAGGACAAAACAAGCTAGAAATACATGTCACAAGATGTATCAAACAATACCTCTCAGAATCACTGAATATCAATAAGCATAATTCCAGAGTAAAGGGAAATGCCAGGGTAAAAATATATTTTCTAAGGCTAGACCCACGTAAGTTATGGATAAAGTTATCAGGAATTAAGAATCACCATCCTTTCATATTAAAGTTCATTAGTCAGTCTCAGGGAGATTGTCAAATGTGAAGTCAAAATATTATATAAACCATTTATCCATCCCACCGATATTATTTCAAAATATTCCAAAATACATAGGTAAACATTTTATGACTACACGTTTAACAACATATAAATACATGAATAAATATAATAAATAAAGACAAAAAATTTCACCATGCAGAGAAAATCTTTGCTAAAATCTGGGGTATCATCTTCATGTCTTCTTCTATAAATGTTCATATTGTCATGTGGTTGAGATCAAACTATACATAGAGTATCAGTTCACTTAATATTAAATCCTATCCATTGCTGCACAATATATTAATTCAAAGCTTAGTAGCTTACAACAACAAATATGTATTATTTCACAGTTTCTGTGCCTCTCTAGGATTAACCATCTCCTACCTTGGGTTTCTGTGGAGTGACAAAATCTTTTGCCTTCTCGTAAGCCCTATTCTTTCACTGAAAGGACTGGTGAAGCAATAACCTTAAAATCTGTAGAGGGTCTTTTATCTAACTTAGTAATTTAATCTTCAATCTTTCTTAGTTCTCAACAAAGGGTTTTACAGTGACATCCTTAGTTTTACCATCTCCAGACCAAGATTTTCCTGAAAGTACCCCCCTATTTACATTTACCTGGAATCATTTGTCATCTGAAAAGGCCTAGTATTTAAATCATCAAATCCTGGCTCCTTCCTGTTTAACAGTCCTTCATTTAATTTCTCTCTCTTCCCATACCTGGCTATGAACAGTGAGTAGAAACCAGGCAGCCCCTAAACTTTCTGCACAGCAATTTCCTTAGCTCCATCATCTCAGTTCACTTAGTGCATTTTCTACTTTCCACATAACTGCAATGACAGTGTTGCTAAATGTTCCATCACTACATAACAAGAATCCTTTTTCCTCCCATTTCCAATATTTTTCACTTTCTTTTATGCTTTCACTTGAAGTCTTTTCTTTTTTACATAATTTCTTGTCAAATTGGCTTCCATATAACACCCAGTGCTCATCCCAACAAGTGCTCTCCTCAATGCCCACCACCCACTTTCTCCCCCCCCCACCCCTCATCAACCCTCAGATTGTTCTCTGTATTTAAGACTCTCTTATGGTTTGCCTCCCTCCCTCTCTGTTTGTAACTTTTCCTCCTTCCCCTCCCCCATGGTCTTCTGTTAAGTTTCTCAAGATCCGCATATGAGTGAAAACATATGGTATCTTTCTCTAACTGACTTATTTCACTTAGCATAATACCCTCCAGTTCCAACCACATTGATGCAAATGGCCAGATTTCATTCTTTCTCATTGCCACATCTTCTTTATCCATTCATCAGTGGATAGACATTTAGAGTCTTTCCATTAATTTGGTTAGTGTCCATGAAAACTTGTATAGAACTAAAGAAACTATAGAAACAAGACCGCATTTAAGAAGGCTTTAGGTGATCACTCTAAAGCCTTCTTAAATGCGGTCTTGTTTCTATAGTTTCTTCAGTTCTATACAAGTTTTCACCGACACTCTACTTAAAGCCCTGTGATAATGGAATAAAGAGGTTAAAGAGGTCCAGTCCAGCCTGAGTATAGAGACCTTTCTGAACACTTAATTAACACTCATGTAATCTAGTGGAGAAACAGAAAGGAGTAAGTTTCACATCATAAACTATAACCTAACCTAGACTCACCTTAATAAAGACTGAAATCAAGCCCAGATAAAAACGTAAGGAAGAACAGGATTTGAAGTTTGAGTCCTCTGTCAGAAGTTCCCAAAATCACCCCCAAGTTTGGAAGTTCAGAAGAAGGACTCAGAGGAGCACCTGGGTGGCTCAGTCAGCTAAGCATCTGACTTTGGCTCAGGTCATGAACTTGCAGTTTGAGTTCAAGCCCCACTTTGGGTGAGCTTGAGCCCCCCTTCAGGTGACCACAAGCCACTTTGGGTAAGCCCCATTTCTCTCCTCTCCCTCTCTCCCTGAAGAAGAAGAAGGAAGAAGAGGAGGAGGAGAAGGAGGAAGAGGAGGAGGAAGACGAGGACGAGGACGAGGAGGACGAGGAGGAGGAAAAAGACTCAGAAGAAAGACTCAGAAGACTAGAATAAGTTATACTCTGAAAAGTATACTTTTGTTTTAAGTAGGCTCCATGCCAAGTGTGGAGCCCAATGGCGGGCTTGAACTCAGGACCCTAAAATCAAGACCTGAGGAGATGAAGAGTCAGATGCTCAATTGACTGAGCCACGCAGGTGCCCCAAAAAGTATGGTTTTTTTTTACTGAAAGGACAAAAATCAAAATTGGCAAAAGGAAAAGGCACATGGGATGATGTCTTCAGGGAACCAAGCACAAGATTCCAACACTACTCTTCCAGGGACGTCACACTAAACACACTTAATTCTTATACCAATTAATTATGACAACACATGAGAAGTGTTGTCTACCAGGGAAGCTTGCCTGAGCCTAGGAAGTCAGAGGTTTTTAGAGTAGTCAGTCATTGAAACTCCAGCTCCCAGAAGGAAAGCAGATGTTCACCATAAGTTAAAATTTTTACCTAAGCTAGTACACTAGTCCATACTAGCACCAAGCATGTAAAAAATTCTCAGAACATTCCAAGAGCATTCTAGGAACCAGCCAAAGGTCACTCACAAAACAGATGCTTCTTGGGAATGTATAGGTCTAAGAAACTCATGTCTGCTTAGTTAACTCTCTTTTGCACAAGTTCCAAGTTAGACGACTGGTTTATCACCTTGAACTTGGATGTATAAACTTGTAAGTTTCACTAAGTTAATCTAAGTTGAAGCTGATAAAAACCACTATATGAACAGATAACTAGACCAAAAATCATCTCTTGAGAGGATGAAAACAGAACCAAGAGCTTCTACAATTAAATTTAAAAAAATGCAGCCACTGAAGTGGCCCAGATTTTGGCTTAAGAAACGAAGAAAATATTAAAAATGTATTCAAATAGCTAGAGTATTTCAGAGAATTAAAGAAAGAAATGGTCTTCAGGGTGAACACAGAAAGAAAATCAAATTGTAAATTGAGATCTATAAAAAGAACTGAACAGAAATTGTAGAATTAAAATTTACAATATGGAAATAAAAAGTACACTGAAAGGGTTCCACAGAAGATTGAAAATTTCAGAATAAAGGGACATCATCAGAAAATATCAGATATGAAGAACACAGAGAGATATTTTTTTTCACTTAACAAGCTTCGGGGACCCATGGGAAAGCAGCAAATGTATAATAGGAGTTTCAGAAAGAAAAGTGAATGAAAATGTAGAAGAAATAATATTTGAAAATATAAGCCTTAAACTTTTTCCAAATTTGATGAAAAACAATTACAGAACTAAGAAGAGCAATAAACCCCAAGCAGGATAAATACACAAATACAAAAAATCCAACGTAGACATCTCATAGTCAAATTGCTTAAAACCAAAGCCAAAAAATCTTAAAAGCACAGAGAAGGCATACTGCATATAGGAGACCAATAAAAAGGGTAACATCAGAGTTCTCATCAGAAACAATGAAGATTAAAAGATAAAGAAATAATATCATTAGTATTAAATTAAAAATGAAACAAAGAATCCTTTCAACCAGAATTCTAGATCAAGTCAAAAACAAGAGTAAAATAAAAGCAATTTCATATAAACAAAAGCTGAGAGAATTTAGTGCAAGAAAATGCACACCTGCACAACAAGATATACTAAAGAGTGTTTTGGGGTTGATAGAAACTCAGATGTACAGAAAAAAAGCTAGACCTAAACCTGGATCTACAGTAAATAATGAGGAAAAGTAGGAATTATAGATACGTGGTTATATATTTTTAAAACTATGTTTTTATTTCATAAATTCTTAACCCAACTGACTGAAACCAAAATATTAATATTGTAAAGTGGAGTTTAAAATTCACAAAAAGCTATGATAGGGACCAAACAGATAAATGGAATTAGACTATTCTAAGTTGTATAAAATTTTACAGTGAAATGGAAGTATTTACAGTGAAATACAGGAGTATAACATAGAAAGTATGAAATACAAAGTGGTACAAAAGGATGCATATCGTTAGCCATAGAGCAACCACTATAAATATGTACATACATACATACACATAAATACATACATAAAAGAAAGTACAGATAGGAAACCAACAGAGAAAATAAAGTAGAATAACATATGCATATTCACATATACATGTTAAGTAATATTACTGTGAAATCGAAGAAAATTTCTGCCTTAGTTAACTTCAATTTTAAAAGTCCATTATAATTTCAGCTAAAATCTCCCTCCTCAACATAACTATATTACTTTCCCAGAAATCAGATCACATCAGTCTCCTGCCTAAATCTCTTCAATGGTTTCCCAATGTACATCAAATAAAACACAGAGCCTATGAGACACTGCATGATCTAGTCCCTATCTTTCTTGTTTCATCTTTTGCCACTCCTTCTCAATGCATGCTTCTCTTTTCAGTACCTAGAACAAATGGTATCTGCATCAAGGCCTTTTTCCATGCTATCTCTTCCCCTGCCTTCTCATGGATATCTCTTTATCTTTCAGATCTCGGCTTAATGCTTATCTCATTACAGAAGTCTATCCTAACTACCCTAAAAGTTTCCATGAAATTTCTATCAATGAATTCTCTTTATTTCCTTCATAGCACTTCTCAAAATACGCAATTATATATGAGTTTGTGAACTTACTTTCTTATGAAGAATAGTAACCACTTTTTTGTTCACTCATGTATACCCATGCCTAGCATTGTGCATGAAACATAGAATGTACTTAATAAATATATGTTAAATAAAAAATACATATATTTATATAAATATATATATAGATAAACATATATATGTATATATATCTATAGATATATAGATTTAAACCTACAATACAAGAGGCTCCTGGTATATTTTCCCTTTATGAAATGACTACAGGCAATGCTGATAAAATGTGCATGACCCGTATCATCATAGATATACTCTCAGGGGTAATTTCATCATTCTTCTTCCTTTTTATAATACACTGGTATCACATCTTAAAATAGCAAGAGCATACTCTGGGAGGATTCCCACTAGTGTCAGTGCAGCCATGCTTATACATCAGCAATAGCACTCGTAGATGTATAAAAAAAATCTGCTCATTTATATTTATAATACAAAATACACCTTTAACATAGTTTCCTGATAGAGAATACAATATAGTAAAAATCAGCAACTACACAACTGAAAGTCTATAACTGGTAGTAACCGGAAAAATAAAAATGTACATGCATAAGCTAGAAGCAAAGCAGATCATATACATGAGCAGAAACACTTAAACTCTGAAGGGCAGGCAAACAGTAGTTTGTGGTGATGAAAGTAAACAGAATAGTTATGGTCTCCTAATTACTATAAATCGCTTGTGGAAATTAATATAAAATCACTGATAGGAAAAAGAAAGCTAGATACTTTGTTTTAATATATGAAATTTATTGTCAAATTAGTTTCCATACAACACCCAGTGCTCATCCCAAAAGATGCTCTCTTCAATGCCCATCACCTACCCTTCCCTCCCTCCCACCTCCCCATCAACTCTCAGTTTGTTCTCAGTTTTTAAGAGTCTCTTATGGTTTGGCTCTCTCCCACTCTAACCTCTTTTTTTTTTTTTCCTTCCCCTCCCCCATGGGTTTCTGTTAAGTTTCTCAGGATCCACATAAGAGTGAAAACATATGGTATCTGTCTTTCTCTGTATGGCTTATTTCACTTAGCATCACACTCTCCAGTTCCATCCATGTTGCTACAAAGGGCCATATTTCATTCTTTCTCATTGCCACGTAGTACTCCATTGTATATATACACCACAATTTCTTTATCCATTCATCAGTTGATGGACATTTAGGCTTTTTCCACAATTTGGCTATTGTTGAGAGTGCTGCTATAAACATTGGGGTACACGTGCCCCTATGCATCAGCACTCCCGTATCCCTTGGGTAAATTCCTAGCAGTGCTACTGCTGGGTTATAGAGTAGGTCTATTTTTAATTTTTTGAGGAACCTCCACACTGTTTTCCAGAGTGCTGCACCAGTTTGCATTCCCACCAACAGTGCAAGAGGATTCCCATTTCTCCACATCCTGTCCAGCATCTATAGTCTCCTGATTTGTTCATTTTGGCCACTCTGACTGGCATGAGGTGATATCTGAGTGTGGTTTTGATTTGTATTTCCCTGATGAGGACCGATGTTGAGCATCTTTTCATGTGCCTGTTGGCCATCCAGGTGTCTTCTTCAGAGAAGTGTCTATTCATGTCTTCTGCCCATTTCTTCATTGGATTATTTGTTTTTTGGGTGTGTAGTTTGGTGAGCTCTTTATAGATTTTGGATACTAGCCCTTTGTCCGATATGTCATTTGCAAATATCTTTTCCCATTCTGTTGGTTGCCTTTTAGTTTTGTTGATTGTTTCCTTTCCTGTGCAGAAGCTTTTTATCTTCATGAGGTCCCAATAGTTCATTTTTGCTTTTAATTCCCTTGCCTTTGGGGATGTGTCAAGTAAGAAACTGCTGTGGCTGAGGTCAGATAGGTCTTTTCCTGTTTTCTCCTCTAGGGTTTTGATGGTTTCCTGTGTCACATTCAGGTCCTTTATCCATTTTGAGTTTATTTTTGTGAATGGTGTGAGAAAGTGGTCTAGTTTCAACCTTTTGCATGTTGCTGTCCAATTCTCCCAATACCATTTGTTAAAGAGACTGTCTTTTTTCCATTGGATGTTCTTTCCTGCTTTGTCAAAGATGAGTTGGCCATACGTTTGTGGGTCCAATCCTGGAGTCTCTATTCTATTCCATTGGTCTATGTGTCTGTTCTTGTGCCAATACCATGCTGTCTTGATGATTACACAAGAAAGCTAGATACTTGACACAGCTCCTTGGCAAGCAATATATTTGGCATCTATGTATGTTTGGTAAATAAATCGATTTCATCCTTTCTTACCCCAGGCCTTTATCATATTTCATCTGAACTGTTAAAATGCTCTCATTGGTCTCCAAGATGCAAGCCTTACATAGCACATATACCAAACCACCAAACTGCTCAATACCACCTTATGTTAACAAGGTAAGGAATATGGTAAGAATTCAAGAGGTATAGGCAGAAAATAGATTTGGGTTCTTAGTCAAGTACTTCCTATTCTCCCAAACAGGGACAAATAACTTTATCTCACCAGACTCAAATTTCTCATTTGCTTAATGTTAATAATAATACTCATTTCATATTGTTATACTGAGGAAAAAGTATAGAGTGTATACATAAAAGCCTTGAATAAGGTAAGGCACTCAATTATTACTTGTTGCATGACTGAATACCATCCAAATAAATAATGAAAATCCATTACTTTCTATCCCTTTATTTTTATTCAAATGAGCATTTCTATATATAATATATATTATATATTTATAGCATATTTAAACATATTGAAGGGGTGTTTGGGTGGCTCAGTCAGTTAAGCATCGGACTCTTGATTTCGTGATCTCACAGTCGTGAGATCAAGCCCTCTGTCGGGCTCCATGCTGAGTGGGGAACCTGCTTAAGATTCTCTATCTCTTTCACCTTCTGTCCCTCCCCAAACTCACTCATGCTCACACTCTCTCTCAAAAATATATGGGGGGGCGCCTGGGTGGCGCAGTCGGTTAAGCGTCCGACTTCAGCCAGGTCACGATCTCGCGGTCCGTGAGTTCGAGCCCCGTGTCGGGCTCTGGGCTGATGGCTCAGAGCCTGGAGCCTGTTTCCGATTCTGTGTCTCCCTCTCCCTCTGCCCCTCCCCCATTCATGCTCTGTCTCTCTCTGTCCCAAAAATAAATAAAAACGTTGAAAAAAAAATTTTTTTAAATATATATATATGTATTTATGGACTAAAACATTTGTACTGTATTATGTATCTATTTTTATACACATACACATATGTTTATAGACTATTTCCCCCCACAATAATATCAGGTCTATGAAAGCAAGAATTTTGTCAGTTTTGGTGACAGCTACATCCTCAGAGCCTAGAAACAATCTGACACATAGCTGGTACTCAAAATTCCTGGCTTTAATTTCTTCAGATAATAGTCATCATCTATAGGATTAAGTCTAAATAGATTACCATGACATACAACGCACTCCATCATTTAAAACTAAATGGCTTTCCAGCTTCTCTGACCATGTTTCTCCATACTTCTCCGTCTTTAGGCATACCAAAGAGCTCACTTGCTTCCTGAAAGACAAAATATGTTAAAGGAGTCCAAGAGAGAAGACACTTCCTAAATTATGATGATGGTAACAGAACTGGAGAGAAGCATACATAATTCTGAAATGCTTTGAGGTAAAATCAATGGAAGTTGCAGGTGCATTAAACATTATGGGTGGGAAGACAGGAAGACTAGTTGACTCCCATATTTCTGGCTTGATAAATTGTATGAACATAAGAAAGATGAAGTTGGGAGAATGGGTTAAAGGGGGAAATATCTCATTATTCTTGAGATGTCCATGAAAATCCAGGTGCAAATGTCAACCAGATCACTGGACATGTAGTCCAGAGGTCCAGATAGGAAATTTATATTTAAGAATTATAAGTAGGATGGCAAAAGAGAGAGAAAAAGGGTCCAGAACCATAATCTGAGAAATTTTAACTCTTAAGACTTAAAGAAAGGAAAAGGATTCAATACAAGAGACTGAGAAGGAGCGCCCTGTGTGATCAACGAAAAACCAAGAGAGTGAGCTATTGCAGAGTCCAAGTAAGAAGACTGATTCAAGGAGATAAAAGTCAATTATTTTGCAAGTTACTGAGATATATTTTTGTGAAATTAACTTAGCCATAAAGTGATCACTAATGATAAAGTAATCACATAAAGAAACTAATCCATAAAGTGATCACTGATGATTTTGACAAGAACAGTTTCAGAGGAATAGTAAGAACAGTAAACAGATTTGAATGAGTTGAAGAAAAACTGGGAAGCAAAAGAGTGGAAACAGTGTGACAGTGTTTGAAACACTCTGCTCCTTTAGAAAACAGGCTCTGCAAGTTGGAAGAGAAAGAGTGTAACCACTAAAATAAAAATATTGTCAATATTTTCTCAATTCATTAAAAAATTATGTATAGAATATTCTTATTTATCAGTTACTCCTATAGGATGAAACTGTAAAGTGATTTAACTTGAATTACTCACATTTCAAGGTCTTGCAACAAACAAGACAAGAGGACTTATTTTGTACAATGTATTTTAATTTATATATGCAAGTCATTTAAGATTCACCTCATATCTTTGAGGAAAATACGATTTTCTCCATTTTAGGTAAGAAAGTTATTTTCAAAGAATAACTTGCTGATGGTTACAAAGTAGCTGTATCAAGATGGCTAATGATTCTGATCCTGACCAAGAAAATTCTAAAGTTTCTACCATACAGTACTGCAAAGTAACTGCTGTCAATATGAAAGAACACAAGCATTATGACTCACCTCTATTTTGCACTCTGGATTTTAATTATTCGCATACAGATTCTTTTCAATGCCTAGTAAAAATCTTCACTACAGAATTATTTATGTTTGTATCCTCATGCTCCTAACACAATACATGACTCATAAAAGAAATTCAGTAAATATTTGGTAAAATTAATGTTGAATGAAAGAATATATATGAGAATTTCAATGGAGGATATCATCTATTGTCCCAAGAGCATAAATATTCACTCACGGCTATTTTATGTTAAAGTGTAGATCAGTATTGGGAATTCAATATAATTCACCAAATATTTGCTGGACACGTGTTGTGGCATCTATTATACAGGATATTGAGAGGTAAAGGAAATGAATTCAGAAAATAATAAAATAATAAGACTAAACTTCTCCCTTTCAGATGCTCATATAAAAAAACGGGAAATTTTTAAAAAGCTAATATATGATAAACAAATTAAGAAAAAGAAGAAAGACATTGGGATGAGGAACAATTAAAATAAGATTTTAATGGAATAGTAAATATTAGGTCTAGTCCTATAAACTGTCCCAAACATAAGCATTCAGCAGAGATTTTTTTTGAAGATATACATGCATCATCCTAGAGTACATCAGAATTTTCATTTCAATTTAAATCCTTTAACTTTTCCGAAAAGATAAAAAGGAAGACATTAACAAATGACAAGATATATCATGTACCTAGATAAGAAGTTGCTATTGCTTCACACAAAAATGTACACTTTAATGTAATTCTCACCAGAACATCAATGGCATTTTGTAAATAAATCAACTCAAAAATGTATTGAGAAGCTAAAAAATGTCATGGGTGTAAAATTTCCATAAGGGGAGAAAATATATTCATAAACTACATCTGCAGAGTTTCTAATTTAATATTCTAAATTTGGGGCCCAGAAAAACGCACTTTATGAAGAACCTTAGATTATTCTGACTGGGAAGTCTACAGTCAAAATTCGTAAATAACATATGATATATAAGTGTGTGTGTGTGTGTGTGTGTGTGTGTGTGTGTGTGTGTGTGTAGGTATTATTCCATAAGTAACTGATAAATATAGTTATTCAGAAAATTTTAAGTTAGAACCTCAGTTTACTATACTTACATAATTTTAGTAAGAATTAAAAAATTAAACATATGAAACCAAACTATAAAAAGGCTAGAAGTAAACTTAAGTAAATATATTTCTGATTTGGAAAGATTAACCATAAAAACAATGGTATGAAATATTTTAAAAAATCATTATCCAACTACATAAAAATATGTTAGCTCTCTTATGTCAAAAACATAATCATAAAATTCAAATATATTAAGCTAAGAAAAACACTGGACACAAAGATAACTAAGGCTTATTTTTTTTTATTTTTTTAAATGTTTTTTATTATTTATTCTTGAAAGAGAGACAGACTATGAGTGGGGGAGGGGCAGAGAGAGAGGGAAACACAGAATCCAAAGCAGGGTCCAGTCTCTAGAGCTGTCAGAACAGAGCTCAATGCGGGGCTTGAACCCACAAACCCTGAGATCATGACCTGAGCCGAAGTCAGACACGCAAGCAACTAAGCCACCCAGGCACCCCAAGCTTATTAGTATTTTTAAACCATGAAGGACTTATATAGCATTAGAACAATACCAAAACTCCAACAGAGAACATGAACAGGCAATTTACAAAAGCAGAAAATTGAATGTTCACAAATATATGAAATGAGTTTAACCTTACGAATGATCAAGGAAATCCAAATTAAAACAATGAGATGCCATTTTTTGCCTACAAGAATAAGGAAAGGTTGCTACAGTGATTATTCTCAATATTGGTAAGTATAGGGTGACTTTCCCACACTTTTTAAGAAGCTTAAATTAGTACAATCTTTCTGAAAAGCAATTAACAGTAGACTTTAAGGGCTTCAAAAAAAGATCCAGATCCTTTGAAACTGTAATTTCACTGTTAAGTACAGTATCCTCACGAAATAAGGAGAAATGAACATAAAAATTTATAAGTGCACTATTCATAATAACAACATTAGCTACTAAATCTTCAACAATAGGGAAATCACTAAATAATTCCAATCACTGCATAATATTCTGTCACATGGGTTATTTAAATTATCTTTTGAAATACTTAAATGACTTAAAATGTGCATGATATAATGGAAAGTGAAAAGCACAAGAAAAATTTCACTCTTTATAAATAACCTCAACCATGCTATAAACAATTGCATTTCTGAGTTTTTCTAGAAATCAAAAGAAATGCACAGGTTAACAGAATTTATTTCTAGGTGGTAAAATTAAGGATTTAAATCACAAATTATCTTATTTGTTTCACTATATTTTCTACTCTTTGCAAATAATGAGTACATATTACTATTTTAACATTTATTTATTAAAAAAAATTTTTAACGTTTATTTATTATTGAGAGACAGAGAGACACAGTGCATGAGCAGGGGAGGGGCCAAGAGATGGAGAGACACAGAATCTGAAGCAGGCTTCAGGCTCTCAGCTGTCAGCACAGAGCCCAACGTGGGGCTCGAACTCACAAACTGCAAGATCATGACCTGAGCCGAAGTCAGATGCTCAACCGACTGAGCCACCCAGGCACCCCTATTTTAACATTTAAAAGTGACGTTCAAAATTTTAAATATTTGGCTTGCCCTTATTACATTCTGAGTTTTGGTAAAGAAAGTTCCTAAATGATCTTATGTTAAAGTTGCACAAATAGATGACAGAACTGTAATATCTTAAAATTCATTTAGTTCTCTTCTGATATTATTTAAAATTATTCTGAACCTCAAAAGATTAATGTTTTTAGGAGCCAAGACTGTAACTGTACCTAGAATAACTGAAAGATTACATTTGTTATTTTGTGAGTCATTATCAAGGGGTAAAACAGTATACATTTAATTATCTTTTTTAAAGTTTCCAAAAAAAGTAAAAATAAATGAAATAAAATAAATTTTCCTGTCACTCCCAACTCTTGGCAGTGCTCTTTATCAATAAAATGGTAAAAATGTCATGTGGCTAAAGAGACAACAAAAGAATCTGATCCATAATCATATTAAGTAATTAGAAAATGGAAATGAAGGTTCGGTTGTACTTACGTTATGTTATGAGGAGATGTTATTTTATTCTTTATCATTAAGAATGAAAACAAAGGGGCGCCTGGGTGGCGCAGTCGGTTAAGCATCGACTTCAGCCAGGTCACGATCTCGCGGTCCGTGAGTTCGAGCCCCACATCAGGCTCCGGGCTGATGGCTCGGAGCCTGGAGCCTGTTTCCGATTCTGTGTCTCCCTCTCTCTCTCTGCCTCTCCCCCGTTCATGCTCTGTCTCTCTCTGTCCCAAAAATAAATAAACGTTGAAAAAAAAATTTAAAAAAAAAAAAAGAATGAAAACAAGGGGCACCTGTGTGACTTACTCAGTGAAGCGTCCGACTTCAGCTCAGGTCAGTTATCTCACCGCTCGTGAGTTCAAGTCACACATCAGGCTTTTTGCTGACAGCTCAGAGCCTGGAGCCTGCTTCATATTCTGTGTCTCCCTTTCTCTCTGCCCTTTTCCCTCTCCCACTCACATTCTCTTTCTTTCAAAAATAAATAAATGTTTAAAAAAAAATGAAAACAACAAAAACAGCATCAAAGGTCTGCTTAATGACTTAAGCAATGTAAAATGCCAAAAACAAAGGTTGGCACATTCTAAGTGCTCGACAAAAGTAAACAACTGATAATACTAGTAAGTAGTTACCTTGATACTTTTTACAATGATATAAAATTAATTGCCAAAATGCTTAATTTACTCCACTAATACATGCATTTAAACTTCTCTAGTTACACACATTTTTAATAGAATTTAAAATCCAATCTTGTAAATTTATTTTTACAAAAAAATTAATATCTCATTTTTATAATTTCATAGTCTAGTTCAATTGTTGAGGAATTCAACTGCAGGCCAAACGCTTTTCTATGAGACATCTATTAAAGTGTTAATACATTTAATGGTTAAGTTCTTCTTATTTAACTTCTGATTACTTCCTTTAGGTGGTTTAGACTGATAATTCAATATTGACATTTTGAATGCAACCAAAGAATATTTTATATGACAGTTACAATATTACATTCAAAGGTCTTCACACTAAATATTTGTCATTTCATTTTACAAACTGAAGAAGCATTTTACCTTATTTCAAAGATTTTCCAGCTTTTTTATAAATTAAATGTTAATCTCCCACAGAAAATGTCAACGGATATTTAAATGTTTGGTTGCAGATAAAATGATAATTCATATTAATCCTTCAAAAACATACCTACTTATCTTTACTTTGGTAGCGAAGAAAATAAGAATGTCAAAAAATAGTTCTGAAATAGAGAATTCTAGTATATCATGTACTATCCATTAGGCTAAGATACCAAAAAAAATGGTTCCATGAAACAACGAATTTAGATTCTCAGAAGGGTATAAAATGAATTACTGTATCAGTGGTGCAGCGTGTGCATTGCAAATGTCTCACTAAAGTTAATTTTCATTAAGAGCACCTTTTGGCCACACAGAAAGCTTTAAAATATATGACTTCCTTTGTCACTCTAATAATTAGCCCTGCTTCACTATGGGAAAATAAAATGTCATCAGAAGCTGTAGAAGCCAAGGTTGTAAATCACATAGAGAAATCCAGACTCAGCTTTGGGAAACTTTGTGAAATACATAAATCTCAGAATTGTAGTACAGTAGTTTAAACCCTCTCAAAGAAATCCTGTGCCTGAGATCAACAATATCTGCCTGATGCATTTAATTTATGCCTGTAGTCCAAGGTTCCATGAATGCCCTTCTTTGGAAAGACAAACAATTTTAGCACCAAGGCCAGGCTCACAGAAAAATCTATTCTACGCACCACTCCTGACACCAATTTTACACCTCATGCTCTGGAAAGTCATATCTGAAAATAATGGTAAAACAACAATAAATACAAGGGGAAACAAAATCATTCAGACTTAAGTCATATCTATTATCTTTTCACTAGGGAATTTTAAGTGATGGTTAAGAACAAGATTATTAAAGAAACTAATGGCTAGCAAGAATATAACACATAAACATAAGGCAAAGTTCTTTATGCACATTATCTAATTTCATTCCCTAGAGGTAGGTTTTAGATTATTACTCTCATGAAGCTGAAAAAGAAGTGGCTCCAAGAGGATAAGCAACATGCCCAAGATCATTCAATAAGTGTCAGAGCTAGCTTTTAACCTAAGTCTGTCTGATTCACTACCTCTAAACACAAACTTAGACTAGAATACGGTGGGTGCATATTTACATATATAATAAATAGTTTGAAATAAATGTGTGGGGATAGATTAGATTTGCACAGAATATGTCTTAGTCTCCTTAAAGAATACCATAACAGGTTTCATTTCTTTGCAGCAAGCATTACTGAAGCCTATGCAAGATACTGTTAGGTACAAAGAAGTAAAGGATCAGGAGGGTGTAATAAGAGGGTATAATATGATTTCTGTCTTTAAGAAAACTACAATCTAACAAAGAATACATGAGTAAAAACAAGTAACAAAACAAGGAAACATGAAATGAGATACATGTAAAATGCTGAGAGGCAATTTTTTGTAGTGTTAGAGAAGTGGATAAAGTACACCAAAGATGGCTGATTGGACTAAAACAAACTCTCATCTCTAGCTTAGAGACCCCTCCTCCAGGTTCTTCCTTTGTTTGCTGCGCATGTGAAAACCACACCGCCCCCCTCACAAATATGGAGGCTGATAACTATAAATTACCCTTCCCGCTCACATTCAGGGCTCAGATCTTTGGAGAAATGGTCTCCTCTGAGCCCGCTGGTGTTAAATAAATTTCCAATCCACCAAGGTCTCTGAGTGCTGCTTGGTTTTTCCTCCAGCATTGCAACCTGATTCCATAACAGTAGTACAAAAAATATTGGCTTTTGAGTCAGAATGATAGATTTCAGTCTCTCTACTATGCCTCTACAGTTTAGGAAGGACTTATAACCCATCAACTGGAATAGGAAAATGTAAATAATATTCTCTATTCCTCTTAAAAGGTATTTTTGTATTTTAATTTCTAAGACACTTAATAAATACTTTGATTATTCACTCATATTAATTAAACAGAGATTTGCAGGAATTTTAAATCCTAGAGAGCCTGGGTGGCTCAGTGGGTTGAGCGACCAACTCTAGATTTTAGCTCAGGTCACGATCTCACAGTTGTGAGATCAAGCCCTGCATCCAGCTACACTGAGCATGAAGCCTACTTAAGGTTCTCTTTCACCCTCTCTCTCTGCCCCTCTCCCTTAGCGCGCGCTCTCTCTCTAACTCAAAGTAAGTAAACTTTAAAAAAAATATATAAGAATTTGAAATCCTACTCCCAGGTCTGCTACTTGCCAGCTGTATGATCTTGGGAAATTCACTCTACTTACTTGAACTACAATTTCCTTATGTCTAAAATGGGAGTGAAAACGATGATGATGATAATCTGGCATTTGCTTCAAAGCATAACTGACATAATAAAATAAGATAAATAATTTGAAAACCCATTGAAAGATGAGACTATAGTATTTTACAAATGGAAACAGTTGCTCTAATTATAATTATTATGGCCAGGTTTCAATAATTGTACTATCTTAATAAACCCAGTTTTTCTAACTTCATGTCAACTAAAAGATCTGATAGATTTGATAATTAACATTTCCTATACTGTATTTGTTTTAATGTTGCTTTTGAGGAACAATATACTGCTATTAAAAGAAATTAAAGCTGGGAGGAGTTAAGATGACAGACCGTGGGCATTCCTCATCACTGAAATAGAGCTGTGTTGTATACAGCACTTGGTGGAACAACCAGGAAATCAATCTATGGACTGGCAGAAGGGAGATAGCGTGGCAAGTGCCAGATGCATGGACGTGAATTAGGAAAGAGTAAAATAGCAGTGCTGCAGAGGGGAAGGAACCCTTCTTGTGCACAGACAAAAGGGAAAGAGAGAGAGAGGGGTTGAAAGAGTGCAGCATTGGACTTGCACAAGAGAAAAACCTCTCAGAACCACAGACTGGGGAGCAAGAAGTACTGAGTGTCACAGGGTATTTTTCGTCTTGTTTTATTTTGTTTTGTTTTTTGCCAACAGCATGTGGAACTCAAACTCTGGGGCTTTTGAACTGTTTAATTTTCTCCAGAGCAAAGTTGTGGCGCATACACAACTCTGGGCAAAAGGAGGAAACTGGCGCTGACTGCATAGAGTGATGTAGGGAGTCTCTGGGGCACACTGGAAGAAAACATTCCCCTTCCTGGAGTACTTTTTTGGAAAAGGATATAATAACTCTCCAAGTACAAAACACCAAGTAGGCGCCAACAAAAGGACTTTAAGGATCAAGAGACAGAGGCACACCCAGAGGGGATATGACCTTATTGCTGCTTTTTGCAGTGCTACACTATAGATTCTGCACACTACTCAGGTATGAGAGCATTTTTCAGAGATAAAGGATATCAGACACACTGTGGAGAGGCTCTACTCCAGAGAAGAGGGGTGGTTCTGCAAGGGGTCTGATCCTTTAAGACATTTAGTATTGTATCCCAGCCACGCCCTTAAGAAAAAATGCAGCAGGGGGAGGGGTCAAGATGGCAGAACAGCATGGAATTTTTTTTTTTTTTTTGCATCTCTCCTCCCTGAAATACAGCCAGATCAAGACTAAATCATCCTGCACACTTAGAAAACTGATTTGAGAATTAACACAACTACTGCACAACCTGAACCACAGAACTCAGCAGGTACATGGTGCAGAGAGGTGAACTGGGGGAGGGAGAAGCTGCAGAGGGAAGGAGCTGTTTTTGCTTCTGGAGAGAGGAGAGAGAAGGGGAGGAGAGCACGGGAAAGCATCCCCCCCCCCATCTGAAAGCAACTGGAGAGAAAGGTACTGAACAAAAAAGGGAGAAAGGAGAAAGGAGAGGGTTTAAATTCCATTAAGACTCTATCAACAGGGGGAGCACAGAGTCTGAAACTCTGCATCTCAAAACCTGGTGGTGCTCTAGCGGGATGGACAAATCCGCAGGAGCAGAGAGGGAGATCCAAGGGGTTCTCGGGGCACACAGGGAGAGGCGGTTCCCCTGCTGGTAGAACATTTGGTAGAGGCTTTGTGGCCACCCTGCTGGCAAAGGTCCTGGAGAACAACATTCACTGGTGCTGGAACAAGGACATTAAATGGGGAATCTGGTGCCAGTTGTATGTTGTCATTTACCATAATCCCTGAGAAGCTGCTGCTACATGATCAGGTGAACTTTTTCTGGGGTGGACTGGCACCCAGCCATAGTCTCTGGTCATTGGCAGCTGCATGTCCTGCGAACATTCCTGGGTGCAGCTAGCACCCGGCCATTGCTCGGTAAGACCCTCCTGAAGAGGGTCAGAGCTGGTCCCCCTGCTACAGTCCCTTAGAAGTGAGGGGTCAGAAAAACAGCTGATCAGAGATAAAACTCAGGAGGGAGGTGCCACCTAGCAACCTGACGGCTTGGTCACAGACAGTGTATAAGTGGGGAGTGGACAGACACCGGAGACAAAGGACAGGTGCATGATTACTGATCGAGGAGAACAGAGTTCCGATACTAGAGACTGGGTAGCTGAGTGATGCCATTCTCACACCTCCCGCACATGCACATACACACCTACAAGCACCACAAGAATCCACACCAGTAAGCTAAGCAGCTTCATCGAGTGGAGAACGGAGCCATTACACTAAGCCCCGCCCAACTGGGCCAAGTGGCTCTTCAGGAATACCACAAGTCTCTCCACCTGCTTAATTTACTGACTATAAAGCGCTTCATAGTTTGACTTCTAGGGGAAAACGATGTAATTTCAATACTACTTCAATCTGTTCGTTGGTCCCTCTATTCAATTTTTTTTCTTTTTCTTTTCTTGTTCTTGAATACAGAAAGAGAAAAAATTTATTTTCATTTTACCTTTTTATTAAAAATATTTTTCTTTAACTTTTTTCTACTATATTTTGTACTTTTTTGTAATTTTTCAAATTCTATTTTACTTACATCATTTCATTTTATTCTATTTCATTATATTCATTTTTTCAAATTTTCAAACATTTTCCTTTTTCTTTTTTTTTCCTTATCTTTCCCTTTTTTCTCTAATCTATCAAGCTCCTTTCAAGAGACCAAAACACACCTAGGATCTAGCATCCTTTATTTTTTGTGTTGTTTTAATTTTTTAATTTTAATTTTTTTACCTTATTAATTCCTTTTCTGCCTTCAAAACGACAAAATGAAGGAAATCACTCCAAAAGAAAGAACAGGAAGAAATGACAGCCAGGGACTTAACACAAATACAAGCAAGATGTCTGAACCAGAATTTAGAATCACGATAATAATATTGGCTGGGGTTGAAAATAGATTAGAATCCCTATCTGCAGAGACAAAAAGTAAAAGCTAATGAGGATGAAATAAAAAATGCTATAACTGAGCTGCAATTTTGAATGGATGCCATGGCTGCAAGGATGGATGAAGCAGAACAGCCAATCAGTGATGTAGAGGACAAACTTATGGAGAACAATAAAGCAGAAAAAAAGAGAAAGACTAAGGCAAAAGAGCACGATATAAGAATTAGAGAAATCAGTTACTCACTAAAAAGGAACAACATCAGAATCACAGGGGTCCCAGAAGATGAAGAGCGAGAAAAAGGGGTAGAAGGGTTATGTGAGCAAATCAGAGCAGAAAACGTTCCTAACCTGGGGAAAGACACAGACATCAAAATCCAGGAAGCACAGAGGACTCCCATTAGATTCAACAAAAACCAACCATCAACAAGGCATATCATAGTCAAATGCACAAAATACTCAGGCAAGGAAAGAATCATGAAAACAGCAAGGGGAAAAAATTCCTTAACCTACAAGGGAAGACAGATCAGGATTGCAGCAGACCTATCCACAGAAACTTGACAGGCCAGAAAGGAGTGGCAGGATATATTCAATGTGTTGAATCGAAAAAATATGCAGCCAAGAATTCTTTATCCAGCAAGGCTGTCATTCAAAATAGAAGGAGAGATTAAAAGTTTCCCAGACAAGCAAAAATTAAAGGAGTTTGTGAACAATAAACCAGCCCCGCAAGAAATCTTAAGGGGGACTCTCTGAGGGGAGAAAAGATGGGAAAATAAAAAGACCAAAAGCAACAAAGACTAGAAACGACCAGAGAACACTACCAGAAACTCCAACTTTACAGGCAACAAAATGGAAATAAATTCATATCTTTCAGTACTCAATCTAATCATCAATGGACTAAACACTCCAATCAAAAGACATAGGGTAACAGAATGGATAAGAAAACAAGATTCATCTATATGCTGTTTACAAGACACCCACTTTAGACCTAAAGACACCTTTAGATTGAAAGTAAGGGGATGGAGGGGCGCCTGGGTGGCGCAGTCGGTTAGGCGTCCGACTTCAGCCAGGTCACGATCTCGCGGTCCGTGAGTTCGAGCCCCGCGTCGGGCTCTGGGCTGATGGCTTGGAGCCTGGAGCCTGTTTCCGATTCTGTGTCTCCCTCTCTCTCTGCCCCTCCCCCGTTCATGCTGTGTCTCTCTCTGTCCCAAAAATAAATAAACGTTGAAAAAAAAAATTAAAAGAAAGTAAGGGGATGGAGAAACATCTATCATGCTAATGGTCACCAAAAGAAAGCCAGAGTAGCCATGCTTATATCAGACAATCTAGAATTTAAAATAAAGACTGTATCAAGACATACAGAAGGGCATTATATCATAATCAAGGGATCTACCCACCAAGAAGACCTAACAATTGTAAACATTTATGCGCCAAATGTGCAAGCACCCAAATATGTAAATCAATTAATCACAAACGTAAAGAAACTTATCTATACTAATACCATAATAGTAGGAGACTTCAACACCCCACTCACAGCAACGGACAGATCATCTTATCAAAAAAATCAACAAGGAAACAATGGCTTTGAATGACACACTGGATCGGATGGACTTAACAGATATATTCAGAATATTTCATCCTAAAGCAGAAGAATACACATTCTTCTTCAGTGCACATGGAACGTTCTCCAGAATAGATCACATACTGGGTCACAAATCAGTCCTCAACAAGTACAAAAAGATCGAGATCATACAATATATGTTTTCAGACCACAATGCTATGAAACTCGAAATCAACCACAAGAAAAAATGTGGAAAGATAAATACCTGGAGACTGAAGAACATCCTACTAAAGAATGCATGGGCTAACTAAGAAGTTAAAGAGGAAATTTAAAAATACATAGAAGCCAATGAAAATGAAAACACACAGCCCCAAACCTCTGGGACACAGCAAAGGCAGTCATAAGAGGGATGTATACAGGAATCCAGGCCTTCTTCAAGAAGGAAGAAAGGTCTCAGATACACAACCTAACCTTACACCTTAAAGAGCTGGAAAAAGAACAGCAAATAAAACCCAAAACCAGCAGAAGGCAGGAAATAACAAAGATTAGAGCACAAATCAATGCTATCAAAACAAAAAACAAATAACAATAAACAAACAAACAAAAAACAGATCAATGAAACCAGAAGCTGATTCTTTGAAAGAATTAATAAAATTGATAAACCCCTAGTCAGTGTGATCAAAAATAAAAAGGAAGGACCTAAATAAATAAAATCAAAGATGGAACAGGAGAGATCACAACCAAACAGCAGAAATACAAACAATAATAAGAGAATATTACAAGCAATTATACACCTATAAAATGGGCAATCTGGAAGAAATGGACAAATTCCTAGAAACATATAAACTACCAAAACTGAAACAGGAAGAAATGGAAAATTTGAACACACCCATAACCATCAAGGAAATTGAATCAGTACTCAAAAATCTCCAAACAAACAAGAGTCAAGAGCCAGATGGCTTCCCAGGAGAATTTTACCAGACATTTAAAGAAAACATGGGACATCTGGAAGGCTCAGTTGGTTAAGTGTCCAGCTCTTGATTTCAGCTCAGGTCATTATCTCACGGTTTGTGAGTTTGAGCCCCATATATGGTTCTGCAGAGACACTGTGGAACCTACTTGGGATTCTCTCTCTCCCCCTCTCTCTGTCCCTACCCTGCTTACTCTCCTTCTCCAAATAAAACTTTAAAAAAATTCTTTAAGAAATAAAGAAAAGTTAATATCTACTTTTCTCCAATTGTTCCAAATTTGGAAGGAAAGCTTCCAAACTCATTCAACAAGCCAGCATTACCTTGATTCCAAAACCAAAGATCCCACTAACAAGGAGAATTACAGGCCAATATCCCTGATGAAACTGGATGTAAAAATTCTCAACAAGATATTAGCAAATTAAATTCAACAGTACATTAAAAGAATTATTCACTATGATCCGGTGGGATTTACTACTGGGCTGCAGGTCTGGTTCAATATTCACAAATCAATTCATGTGATACACCACAGTAATAAAGGAAAGGGTAGGAATCATATGATCCTGTCAATAGATGCAGAAAAAGCATTTAATAAAACACGGCAATGATTCTTGAAAAATATCCTCAGCAAAATACGAATAGATGGAACATACCTCAACACCATAAAGGCCACACATGAAAGACCCACAACTAATATCCTCAACAGGAAAAAACTAAGAGCCATCACTCTACAGTTAGGAACAGGACAAGGAAGCCCACTCTCACCATTAGTATTTAACATAGTACTGGAAGTCTTAACCTCAGCAATCCGACAACCAAAAGAAATAAAAAGCATACAAATCAGTGAGGAAGAAGTCAAACTTTCACTGTTTACAGATGACATAACACTTTACATAGAAAACCTGAAAAACTCCACCAAAAAATTGCTAAAACTACACATAAATTCAGCAAAGTCACAGGATATAAAATCAACACGCAGAAATCTGTTGCATTTCTATAAGCTAATAATGAAGGAGCAGAAAAATACATCAAGGAATCAATCCCTTTTACAACTGCAACAAAAACAGTAAGATACCTAGGAATAAATATACCTAAAGAAGTAAAAAAAATCTGTACTCTGAAAAGTATAGAAAATTTATTTTAAAAATTGAAGGGGACACACACAAAAAAATGGAAAAACAATCCATGCTTATGGATTGGAAGAACAAACACTGTTGAAATGTCTGTACTACCCAAAGCAATCTACACATTTAATGCAATCCCTATCACAATACCACCAGTATTCTTTGCAGAACTAGATCAAAAAATTCTAAAATTTGTATAGAACCACAAAAGACCTAGATTATGAAAGTGAGATATTGAAAAAGAAAAACAAAATTGGAGGCATCACAATTCCAGATTTGAAGCTACATTACAAAGCTGTAGACATCAGGACAATATGGTACTAGCACAAAAACAGACACATAGATCAATGGAACAGAATAGGAAACCTACAAACAAACCTACAATTATATGGTCAATTCATTTTCGATAAAGCAGGAAAGAATATCCAATGGGAAAAAGTCTCTTCAACAAATGGTGTGTGGAAAACCGGACAACAATATGCAAAAGAATGAAACTGGGCCACATTCTTCCATCATTCACGGAAATAAATTCAAAATGGATGAAAGACCTAAATGTGAGACAGGAAACCATCAAAATCCTAGAGGGGCACATAGGCAGTGACCTGTTTGACCTCAGCCACAGAAAACTCTTACTAGACACATCGCAGAAGGCAAAGGAAACAAAAGGAAACCTATCGGGACTTTATCAAGATAAAAAGCTTCTGCACAGCAAAGTAAACAATCAACAAAACTAAAAGGCAGCCTTTGGAATGGGAGAAGGTATTTGCAAGGACATATCTGATAAAGTGTTCATATCCAAAACCTATAAAAAACTTGTCAAACTCAACATCCAAAAAACAACGTAGTTAAGAAATGGGCAGAAGACATGAATAGATACTTTTCCAAACAAGACATCCAGATGGCTAACAGACACATGAAGGAATGCTCAACATCACTCATCATCAAGGAAATACAAATCCAAACCATGATGAGATACCACCTCACAACTGTCAGTATGGCTAAAATTAACAACACAAGAAACAACAGGTGTTAGCTAGGATGGCAGAGAAAGGTAATCCTCTTGCACTGTTGGTAGGAATGCAAACTGTTACAGCCACTTTGGAGAATAGCATGGAGGTTTCTCAAAAACATAAAAATAGAACTAACCCACAATCCAGAAATTGCACTATTTTTACCCAAAGGATACAAAAATACAGATTCAAAGGCATACATGCATCTCAATGTTTATAACAGCATTATCAACAATAGCCAAAATATGGAGAGAGCCCAAATTTCCATCAAAAGATGAATGGATAAAGAAGATATGGTATACAGGGGCGCCTGGGTGGCGCAGTCGGTTAAGCGTCCGACTTCAGCCAGGTCACGATCTCACGGTCCGTGAGTTCGAGCCCCGCGTCGGGCTCTGGGCTGATGGCTCAGAGCCTGGAGCCTGTTTCCGATTCTGTGTCTCCCTCTTTCTCTGCCCCTCCCCCGTTCATGCTCTGTCTCTCTCTGTCCCAAAAATAAATAAACGTTGAAAAAAAAAATTTAAAAAAAAAAAAAAAGAAGATATGGTATACATATACAATGGAATATTATTCAGCCATCAAAAAAATGAAATCATGCCATTTGCAACCTCATGGAGGTTGCTAAGTGAAATAACACAATCAGAGAAAAACAAATACCATATAATTCACTCAGATGTGGAATTTAAGAAACAAACAGATGAACATATGGGAAAGTGGGGGAAAAGAAGAAAGGGAAACAAACCACAAGACACTCTTAACAATAGAGAACGAACTGAGGATTGATGGAGGAAGGTGGGTGGGAGATGGGCTAGATGGATGATGGGTATTAAGGAGGGCACTTGCTGTGATGAACACTGGGTGTTGTATGCAAGTGATGAATCACTGAATTCTACTTCTGAAACCAATATCGCACTGTATGTTAACCAATTAAAATTTAAATTAAAAAAATTAAAGAAATTAAGGAGTGTCACCTGGGTGCCTCAATTGGTTAAGTGTCCAACTCTTGATTTCGGCTCAGGTCATAATCACGCAGTTCATGAGATCAAACCCTATGTTAGGCTACATGCTCACAGCGTGGAGCCTATTTAGCATTCTCTCTCCCTCTCTCTCTGCCCTTCCCCTGCTCACACACATGCTCTGTCTGTCTGTCTGTCTCTTTCTCTGTCTCTCTCTCAAAATAAATAAATAAATACACTTAAAAAAAAGTTAAAAGTGTTGACGGCTTAAATTCACACTAGAAAACTGTACCTTCGGACTGCTCTTCAACTAGGACATGTTGCTAATCTCTAAAATGTGTTGATAAGCCTTACATAGCAGAGGTTTTTTTTTTTTACCTAACAGTTAAAATTTGGCAATTTATCTACAGTTTCTTATAAAAGATACTCCAAATTTGAAATCATAACAGTCTTTTATATTGAAGTACAATTTTAAAAGCAGTTTTTCCTCTCTGATGAGAAAACGGTCAATGTGTTAGTATAAGTCTTTCTCTTAGTATACAATGCATGATTTAAAAAGAATAGTAAGTAAATTAAAATTATTTAGCTAAGTATATTCAATGTTTATTATGAAGTATAATTTTACCTATATGCAAGTAATTCACATCATAATGGCCCAGATTAATGACAAAAAAATGTATTCAATACATTGCATTTATTTTAAAAAACACTAATAGTTTTGTTAAATTACCAACGACTGAACTTACTGAGTGATTCATAAATTTGGATTCCACCTTATTCATTAATTGTAGTGTTGGACTAACTAGAGTAACTCTTTTGTCTGCATGCATGGAGACAACATAATTGTTATTTTTATTTCCTATTATTATGCATCATGGATAATGAATTCTTTTAGGGGAAAATGGATAAATAATTTGCATTTTCATGAAACAACAAGCATCTCTATTCCCTGTGAAGCTTGGAATCTATCAATACATTCTGTAATAAACAATTTTGAAAATCACAGTTTTCACACATTACATTTGCTTTTAGGATGATGAAGTCAACCCTTAAATTAGTGTATACATAGCAGCATACCAAACTACAACAAAACTCTATGGTTTAAAACAACAGCATATATTATTTCCTCCAATTGCATGGATTGGCCAGTGGTTCATCTGGGCTCACTCTTGGTGAATATATGAATCTAAAGTACACGGGAGAGGTCTGTACTAGAGATATAAGTCAGTGTGTAAGTAATATGTAAACCCATCTGAAGAGAAATCAAAGGGAGTAACTGTAGGTAGCGAAGAGAAAAGGTTTAGGAACCTTGCCCTGAAACATTCTAGTGTTTAGAAGATAAAGAACTGGGGGCACCTGGGTGGCTCAGTCAGTTATGGATTGGACTCTTGATTTTCCACTCAGGTCATGATCTCGCACTTTGTGAGATCAAGTCCTGCACTATGAGTGCAGAGCCTACTTGGGATTCTCTCTCCCTCTCTCTCTACCTCTCCCCTGCTCACATTATCTCTGTCTCTCAAAGTAAATAAACTTAAAAAAACAAAGAAGGTAAAGAAATGAGTTGTAACCAATCAATGTACGGAAGTGGCCACTAACGGGCGGGGGTGAAATAACTGGGAAGTTGTTATGTATCGTTGAAGCTAAAAAGAGAAATATGTCTAAGAGTAAAGAATGGGAGTAGTCCAAATGGGTCAAATCCTACTAACAGAACTATGAGAATATGAACTGAGATTTAGCAACTAAAGTCCTTAATGACCTTGCGAAGGACAATTTGGAGGGAAGGGTATGATACTGAAAGCCTGACTTAATAGGCCAGAAGTAGAGGCAGACAACTCTAAATAGTTTTTTTTCTGTACAAGGGAAGAGAGAAAAGCAGTAATTGATAGAGTTGTGGGGCAAAATGCAATTATTTTTTTAAGTTTTTATTTAAATTCCAGTTAGTTAACATACAGTGTAATATTAATTTTAGGTGTACAATTTAGTGAGTCAACAATTCCATATATCACCGGGTAGTCACCATGACAAGTGCACTCCTTAATCCCTCTCACTTTTCTCACCCATCCCCCCAACCACTTCCCCTTTAATAACCATCAGTTTGTTCTCTAATTAAGAGCCTGTTTCTTGGTTTGTCTCTCTCTTTCTCTCTTTTTTCTCCCTTTGCTTATTTGTTTTGTTTCTTAAATTTCACATATGAGTGATCATATGATATTTGCCTATCTCCAACTGACTTATATGGCTTAGCATTATACTCTGCCACCATCTTTCAGACGTCAGCTCAGGTCATGATCTATCTCACAGTTAGTGAGTTTGAGTCCCCCATCGGGCTCTGTGCTGACAGCTCAGAGCCAGGAGCCAGCTTCAGATTCTTGTGTCTCCCTCTCTCTGCTCCTCCCCAACTTGTGTGCACTCGCTCTCTCTCTTAAAAAAAAAATTAGGGGCGCCTGGGTGGCTCAGTCGGTTGGGCGTCCGACTTCGGCTCAGGTCATGATCTCGTGGTCCGTGAGTTCGAGCCCTGCATTGGGCTCTGGGCTGACAGCTCAGAGCCTGGAGCCTGTTTTGGATTCTGTGTCTCCCTCTCTCTCTCTGACCCTCCCCTGCTCATTCTCTGTCTCTCTCTGTCTCAAAAATAAATAAATGTTTAAAAAAAATTTTTTTAATTAAAAAAAATAGTGTATACATATATGCGTGGCATTCCTTTCATATTTCTGTTCTGCCCTTTGGGATTCAAAATTCAAGCAATGAATTAGTAGTTTAAGCATGCCACACATCTTGCATAGGACAACTTACTACTCCTAAATACTTATAAATATTAGGTGAAAAAAACATGTTGAAGATATCAGAAAAAAATGTTTTTTTCCTACCATGGTAGTCACTAATTTGTTTGTGACATCATTATACAGATAATTTGCACATGGCGATGATTCAAGTTAGCAAGTCTATAGAAGATTGCTAGGTTATGAAATCCCCTTGTATATTATGCTAATTTACCTTCACATTATTTCATTGTTATAGATTCTGAAGTTCTCGATAGCTTCTGAAAAAAAAAACATGCCATGATAATATATGGTTTGTTCCCTGTTTTCTTTCAGAAATAAAAAAACACTAAATCAAAATTAACATGGAAAAATCTGAACCTGGTAGGCAATTAAGCACTTGGGAGATAATCAATCATTGTAAATATGAACAGTTATATGTTCACAATGGAATATTACTACTGAACATTATACATTTATTGCAATAGGTTTTTAGCTGCATAGGAAACATGCTAAAAATACTTTCTTAATAATATCCAATGAAATTCTTAGAAAATCAAAAATGATGTTTTAGGGGCGCCTGGGTGGCTCAGTCGGTTAGGCGTCTGACTTCAGCTCAGGTCACGATCTCACAGTCTGTTTGAGCCCCCCATCAGACTCTGTCCTGACAGCTCAGAGCCTGGAGCCTGCTTCAGATTCTGTGTCTCCCTCTCTCTCTGCCCCTCCCCTGCTCATGCTCTGTCTCTCTGTCTCAAAAATAAATTAAAAAATTTTAAAAAATTTAAAAATGATGTTTTAGATAACAACAGTGCTGTTAAAATGCAGTCTCTATCAAGATTTGGCAGAAATATTGTATCAGAACTCTGAACTCTCAGGTACATAAACCAAAGTACAGAAAGAGCTTTCCCCCTTTCCATAAACATCCCATAATACCTATCTACTCTAATCAGATAGTTTATTTCATCCCAAATAATGTCATATAATAAGTGTGAAATTAACACCAGCTTCAAATTCTCTAAATATGACACAGAAAAAAACATGAGAAGAAGTATTTACAACTTGACAGAATGCAATGAACATTCTGTCAATCAGCCTTGTCCATCTCAAGTGACGGATATTGGAAAGTTATAATGAAATCCCTCTGCCTAAATTTAAGAGAGTAGAAAAATTGCTATATAAACCCCACTAATTGCTCAAATTCAGATGTATCAAATACATTAGCTCTCCAAATATACCTTCCCATCCCATATCAATTATTTTTGTTTCCCATTGGCTACTTCAATTCCATAAATAGTTTTTTTCTAACTCAACAACCATTCAATATGAAATCTATTATGTTTCAAATGCTTTATATATTTTATATCATTTGATCTTTATCATTTACCCCTCTGTAAGGTGTAAGTCTTCCTTCCAGGTGAGGAAATCGAGGCTCACCTAAGTACCTCGTACAAAGCCACATATGCAACCAGTAAGTAGCAGAGATATAATCTGAAGTCAAGTCTGACTGACTCCAAAGCTCCTTCTACTCTATAATTTAGTATTCTGTACCAGATTCTATTTCAAGTCTATCAGGAGATTAAAAAGAGGAGTTAGGGGCACCTGGGTGGCTCAGTCGGTTGAGCGTCCAACTTCAGCTCAGGTCATGATCTCGCAGTTCATGAGTTCTAGCATCACATTGGGCTGACTATTGTCAGCCTAGAGCCCACTTAGGATCCTCTGTCCCCCTCTCCCTGCCCCTCCTCCTCTTGCTCTCTTTCAAAAATAAAATAAACATTTTAAAAAAAGAGGAGTAAAAATAATTTATGCCATTAAATAGTTCATTACATTCTGGAAAACAGCACCTAAACTACAAAGCAGATAATGATATGGTATCAGAGAAGCTCAAACAATTGGTTTAGTAAAGAAAGACATCATAAATTTCAGGAAAGCTCTTGTAGATGAGATTACATTTGACACAGGTTTTAAAAAATACACTGTTTTATCAAAGGGTGAAAATTTGGTGATGGGGGGGGATTAAGAAAGGATATAGCGGGGCGCCTGGGTGGCGCAGTTGGTTAAGCGTCCGACTTCAACCAGGTCACGATCTCACGGTCCGTGAGTTCGAGCCCCGCGTCAGGCTCTGGGCTGATGGCTCAGAGCCTGGAGCCTGTTTCCAATTCTGTGTCTCCCTCTCTCTCTGCCCCTCCCCCGTTCATGCTCTGTCTCTCTCTGTCCCAAAAATAAATAAACGTTGAAAAAAAAATTTTTTTAAAAAAGAAAGGATATAGAGTCAGGGGCCTTTCCAAGAGAAGAGAATAATGAGAAAAACTATAGAAAAAAGTACATTTAATATACAGAGACTACAGCACTGAGTAAATAGAGTGGAATGAAGCAAAGGAAGACTAGAAATAAAGGCTGAGTCCATACTAAAGGGTCTTAAATACCATGTTGAAGAAACTTTATTTCATTCTAAGTGAACTGGGAAGTTAAAATTTTTAAGTAGGCAGTAACGTGATTCAAATTATGCTTCAGGAAAATGAATTGCATGAAAATATATACAATATATGGAAAAGACAGAGGCTTGAGGAAGAAAGGTAAATTTGGAAATTACTGCAATAGTCCTAGCAGCCTGAACTAAGAAATCATGGTAGGAAAGAAGAAGGTAGAACACTATGATATCCATACACTTTGTTAAAACATGGAGTTAGCAAAAAAGCAAAGGTAATTCAGAATCCAGATCTGATTCCAGAATATGTGTTCTTTCCCTTATACCACACTGCCTCCACCATGTTACACGTCACAGTGCTGGGCACAAAAGTATATATTGGGTCCAAAAAATATATATTGGCTCTTTGTTGTGGTTGCTGCTAAGTATTTTTTTTAGTTTATTTTTGACAGAGACAGAGTGCGAGCATGAGCTGGGGACGGACAGAGAGAGAAGGAGACACAGAATCCAAACCAGGCTCCAGGCTCCAAGCTGTCAGCGCAGAGCCTGATGCAAAGCTCGAACTCACGAACCATAAGATCATGACCTGGGCAGAAGTCAGTCACTTAACTGACTGAGCCACCCAGGCACCCTGATTGCTGCTAAGTATTTAAATATTGTACAGAAGCAATCGCTGCACATAATTAATAGTTAATAAATATCTTTTGAGTGAAGTCTCGAAGAGGAAAATGAAATTCTTAAGAAAAATTAAACGCTTGGGGCACCTGGACGGCTCCGTTGGTTAAGTGTTCGACTTTGGCTCAGGTCATGATCTCATAGCTTGTGAGTTAGAGCCCCAAGTCGGGTTCTGTGCTGACAGATCAGAACCTGGAGCCTGCTTCACATTCTGTGTCTCCCCTTCTCTCTGCCCCTCCCTTGCTTATTCTCTCTCTCTCTCTCTCTCTCTCTCTCTCTCTCTCTCTCCCCTCTCTCTCAAAAATAAATAAACATTAAAAAAAGAAAAAGAAAAACTGGAACCTATAGACATACACATTGAAGGAATATATCCATTGTGTTGCTTCAATTACAATCATTCCCCTTCTGGGGTACTGCTAAAACACTCATAATTCACATTTGCTAAATTCTGATTATTTGGGCATAGTACTACATCTAAGATAGAACAGGAAGGAGAAATATACATAGGAGTGCCTCTAAGCATGATTGTTACTAGCACCTATACTCTGGGGCTGTTAAGAGCAGGAACCACAAGGCTATATGCATGAATGTGTACATTTGGGAACAGACGGTTATGACATTGATAATGATACACTAAATATATCTTCATGCAGTGAAACAGATGCATTCATCACCATTTTTTCCACCTAAGGAACACTGACATGCAAGTTCAAGGCTAGGAAGAAAAGACTACAAGTTCATTCACAGGTGTCTCACATAACCTATGAACACTCACATTAAGGAAAGGAGCACTGGGCTAAATGCTTATTGCAGGGATGTTGATATTAGGGAACTATTGAAGTATCTGCGCATGAAATAGTCACTAAGGTGTTTAAAATGTATCACTTAAATCTTGTTACACAAATCATCTTTTCTCTTTCTCCTGGGCTTCCTTGATAAATATTAATTTTCTACCCTTAGACTAATTAATTTACTATTCACTCATTCCACATTTACTGGAGAGCAACTATGTGACAGATACTATACCAAGCTACACTACAGGAAAGAGAGTCTAAGATAAGAGATAAGAGTCTAAGATTAGAGATAAAGTCTAATTGTCCAACAATAGCTGAAAATCTAATGGAAGGACCAACATGTAAATAAATCATTATAGTGCAATGAGAGAAGTAGATATATGAATATCCTAGATGAAATATATGGGAAAGAAGCCAGAACTATAAAAAAGTGCATTATCTGCAAGAATCTTTTTTAACTTTTTTTTAACAGTTATTTTTGAGAAACAGAGAGAAACAGAGCATGAGCGGGGTAGAGGCAGAGAGAGAGAGGGAGACACAGAATCTGAAGCAGGCTCCAGGCTCTGAGTTGTCAGCACAGAGCCCAACATGGGGCTCAAACCCACTAACCGTGAGATCATGACCTAAGCATAACTGGGACACTCAACCTACTGAGCCACCCAGGTGCCCCTGCAAGAATCTTAAACAACAGTTGATGAAGTATCAGGCTAGGGGAGAATCACAGAATGCTCCAGCTCCAAGGGAACTATAATTAATTTTTATTAAAAAAAAAAAAAAAAAAGCTACTACTGGCAAAATAATCCCCAGCCACTGTGTCAGAGTCAGATCATACATGAATAAACCCTGATCCCTGTCTACCCCAAGAAACCCACAACCCAACAGAAAAGCTCATGACTACTCACTAGTAGGCAGAAGCCATTAAAAAGTATATGAATATACAAAAAAAATTAAATTGAAAATTAGTATAGAATGTCACATCATTAGGATAGGATTTAAAAGCAACTCCTGATTAAGACATACTCCCATAATGGGGTGCCTGGGTGGCTCAGTCAGTTAAGCTTCTGACTTCAGCTCAGGTCATGACCTCGCAGTTTGTGAGTTCAAGCCCCGCATGGGCTCTGTGCTGTCAGCTCAGAACCTGGAGCCTGCTTCAGATTTTTTGTCTCCCTCTCTCTCCGTTTCTCCCCCTCTCAGACTCTCTCCTTCTCTCTCTCTCAAAAATAAACAAAGATTTTTAAAAAAGACATATTCGCCTACTATAAAGTCTGGAATATTCAATCACAAACTATGTCACATGACAAAACTGTCTACCCTTATCCCCTTCCATTCTCAAATCACATATTCTGACACCACCCCTTGCCTACAGGTAAAAATAACCACTCCCATCTTGGTAACTCTATCATACCCTATACAGATTCTACTCACTAGTACTTGACTCATTAATTCATTAATTCCTTTACTTGGTGAACTAGTATTTTTTGAATGCTCATTCTGTCTAAGACAGCATGCTACATATATAAAGCACTCAATAATATAGACACAATCCTGTTTTCATAGAGCTTAAATTTTTCTAGAGGCAGAGACATAACAATCAAATTTAAAAATAATTATATAACAAACCTGGTGATGTAAGTGCTAAGAACAAAAATAAAATGAGCTAAGAGGAATGGGAGAGATGAAAAGAGAGTACTGTACTAGTTATAGAGCCAGGAAAGACTTCCCTGATGTGATGACATTGTATCAGAGACCCAAATGAAGTAAAGGATGTACCATGTAAGTATCTTGGGGGCACAGCATTCCAGGCAGCAGAGTGCAAAGGCCCTGAGGTGAGAGCCTGCACAGTGTATTTAAAGAGCAGTCAGATGAGAAATGATGGTGACTTGAATACTATCAGCCCCTGTGGCTTTTTGGTGCAGTTACCTGAATTCCCCATGAAACTATGCGCTCCTTGACAGTATGAATCCAATCTTAGTTACTTTTGAGTCTCCACTGCCTAGAACAGAACCAAGCATAGTGGACACTCAATAAATATTTGGGTAATTAATGAGTAAGTATCCAATCCTTCTGTCCCTTGCTTGATTTACTTCCTGGTATTACTGATACATATGCACTACATCCTTCACTGGGATTTAAGTTTTTCTGAGAACAAGGACCAGGTCAGATATATATATATCTTTTCCTCTTCCCATCCCATACCTTCCTCCACTGCCTGGCAAGTGTACAGGACCAACAAAATAAATACAGGACCAACATACAATACAGGACCAACAAAAATAAAACCATTGAAAGGATATCTTGGTGCTGTGTTACCAAAAGTCACCTGTAATAGGGAATAAAGAGCAGAAATCCTAGACCAAAATTCTCTATGGAAACAAATGGTACAACAATATTGAGATGTAGGTAAGACAAACTTTCACCACATTTTTATGACTACCATCCCTAACACTCACCTGTACCACTTTATAGATGCAACTAGAGTCACACTGTCACATTTAAAGTATGCTTTCAGGATCCAGAGCTAGGTCAGAAGACAGTGATTCTAGAGAGGAAAGCCAGGGGCTCTGATGTACAGTACTCAAAAACCTAAAAATATTCAGCCATGATTTCAGGTGAAAAGTGTTCCAAAAGGTCTATCTGTGCAGGCAGTAATGTAGACCAAGCATAATTGCCACTTAGTCGCCCAGGGAAACCTGTCTATTCACATCTGGATCTCAGCTAGTTATTGGGAAAAGAAAATCTGGATATAGACATGGTGAAAATTAAGCCACCTAGCCTAGATTCCTATCAAGAAGACAATGGTTCAAGGCAATACCCCAGACTTAAAGAGATAATAATTCTAGTATTCTAAGCTTGGTATAACTGTAGCACAAAAAAAAAACTAGTTATCAAGAAAGAACCCAGTTCTGCAGACTATAGCAATGGAAATAATGCAAGAAATACTGCAACTTGTAAACTGGGTCTGGTTTATAGACCAAACCAGGTTTGGTCTCTTGCACATCAGATAGCAAGACAGCAAATAGTTACTATTTGGCAGCAACTCTGATACCACTCACAGACATTATGCTCTGCTCAAGACTGGCTAAGAACTGAGGCATATTGTGATGAAAGGCAAGGAGCCAGGAAGAGAAAAGGTATGCATGGCACTTGGTCCACAAAATCAGAAAACTGTCAGGCTGGAAAAAAAAAACAAACACTGCAGCCCAGCAAACCTAACTATTTAAGATATATCTATCACTTCCCCTCTACCTACAGCCCCTTTCTAGAGAGTCTGTCCTACCCATTGCCCTTAAAAGGCAGCCCTACATACCCAAGACTACCCTCTTTAACCAAAACTGACCAGACGCAACTGAGCCAATAACATTTTCCTTCTGATAATTTAGAATTGAAATATAAGATTGTGCTCATTAGATAATGTTTAGCAGGCCAAAATCAACAGTATGGCAACGAAAGCAACAAGCTGGAAACACAGGGAAAATAAAGAGAAAACAAACTCAAGACCATACTGGCCCAGGCATATATGAAATGAGGAAGAGGCTAGCCTGATAATTTTCTAGTCTCCTTTATGCCTACATATGGATTAAAAATATTTATGAGTGACTAATAATTCTTGGATAAAATTTCCCTTGAAAAATAGTCTTAATCTTTAGAATTTGGGGTATCTTTAATAATATGTAATTCTCATTTGCTATACTGTTATTTATAGTCCTGTGTTAAATATTCAGATTCAATTATAATTATTCTATTCCTAAATTATATTAAGTTATACTTTAAATATGATCCAATATCCCAGGATCCACAAATTTCAGGAAGAAAGCACACAAAGAAGAAAAATACATACCCTTCCCTTCAGAAATGAGCATCCAAATTTTACTTATAAAATTGCTTCCCATATTTTACCCTGTTTAGATGTATAAAAGGTTAACATCTAATTCCATTTACAATGCTGATCCAGCAAGAAAGAAATTAATTTGGCGTTAGAGTAGTAACATCAATTTCCCATGTATTTGAAGTAATGCATTTACTGGAAAGAGATTAATATCAATTCCATAAATCATTCACATGCTTTTTCCGGAGTTGGAGACATCTGAGTAATGTCATATATGTGAGCTGATATCACTTTGTGCATACTCCATTCATTAATCTATGCCTGAGGTTGCAGAATAGTTGTCAGAAGAAAATATAAAACTTGGAAAAGAATCAATCTTTCTGTTCTTAATTTTTTGTGATTTGTTTTAGGAAGGTAAGCCAAATGTTGTCTGAAATGCAATGACATTGGTCCATACTGGCAGTCAGTATTTTCAGGAAAAAATGTTGTTTTATTAAATCTGTTGTCAATTGTCATCCTACTGGTAACAACCACTTAATACACATATAATAAGACAACATGGAAATGTCAATGTAAAGATTCCATTAAGGATCTTTGATAAAATGTTGCCTGAAAAAAGAATGGAGTCTGAACCTCTTCCATAAACATCAGCTCTTCGTTGTTACTGCTGATTTCATAATCACACAATTTCAAGAGTTGTTTGTGCCTATATTAGGGTTCTCCACAGAAAGAGAACCATAAGGGGTGTGCATGTGTGCGTGCGTGTGTGTGTGCGTGTACAAAGAGATTTATTTTTAAAATTTTTTTTTCAACGTTTATTTATTTTTGGGACAGAGAGAGACAGAGCATGAATGGGGGAGGGGCAGAGAGAGAGGGAGACACAGAATCGGAAACAGGCTCCAGGCTCTGAGCCATCAGCCCAGAGCCCGACGCGGGCTCGAACTCACGGACCACCAGATCATGACCTGGCTGAAGTTGGAAGCTGAAGTCGGACGCTTAACCGACTGCGCCACCCAGGCGCCCCATACAAAGAGATTTATTATGAAGAATTGGCTCATACTACTATGGAGGGTAACAAATCCCACGATCCGAAATTGGCAAACCACAGTCCACAAGAGACAATGGTGTAGTTCCAGTCTAATGCCGTATCGCAAAACCTAGGAAGAGCCAATATTTCGGTTCAGCTGAACACAGAAAAATACTGATGTCCCTCCCAGCTCAAGGCACTCAGGTAAGAAATTTCCCCTCACTAAGGGAAGGTTCAGCCTTTTTGTTCTATTGAGGCTTTTAATTGATTACATAAGGCCATCCCACATTAGGGAGAGCAACCTGCTTTATTCAGTTTACCAATTTAAATGTTAATCTTATCCAGAAAAACCTTCATAGACACACCCAGAATAATGTTTTACCAAATGTCTGGGCATTCCATGGCCCAGTCAAGTTGAAAAATAAACTTTCACACTACTTTAGAGTCATCTATCAACTCCCAAAGTACAGGCCCCAAATCCCTTCATAACAAAGAATGAGAAAAACAAGACCCGGATGTGAGCTTGGGGTTCCTAATGCCCAATAAATATCAGTTATTTTTGACTAACTGATAATTACTAACCTAAACTTAAATCTTCCATTACAAGTCATCTGTGGCTAACAAAACTGCAGAAAAAAAGGAAGTATGTGATCCAATGGAAAGAACCCAGGCCTTTGAGTCAGATGAAGGTCATATCCTGGTTTTATTTTTTACTAAATTACCTAAATTTTGGCCCTCAGCGTCCTCACCTAAAATACTGCCTATTTCATAACATTCTTAGAATTAAAGATAAGGTAAGTAATGTTTCTTACATAGTGCCTCACATGTAATAGATGCTCAATATTTCCCTAACACATAAAAACACATGGGAGAATTCCACTTTTTGCCCTCCTGAAAATAGACATGGCCATATGACATGCTTTCGTAATACAATGTGAGTGGAAACTATTTATGATCATTCCAAGGGGTTTTTTTGTTACTTTAAAACCATAGTGAGAAATATCTCTCTTCCCACAAATTCACAAAAACAAAAGTTCTTATATTTTATAGTATATTAACAGCTTACAGAATATTTCCCTATCTTTTATCATTTGCATGTAATAGCAATATTGTCAACTAGGCAGGACAGGCTTCCTTACTCCATTTTAGTGATTAGATCACACACTCAGAAGTTAAGTGAGTTGCCCAAGGCTACATACATAAGAAGTTCCAGGTCTTCTGATTCCTAGGCAATAGCAATCTGTGAATGGGGGGGGGGGGGGGGGGGTAGTCACAGACAGCAAATTGTTTCATAAGATAATTCACTAACATGTTGAGTTGTTTTGGTGTTTTGTTTAGGATACTCCACATTAGACACAAACCCCTCCTATACAAACAGAAACACACACACACAAACCATACAAATTCTTCTCCAAGCCCTTTGAGATCTCATGCCTCAGAGGAGGTTCATATGATAGTAAAAAGGCAAAAGTAGCCTCTAACATTTCTCTTCCTCACATTACCCAGGATTATGCTAGTAGAAAAGGAGACTTCCACTGAAAACAGAGAAAGGAAGGAAACAATCCCACACATTGAAATAGTTATAGAAATCAAGGATCCCATGAGTGGTGATAGGAAGAGGTACTCCTGGGCAGTCCTCAGCAAAGGATGGTGGTGGAGGGCACCTAGGGAAGAAGACCTCTGGGCACTAGGGCTCTGTATCTAGGCAAAGGCCTCCATGAAGATCCCCATTCCCCGCTTGCAGTGAAGCATTACACCTTCAAGGAGCTACATGAGATTGGATGACAAGGATGTCATGTGCCCAGACATGTGAAAATCAGAAGCCCTCATCTCATTGACTAAGTATCACATACACCTCTTGGCATATTATGTAATGGGAGTGAAAGACATAGACCGTCAATGATGACGGGAAACTGAATTTCCTCAAATCCCAATGAGATGGATTGATTTAAATAAACTAAAATAACTTGGTATTTCTTGCTGAACATATGAACTAAGATCTATAGCTACAACATACAAACAGGCCAAAATGCTTCTTTAAACATATACTTCATTGTCAATTTCAAACCCATGATATTTTCTTGACCATTCCTAAAGGACTAAGTTCTCCAAATCCACAAATGTCATCCTTTCTACATTAACTGCTAGATACTCCAATTATCTACTTCCATCCATGAGGAACAACATATGGTATGTTACATCCAATCAGCCTTCCCAGATTAGATGTTCAAACCCCAAATGGGGAGTGAGTTAAAGCTTCCCAAAGTGGTAGTAGGTACATTCCATTTACTCCATTCAACGGGTCTCAAATTGCTTTCCTGTGAGCTAATACAGGACATAAGACTGCTTATTTGCTTGTACTCCAACTTGGAAATGCTCAGGTTGTCATGACTAAGCCAGCAAGCAAATGGATCAATGTTGAGTAACCAGGAACTAAGATATATGAGCACACGCTTTCAGGTCTGATAGACATGGGTTGCCTCCAGATTCTGCCACTTATTAGTTCTATGCAATTAAGGATGTCACTTAACTTCTATGAACCTCAATTTCCTTTTCCAAAGGTAGGAATAAAATGCTTACCCTCCATTTTGTCCAAAATTTATGAAAGACCATAAGAGAACGGAAAACACTTTGTTAACTACAAAACACTATATAAATATTAGGAATTGTTAGTTTTTCCACTTGGTCTTGCTGTTCTGGTTGTTATTTTCCTTCAGACCTAAGGTCAAACAAGGGGAACATGGTGAGTTCTTACATCTTCTTTATACATTTATCAGTCAATGCACATTTGGGCTCTTTCCATAATTTGGTTGTCATTGATAGCACTGCTGTACACATTGCCTTTTTTTTGTTGTTGTTTGATGGTGTCCTTCACTGTGCAAAAGCTTTTTATTTTGATGCAATACCAATAGTTTGTTTTTGCTTTTCTTTACCTTGCCTGAGGAGACAATTCTAGAAAAATGTTGCTATAACCAATGTCAAAAAAATTACTGCCTAGAATGTTTGGTTTCAGGTCTCACATTTAGGTCTTTAATCCAATGTGAGTTTATTTTTGTGTATGGTGTAAGAAAGCGATCCAGTTTCATTCTTTTGCATATACTTGTCCAGTTTTCCCAGCACTGTTCATTAATGAGACTGTCTTTTTCCCATCATATATTCTTGCCTTTGTCATAGATTAATTGGCCATAGAAATGTGGGTATATTTCTGGGCTCTCTATTCTGTTCCATTGGTCTTTGTGTCTATTTTGTGCCATTATTATACAGTTTTGATTACTATAGCTTTGTAGAATAGCTTGAAATCTAGGATTGTGATTATCTAAAGCTTTGTTCTTCTTTCTCAAGACTGCTTTTGCTAGTCAGGGTCTTTTGTGGTTCCATAGAAATTTTAGGATTATTTGTTCTACTTCTATGAAAAATGCTATTGGTATATTGATAGGGATTACACTGAACCTGTAGATTGCTTTAGGGAGTATGGACTCTGTAACAATATTAATTCTTACAATCATGAGGGGTATATCTTTCCATTGTTTGTATCATCTTCAATTTCTATTATTAATATCCTACTATTATTACTATTATTATCCTACTATTACTACTATCTATTATTAATATCCTATTAATATCACAGTATAGTTATTTCATTTCCTTCGTTAAGTTTATTTCTAGGTATTTTATCCTTTTTAATGCAATTATAAATGGGGGTGTTTCTTAGTTTCTCTTTCTGTTACTTTGTTATTAGAGTTTAAAAATTCAACAGATTTATGTATATTAATTTGGCATCCTATAACTTTACTGAACTTATTAGTTCCAGTAGTTTTTTGGTGGAGCCATTAGGCTTTTCTATATATAGTATCGTATCATCTGAAAATAATGAAACTTTTAATTCTTCCTTACCAATTGTATGCCTTTTACTGGTTGCTGTGGGTAGGACTTCCTGTATTATGTTGAATCAAAATAGTGAGAGTGGATATCTTTATCATGTTCCAGATTTTAAAAGAAAATCTGTTTTTCACCATTAAGTATTATGTTAGCTGTGACTTTGTCATATATGGCCTTTATTATGTTGAGGTATAATTAATTCCTCTAAACTCACTTTGGTGAGAGGTTGTATGATTAATGAATATTATACTTGTCAAATGCTTTTTCTGAATCTACTGAGATGATCATCGGGTTTTTATACTTCCTCTTGTTAATCTGGTGTATCACATTCATTGATTTGTGCCTATTGAACCATCTTTGCAATCCTGTGATAAATCGAACTTGATTGTGGTGAATGATCTTTTTAATGTATTATTGATTTTGGTTTTATAACATTTTCTTGAGGATTTTTGCATCTATGTTCATCAGAGATATTGACTTAGAGTTTTTTATTTTTGTAATGCCTCTGTCTGGTTTTAATATACGGGTAATGCTTGCCTTGTAGAATGAATTTGGAAGTTTTCTTTCCTCTTCTATTTTGTGGAATAGTTTGAGAAGAGTAGGTATTAACTCTTCTTTAAATCTTTGGTAGAATTCACCTGTTAAGCCATCAGATGCTAGATTTTTATTCATTGGGAGTTTTATGATAACCACCTCAATTTCATTATGAGTAATCAATCTGTTTACATTTTTGTACTTGCTTCTTGATTAGTTTTAAAGATTGCATGTTTCTAGAAATTTATCCAATTCTTCTAGTTTGTCCAATTTTTTGGCATATAATTTTTTATAATATTCTCTTATAATTCTTTATATTTCTGTGGATCAGTTGTTATTTCTTTTTTTTTTTAACATTTATTTATTTTTGAGACAGAGAGAGACAGAGCATGAACGGGGGGAGGGCCAGAGAGAGAGGGAGACACAGAATCTGAAGCAGGCTCCAGGCTCTGAGCTGTCAGCACAGAGCCTGATGCGGGGCTCGAACTTACGGACCGTGAGATCGTGACCTGAGCGAAGTCGGACGCTCAACCGACTGAGCCACCCAGGCGCCCCGGTTATTTCTCTTTCATTCAGATTTTACTTGAGTCCTCTTGTTTTTTGTTTTTTTGTTTGTTTTTTTTTTTATGAGTCTGGCTATTTATCAACTAAGTTTATCTTTTCAAAGAATCAGCTCTTGGTTTCATTGATTTTTTTTCTATTTATTTCTGCTTTTAAAATTTTTTTAACATTTATTTATTTTTGAGACAGAGAGAGACAGAGCATGAATGGGGGAGGGTCAGAGAGAGGGAGACACAGAATCCGAAACAGGCTCCAGGCTCTGAGCTGTCAGCACAGAGCCTGACGCGGGGCTCGAACTCACGGACCGCGAGATCATGACCTGAGCCGATGTCTGCCGCTTAACTGACTGAGCCACCCAGGCGCCCCTATTTATTTCTGCTTTAATCTTCATTATTTACTTCCTACTACTAAATTGGGGCTTTGTTTGTTCATATTTTTCTAGTTCCTTTAGGTGTAAGGTTATATTCTTTGAGACTTTGTTTCTTCAGATAAGCCTGTATGACTACAAACCTCCCTCCTAGGACTACTTTTGCTACATCCCAAAGATTTTGGGCTATTGTGTTTCTATTTTCATTTGTCTCCATGTAATTTTTTTTAATTGCCTTATATTTCTTAGTTCACTTATTGGTTATTTAGTACCATGTTGTTTACTATCCATGTATTTGTGTTTTTTCCAGTTTCTTTCTTGTTACTGTTTGCTAACTTCATAGTATTGTGATCAGAAAAGATGCTTGATATTTCGAAATCTTAAATTGATTAAGACTTGTTTTGTGGCCTAACATATCTTGCAGAATGTTTCATGTGTCCTCAAAAGGAATGTGTATTCTGTTTTTTAGATGGAATGCTCTGTATATGTATCTGTTAAGTCCATTTGTTCTAATGTATCATTCAAAGCCAATTCTCCCTTATACATTTTCTCTCTGGATGATCTATCCATTGATGTCCGGGGAGTGTTATAGTCCCCTACTATTAAACTAAGAACAGATACTACACTTAATCTTAGCCAAAAGGCAGGAAGCAATGGTGACAGAGAGTAGATACACATGTGGCGAGCATAGCATAATGTATAAACTTGTCAAATCACTGTCACGCACCTGAAACTAATGCAACATTATGTGTCAATTATACTAAAAATAAATAAATAAATAATTTTAAAGGCCCCTATTATTACTGTATTACCCTCTATTTTTCCCTTTAGGTCAGTTAATATTAACATTGTGTATTAGGTGTGCCTATGTTGGATGCATAGATGTTCACATTTGTTAGACCTTTTCACTGAATTAATCCTTTTATAATTATGTCTGTCTTTCTTTGTCTCTTGCTTTGGTTAAAACAGTCTTTGTTTTAAAGTCTATCTTGTGTGATATAAATATTACTGTTCTGGCATTTGTTCCTCCCTGATCCATCTGCATGGAATATCTTTTTACATCCATTCACTTTCAGTCTGTGTGTGTCCTTAGGTCTGAAATGAGTCTGCTGAAAGCAGCATATACATGGGTCTTGTTTTTTTTAATCCGTTCCATCATCGTATGTCTTTTGATTGGGGCATTTAGTCCATTTACATTTAAAGAAGTTATTGATAGTTACATATATACTGCAATTTTGTTGTTTTACATTAGTCTTATTTTTAAGTTTTTTATTTTTTTATTATTAATTTTAGTTAGTTAACACATAATGAAATATTAGTTTCAGAAATAGAATTCAATGATTCCTCATTACACACAACACCGAATGCTCATCACAAGTGCCCTCATTAATACCCATCACCCATCTAGCCCATCTCCCACTCACCTCCCTCCATTAGCCCTCAGTTTGTTCTGTATCATTAAGAGTATCTTGTGGTTTCTTTACCTTTCTTCAATATGTTCATCTCTTCTGTTTCTAAATTCTCTAATTCCACATCTGAGTGAAATTATATGGTATTTGTCTTTCTCTGATTGATTTCATTTAGCATAATACATTCTAGCTCTATCCATAAGGTTGCAAATGGCAAGATTTCATTCTTTTTGATGGCTGAGTAATGTTGAATTGAGTGTGTGTATGTGTATGGATTCTCTCCATAGTTTGGCTATTGTTGATAATGCTACTATAAACATCAGGGCATATGTACATCTTTGAATCTGTATTTTAGAAACCTTCAGGTAAAACCTAATAATGCAGTTTATGAATTGTAGGGTATTTTTATTTTTAGGTTTTTGAGGAACTTCCATACTGTTCTCCAAAGTTGCTGCATCAGTTTGAATTACCATCAACAGTGCAAAAGGGTTCTCTTTCTCCACATCCTTGCCAACACCTGTTGTTTCCTGTGTAGTTAATTTTAGTCATTCTGACAGGTGTAAAGTGGTATCTCATCATGGTTTGGATTTGTATTTCCCTAGTGATGAGTGATGGTGAGCATCCTTTCATATGTCATTAGACACCTGGATGTCTTGTTTGGAAAAGTATCTATTCATATCTTCTGTCCATTTCTTAACTGGATTACTTGTTTTTTGGGCATTTAGCTTAGGAAGTTCTTTATAGATCTTGGATAATAACCCTTTATCAGGTATGTCCTTGCAAATACCTTTTCCCATTGCAAAGGCTACCATTTAGTTTTGTTGATTGTTTCCTTCACTGTGCAGAAGCTTTTTATCTAGATAAAAGTTCCAATAGTCATATTTCCTTTTGTTTTTCTTACTTTCAGCGACATGGCTGGTAATAAGTTGCTCTGGCAGAGATCAAAGAAGTTGCTGCCTGTGTTCTCTAGGATTTGATGGTTTTTGTCTCACATTCAGGTCTTCCATCCATTTTGAATTTATTTTTGTGTATGGTGGAAGAAAGTGATATAGTTTCATTCTTCTGTACTTTGCTGTCCAGTATTCCCAAAACCCTTAGTTGAAGAACCTTTTTTCCATTGGATATTGTTTCCTACTTTGTCAAAGATGAGTTGACCATATAATTGTGGGTCCACTTCTGGGTCTTTAATCCTGTCCCATTGACCTCTATGTCTGTTTTTGTGCCAGGACCATACTGTCTTGATGACTACAGATTTATATCATACCTCAAAAACCAAAACTGTCATGCCTCTACTTTTATTTTTCTTTTCTAGGATTGCTTTAACTATTCAAGGCCCTCTGTGGTTCCAAAAAATATTTAAGATTGTTTGTTCTAGCTCTGCAAGAAATGCTAGTGTTATTTTTGTTAATATAATTTATTGTCAAATTAGCTAACATACAGTGTGTAGAGTGTGCTCTTGGTTTTGGGAGTAGATTCCCATGGGTCATCACTTATATACAACACCCAATGCTCATCCTTCCTCAGTGCTGATCATCCATTTTCCCCTCCCCCACCCCCAGCAACCCTCAGTTTATTGTCTATATTTAAGAGTCTCTTATGGTTTGCCTCCCCCCACCCCTGTTTGAAACTATTTTTTCCCTTTCTTTCTCCTATGGTCTTCTGTTAAGTTTCTCAAGTTCCAAAACATATGATGTCTGTCTTTCTCGGACTGACTTATTTCACTTAGCATAATACACTCCAATTCCATACACGTTGCTGCAAAAGGCATGATTTCATTCTTTCTCAGTGCCAAGCACTATTCCATTGCACATATAAACCACATCTTCTTTATCCATTCATCAGTTGATGGATGTTTAGGCTCTTTCCATAATTTGGCTAGTGTTGAAAGTGCTGCTATAAAATTGGGGTACAAGTGCCCCTATGCATCAGCACTCCTGTATCCCTTGGGTAAATTCCTAGCAGTGCTATTGCTGGGTCATGGGGTAGATCTATTTTCAATTTTTTGAGGAACCTCCACACTGTTTTCCAGAGTGGCTGCACAAGTTTGCATTCCCACTAACAGTGCAAGAGGGTTCCCGTTTCTCCACATCCTCGCCAGCACCTATAGTCTCCTGATTTGTTCATTTTAGCCACTCTGACCGGTGTGAGGTGGTGTCTCAGTGTGGTTTTGATTTGTATTTCTCTGATGAGAAGCGACATTGAGCATCTTTTCATGTGCCTGTTGGCCATCTGGATGTCTTCTTTAGAGAAGTGTCTATTCAGGTCTTCTGCCCATTTCTTCACTGGATTATTTGTTTTTCGGGTGTGGAGTTTGGTAAGTTCTTTATAGATTTTGGATACTAGCCCTTTGTCTGAATGTCATTTGCAAATATCTTTTCCTATTCCATCAGTTGCCTTTTAGTTTTGTTGATTGTTTCCTTTGTAGTGCAAAAGCTTTTTATCTTGATGAGGTCCCAATAGTTCATTTTTGCTTTTAATTCTCTTGCCTCTGGAGATGTGTCAAGTAAAAAATTGCTGCAGCTGAGATCAGAGAAGTTTATTTCTGCTTTCTCCTCTAGGGTTTTGATGGTTTCCTGTCTCACATTCAGGTCCTTTATCCATTTTGAGTTTATTTCTGTGAATGGTATAAGAAAGTGGTCTACTTTCATTCTTCTGCATGTTGCTGTCCAGTTCTCCCAGCACCATTTGTTAAAGAGACTGTCTTTTTTCCATTGGATATTCTTTCCTGCTTTGTCAAAGGTTAGTTGGCCATACCTTTGGAATGTTGGCCATACATTTGGAATGCTTTAAATATGACAGGAATACGCTTAGATGTGAGTTTTAAAAGGATCACTCTAGGGGCGCCTAGGTTAAGCATCCGACTTCAGCTCAGGTCATGATCTCATGGTCTGTGAGTTTGAGCCCTGCGCTGGGCTCTGTGCTATCAGTTCAGAGCCTGGAGCCTGCTTCAGATTCTGTCTCCCTCTCTCTCTGGCCCTCCCCCACTCACACTCTATCTCTATCAAAAAAATGAATAAACATTAAAAAAATTTTAAAGGGTCACTCTACATGCTGTGCTGAGAATGGATAATGGGGGTTGGGGAAGATGTATGGAAGGAAACAAGAAGAACAATAGTTCTGACAGATGTTGATGGTTTGAATGAAGGAGGCAGATAGAAAGAAATTAATGGATTCAGGATATTTAATAAGCATAATAATAATTTTCAATGGATGGATGGATGATGAGTTATTAGATAGGATACTCAAGATTTATAAAGATTAAAAGATAAGTAATCTGAACCTTGGAGAATGCCTTAAGGGTCACATGTGGATGAAAACAAGACTGGTACGTCAGAGAGGAGGCAGGTGAATGAGGATGAAAGAGTCAATGCTGCCAGGGAAAAAAATGTCAAAAAGTAAGGGTGATCATTAGAAATATCATTTGCTACACAGGAATCAAGAGGTAAGAGAGACCACCAAATTACATGACTAAAGTCTCTGGCAACCTTTCAGAGAACTATCTTGCTGGAACAGTGAGGATGCAAACCAGACTGAAAGGAAAAAGATGTTAATAGCTATATAGAGACATTGTTATTTTTACTGGAAATCTTTCTAAAATCACATTGTACATAATTTAATCTTACCTTTATGATAAAGAACAGATCTATTAAAGTTATATACTTAAATATTCTTGTTTACTTTTATATTTTCTGCCTCCTCCCTTCTGTAAGCTTGTCAACTTTGATTTCACACCAAAGATTATTTCTATCTCCTCAAGTTCCACCCTACCTACAAATTTCCAGAGCTGAAAACCCATATAATCAATATAGTTAAAACTGTGTCTACACAAGAAGAAATAAATGCTAAGTATCTCCTTTGAGAAGTAAGGTGCATGAACATTAGTGCATGTATTTTATAACTATTTTAACTATTGAAAGTTTTCCCACCATCCCACCCAAGTTATCAGTAATAGTCTCAAAAAATAAGGTTGCTGGATATGCGTTTGTTTCTATATATCAATACAGTCATGCTAAATTCTTCAACTTTGTATTCTATAATTTGAGGTCAATAGTTGAGAAAATACAATAAATGCACATCTAAGTAATTTCATCTGGTGAATTTCTACTCATTCTCAAACTAATTCTTTCAACAAATTTTTTTAAGGTTGTTTGTTTGGTTTTGGGTTTTTTTGGTTTTTTGTTTTGTTTTGTTTTTTTGAGAGAGAGAGAGAGCAAGTGAGCACATGCACAAGCCCAGGAAGGGCAGAGAGAGAGGGAGAGAGAGAATCCCAAGCAGGCCCCAGGCTGACAGCCCAATGTAGGGCTCGATCCCATGAATGGTGATATCATGTCCTGAGCCAAACTCAAGAGTCAGATGCTCAATTGACTGAGCCACCCAGGTGTCCCTTAACAAGTATTTATTGAGCACCTATCATGTGCCAGCCATTGTTCTAGGCATCAGGGTATGAAAGAAAAATTCCTACCTTCCTAGTTTATATGTTACTGGAGGAGACAATAAATAAAAAATATAAATAATAAAATGTATATTATATTAGATGGTGGTAAGTACTAAGAAGAAAAAATAAAGCAGATAGGGGATTAGGAAATGTCAGGAAATAAGAGTTGAAATTTTACACAGGGTCACAGAGACATTTGAGCAAAAAAAAAACAAAAAAGAACTGAAATGAATGAAAAAAACCATGCTTTCTGAAAAAACATTCCATGCAGAGTATTAAAGTATAATTCCTATATTACCTCTTTTAAAATGTCTTCCTCAATTGTCTCCCACCCTCCCCCCACCCCATTCCACCCCATCTATATACACAAAATGAATCACTTCCCTTTCTAGGCTTTCACTACTGACCACTGACTATCTGCTATGCTTCTGGCAATTCCAATCCATACAACAACCCCGTAAGATATTGTCATACCTGTCATAAGGATGCACTGAGGCTCTGCTCAAAGTACAGCAATCGAACAAAATTGAGATCACAAGGAAGGGGCTGTCTGGCAAAACCATAAAGGAAATATAGCCACTGCTGGACATGCTGCCCAAGATACAATGAGGGAGAAATACCCAGGCTTCTCCTTTCTACCTGCCCTTCAATCTCCTCCTACAATTTCCTATAAGCTGAACCTAGTCAGAATCCAGATGATAAGGGAGCCCGGGAAGTGCAAATATCAAGACGTTGGCCCCTGCAATACAGAGAAAAATGGGGAAACGATGATAAATCAAACAAACTGCAAACAGGTAGCCTGCACAAAATATCCTCATAGCTTCAGAAGGCAAGTCTATCTGAAAGCTGTATGAAACCCACAATTTGTATGGATTTTTCAATACTGCAATACACTATCAAAAGTAGAACTATTTTATAAACATTAAAGCATAAAACCACAGACAACATTCTAGTTTTGCTAATTAATGTAATTTTAAATTTATTTGCAAATGGAAAGCAATAATAATATAAAATTTTTAAATATTCCAATTTCAAGTGTATCATGTGGTTATCACTTGAAAAAGTATTTATGTTTAGATTTTAAACTATTACACACATATAATCATTCAAGTAGTGTCTTAAATCTTGGAAAGAAGAGGGCTATAAACAAACTCAATCAACCACATTTAATCAAGTGACATGTTCCCTTTTTTGGTAGTTATTTTACAACTAAAGCATAGGAGGGGTGTTTTATATGTATTGGAAGTCCCCTTCAAAACACTGTCAGATGATTTAAAAAGAGCAGCTGAAGATAAGTGCAAATAAGATTTTATTAAACATAGTTCATACTTCTTCAACTGTTGTTTCCAAGGCCCTTTGTTTCAGGACTGTTACTATTGGAAATGTCATCATACTTAGAGGAAAGTTATTTGGGAATGAAATCTTTTACTTCTTCCTTAAAGTGAAGTAGAAAAAATAGGAAAGAGAAAAACATACACGTAGATACATAGCCATATATATGCATATATAATTCAGTAAAGGGGTCAGAAATTTAAAATCAAATGAAAACCCAGGGCGCCTGGGTGGTCCAGTCGGTTAAGCATCTGACTTCAGGTCAGGTCATGATCTCCCAGTTGGTGAGTTCGAGCCCCACGTCAGGCTCTGTGCTGACAGCTCTGAGCCCCGAGCCTGCTTCAGATTCTGTATCTCCCTCTCTCTCTCTGCCCTTCCCCTTCTCTCTCTCTCTCTCTTTCTAAAATAAATAAACATTAAAAAAAATTTTTTAAAAAGAAAACCCTACAATAATAGAAGTTCAGCTTTGTTTCAATTATGAGTCAGAAGTAACAGAATTAAATTATTCATCTATAGTTTCATAGCTGCCAATACTTCTCCAACAGAATTTCTAGACACAATAAAACACTTTATATTTCATAACCATGCTGTTTTCTCCTAAATATGCTAATTTTTCCCTGAAAGAGATAATGGCCTTGAAGGGGGCATATTCTGGCATAAAATGATAATATCAATATGAAGCAAATTTTTATCAGATCTTATGTTAAAGACATTGTCAGATAAAAGCATTTGTATTTTATCCTAAGGACAACAGGGAGTCATGAAAGATTTCAACAATAAAGTAGTGTAATCCAATGATTTGCATTTTAGCTTTGGTAGCATTGTGCAAGATGGACCTGAAAGAGTTGGGGATAAACTTCAGAATCCAGTCAGAAAGCTTCCATACAAGTCCAGCAAACCTACTGAGGATGAAGTCTAGGGCTGAAGTTGTGGGGCTGAAAAGGTTGCAAGATTTTATAATCATTCATTTAATAACAAGCAGAGAGAAAACAGAGTACACTGCCTAATATTTTCTCTTACTATCATCTTTATGGGAAAAATTCCAGTAGGGACAAAAGACTAAACTCACTTGTCAAGGCCAAAACTTTGGATTAGCAAAGCAAGCAATGCAGCAATACATATAAATCAGGAGGGTCCACAGGGCAGAGATAGACACAGAATGAGGTTGTGGAGAGGAGGAGAGCAACCAGCAGAGAGACCCATTCAAGTCAGGTTCGGGATATAGACACATGGATGGTGTCATTACAATATGTGCTCTGGTAAAGCACATTTATTTCTTTAAGAATGAAGAAAAGAATGAGACATTACATATATATTAGAAATAAATTAATTAAATTATTTTTGTTGTTAAATTAATTATTTAAAAAGTTTTAGTGAGCCCTTACTCTTAGGAATACTCTTCATTTCTGAGAGTTAGTTATAGTTTGCCATTTCACTCTGGTAGCAGAGTGCCATTATCACTCTTGCATTTGGGTCTTTCTGGATATCATAAGAACCGGGTAGTTTTTCCCATTGCTAAAATTTATCAGGATAATTCTTACTAATCCTTTAATACTCAGCTCATTGGAGCCTCTTCTAAGAAGTCTGCCAATTTGCCACCCCACCATCCTACGATACCCTACTGAAAAAGACATGCTTTTGATATGCTTTCTCATTACACAGTACTTACCCCAATTAGAATTAGAGGTACTACACATCATGGTTAGCCTCTGACAGGCCCCAGGGTATGCCATTTGTCCCAGCATCCCTTCCAGGTTAGCACTTGTTCTGGACAAAAATATTTGCCTTAGACAATACATTTTGTCATCAACTTAATCACAGCCTCTGTCAGGGGAACCTGGGTGGCTCAGTCAGATATGAATCCAACATCAGCTTGGGTAATGATCTCAAGGTTCGTGAGTTCAAGCCCCATGTCAGGCAATGTGCTGACAGCTGAGAGCCTGGTATCTGCTTTGGATTCTGTGTCTCCCTCTCTCTGCCCCTCCCCACCTTGGGCTCTGACTCTCTTTCTCTCTCTCTCTCAAAAATAAATAAACATTAAAATTAAAAAAAAAAAATCACAGCCTCTATCAGTCTCTCCCACTTAACTCCTTTAAGCGAGGAACTGTGGGTTGTATTCCTCCCACGGGGTATAAAACATATCTGCTGATTGGTATATTCATAGAAAATAAAAAGTAAGATTCTACCACATCCCTCAAACAATGTAAATCAAGAGCTCTATCATAATTATAATAACACACAACTTTAAAACTCTTCTTCCTTAAACAGAGAAGTTTATCTAATTTCTGTGAGAATGAAGGGGCAGATTTTACAAACAGAAAATTCACTATTTATTTTTTTCTTAGAGAGGCTATAAACCTAGGCCTCATATACTATATGATTTGATTTTTAAATATTTGTAAATGTCTCTCAACATAATTTTCTGCAAGAGAACCTTTCTTAATTTAAAGGTTAATGGTCATAAGCCCTTGGTATGGAGTGATCAATTTTTCTGCTAATCTATTTTTCTGCTACATCACTTCATTCTTTAATTTAGGAAACTGAGTATCATATTTTTAACTTTAAGTTACAACAATCTTGTTTTCCTCAGAAATTATAAAGACCTAAATGCAAAATTTAAAAATATTGGAACTATTGCTAAATGCTTTATACTGAGATAAGCTTTTATATAAATTATGACCCGACATAGCACAAATGGTTACAAGCACAAATTCTGGAGTGAGGCCAACTGGGTCTGAACCCCAGGTCCACAACCTAGCAGCAGAGTGACCTTGGCAAAATTATCTAACCTCTTAGTGTCTGTTTCCTTACCTGTTAAATGAAAATAATAATAATAGAAGCTACCTCACAGGTTTGATATGAGAATTAAATGCATTACTTATGTCAAACACTTAGAAATTTGCATGACAGTAAATTCTATATTCATATTTAATACTATTGTTATTTTAATCATATCTAAATTGAGTTCAAACTCCAGTCTGATACTTGATTAGTTAACTGTAGAGTCATAGGCAAATTATTTAACGTCTCTAGGCCTCTACTTATTCATCTTTAAGACAGAATAATAATACCTACCTCAAAAGATATGAGGATTCAATGAGATAAAGTATGTAAAAGTATGTTGTGAGCTTCACAAAATGCCTATGTCTGACCATTTACTATTATGAGGCAGGCCCAGATACAAATCCTGGCTCTACCTCTTAAAAACAGTTTAATTTTAACATATGTTTATCCTCTCTAAGCCTGATTTTCTTTACCTGTGAATCAGCATTAATAATACTTACTCTAAAGAATTCTTGTCATAATTGTATTTATTTCATATACATTTATTGAACACCTATTATGTACCAGGCTCTGGACTAAGCATGATATATGGTGGTAACCAAGAGCTCCTACAGAGCTTCAGACATTTAGACAAGTACTTCTAGTAGACTGGAAAGTATATAGACTGGAATGGGTCTGTACAGATGGGATCCTAACCTAGTCTAGAAAGTCCTGAAAAGATAAGTATTATAGGTGATACATGTTTTTTTCTTTTTTTTTTTTAATGTTTATTTATCTTTGAGAGACAGAGACAGAGCACGAGCAGGGGAGGGGCAGAGCGAGAGGGAGACACAGAATCTGAAGCAGGCTCCAGGCTCTGAGCTGTCAGCACAGAGAACGATGCGGGGCTTGAACTCCCGAACCATGAGATCATGACCTGAGCCAAAGCCAGACGCTTAACCAACTGAGCCACCCAGGCGCCCTGTTACAGGTGATACATGTCAAGCTCCTTATTCAAAGACTGGGACACATTACGCATTTGATAAATGATAACTATAATTAGCCATTTTTTTACAACCTTGTAAAGTATTTTCTCCATTTTTAGACTGATAGGATGGGGTTCAAAGACATAAAGTAATTCCCAAGACCAAATCAGGCTAGGATTCAAAGCCAGGTCAACTGACTCCACACATTGTTCTTCCCACAACTACAAAGTTAACTCCTGATGCCAAAGGAGAATGTTAACTTAAAATCTCCAAATATTCTTCTAATTCTGGCCCTTCTTATTAACACCAGAACAATCTTAGATTGCCTAGATTTTCCAAGCCTAAAGAACTTACACTAGAATGACCAAGAATCCTATATGCCCAGAAAAGCAAGAATTACCCAGAGCATCTCCCTCTTGAGATCTCCATCAAAATATACAATCTTTACCTAAGTCCTTATCTCAGTGTATGATCCTGGGGTAACCTAATCTAAGGGTCCTATGTTGTAGGGTTGTTCTAAGGATTGGTAATAACACTATAAATATACCCACAAAAGTACCTGGCACATTTTGGCACTCTTGGAATGATATACATGTACCAGAATTATAACCTGAAGTTGATAGCCATATATTGCACTGTCTCTTTTATATATTATACTACTTAGCATAATAATATTCTATAATATAGATATGTTTTCCTAATTTTATAGATGAGTAAAAGTTAATATATGAAACCAGTTCTGTCTGAAACCAAAACCTGTGTGTTTGGCATTATATTATAATGCCATTGTAAAAAAATTTAGTTAACATAGTGCCTTCTAGATTTATTCACATTGTCACAAATAGGATTTACTCTTTAATAGCTGAATAACATTCCTCTGTACGTGTGTGTGTGTGTGTGTGTGTGTGTGTGTGTGTGCATGCATGTCACATTTTCTGTGCCCATTTCACATATGGAAGGGTATTTATGTTGTTTCCATATCTTGGCTATTTTCAATAATTTTGCAATAAAGTCAGTTGTACAGGAAATAGAAAAGTTGCCAGAGACTGGGGGAAGGAGGAAATGGGGTGATATAACTAAAAAGATACAAATTTTCAATTATATGAATAAGTTTTGAGGATCTAATATAAACCATGATTATGGTAATTAATAATACAATATGGTATATTTGAAAGTTGATAAAAGTAGATCTTAAGGATTTTTAACACAAAGAAAAGTTATCTGTGTTAATTATGTGAGGACATTGATGTGTTAATTAGCTAAATCTTGGTAATTATTCTATATTATATATAGAATATTTTATACACATGTATATATATCAAACCATCCCATTGGACACTTTAAATATCTATAAGTATATTTGCCAATTATTCCTCAAAAGGTAAAAAGAAAAAGTATATCAACCATTTGCATATCTAAAAAAAATTGAGATATTAACCTAAAACCCCTGATTTCTATTGTAGTCATGGCACATTTTCATACTGTGCCAAGAATAAAAACTATTTTCTTTCAAAAGGAAACAGTAATTTTTAAAGATTACACAAATAAATATAATAAAATTCCATCATAGAAATTAAAAATAAAAGTTTTAAGTTTTTATTTCCATCGTCTTGAAATGGTATATAAACAACTGAACCATGTCTTTCTTTTACTGACCCTCTTTCAAGCCACAGTAATTTAAATATTATATTAAGTCTCTGAGGCTAATTTGTAGTATAAATTATATTGTTCTTCTCATATTCAATATACATGTATTCATATCAATCGTAAAACAACAGTACTATTGGCAACCAAATAGTGTTTATTTGGATGGCTTATTTTAATTTTTTTAGAGTGAGAGCGCACACAAGCAGGGGAGAGGGGCAGGAGACAGAGAGAATCCCAAGCAGTCTCCATGCTCAGCACAGTGTCCAACATGGCGCTTGATTCATGACCCTGGGATCATGACCTGAGCTGAAATCAGGAGTTGGACACTCAAGTGACTGAGCCACCCAGGTGCCCTTTGGATGGCTTATTTTAAAATAAGTAGACAATTTTTTATTTTTCTTATCACAAAACCTATATGTCTTATCTTATAGGATGGATATATATATATATATACATATATATATGTATACACACACATATATATACACATATACACGTATATATATAGGCATATATATATATTTATAGGCTATATATATATATATATACATATATATATACACACATATATGTATTATTCATATGTCATAAACTAGCCTATAATAAGGTAATGTGTATATGCAATGGTTAAAAGTATGGCCTTTGGAGCCAGGAAACCCTCATTTTCAAATTCATCTATACATCTTGTCAATCATGCAATTCAAGGGAAATAACTTTACATCTCTGAGCTTTAGTTTCCTCACCTACAAGAGATATATAATACCTCAGAAAGTTTCAGTGAGTATTAAATGAGATAAACTATGTACATCACTTATCATAATGTCTGATAAGCACCAAGTAATTAATTTTTTTGCTTTCCTTCTTAATATTTTTGCTTCTATTAATATATTTTTATCTAAACATAAAAATATTTTTATTAATCTTAAAATCTCACTTTACAAAAACCATTTTGTTCACTATCTGTCCTCTCTCAGTTATTCACACATTTATTAATCTCCTTGTTATATGACTGTTAGTACACTAGGCACTGAAGAACCAAAACTAATAAGAAACCATCCCTGACTTCAAGGTTTCAATCATAAGGAAAAAGAAAGAAACAATGAAATGACTGCAATTCAGTAAAGACTATCATATAAGAGCCTACAAGGTGCCTGTAAATATAGAGGTAGAGACAGCCAAACTTGTCTGAGAGGTACTGTTTCTCAGAGGAAGAAATGCTGGACTGAATCTGAATTAACATTTTACCAGGAAGATAAAGGGATCTAGGTCACAGAGAAAACAGTACCTGCACACATATGAAGACTTGAGAGAAGTTGGTAGACTGGGGAATAATAAGCAATTAAATATGATTTTTTTTCATGAAAGCTGTAAGAAAGTTAATTTCTCCCTATCTTTCTATTGCTCAAATTACTTCATTCATCAATTAAAAATAGTATTAATTTAGTGCTTAATTTTGTAAGTACTCAGCTTGGTTCTGTGGGAGAGCCCCTGCTTAATCAGACTCAGATTCTGTCCTGAGCAGGTTATAGTGCAGTGGAAGAGAACAAAGTTTTTAAAAATCATGAAAAGTGTCAGGTATCCATAGAAAGATAAATTTATAGTGGTCTTCTGTTTTTCCAAGGGAAATATTACTTATACTAAGGGGGATATGGAAAAAAACAGAGCAGGGTTTCATTGGAAAGTTCATATTTGAACTGCAGAACTTCTTTCTCATTTAGAAAAACAGATAACCCACCAGTTCAGGGCCAGGCAATATACTAGGCACTTTACATATTCCACAACTCAGAAAAAAAAACATACCTATGTGGCCTATCTGAAGACAATATATTCCATCCACATGAAACAATACCTCCCAATCATTGAATCAATTAATCACCTTACTCCTTCAAAAGTCTACACATACAGAATCCTTTTCACAACACAACACGTGAAGCATCCACAGTCAGTAGCTCAGAGTGAGCACATAAGAGAAAACCCCTAACTTCCCTGTTTTAAATAGTCTAAAATAAATCCCTTAAATTAGATCAGATGAAAGCTGCATATGTCAAACAAATTGTTTCAAGTGCCAACTGAATTGCTTTCACTAAAATGCCCTTTAGCATTAGGACCCCAGTCCACATTGAAGGATATTACAAAACATACACCTATGAAATACATTGTTGTAAATACCACAGGTATATTGTTGAGAATGCTATTCATCACATCTCAGTGTCTGCTTTAGGAAGCCCAATAGGAGGAATTTCTATAAGATTTCAATATTTGGTTTATTTTTATCTGATGGATATTGTTTTTCTCTTGATGCTGGTTACCAGAAAACCTTCAGTTAAATTTATTGTCTACCTATAGCAAATTTATGAGAACTCATAGCATGTATTTTATATACTCATCCAGCTGAATTTTCTATTGGTATTTTCCCTTTCTGAGATTTTCTCATTTACCTATTTTTTAAATATTATTATTATTTTGTTTCCATTTTGGTAAGATGTTTTAATTTTTTAAACAATGAAATATATATATTTTTTTGCTTTTAGACATAAAGTAGGCATCATTCTCCATTAAATGATGAGGAAACTATGGCTTAGTTTTCAAGTGAGAATTTAAACTTTAGCCTGACACCAGAGCATGTCCACTTAACCACTCTACTATTACTGCAAGGCTTATGCACCACTTGCACAAATTCAGTTGACATAAACCAACTATTCATACACTTTTGGAGAAATATACATTATTAATTTGGTTACTATGTGGTCACATTGGGTAATTTCTGCTACTGAACTTTTCAGTAAAGGATGGAAAAATATGACTAAGTTAAAGGAAAATATGGAAAGAAATCTGGATTATTTCATACTTTAGGTAAACCAAAACAACGCATAATCTTTAAAATGAGGATAATTTTGACCCTTAGAGAGCTGCTGTTATTATAAAGAGCCTTCAAGTCTTTAACTGAGGTAAAAAGAATTCAAAAGATATTTTCTAAGCACCACATATATCCCAGACAAGGCAAAATGCAAACTTCAGGGAAATTGTTCTTAACTATGTGGACAGTGTTGTCTGAATGGAAGAACACTACAATAGTATCTTATAGGTTGAATTATGTGCCCCCCAAATTCATGTTAAAGTCTTAACACCCAGTACCTCAGAATGTGACCTTAAAAGGAAATAGGGTCTCTACAAAGATAATCAAGTTAAAATATAGTCATCAGAGTGGCCCCTGATCCAATATGACTGGCATCCTTATACAGAAGGAATATTTAGAAAAAAACAGGCACACAGGGAGAATGCCAAGTAAAGATGAAGGCAGGGATTGGGGTGATGATTCTACAAGCCAAAGAACACCAAAGATTGCTAACAAACCACCAGAAGCTAGAAAAAAAGGAATGGAGTATATTCTTCTTCATAACCCTTACAAGGAAACAACCCTACTGACACACTGATCTCAAGACATTCATCCTCCAGGATGGTGAGATAATAAATTTCTGTTGTTTAAGCCACACAGTTGGTTGTTCTAAGTTATGGCAGCCCTAGCAAACTAAAATAGCATGGAATAAACAAAGAGCAAAAGCTTGAATAAACAAGTTTTCAACTGTTGATATAAACAACCAATGTTCATAGGGTTGAGAGAAGTGTCATGTAACTAAACTGCCATGCCCCTACAAACAATCACGCGCACGCGCGCGCACCAGGACATTATTCAAAATAAAAAATAATTAATAATTACTTATAAAACAAAATTATGCTTACCTTTCTTATTAGTATTTTCAACATATTCTGAGTACCTAATATGTGCTATACAGAGTATGAGGCTCAGGGCACAAAACGTTAACAAGATCCATTCCCTACTGGATAGGAATTTACAATCAAGTTTTGATCTTCCCATTCAGAATAACCACAGAATTTGATGATTATGATATAATATTACTTTTGCTGTTTTGTTTGTGTTCAACTGAATCTGTTACCGAATCATTTCTTTATAGGGAGACCTTCTCTCTGACAAAGACTAAGTTCTATGAGCATGTCACACAGAACCAAATACATGATAAACATTCAATAATTAATGATTGATCATATAATCAATTTGTCAGTTTTATCCCCCAAAAATTAATATCTGGAAAAGTATTTTATAAAATATAAGGTGCTCTATCAATGATCATTATTATTAACATTATACCATTGATCACATATCAACAAAAACACAGCATTTCATTTTCAAGTTATTTCCAATTTAATTCTTTAAAAATTGATTTTTTTCCTGATAACCTGTTTCATTATGATGAAATATTAAATGGGTTGAATCACAGTGAATAGCCAGATGAACTGTATTTTGAGACAACCGAAGACAAATTCAAAAGCTAAGGTCTTTAATACACTTACCACTTTCAAAACAAGCATCAAAGATAAGATGTCCTTTCTTGGGCTGTCCACAGTATCCAGATGGAAGCACCGTATATTTGCTCACATTCCCTCCGATGGCATCTTCATTTCCCATATCATTGCCTATTTTAAAAAAAGGCTCATGTTTAACATAAAACAAAACATATCTAGTAACAGAAGCCCAACAAAATTTTTATTATTATTTTTCCCTGTCCCCTATCATTTATTACTTATCCAGACAGTAAGAAATGAACTACAATAGTGGTGTAATGTAGAAACAAGAAACATTTTGAAATCAGAAACTAAGGTCTGAAGTCTCACTTCTACAACATTAATTCTTTGTGATACAAAGCAATCAACTTAATTCCTTTAAGCCTCAGTTTTTCTCATCCATAATAAAAGACAAGCAAAAGCCATTCTTCAAAATGGTGTTTATGAGAATTAGGTATGAAAATATCTAGCATGACAACTGAAATCCAAAAGATGCTCATTAAATTGCATCAGGTATTTAATAAATGGCAAATATATTTAAATTGTCAGAAATATTTAATAATTTTAATTCAAATAAAGCAATGGTACTATAACTAGCATTATAACTTCCTAGCATTCCATAACCAGAAATAAGCTGAGAACCAATGAATTAACATAGAAGTTATATTTCCTAAAAGGAACTTTAATTTTTTTTTTAATTTAGAAGTTTAACTTCCACCTAAGATGTAGAAAGTTGGAAAAATCATACCTTATACCTTAAAAATACATATCCCAACAAAGAACAAAATCATAACTTTAAAAAATTCTATCAGAAACAGAGATTACAAGGCAGCAATAATCTGATGTCCAAGGAAAGTTAGGACCCAGAGCACAGGAGAAAGAACTGGTAGGTGTCATACCAGTGAGTAAACAGAATGAGGCCTAATTTTTTTTAACTACTAAAAGTCAAGTATAGGAAAAATGACAGTGTAGAACCTCACAGAGACATAGACACAAAGGGAATTCACATCCACTAGCAGTCTCTCCTATACATGCCTTTTTTCAGGTGTTTAAGAGAAAGATTGAGGACAGGGCAGAAAACTAGAAAATGCCTCTCACTGTAATGCAGGACTGGAGAAGGGGAGGGACTTCTCTTATAAAAGAGGCATAGGGGCACCTGGGTGGCTCAGTTGGTTGGGCGTCCAACTTCGGCTCAGGTCATGATCTCACAGCTTGTGAGTTTGAGCACGGCGTCAGGCTCTGTGCTGACAGCTCAGAGCCTGGAGCCTGCTTCAATTCTGTGTTTCCCTCTCTCTCTGCCCCTACCCTGCTTGTGCTGTCTGTCTCTCATAAATGAATAAACGTTAAAAATTTTTTTTAAAAAAAGAGGCATGAAGCCCCCCCAGTATCCTTTTCCCTTGTGGGGAAAAAAAGCCACTGGGGGAGAAAGATCAAACCTTAAAACCCCATGCATGAATAAGATTCCAAAATAGGAGGAGGAGCAGCAAAAGAAAATATCCTCTATACCTGAAGGAGAGGAAGACAAGACTATCTCACACAAGACCCATCAATTATTCAAAGCATAGATGAAAGAGGGAAGAGAGATGGAATCATTGAAAAAAATCACCGCAAGACCAGAGCATATAGGACCTGCCTAAGACCTAAGAAAGACCAAGACAACAGAAATATTCTTGCTTCCTCAATACCAAGATAGCAAGCACTAAAAACTATAGTAATCTACTTCTAGAGATGAGACAAATCCACAGAAATAAACCCTCTCTGTAGCAGGTGTAACCAGGGAAGGACCAAAGTTTAGGGTGGAGCAGATGACTGGGGAAAAATTCTCAATCTCTCTAGCCCTATTCATCAGGAATAAAGTAACCCTAAAGACTCTACCGAAAAACATTTGATTACATATTGATACAAAATCAATATATAGAAATCTAAATCAATATACAGAAATCTTCTTGGATTTCTATATAACAATAATAGCAGAAAGAGAAATTTAAAAAAATTTGAATTGACAATTGTACCAAAAGTAATAAAATACCCAGTAATGAACTTTACTAAGGAGATGTAAGATCTATATTCTGAAAACTATAACACACTGATAAAAAACTGAAGATGATACAAACAAATGGAAAGATATTCCATTTGGAAAAACAAGAATTGTTAAAATCTCCACACTACCCAAAGCAGTCTACATGTTTAATGCAATCCCTACCAAAATACTAACAACATTTCTCACAAAACTACAACAAATAATCCTAAAATTTGTATGGAACCACAAAACACCCTGAACAGCCAAAGTAATCTTGAAAAAGGAAAACAAAACTGGAGGTATCACAATCCCAGATTTCAAGATATACTGAAAAGCTGTAGTAATCAAAAGAGTCAGATACAGGTACAAAAACAGACACATAGATCAAGAGACTAGAACAGCCAGCCAGAAATAAATGCATGATTATTTGGTGAATTAATCTTCAACAAAGGAGGCAAGAGTATGCAATGGGAAAAAGACAGTCTCTTCAACAAATTGTGTTAGGAAAACTGGACAACTCCATGCAAAAGAATGAAACTGAACCACTTTCTTACACCATACACAAAATTAAACTCAAAATGGATTTAGGACCTAAGTGTGAGACCTGAAACCATAAAAATCCTAGAAGAGAACACAGAGCGTAATACCTCTGACATCATCCACGCAACATTTTTCTAGGTATATCTCCTCAAGCAAAGGAAATAAAGCCAAAAGAAACTATTGGGACTACATCAAAATAAAAACATAAAAAAACTGAACTAAAAGACAGCATAACTGAGTGGGTAAAGATGTTGGAAAATGACATATGTGATAAAGGATTAGTATCCAAAATATATAAAGAATTTATAAAACTCAACACCCAAAAAACAATCCAATTTAAAAAAATGGCCACAAATCCTGGGAAACTTAACAGAAGACCATGGGGGAGGGGAAGGGGGAAAAAAAGTTACAGAGAGGGAGGGAGGCAAACCATAAGAGACTCTTAAATACTGAGAACACGTTAAAAAATTTAAAAAAAAAGGGGGGGGGCGCCTGGGTGGCTCAGTCGGTTAAGCGTCCAACTTCAGCTCAGGTCACAATCTCGCGGTCTGTGAGTTCAAGCCCCGTGTCGGGCTCTGGGCTGATGGCTGAGAGCCTGGAGCCTGCTTCCGATTCTGTGTCTCCCTCTCTCTCTGCCCCTCCCGCGTTCATGGTCTGTCTCTCTCTGTCTCAAAAATAAATAAATGTTAAAAAATTTTTTAAAAAAAATTAAAAAAAATACTGAGAACAAACTGAGGGTTGATGGGGGTGGGGGAGAGGGGAAAGTGGGTAATGGGCATGGAGGAGGGCACCTGTTGGGATGAACACTGGGTGTTGTATGGAAACCAAATTGACAATAAATTATATTTAATATTTTAAAATGGTCACAAGACATGAACAGAAATTTCTCCAAAGACATAAAAATAGCCACCAGACACATGAAAAGATGACCAACATCACTCATCATCAGGAAAATGCAAAGAAAACCACAATGAAATATCACCTCACACCTGTCAAAATGGTTAAATCAAAAACACAAGAAAACAGTGTTCATGATGATTAGGAGAAAAAGGAACCATCGTGCACTGTTGGTAAGAATATACAATGGTGCAGCCTGCCAGCAGCTGGCCGAAGCACGAGGGAGCAGACGGTGGTCAGAGCAGCGCTGGCAGCCAAAGTGCAGAGGGACAACAGCCCACTGCGGAGAGATGCTGGGCATGGCGTCAGGAATGACCAACAGAGATGGTTGAGATTCAGGGGAAGATGGCGGCATGGGAGAACGCTGGGCTCACCGTGTCCTGCTGATCACTAAAATTCCACCCACATCTGCCTAAATAACCCAGAAAACTGCCAGAAGACTAGCAGAACGGATTCTCCAGAGGCAAGCGCAGAAGAGAGGCCCACGGAAGAGGGTAGGAAGGGTGGAGAGGCAGTGCGCGCTACAGGGACTGGTGGGAGGGAGACAGGGCAGAGGGGCAACCCACCAGCAAAGCAGAGCCCCGGAGTCTGGCTTACAAAAGCGGAGGGGCCAGACGGAGGGTGTTCTGACAGCAAGCAGGACTTAACATCTGGAAGGTTATAAGTTAACAGCTCTGCTGAGAGAGCGTGGGAGGGCTGGAGGACAACAGGAGGGAGAGTTGTTGAGCCCCGGACCACAGAGCTCAGCTTGGCGGGGAACAAAGGCACTCGCCAGCACCATCTCCCTCGCCCATCCCCCAGCCAAAATCCCAGAGGGAACGAGTTCCTGTCAGGGAACTTGCTTGCACTGCACAAACACCAAACACTGTGCTTCTGCGGATCCATCCCTCTGGCAGCGGCAGCGGGTCTGACTGCCTCCCGGTGCCGCAGGGCCCCTCCCGAAGCAGATCACCGAAGGATAAGCGAGCTGACCCTGCCCCTCCCGCCCCTGTGCAACTTTCCTATCCACCCCAGCTAATACGCCAGATTCCCAGCACCACAAGACTGGAAGTGTGCAAGTAGCCCAGACGGGGCACGCCACCCCACAGTGAATCCCGCCCCTAGGAGAAGGGAAGAGAAGGTACACACCAGTCTGACTGTGGCCACAGCAGTGGGCTGGGGGCAGACATCAGATCTGACTGCAGCCCCGCCCACCAATGCAACTTATTCAAGACAGCACAGGGGAAGTGCCCTGCAGTTCCACAACACTCCAGGGACTATCCAAAATGACGAAAAAGAAGAATTCCCCTCAAAAGAATCTCCAGGAAATAGCGACAGTTAATGAACTGATCAAAAACGATTTAAACAATATAACAGAAAGGGAATTTAGAATAATAGTCATAAGGGGCGCCTGGGTGGCGCAGTCGGTTAAGCGTCCGACTTCAGCCAGGTCACGATCTCGCGGTCCGTGAGTTCAAGCCCCACGTCGGGCTCTGGGCTGACGGCTCAGAGCCTGGAGCCTGTTTCCGATTCTGTGTCTCCCTCTCTCTCTGCCCCTCCCCCGTTCATGCTCTGTCTTTCTCTGTCCCAAAAATAAATAAACATTGAAAGAAAAATTAAAAAAAAAAAAGAATAATAGTCATAAGATTAATCGCTGGGCTTGAAAACAGTATAGAGGACAGCAGACAATCTACTGCTACAGAGATCAAGGTAGTAAGGAACAGCCAGAAGGAGCTAAAAAATGCTATCAATGAGCTGCAAAATAAAAAGGAAACGACCACACTTCGGATTGAAGAGGAAGAGGAGAGAATAGGTGAACTGAAAGATAAAATTATGGAAAAAGAAGAAGCTGAGAAAAAGATTAAAAAATCCAGGAGTATGAGGGGAAAATTAGAGAACTAAGTGATGCACTAAAGAGAAATAATCTATGCATAATTGGTATTCCAGAGGAGGAAGAGAGAGGGAAAGGTACTGAAGGTGTACTTGAAGAAATAATAGCTGAGAACTTCCATGATCTGGGGAAGGAAAAAGGCATTGAAATCCAAGAGGCACAGAGAACTCCCTTCAGATGTAACTTGAATCCATCTTCTGCATGACATATCATAGTGAACCTGGCAAAATACAAGGATAAAGAGAAAATTCTGAAAGCAGCTAGGGATAAACGTGCTCTAACATATAAAGGGAGACTGATAAGACTCATGACAGATCTCTCTACTGAAACTTGGCAGGCCGGAAAGGAATGTCAGGAAATCTTCAATGTGATGAACAGAAAAAATATGCAGCCGAGAATCCTTTATCCAGCAAATCTGTCATTTAGAATAGAAAGAGAGATAAAGGTCTTCCCAAACAAACAAAACCTGAAGGAATTCGTCACCACTAAACCAGCCCTACAAGAGATCCTAAGGGGGATCCTGTGAGACAGAGTACAAGAGACATCGCCACAAGCATGAAACCTACAGACATCACAATGACTCTAAACCCGTATCTTTCTATAATAATACTGAACATAAATGGACTAAATGTGCCAACCAAAAGACATAGGGTATCAGAATGGATAAAAAAACAAGACCCATCTATTTGCTGTCTACAAGAGACTCATTTTAGACCTGAGGACACCTTTAGATTGAGAGTGAGGGGATGGAGAACTATTTATCATGCTACAGGAAGCCAAAAGAAAGCTGGAGTAGCCACTTATATCAGACAAACTAGACTTTAAATTAAAGGCTGTAACAAGAAATGAAGAAGGGCATTATATAATAATTACAGGGTCTATCCATCAGGAAGAGCTAACAATAATAAATGTCTATGCGCCGAATACCGGAGCCCCCAAATATATAAAACAATTACTCATAAACATAAGCAAACTTATTGATAAGAATGTGGTAATTGCAGGGAACTTTAACACTCCACTTACAGAAATGGATAGATCATCTAGACACACGGTCAATAAAGAAACAAGGGCCCTGAATGATACATTGGATCAGATAGACTTGACAGATCTATTTAGAACTCTGCATCCCAAAGCAACAGAATATACTTTGTTCTCGAGTGCACATGGAACATTCTTCAAGATAGATCACATACTGGGTCACAAAACAGCCCTTCATAAGTATACAAGAATCGAAATCATACCATGCATACTTTCAGACCACAATGCTATGAAGCTTGAAATCAACCACAGGAAAAAGTCTGGAAAACCTCCAAAAGCATGGAGGTTAAAGAACACCCTACTAAAGAATGAATGGGTCAACCAGGCAATTAGAGAAGAAATTAAAAAATATATGGAAACAAGCGAAAATGAAAATACAACAATCCAAACGCTTTGGGATGCAGCGAAGGTAGTACTGAGAGGAAAATACATTGCAATCCAGGCCTATCTCAAGAAACAAGAAAAATCCCAAATACAAAATCTAACAGAACACCTAAGGGAAATAGAAGCAGAACAGCAAAGACAGCCTAAACCCAGCAGAAGAACAGAAATAATAAAGATCAGAGCAGAAATAAACAATATAGAATCTAAAAAAAATGCAGAGCAGATCAACGAAACCAAGAGTTGGTTCTTTGGAAAAATATACAAAATTAATAAACCTCTAGCCAGGCTTCCCAAAAACAAAAGGGAGATGACCCAAATAGAAAAAATCATGAGTGAAAATGGAATTAATACAACCAATCCCTCAGAAATACAAGCAATTATCAGGGAATACCATGAAAAATTATATGCCAACAAACTGGACAACCTGGAAGAAATAGACAAATTCCTAAACACCCACACACTTACAAAACTCAATCAGGAGGAAATAGAAAGCTTGAACAGACCCATAACCAGCAAAGAAATTGAATCGGTTATCAAAAATCTCCCAACAAATAAGAGTCCAGGACCAGATGGCTTCCCAGGGGAGTGCTACCAGACGTTTAAAGCAGAGATAATACCTATCCTTCTCAAGCTATTCCAAAAAATAGAAAGGGAAGGAAAACTTCCAGACTCATTCTATGAAGCCAGTATTACTTTGATTCCTAAACCAGACAGAGACCCAGTAAAAAAAGAGAACTACAGGCCAATATCTCTGATGAATATGGATGCAAAAATTCTCAACAAGATACTAGCAAATCAAATTCAACAGCATATAAAAAGAATTATTCACCATGATCAAGTGGGATTCATTCCTGGGATGCAGGGCTTGTTCAACATTCGCAAATCAATCAACGTAATACATTACATTAATAAAAGAAAAGATAAGAACCATATGATCCTGTCAATCGATGTAGAAAAAGCATTTGACAAAATTCAGCATCCTTTCTTAATAAAAACCCTCGAGAAAGTCGGGATAGAAAGAACATACTTAAACATCATAAAAGCCATTTATGAAAAGCACACAGCTAACATCATCCTCAATGGGGAAAAACTGAAAGCTTTCCCTCTGAGATCAGAAACACGACAGGGATGTCCACTCTCACCGCTGTTGTTTTAACATAGTGTTGGAAGTGCTAGCATCAGCAATCAGACAACAAAAGGAAACCAAAGGCATCAAAATTGGCAAAGATGAAGTTAAGCTTTCACTTTTTGCAGATGACATGATATTATACATGGAAAATCCGACAGACTCCACCAAAAGTCTGCTAGAACTGATACATGAATTCAGCAAAGTTGCAGGATACAAAATCAATGTACAGAAATCAGTTGCATTCTTATACACTAATAATGAAGCAACAGAAAGACAAATAAAGAAACTGATCCCATTCACAATTGCACCAAGAAGCATAAACTACCTAGGAATAAATCTAATCAAAATGTACAAGATCTGTATGCTGAAAAGTATAGAAAGCTTATGAAGGAAATTGAAGAAGACATAAAGAAATGGAAAAACATTCCGTGCTCATGGGATGGAAGAATATTGTAAAAATGTCAATACTACCCAAAGCTATCTATACATTGAATGCAATCTCAATCAAAATTGCACCAGCGTTCTTCTCGAAACTAGAACAAGCAATCCTAAAATTCATATGGAACCACAAAAGGCCCCAAACAGCCAAAGTAATTTTGAAGAAGAAGACCAAAGCAGGAGGCATCACAATCCCAGACTTTAGCCAATACTACAAAGCTGTAATCATCAAGACAGCATGGTATTGGCACAAAAACAGACACATAGACCAATGGAATAGAATAGAAACCCCAGAACTGGACCCACAAAAGTATGGCCAACTAATCTTTGACAAAGCAGGAAAGAACATCCAATGGAAAAAAGACAGTCTCTTTAACAAATGGTGCTGGGAGAACTGGACAGCAACATTCAGAAGGTTGAAACTAGACCACTTTCTCACACCATTCACAAAAATAAACTCAAAATGGATAAAGGACCTGAATGTGAGACAGGAAACCATCAAAACTCTAGAGGAGAAAGCAGGAAAAGACCTCTCTGACCTCAGCCGCAGCAGTTTCTTACTTGACACATCTCCAAAGGCAAGGGAATTAAAAGCAAAAATGAACTATTGGGACCTCATGAAGATAAAAAGCTTCTGCACAGGAAAGGAAACAATCAACAAAACTAAAAGGCAACCAACGGAATGGGAAAAGATATTTGCAAATGACATATCGGACAAAGGGCTAGTATCCAAAATCTACAAAGAGCTCACCAAACTCCACACCCGAAAAACAAATAATCCAGTGAAGAAAGGGGCAGAAAACATGAATAGACACTTCTCTAAAGAAGACATCCGGATAGCCAACAGGCACATGAAAAGATGCTCAACGTCGCTCCTCATCAGGGAAATACAAATCAAAACCACACTCAGATATCACCTCACGCCAGTCAGAGTGGCCAAAATGAACAAATCAGGAGACTATAGATGCTGGCGAGGATGTGGAGAAACGGGAACCCTCTTGCTTTGTAGCAACGTGGATGGAACTGGATAGTGTTATGTGCTAAGTGAAATAAGCCATACAGAGAAAGACAGATACCATATGTTTTCACTCTTATGTGGATCCTGAGAAACTTAACAGAAACCCATGGGGTTTCTGGGGGAGGGGAAGGAAAAAAAAAAGAGGTTAGAGTGGGAGAGAGCCAAAGCATAAGAGACGCTTAAAAACTGAGAACAAACTGAGGGTTGGTGGGGGGTGGGAGGGAGGGGAGGGTGTGTGATGGGTATTGAAGAGGGCATCTTTTGGGATGAGCACTGGATGTTGTATGGAAACCAATTTGACAATAAATTTCATATATTGAAAAAAAATTAAATTAAAAAAATATATATATATATACAATGGTATGGCCAGTACGGAAAACAATATGAAGATTCCTCAAAAACTTAAAACTAGAACTACCATATGATCCAGTAATCCCTCTACTGGGTATTTTCCCAAAGAATATGAAAACACAAATTCAAAAATATATGTATAACCCTATGTTTGTTGCAGCATTATTTTTAATAGCCAAATTATGGAACAACCCAGTGTCTACCAACAGATGAGTGGATAAAAAAGATGTGATATATATAAAGGGATATTATTCTCCATAAAAAAAAATGAAATCTTACCATTTGCAACAACATGGATGGATCTACAGTATATAATGCCAAGAAAAATAAGTCAGAGAAAGACAAATACCATATGATTTCATTCATGTGGAATTTCAGGAACAAAACACATCAGAAAAGGCAAAAAGAGACAAACAAACAGACTTTTAAATACAGAGAACAAAATGATGGTTACCAGAGTGTTGATGGGTTGGGGGGATGGGTGAAATAGGTGAAGGGGATTAAAAGTACACTTACCATGATGATGAGCACTGAGTAAAGTATAGAATTGCTGAAACACTATATTGTAAAACATTGTATATTAATTATACTGGAATGTTAAAATTTTGTAATTTTAAAAATAAAGAAAGAAATTAAAATGTTAAAAAAAAGTAATGCTAGAAGAATTTAAAGTCAATGATAAATTTAAGATAACCACAGCAACAATGAAACTTAACCCAGCTTAATTCTTGATGAGAGTGACCTAGCCCTCAAACAAATGACCTACGAGATGAGGTGTATCCATTTCCAGAGACAATCAGTTTTTACATCATTGTCTACTGCTCTATACTGGGAGTCAAGTATGCAATAAAAAAATTGTGGAACATACAAAAAAATCAAGAAAAAACAATCTACTCTCTATAAAGAGCAATATATAGAAGTAGACTCAGAAATGACTAGGGGCACCTGGGTGGCTCCTTCAGTTAGTGTCCAACTTTGGGTCAGGTCATGATCTCACTGTTGGTGGGTTTAAGCCCCGTGTCAGCCTCTCTGTTGACAGCTCAGAGCCTGGAGCCTGCTTCAGAGTCCGTGTCTCCCTCTATCACTGCCCCTCTCCTGCTCATGCTCTGTCTCTCTCTCAAAAATAAAAATTAAAAAAAAAATGACTAAACATTGGAATTATCAGACAATGAATTAAAATAACTAAGACTGACATGCTAAAGCCTCTGGTGGAAAAGGAGGACAAAATGCATGAAAAAAATGGAGAATTTCAGCAGAGAGATGGAAACTACAATAATGAGCCAAAGGACATGCTAAAACTAAAAAACACAGTAACAGAGATGAAGACTTTCTTCAGTGTACTCATCAATAATCTTGACACTGATGAGGAAATAATTACTGAACCCTAGCTCAACAGAATAGAAATAAGCTGAACATAAATACAAAGACAATAAAGAAAAGAAAAAGAAAAAAGAAAAATACAGCATCCAAAAGTTGCAGAATAATACCAAATAATCTAACATTTGTATAAGTAAAATTCTAGAAGAAGATGAGAGAGAATGGAGCAGAATACTTGAAGAGATAACACCTGTGATTTTCCACAGTTAATTAAAAATATTGAGCTACTGACCCAAGAAGCATCAAAGAAAATATTTATTTTAAAACTTGATAGATCATACGTGAAAATACAAATTACATGCGATAAAAAATTACAGTACACTACTCATAAAAAACTGTGCAAACCAGAAATCAAAAGAATGACATCTTTAAATTACTGAAAGAAAAATACCTTCAAAAAAATTAAGGCCAGGGGCACCTGGGTGACTCAGTTAGTTGACTCTTGATTTCACCTCGGGTCATCATCTCACTGATAGTGGGATTGAGTCCTGTGTTGTACTCTTCACTGACAGTGTGGGGCTCTCTTGGGATTCTCTCTCTCCTGTTCTCTGCCCCTCCTCCGATCGTGCTCGTTCTCTCTCTCTCTCTCTTTCTCTCTCTCTCTCTCAGTTTCTCTCTCTCCCCCCTCAAAATAAATAAATAAACATTTTTTAAAAAATTAAGACCATAATGCAAGTATTTTGAGGAAAACAAGAGATGAGAAAATTCATTATCAGCAGTCTGATATTGTAAGAAATGTTCAAGAAAGTTCTTCTGGCCAAAAGAAAATGATAACACATACAAACTAAGATCCACACAAAGAAATGAAGGACTCCAGAAATGATAATGAAGGTAAATACAAATATTCTCATCTTTAATACTCCAAAAGATAAATGACTATAAAGAAAAAATAGTAGCAATTTATTATGAGATTACACCACGTGTAGAAGCCAAATATATAGCAGAAGTAGCACAAAAGATGGGAGGGAGCAATTGGAAGTATGCTGTTTTAAGTTTCTTGAACTAAATAAAAAGCTGTATAATATTGTTTGAAAGTAGATGAACTATAATAAATTAAAGATGTATACTGAAAAGCCAAACACCAAAGAAAAGATCATATACTAGTCAAAAGTGAAGATAAAATAAAATTTTAAAAAATAGCCAATCAATCCAAAAGAAGGCAGAAAACAAAAAAAGGATAAAAGGAACAAAGACCAGATGGACCAAACAGACAAAAACTAGCACAATATTAGAATTAATTTCTGAACATCAAACGGTATCTATTGACACTCTGCTAGGAAAGATAAAGAAATAGTTTATATACATTATTCTCCACTTCCTTAAGAATTTTTAGTAGTTCTATTACTATAATTATTCTGTTGAGATGATTATCAATTGAGGAGTATTCTTAGAGGGCATTTTGGACATCTATTGAGGTTTTTCTTTGTTTTCAAAATGGTGAAAGAGCACTGATGTCATTTGGTTGGTGGAAACCAGCTAGATGTATTGTAAAGTAGAGGAGAGTCCAGTACAACTTTCAAATCTCCTATATAGGCACTAATATACGTAAAAATCCTATTTATAATTATGTGAGTTTAGAACTTAATGCTGTTATACACACTTTGTATGCCTTTTATAAATACCGATTTTTTTTTCAAGAATACAACTACCATGTAAACCAAGAAAGGATTATAATTTTTGTTCATAATTTTAACCAGAAGTATCACCATTTTAGGAAATAATGTCACCAGTAGCATTGTCACGCACTGTTATTTGATTCAGTAATATAACACTCCTGTATCAGTTAATATTGGTAGCAGTTGTGTTTATAGTGATTCTACACACAAATGAAAACATTAGAACTCTACTGTGTTTTCCCTATGCCTGGACATATACATATCCTTGTTTTTCCTTGTGGATAAATCCTACTCACTCTAAGGACCTACATACAATATCATCTCCTCTGGGAAGTCTTACCTGACTTTCCCAAAGTCATTGTTCCTCTCTGTGCCCATAGTATCTTATTTATACCTTTGCTGTAGCAGTAATACCTTTTTATCATTAACTATATGTGTCTTTTTACCCATAGTTATTGTGGTTTCTCATCAGAAGAATCTAATTCCTTATCTTTTTATCACTACTTTCTCTCTCTCCACCTCAGATATGACACAATTCTTGGCACAATGTCAGTAATCTATAATATTCACTGAATTACTAAACACAAATTTAGGAGCTAAATTTGAGTTCAATATTGAATATTAGTTTTTATATGTCTGTTGAGAGCACAGGGAATACATGATATATTTTAAATTCATCAAAAAGAAACAGGAAAAAAGAGAGAGGGAGAGAGGGAGGCAAACCACAAAACAGACTCTTAACTACAGAGAACTGAGGGTTGTTGGAGGGGAGGTGGGTAGAGGAATGGGTTAAATGGATGATGGGTGATGGGTATTAAGGAGGGCACTTATTGTGGTGAGCACTGGGTGTTGTATGTAAGTGATGAAGTACTAAATTCTATTCCTGAAACTAATATTACACTATATGGTAACTAACTGGAATTTAAATAAAAACTTGAATTGAAAAAAAAAAAAACCACAAAGATAGATTGTGGCATTCGATAAAAACTATGATTCAAGGAGCAGTAAGAAGTGTCAAACTAACAACCCCATTTACCTGAAACACTATTTAGATTTTATCATGGACACTACTGCTAATATTTGAAGTGAGATATAGTCATATACATTGGTATAGACACTTACTGAATGAACCATGAGGTTTTTTGTGTGTTTCTTTTTCTATGCTTGTTAACAAATCCTGACAATAACATGTTGATCTTAAATGAGGGCATAAATGTGTAATATCTTTAAGATGTGAAGTTGCTGGACAAGGGCAGTGTGTATTACATTAGTAATACATTAGTATCATACATTAGTATCTTAATCAGATAGTCTACTTGCTTTGACATGACTGCTGTTAATTAATTTAAAAAATGTGGAGGGAAATTAAATGATTAAAATAAAAATAAATAAAGAGCACATTTAACATTTACAATTTACTAAAATAAACAGTTGTGATGTAATAAGACCAAATAGTAAAAGAAAGCAAGATACCACAAAACATACATGCACTGACACAAAGACCAAAAAAGGAATAGGGTGAAACTACAGTCCATAATGTTAATTCAGTTCATTGGTTGATCATTTGAATACAGGAGGCAGGAGATGCAGTTATTTGTTCTCAGAAAAATCATATCTTAATTACATAACGCATGTATATAAAGTAATTAAAAATAATGGCATTTACATTAGTACAAAACAATCCAAGTTGGCATGGAATAATGGAATGGTAGTTATAGAACAATAATTTTAAATTTCTTGACTTCTGTGCATTTTAATGTTCAGCCAAATAGCTGTTTTACCCATATTTTGGAATCCAGTCTCTTCATTCTTATAATGCCCCCACATTTAGTTAAGGCAGCATGAATTAGTAGCAAGAATTTGGATTTCAAATCAACATAGATTTGAGGCTGCATCCACCTAATGCAGATACATATGCAATACAACCTTTGTTCAATAATTTAACGTAACCTCTAAGTCTGTTTGCTTAGAGTCTTATGTTGTTATAAAGGTTACAGAAAATATATGTAAATCACCTAGAACATAGAATTTACTCAGTAAGTAGCTGGTTATTATTACTATCATCATTATCATTACCATAATCATCATCATTATTAAGATACGTGTATTTCAAAGAAGTGTATTTAAAAAAATAATAAAAGATGCAAACTTATAAAGCATAAGGGAGGATTCAGAAAAGAAGGGAACAATTTGAATTTAAATCCATAAAGAATGTCTTAGTAGAAGTCTTTTCTTTGAAGTAAACACTGAATAAGCAGCATCCAGTTAAATTACACACTATAAAACACCCTTATTGTAGTGTATAAAATATTTGCCTCCAAACATAGAGGCAGACTAACACAATGAATTTTCCTACTTAAAGATGTTAGAAAGAGAGAAAATAAAAAATAAAACAATTGAGGTTTAAGGAAATAACTACCTAAATATAATCATGTTATTATTTGCATGCCTTTATAAAATGCTACATAGATAACAAATATTTAGCAATAAAACTTATGAACATATTTTATGGAGGGAAAAACAAAGAAACATGTACATCTATAGATGTAGCATGTACCTTAAGAAATAATACAATAATTATATCTCATTTTATGCTAGTAGGCTGCTGAGACATGTAGAAATAGACTTTAGGGCTGCACAGAATTCTTGAAATTTAAATGGGGTATGAAGATGATGGATATCACAAAGGCTGAATTTGTTCCATTTTTACACGGAGAATACTCTTCAGTAGTCCCCCTTATCTGAGAGGGATGTGTTTCAAAACTCCTAGTGGATGTTTGAAGCTGCAGATAGTACCAAACCCTGTACATACCATGTTTTTCCAATACAAACATACATAACTATGATAAAGCTAAACTTCTAACAGGCACAGTAAGAGATTAACAACAATAACTAATAATAAAATATAACAATTATAACAATATACTGCAATAAAAGTTACCATAGATCTTAGCCACCTCAACATATGATTTTTTTTTCTAAATTTTAAGTCAGGAACTTTCACCTTCTCACCTAAAGGAAGCTCTTTAAAGCTTTTCACGGGCATATCCAAATTGCCAGCATAATTACTCTCGCAATTTGAAGCCATTATTAAGTAAAATAAGCGTTACTTGAACACAAGCATCATGATACAGTAAATCTGATAACTGAGAAGGCTACTGAATGACTAACAGACGGGCAGGCAGCCTATACAATGTAAATATATTGCACAAAGGGATGATTCACACCCTCGACAGGTTGGCAAGAGATTTCATCATGCCTACTCAGTATGGCTGGCAATTTAAAAGTTATAAGTTGTGTGTTTCTGGAATTTTCCATTTAATGTTTTTCAGATCACAATTGACCACTAAACCAAGGTCAAGGGGGAGAATGCTGTACACTAAAGTTAAAGCAATTCATATCAGGCAAAAATGAAAAAAATAGGGGCAACTGATTGTTTTAGTTAGTTAAGCATCTGACTCATGATTTTGACTCAAGTCATGATCTCACAGTTCGTGGATCTGACCTCCATATAAGGCTCTGCACTGACAGCTCATGGGGATCCCTGCTTGGGATTCTCTCTCTCCCTCTCTTTGCCCCTCTCCCACTCGCACTCAAGCTCTCTCAAAATAAATAAACTTAAAAAATATTCCAAAAAATGAGGAACACAGCTTATTAATTAAAACTGACCTTTATATGGAACATGTATTCCACCTCTCAGGCTGAAACACCTTCAAGGAGGTAACAAATTACCCCTGTGTAGAAGTGACATGCAGTTAAAGAGATCTGTCAGAAGTTCCATTATAAAGTCATATTTCCAGGACTTCATAATTGCAAGAGAAAATTACATGAAAGATGAGACTAAAACCACAAACTCCAAGTCAAGAAAATAAATCTAAAATTCCTACTTGAGGGTGTTTTAAGAAAGAGAAATCTATTCATTTGAGAACTTTAACAACAGTAATCTAGTGCCCATTACATTGCTTCTTCCTAGCATTTTATAAAATATCATCATATTTGCTCATTACAAATATATACTTATAAGATATAGTACAAAAGCTTTCTTAAAAAATTTTTAATAATTTCCTAAATATATACATCCTAATTCTCTCTAGGCATATACATCTTTCATACAAATAAGGCATGTAGATTTGTTAAGCTACAATCTTACCTAATGCATATTGAAGATCTATTATTATAACCACTCTATCTTGTGCCCAGAATTAGAGTGAATATATAAGAAAAATAAGCTATAAATTCATCATTTAATAAAATAAGGATATACTAACAATTAATACTAAAGCTGTCAAAAAGCTGACCAATGAGTTAAGAACTACATGGAAAATAAAAATATATATAATTTTAAAAATGTTCTATTTCTATAAAAATAGAAAATTCAGTACAGACAGTATAGTTTGGTGCCATATGGTATTGAGAAATGTGGACATACAGCTGAATTCTTGCTTGGTTTGTTAAATGTATGACCATGAATGAGCCCCAATTCAGCAAGCTAAGGTCTTGGATTTCCCTATTTTTCCCTGACACCCTTTAAAGAAAAATGGTTGGCCCATTTTTCCCTAAAAAGGTAGTTTGCATCCAATTTCCCAATAATTTGCAATAAATTATCTCCCTCCTTTGATCTTACCAAAAATCTACTTATACCTTTTCTATTTTCTATTACAGCAAGTTGCATATGCCTTAATGCCCACTTCCAAACAAGTCGCTTAAACATTAACTTTCTATTTACATGCTAGTCATAGAACACGGAACCATATAGTTTTTGACTACTATTAATAGAAAAACCTGCATTTACTGTAGAACTAAAAAATGCCTGATATAAAACAATTTCAATAAATCATTTTTTAATTGAACATCCAATGGAAAAAGAATATTTAAAAGTATATTTTTCTGGAGAGTACCTGGGTGGCTCAGTTCGTTAAGCATCTAACTCTTCATTTCGACTCAAGTCATGATCTCATGGTTTGTGAGATCAAGCCCCATGTCCTGCTCTGCACTGACAGCACAGAGCCTGCTTGAGATTCTCTCTCTCCCTCTCTCTCTGTCTCTCTCTCTCTCTGCCTCTCCCCCACATGTGCTCTCTCTCAAAATAATGAAATAAACTTAAAGAAAAAAAAGTATATTCTTCTGGAGGAGGGGGCCCAAAATGGCAGCATAGGAAGCTGCTAACTCATCTCTTCCCAAATACACATCAAATCTACAGCTACATATGGATCACTCCCTGCTGAAAAAGACCCAAAAACTAGATGAAATGTTGTGCACAACAAAGGACAAAAATACTACAATGAGACAGGTAGAAGAGGTAGAGACACAGCCTTGGCAAAAACCCCATACCCACTGTGGCTACACACAATAAGAAGGGATCTCACCACAGAGGTCCGTCTCTCAGAGGAGAAAGGGGTTGGTGCCCAATACAGGGCACTCCAGCAGCTGGGATCTGTACTGGAGAAATGAGCCCCCAGAACATCTGGCTTGGAAAAGAAACAGGGCTGATGTCTATTGTCCCTAAGAGCTATAGAAAAACGAGATCCCCTCATAAAGAACTACCAGACCCAGAGGAAAAACTAGCAGTTTAAAAAGCACCTAGACTTATGTGAGGGAGACTCATTTGCAGATCTGGTACACAGAACCCTCCAACCACCTTACTAGGATGCGCAGGGAAAAATGATCCTAGCACATGCTGATGCCAGACAGTACAAGTGGCTGCAACCCCTCCCTGGCTGGAGCAAGCAAGCACAAACAGTAAAGGTGTTCTCCCACTCCTTAGTCTGCAAGTGCCAGTGGTTTCAACACTCCCTTGCCAGCAGCAGTGGCATTCTCATATTTCCATTCTTAAGCCAGTACACGTGCACAGGGGCTTTTCTGTTTAGTTTTTCACTGCCAAAGCCCACAGGCTTATCTAGTCAAGACATTTCCCCATTACCTTACTGAAGCTGGTAAGTATGTGGTGTTCCATACACACTCCAGCTGCTTATAAAAGCCAGCAAACACATGCAATCCACATAGGGATCCCCCATGATCACCTAGCCCTGTAACTAAAAGAACTGGCATTGTAGATGTCCACAGGACTGTAACAATCATAAAGACAGTTCTTGGCAGGTCACCATCCCCAGGGCACTGAACATACAGAAGACTAAAAGATAACCCCAGTCTTTATGTGAAAAGATCCTATTTTCTTAGCTTGGAGCTTCACTCTGAGAGACAGACTTCATCAGGCTTCTCACATATCAAAAGGCTAAGGAGGCATTCCCAGGAAACATGAGAAGGGAGACACCATCTTTCTGCAACCACATAGCTTCGCTACAGTTCAACAAGACTTCCCAGAAGGGAACTTATAACTCATGTGGAGCTCCAATTACTTCAAGTGTTGCTTAGGGACACCTCCAGATCTCCTGATCTGGAAAGCAGCAGAGATTATGATTGCAACCCCACAGGACTATTTATATTTGCATAATTTAAACCTGCTACCTGAAGCTCTGGCTTCCAATCAGCCTAAAATTAGGTGCTAAATGAGATGCCAACCCTTGGTTCAATGACAGGTCTTGGCACATCCTCAACAATAGGAACATATCAAGAATAAACCAGGTGGTTTAGATAATAGCAAAGGTTCAAGAAACAATCAAGGGATAGGGCAAGGTTCAACAAAAAGGATCATCACCTACACCAGGCCAGTCCTTCAAGACTGACAGAGGTAGTTATTTGGCCAATAGACAGAAACAAACACAGAGAGTCAAGCAAAATAATGAAATAGACAAATATGCCCCCCCCAAAAAAAAGACAGGACAAAATACCAAAAAAGAACCTAATGGGCTGGAGATAAGTAATCAACCTAATAAAGAGTTCAAAGAAATTGTCATAAATGAACTGGGTCACTGAACTTGGGAGAAGAGTGGATGAACATAGTGAGAACTTCAACAAAGAGAAAACATACCACAGTACCAAACAGAAGTCACAGAGCTGAAGAATACAATAATGGAAAAGAAAAATACAACAGAGGGGTACCACAGAAGACCAAATGAAGTAGATGAAAAGATCAGTGAGCTGGAAGATAAGGCAATGGAACTCACCCAAACAGAACAGCAAAAAGATAAAAGAATTTTAAAATATGAAGATAACTTAAAGGGACCTCTGGGAAAACATCAAGTAGAATAACATTCACATTATAGGGGTCCCAGAAAGAGGAGACAGAGAGAGAAAAGAGTAGAAAATTTATCTAAAATAATAATGGCTGAAAATATCCCTAACCTATGAAAGGAAACAGACATCCTGGTCCAAGGAGTCCACAGAGTTCCAAACAAGATAAACCCAAAGAGAACTACAAGACACATTATAATTAAAACGTCAACATTAAAGATAAAGAAGAGAATCTTAAAAGCAGCAAAAAAAAAAAATTGTTCCACACAAACCATCAAATCATAAAACTATCAAATTTCTCAGCAGAAACTTTGCAAGCAAGAAGGTAATAGCATGACATATTCAAAGTGCTTAAGGAAAAGCTTCCAACCAGAAACACTCTACCCACCAAGGTAATTATTCAGATTTAAAGAAGAAATAGAGTTTCCACACAAGCAATAGCTAAAGGAGTTCATCACTACTAAACTGGCCTTAAAAGAAATAGTAAAAGAAATAGAAAAGAAATGGCACTACTTAATAACAAGTAAAATACAAAAGTAAAATTCTCACTAAAAAAGATAAACATACAGTAAAGGCAGTTGACTAATTGCTTGTAAAGCTACTAAGAAGGTTAAAAGACAAAAGCAGTAAAATTAACTAAAATGATAATAATTAGTTAATGGATATATTAAATCAAAAGATGTAAAATGTGACATCACATTAAAAAGGTGGTGGTGGGGAAGCAAAATGTACAGTTTGAAATGTGTTCAAATTTAAGTGGCTATCAACTTAAAATAGACTGCTACATACATAGAATGATACAGATGAGTCTCACAGTAACAAGAAACCTTACAGTAAACACGTTAAAGAAAATGAGAATGAAATCTAAACATGAGACTAAAGAAAGTCATCAAAACACAAGGGAAGAGAAAAAGAACAGAGGAACAACAAAAACAGCCAGAAGACAATTAACAAAATGGCAATAAGTACATATCTATAATTACTTCAAATGCAAATGAACTAAATTCTCTAGTCAAAAGACATGAAAGTGGCTGAATGGATTAAAAGACATATCTATATACTGTTTACAAAAGACTGAATTCAGCAGTCAAAACATACAGATTTAAAATGAAGGATATATAAAGATATCCTGTGCAAATGGAAAACAAAAGAAAGCTGGGGTAGCTATAGTCATATCAGACAAAACAGACTAATAAAGACTAAATAAAAAAAAGACAAAGGGGAGCACTACATTATGATAAAGGGGCCAATCCAGAAAGAAGATATAACATGTACAAATGCATACGCACCCAACATATATGCACCAAAACATATAAAGCTAATATTAACACATCTGAAGTGAGAAATTGAAACTGACAGAGTAATAGTAAGGGATTTTAACATCCCACTTAAGTCAATGGATAAATCATCTGGACAGAAAATCAATAAGGAAGCATTGTCCTTAAATTACGTATGAACAAGAAAGATGCAATAAATATATATAGGACATTCCATTCAAAAGCAGATTAAACATTTTTCTCAAGTGCACATAGACTATTTCCCAGGGTAGATCACATGTTAGTCCACAAAGCAAGTCTCAATAAATTTAAGAAGATTCAAATCATATCAAGTATCTTTTCTCACCACAATGGTATTAAAGTAGAAATCAATTACAAGAAAAAAAAACTGAAAAAAATTACAAATATGTGGACATTAAACAACATGTTACAAACAACTACTGAAATGCAGAAAAAAAGGAGAAATCAAAAACTAACTAGAAACAAATGAAAACAGAAATATAACATGCCATAAGCTACAGGATACAGCAAAACTAGTTTAAAAAGGAAGTTCATAGCAATACAGCCTATCTCAAGAAACAAGAGAAATCTCAAAACAATTTAACTTTATACCTAATGGAACAAGCAAAAGAAGTACAAAGACCATAGTTAGTAGAAGAAATGAATTAATAAAGATCAGAGAGGAAATAAATGAAACAGACTAAAAAGACAATTGAAACTAACAGTTGATTCCTTGAAAAGATAAACAAAATTGACAAAACTTTAGCCACATTCACTAACAGAAAAAGAGAGAGGGTTCAAATAAATAAAATCAGAAATGAAAGAGAAGTTACAACTGAAACTACAGAAATGCAAAGGATCATACTATAAAAAGCCATATACCAAAAAATGCAACAACCTGGAAAACATGAAGAAATTCCTAGAAACTTACAGTCTTCCAAGACTAAATCATGAAGAAACAGAAAATCTGAATAAATCAATTACTAGAGTAAGGAAATTGAATCAGTAATCAAAAACCTCCCAACAAACAGGACCAGAGAGATTCCTTGGAGAATCCTATCAAACATTCAAAGATTTAATACCTATCCTTCTCAAACTCTTCCAAAACATTCAAAAGGAGAGAATGCTTCCAAACTCCTTTTAGGCACCCAGCAATACCATGATACCAAAACCAGACAAGGACCCCACCAAAAAAAAAAAAAAAAAAAAATCACAGGCCAATATCCCTGATAGAATACAGATGAATCCTCAACAAAATATTAGCAAACCAAATTCAACAATACATTCAAAGGATCATACCACCACAATCAAGAAAGGCTTCTCTGCCAAGGATGCAAGCAAAGTTCAACATCCACAAATCAAACAATGTGATACACTACACTAACAAAATGAAAGATAAAAACGATATGATCATTTCAATAGACTCAGAAACAAGCATGTAACAAAATTTAACATCCATTTTGATAAAAACTCTCAACAGAGTGAATGGACCTCAAAATAATAAAGGCCATACATAAGAAATCCACAGCTATTATATTCAGTGGTGAAAAGTTGAAAGCTTTTCCTCTAAGATCATGAACAAGATAGGGAATACCCATTCTACTTAGTTTTATTCATAACAGTACTGGAAGTCCTAATCATAAAAATTAGGCAAAAAATAAATAAATAAAAGGCATCCAAATTGGTACAGAAAAAGTAAAACTATCACTATTTGCAGATCACATGATAATACACCCAGAAAACCTGAAAGACCGTTTTGTAACAGAAAACTGTTAGAATAAATGAATTCAGTAAAGTTGTAGGATATACACATTAATATACAAAAATGTGTTGCGTTTCTGTACAATAATAATCAAGTAGCAGAAAGGGAAATCAAGAAAACAATCCCATTTACAATTACATCAAAAAGAATGACATATCTAGGAATAAATTTAACCAAGGAGGTGAAAGATCCACACACTAAAAGGTATAAGACATTGACAAAAGAAAGTGAAGAACACACAAATAAATGGAAAGGTATTCTATTCTCATGAATTGGATGAATATTGTTAAAAGGTCCATACTAACCAAAGCAATCTACAGAGTCAATGGAATGAATCCTGATCAAAACTCTAATGACATTTTTAACAGAATTAGAACAAATATTTCTTAAAATTTGCATGGCATCACAAAAGACCTCAAAGATCCAAAACAATCTACAGAAAGAAGAACCAACCCAAAGGTATCACACTCCTTGATTCCAAACTGTGAGGAGTTAAGATGGTGGAGAAGTAGGGGGACCGGGACTTCCCCTGTCCCTCAAACACAGTTGTATTGAGGTCAAAACACTTGGAACACCCAGGAAATCTATTTGTGGAGTGACAGAAGAATCTCCACAGGTGGAGAGAGACAGCTTGGTGGGACAGAGATAAGTGTATGCAAATTGGGGGACATAAAACAGAGTGAGCATGGAGGGGAAGGATCCCCTTCTGTGGAGAGACAAAGGGAGAGAAAGAGAAGCTGTGAATTGTAGTTTTGTGTTAGGACAAGAGAAAAACCTCTCCAGACCACAGACTTGAGACCAAGAAATATGAAGATTGCCAGCTTCTATTTTGCAAACAGCCTTAGGAGCTACAGATGGGAGTTTTCAAGACTGCGCGACTTTCTCCAAACCAAAGCCGCCACTGTGTATGTGCACCTCGGGGTTTGGGGAGCCATCCAGGTCATGGTAGCAATCTCAGGGGCACATTGGGAGAGAACATTCCCCTCCTTTGAATACTATGGGAAAAGTGTATATTGCCCCCACCCCAAGGACAAAAGACCCTGCAGGTGCCAGCCATATCAGCAGGGTGGAGTGGCACTATCCCAGAACTGGTCCAAGCTATGTGGGATCCATTTAGACATCGGATTTTCAATCCCAGCCGAGCGCCTACAGGAGAACTGTAGAGCAGGACAGGCTGACCGCCCATGCTACTCTGTGATGGCTGCCTGAACAGTGTGGTTTGAGACACCCAGTCTAGGGAGCAGAGACTGGGGTGTCGCCATTTTTCTCACCATCATCAACACAGTGGGGCTTCAGGGAGCAGCAGAGTGGCCCCCACCTACACCAACACCCCCCTCTCTGTGCCTGGTAACTACTTATCTACTAGAAACAAACTGACACTGAGTGAACCAGACTGCCTCTCCTCTAGACCAGCACAGCCACCAGTCCCAGGCACCAACAGACAACTGACCTGCTCTTTTGTTGGTCTGTCGATCTTTTATTTTCTCTCTTTCCTTTTCTTTCCTTCTCTTTTCTCTTCCTTTTGTTTCTACCCTGCTCTGTTTTTTTCCTTTGTAATTAGGTTCGTACTTTCTGATTTGATTTTTGGTCAATTTTTATTCTATATATATTTTTTTCTTTATTTCTCTGCTTTGTTTCGCTGTTTAATCAGGCACTTTTACTCTATTCTTTTTACACCTTTACTGTATCTCCTTCTTCTTTATTCTCTTTTCTCTCTCTGGATTGAGACTTATAGTTTCTTTGATACTCTGCTTGGTCAAAATAAAGTTGGAGTAGCCACACTTATAACAGACTACCTAGATTCTTTGTTTTAAGATTTCATATTCACATTTTATTTTTATTTATTTTTATCTTTTTTTCTCATATTCCTTATCCCAGTAACCAGCAAATATTACTATAGTGACAAGCATAATATTGGAGGTTGTGGGAACATTTCCTTTTCATTTTAGGCAGTGAAGACTAACTAGATTTTAAAACAAAGACTGTAACAAGAGATGAAGAAGGGCATTATATCATAATTAACGGATCTACCCATCAAGAAGAGCTAACACTTTTAAATGTTTATGCCCCCAATGTGAAAGCATACAAATACGTAAATCAATTAATAACAAACATAAATAAATATACAGATAATAAAACCATGATTGTAGGGGACTTTAATACTCCACTTACAACAATGGACAGATCATCTAGGCAGAAATTCAGTAAGCAAACAATGGTTCTGAATGACACACTGGACTAAGTGGACTTAACAGATATATTCAGAACATTACATCCTAAAGCATCAGAATACACATTTTTCTCAAGTGCCCACGGAACATTCTCCAAAATAGATCACATACTGGATCACAAAACAACCCTCAACAAATATAAAAGGATTGAGATCATACCATGAATATTTTCAGATCACAATGCTATGAAGCTTGAAATCAACCACAAGAGTAAAACTGGAAAGCCCCCAAATTAATGGATGTTAAAGAACATTCTACTAAAGAAGGAATGGGTCAACCAGGAAATTAAATTAGAAATTGAAAAATACATGGAAGCAAATGAAAATGAAAACATGATGCTACAGAAACTGGTCTGGATCACCTGGCAGAAGAACCAAGCGGCACTTGGAGATCTTGGAAGGCAGGTTTATTTTATACCAGTGGGCTCAGTGGAGATCATTCTCCAGAGGTCTGAGTCCTGAGCATAAGCAGAGTAGACAATTTATAGTCTGTTACTTCCGCATTCCTCATTAGTAGTAATTTGGCACAAGCGACAAGCAGGATGGGACCAAGAACCCGGAAGGGGAGTCTTCAGGCAGGGACTGGAATTCCCCTATCAGTCCTGTAGGCCATCTTGTAACAGATTTTTCCCTATCAATGACAGTCCAAACCCTTTGGGATACAGCAAATACAGTCCTAAGAGGAAAATACATTACAATTCAGGCCTATCTGAAGAAGCTAGTAAGGTCCCAAATACAGAATATAAACTCACACTTAAAGGAACTAGAAAGGTTGGGGCATCTGGGTGGCTCAGTCGGTTAAGCCTCCAACTTCGGCTCAGGTCATGATCTCACACTCTGTGAGTGCCAGCCCCATGTAGGACTCTGTGGTGGCAGCTCAGAGCCTTGAGCCTGTTTTGGATTCTGTGTCTCCCCCTCTCTTTGTCCCTCCCCCACATCTCTCTCTTTGAGAGAGAGTCTGTCTCTCTCTCTCTCTCTCAAAAATAAATAAAACTTTAAAGTTTATTAAAAACTTTAAAAAAAATAAAGGAACTGGAAAGGTAGCAGCAAAGAAAGCCCAGAGCCAGAAGAAGAGAAATAATAAATATTAGAGCAGAAAAAAATGATATAGAATCCAAATAATAATAATAATAATAATAATAATAACAATAACAATAATTAGAGGAGATCAATAAATCTAAGAGCTGGTTTTTTGAAAGAATAAACAAAATTGATAAATCACTATGAAGACTTCTCAAAAAGAGATGAGAGAGGACCCAAATAAAGAAAATCATGAATGAAACAGGCGAGACCACATCCAACACTACATAAATACAACAATTATTAGAGAATACTATGAAAAATTATATCCCAACAAACTAGACACTCTAGAAGAAATGGACAAATTTCTAGACACTCACATACTATCAAAACTGAAACAGGAAGAAATAGAAAATCTGAACAGACCCATAACTAAAAAAGAAATTGAATTGCTTATTAAAAATCTCCTAACAAATAAGAGTCCTAAGCCAGACAGCTTCCCAAGGGAATTCTACCATACATTTAAGGCAGAGTTAATACCTATCCTTATCAAGTTGTTCCAAAAGTAAAAATAGAAGGAAAGATTCCAGATTCATTCTATAAAGCCAGCATTACCTTGATTCCCAAACCAGAAAAAGACTCCACTAAAAAGGAGAATTAAAGGCCAATATCCCTGATGAACAAGGATACAAAAAATTTCAACAAAATACTAGTAAATCAAATTCAACAGTAAATTAAAAGAATTATTCACCATGATCAAATGGGATTCCATTCTGAGCTGCAGGGCTGGTATTCACAAATCAATGTGATAAATCACATTAACAGAAAAAAAGATAACCATATGATCCCATCAACAGATGCCAAAAAAGCATTTGACAAAATACAGCATCCTTTCTTAATAAAAACCTTCAAGAAAGTCGGGGTAGAAGGAACATACCTTAAAGTCATAAAAGCCATATATAAAAGGTCCACAGCTAATATCATCCTCAATGAGGAAAAAGTAAAAGCTTTCCCCCTGAGACAAGCAATATGACAGGAATGTGCACTCTCACCACTGTTGTTTAACATAGTGTTGGAAGTCCTACTCTCAGAAATCAGACAACAAAATAAAAGGCATCCAAATTGACCAAGAAGTAGTCAAGCTTTCACTCTTCGCAGATGACATGATACTCTACATGGAAAACCTGAAAGACTCCACCAGAAAACTGCTAGAGCTATTATGTGAATTCAACAAAGTCACAGGATATAAAATCAATGTACAGAAATTGGTCACATTTCTATATACCAATAATGAAGCAACAGAAAGAGAAATCAAGGAAAGATCCCATTTAAAATTGTACCAAGAATCATAAAATACCTAGGAATAAACCTAACCAAAGAGGTAAAAGATCTGTACACCGAAAACTATAGAAAGCTTATGAAAGAAACTGAAGAATACACAAATAAATGGAAAAACATTCCATGCTCATGGATGAGAAGAACAAATATTGTTAAAATGTCAATACTTCCCCAAGCAGTATACACATTCAATGCAATACCAATCAAAATAGCACCAGCACCGTTCACAAAGCTAGAACAAATAATCCTAAAATTTATTTGGAACCACAAAAGACCCTGAATAGCCAAAGTAATGTTGAAAAAGAAATCCAAACCTGGAGGCATCACAATCCCAGACTTACAAACTGTAATCATCAAAACAGTATGGTCTATGCACAAAAACAGACACAAAGATCAATGGAGTAGAATAGAGAACCCAGAAATGGACCCACAAATATATGTCTAATATTTGACAAAGCAGGAAAGAGTATCCAGTGGAAAAAAGACAGTCTCATTAGCAAATGGTGCTGAGAGAACTGGAAACAACATGAAGAATAATGAAACTAGACCACTTTCATACACCATACACAAAAATAAATTCAAAATGGATAAAATACCTAAATGTGAGACAGGAAACCATCAAAATCCTACAGGAGAAAACAGGCAGCAACCTCTTTGACTTTGGCTGCAGCAACTTCTTACTTGACATGTCCCCAAAAGCAAGGGAAATATAAGTAAACATGAACTAGTAGAACTTCATCAAGATAAAAAGCTTCTGCACAGCAAAGGAAACAATGAACCAAACTAAAAGGCAATCCCTGGAAGGGGAGAAGATATTTGCAAATTACATATTGGATAAAGGTTAGTATCACAAATCTATAAAGTACTTACCAAACTCAACACCCGAAAAACAAATAATCCAGTGAAGAAATGGGCAAAAGACATGAAAAGACACTTTTCCAAAGACGACATCCAGATTGCCAACAGACACATGAAAAGATGCTCAACATTGCTTATCATCAGGGAAATACAAATCAAAACCACAATGAGATACAACCTCATACAAGTCAGAGTGGCTAAAATTAACAAATCAGGAAACAACAGATGTTGGCGAGAAAGCGGAGAAAGGGGAACCCTCTTGCACTGTTGGTGGGAATGTAAACTGACACAATCACTCTGGAAAACAGTGTAAAGGTTCCTCAAAAAATTACAAATAGAATTACCCTATTACCCAGCAATTGTACTACTAGGAATTTATCCAAAGAATATAGGAGTACTGATTCAAAGGGGGCACGTACACCTTAATCTTCATAGCAGCACTATCAACAATAGTCAAATTATGGAAAGAGCCCAAATATCCATCAACTGATGAATGTATATGGAAGATGTGGTGTATATATACAATGGAATACTACTTGGCAAGAGCAAAATGAGTCAGTTAGAGAAAGACAGACATTATACAATTTCACTCATATGAGGAATTTGAGAAACTTAATAGATGACCATATGGGAAGGGAAGGAAAAATAAGATACAATCAGAGAGGGAGGCAAACCATAAGAGACTCTCAAATAAAGAGAACAAACTGAGAGTTGATGGAGGTGGGGGGGGTTGGAGGGTGGAGAAAATGGGTGATGGGCATTGAGTAGGGCACTTGTTGAGATGAGCACTGGGTGTTGTATGTAAGTGATCAATGAAGGGAATTTACTCCTGAAGTCAAGACTACACTGTATGTTAGCTAACCTCACAATTAACAAAACAAACAAACAAAAAACCTATACTACAAAGCTCTAGTATTCAAACCACTATGATATTTCCATATAAACAGATACATAAATGTAACAGAATAGAAATGAGAAATAAACCCATACATGTATAGTCAAGTAATTTACAACAAAGGAACCATGTATTTACAATAGAAAAAGGGCAGTCTCTTCAATAAATAGTGATGGGAAAACTGGACAGCTACATGTTAAGAATGAAACTGGATGAGTATCTTATACTACATACAAAAATTGAAAGACTTGTCTATAAGGCTCAAAACCATAAAACTCCAAGAAAAAAAATATATAGGTGATAAGATCCTTGACATCAATCTTGGTGATGCTTTTTTTATACCTGATTCCAAAAGCATGGGAAACAAAAGCAAAAATAAACAAATGGAAAGATATCAAACTAATGTTTATGCAGAGCAAAGGAAACCACCAACAAAATGAAAAGGTACCCTACTCAATGGGAGAAGATATCTGCAAATAATATATCCCATAAGGCATTAATATCCAAAATATATAAAGACTTCATACAACTCAATAAGAAAACAAACAACTCATTTAAAAGGGGAGATGATGGGCGCCTGGGTGGCTCAGTTGGTTAAGCGGCCGACTTCGGCTCAGGACATGATCTCACGGTCCGTGAGTTCGAGCCCCGCGTCGGGCTCTGTGCTGACAGCTCAGAGCCTGGAGCCTGTTTCAGATTCTGTGTCTCCCTCTCTCTGACCCTCCCCCGTTCATGCTCTGTCTCTCTCTGTCTCAAAAATAAATAAACGTTAAAAAATTTTTTAAAAATAAAATAAAAGGGGAGATGATCTGAATAGACTTTTTGCCAAAGGAGACATACACGTAGCCTACAGGCACATGAAAAGGTACTTAGCATCACTAATCATCAGGGGAATGCAAATCAAAACCAAAATGAGATATCACCTTATGCCTGTCAGAATGGCTATTATCAAAAAGACAAGTGACAAACGTTGACAGGATGTGGAGAAAAAGGGAACCTTAGACACTACTGGTGGAAATGCAAACTGGTATGACCACTATGGAAAGCAGTATGGATGTTCCTAAAAAATTGAAAACAGAGCTACCATATGATCCAGCAATTTCACTACTGGATATCTGTTTGGAGAAAATGAAAACACTAATTCAAAAAGATATATGCACCCCTATGTTCACTGTCGTACAACTTGTAATTGACAAGATATGAAAACAACATAAGTGTCCATTGAAGGATGAGTGGATAAAGAATATGCAGTATACTCACACACAAACATACACATACACACACATACACACAGTGGAATACTATTCAGCCATAAAACTGAATGAAATCTTCCCTTACAACAACATGGATAGACCTTGAGGGTATTAAGCTAAGTGAAATAAGTCAGACAAAGACCAACACCACATGATGTCACTTATATGTGGAATCTAAAAAACAAAACAAAGAAAAACATAGACTCATAGATACAAAGAACAGATGAATGGTTGCCAGAAGGAAGGGATTTTTTGGGAGATGATATGGACAAAGATTAAGAAGTACAAACTTCCAGTTATAAGATAAAGCAATCATGGAGATGTACTGTACAACATGGGGAATACAGTCAAAAATATTGTATTAAGTTTGTAAGGTGACACATAGTAACAAGACTTATTGTGGTGAGCATTTCAAATATACAAATGTCAAATCACTGACTGTTATATACCTGAAACTAATATAATATTACATGTCAATTATCCCTCAAAAAAATCTATATTATATTTATATATCACAACTTATTAGTCATTGTTAAAAAATAAAAGTGTATCCTATGCCATACCAAATGGGAGCAATTTTTTTAATTGACTCATGGGCTGTGGTTATGGAGTTATTAATTCACTTAAGAAAGCACTGTAGGGGCACCTGGATGGCTCAGTCAGTTAAGCATCTGATTCTTGATTTCAATACAGGTCATGATCTCACGGTTGTGGAATCAAGACCCATGCTCTTAGCATGCAGCCTGCTTGGGATTCTCGCTCCCCCTCCCCTGTTCACATTCTCTCTCTCTCAAAATGAGTAAAGTTAAAAAAAAAAAAAAAGAAAGAAAAGGAAAAAAAAGCACTGTATATGACCACTATGCACCCACTATCCTAGGTTCTAGTAATACAAATATAAATCTTATAACTTCATGTCCATAAAGGGTATTTTTGGAAAATCAAACCAGTAAACCATTACTTTATAGCATAATGTGATAAATATTATGTGGGATAAGCTCATCACAGTCCACAGAGCACAGAGAAGCAACATCTAAACCCTCCTCTCAGAAGGTTTCCTGCAACACCTTTGAATATGTATAACAATTAGGCAGATCAAGAACTGTGAAAAGAAGTTCCAGAAAGACTATGTATGGAAGAATAAGGTGGGAGTTTGCAAAGGAGAAAGGAACAAGACCATTGAAGGCCTTGTATGGCATGCTAAGATGCTTAGATTTTATCCTGAAAGCAGTAAAATCTTGCCTCTGAAAAATCTGAAGTAGGACAGGGTACAAATCTACCCTTGGGGCTGAGAGCTGAGGACTGAATGAGGATAGGCAGGACTGCTAGAAGAGTAATGAATCTGGGATGCAGACTCAAGAGCTCATTCTCCTTCCATACAGACTGCACTATTTCAGGAAAGGATGATGATAGATCAGCCTCTGGGGAATTTACATATGTAATCTTGTCAAGCTCTACAACTGCATTCTGGTTCCCAAATTAGAGCTGTACTTCTAAATGAAATTTTAATTTACATGCTAAAAACAGAGCCCTTAAAAACAACATCTGGCTGGTTTTCCTAATCTATTTCTGCCAGATTCAATAATCACATATTTCCAGCACAGTGTTCTCCAAACAGTGGTCCATCAAACGTTTCTGGTGTTTCTTATTAATCTCATCACTCACCAGGTATCCACTCTGTATCAGGCACTGTGCTAGGTGTTGGAGATCCAGAGATGAGTTAAGACATAAGATATCCTAGGGGTACCTAGGTGGCTCAGTCAGTTAAGCATCATGGGTTCAAGCCCCATGTTGGGTTCTGTACAGCATGGAGCCTGCTTGAGATTCTCCCTCCCTCTTTCACTGAACCTACCCTACTTACACTCTCTCTCTTTTACAAAATAAATAATAAATAAAATTCCAAAAAAAAAAAAACAGCATAATCTTCAAGAAGTATAGGCAGAGGAAGTGGAGAAGTAAAAGCAGTATAATAAAATGTTTTACATTCTCTGCTAGATGTATGCACATTGTATAAAGGAGACTTAAAAAAAAAAAAGTAAATCCCCTGTGCTTGGGAAGGGTGGGAGAAGAATCCAGAACATTTTCCTAGAGCATATGTAGAGAATAGGTTATAAGTAGTACTTGAACCATGTCTTGAGGAGGTGTCCACCAGGCAACCAAGGTATGAAGCTGCAATTCTGGAAGATAGTTTGCTCGGAAATAAAAAGTACAGAAATTTAAGAGAAAAGCCTGGAGAGTTATACAGAAGCCAGGCTAAGGAAAACCCTATGTGTTTATTAAGAAATGTGTACTTTATCCCATAAGCAATTGAAATTATGAACAGATCTTAAGCAATGAAATTATAAGATGTGCTGTATACAACAGAAAGACCCCTCTAGCAGCAGTATGGACAATGGACTGGAAAGGGATAAGACTGCACAGGAAGTTTTCTCAGGAGATTGAAGCAGTAGTCTAGATGAGAGAAGATGAAGGTTAAAGCAATGGAGACAGAGAATAGGATGAAAGAGAGACATCCACAAGGCTTGCTGAATAATTGGGTGTTCTTATTCCCCCAACTCTTGTATCCCATTCTCTTTTAGATTTATTATTTATTTTTATGTTAATGTCAGCATAGTTAATATACTATGTTATATACTATGTGTAGTTAATATACAGTGTTATATTAGTTTCAGGTGTACAATATAGTGATTCAACAATTCTATGTATTACTCAGTGCTCATCATGATAAGTATATTCTTAATCCCCTTCACCTATCTTACCCATCTCCCTACCTACCTCCCCTCTGGTAATCATCAGTTTGCTCTCATACTTAACAGTCTGTTCTTTGGTTTGTCTCTTTTTTCTCCTTTGTTTATCTGTTTTGTTTCTGAAATTCCACATGAGTGGTATCCTATGGTATTTATTTGCCTTTTTATGACTGGCTTATTTTTGCTTAGCATTATAGTCTCTAGATCCATCCATGTTGCTGCAAATGGCAAGATTTCACCCATTTTTCGAGCTGAGTAATATTCCGTGGTATATGTATACTACATCTTCTTTATCCATTCATCCATTGATGGACACAAGAATGGAAGCTTCCATTATTTTGGCAAGTGTAAGTAATGCTGCAATAAACATAAGGGAACATATATCTTTTCAAATTAGTGTTTTCATATTTTGGAGTAACCCAGAAGTGCAATTACTGGAACATACAGTATTACTATTTTTACCTTTTTTTTTGAAAGAGAGAGAGGGTGCAAGTGAGCCAGGGGCTGAGAGAGGAAGAGAGACAGAATCCCATGAGTGGCAGAGAGAGAGAGAGAGAGAGAGAGAGAGAGAGAGAGAGAGACAGGCAGAGAAAAGCAGGACTTACCCAAAGTGGGGCTAGAGCTCACCCAAAGCAAGGTTTGTACTCATCCAACACAGGGCTCCAATTTACCCAAAGCAAGGCTGGAGCTCACCTAAATCGGGGCTCGAGCTCACCTAACGTGGGACTCAAAGTCATGAACCGTGAGATCGCGACCTGAGCCAAAGTCAGATGTGTTAACTGACTGAGCCACCCAGGTGCCCTCTATTTTTAACTTTTTGAGGAATCTCCATGCTGCTTTCCAAAGTGGCTGCACCAGTTTGCATTCCCAACCAAAAATACATGAGGGTTTCTTTTCACCACATCCTTGCCAACACTTGTTTCTTGTGATTTTGATTTTAGCCATTCTGACAGATATGAGGTGATATCACATTATGGTTTTGATCTGCATTTCCCTGATGATTAGTGATGTTGAGCAAAAGAAATGTTTAAAGCAGAGGCCAGATGATCATTCTTCAGGTTTTCTATACAAAGAGATCTTCTTTGAGCAGGAAGTTAGCCTCTAAATAACCTTTAAAAGTCTATGATCAAAAAACTTACTAAGTTATCTACTAGATGCCCAGCCACTAGAAATAACAGCAACAACAACAATGAATTAAAAGATATGGTTTCTATTCTCAAGCTTATCCTAATGTTGAGAGAATTCAATTAATATATGAAATGATTAAAGAGTAATTAAGTAATAAACTGTATACTGTACAAGATGAAGGAAGCAAGAGGTTGGTGAGAGATGAATTTGTTATAAAGCCCTCTTTTAGTGGGTAGGATGTAAATCAGTCCTTGAAGGATGAATGACTTCTGGTTTTAAATTTTTCATCAGCTGATTAATCAGATAATACTTTTGTTCATTTTTCAATCCACAGGAGTGATGACATGTTATCTACTTTCCAAAATATATGTGGAAAAATAAACTTACAAAGCAATGGCTAAATATGTCAGGTCATTTCTATACTACTACTGATGAGTATCTTATTTTAAAAACAGGTTTTGGGGCGCCTGGGTGGCGCAGTCGGCTAAGCGTCCGACTTCAGCCAGGTCACAATCTCGCGGTCTGTGGGTTCGAGCCCTGCGTCAGGCTCTGGGCTGATGGCTCAGAGCCTGGAGCCTGTTTCCGATTCTGTGTCTCCCTCTTTCTCTGCCCCTCCCCCGTTCATGCTCTGTCTCTCTCTGTCCCAAAAATAAATAAACACTGAAAAAAAATTTTTAAAAACAGGTTTTAGATCTCAATATAGGGTGATATTCTAAAGAGGATTCATATAATAATGGGAAGGGTAGTTGTACTACGTAACTTATATAAAATACCCATGAATGAGACTCTGAGAGTCTCTTATTAGAAGCTAATCATATTTCTTTAAAATAAAAAAATAATAATAAAACCTCTCCCATATGTACCCATGAATATGTTAACTAAATATAGAACTAATCAGGTTGTGTAAAAATCCTCTAAATTTAAACACTGCAATACATAATAAGTTTTCCTTGTCTTCTTATATCACCTAACAATGGGTCTTAAATAAACGAGTTATAGTTGAATTTATGAATAAGTGATTAAATGACAGAAGAAATGTGGTAGAAACTGTTTCAAATTATGCTTATATCATTTCAACATGTTAAGAAGATCTGAAAATATGTGTACTGAACCACTAAAGACAAAAATGAATTAACAGGATTCAAAGTAGAATATGGTTAAAAATCAGTAAAAACAGCTACTATTTATTGATAACTTATGATGAATGAGACACTGGGCTCAGCATTTTATTTTTTTATTTTTTTAATATAATTTATTGTAAAGTTGGCTAACATTCAGTGTATACAGTGTGCTCTTGGTTTTGGAGGTAGATTCCCGTGGTTCATTGTTTACATACAACACCCAGTGCTCATCCCAAAAAGTGCCCTCCTCAACGCCCATCACCCATTTTCCCCTCTCCCCTGCCCCGCCCCATCAACCCTCAGTTTGTTCTCTGTATTTAAGAGTCTCTTATGGGTTTGCCTCCCTCTCTGTTCGAAACTATTTTTCCCCTCCCCTCCCCCCCATGGTCTTCTGTTAAGCTTCTCAAGTTCCACATATGAATGAAAGCATATGATACCTGTCTTTCTCTGACCGACTTATTTCACTTAGCATAATACCCTCCAGCTCCATCCACGGTGTTGCAAATGGCAAGATTTCATTCTTTCTCATTGCCGAGTAGTATTCCATCGTATATATAAACCACATCTTCTATATCCATTCATCAGTTGATGGACATTTAGGCTCCTTCCATTGTTGAAATTGCTGCTATAAACATTGGGGTACATGTGCCCCTATGAGTCAGACTCCTGTATCCTTTGGATAAATTCCTAGTAGTGCTATTGCTGGGATAGTAATTCTATTTTTAATTTTTTGAGGACCCTCAACAGATTTCCAGAGCGGCTGCACCAGTTTGCATTCCCACCAAGAGTGTTCCCATTTCTCCACATTCTCACCAGCATCTGTTGTTTCCTTAGGCTAATTTTGGGACAAAACATTTTATGTATTACATTATGTAACACAATAATCCCATGAGTATGGAGTAATAATGGAGTATGAATGGAGTAGCTCTTATTCATTTTTCAGACGAGAAAACTGAGGCTCAGAGTGGTCACATAACTATATCCATATCACACAGACAGTGGAAAAGCCATTAACCAAATCCAGTTCTGATTTCATACATTTATTTATTCACTAAGTAAATGAGTATCTGTTGCATACCAAGAACAGTTCTAAATGCCAAAACAGTAACAGACAAAACAGACAACATTCATTCAGTGATTCTTCCAGCAAATACTATGAGCACCAGTTACATTGTTCTTAGCACTATCGTGAGAAACAAAACATTCAAACATCCCTGCTTCCGTGGAACTTATATTCTGCTTGGGGAGGCATTCAATAAAGACACAATATTGTGGCAGAGATAATATGATGGTTCCACCAAACACAACTTCATTCTTTTTCCTGCGTACATAACGTGACATTTCCCAATCTCTGTTGCGGCTATGTGTAGCCATGTAACTTAATTCTAGCCAATGTAATTGAAGAAAAGAGAGATTATGTCACTTCTAGACCCACTTTCTACACAATCCTCCGTGCTCTCTTTCTTCATTCTCCAGTCAAAAGCAAAGAAAGACAAAACTAACAGAGGAAGGAGTCATGTGTAGGAAAGAAATTCATGAATGACTGCATGACTGTCAACCAGCAAAAAACTAAGGTCAGAGTAAAAAATTTTATTGTTTTAAGTCAATGAAATTTAGGTTTTGCCTATTGTAATAGTAAGCCTATTCTTTTGAACACAAATACAACAGGTAGTGATAAGTGCTATAAAAAAAATAAATTAGGTAAATGGGATTGAGAGAGAAGGCATTACTATTTTAAAGTGCTCGGAAAAGACCTCCCAAAAGAAGTGACATTTTTCTGGAACCCGAACAGAGTTACACTGTGATTCCTATAAAGATCTGGAGAAAGAACATCATAAGTACAAGAAAGAATAAATGTAAATAAACATCCTGAAGCAGAAGCAAACTTGTAATGTTCAAGGAACATAAAGAAACTGAGTACACCACCCTACTGTGAGTTTAACTGTAGGCTTTTGATCCAAAATGGAAAAATAATTAAATAATTATCCTCCCAAAATATCACTGAAATGAAATGAAGATATGTAAGGAAAGTTCTTACTTCTTAGCCTATATCAGTGGTTCTAAATCCTGGGCAATTTTCTACCCCAAGGGACATTTGACAAAGCCTAGAGAGATTTTTGGTTGTCACATCTATGAGAGATTCAAAGAGCTAGAAAGTTGAAGCCAGGGATGCTGCTAACAAATCCATAATGCATAGAACAGACACTCTGAAACAAGGAATAATCCAGCCCAGAATATCAATAGTACCAAGGTGGAGATGTAGCCTAACCTACTCAGCCAAGGAAGGCTACTTGTAAGTCAAACCTGATATAAACCCTAAAAGGTAAATAAAACCTACTTTGGTGAAGAGGAGAAAATGGCCCAGCCTGATGGACTTCCACCAGTAAGATATTTCAGAAACCACAAGAGAAATGATAAGACTAGAGCACAGAATATGAAGAAGAGCTGATGATACACACCTTCCTCCACTGCAGTAATGGTCTCATTCATTCCCATGACACTGCTCATGTTGTCTTCATAAAAACGTTTCATAACTTGAGATTAAGACAAAAACAAATCTTAAAATTTAAACTCCCATCTTAAGAGCTATATCATCCATTCCAAAGCATTTCATTTTCAACTTGCTGGATGAGATACTTCCACAAAAACACACCAACATCGTTAACAAGACAGCCGCAAATGCCAAAACAACCTCCTTTCCTGAAGTTCACCCAAATAGTCTCTTCTCAACCCAACAACTAAGTACCTACTTTGAGTTTGGCAAAGACAAGTTAAGTGGTTTTTTATTGATTATATTACCAATCTATATAATCTGTCAAATTTTCTGTACACATCCTCTATAAAATCTTTCTCTGACTTGCTAAAACTAAAAAAAATGTACTCAGCAGCTCTCACAGGGCTCATATATGGTCCCGCCTTATTTTTAGTCACTCTACTACTAACCAGTATGCCACATTAGCATAACCAAAGTATTCATTCCTTCTATGTGTTTCTTTTCATTTCTTGCCTAAATGTATTTAATTTTCTCTTTTAATACATATCTTATGTCCGCTCAAATAATACCAATGCTTTTTACAAATCACTGTTTTTTCTATGCTTAACTCTATCTCCTTGCCATCTCTGTCCATTCTAACACTACCATCTTCATCAAGCATGATCCCATTAAATAGTACACTATGCTTTGGAGGTTTCAAGATTCTTTCCCTCTTAGGTCCTTAGAAAAGTACTATAAGACAGACATAATAAGTATTATTATTTTCATTTTATAGATGAGAAGACTAGATATCACCTATGCCTCAAGTTTTTCTGCTTCAAATTTGCCTCTTATCCTCAACTTCAATAATTTACCCCTTTCCTTCTCTACCTCTTATCTCCAGTTCACTCCATTATGCACACTAGTCTGCTACTAACAATTCCTCTCTGAATCACTACAGTCCCTATTCTCTTCTTTTTTCCAAATACTGCACAACTTTGTCTAACTCCTCAGAGTCTCCTCAGTCCATAAGTAGGAATCTACCCAGGAAATACTTTTTTATGGTATATACCAGAAGCATTTGAGGGTGTTCAAAGTAGCTCCCAGAGAAAAAAGTCCACTGAGGTCAAAGAAATAGCAAAGTCAACAATACTACAAAAGTGAGGTAGCAGGTATAAAAATTCATGATGTTATATCTTCCTTTCCATTGTTACATTTTTTTAAGTATATAAGAGGCAGTAGGGTATACTGGAAAAAAACCCTGATCTAGAAATAAAACTTAGGTTCATGTCCCTCTATGCCACTTATTTTATGATCTTAAAGAAAATCATTCCACATGAATGGACTTAGCTTTATTTAATTCATTTCTTTTTTTTTTAATTTTTTTTTCAACGTTTATTTATTTTTGGGACAGAGAGAGACAGAGCATGAACGGGGGAGGGGCAGAGAGAGAGGGAGACACAGAATCGGAAACAGGCTCCAGGCTCTGAGCCATCAGCCCAGAGCCTGAGGCGGGGCTCGAACTCACGGACCGTGAGATCGGGACCTGAGCTGAAGTCGGATGCTTAACCGACTGCACCACCCAGGCGCCCCTGTTAATTCATTTCTTATTTACTGAATTAAATGACCTCTTAATAACTTTGTCTATAAAATCACAATGGCTAGGGGCGCCTGGGTGGCGCAGTTGGTTAAGCATCCGACTTCGGCTCAGGTCATGATCTCATGGTCCATGAGTTCGAGCCCCGCGTCGGGCTCTGTGCTGACAGCTCAGAGCCTGGAGCCTGTTTCAGATCCTGTGTCTCCCTCTCTCTCTGACCCTCCTCCGTTCATGCTCTGTCTCTCCCTGTCTCAAAAATAAATAAATGTTAAAAAAAAATTTTTTTTAATAAAATCACAATGGCTAACTAATAAAAAATAGATTTAAGTAAGATAGGACTCGTATATACTGGTTTTATTTAATTGGCTTGGTACATATAACATGTATAATAAATGTTTGCGCAATTAACTGGCAATGGGGAATGGGTCAGATAAATAACCAAAAAACGCCAAGATCAAATGGAGTGATTCAAATGGATGTGAATTGTTCATATATCGGTTCTAAATGCAAAAACCAGCAAATACTACTGTCAAAACGTTTTAGAAATTCAAGGAATAAGATGGCAGAGTTCTTCATATTCCCAACACTGTTCCTATATATGACATACAGGAAATATCACACTGATGCCTAAAGCCACGTTTTGATTCCCAGAGAACAGAGCATAACAGATCTAGAGGATGAAACAGAGGACCTGAAAGCTCATGTCAGAATGTGCTTGTGGTCTCCTGGGAAACTATTCCAATTCAACAGGCTAAGAATATCATTCTATTTCCCAGAGACTTTGCTCTGATATATGCTTTTAGAGGCTTACAGCTCTTTAAACACACATGCAAATAGTTAGGTAACATTCTGCATAGTCTTTTGCTGTAGTACAAACCTGAAGAAGCCTTGAATTATGAATACTTTTGTTTAAAAGAGTTGCTGCTTTTCTAGCTACCATTTATGTAAGGTACTGTAACACAGCAGTACAGAAACATAACTTTCTACTTTCACCACTTTAGAACTAGGTGACCTTTAGAAAGTTACTTAAGCTGTTTTAGCTTTAGTTGCTGCCAACTATAAACAGGGATTAATACTCCCCACCTCATAGATTTTTATAAGAATTAAATGAATAATAGATGAAATACCTACAACAGATATTGGCAAATAACTATACACATTTGGTGTTCAAGAAATACTGTCTTATAATTATAATTATGCTCACCATATAGAATGTATTGAGCACACAGCAGTAGATAAATCAGAGATTTATGGAAATACAGCTGAAGTACATAGGATGCACACAGGGTAACAGTAAGAAACAGTGATGGAGAATTATGGTAGGGTCAGATCAGAATGCCAGGAAAAGTTTTAATATGGGATCTCATTAGCAGTCTCAACTACTGAGTACATTCAAGAATGTGAGGAAACAGTCATCTTCACTACTAACATTTCAGAGAGTTTATAAGGTCCTTTTAGAGGTGACAAAGTATGAAGAGATGAAATGCAAGAAATCCTGAGAAAGTACCAGCTGCTCTATAAACGCTCTTGATGCAATGGTAAATAAACATTGCTCCTATCCACAAAGATTTTATAGTTGTAATGTGTAGGTAATCTTATTTGACCTATTCCCTGAAAAAAGTCTCTTCCTTGGTCCTATTTTTCCATTAGCCTCTTGAGTCAACCGTTTTGAGTCCTCCTTATTGACTCCTCCTTCTTTTGCTCCACTGACACCATCTAGTCCTCAAATATTTGGGTTCTTCAGACACTTTTTCTCTTTTGTGAAGTCTCTCAAGTTTACTCTGGATTAAGACCAAGCACAGGAATAATCAACATTCAAATTGGCAAGGGTCAACCAGATTCTGGGTAGTTGAACACTCTGGTAGTTGAACAGTTAATATTCAGAAATATCTTTAGCAACAAGAATCACAGAATAGCATGTATACAAGACACTTGGGCAAAAATGTGGATTAAAAGACTACTGGGGAATGAGTAGAGCAGAGCAAGCTTGAATACAGAAAAGCTCGGGACCATATACAGACAGTGTCTTTCCTTCCTCAAGTTCCTAAATACTAAATACTGAAAGAGAAAGGAAAAACCCAAATTTTTTAGTGCTTATTTACGCCAGTCACTGTGTAAAGATTTTTATACATTATTTCATTTAATCCTCACTACAATCCTATTCTCCCCATTTTACAAATGGGAAATGTGAGACTTAAATAACTAGGCAAACATCACATAGCTATTAAATTTAACTCAGATCTGATTTCAAATGTTCCTGCTCCTTCCATTAAATCTTATTAAATTGATTCATGTGGAGTTATTTTTCCGAGCCTTAGGAAAATATAAATTGAACTTGTTCCTTAAACTTGTCCCTAAAAACACAATCATAGAATGTTAGGGCCACCAACACCTTCTAATGTTATAGGTGATGAAACTGAGGCTACAGGTAAATTAAGGGGCATATCTAAACTCAAAACACATCTTGGATCTCTCCCAGTGCATGTGAATTTCCAACATTGAGGCAGTATCATATATAGAGGCATTTGATATGGATACTTCACAAATCTTTAAAATTCAACCTTAGTACAAAAATAAAATACCAATTGAGAAAAATAAACTCTGCTCTCTGCCCACAATCCCTTCATCTTAAAGTTTTCATTAAAATGGAAGCTGGGGCGCCTGGGTGGCTCAGTCAGTTGAGCGTCTGACTTCAGCTCAGGTCACGATCTCATGGTTCATGAGTTCAAGCCCTATGTTGGGCTCTGTGCGGACAGCTCAGAGCCTAGAGCCTGCTTCAGATTCTGTGTCTCCCTCTCTCTCTGCCCCAACGCCACTCACGCTGTCTCTTCCTCTCTCAAAAATAAATAAACATTTTTCTAAAAATTTACAAAAAATAAAATGGAAGCCAATTACAGAGACTCTTATGTGTGAAATGAGCTCTTTAGGAATGACTTAGTTGGAAACTTCTAATGCCATTTGTTCATAATCTAGGCTGCCTTCAATGGTAACTGCAGCAGTTGTCAAAATAAATGGCCACATCCATGTACAGCATACTATAAGTTCTATTTCTCAAAGTTGCAAAGATTGTCAAGAAAGTTTGCATTTTTATAGATAGCACTAATCTCTTATTCAGAAGGTAAATAATCAGTCTACTTCCAGCTGTGAAAAAGCTTGAGTTTCTACCAAGTGAGCTGCCAAAGGCTATGCTCATGCCACATTAGGCAGAAGACAAGCACGGCTGCAATATTCCAAGTCAGCAACGGAGACACTAAAGAGATGATGAAATTAGCAGCTGTGGGGTTGGCCTTTGGAGAATTAGATTTCCAGAGACAACAGTGCCTATGAGAGATTTTTCTCTGCTAAACAAAACAAAGGTTTAGCAACTAAATATTCTTCAATTTTGAAAAAGCAAGTTTAATTGAATTTATTTTAATAATTAGACAAAAAGAAATTTTCAGGCAAAGCATCATAATACAACTTCACAACATAACATACTATAATTTTTCTTAAAATATATATAGTTGTGCCTATCATTTATTCTCATAATTTAAAATTTTTTAAATAAAATGATAGAACAGAGGCATTGTTTATAACTATTCTTAATCTTAAGAATTACAGTCTTTTCTTTGCCTGAAAACAAACTTCTATGTATCCTTTGGAATTTAAGGATTACCTTGTTTCAGATAACTGCACTAACTCCTCTGCCTCATCTAATGACTATATACATATTCCTTTTCTGTACTTCCATAGCATCTTTTGCATACTGTTATAATCATAATTACTCCACTATACTATAATCACATGTAAATGTGTCTATCTACCCTGATTATAAACTGGGAACATATCTCATTAGCTTTGTAACTGCAATGACCAGCATAAAAATACATGATATAACATAGGTACTTAATATCTATTAAGTGAATGATTAAGTTGCTTTCTAATATTTATTAGACCCTGTTATGGGATATCCCTAGTGACTCCCCAAAAGCTTACCTTGAACTGGCCATGCAACAATATTTCCAACTCATTGAAACATGGTATACTAATATTACAATCATTATTCTGCGGTAAAACAGCTGAATGATTTCAGTGAGGGAAATAAAAATGACAGTAAATTTCAGGCTAAAGTTCTTTTGTTTAGGAATCCTGCTTGCTTCTCAAATATTTCTCTAATATTTTAGAAACAAACTTATCATTTGTTCAACATCCAATGGAATTTAGCCTGCAGGAGGTCCTTTGGGACCGTGACATGGCTTGATTAAACCATAGGGAGATTTTAAGTAGATTTCATCACCAGTCTGTGACCTCTGCCCTGAGATGAAGATAAAAAGTCCTTTCTCTCAAACAATCATATGATTAGTTACATGGTAGCCTGGCCACAGCTACAAGCAAAACCTGTCTATGCTGACACCCAACATGCAGCAAGCCAAACCATGACCTGGTTCAGGACGGTTTAGACTATGAAAGAAAGTCAACAGCACCAGAAAGCTATAAACAGAACAGATAATACCTAAATATTTGAGGGCACTGAATTTTATTGGAAATAAAAGGACATATGAATCCCTTCTTGTCTATATATCTCTTGGCTAGTCATGTGATTAAAGAATTAAAGTATAATCTGGCCGAAATAAGGGAAACATCCCTAATTCCAAGAAATCCTAAAAGTGACACACAGTCAGATAGTATTTGAGTTATGGAACACATCATACTACAATTATGAAAACTACTAATATGGCTAACAATTAAGCATGCTAGGAATCTAACCAAAGGACACAAGAGTGCTGATGCATAGGGGCACATGTACCCCAGTGTTTGTAGCAGCACTTTCAACAATAGCCAAATGATTCAAAGAGTCTAAATGTCCATCAACTGACGAATGGATAAAGAAGATGTGGTTTATATATACAATGGGATACTACTTGGCAATGAGAAAGAATGCAATCTTGCCATTTGCTACAATGTGGATGGAACTGGAGGGTATTATGCTAAGTGAAATAAGTCAGTCAGAGAAAGACAGGTATCATATGCTTTCACTCATGTGTGGATCTTGAGAAACTTAACAGAAGACCATGGCAGGGAGGGGAAGGGGAAAAAAATGTTACAGAGAGGGAGGAAGGCAAACCATAAGAGACTCTTAAGGACTGAGAACAGCGAAGGGTAGATCGGGGGTGGAGGAGTGGGGAAAGTGGGTGATGGGCAGGGAGGAGGGCACTTGTTGGGATGAGCACTGGGTGTGATATGGAAACAAATCTAACAATAACTTACATTAAAAAATAAATGAATTAAAATAAAATAAATTTTAAAAAATTTCTTTAACCAAAAAAAAAAAAAAGAAAAGAAAAATGGGTTGCAGATGCAGAACTGGATATACTAAAATAAAAACAAATATCACCTATTTATCAAGTCCTCAATGTACTTAAGAGAATATAAATTCAAAATAGACCTATGGCCTAATTCCAACTCTCTTCCCTTAATATGAGTATGATTTTGAGTATTACTAAAAGTATTACTTTTAGAATCATATCTGATAGAATTTTGTGAGAATTAAAAAAGATAATGTACATAAAGTGTTAGAGTGTGTAGCCATTGTTGCTATTACTATTTTGAATCTCAACAAGATTTACTCATTTTAAAATAAAGAGAAACAGGAGTATATATATGTGTGTGTATTTGTGTGTATGTGTGTATAACTTAATCTATGTCCAGGTAACAGGACTGTTGGGTGGAAAAAAACTTTCTTTACAATTTGTGAAAAGGAATACTTATTGCAGTTATTATACTTAGAAACATATATATAAACACATGCAATCATTTGATAAATGAATAGACATATAAATACAAGTAAAGCTAAAAGGTACTGTAACAGGAGAACCCTTAGCAATGTTTTCTTCTCTTCCTTCAACTTGCGTTAAAAAAAAAACAAGGTCCATCACCAGAATGACTAATTTATATTTTCATGATTATAATTTTACCCAAAATTAAGCAGCTAATCAGTGTCAGGGATATTTATTTAACCACCCATCAATCAACCCAATTCTCTTACCTACCAATGCTAGCCAATGTTTATAACAACCCTTTATTAGCTAATAACCAATAGATGCAAAACTCCCATAGTTGTATAAAGTATATCTCAAATGCTAAACATTTTTGTTGTCCAGATAATAGTGAGGATTAACTGAAAATTATAGCTAGCCCATTTCCAACATTAAGATGTATGTGTGTGTGTATGTATGTGAACTATATATGCCAGTAGACATGGATAAAGAGAGAAAACACTACCTTCTGCCCCTTCTGCCCTTCAAAATGATAGAGATTAGCCTCTAATTTCCTCCAGCAGCACCTGAAAGCTTGGGACACAGGCAATGGCAAAGAGAACCTGCAAGAACTATTTCAATGTATATGAAATTCTTGTCTTAGAACTTCTTCATATCCACATTTTCTTACAAGGTGAGCAAAAATGTCATCTTTGAATATAAGACTCAGGATATTATGTACTTTTCTACTTAACCCAATAGCCCTAAAGTTTCTAGTCCCTTTTCATGTGAACACTGTAAAAATCATTTTAGCAAGGATCTTTCTGCCCATACTGAAGATTTTCTGAACATCAGCAATAGTAACAGCCACTAATAATCATAATACAATAACAATAATAATAAACATTCTTTGTTGAATTCTAAGTACTTGACCAAACATATAAGAGACTTTAATTCATTTGACTTAACTAAGTGCCTAATTGGTATAAGACAGCATAATAGGTGCTATAAAGAACGAAAGCAGTATCTTCAGCCCTCAAGTCTTTTTAACCTAATCTCTAAAGCCCCACCCCCCTGCAACCATGTATAATTTACATTTAAAATTGCAAAGAAACACTATTTCTACCAATCTTTATTCTAACAAGAATATAACCTTATTTGTAGGAAAATTATTGCAGTATCCCCCACTTGTTCTTTTGTACTTCATTAACTCAATTAATATGAAATGACAGCTGATGCCAGACACTGTGCTTCATAAATATTATTTCCTTTAAATCCCATAAAATTCCTCAGGAATCATTATCCTTTTTTATAAACTGATTACACTGAGAATTAGAGAATTAGGTAACTTGTTCAAATGTAATTTAACTAGTAAGTAGTGAGGTTGAAAAAAATAAAACTTTGCTATGAAAGTTTCTCAAATTGGATGATAATAGTTTATTATAAAATATTAACTAATAGCCAGTATTGCAAGAATGAAATCAAGTTTATACTTTTTATATTATTATTACTAACCATTGAATTTCATCATTGGCAATCACTATATATATATATATATATATATATATATATATATATATATATGTATTTGTGTATGTGTGTACATATATATGTGTATATATATATATATGTATATATATATATATATATGCATACACACACACACACACACACACACCAGTGTATACGTTATCCTAACCAAGAGTGAGGGCATACTGGTTATACATACACATTAGAAGAAGATGGCCTAGGTTCAAATCCCAGGTATGCCATTACCAGTTATTTGAGCTTGGACAAGATATTTAACAATGCTGTGCTTCAATTTGCTCATCTGCAAAGTAGTGATAACAGTACCTACTTCTTAAGGTCTTTATGAAGAATAACTAAGTTAGTATCTATAATTTTAAAAATGTCTGGCATATAGTAAGTCTTAAATAAATTTTTGTGAACAATACATATATATAGACATATATATACACATTGCTATTTTAATGATGTGGTCAGGAAAGCCTTCATTGAAAGGAGTTTTGAGCAAAACCTAAAGAAAGTAAGAAGCAAGAGTCATACAGATAATTGAAGAAAATGTGTCCCAAGAAGAAAGAATAGCAAAAGAACAGGTCCTGAGGTATGATTGTTTTCAGCATGTTCAGTAAAGACAAACCAGTATGGCTTGAACATAGTGAAGAACAGGAATAGGCAGGTAACAGTGGGGGAGATAGGGGATGTAGAGCCTTAAAAGACCAGTTTAAGAACTTCTGGTTTAGTCTGAGCCAGATGGGAAGCCATCAGAAGGTTCTGAACTGACATATTTTTTTAAAGATCACTCTAGATACTATCTGTAAAATTACTGAAGGAGTATGCAAGTAGTAGCAAGGAGAACAACTAACCATCAAGTTTTATATTTGCTAATGAATCTGACATGGGTTGTGGGAGAGACAGGAATGACTTCAAGGTTTCTGGCCTCAGTGGCATGAAGAACAGAGCTTTTACTTACTGAGAAACAGGTCTGAAGGGGTAGAAAATCAAGAGTTTATTTCTGTTTATAAGACTGGTATGCCTATTGGATATCCAAATGGAGAAAGTGATTATAAGTATATATACAAGTGTAGAATTCAGGAGAGAAGTCAAGGCTTGAGGTATAAATGTGGATGTCATCATCATTTAGATGATACTTAAAGGAACAAAACTGAATGAGAAGACAGGGCAACAGTAGATAGGAAAGATATCCAAGGACTGAATCCTAGGATACTTAACATGTCTTTTTAAAAAGCATGAGAATGAGGAGGCACCAAGAAAAAAGAAACCAAGAAAGAACAACCAATAAGTTACATTAGTCAAAAGGTAATTCTATTCCAGGGATGCCTGGGTGACTCAGTCAGTTGAGTGTCCGACTCTCGATTTCTGCTGAGGTCATGATCCCAGGGTCATAGGATTGAGCCCCATATGGGCTTTGCACTGAGCATAGAGCCTACTTAAGATTCTCTTTCTCTCTCTTTCTGTCTCTCTCCCCCAACCTCAGACATGCTCTCACTCTCGCTCTCGCTCTCTCTCTAAAATAAAAAAAAAAATTATTTCATTAAAAAGGTAATTATATTCCAGAAGCCAAGTGATGAAAGTGTTTCAAAAGGTAGAGGATGTAATCAACTGTGCCAAATACTGCCAAGTTCAAGTAAGATGAAAAGTGAGAAAAACTGACCATGGTACTGGTAAAATGGAGGTCATTGATGAACTTGAGTAAAGCTTCAGTGAAGTGGTGGAGGTAAAAGTTTGACTGCAGCCAGTTCAAGAGAGAATAAGAGGACAAGCAGAAATACCAAGTACAGATAATTCTTTTGAGGAGTTTTTGCTGTAAAGAAGAACAGAGAAATAAGGCAACAGGTAGAAAAGTATGTGGGATCAAGAGGTGACAAATAGTATAATCTAATATTGTAAGCTTCAAAGCTAATTTTTATGGGGAGGACTTGAGACAATTATCTGGATGGCAATGAAATGAATGAAAGATAAGGAAAAGAAAACCAACTTTTTGAGTGCAGGGCAAACTGTTCTCAAGGAAGATCTAGGTTTCAATTATAGCACACTGGTAGAAAGGAAGTTCAGAGATGACACTGAGATTATAGATTTTGCTGATGATTGTTCTGAACTCCCAGAGGACATGTAGAGAAATATGGGGAGATAGAAAAAGGTGATGGAATGGCAGGGAGGGAGTGGGGAGGCATCATACGGAAACATAAAGATGAGAATCTGGGTTATAAAGGATGACCTGGAAGAAGGATGTTTGCTATTGTGGTAATTATTTTGTAATATATATTTGTATCAAATCATCATGTTGTGTGACTTAAATTTATGCATTGTTATATATCAATAAATCTGGAAAGAAAGGTGTAATTCTATAACATACACACATAAGAATGACCTGGAGTCAGCTGACGTTCTTTTGTGAATCAAGTGAATGGAAAACTAAGGTCCTTTCTGTAACTGTTGAGAGGACAGAGGAGTGGAAATCTTGAGAGAAACACACAGCTCTGGGACCCCCCTCTTGACTCTACCTGAGAAAGGTAGAATGAAAAACACATAAGTTGAAAATCATGTACTAGCCATTACCTCAGTATAGTTCTACAGATACAGATATTCACATAAAATACAAATAATGACTAAACATATATTGTGAACCTGTTGGGAATGGACCAAGTGCCCATGCCCACGTTTACATCACCTTAATTTTCTTCTAGGTTACTAGTAAGCATTAGAATCTCAAAAATGACACGTAAGTGGTTCAACAGACACTACTCTGGTCTTAGAATCAACAAACTTGAAAGAGACTTCTAGCGCTACCATTTACTATTTTATGACATTATACCAAATCACTTAAGCCTCAGATTTTAAATCTGTGAAAAGAGAATAATACCAACCTCAAAAGGATTCTACTGAAATGAATAAATAAGTTCAATTCAAGAGAACTAGGGTGATATAAAAGTGTGGATGGGAACTGATCCATCTACAACAGGTTCACAGTAGAAGGTTTAAGTCAAGTAAGAAATTCATAAGATGGCTAACTCTAATACAAATTTTGCCACTTAAGATTAATTCAACAATTCTATAAAGAAAGAAAAAAATGTTATACAAGTAAAATCCCTAAATAGAACCACGCTTAAGGTCTTCTGGAAGGATATTATATTTGATAGAATGAGTAAGGTCTTAAAAATATATAGTAAATTTAATAAAATAATATTTTACTTTCTATGTGAAATAATAAGAACTAAATGAAAAATCCAGTTAAAGCTACTAGAAGATGCCTACTATATATTAGGCACTGACTAATCATTCAGCAACTATTTATGCCAGACAATAGTCTAGGTGCTAGGGTTTAGAATGAAAAACAAAATGAACAAGACACCTACTCTCATGGAATTTACACTCAGTAGTGGGAAACAAATAATTAATAGAGGATACAGGATAAACAGAAATAGATAAATATGATCCAGTAAAGAAATATTCAAACTGGTAAGTATCAAATATAGTAATGAATGGTGTAATAAAAGTATCTAAATAGATGAGGAAGATTTCTCTGAAGAGAAATTAATGGAACATAATGACAAGATTTAAAATTTTATTGCACTTATCACTGCCAAACATTATTCAAAGTGACTAATATATGCTAACACATCTGATCTTCACAAAGACCCTATGAAGTAGAAAATATTAGTCTCTCCATTTTATCAGAAATGGGGAACAGAGAGATTGAGTAATTTTTTCTAGTGTCATAGGAAGTAAGTAGAGAAGCTAGAATTTGAACCTCAGTAACCTGAATCAACTACATATGTTCTAGACTATTATGCTACACTAAAAGATTGCTGAATAACAATAATTGAAAGCTGGCTACCTAGGACCAACTAGTTTAAGTAAAAATGGACTTGCATGCCCTAACACTCACTAAATGCAATGTAATTTGAGAAAACAGAAAAAATCATTTTAATAAAAAACTGAGAACTCATACAACTCAATAGAAAAATAAACAATCTGATTATAAATTGGGCAAAGAATCAAAATAGACATTTTTCCAAAGACTTACTAATGCCTTACAGATAATGAAAAGGTACTCAACATCACTAGGCATCAGGGAAATGCAAATCAAAATTTAATCAGATATCACCTCACACATGTTAGAATAGCTATTATCAAAAGGACAAGAGATAATAAATGTTGGCAAAGATGTGGAGAAAAGGGAACCCTAGGGCACTGTTGGTGGGAACAACTATAAATAAGACAGGGATTTGGTATTACTCTTTTTCGGGTGACTGTAAATTGATGCAACCACTATGGAAAACAGTATGGAGATTCCTCAAAAAATTAAAAACAGAACTAACATATAATCTAGCAATTCTACTTCTGGGTATACATGTAAAAGAAATGAAATCACTATCTCAAAAAGATATCTGCACTCCAAGGTTCACTCACTGCAGCATAATTTACCATGGACAAGATACAGAAACAACTAAAATGCCATCAACAGATGAATAAAGAAAATGTAGTACATGTATACAATGGAATAGTATCCAGCCATATTAAAGTAGGAAATCCTGCCATTTTTAATATGGATGGATCATGAGGTCATCATGCTAAGGGAATTAGACAATGACAAACACTGTGTATTCTCACTTATATGAGGAATCCAAAAACATCAATCTCATAGATAAAAAGTACAGACTGGTAGCTTCCAAAGGCTGGGTACAGGATGGGCAAAATAGGTGAATGAGATCGAAACTGGTCAAATCTCCAGTTATAAAATCAATTCTGTAGATGTAATGTACAGCATGGTGACTAAAGTTAATAATACTGCATCAAATATTTGAAATTTAAAAAGAGAGTAGATCTTAAAATATATGAAATTTGGTAAGTATAGATCTTAAAACTTCTTACACAAGAAAAAAATTTTAATTTATGAGGTGATAGATGTTAACTAACTTATTGTAGGAATCATTTCACAATATATACATATATAAAATCATCAAGTCCCTCAAAACTAACACAATGTTTTATGTCAATTATACCTCAACAATATTGGGGGGGGGGGAGAATGTCTGTATAAAAGACACCTAAAACCCAATACATTAAAATTCTCACTATCAAAACTTATCTAGCATGTACAAAAGCAGAAAAGGCTACCCATTATGAAGAAAAAAATCAATCAGTTGAAGCTGACCCACATTTAAAATAGATAATAAATAAGATAATAGATAAGGACATTAAAGTAATTTAGACTATATTCCGTATGTTCCAGAAGTTAAAGAAAATACTGCATGCGTTAAAGATGTGGAAAAGAGATCTAAAAGTTCAAAATCACACTTCTAAAAACAAAATCTACAATCCATGATATAATAATTAAATCAAATAAAATTAAAAGCAGATTCAGATTGGACCATGTAGAAGAAAAGATTGGTAAATATGAGACATAGCAATAGACATTATCCAAAATCAAAAACCAAGAAAAACAAGGACTGAAAAAATCACATTATCAGTGAACTGTGGGATGACTTCAAGCAATCTAAAATACATGTTATTAGAGTCCCAACAGAAAGAAGACATTGGGAAGACAGTTAAGACAGAAAAAAAATTGAAGAAATAATGACCAAATATTTTCCAAATTTGATAAAAACAATAAGCCCACATACCCAAGGAGATCAACAAATGCCAAGATGAAGAAATGTGAATTACGGTAAGACACTTATTATTGTATAATCAAACTTCTCAAAATAACTGGTAAAGAAAAAATCCTAAAAGAGCCAGAAAAAAAGGAAACACTACTCACATGGAAACAAATATAAACATAGCATATTTATTGTCAGAAACAATGCAATACAGAAGAGAGTGGAACAATACTTTTAAAGTACTGAAAGAAAAAAAATGATTAGAATCGTCATCCAGTGGAAAAATATGAAAAACCAAAGTAAATGAATGAATTTCATAGAATGTATATTACACTTCATTAAGCTGTTAAAAAAATAAAACTAAAGTGAAATAAAGAGCTTTTTAAGACATGCAAAAACTGAAAGAATTAATCATCAACAGACTTTCACTATGAGAAATGTTTAAGATTAAAGCAGGAAGAAAATGGTATCAGATGGAAATGGGGATCTACACAAAGAAATGAAAAGCACTGGGAGAGTAATGACATGAATAAATATACAAACTTTTTTTCATATTATTTAAACCTATTCAAAAATAGTAATATATTGTGGGGTTTCTACATAAAAATACTTCATAACAACAGCACAAAGGTCAGGAAAGATAAAATGGAATTACAAATGGCAAGTTCTTTACCACATGTGAAGTAGCTTGATCACTTGAAGGTAGACTGTTAAGTTATAGATGTATACTATAAAAAAGACATGACAAAAAAAACCCAGTGAAAAGTTAAAGGTCAGAAGCAAACAAAATAGAAAAATAAAATAGTAACAATACTAGTTTTTTAAGAAAAGCAACTAAATATATAACCCTCTAGACACAGTGATCAGTAAAGAAAAGACAGAATTTACCAATCTCAGGAATGAGAAGTAAAATCACTATAGATTTTGGAGATATTTACAGGTTCATAAGTGAACATTATAAACAACTTTATTTCAATAAATTGACAAATTAGGTGAATGAACTAATTGAAAGATAAAAACTACTGAAGCTCATGTAAGAAAAGTAAAATAACATGATTAGCCTTATATGTAATAAAGAAATTGAATGTGAAGATAAAAGCCTACCCATAGAGGCGCCTGGTAGTTCAGTTGGTTAAGCATTGGACTTAGGCTCAGGTAATGATCTCGTGGTTCATGGGTTCCAGCCCTGCATCAGTCTCTGTGCTGACAGCTCAGAGCCTGGAGCCTGCTTCAGATTCTGTGTCTCCCTCTCTCTGCCCCTCCCCCACTCATACTCTCTCTCAAAAAATAAACAAACATTTAAAAAAAAACTACCCATAAATAAAACCACTCCCACATGGCCGTTAACATTCTACCAAATATAAGGATAAGATGACATCAACTCTACAAGAATTTTATTACTTTCATACTAAAACCAGATGAATATAAGAAAAAAAAGAAAAACTACAGACCAATATCTCTCATGAACATACATGCAAACATTCTAAACAAATATAAGAAAACCCAAACAAATCTAATCCAACAATGTAGAAAAAGAGTAAAGCAGAATGGCCAAATGGAGTTTTATACCAAGAATGCAACATCGGTTTAACATTCGCATGTCAACCAAACCTATTAGGCAACTAAAACAGAAAAAAATATATGATCATCTCAATATATGCAGGAAAGGAATTAGAAAAAAATCAAATGCATTATTGATAAAATTATCAACAAAGTAGGAACAGAAGCCTCAGCATGATAGAGGGAATGTACCAAAAACCTACAGCTAACATCATACTTAACAGTATGTCTTTTCAATGACATCAGAAACAAAACAAGGATGTCTGAACTCACCAATTCTACTCAATACTGTACGGGAGATGTGAACCAGGAAAATGAGGCAAGATTTTTTTTCTGTTTTGAGAGAGAGAGAGAGAGAGAGAGAGAGAGAGAGAGAGAGAGAACAAGCAGGGGAGGGGGGGGAGGGAGAGAGAGAATCTCAAGTAGGCTCTGCACTCAGTGCAGAGCCCAACACAAGGCTCAAGCCCAACACCCTGGGATCATGACCTGAGCCAAAATCAAGAGTTAAATGCTCAACAGACTGAGCCACGCAGGCACCCCCAAGACAAGATTTTTGAAGCTTTCTGATTGGAAAAGAAGAATCAAAAGTGTCTTTATTTATAGATGACATGATTCTCTATGTGGAAAAATTATGGAATTTACAAGAACACCACTAGAAATCATGAATGCAGCAAGGCTGCAGGATATATCAATGAACAAAAATCAAGTTGATTGCTATATATTATCAATTAACCAGAAATAAATTTTTTAAACACCATTTACAAAATCATGAAAATACAAAATATCTAAGAATAAATTTGACAAAAGATGTGCAGAATATGCATAATAAACTGCAAACAAAATATTACTGAGAAAAATTAAATAAATGGAGATATATACCATTTTCAAGAATTGAAAGACTCACTACTTGGAAGAAGAAAAATTTTCCAAAATTAAGCTACAGGTTCAATACAGAAGAGTTGGGCAGAAGCAATCATTTTTAATGAATTTTAAAAAAAAGTTGAAATTTCAAAAACATATTCACTTAGTTAAATTTATTGAAGTCTGGCTATACATCATATGTTTTTACATATATTATTGTGTATATATATTTACATTATCTCTTAGACATAAAATTCTTATCCTCACCATAAAACTGAAAAGAGCACACAAAAAGAATAGTCAATATGAAAATTCAATCTCTGTGACTCCAGACTCCAAAGCACTTTTTTTTTAACTTCTGTACATTGATTTCTCAAATATAAGTAAAAACATGATAGACAGAATCCAACATTCTCAGTCTAAATACAGAAAGATCTGTAGAAGACATTCCCAGCATACATTCAAATGATGGTAGAGATTTCTACTGATGGATGGAAAAAGGCCGACAGATCCAGTTAGAGTTGTAAGTATACATGTATATTGAGAAGCACCAATTAGGAAGAGAATATTCTATAAGGCAAAAAGCTATAGCAAAAAACAAACAAACAAACAAACAAAAACCAGAACCAGAAACAAACCTTGAAACATTTTCTCCCACTACTGCTTTTGCTAAAATTTTCAGGATTTAATACACTCCATAATAAGTCAATAAATGATAATCTCAATAAATTAGAAGAATGCATCCTTCTCTGGGCTATCTATGAAAACCTCAATATGGGGTGGTACAGAATGCAGCTAGTCAGTTTGCTTCTGGGTCAGGACACATGAAAAATGGCACACCTAGACAACTAATACGAAATGGAAAGAGAAACACAGCCAAGAGATTGGAACAATATTAGAAAAATTATAATTCAAATCTTTATGTACCATCATCTAAGCTTTACAGACCTACAAAATATCCTCAAATGAAATGAAAAACCTAAAATGCACATCACCATACATAAAATTTCTAAAATCTGTTTCTACTTCATTTATCTTTTCATATTTTAACATTTTCAAGATTATGACACAAAATGGAAAACTACCATTCAAGAGATCCCAGGCACTCCCACTCTCTAATTTAATGATTATGAAAATGTCACTTTACTCTGATTAAATGGTACCTCGGTTTCTTCCTGTGAAAGATGAAAGAAAAAGCCAAATATACTGGCATTTATATGTTATTTTATTGCAAATTTAATTGTAAATATTTGATTTAAATAATTTAAACAGTAATTTTATTAAGAAATTTATTATTAAGTATTTATTACTAAGAATTACTAAGAACAAAAATTGGCATATTGTTAATGTCTAATTACAGATATCAGAATTGTTGAAACACTATAGTTACACCATCAGAGTACTAAAATTGCTAGTTATCTGCTCAACATTCTTTCCCATCTTTATTCTTAGCTACAGAATCCCACTTTTATGTGGGTAGCAATGTGCATAGTTTTCTTTTTTTTAATCTTCATTTCTCTGCTGAGAATGGCAATATAATATATGCTGAGTATGGCCATATGACTAAATTCTGGCCAGTTAGACATAAACATAAGACTTTCTGGAAGGCTCTTAAGAGACGCTGATTTGGCTAGTAGATATACTCTGTTTAACTCTTCCTTTTCTCCTTTCTGCTGGCTGGCACAGCATCTTGAACTGAGACATTTTATTCTCAAAGAAGAATAAAAATGACAGGTTAGGGATGGTAGAAAAGAAATATAAATGAAATCTTGGGCTTTTATCACTATAAAGCTACCTCCTATACATGCCCTGGAATCCCTACTTCTGGGTTTCTTTCAGGTGTATAAGAAATAAATTCTACCTAACTTAAACCACTATTATTTGCAGCTTTCTACTATATACCTCATTTCAAAAGGAGCCCTAGAACAGACTCTCTGGAGCCAAGCATAGACAAGAGGCCCACAGAAGAGGGTAGGAAGGGCGGAGAGGTAGTACATGCTGTACAGACCGGCAGGAGGGAGCCGGGGTGATGGAGGGCAGCCCACCCAGAAAGACAGAGCCCACAAGTCTGACTTGCAAAAGCAGAGGAACTGGACTCCGTGAGTTCTGACAGCCAGCGGAACTTAACATCTGGAATGTAATATATCAATAGCTCTGCTCAGAGAGCAAGAGGGCGAGAGGACACCGGGAGGGACAGGTGTTGAGCCCAGGAAGACAGAGCTCAGCTCAGTGGGAAACAAAGACACTGGCAAGTGCCATCTCCCTTTCCCATCCCCCAACCAAAATCCCAAAGGGAACCAGTTCCCGTCACCGAACTTGCTTGCACCATAAAAACACCCAAATCTGTGCTTCTGTGGATCCATCCCTCTAAGGGGTCTGCCTCCCTCCTGGTGCTGCAGGGCCCCTCCCGCAGGGGACCACCCACAGCAAAGCGAGCTAAGACTGCCCCTCCCGCCACTGTGCACCTTGCGAATCCACCCCAGCTAATATGCCAGATTCCATCAAAGCAGCACCACAAGCCTGGCAGTGTGCAAGTAGCCCAGACAGGGGCCACACCACTCCACAGTGAGTCCTGGCCCTGGGAGAGGGGAAGATAAGGTACACACCAGTCTTGACTGTGGCCCCAGCTGTGGGCTGGGGACAGACATCAGGTCTGAATGTGGCCCCGCCCACCAACACAAGTGACTGTAGACAGCACAGGGGAAGTGCCCTGCACCTTGGCGCCACCCCAGGGACTATCCAAAATGATGAAACGGAACAATCCTCCTCAAAAGAAACTCCAGGAAGTAGCAACAGCTGACGAATTTATCAAAAATGATTTAAGCAATATAACGAAACAAGAATTTAGAATAATAGTCATAAAATTAATCGCTGCACTTGAAAAAAGTATAGAGGACAGCAGAGAATCTATTGCTACAGAGATCAAGGGACTAAGAAACAGTCATGAGGAGCTAAAAATGCTACAAATGAGGTGCAAAATAAAATGGAGGCGACCACAGCTCACATTGAAGAGGCAGAGGAGAGAATGGGTGAATTAGAAAGATAAAATTATGGAAAAAGAGGAAGCTGAGAAAAAGAGAGATAAAAAAAATCCAGGAGAATGTGGGGAGAATTAGAGAACTAAGTGATGCAATCAAATGGAACAATATCCGTATAACAGGAATTCCAGAAGAGGAAGAGAGAGAGAAAGGGGCTGAAGGTGTACTTGAATAAATCATAGCTGAGAACTTCCCTGATCTGGGTAAGGAAAAAGGCATTGAAATCCAAGAGGCACAGAGAACTCCTTTCAGATGTACCTTGAATCCATCTTCTGCACGACATATCATAGTGAAACTGGCAAAATACAAGGATAAAGAGAAAATTCTGAAAGCAGCTAGGGATAAACATGCTCTAACATATAAAGGGAGACCCATAAGACTAGTGGCAGACCTATCTACTGAAACTCGGCAGGCCAGAAAGGAATGGAAGGAAATCTTCAATGTGATGAACAGAAAAAATATGCAGCCAAGAAACCTTTATCCAGCAAGTCTGATATTCAGAATAGAAGGAGAGATAAAGGTCTTCCCAAACAAACAAAAACTGAAGGAATCCATCACCACTAAACCAGCCCTACAAGAGATCCTACAGGGGATTCTGTGAGTGAAATCTTGCAAGGACCACAAAGTACCAGAGACATCACTACAAACATGAAACCTACAGACATCACAATGACTCTAAACCCATATCTTTCAATAATAACACTGAATGTAAATGGACTAAATGCTCCAACCAAAAGACACAGGGTATCAGAATGGATAAAAAAAAAACAAGACCCATCTATTTACTGTCTACAAGAGACTCATTTTAGACCTGAGGACACCTTCAGATCGAAAGTGTGGGGATGGAGAACTATCTATCATGCTACTGGAAGTCAAAAGAAAGCTGGAGTAGCCATACTTCTATCAGACAAACTAGACTTTAAATTAAAGGCTATAACAAGAGATGAAGAAGGGCATTACATAATAATTACAGGGTCTATCCATCAGGAAGAGCTAACAATTATAAATGTCTATGCGCTGAATATGGGAGCCCCCAAATATGTAAAACAATTAATCACAAACATAAGCAACCTTATTGATAAGAATGTGGTAATTGCAGGGGACTTTAATACTCCACTTACAACAATGGACAAATCATCTAGGCACAGGTAATAAAGAAACAAGGGCCCTGAATGATACATTGGATCAGATGGACTTGACAGATATATTTAGAACTCTGCATCCCAAAGCATCAAAAGGAGCCCTATGTTATATTTATTAGATTCATTGTCCTGAAACATGTTTATCTCTTCAAGGTTGTATTACCTATAGAAGTATACCGGACCCAAGTGCAGTTGTAACACACTTAAAAACAAATAATTTTGGGGCACCTGGGTGGCTCAATCAGTTAAGCATCCAACTCTTGATTATGGCTCAGATCATGATCTCATGGTTCCTGGGTTCGAGCCCTGCATCAGGATCTACACTGACAGTACAATGGTGCAGAGCCTACTTGGGACTCTCTCTGTCCTTCTCTCTCCACCATCCCCTGCTCACACACACACTCTCTCAAAATAAGTAAACTAAAAAAAACTGCTAAAAGAAAAAAAAAGACAAACAATTTTAATGGGTCAATTTCTTAATGACTGAATCACATAAAAATATTCATACACTGAGACCAATATAGTCTTGAGGATTTTATCCAGTTCCAAGGTAGAGAAATATTCATGGTGATGTAGCCTTCCAAATCTACTATAGAAGTTTCACTGAGTGCAATCAAACAAACACTTCATTTACAAAAATTAAGTTACAGTGGAAGAATTCCATCTGTATTGTAATCAGAATATTTAGGGGCCACAGAATTTCATCTGATGGTTCAACTCCTATATGAAAGCCAATATTCAACACTTTTCTTTTTTTATATATGAAATTTATTGACAAATTGGTTTCCATACAACACCCAGTGCTCATCCCAAAAGGTGCCCTCCTCAATACCCATCACCCACCCTCTCCTCCCTCCCACCCTCCATCAACCCTCAGTTTGTTCTCAGTTTTTAACAGTCTCTTATGCTTTGGCTCTCTCCCACTCTAAACTCTTTTTTTTTTCCTTCCCCTCCCCCATGGGTTCCTGTTAAGTTTCTCAGCATCCACATAAAAGTGAAACCATATGGTATCTGTCTTTCTCTGTATGGCTTATTTCACTTAGCATCACACTCTCCAGTTCCATCCACGTTGCTACAAAAGGCCATATTTCATTTTTTCTCATTGCCACGTAGTACTCCATTGTGTATATAAACCACAATTTCTTTATCCATTCATCAGTTGATGGACATTTAGGCTCTTTCCATAATTTGGCTATTGTTGAGAGTGCTGCTATGAACATTGGGGTACAAGTGGCCCTATGCATCAGTACTCCTGTATCCCTTGGATAAATTCCTAGCAGTGCTATTGCTGGGTCATAGGGTAGGTCTATTTTTAATTTTCTGAGGAACCTCCACACTGCTTTCCAGAGCGGCTGCACCAATTTGCATTCCCACCAACAGTGCAAGAGGGTTCCCGTTTCTCCACATCCTCTCCAGCATCTATAGTCTCCTGATTTGTTCGTTTTGGCCACTCTGACTGGCGTGAGGTGATACCTGAGTGTGGTTTTGATTTGTATTTCCCTGATAAGGAGCGACGCTGAACATCTTTTCATGTGCCTGTTGGCCATCCGGATGTCTTCTTTAGAGAGGTGTCTATTCATGTTTTCTGCCCATTTCTTCACTGGGTTATTTGTTTTTTGGGTGTGGAGTTTGGTGAGGGAATTAAAAGCAAAAGTGAATTACTGGGACCTTATGAAGATAAAAAGCTTCTGCACAGCAAAGGAAACAACCAACAAAACTAAAAGGCAACCAACGGAATGGGAAAAGATATTCGCAAATGACATATCGGACAAAGGGCTAGTATCCAAAATCTATATTCAACACTTTTCTATTATTAGAGGCTGTAGCCTTCTTTTCTTCCTAGAAGTATAACAAAGTAGTGCAGATGCAATCCACTCTAATGAGATCTATTTGGTGTATAAATAGTTTTGAAACCATTTCTGCCATTCTCCCTCCTTTAGTTTGCCCCACTCCCCTCACACCTGTACCTTAAACAGCCCCATTACCTAACAAAGCTCTTAGTATAGTCTAGAATGACACTAAAGGCAACTGTGGATAGTGAAAGCAGTAATAAAGAATGAGACAAGACTATGACATTAGTAGTGAAAAGTTGCTCTCCTATCCTCAACAAACAGCCCCCAGCTAGGTTTACCCTGAAAACAACACAATTCAATCACTCTGTGCATACCTAAGAAAGATTTTAGTACCTTCTGGCTTAATGGAAAAATATTCCATAATGTACCAGGCACTATTTGTTCCGATTATACAAATACTCTGTTTTGATTCTGAGACCACATACAGGATTACAAGCAAATGGACTCAACAAATTATAATTGTGCAATTTACTAGATAATTTGTCATATATTGTCATCATTTTCATGGAAAAATGTCAACTGTGATTTCTTTTTATCTCTTCCTCAAAGTTAATTACAAACATTAATTACATTAATTAATTACAAACGTGACAGAAGACAAACATGTTGAATCTATATGTTATGAATGATGTGATGGAATAGAGATAAAATATGCCATAGAATCTGCCTTCAAGAAGTTTACATTCTAGGGATGCCTGGATGGCTCAACTGGTTAGGCATCCAACTTCTGCTCAGGTCATGATCTCATGGTTTGTGGGTTTGAGCCCCATCTGGAGTTCTGTGCTGACAACTCAGAGCCTGGAGCCTGCTTCAGATTCTGTGTCTCACTCTCTCTCTCTGCCCCTCCCCCACCTGTACTCTATGTCTCTCTCTCAAAAATAAATAAACATTAAAAAATGTTTAACAAGTTTATATTCTAGGGGCACCCAGGTGGCTCAGTCGGTTAAGTGTCTGACTTTGCCCAGGTCATGATCTCATGGATCATGAGTTCAAGCCCTGTGTCAGGCTCTGTGCTGACAGCCCAGAGCCTGGAGCCTGCTTCAGATTCTGTGTCTCCCTCTCTCTCTGCCCCTCTCAAGCTCACATTCGCGCACTCTCTCTCTCTCTGTCAAAAATAAACTTCAAGAATTTAAAAAGAAGGAAGTTTACATTCTAATAGATAGAACATATTAGAACTCAGAGGGGAAAAAAAACTAAGAGGAAGGTTAAGTAAGACAGTAAGAATATGCTAAAGAACATAGCTATTAATTTCTTGGGTTCAAAGAAATATATGATAGATTTTTCTAACTATGCTCTAGAGATCTAAGTTTTAGATGAATATTAGCAATGATACTGAATAATCAACATTGTGTTCATAAATACAGAGAGTAAAAACAAGTCAAAATAAATGTAGCTATTTAATAAACAACCATTTACTAAGTGTTATACCACATACTTCATACTATACAAGAAAAGTATAGTTTCTCATCCTTAAGAAACTCATAATTAAAAAGAAATGTAGTGCACTAGAAAGCAAACTTTTTGGTGCCAGAAGATTCTGTTCCATAAATTATAATTTATTAATAAACTATCTTTACTGCACTTCATCCTTATTGGTAACATGCAAATACCAATGTCTGTTAAAGACAGTTGGAGAGAGAGAAGATGTAAAAAGCAAACACCAGCAGTCTTCAAATTGTGCTTCATGAGCCCTAGAGTTTGGAATCCCAGGACGTGTCATAGGGAGCGGGGAGACAAATAATCTTTGAACCAATGTTTCTATACTTTAAAACATTAACAAAAAGTTTGAAAACCACTAGTATAAGGAAAACATCTTTGGAAAGGCCAGCTCACCAGTTTGTCAAAAGCAAAAGGTTCTCCAGTAGGAGAAATGGTAAATTAATCCTAGACTTTAGAGAGCCTTGGCTATGTGGTCAAAGAATTCGATCAATGCATAAGGAACTGGAAATGACCTCATTTAAGCAAAAATTTTAGAAAGATTAATTCTGCATTAATGTATAGGACCAACTAGAGATAGCAAATAAAAGTGAAAAAGCCATTAGAAAGGTATTACAATAATCCAAGTGTGGTTGTAAAAGGACTTTAAATAGAATGGACATAGTGGAAATACAAAGCAAAGAATATGTCAAAGAAAATTGGAGAAGGTCATGGATCAGTCATGAAAATCAAGAAGAAAAAAATCAAACTTCATCTCAGAGGAAAGGCATGTGATAAGGGACAAAGGCAAAAGTCATTTAACAGATTCTAATAGTCAAACATCAAAAACACCCCATGACTGAAAAAAAAAGTAGAATTAAAATGAGGACAAACTAGTTTTCTGTATCAGAAGAGGAGAGGTCAAAAGTGAATAAAGGAGGTAACAGAGTAGGAGCTAAAAAGATGTGAATGGAAACCAGGATCAGGAACTAGAAGAGTCAAATAACGTAGTATTTATGGAAATTCAAGGAGAAGATGTAGCATGTTCTAACTTAATTCCAAGAGACTGCATCTAGTTGATGGATCAGTAATTACTTTAAATGTAAACGGATTAAACTTTCCAATCAAAAGATAGGGATAAATACAATGTATAAAAACACATGACCCAAATACATGCTCCCTACAAGAAACTCACATGAGATCCAGACACAAACAGGTTGAAAGTAAAGGGTTGGAAAAAAGTTCCCCATGAAAATAAATAGTAACCACAATAAAGTAGGTGTGGCTATACTAATATCACACAAAATAGACTTTAAATCAAAAAAGTTACATGAAGCAAAGAAGAACATTGCATGTTAATAAAAGGTTCAATACAAGACAGCATAACAGTTATAAACATTTAAATAACTAATCACACTGGGGCGCCTGGGTGGCTCAGTCGGTTAAGTGGCTGACTTTGGCCCAGGTCATGATCTCGCGGTCCGTGAGTTCGAGCCCCGCGTCGGGCTCTGTGCTGACAGCTCAAAGCCTGGAGCCTGTTTCAGATTCTGTGTCTCCCTCTCTCTGGCCTTCCCCCATTCATGCTTTGTCTCTCTCTGTCTCAAAAATAAACACTAAAAAAAATTTTTTTGAAGAAAAAAAAATAAATAACTAATCACAGACCATCGAAATACATGAATACCTGACAGAATTGAAAATAGGAACAGACCTACATTAATAGTCACAGACTTCAATACTTCACTCATAATAATGGATACAATAAATACATGTAAGATAAATAAGGAAATAGAAGACTTAACAAAACAGATGAATTAGATCTAATGGACATATACAAAACACTACATTCAAACAAGAGCATACACATTCTTTGCAAGTGCACATGGGACATTTTCCAAGATGGACCATATGTTAGGCCATAAAATAAGTCCCAATAATTGTTTTATATTGAGGCATAACTGACATAACATTATATTAGTTACGGGTATACAATGCAATGATTCAGTATTTGTATATAGTACAAAATGATCCCCAAAATAAGTCCAGTTAACAACTATCACTACCAGTTACAAATTTTTTTTTCCTTAGAGGAGAACGTTCAAGAACCACACTCTTACCTACTTTCAAATATGCAATACAGTATTATTACCTATAATCACTATGCTATACCTTATAATCCTATAACCATTTAATAATGGGAAATTTATACATTTTTGACCCCCTTCACCCATTTCACCTCCCAAAACTTGCCCCATTCAGGCAACCACCAATCTTTTCTATGTATCCATTATCCAGGTTTTTGTTTGCTTGTTTCTTGTTTTTTTTTAAATTCCACATATAAGTGAGATCCTACAGTATGTGTCTTTCTCTAACTTATATCATTTAACATGATAGCCTCAAGATCCATCCATGTTGTTGCAAATGCAGGATTTCATTCTTTATTATGACTGAATAATATTCTATATTTTAGGCTATTTTAAATAATTCTGGAACGGACATGGGGATGCATACATATCTTCGATTCAGTGTTTTTGTTTTCTTGAATAAATACCCAGAAGTGGAACTGCTGGGTCATATTGTAGTTCTATTTTTAACTTTTTGAGGAATCTCCATACACTTTTCCATATGGCTACACCCCGTCCCATCAATAGTGCATAAAGACCCCTTTCTCTACATCTTCCCCAATATTTGTTATTTCTTGTCTTTTTTTATGATAGCCATTCTAACAGGTGTGAAAATATATCTCATTGTAGTTTTGATTTGCATTTCCCTGATAATTAGTGACACTGAGCACCTTTTCATGTACATATTGGACATTTGGGCTTTTGTGTTGTTGTTGCTGTTTTTTAATGTTTATTTATTTTTGAGAGAGAGAGCACGCATGTGAACAGGGGAGGGGCAGAGAACCAGGGAGACAGAGGATCCAAAGCGGGCGCTGTATTGACAGCAGACAGCTCTGTACAGGGCTTGAACTCATGAACCGTGAGATCATGACCTGAGGCAAAGTAGGATGCTTAGGTGAATGAGCCACCCAGGAGCCCCATGTTGGACATTTGTATGTCTTAAAAAAAATGTCTATTCAGATCCTCTTCCCATAATGTTAATTTTTTTTTTTTTTTACTACAGAGCTGCATGAGATCTTTATATGTTTTGGATATTAATCCCTTATCAGATATATGATTTGAAAATATTTTCTCCCATTCCATAGGTTGCCTTTTCATTTTGTTGATGATTTCCTCTGCTGTGCAGAAGTTTTATAATTTGATATAGTCCTATTTGTTCATTTTTCCTTTTGTTGCCTTTGTTTTTTGGTGTCAGGTCCAAAAACTCATTACTAAGACAGATGTCAAGGAGTTTATCACCTATATTTTCTCCCAGAAGTTTTATGGGTTCTGGTCTTACATTTAAGTCTTTAATCCATTTGCAGTTAATTCAAGGTGTGAGACACTGGTCCAGTTTCATTTCTTTCACATGTGGCCGTACAGTTTCCCCAACACCATTTATTCAAGAGACTATCCTTTTCCCATCATATATTCTTGGCTCCTTTGTCATACATTTATTGACCAGACATATATGGGTTTATTTCTGAGCCTTCTATTATGTTATATTTATCTATGTGTCCTTTTTTATTCCAATATTATCCTGTTTTGATTACTATTCTTTATAACAAGTTTGAAATCAGGAAGTATCACATGATGTCTCCACCTGTCAGTCATAAAAAAGAATGAAATCTTGCCATTTGCAGCAACGTGGGTTGAGCTAGAAAGCATTATGCTAAGCAAAATAAGTCAGTCAAAGAAAGACAAATGCCATGATTTCACTCATATGTAGAATTTAAGAACAAAACAGATGAACATAGGGAAAAAAAGAGACAGCAAAATAAGTCAGTCAAAGAAAGACAAATGCCACGATTTGATTCATATGTAGAATTAAAGAAACAAAACAGATGAACATGGGGGAAAAAGAGATAAGAAAGAGACAAGGAACAGACTCCTAATTATAGAGAACAAAACTGATGGTTACCAGAGGGTAGGTGGGTAGGAAGACGGAGAAATAGTGATGGGGATTAAGGAGTACACTTGTTACTATGAGCACTGGGTGTTATATGCAGGTATTGAATCACTAAATTGTGCACCTGAAACTAATATTACATTATATATTAACTAACTGGAATTTAAGTAAAAATTTAAAAAGTCACACCTAGAATCACTTAAATTCACTTCATCACTTAAAGAATAAAATGGTATCTTTGAAAAATTTCAAATACATTATTTTATTCATCCCCTAATTTATTCATCAAATACTTACTGAGAATGCTAGGTGCCTGCCTTTAGGTTAGATACTAAAGATAAGATAACTAAGATAGTCCTTACCCTACTAATGAAAAAGACAAGAATGTAAATTAAAAATTACAATGCAAAATGTTAAATGATACAGCAAAGATCTATGCAGGGCACTAGAAGGTCACAGATGAAGAAATGCCTAACTCCACCTTTAAATCACAGTGCCAGGAAGAACTATACAGAACAGTTAAATTTTAGTTGAAAATTTAAGACATGTGGAGGAAAGCAATGCAGGCAAAAGGAAAAATATGTACAGTGGCACAGATATAATAAAAATAAACCACGATACACTCAAGGAAATGCAAACTGTTTGGTATGGTTAGAATGTGGGGTCTGTGTGGGAAGGAATGGTAGAAAATGAGGTTGAAATCAGAAAGGACCAATCAAGAGTGATAGATAAAAAAGAAACTGAAGAATAGCTACCACTTAATGAGTGAATTCTGTAAGATACATACTATGATCCTCATAGTAACCTTGAAACAAGTTGTAATATCCCCATTTTATACGTGACAAATATGAAGCTCAGAAAAGGAAAGTAAATTTCAGGTCATGTAGGGTTTGTACTTTAAATGTTTCCTCTTAGTTACCATGTTGCAGTACAGAAATCTAAAATGCTACAGTATGAGTAGAATACTAAAAGTAGTCCCAGTATTTACCACAGTATAAAGTTTAAGGTGGAAAGACAAGTGCTGAGCTTGAGAAGTACTTTTGAAATAATGGGACACCTTCAATGCCATGCTAAGGAACACAGGTTCATGAGGTGTCATTAAAGGGTTTAGAGGCCATAGTAAGATAAGCATTTTTAAAAGATCCCATGGTAGGATGAGGTCAAATTTTGAAACAGGTAGCTTTTAAAACTATGTATCCATCTATGTATACTTATTTTTAAACTTGCTCCTTAGGATTATTTCTACTAGTTTAGAAAAAATAATTTTCTTGAAAAGTATACCAATCTCTATTTCTATTTGATTCCAGAACTGTTGTCGTTTGGATGATGAACTAAAATATTTCAGTCTGTAACTAAAACATACGCATTCTCAAGAGGAACAGGAACAGAATATCCTAACAACAGGCAAAGAAAAACTTCTGCACAAAAAATAAAATAAAATTCATTCTACAAATGAATGGAATAAATGATAGTTCTATGTACAACCCCTTTGAAATGTTAAAAATCAACCCTATCTGGAAGAGATGGAAATACTTTGTTCTCATTCAATGATATTCTTTTAAAATTCACGTACCAATTGTATTTTGTGGAAAAGCTTCTAAACCTCTTCTTCTTCAAGTGACTATAATTTAGACTAAAGGCATATATATATAAAAAGAGAGACTAAGCTGCTGCTCCATGAAATACAAAAAAAGAGAAAAAGAAGACTACTACTAATTTTAACATACATTCAGCATCTTAATATTTTAGTCTCTACATAATGCAGAAAATATCAGATGCTGTCCCCAAAGAGTTCCTCAAGATGGAATCACACTGTGTAACATGAAGTGTGTGAATTCCATGATCATGATTCCCTTCATTACGTTGTCTAATAAAAAGAATCTCCTACTTATTTACTTTGACTTCCCAATAGGCTAATTTCATGATATCCTGTCATAATTTTCTCTTTTACTGGAGTAGTATTTAAAAAAAAAAAAAAAAGCTCCCAATTCTAGTAACTGCAGCTCTCATCAGGATGAATAAACTACTTTTGGTAAATGTATTACACACTTGAAAAATGGACCCTCAGGGCATCATTTCATGAACTGCTGCAGGCTCAATTATCTCTGAGAGCCCAGGTCATCAGTGTGAAGTTGTCCTAAGGAATATAATATTTTACCTAATCTTCCATTAAATGAAGTCTAAGGTGACAGAATAAATTAATCACTTATTAATTCAGTAAAAATATACTGGCATCTTACTATGATCCAGGCACTGTGCTAGATATCATGGTAAGTAAAAACAAATACTTCTTACCTCATGGAATTCATAGCCTAGTGAATCATACTCGATTTTGGAAACAAGGGGTTTTTTTTTAATGTTTATTTCTCAGAGAGTGCAAGGCGGGGGAGGGGCAGAGGACCTGAAACAGGATCTTTGCTGACAGCAGAAAGCCTAATGTGGGGCTCAAACTCACAAACCACAAGATCATGACCTAAGCTGAAGCCAGACACTCAACTGACTGAGAGACCCACGTGCCACTAGACACCAGGATTTTTTATTTCATTTATTTATTTATTTATTTATTTATTTATTTATTTATTTATTTATTTATTTGTTTGTTTATTTATAATTTACATCCAAGTTAGTTAGCATATAAGTGAAATAATGATTTCAGGAGTAGATTCCAGTGATTCATCCCTTATGTATAATACCCAGTGCTCATCACAACAAGTGTCTTCATTGACTATTTTTTGTAACTTTTTTTAATGTTTATTTTTGAGAAAGAGAGAGAGAGCGCGCGTGCACTGAGCAAGGGAGGGGCAGAGAGAGAGAGGAAGACACAGAATCTAAAACAAGCTCCAGGCTCTGAGTTGTCAGCACAGAGCCCGACACAGGGTTCAAACCCACATACCATGAGACCACAACCTGAGCCAAAGTTGGTCGCTTAACTCACTGAGCCACCCAGGTGACCCCCAAGTGTCTTCCTTAATGCCCCTTACCCATTTAGCCCATCCCCCCACCCACAACCCCTCCAGCAAGCCACAGTTTGTTCTCTGTATTTAAAGAGTGTCTTGTTTTGTCCACCTCCTTGTTTTTATATTTTTGCTTCCATTCTCTTATGGCATCCACTTTATATCTTAAATTCCACATATGAATGAAGTCATATGATACTTGTCTTTCTCTGACTGACTCATTTCGCTTAGCATAACACCCTCCAGTCCCATCCACATAGTTGCATATGGCAAGATTTCATTATTTTTGATTGCTGAGTAATACTCCATTGTGTGTGTGTGTGTGTGTGTGTGTGTGTGTGTGTGTGTGTGTGTGTGGGTCTGTGTGTGTGCTCCTTCTATCCCTACTTTCTTGAGGGTTTTTATCAAGAAAGGATGCTGTATTTTGTCAAATACAAATTTTGTCAAATACAAATTTTTTCTGCATCTATTGAGAGGATCATATGGTTCTTGTCCTTTCTTTTATTGATGTGATGAATCACGTTAATTGTTTTGTGGATATTGAACCAGCCCTACTTCCCAGGTATAAATCCCACTTGATCGTGGTGAATAATTTTTTTAATGTATTGTTGGATCTGGTTGGCTAATATCTTGTTGAGGATTTTTGCATCCATGTTCATCAGGGAAACTGGTCTATAGTTCTCCTTTTTAGTGGGGTCTTTGTCTGGTTTTGGAATCAAGATAATGCTGGCTTCATAGAAAGAGTTTGGAAGTTTTCCTTCCTTTTCTTTTTTTTTTTTTTTTTTTTTTTTTGGAACAGCTTCAAGAGAATAGGTGTTAACTCTTCTTTAAATGTTTGGTAGAATTCCCCTGGAAAGCCATCTGGCTCTGGACTCTTGCTTATGGAAGATTTTTGATTACTAAATCAATTTCTTTACTGGTTATGGGTCTAATCAAATTTTCTATTTCTTCTTATTTCAGTTTTTGGTGGTTTATAAGTTTCTAGGAATTTGTCCATTTCTTCCAGATTGCCCAATTTATTGGCATATAATTGCTCATAACATTCTCTTATTATTGTTTGTATTTCTGCAGTGTTGGTTGTGACCTCTCCTCTTTCATTCTTAATTTTATTTATTGGGTCCTTTCCTTTTTCTAGGTGTTTATCAATTTTGCTAATTCTTTCAAAGAATAAGCTCCTGGTTTCATTGATTGGTTCTAATGGTTTGGTTTGGTTTGGTTTGGTTTTTTTATAGCAGTGATTTCTGCTCTAATCTCTATCATGTCCCTTCTTCTGCTAATTTTGGGCTTTCTTTGCTGTTTTTTCCAGCTCTTTAAGGTGTAGGGTTAGGTTGTGTACCCGAGACCTTTCTTCCTTCTTTAGGAAGGCCTGGATTGCTATTTTCCCTCTTATGACCATCTTTGCTACATCCCAGAGGTTTGGGGCTGTCATGTTTTCATTTTCATTGGCTTCCATGTACTTTTCAATGTACTATTTTCTTGGTTAACCCTTTAATTCTTTAGTAGGATGTTCTTTAATCTCCAAGTATTCATGGTCTTTCCATATTTTTTCTTGTGGTTGATTTTGAGTTCCCTAGTGTTGTGGTCTGTAAACATTCAAGGTATGATTATTAATCTTTTTGTACTTGTTGAGGGTGATTTGTGACCCAGTATGTGATCTATTCTGGAGAAAGTTCCATGTGCATTCAAGAATAATGTGTATTCTTCTGCTTTAGAAAGAAATGTTCTGAATATATCTGTTAAGTCCATCCAGTCCAGTGTGGCATTCAAAGCCATGGTTTCCTTGTTGATATTCTGTTTAGATGATCTGTCCATTGCTGTAAGTGGGGTGTTGAAGTCCCCTACTATTAATGGTATTACTATCAATGATTTTCTGTATGTTTGTGATTAATTGATTTATATAATTGGGTGTCCCATGTCTGGGGCATAAATGTTCACAATTGTTAGATCTTGGTGAATAGACCCCTTAATTATTATATAATGTCCTACTTTATTTCTTGTTTCAATCTTTATTTTAAAGTCTAGATTTTCTGATATAAATATGGCTACTCAGGCTTTCTTTTGGCAATCATTAGCATGACAAGTAAGTAAGAGGTGGTTCTCCATCCCCTTACTTTCAACCTGAAGGGGTCTTTAGGTCTCAAATGGGTCTCTCGTAAAGAGCATATAGATGGACCTTGGTTTCTTATCCATTCTGTTACCCTATGTCTTTTGATTGGATTGGAGCATTTAGTCCATTGACATTTAGAATACTGAAAGATATGATTTATTGCCATTGTGTTTCATGTAGAGTTGGAGTTTCTGGTGGTGTTCTCTGGTCCTTTCTAGTCTTTGTTGCTGCTTTTGGTCTTTTTTTTTTTTTTTTTTGTCTTTTCTCCCCTCAAAGAGTCCCCTTTACAATTTCCTGCAGGGCTGGTTTAGTGGTCATGAACTCCTTTAGGTTTTGTTCATCTGGGAAACTGTTTATATCTCCTTCTATTTTGAATTACAGCCTTCCTGGATAAAGAATTCTTGGCTGCATATTTTTCCGATTCAGCACATTGAATATATCCTGTAACTCCTTTCTGTCCTGCCAAGTTTCTGTGGATATATCTGTTGAGAAACTTATTTGTCTTCCTTTGTAGGTTAAGGACTTTTTTTTACCTTTTTGCTTTCATGATTCTTTTCTTCTCTGTGTATTTTGTGAATTTGGCTATGATATGCCTTGTTGATGGTCGGTTTTTGTTGAATCTAATGGGAGTTCTCTGTGCTTCCTGGATTTTGAGGTCTGTGTCTTTCTCCAGGTTAGTAAAGTTTTCCATTATGATTTGCTCACATAAAACTTCTACCCCTTTTTCTCCATATTCTGGGACCCCTATGACTTGGATGTTATTCCTTTATAATAAGTCACTGAGTTCTCTAATTCTTGTATCATGCTCTTTTGCCTTAGTTTCCCTCTTTTTTTCTGCTTCGTTATTCTCTATAAGTTTGTCCTCTATATCGCTGATTGGCTGTTCTGCTTCATCCATGCTTGCCACTGTGGCATCCATTCAAGACTGCATCTCAGATATAGCATTTTTAATTTTGTCCTGACTAGATTTCACTTTTTTTTTTATCTCTGCAGAAAGGCATTCTATAATTTTTTCAATCCCAGCTAGTATTCTTATTATCGTCATTCTAAATTCTGGTTCAGACATCTTGCTTGTATCTGTGTTAAGTCCCTGGCTGCCATTTCTTCCTGTTCTTTCTTTTGGGGTGAATTCCTTCATTTCATCATTTTGGAAGAAGAAAAAGAATAAAAAAATTAAAATTAAAAATTAAAAACAACACAAAAAAAAGCAAATAAAAGATGCCAGATCCGAGGTGGGTTTTGGTCTGGTTGTTGAAAGAAGCTTGATAGAATAGAGAAAAAGAGAAAGAAAAGAAAAGAAAAACTGGCGGGGGGGGGGGGAGGGGTAAGGAAAATGTTTTAAAATTTTATAAAATGAATACAGTAGAATAAAATTAAATGAAAGTAAAATAGAATTCGAAAAATTATAAAAAAGTAAAATATATAGAAAAATTAAAGAAGTCTTTTTTATAAAAACAGAAAATAAAAATAATTTTTTCTCTTTCTGTATTGACAAATAAGAAAAAAAGAGAAAAAATGAATAGATGGACCAGCGAACAGAATGAAATACAATTGAAATTACATCCATTTTCCCCTAAGAAGTCAAATTATGAAGCACATTATAGTCCATCAACTAAGCAGGCGGAGAGATTTGTGGTATTCCTCTAGAGCATGGTTGGAGCAATTGCATGGGGCTTGGTGTAACCCTTCCATTCTCCACTAGATGGTGCTCTTTAGCTTACTGGAGTGGATCACTGTGGTGAGTGTGTGTATGCACATGTGCAGGAGAGGTGAAAATGGCATCACCCAGCTACCAAGTCTCTGGTATCAGAACTCTGTGCTCTCGCCAACTAGCAATCAAACACCCCTCCTTTGTCTCAGGCTTTCATCTACTCCCCGCTTCTACACTGCCTGCAACCAAGCTGTCAGCCTACCACGCAGCACCTCCCTCCTGAGTTTTATCTCAGACAGGGCCATGTTTCCAACCCATCACTTCTGAAGGCCCAGAGGCTTTGACCTGTTCAGACTCTCTGGAGAAGGATCTTGCCCAGCAATGGCCAGGTGCTGGCTTACTCTTGGAAACATTCTCACAACTGTTCTGCTACAGATGCCCAGAGACTGCAGCCAGGTGCCAGCCCACCCCAGAAAAAGTTCATGGGATTATCTAGCAGCAGTGTTTCAGGGATTATGATAAATCACAACACACATCTGGCGCCAGGACCCCTTAACGTCTATGTTTCAACACCAGCAAATGTTGCTGTTCTCTGGGTCCACTAGGACCTTTGCCTTTGGGGGCCACACAGCCTCTACCAAATGGTTCCCCAGCAGGGGAACCACCTCTCCCTGTGTGGCCCGAAAACCCTTCATACCTCATTGTCTGCTCCTGGGAATTTGCCCTTTCCACCAGAGCTCCACCAGGTATCGGGTTGCCTAGTTCAGACTCTGCACTCCACTGTTTATAGAATCTTAATGGTATATAAACCCTTTCCTTTCTCCTTTCTCCCTTTTTTAAGCCCCTTGGGGGTGTTTCCACTCTTTCTCTTTCTTTTCAGCTGCTTTCCTGGGATAGTACTTTTGTCTTCATCCTCTCTCCACAAGCAAAAACAGCTTCCTACCCTCCACAGCTTCTCTCCCTCAGTTCACCTCTCTGTGCAGTGTACCTGCCAAGTTCTGTGGTTTACGTTGTACAGATTGTTGTGTTAATCCTCAGATCAATTTTCTAGGTGTGCAAGATGGTTTGGTGTTGATCTAGCTGTACTTCAGGGATGAGACAAGCAAAAAACTTCCATACTGCTCTGCCATCTTGGTCCCTCCCTCTAAAACAGGATTTTTCAAATGATAATAATTTACTTTATGTTTATTACATGAATATTTGTGAACCATCTTAAAATCAGAATTTTAGAGCTAAAAGGGATCCTAAGAGATAGTCCAATCTAACTCCCTAAACTGACAAAAGAAGGTAATGGTTGGAGAGATGAACTAAGTCAATCATAAAAGTGGTTACTGGTTAAAACAAGATTAAAACCCAGACTTCCTGACTATCTAGTCAGTACTCTTTGAATCAGATCATGATACCTCCCCTCTCTTGCCCATCCATCAAAGTGACTGCTTATCTTCTCTTTCCATCTTCCCACCACAAGCTTCTCTGACTTAAGATCATAAATCTGAACATATGCACACTCCTAAGCTTGATGAGTGCTAGGTTTTCTCACAAATATGTTTAGACCACACTGTAACAAGTACCAAAAAAATTATTGGAAAATTACATGGCTTATTGTAACATATAACACAGAAGACAGAGGAGGATCCATTTCCAATACACCTTCTTCCCATCATCTTATTAGGACTGCAATCATCTAATAAAGCCAAATGGCACAGGGGCAATAAGCATCCACTAGCTGTTGTCATATCTGCACATGCTCCTACTACAGAGTCTAGTGACTGAACTGGAAATATCAGAGAAGTAAAAACCAACTCTTTTTCTAGGCCTCAGCATTAATGTGGTATTTTGCAACTCTTTAATCTGTCCTGGTATTCCTAAATCATCTACCTCACAACAAAACAACCTATCATCTTCATTCAGTCCTAGCTTCAGTGCAATAATATACTCCACATAGGTCCACCCTGAATCCAAACTCAAGCCAATGGCTTCTCTTTATTTTGAATATATACTGCAATATCTGAGATGTCAGAAAATAATTCTGACTCAGAGTTCTGGATGTTGGACTTTATTTTTCCATCAACTACAAAGAAAATAACAATAGTTTACCAAAGAAATGTTCTGACTGCCAATGCATATTTGGTAGATAACTAAACCTGGCAATATGACCATGTAGTCCAAGAAACGGCAGAAATCACAACATAGATTTTTTTCGTCACCTAAGTAAAAAGTGCTATGATTTTTAATTTTTTTTCAACGTTTATTTATTTTTGGGACAGAGAGAGACAGAGCATGAACGGAGAAGGGGCAGAGAGAGAGGGAGACACAGAATCGGAAACAGGCTCCAGGCTCTGAGCCATCAGCCCAGAGCCTGACGCGGGGCTCCAACTCACGGACCGCGAGATCGTGACCTGGCTGAAGTCGGACGCTTAACCGACTGTGCCACCCAGGCGCCCCATCTATGATTTTTTTTTTAAGTTATAACTCCCTAATTCCCAAAAAAAAACTGCTTTTAAGAATGCAATCGAATAATAACTAACAATGGAATGGAAAGCTCAGTATAATAAGATAAAGCTCATAGGGGCGCCTGGGTGGCTCAGTCACTTGAGCGTCCGACTTGAACTCAGGTCATGATCTCACAGCTCATGAGTTCAAGCCCCACATAAGGCTCTGTGCTGACAGCTCGGAGCCTGGAGCTTGCTTCGAATTCTGTGCCTTCCTCTCTCTCTGCCCCAACCCACTCGCATTCTGCCTCTATCTCTCTCAAAAATAAACATTAAAAAAAATTTTTTTAAATAATAAGGTAAAGCTCATATACTAATTGGAAGAAGAGCCTTTTGTTTCTCATACAAAATTAACTACAAAAGAAACCGAATTAAAGAAAGAAGACACTCTTTGATGGCATAAATAGCATTTACACAGATTCTACATTAACAATTGATCTCTTCTTGGTTCAAGTGGGATCCTGCCAGGATTTAGGATTCTTCCTCTCCAGCCTGAGATCCTATCATTGCCAATCTATGCTACAAATAAGACAAATAAGATACCATCTATGTATAATATAATGGTTAAGAATGAGAACATAGGCTTTGAATTCAGACAGACCTGGATTTATGTCTTTCATCTGCCATTTACTGACTGCATGTCCTTGGCCAAGTTACCTAATCTTACTGAGTTACAGATACTCATCTATAAAGTGGAAATAATATCAACACCATAGGGTTGCTATGAGTATTAAATAATATACTGTAAGTAAAAGGTTCAACACAATACCAAAGACACTATACATGTTCAAGAAATTCAGCTATAAGCAAGAGCAGCAGTAAAAGTAATAATAGTGGTAATAGTAATCATTTTTTGCTAAATTTTTTATCTCTAAGAACCAATTTTCTAGTTGGCTAAATATTATAAACATTGATGTCAGGATTGTAATGAACTTGGAGTTCAACTATGCTTTCCCTCTATGCTTTATTAGATTAAAATTATAACAGTCATTTATTAAACAATTCTTATAATGGCCCATTTCAATACTATTTGAAATATAGATAATAAATTACCTATTATATTTTAAACGAATATATTATGTTATGATAAATTAATAAGTTAGTCTCCATTTCTTCAATATAGAATCAGATTTCAAAACTGATATCCAAGTTCAGGAAAAAAAGTGTTCTGGAAAAAATATCTAACATTCAAAATGGTTATTATGACTATAGGTTAAGATGATTTAGATCCAATTGTTCTTTCCCACAAATTAATATGGGACATTTGTCTTTGTTTTTATTTATAATTTAAAAGAACAGCCTAAACAATTGAGTATAAGACATTTTATTATACAAAATAAATTAAACAATTATGTAATTGTTGATGAGGTTGTACAGCAAAAGTTTTGGAACCAGACAAACCTGAATTCAAATCCCCGCTGACTATTTACTGCATGCATGACACTGGGTAAGTTATTTAAACTCTCAATGCTCTCATTATTGCCATTTCTATATTATTCTCAGACTGAGATAAGAAAATCCAACTCCATGGAAAGAACAGTTGCTTCCTATCAATTGTCCTCAATCCCAGGCTCTCTAGGTGAGCAACTGCATGTATGCAACATATGTATATGTGGCAGAGATCATTCTAATATGCTTATTGACAATTTGAACTAACTTCAATGTGACCCAGGGCAAAGATGCCTTATCCTACTTACCCTCCTTCTTGTCTTCTCATCAAAGAAGGCTATCCAGCAGCACCTGGGTGTCTCAATCGGGCTCGAGTCATGATCTCACAGTTCCTGAGTTCGAGCCCTGCATTGGGCTCTCTGCTATCAGCACAGAGCCCGCTTCAGATCCTCTGTACCCCCCTCTCTCTCTACCCCTCCCCCACTTGTGCTATCTCTCTGTCAAAAATAAACAAACATTGGGGCACCTTGGTGACTCAGACGATTAAGGGTTCGACTTCAGCTCAAGTCATGATCTTGTGGTTCATGAGTTATAGCCCTGTGTTGGGCTCTGTGCTGACAGCTCAGAGCCTGGAGCCTGCTTCAGATTCTGTGTCTCCCCCTCTCTGTCGGCCCCTCCCCCACTCACGTTCTGTATCACTCTCTCTCAAAAATAAACATTAAAAAAACTTTTAAAAATAAACATTAAAATAATTTTTTAACTTAAAAAAAGGCCATCCATGCCTTGATTTTTAATTTTTTTTAATGTTTATTTATTTTTGAGACAGAGAGAGACAGAGCATGAGCAGGGAAGGGGCTGAGAGAGAGGGAGACACAGAATGTGAAGCAGGCTCCAGGCTCCGAGCTGTCAGCACAGAGCCCGACACGGGGCTCGAACTCACGAACTATGAGATCATGACCTGAGCCGAAGTCAGATGCTTAACCGACTGAGCCACCCAGGCACCCGATGCCTTGATTTTTAGCTACTGGAAAGCAGGAAGCTAAGCAGATTCATCAGTAAATTCATTCATAGAAAACTCACATCCATTTTATCACACAAGACTATAGGGCAAGCCAGCATCATGATCCTTTTCATATAGCTTCATTATGACAGTCTCTTTCTCTTTTGTACATGTAATTGAATGATAAGCCCTAAAAACTCCAGGCAGGAAAATAAAAACCAAAATATACACAAAATAAGGACCTGGAACTCCTTTTCTAGGGTCCAATAAGCCACTGGGTTACCAATTCACCTACTGTACAAATATTAACACAAATATCAAAAGTTATACATATTATAATGGCTGCATCAAGTCTTTCTGATAATATATTTGCACATTGCAAAGCAGTCATGAGACGACAAAAACTGTCAGTATAACAAGGAAGCTGGGTCTGCTTCTCTTGACAGCTTTTCTTATTAGCTACTGATCAATTCTACAAAGCCAAAAAAAATAACAACTTGCATAGGTTCCCTCTATTCCTGGATGTAGTCTTTTTTTTTCTTTTTCAGGTTTTTATTTAAATTCCAGTTAGTTAACATACAGTGTAATAATAGTTTCAGATGTAGAATTCAGTGATTCATCACATACATAAAACAGCCAGTACTCATCACGAGTGACCTCCTTAATACCCATCACCCATTTAACACATCCCCCCCTACCCAACTCCCCTCCAGTAACCTTCAGGTTGTTCTCTGTAGTTAAGAGTCTGTTTTCTGGTTTGTCCCCCTTTGTTCACCCTGTGTTCATCTGCTTTGTGTCTTTTTTTTTTTTAATTTTTTTTTTCAACGTTTATTTATTTTTGGGACAGAGAGAGACAGAGCATGAACGGGGGAGGGGCAGAGAGAGAGGGAGACACAGAATTGGAAACAGGCTCCAGGCTCTGAGCCATCAGCCCAGAGCCCGACGTGGGGCTCGAACTCACGGACCGCGAGATCGTGACCTGGCTGAAGTTGGACGCTTAACCGACTGCACCACCCAGGCGCCCCTGCTTTGTGTCTTAAATTCACTTCTTATTCAATATGTCTTCTGAGGCAAGGGAAATAAAAGCATTAATGAACTATTGGGACTACATCAAAATAAAAAGATTCTTCACTGAGAAGGAAATAATCAACAAAACTAAAAGATAACCTATGGAATATGAGAAAATATTAGTAAATGGCATATGTGATAAAGGGTTAGTATCCAAAATATATAAAGAACTTACAGGGGCGCCTGGGTGGCGCAGTCGGTTAAGCGTCCGACTTCAGCCAGGTCACGATCTCGCGGTCCGTGAGTTCGAGCCCCGCGTCGGGCTCTGGGCTGATGGCTCAGAGCCTGGAGCCTGTTTCTGATTCTGTGTCTCCCTCTCTCTCTGCCCCTCCCCCGTTCATGCTCTGTCTCTCTCTGCCCCAAAAATAAATAAAAAAAAACGTTGAAGAAAAAAAAAAAAAAGAACTTACAAACCTCAATAGCCCTCAAAAAATAAGAGGAACAATCCTGGATGCAGTCTTAATTTTTTTCAATACAGAAGCTATATATACATGCTCATTAAAGGCAATTTGGGGGACCTGGATGGCTCAGTCAGTTAAGCCTCTAACTTCAGCTCAGGTCATGATCTCATGGTTCGTGGGTTTGAACCACACATCGGGCTCTGTGCTGACAGCTCAGAGCCTGGAGCCTGCTTTGGCTTCTGTGTCTCCCCCTCTCTCTGCCTCTTCCCTATTCAAGCTCTCTCTGTCTCTCAAAAATAAATAAACTGAAACAAAATTTTACGGCAATTTGGAAAGCAGAGAAAGAAAATTCAACAAGAGCCCTATTAGTCCACTACAAATATTATTAGTACTTTTGATGTATTATTTTCCCATTCTATTAAATTCTAAGCAAAGAGTTATAGTTTTACCTAATTTTTAGTATGCTACATAAACAAAATTGTATCCAATTTCTGCCTCTAACATAGCATAAGCATATTTCACGTTAACCCAAGCTCTTTAACTATGAAAATTTTTAACAAATGCATAAAACTCAGGCAAGTTCTAGTTTTCTTAACTATTCTGCTATTCTTACTCCCTGTTAAATGATGCTGCTGAAACTCAAAACAATGAGCAGAGATGGCATAGCATGGTAATTAAAACTGCAGATGCTGGGGGACACCTGGATGTCTCAATCAGTTAAGTGTCTGACTTCAGCTCAGGTCATGATCTCATGGTTCGTGGGTTCAAGCCCCACATCAGGCTCTGTGCTGACAGCTGGGAGCCTGGAGTCTGCTTTATATTCTGTGTCTCCCTCTCTCTCTGCCCCTCCTCTACTTGTGCTCTGTTTCTCTCTCTCAAAATTAAACAAACTTTAAAAAGAATTTTTTTAATACAGATATTGGTGCAAAATTTCAAGAGTTCAAACACCACCATCTCCATTTACCAGTGTAATAATGAGAAACTTTCTTAAGCTTTCTGCTCCTCAGTTGCATCCATTTTAAATGCGAATGAGAAGGATGATACACTGCCAATCTCATAAAGACCTTGTGAAGATCATGTAAAGGATTTAGAACAATACTAGCACAGAGTACCCAGTCAGTAACTATTTGCTATTATCATAATTTCATAATATTCCCTCCTGCCTCCTTCTGCTTCCAGTTTTTACTTATTCTAGATTATTTCCTTTAAAGTAAATTCTCAGAAGTGTAATCATTGAGCCAATGGGTATAAACAATTTTAAGATTCTTGATGGAATTGCCAAATTGCTCTCTAAAAGACACTATAGAAATAATGTATACTACAATCAGAAATACATGAAACTATTTTAACAAACCTAAGTACTGACTTTTTAGATTTCATTTTTGCTAACTCCATAGGGTGAAAAGCATAACTTCACTGTGGTTTAAATTACATTTCTTTCATTACTAATAAGGCAGAACATTTTACCATACTGAAGACTACTTATATTTACTCTTTAAAGCATTGCTGGGTATAGACTTTTTTCAAGAGTCTTTCAAGAACATGGGATATATTTTAGCTCCAAGATCTACCGTTAATTACTTGAAAGACTCTATCATGGCTCAAACGAGAGTATTTTTGGAGCACCTATGTACGAAACTGAAAGTGATTTAGTCTTACACGTATACACACAGACACCACCACCACCACCACCACTACCACCACAACCTTTCCAGGTTGTGAACAGATCAATGCATACATACAGAAGAATGACACTGGGCACTGACATGTTTCAAATATTTATCCATACAGAGCAAAAGTCAGTTCTATGTCTTTCATCAGAGTGCACCTATGATTTTTCCAAAGATTATTAAGTCTCATTTACTCATTCTAACAATTTTTAGCACAGTATGCTGCTAACTGCCTCCAAATACGTATTTTTACCTTCTTTCCTAATATCATGACCTTGGATAGCATGCCAACTAAAACATTTCCAAGCCTCCCTTGCAGCTAAATTTGTCCAGATAATTAAGTTTTGGCCAATGATATGTAAACAGAAGTTTTGGGTGGAAATTCCTAGGAGGCTCCTAGAAAGGAAGCCAGAGTCTCTGAGGAAAAAGTGATAGTATCAAACTAGCTCTCAGCTGGCTAACTTTGGACTCTTTTATATGAGAGAGAATTAGTAAACTTATATATTTTTAACCATTTTTTAAAGATTCTCTGCCATATATACCCAAAACATAACACAAACTGATACACATGACCAAAATGCATTTATATTTAATTTGAGATATCATGATTTATCTTTACAACACTGTAACAGTACTCAGAAATATCAACTGTTTAAGACTAGTAACAGTATTTGAATTCAGTGAGCACACTTTCATTAAACTACAATAAGAAAAAGGCTGAGAAGTTTCTTGGTTAAAGTAAGAACAGCATTTTTATGTGTTTTCATGAAGAAGAAATATGTGGCAATTAATTGCATTCATTTAATTTATTAATAATTTTAAGTTCTACTGTGTGTCTAGGACTATGCTTACCATTGGGGGAAAAATTACAGAAATGGGCTTTGAGCTCTTGGTGAAGGGTGTATAAAGGTTGGGGAAATGAAACACATAGAGAAGAATCATAAAAGAGTATCATTTAATCAAAATACATTATTCATTGAACCATATGTGCAAAAGTTCATGTAAAAGTAATGCTTTTTCAGGGCACCTGGGTGGCTCAGTCAATTGAGCGTCCAACTTCAGTTCAGGTAATGATCTCAGTTGTGGGCTCAAGCCCGGCATTGGGCTCTGTACTGACAGCTCAGAGACTGGAGCCTGCTTCAGATTCTGTGTCTCCCTCTCTTGCTCTCTCTGCCCCTCCCCCACCCACACTCTTGTCTCTCTCTCTCAAAAATAAATATTGTTTTAAAAAATTTTTAAGGAATGTTTTTTCTAGAAGTATAGAAATGCTAATCAGAAAAGTAAAGTAGAACTAGTTAGGAGAGGTTTCCTGTAGAAGATAAGTGTTATGCTAAGCAAAGATAGAAAACAACATATGTTAAATACTAGTGGCAGGTATATGTGTTTCAGATGAATTATTTTCCATAATTTTTAGTACATTTAAAATGCATGATATTTAAAAGTTTTAGAATTAAGCTTTTTCAATACCTTAAAAATAAATAATGGATATGCATCCACTAATTTATAAATCCAATATTGAGTACTACTATATGCCAGCACTATAGTAAGCCTTAGGAATACACAGATAAATATTTCAAAGTCCATGCCTTCAATAGAAGCTTCTCTACCTGTAAGAGAAACTGGAACAAATGGATAATTGCTTACAGTGTGGTAAGAGCTGTGACAGAGACATAGACACATGAAGGAAAGGGTATTGGGAGTACAGGGAGGGGAGCCTGGGTGGCTCAGTCAGTTAAGCATGTGACTTCAGCTCAGGTCATGATCTCATGATTTGTGGGTTCAAACCCCCTGTCGGGCTCTGTGCTGACAGCTCAGAGCCTGGAGCCTGCTTTAGATCCTGTGTCTCCTTCTCTCTCTGTCCCTCCCCTGCTTATTCTCTCTCTCTCCCCACCCCCACCCTTCCTCTCAAAAATAAAAAGAAAACATTTTTAATAAAATAAAAATAAATTTTAATAAAAGGAGTACAGGGAAGGTATCAAGAGAAAGTACCTCTTAAGGATGCATTCTACACAATAAATAAAAAATGAACAAAGGATCTAAGTCCTTAGCAAAAGGAGCCATAGGTTCAACGGCTTAAAACTGTAAAACTATACAGTAAGTGACAGCATCAGAAAGTGTTCTGTGTGACTGGAGCACTGTATGCGTATGGTCCTGTGAAAGCAAATGGGACTCAAGAGGTATAACAAAAGAATCATACCCTAAAAATGCCTTCTACAGCATGCTAGAATATTTAATCTAAAAACTGTAGAGAGCAACTGAAGGGTTTTAAGCAAAAAAGTACCAAAATTGAATTTCTTTATTAGAAAAATCACTCTTACTATAGTAGGAAGGATATACTGAACATACAGTGACCACAGTCAGGGAAACCATTGCAGTAAATAGTCCAGGAGATAAATGATAAGGACCTAAATCAACTCAGTAATTGTAGCAATAGAGAAAAGAAACTAAGTTCAAAAGATTAAATTTAGTCTTTTATAAAGTTGGTACTCAACATCTATAGAATGAATAATGAATAAATGAACAAATGAATCAGTACAATTAAAATCAATAATGTAAACAAAAGGTATGCAAGAAATTAGATACAATAAAATTTGAGATGAGATCATCTGAAAAAGGTAATGGATAAGAATAAGGCTAAGATGATCCCCAAGATTCTAACGAGTGACTGACTAAAACAAACTTCAAAAGAAAATATAAGAGGGGTGCCTGGGTGGCTCAGTCGGTAGGTTAAGCGTCCTACTTCAGCTCAGGTTACAATCTTGCGGTTTGTGACTTTGAGCCCTGTGTCAGACTCTGTGCTGACATCTCAGAGCCTGGAGCCTGCTTCAGATTCTGTCTCCCCCTCTCTCTGCCCCTCCCCTGCTCATGCTCTGTCTCTGTCTCTCAATAATGAATAAATGTTTTTTAAAAAAATTTTTAAAGAAATATAAGAGAGGAAGAAATTTATAAGGACAAACTTATGGGATTAGCATTGAACATGTTGAGCTTGACATCTAAATATTCCGTAGAGAGTTAAAAATATGAATCTAGTACTCAGGAGACAGGTTTGAGCTTGAGACAGAAATATGAAATCAGGGAGCCAGGTGTTAGTTAAAGTCACAAAAATAGAAGAGATCACCCAGTAAGACCTCATCATGCTAGAATAATAGGATAAGGGATCTACATTTGACCTAGTTGGTAGTTAAGAAGTACTAAAAACTACAGCAGTAACATTTTATTTTGTCCAAGTTTGCATAGGATGGGACTGATATAAAAAGGAAATAGTACAGGAAAATTAGCTTAAACAGTTTTTCCATTTAATGTATCAATTGTTTTACACTTTAAAAAAAAAGCATCTGACTAGGAGGAATCACTAGGTTTTCTCACTATAGGAATTTAGATTTATTTCTCTTAGAACATGCTAAAGCAAAAACAAAATAAAACAAAAACACTACTTAGAAGCAAAATAATGCAGTAGGAAAAAATATTTTAATGTCAGCTAAGTCGCCATGGGGAAGTTGCTTTACTTCTGAGGTTTAGTTTCTACAAACGAGAGTGATAACACCTCACTTTAAGGTTATTAATGTTTACGAAAATTCTTAAAAATATATATGATGTCATTACTAAGTTCTTTATAAGTGGAAAATATTTACCCCTAAGTAACTCAAACCTGGAACAACACAGTCTCTCTGCAGCAACACTAATATTGGGTTTTTTTTTATTTTAATTAAAGTAAAATTAACATACAGTTTTATTCATTTCAGGTATACAATACGGTAACTCAATAATTCCATATCTTACTCAGTGCTCATCAGAATAAGCATACCCTTAATCCCCTTCATGTATTTCACCCAACTACCCATTCACCTCCTCTCTAGTAAACATTACTTTGTCCTCTATAGATAAGTCTGTTTTTTGATTTGTCTCCCATTTTTTTCCTTTGCTTCTTTGTTTTCTTTCTTAAATTCCACATATGAGCGATTTGTCTTTCTCTAACTTATTTTGCTTAACATTACACTCTCTAGATCCAACCATGTGGCTGAAAATGACAAGATTTCATTTCATTTAATAGCTGAATAATATTCAATTATATATATATATATATATATATATATATATATATATATATATATACTGCATCTTATTTATTCAATCCCATATCAATAGATTCATAGGTTACTTCCATAATTTGGCTATTGTAAATAATGCTGCCATAAACAAGAGGTGCATCTATCCCTTTTTTTTTGCCTTTAATGTTAAGTTGGACAGATATATAGATAGATAGATACACATATACATATATAGATAGATATAGATGTATAGATATATAGATAGATATTATATTTTTTCAGGAATAGAATTTAGCAATTCATCACTTACATATGACACCCAATGCTCATCCCAACAAGTGTGCTCCTTAATGCCCATTGTCCATTTAGCCTATCCCTCCACCCAATACCCCACCAGCAACCCTCAGTTTGTTCTCTGTATTTAAGAGTCTCTTATGGTTTGTCTCCCTGTCTGTTTTTATCTTATTTTGCTTCCCTTCCCCTATGTTCATCTGTTTTGTTCCTTAAATTCCACATATGAGTGAAATCATATATTTGTCTTTCTGTGACTGACTTATTTCACTTAGCATAATACACTCTAGTCCCATCCACATTGCTGCAGCTACTCTGGAAAACAGTATAGAGATTCCTCAAAAAATTAAAAATAAAACTACCCTACAACCTAGCAATTACACTACTAGGTATTTATCCAAACGATACAAAAATGCTGATTTGAAGGTGTACATGCACCCCAATGTTTATAGAAGTTCTATCGACAATAGCTAAAGTATGGAAAGACCCCAAATGTCCATCGACTGATGACATCTTCTTTATTCATATATAAATGAAGATCCCTTATCCTATATCCTATATCCTATATCTTCTTTATTCATATATAAATGTAGATCCCTTATCCTATATCCATATATAATATAAATATATATATATATATATATATATGTATTTATACACACACACAGTAGAATATTTCTCAGAGATCAAAAAGAATGAAATCTTGCCATTTATCGCTTTGAATTAGTGTTTTTTTATTGTTTGGGTAGATATCCTGGAGTGTGAAATGGGATCATACAGTAGTTTATTTTTAATTTTTTGAAGAAACTCCATACTGTCTTCCACAGTGGCTGCACCAGTTTGCATTCCCATCAACAGTGCGTGAGTTTCTATTTCTCCACATACTTGTCAACACTTGCCATTTCTTGTGTTTTTTCTTTTATTTTAACAGGTATAAATGATCTCACTGTGGTTTTGCTTTACATTTACCTGATGATGAGTGATATTGAACATCTTTTCATGTGTCTGTTGGCCATCTGTATTTTCTTTGGAGAAATGTCTGTCCATGCCTTCTGCCCATTTCTGAATTGGGTTGTTTTTTAAGTCTTGAGTTGTATCAGTTCTTTATATATTTTGGATACTAACCAATTACTGAATATGTCATTTGCAATAATCTTCACCCAAGCAGTAGGTTATCTTCTACTTTCCCTGGTTGTTTCTTTTTCTATAAAGCTTTTTATTTTGAGGTAGTCCTAAATTTTTTCTTTTGTATCCCTTGTCTGAGGAGATGTATCAAGAAAGATGTTATTACAACTGATGTCATCTGCTCTCTTCTAAGATATTTATGGATTCAAGTCTCACATTTAGATACTAAATCCATTTTGAATTTATTTTTATGTATGGTATAAGAAAGCAGTCTAGCTTCATTCTTTTGCTGCCCACTTTTCCCAGCACCACATGTTGAAGAGAATGTCTTCATCCTATTACATACTCCTTCCTTCTTTGTCAAAGATTAATTGAACATATAATTGTGAGTTTATTTCTGGGCTATTATGTTCCATTGATGTATCTACCTATTTTTGTGCCAATACTATACTGTTTTAATTACTACAGCTTTGTAATATAACTTGAAGTCTGGAATTGTGATACCTCCAGTTTTTTTTTTCTTTTTCAAACTTGCATTAGCTATTCAGGGTCATTTGTGGACCCATACAAATTTTAGAATTGGTGGCCCTTGTTCTGTGGAAAATGCTATTTTTATTTTGATAGGGAATGTACTAAATGTGTAGATTGCTTTGGGTAATATAGGCATTTTGACAATATTTGTTCTTCTAACCCATGAACATGAAATGTCTTTTCATTTGTTTGTGCCTTCTTCTTTCATCAATGTTATAGTTTTGAGTTCTTTGGCTAAGTTTATTCCTAGGTAATTTATCATTTTTTGTGCAATTGTAAATGGGACTTTCTTAATTTTTCTTTCTGCTGCTTCACTATTGGTATATAAAAATGCAACATATTTCTATACATTGACTATCCTGCGACCTTAATAAATTCATTTATCAGTGCTGATAGTTTTTTTGGTGGAATCATTAGGGTTTTCTATATACGGTATCATATCATCTGCAAACAGTGAAAGTTTTATATCTGCCTTAACAATTTGGATGACTTTTATTCCTTTCTCTTGTCTGACTGCTGTGGGTGGGACTTCCAGTACTATGTTGAATAAAAGTGGTAAGAATGGACATTCTTGTCTTATTCCTGATCTTAGGGGAAAGCTCTCACTTTTTCCCCTCTGAATATGATGTTAACTGCAATTTTTCAGGTAAGGCCTTTATTATGTTGAGGTATGTTCCCTCTAAACCTAGTTTGTTGAGGGTTTTCACCATAAATGGGTGTTATACTTTGTCAAATGCATTTTCTACATCTACTGAAATGATCATATGGTTTTTATCCTTTCTCTTGTTGATGTGATTTATCACGTTGATTTATTTGCAAATAATGGACCACCCTTGCATCCCAGGAATAAATGCCACTTAATCATGGTGAATGAGTTTTTAATGTATTGTTTAATTTGGTTTGATAATCTTTTGTTCAGGATTTTTGCATCTATGTTCATAAGAGATATTGGCCTCTAGATCTCCTTTTGTTGTGTCTTTATTTGGCTTTGGAATCAGGGCACTCCTGGCCTCATAGAATGAATTTGGAAGCTTTTCTTCTTCCATTTTTTGGAATAGTTTGAAAAGAATAGGTTAACTTTTCTTTAAATGTTTAGAAGAATTCACTGTGATGCCATCTGGTCCATGACTTTTGTTTGTTGGGAGTTTTCTGATTACTGATTCCATTTTATTGATTCCATTTCATCAGTCTGTTCAAATTTTCTATTTCTTCCTATCTCAGTTTTGGGAGTTTCTACATTTCTAGGAATTTATCCATTTCTTCTAGGTTGCCCAACTTTTTGGCATATAATTTTTCATAATATTCTTTTACAAACCTTTGTTATTTCTGTGGTGTCAGTTGTTATTTCTCCTCTTTCATTTCCTGTTTTGTTTGAGTCTAACTAGATGTTTATCAATTTTGTTGATCTTCTCAAAGAGCCAGATCCTGGTTTCATTGGTCTGTTCTATCATTTTTTGCTTTCTATATCATCTGTATCTGCTCTAATCTTTTTTTTTTTTTTCTATTTGCAAGAGAGAGAGCACAAGCGGGGAAGAGAGGCAGAGGGAGACAGAGATAATTCCAAGCAGGCTCACCCTCAGTACAGAGCCCAACACAGGGCTTGATCCCAAGACCCTGGGATCATGACCTGAGCCAAAATCAAGAGTTGGACACTCGGGGCGCCTGGGTGGCTCAGTCGGTTGGGCAGCCGACTTTGGCTCAGGTCATGATCTCACGGTCCGTGAGCTCGAGCCCCACGTCGGGCTCTGTGCTGACAGTTCAGAGCCTGGAGCCTGTTTCAGATTCTGTGTCTCCCTCTCTCTGATCCTCCCCTGTTCATGCTCTGTCTCTCCCTGTCTCAAAAATAAATTCAAAACAAAACAAAACAAAAAAAAAGAGTTGGACACTCAACTGACTGAGCAACCCACATGCCCCTGCTCTAATCTTTATTATTTCCTTCCTTCTGCTGGATTCAGGTTTTGTTTGGTCTTCTTTTTCTAGCTCCTGTAGGTGTAAGATTAGGTTGTTTATTTGAGACTTCTCTTGCTTCCTGAGTATGCCTGTAATGCTATAAACTTCCCCCTTAGAACAATTTGTACTGCATTCCAAAGATTTTGGAACACTGTGTTTTCATTTTCATTTGTCCCCAAGCATTTTTTAATTTCCTCTTTGATTTCTTGATTGACTCATTCATTGTTTAGTAGCATGTTATTTAACCTCCATGTATTAAGAGTTTTTTCCAGATTTTTTCTTGTAGTTGATTTCTAGTTTCATTGCATTGTGGTCAGAAAAGATGCATGGTATAACTATGATCTTTTTTAATTTGTTGAGACTTGTTTTGTGACCTAATATGTACTCTATTCTGGAGAATGTTCCATGTGCACATGAAAAGAATGTGTATTCTGCTGTTTTAGGATGATAATTTTGAATATATCTATTAAATCCATTTGATGCAGTGTCTTTCAAAGCCATTATTTACCTGTTGATTTGTTTAGATGATCGTTCCCTTGATATAAGAGTGGTATTAAAGTCCCTTAGGGGTACCTGGGTGGCTCAGTCAGTTAAGCATCCAACTCTTGGTTTCAGCTCAGGAGACGATCTCACAGTTCACGAGTTCGACCCCTGCATCAGGCTCTGCGCTGACAGCACAAAACCTGCTTGGGATTTCTCTCTCCTCTCTTTCTTACCCTCCCTCAAAATAAGCTTGCCTGCTTGCTCTCAAAAAAAAAATTTTTTAAGCCACCTACTATTATTGTATTACCATTGATTAGTTCCTTTATATTTGTTGTTAACTATTATACATATTTGGGTGCTCCATGGTAGGTGCATAAATATTTACAGTTGTTGTCTTCTTGATGGACTTCCTCTTAAAGATTATGTAGTGTCCTTCTTTGTCTCATTACAGTCTTGGTTTTAAAATCAATTTTAGGGGCATCTGAGTTGCTCAGTCGAATAAGTGTCTGACTTCAGCTCAGGTCATGATCTCATGGTTTGTGGGTTCGAGCCCCGCATCAGGCTCTGTGCTGATGGCTTGGAGCCTGGAGCCTGCTTCAGACTCTGTGTCTCTGTCTATGCCTCTCCTCCACTCGCACTCTCTCCTTCAAAAATAAACATTAAAAATAAATAAATAAATAAATAAATAAATAAATAAATAAATAAATAAAATCAATTTCATCTGATATAATTATTGCTACCCTGGCTTGCTTTTGACATCCATTTGCATGATAAATATTTCTCTATCCCTTCATTTTCAATCTACACATGTCTTTAAGTCTCAAGTGAATCTCTTGTAGGTAGCATATAGATGGGTCATGTTTATCTATTCTGTCACCCTATGTCTTTTGTGGTTTTTTTTTATTTGACCCAAATTTATTTTTTTATTTTTTTTTCAATATATGAAGTTTATTGTCAAATTGGTTTCCATACAACACCCAGTGCTCATCCCAAAAACCCTATGTCTTTTGATTGGAGCTTTTAGTCCATTTACATTCAAAGTAATTATTGATAGGTATGTACTTATTGCCATTTTGTTATTTGTTTTGAGTTTGTTTTTGTGGATCTTCTCTGTTGCTTTATTCCCTTGCTCTTTTCTCACACCATGTTCTCTTTTTTGTGAGTGATATATCAAGATTCCTTCCTCTTTATTCATTACTATTACTGGTTTTTGATTTGTGGTTACCACTACATTTGTATGTAATGTCTTCTGCATACACCAGTCTATATTAAGTTGATGGCTGCTTACATTTGAACCCATTCTTTGTATCTCTCCTCATCATATTTTAGGTATATGGTGTTAATTTTTACTTCCTCTTATTTTACGACTCTTCTGACTTTTGTGCTTCTGACTTTTCTTTTACTTACGGTCTTTCTTTTCATCTCAGAGTCCCCTTTAGTTATTTCTTGTAGGCTGGCTTAGTGGTCATGAGTTCCTTTAACTTTTGTTTGACTGGGAAACTCTTTGCACCCCCCACCCCCCGCCCCTGTATTCTGCATGACAGCCTTGCTGGATAGAGTATTCTTGACTGCAAATTTTTTCCTTTCAGGACTTTGAATACATCATGGCACTCCCTGCCTGCCTGCAAAGTTTCTGTTGAAAAATCCACTGATAGCCTTATAGAGTTTCCCTTTTATGTAACTGCTTACTTTTCTCTTGCTGTTTTTAAAATTTTTTCTTTACCACTACTTTTTGCCATTTTAGTTTATGTCTTGGTGTGGACCCCTTGGGTTGATTCTGCTGGGGACTCTCTCTGTGCCTCCTGAATCTGAATTTCTGTTTTCTTCCCAGTATTTGGGAAGTTTTCAGCTATTATTTCTTCAAATAAATTTTGTTCCCTTTTCTCTCTCTTCTTCTGAGATCCCTATAATGCAAATGTTATCATGCCTGACAGGGTCAGAGTTCCCTAAGTATTCTTATTTTGCATAATTTTTTTTCTCTCATCTGTTCAGCTTGATTACCTTCCATAACTCTGTCCTCCAGGTCACTGATTCATTTTTCTGCATCTTCTAGCCTTCTGTTTATTCCATCTAGTATATTTTTTTCCTTCAAGTGTATTTTTAATTTCATTTATTTTGTTCATCATCTCTTATTAGTTCTTTTTTATCTCTGCGTTACAGGTCTCACTGATATCCTCCATTCTTTTCACAAGTCCAGTAGTATCTTTATGATCATTAAATTCTCTATCAGGCATATTACTTATCTCCATTTTGCTTAGCTGTCTTGCTGTGATTTTGTCCTGATCTTTCATTTGGGGCATATTCCTCTGTTTCCTCATTTTTCCCAATCCTCTGTATCTACTTCTGTGTTTTAAGCCAGCTACATGTCTTGCTCTTGAAAGTAGTGGGCAGAGCAGACACTTCTGACAAGGTGGTGCTGGTCCTCTTCCATCAGGGATGTGACACAACTGCCAAGACTGAACCAGCTGGGGCTGCTCCACAAAGCCTGCACAGGTCAGGGCATGGTACCCGCAAGCTGTTCATGCAGGTTATCTTCCAAAGAGTACATTCAACTACCCTGGAGACCAGGACTAGAGGGTGCCACTCCACAAAGCAAGTTTGGGTGTGGGAGCAGTTTTAACAAGGTGCATGCATCCTTCACAGGAGGTGACCAGCCACTCCCCCCGAGCCTAGGCCCCACAAAGCATGCAGTCGGGAAACTCAGTGTTGGCAAGGTTTGCTCTTGGGACCAAGGGAGGAGACTTGCAATGTGGGAGTGAGGCAGTCTCTGCTGGAAGGGGCAGGGCACAGTGTAAGCAAATTAGGTAGCAAATGTGAATGCAGCAATGGTTCCAGCAGGTGTCCATGGATTTATGCTGGGGAGGATGAGAGGGAAATGGTGCAGGCCAGCTCCTTTGTTCCTGGAGAAGTCCCTCAGTAAAGTCTGAGATTAGTAAATAATCTCTGCTCCTATATGCCCCAAGCATTTTTCAAACTGCTACTTCTGTGCTGTTTGTTATGCTATCTCTTTAAGGGCCAGGCCTCAGCTTCCTACCACCGTCTGGGCTCTCCTAGAACACAGAGGGCTGATTTTTAAAGTTCCGGGGTTTAAGTTCCATTGGTTGTTTCAGTCCCTCTGATTTTTAAAGACAAATGCTGGGGGGGATCTGTCTTCCCTACGCGGCCTCCTCAGTGTGACAGTCTGTTTCTCACCCCTGTCCATGGCTGCAGCTCCCTTCCTCCAGTGGCCAGACCCACAATGTTTAGCTCCCCACCACATCTCTGTCCTTTTTACCTCTTCAATATGGCCTCTTCTCTACATTTAGTTGTGGGGCTTGTTCTGCCAGTCTTCAGGTCATTTTCTGGGTTATTTACACTGATATGAGTGTTATCTAGTAGCATCCGTGGGACAAACTGAGTTTAGGGTCCTCCTACACTTCCATCATCCCCGCCAAGTCTCAGATCACATGAAATCTGAACAGCTTAGAGTCAGATGGGGTGAAAGATATAATTAAAAGCTGTGATGATCACTAGCTGAACTGAACTCTCTCAGTCAGTTCCTAAGCTACAATGTGATAGTAAGTAATTTTAAAAGCTACGTAACTGCTTGGAACTATTCATCTCTTATAAGCCTTGGTAAGGCAGGGGCTGAATACCGTCTTTTATTTCTTGGTATTAGGCAGAGTTGAATGAATGTGAAAATGCTGCAAAAATTTACTACATGAAGATACTTCATTATATAATTATAATAATTGATAAAACTTATGAGCACTTTATGTTCTAAATACACGTATCATGTCACTCGGTCTTCATAATAATAACTCCATAGAGTAAATGATATTGTCTCCACTTTATAGAGGGCGAAATCAAGGCCCAAAGAAGTTAACTACATATCCCAAGGTCACATGGACATTAAGTGGCGGACCAAGCTATAAAGGAAAGACACCATCTGATAGTGGTGTACAACACTGCTGCCAGCCCATAAGGTACCTTTGTATGAACTAGGAAGAGGAGTCTCTTTGGGAGGACACAGCTCCTTGCCAAGGTACACAACTTGGCAAGATTGCCAAGGCTAGATTTTAGCCTCTACTACCCCCTTATCTGTGAATCCTCATACAATAAACCACCTGCACAACTCTAAACAGCAGCCCTGGTATAACAGGCCAGCAAATGAACTGAAATGGTTTATACAGTCATTTAGACCTCTGCTGTTCAACATGGTAGCCACTAGCCACCTGTGGCTATTTAAATTTAATATTCTGTTCCTCAGTCTCATTGGCTCATGAGCTATGGGTAGCCACTACCAGTGCAGATACAGAAGAACATTTCCACCATTACAGAAAACTACTTTGGACAGCACTGATTCAGAGTATACATGCAGGGGCATTAGGATGTTTATAGATACTAGGCTTGAATTTTCTATTATACATGCATACATATACATATATAATCTATCCCAATTATCTCCATTTACATCTTGCATTCCTAAGATTATTACAAAAAGTATGTGCACAGGATGAGAATTTTTTTTGAGAGAGAGAGAGAGAGCAAATGCAAGTGAGCAAGGGGCACAGAGAGAGGGAGAGAATTCCACAAGGTGCAGAGAGAGAGAGAGAGGTGCACAGCCTGGAGCAGGGCTCAAGCTTACCCTATGCAGGGCTCAAACTCATGCACCGTGAGATCATGACCTGAGTGGAAGTCGGACACTTAACCAACTAAGCCACCCAGACACCCCAGATGAAAATTTTTCAATGACGCTTCAACCTGATTTTACTGAATTTCCAGTATAGTGTGGATCTGAAGGAACTTGCAGAAGGGAACAAGAGATATAAAAATTTTTCATAGAACAGAAAAAATAATTATTTACAGAAACACTGAAAAAAAGTGAGTGGAACAAAACTATTCATAGAAGAAAGACAATTTTCTTATAAGTAATTATTGTTACAGCATCAAACCTTCTTAACTTCTTTATATTACTTGCAAGAATATGTCTTATAAAGGCATCTTAGGCAGATTCTTTAGAACACGTTTTGGATATTTCCCTAAAGTCTTAGAAGAATATTAGACAGGACAACTTTAATACATTTTAATGTATTTTAATTTAGTGCTCCAAAGTGCCAGAAGTAGACAAGTTAGAAGAAGCTCAATGAGGAGAAATAGAATTGTTAGGAAAAGATACGGACTCATGAGAAAATAATATATAAATATATATAGTGAAACTAAGTGCCTTTAAAAAGACCATAATACCTAAATCCAAATAAATGGAGGACATAAACTTTAAAGAAAACATTCAGCAACAATGCAACAGTACAACTTGGACAAATCCAATAATGTAAATGAGGCCAACTTTAATAGAACTTAAAAGATAGATTTCAGAAAACACTATTTATTTTCAAGTGTAGAAATAGCCTTTCTTCAGCTGATAAGTGGCAATAGCAGTGCACATTACTTAGCACTGAACTTTTTTTAATTCAAAGTACTAAAAAAAAACTTGGAACAGGAATCTGGTACTGATGATCTAGCATTCTATTTTCTTTTAACTTTGGTTCCCATAATGCCATAATATATCATCATCTTTTTCTAGAAATGGTTTTCATGACCCTAATAGGATATATCCAAAGAGATAAACTAACAGGTTTCCTCCTAGAAGGAAGTAACATGTGTGCTGATGGAGTTCATTCAGAAAAGAGTTCACACTTACTCCTACTATCCTCTCCAATATCCACCTCCTCATTGAATTCTTTTGACATATTTTTAAATACATATGGTTTAAATTTTTAAAGGGAAAAAATACCAAAGTAAAAGAAAAAAAGAATAAGTTTGGTAAAACCTAGGAAAAATAAATATACAAGAAATATTTCTTAAACATTTAAACCTGTATAAAAGTCTACATGATAAACTGAGTACATTTGTTTTTTAATAAGTGTTCCATATCTGAGAGATTCCAAAGATATCAAATGATGTGGTAGTTGCTATAGAAACTATTCTCTTTTAATGAAACTCAGATTAAATAACTGCATAAAACAAATTCAAATGTGAAATGCAATTACTATTCTAAAGTATATTTACATATTTGATTTTATAATGGTTATAGAAAATAAGATAAAATATTAAGAATATCTTTTATGTGTGCAAAACCAGTGGCAGTTACAAACTTAATTGCAACTCTGCCCTTAAATACAATAATGTTAGAAATAATGAAATTTTATCTTATAATATAAACTCATACAAACTGTACCATTCTACTGCTACTTGGAAAAGTGCTCATTTGCATGCAGTGACACATTTCTGAAATTTATCATTTTGCATAAATGGTGTAAATTCAGGGCAAGTACAAAAAATTCTCCAAAGCCTCGTCTACAAGGTCAATATTAAGAAAATAGTCAGCAGGTAACCACTGAAATTCCATAGCAGATGATGTGATAGAATGTGCAAGCAATGGTCTACCTACCTAGTACCTTCTCTTAGCCTGCATAGCCAAAATCCAGACTCCTAAGGGTTGCACACTCCTGTCTTACCACTTGCCATAGTGGAAATATCATGGACTTTGGAATCAAACAAACCAAGCTTCAAAATCTAAACTCTAGCATTTACAAACTATGATATTTTGTGCAAGACTTACCTCTCAAACCTGTAAAACCAAGGTAATACCTGTCTTACAGGATCAATACAAAGATTAAAAATATTTTGTGTACAGGGGCGCCTGGGTGGCTCAGTTGGCTGGGCGACCGACTTCGGCTCAGGTCATGATCTCACAGTTTGTGAGTTCGAGCCCCGTGTTGGGCTCTGTGCTGACAGCTCAGAGCCTGGAGCCTGCTTCAGCTTCTGTGTCTCCCCCTCTCTCTACCCCTCCCCTGCTCACACTCTGTGTCTCTCTGTCTCTCAACAATAAATAAACGTTAAAAAAAATTTTAATAATATTTTGTGTACAATCCCTAGCATGGTTCCTATACATACTTGGTGTTCACTGCCTGACAGCTTATATTATCATTACCATTACTACTAAGATAATTACTGTTACTACTGATGCTGCTTCAAGTGCTATAACAAAAAAGCAAAGCCATGGTACCCTTCCAATTTGTTTTTGTTGTCTTTTCTTTTTTTAACAGATCTATACACTCTTCCCCATGGATGCATTGAAAGGCAGGGTAAGGGATGCTAACTGTGGCTGTTAGAACTGGCTAGAATCTAGCTGTGGAGCTAACCTGCTTGAGTTCATCTCAGTACCCCGTTTATTTCAACAGCTCCTTCTGTCAGATACATTAGAGGAGAGAGACTTCATTTGGGAAGAGGTCCCCAAAATAGAGATAACTAACAACTAGAATTGCTCATTTTTTATTCTTTTTAGTTTGAATTGGAGAATTTTTGTTTATTCATTCTTTCCTCAGACACACTTTCCCTGACCACTTGTGTCTAGCATGCAACCTAGAACATAAGAGCTGCCCAAATATTTGTTAAATAACTAAAAAGAAACATATTACTACATGAAAGGTATGGTATCTTTTGAAGACATGACAATATATAAATATAATATGACAAGATCATCCTTACTCTTATGTAATAGTCTAGTATAGGGTAATTGGGGAGTTAAAATGTTTATCTATATGATAACTACATTGGATAAATATTAACTTTCCTAGTAGAGATGCAGATAAAGTATCATAAGAGTTCAAAGGAAGGAAACTACCTCTAACAAGAACAATCACTGGGAGGCTCATTTTTCTCATCTTTGTAATTCAAGCAAAACTATTCTCAATTTTGGAAACCCTCAGCCATTTTCTAATTAGGTACTGATAATACTTTCTCATGTAAAACAGCTGTTTAAAAAATTCAAAATAAAGCACTCTCAGATTATACTACATAATGGCATCTGTATCACAGAGCTTTATAGTGACTTCAAATAGTACTTCAAGCAGTAGATGGTTCCTATACTACTTTTTTGTTTTAACCATATGCATAGTTTAAAAATATGATATCCAGCTCCACTCTTCTCTATCCCTGGTCCCAGTCCTCGTTTAACCACTGCTGACTTTAGTTCTGCTACACTAGATCCTCTATATCTCTAAATAGCATGTATACATTTCAATATCTTATCAATTTGAAGATATATTGTAATATCATTCTGCAAAAGATTAGGCTTTAGTTCACTTCACACATACAACTCTCATTGCTAATATTTTTTTATATAATTATAAGTTACCTTTAAAAACTTATATAATAAACTCACATTTCAAATGTATTGTTTTCTTTTTTTTAATTTTATTTATTTATTTTTGATAGAGAGAAAATGAGAACGAGTAGGGGAGCGGCAGTGAGAGAGGGAGAGAGGGAGAGAAACCACTATCAGCGCAGAACCCAATGCAGGGCTCAAACTCACAAACCATGAGATCATGACCCGAGCCAAAATCAGAAGTCAGAGGTTTAACTGACTGAGCCACCCAGGCACCCTCAAATTTCTTGTTTTCTTAACACTAGTTTTCCTTCTCAACTCTCTTCACTGTCAGATGAAGATACTGTCCATACTCTTCCCTCATTCTTTTAACCACTTCACTACCTCCTCTGTTTCATGAGCTATTCTTTACTTTTACATTCTTTAATTTTTATATTTTATTCTGTAAACACAACTACAATTTCCATGCTCTTTCTAAAAGCTAACTATTAATCAATCAACACCATTTGAAATAGCAAAAACTTACTACAGGACCTGATGATATGTTATGATGGCATTTCCTTTTTTATGGGCCCAATGCCATAAAGCCATAGACCATTTAAAGGTGAATATTCTTGGCATTACGACAAAATGTGTTCTCTTTTCTCACTCTCCATCAATTGCTTTAAATTATATCTCATTTTATTTTATGTCATTTTTAAAAAATTATTTCTGATATGTTTTTAGTTTTTAATAGGCTTTTTTGTTATTTCTTACTGACAAATGAGTAAGTATATTCAGCAAAGTATTGCAAAGGACCCCTTATTCTTCAAAAGAATCTTCTATCTTTTCACTCTAATCTGGACTGATTCATTCTCTAAGCTTGCTGCTTAGCTATCAATTTCTGATTTTCCTTTACTATTTTCTGGGATTGAATCTACTTCTCTTTTTTATCACATTCTCCGTAATTTTGCTGGTATATATCCCTAAGCAACTTGCTGAGATAGGAAGCCTTAGAGATATAAATTCTGACTTCCTACATGTCTGAACATAACCTTAATCTAACTTTACATTTACGGAAAATTTGGCTGCACATAGAATTCTAGATTGGAAATAATTTCTTTCAGAATTTCAAAGGCATTATTCCACTACTTTCTGGTCAAAGATACATAAAAAGAATTTCACCTCAGTGTTGTTTGCAGTAAGCAAAACTAAATGCCCATCAATAGGAAAAAACAAACCTATAAAGTATTCAGTCATAAAACATGATTAACAGTGTGAAAATATGAGAAGATTATCACAATAAATACTTGTTTTCCTAAAACTGGTTATACCTCATTTTAGTTACATACTTCATCTTAGTTAAAGTATAAGTATAAATATAGATTGTTTATATGTATACAAATGCACACATAGACACATCTTTACTCCATGTGTATGGATAAAGAAGTAGAAGGATATTAAAATATTACCAGTGGTTATACTACAAAAAAATGTGTTTATGGACGATTTTCGTTCATTCATTTCTTTTTTTCATTTTCTATATTATCTGAATTTTTAACAAAATGTATGTGAACTATTAAAAAGCAAAAAAAATAACATACAATAGAAGCTTTTCTTTTATTTTTGGTAAAGTTATACAACATAAAATTTACCATATTAACTTTTAAATGTACAGTTCAATAAGTATATTCACATTGTTGTGAAACAGCTCTCCAGAACTTTTTAATTTTGCAAAACTAAAACGTGGTCTATACTGAGTGAACAACTATTCCCCTTTTACTCTGTTATGAGTCCTCTGATAATCACTTTATTTTCTGTTTCTATAAATTTTATTAGATACTTCATATAAGTAGAATCATACAGGACTTATCTTTTTATGACTGCCTTATTCCACTTAACATAATGTTCTCAAGGTTTATCAGTCCTGTATCATGAGACAAGATTCCCTTCCTTTTTAAGACTGAATAATACTCTATTGTATGTACATAACATATTTTGTTTATCCATTCATCTGTTGATGGACATTTGGGTTGATTCCACCTCTTGGCTATTGTGAATAATGCTGCTATAAAGATGGATATGCAAATCCTTTAAGGACTTGTTTTCAGTTCTTTAGGCTGTATAATTACAAGGTTTTTAAACTGCTTTCCTCTTAACTACCTACCAGATAAACTGATGTTCTCCATATCCTCTGTGAAACATTCTATGATTTCTTGGCATATTAACTGTTCAAGGCTAAAGGCTATTCTCAAGTATGCCCTGCACTTCTCCTATCGGTCAAGTTGTATGGTTTCTAAGAAATTGGTATTATCTGATACCAAGACTATTTATGTCAGTTGCACTTGTTATTGTAATTACTGTAATTAAATAATACACAAACTGTTGAATTATAATGTGAGAGGGGTATGTTCATATAGAAACATAGTTGAATGCTTACAGAAACTTTAGGAAAGTAAAGGCATACTGCTAAAAAACTGTTGTTGGATTAAGGACAGAAAAGACAACTGTGATCACCTCACACCTATCAAAATTACTAAAATCAACAACACAAGAAACAACAGGTTCGGGCGAGGATGTGTAGAAGGAACATTTGTGCACTGTTGGTAGGAATGCAAACTGGTGCAGCCACTCTGGAAAACAGTATGGAGGTTCCTCAAAAAGTTAAAAATAGAACTACCCTATGATCCAGTAATTACACTACTAGGCATTTACCCAAAGAATACAAAAGTACTAATCTAAAAAGATATATGCACCCTGATGTTTACAGCAGCATTATCGAAACTAGCCAAATAATGCAAACAGCCCAAGTGTCCACCAAGTGATGATGGATGAGGAAAATGTGGTGTGTATACACATACACGCACACACACACAATGGAATTTTTTCACCCATAAAAAAGAATGAAATCTTGCCATTTGCAATGATATGGATGGAGCTAGAGAATACTATACTAACTTAAATAAGTCAGTCAGAGGAAGAAAAATACCATATGATTTCACTCATATGTGAAATTTAAGAAACAAACAAATGAGCAAAGGGGGGAAAGGGCAGGGGTGGGAGGTGCAAGCCAAGAAACAGACTCTTAACTACAGAGAACAAAATGATGGTTACCAGAATGGAGGTGGGTAGGGGGATGGGTTAAATAGGTGCTGGGGATTAATGAGTGCACTTGTGATGAGCACCAGGTGTTGTAAGAAAGTGTTGAATCACTATATTGTACACCTGAAACTAATATTACACTTTATGTTAACTGGAATTTGAATAAAAACTTTAAAAAAATAGACAACTGTAAAAAGATTTTTAAAATAAAAAAAACTAGAATTCTTTACAGGTGCCTTTAATTATCACTCAGCTTTGAAGAAAGCAAACTTGGAAAATGTCGACAATACATTAAGTGAATATATGTTCGTATGTCTCAAATTAAAGTGTGTATAGGTGCGTCTGGGTGGCTCAGTTGGTTAAGTGTCCGACTCCGGCTCAGGTCATGAGATCACCATTCATGGATTCCAGTCCCGTATTGGGCTCTGTGCTGACAGCTCAGAGCCTGGAGCCTGCTTCAGATTCTGTGTCTCCCTCTCTCTCTGCCCTTCTCTCTCTCTCTCTCTCTCTCTCTCTCTCTCTCTCTCTCTCTCTCTCAAAAATAAATAAACATTGAAAAAAAATTTAGGGGCGCCTGGGTGGCTCAATTGAGTTAAGTGTCTAACTTTGGCTCTGGTCATGATCTCACAGTTTGTGGGTTCGAGCCTCACGTCGAGCTCTATGCTGACATCTCAGAGCCTGAAGCCTGCTTTGGATTCTGTGTCTCCCTCTCTCTCTGCCCCTCACCCACTCGCACTCTGCTTGCTTTCTCTCTCTCTCTCTGAAAAATAAATAAACATTAAAAAACAAATTTAAAGTATGTATCACTTTTATGATTTACTGCTTTAACTGACTTTTCCAATTAATTAGCCAATTACTGATCTGATTGTATCATTTAAAAGGATTTTACTCTATTTCCATTTTAAAATATTTTATTTATTATATATATTTATATAATATATATGTATATTTATATGACAATATAAATATATTCAGACTACCTGAGTTCAAATCACAGCTCCACCAATGACTAGACAGATGACAATGTACTTAACACCTCTGTGCCTTAGTTTCCTCATAAAAACAGTAATAGATTTACTTTATAGAGTCATGCCAGACAGATAAGTGTATGTTCTTATAATTGGGTAAGCCTCTAGAATGGTTTTCTAATCCACCCTATGAACAATCTAATGCCATAATTATAAATAAATACAGGAAATGGATTCTACCCCTTGCCTCTTCTATTTTATACTCTTTACCAGGAAGTTCTTCCTAATGCCTTCCTTAAATTTTCCCTTTTATAATTTAAAATCATTTGCTCAATTCTGTTTTAAACACAAGGCTCACTGGATTTGACAGGGACTTCAGAGACCAGCTCTTGATGTTAAAGGTACTGATTAAAAGTTTAGTGAACTTCATTGCTGCAGTTAAAGTACTAGTTTGTGTCTACTTGGATATTTCTTAATATGAAAATTATTTTAAACAGAAAAGAAAAATAGTGAATGGTAATAGGATGTGTTCAAGATTAAATAGTATCTCAAAATGTTTTCAAACAAAAAAAGATTAAATAGTATCTCAACACTACATAAAACTAGGTAACATTATAATCTACTAATACTTTGAATACCTACTTTGATCATGAGTAATTTTTCAGTTTTTTTCATATTTATAGAAAATAATAAAGAAAAGATTTTAAAGTGTTGTAATGTAGGGGTACCTGGGTGGCTCAGTTGGTTGAGCATTGACTTCAGCTCAGGTCATGATCTCATGGTTCGTGAGTTCGAGCAACACATGGGGCTCTCTGATGTCAGCACAAAGCCCGATTCAGACCCTCTGTCCCCTCTCTCTCTCTCTCAAAAATAAATAAACATTTCTAAGTGTGTTCTCTCTCTCAAAAATAAATAAACATTTTTTTAAAAGTGTTATAGCCATAGATCAGTTATGTTATCTGGGCTTGCAATATGTACTTCACCATTACTCCCAGTCCTTGAATCACAAGAGCCATTCTAAAGCAAATGAACAGTGGATGAAGTTCAAATACTTCAGAAATCATAAAAATTGTATTTCTGAAAAGATTCCTTGATAGTGCTTTTACATTTTAAATGTAAGTAGATATCAAATTTTGAGTGAGCATTATTAGGACTCTCAGAAAATTATTTTCAAAAGACCTGATGAGACTCTATATCTCGTTGCAAATAAATACTAGAAATCTATCAAGACTCCAATGCCATCTTTACTGAAACTTGAAAATCATACATAAATGATCAAAGGATTTAGGCAGAAAATTCCTAAATCAGATAATGTCACACCGTCACAGAGCACTTATTTAAGTTTAAAAGAATAACATGTAAGAAGCAAACACTACTGAATCAATGAACAATGTAAAAATCACATTCCATACTTTCAAGGGATTTGTAATCTATCATAAACAACCCATGTATTTGTCATTAATGATGGAAGTTTATTTATAATAATACTTAAAATGTTTTGGCTGCTCAAAATATTAAATGATAGAATTTTTCCATTTTGTTTTGTCTTACCCAAAGAATAATAACATTCCAAACTTTCTACCAAATTCTACCAAAGAATGAGAGTAAAAGCATTGCAAACTTTCAAGCTAAAGAGACTCTGGTGATCATCCAAATAATTTGTTAATCACAGATAAAGAAACTAAAGATCACAGACATGAAATAACTTGACCAAGTCAGTAACATGAATAAGTCCTCTGATAAATCTTGGCATGTTGAATACTGGTATTTAACACAGGTCCTTTCTGAAATCTTCACTTAAATGACAGGAATGAAAGAAATTAAAAATTATATATGCCCAAAAGGAGAGGAGAAAAGGAAGTGATGGCAACAACACTTTGGAAGCTGAAAAGCTAACAGACAAATGGCAACTAAAAAGAACAAAGAAAGCACAAACCTATGGTAGCAATAGGGCAGAGCCCAGAAGCAGGCTGATTCTGACTACAGAAGCCCAGAAGCCCTCCGAAAATAGAAGTGCAAATAAAGCTAAAAGCAGAAGGACTGGTTGAGACTGCATAAGAAAAATGTACTCTTCAGAACACCTCCCTCAACCCACACAATCAGGAAACTGTCCTTTCTCCCATCCTGGCAAAAGACCAGAGATTTACTTTCTAGAAGTTTTAATAGATTTGCCAGGATATATTACATATTACACAACCCCAAAACCTCAGTAGTTTGGCACAACAATAGTTTATTCTTATTCAGATGGACAGCTCTTTAAGGCTGCTATCCTCCACATGCTGGCCACATCAACATGCGTTCACATAACTGCCACAGTACAAGTGAGTCTCACACCAGCAATTAAATGCTTCTGCTCAGGACCATCACCTCTACTTGCTTTTCATTAGAGCCAAAAGATACCACATGGACACACCTAACCTCAAAGAGAGGAGAAATAAAAATATTTGTGAGAAACATTCATGTTTGCTACATTGGACTCTGAACCTAAAATTACCAGGTAGAGCTAAAAGCAGGAAAACCTTACTAAAACTGAAAAGATTAAGTGAAAGTCTATTTACTAAATCATAAGTTTCTAAGCATGCTTCCTTCACTTACCAACAAGAATTCTTGCAACCCATTTTTTCTCACTAGGCAGAAAATTAAAGAATCTCTTTCTGGGAAAAATTACTAGTCAATGAGAAACAATCTATGGATAGTTACATTAGGCCATCCCCAAGGGTATGACCCAGCCTAATCATTCTCTGTTCAGTCAATAAGCTTTATAAACACAAAAGTTCAAATCAGCTTTTTAGTGTATCAATTTTAAATATGGGAGTATGGGGGCGCCTGGGTGGCGCAGTCGGTTAAGCATCCGACTTCAGCCAGGTCACGATCTCACGGTCCGTGAGTTCGAGCCCCGCGTCGGGCTCTGGGCTGATGGCTCAGAGCCTGGAGCCTGTTTCCGATTCTGTGTCTCCCTCTCTCTCTGCCCCTCCCCCGTTCATGCTCTGTCTCTCTCTGTCCCAAAAATAAATAAACGTTGAAAAAAATAATAAATTTAAAAAAAAAAATAAATATGGGAGTATGGGCCAGCGACCACACCAGACATTTTTGTAAAGTCTCTAACAGGAAAACAAAACTAAAAATAAATAAAAAGGAGAAAAAGAATGTAGAGAAATAAAAACAATAAAATAATTTTTTAAAAACACTTATACATATATTCATGTATATCAAAGACATACATACATACATACACTGGTTTGAGGAACGGATTTGCTGTTCTATAAATGAAAGACACATATGTAAGCATATCATGAGGAAAGAGCCAATAGATAGGGGCCTTTCAGCACACCCTTTGGCAACTCATGTGTTTCCTACTCAACTTTTCATAAATGATTGTTTGGTTAAATACAGTATCTATTCTTACCTACAGGTGCTCATCCCTTTGAATGTACTGACCCTTGGTCTTTGATACTTCTTTGATTCATTTACGAACAGTTCCAATTATACATATTTTAGAATACTTTAAAATCAACCATGCTGTTAATCCTCACAAATACTATTTTCTCTATTTACAGCTGAGTCTCTGAGGTTTAAAGAAGAGAAATAATTTGCTTCAAACTACTAGATAGCAAGGTTCTCATGGGAAAAAGAGGAGAGGGAGATAAGAAAAGAAAGGAGGAAAGGAGACAGAAAGGGAGAGGGAGGAGTGGGGGAGAGAGAGAAGCCAAATTTTTCCTACTCTAATGCCTTTTAAATTATATCCTACTATCCTACTGTTCCTCTGTTAAGGGTATTCCAGATACTATAACAAATCACAGAGATCCTAGAACAGATTAATTTTATAACTCTTTTTTATCTAGATATACATAGAAAAAAAGTACACAAATCATAAGTATGAAGACCAATAAATAATCACAATGGACAATTGGATCATTTAAAGACAATTACCCACATCAAAAAAAGAGAACATTTCCAGAACTTCAAAGTCATCAACTTGCTCCTTCTGAATCACTATCTCCTACTCTTCACCCAAAGGTTAATCCTGTTCTGACTCCTAACACTAGAGAGTAGTGTTTACTGTTCCAGGACTTTATATTCATAAACTCTTATGACATATATTATTTTGTATTTCTTTCAACATTATGGTGCCTGCAGTTTGTTCATTCTAATTGCTGTAGAGTATTCCACTGTAGTAATAGACAACAATTTATCCATTTAGGTTTTGCTCTAATTTTTTAGCTATCACAAATAATAGTGCTATCAACATTCTTGTACATGTCTTTTTGAGCACATACATACATCTGAGGGAAGGGCATATACCTAGCATTGGGGTACGCACATGAAGAACTTAAACAGATGCAACTAAACTGTTCTCTAAGTGGTTATACCAGTTTTATACCCTCAAAAAAAGTGTGTAAAAGTTTTTTTTAATGTTTATTTATTTTTGAGACAGAGCATGAATGGGGGAGGAGCAGAGAGAGAGGGAGACACAGAATCAGAAGCAGGCTCCAGGCTCTGAGCCATCAGCCCAGAGCCTGACGCGGGGCTCGAACTCACAAACCGTGAGATCACGACCTGAGCTGAAGTCGGAAGCTCAACCGACTGAGCCACCCAGGTGCCCCAAAAATGTGTAAAAGTTTTGACAGCTCCACATCTTGTATGGTAGGTTCACTTTTGAAAACATTCTGCACCAATTTGCCATACATTTTTATTCAATAATACATTGTTTAAAAAAAAATTAGTGGATTTATTTTTTGAGAGAGAATCCCAGGCAGGCTCCATCCACACTGTTGGTGCAGAACCCGACGTGGGGCTCAAACTCACGAACCGTGAGATCTTGACCTGAGCCGAAATCAAGAGTCAGACACTTAACCCACTGAGCCACCCAGGAGCTCTAATAATACATTCTTTTAAAAACAAATACTTTGCTATTCTTCTTTGCTGAATCTCAAAGTCCCAGAAATTTCTTACTAAACTTAGTGAGTTGACTTACTTATGTGATACCAATGCCCATAGTAAATAAAATGATACCTATATTCTTGTATATACTCTGAATATATCTTATACCACCAGTTGTCTCTTATTTCAAATTATAATCTTCCTTTTCTCTTCTCATATCTCTGTGAGAAAATGTTTGTATGACACCTGTAGTGCCTATCTAACATCATCTATCCCCAAAAGTGTACAGAAGATTTGATGGGTGAGTCACTTATTCCTCTAGGAAACCACTTCCCTTCTGCTAAAGGAAATGATCTATGTACAATATAACCACTCTAGGGGAAAAAAAAACAGATCTATAAAACTCATCGGCATACACTAGCATGACTGCCAAATGTATTTAGTACTTTAAAATGCTTTGAAAAAATTTTTAAATAAAATGCTTTGTTTATACTCTATGCCAAATCATTAGAGTAACTCTATCCACAAATGTCAAAAAGAGGCAGAAAAATAGTCTCAATCATAAGAGTTTTGAAATTATTTATTTCACTTTCTAAAAAACAAGGCTTTGAGCCAAGGAGCTTTGGTACAGTGTTAACACTTTACATTATCACTAGGATAACAAGAGCTGAACTGTCTAAAATAGTTCTTCCTAAAGGCAAACCAATTCAGCAGTTTTTAACAACTAAGTGGCCAAGCTGACATATCTTTAAAGAAATGAGATTCAAATGATCTATTATCAGTATTCAGAAACAAATCAAATACATTTTTCAGTGCTCCTAAAAAATATGAGAAGCTATGTAAAATAGCAGCGTAACAACAAAAAACGGTGAGCATTTTTGTGTCTGGTGTCATCCATCTAAAATTTGCCAAGGACGTATAATGTGTAAGGTGACCACAAATCCAAAAATGCCCACTGAACTCATACTTTGTTCAAATACTATGAACTTGAAGGTCATCTGATTTCTTACGATGTAACTTTTTAAATTTGCTTAACAAATACTTATATATTATGTTTACTATGTGCTTAACACCATACTAAGTGCCTTACAAATACTAACTCAATTAATTCTTAAAATAATTGGGGGTTAATAGCCAGAATTTGAACTCAAGTCTAACTGAACCACACAAATCCTCTTAATAACACAAATAACTGAAAATATATGTATAAATATAACCAAAATAATTAACTTCTTTTTTCTTTTTCATAGTAAATCTGAGCTATACTTGGTCTTTGATCATTTATCAAAATTACAGGAAAGTAATTTTGATCATTTATTTAAGACAAAAAAAGAAGTATATACCAAGACTCAAAGGCAAGACATAAAGTCCTTTGCTATATACATATTTAGCTTGCTTAAAACAATTTCAATTTTATAAATATATTAAGAGAAAATACGAAAATATATCTACCTTTGGATAGTATGAAGCTTCTTTTAAGCAGTTTAGAACTACAAAACCTAGAGATGAATAAAAATAGCTTGAATTTGGGGCGCCTGGGTGGCACAGTCGGTTAAGCATCCGACTTCAGCCAGGTCACGATCTCGCGGTCCGTGAGTTCCAGCCCCGCGTCAGGCTCTGGGCTGATGGCTCAGAGCCTGGAGCCTGTTTCCGATTCTGTGTCTCCCTCTCTCTCTGCCCCTCCCCCGTTCATGCTCTGTCTCTCTCTGTCCCAAAAATAAATAAACGTTGAAAAAAAAAATTTTTAAAAAAATAGCTTGAATTTATTCTCTAAATTCTCTAATCATTCTTGAACCAAAGATGCATTTTAAATCAAGTATTTATGTGGCCTTTTATCTAGTCTTTTCTAAGCATACTATCTAAGAGTACTAACAGGCAGTTTCAATATATTCCTCAGGAGAGAAGGAGGAAATAAGAGAACTGAAAGTTCATTTAGTTGATTTCCCATTCACGAATTTTATTTTCCCTATATTTTCCAGGGCTTTGCAGACCTACAATAGAGACAGGTCCTCACCAGAATAAAACCTTTCCCCTCAATGATATGGAGTATTTCTGGAAAAAATAAAAATATATTGACTTTATTTTTTAATTTTTGATGGTTTTAATTGAGATATACTTGACACATAACATTGTATTCATTTTAGGTGTACAATATAATGATCTATGTCTATATTGCAAAATGATTACATGTTTAGTTAATATCCATCACCACACACAGTTACACATTTTCTTTTTTGTGTGAGAATTTTAAGATGCACTCTCTTAGAAACTTTCAAATATACAATATGGCATTATTAACTATACACATCATGATGTACATTACATCCCTGAAGTTAATTTCTCAAAAAGAAAAGGCCAGCCTGTATGAAGCAAAAGAAAGAAGGATCCAAGTCCTTGCTTTACTGATCTAATCAGATTTCTGCTCATAATGGTCCTGCTTCCTCAGACTGGTTTCACTATTAACATAAGTATTTCTAAATCAAATACATGTAGGATCATCACACATAACCAGAACAACCTAAGAAACATCTGGAAAAACCTTTGGTTCTACAGCTATGAAAATCTTTCCAATCCCAATTCTCTCTAAACTCCATCCTAGTTTCTTGAAAGTACTAGAAGTAGTAACTGCAAAAGAATTACATATTAATACCAGACTATATTTTGTGGTATGTACTCAAAAATGTTTCTTTTTCCAGCAAGTCACAGCATGTGAAATTCCCATTGAAGGAAGTTCCTGAGTACTATCTAGATAACACTGCAAAAATGCCTTACTGATAATACCTTACTTATGTATAACAATACAAAATTAACTCCAGAAATAAACCTGCACTCATTATGTATCATAAGAGAAAATGAGACTCAGAAGTTACCATGCATGTCCAAGATCACACAGCTTTACTGTGCTACCACTCAAATCCTCAGCTAAGTCTAATGTAAATACTGCCTCAGTTCCCAAGTAGGCTGAAAGGATAATAGATGAATGTGCATCAACATAAAATAATGGATTAACTTCTCATAAAAGAGCACAAGACAGAGCTGTGAGGAAAGAGGAGATGAGACACATGCATTTTAAATGTAAAGAAGGTTGATATTTGGGAGACCTGCAGCTTTATGCCCTGCCCAGGGAAAAGAGGCTTTGATGGGCTATCACTAATGAGGTAAGGTCTGGACAGTCAGGAACAACAAGGAGCCAAGTCAAGGAGGGACACGTTACACATGTAAGTAGCTTTCACAGAGTAACCTAGGCCTGTACTGGTAATTAATACTGTCTGTAGTACAGACTTAGTTGGTACTTTCATGTCTTCTAAGTAAACAGCTTGTTTCTTTTCCTCACAACATACAAAAGAAAGGACAGATCAACTTCAGTACTTGCTCAAACACATCTAAATGTGACATCAATGAACTGCCTCTAAGTACCTAGACCATTTCAAGCAATATCAGAATTCTTCTTTGTTTTAAATCATGACATGTTTCTTTAAAAAAAAAAAAAATCCAACAAGCTAAGGGCCCCTGGGTGACTTCGGCTCAGGTCATGATAGCATGGCTTGTGGTTTGAGACCCGTGTCCAGCTCTGTGCTGACAGCTTAAGAGCCTGGAGCCTGCTTTGGATTCTGTGTCTCCCTCTCTCTTTGCCCCTTACCCCTGTTCACGCTCTGTCTCTCTTTCTCTCTCAAAAATAAATAAAACATTAAAAAAAAAAGATTTGCCACTACATCCTTAAAAAACTAGAACCTTTATTTAAAAAAAAAAAAACAAGCTATATGTCTACCTCTCTGCTCTTTAAAAATAAGTTCAATTATAAAATGTCATTCCAACCAGTTCTATCATACTGAAATGCTTCAGAAATTTCCAAAGTATTATCTCTTCACAGTATTATCTCCTCACAGAAACCAAAGATCTTACAGTAGTTGAGTAACAAAAAAATACAAGACAGCATCTGAAAAACCAAGGCAAGTTTTAATTCTTTCCTAGCGCATATGCTTTCAATTATGTAATTCCTTATTTCTCTTTCTTTCCTAAAAGAATAACTGCATGATATACTTAAGGAGTGAGGAGTTGGGGAGACGGTTAGGGATCATCTGTTAACTCTCCTGCCTCTAGACATAACTGTATTTTAAAAGTTTTGTAGGGGCGCCTGGGTGGCGCAGTCGGTTAAACGTCCGACTTCAGCCAGGTCACGATCTCGTGGTCCGTGGGTTCGAGCCCCGCATCGGGCTCTGGGCTGATGGCTCAGAACCTGGAGCCTGTTTCCGATTCTGTGTCTCCCTCTCTCTCTGCCCCTCCCCCGTTCATGCTCTGTCTCTCTCTGTCCCAAAAATAAATAAATGTTGAAAAAAAAATTTTTTTAAAGTTTTGTAAAACAATCCAAAGTAAAAAATAAATATCAAATATTGGTAGGATTTCTATAATGGCACTAAGCACTAAAAAGAAATGCAATACCAACGTGAGGGTGATATTTGCCTTTCACATTTTATTTTCTTTTAGTTACTGCATACAACTTTTTGTAAAGCCTAGGCTGATAGTGGTACTAACTGTAATGGCTTAAACTGTAATGCACTTAAAATCATCTGTGATCTGTCACTTATTAGGCATGCAACCTTGTCCAAGCTTTTTAACTTGAGTCTCACACACCTCACTGCAAATATGATGATAATAATACCTTCCTCACAGTAGGTCTAGAAGTATCAAATAAATCGCAGAATTCTGTAACATACAGCACATGTTTAAGACAATGATTCTTGCACTAATATGAATTATGCATATGAAATTGCTGTGTAAGTTCTAAAGTGCTATAAAAATGGTAATACTATCACTGGCATATATTAATGTTATAGCCTCTTCACTATTAAAAAAATCTCAAATCTAACAGGGTCATTTGAAAACTAAATGAAATAACACATGTGAAAAATGTTTAGCACAAAGCAGGCTCTCAATAAACGTTTGTTTAAAAATCTGCAAGTGAAAACTCCCAAAGCAGCCAGGGAGATTTAGTATACTACCAAATCTAGACTATTATATGACTGTAATATTTACATATAATAACCTTTCATTTATAAGACAGTATTATTTAGTATATTAAAATCATCAATTATTAATGTTTTGAGTCCAAAGACCACTCATGCAATGTTATTAGGACCAATATAATGTGAATTTCCCTTGCAGGACATTAGTCTTAGTATATGTTAAAAAATACATATGTATAAAATTGTATATATATGTTATTGCTTTCAATATATCTATAAAATAATTTTTCATGTCTATACATATGACATAAAATCTATTCTAAAAATGAACATATTGTAATCTTTATAATAATCAGAAATTTTATATACCCCAATTTTTCAAAATGTTTAAATGATTCATTTTTATATCCAGCTTACTCTTTACACAACATATATCCATACTTACATTCAACCACATACATTTTCATTGGTTTTATCTCCTCTCCTGGCTCTCTCAAGAGTCAAATCTTAAATTTCTAACTGCATCCTCATCATGTCCACATGCATATCCCATTATTACCTCAAATTCAACATGCCTAAAATAAACCTATCCTGTCCACAACAAAACTAATTTCCTACCATTTCTATCAATGAACCACCAAGTTTAAAAGCTCAAGTCTTGGGGTACCTGGGTGGTTCAGTAGGTTAAGCATCCAACTCTTGATTTCGGCTCAGGTCATGATTTCATGGTTCCTGGGATGGAGCCCTGCATCTGTGCTGTTAGCACAGAGACTGCTTGGGATTCTCTCCCTCTCTCTCTCTCTCTGCCTCTACCCTGCTAATTCTCTCTCTTTCCCTCTCACATAAATAAATATTTAAAAAAAGAAAAACAGCTCAAGCCTTTTTTGATCCCTTTTTCTCGCCTCTCTGGAAAGACAGCATATAGAAGAAACAGCAAAGGATTTGGGAGTCAACTGGATTTGGGATAGTCCTGTTTTTACTTCTTAGTAGTTGCATGAGCTTAAGTCAAGTTATTAAACCAGTTTCTGAACTTAAGCTTCCATGTCTATAAAAATAGAAGTTCATCTCACTTACCTTGTAGGATATTATAAGGTTTAAATATAATGTATATAAGGTGCTTAATAAATACCGAGCATTCATAAATATTGATAAAGCAACTTCTGTTCCTTCATCACATCCAGTCATCAGAACTCAGACCCTTACTGTGAAACATGTCCATGGTCACAACCTGTTTTGGGTCCTTCTCATTTAAATCCTCAAGTTTCAGGGGTGACCGGTGTCTCAGTCAGTTAAGTGTCCAACTCTTGATTTCAGCTCAGGTCATGATCTTGCAGTTCATGGATTCGAGCCCCACATCGGGCTCTGAGTCTCCCCCTCTCTCTCTCTTTCTCTCTCTCTCTCTCTCTCTCTCTCTCTCTCTCTCTCTCTCTCTCCAGATCTCATCTAATTCCTTTATCCATCGGGGGCAATGGCTACAAAAAAGCCAGTCTGTCCAGAAGCCTCTTCTTACCCAGCATACTAGCTCCCAATAGCACTTAAACTATTTTCCCTCGATTTGGAAACCCAGAACAGTTCACTCCATCCAAGTTCCTTCTGCCCAATCTCCTTCATCCCTGTGATCCTTTATGATTCCCTTATAAGTTTCCTCTGAGAGGAACTTTGATACAAATCCTCCACTGTCTCATCTCCTCCCTTTCTTACACCCCTCTAATCATTCTGCCACCCTGCTAGCTCCCTATGTCACCCTACCTTCTAACACTAATATAATCTCTAGGAGTGCACCTCTTACAAGAACTCTCCAATGCTCTTATACTCTCCATTAAATGTTCCCACTACCTCCTTACTCTAAAATCTGGCTCTCCTCAGATAGCACTATTACTCTTGAGAAGAAGCTGCTCATTTTTTCTTACCTTGGAAACTCTAGGACATGAGGAGGAAAAGTATTCTCAGCTCCATGTTTGCTTACAGATTATTACTATTCCATCCTTATTCAAAAATGCATTCTCTTTGGGAGGCAAACTCATGAGACCAAAAATCCCCTTCTCTAAGATAATAAACTGCTATAGAAATCCTTGTCAGTTCCTCATTGAGTGCTAGGAATACAATGGTAAATGTAACAGAATATTGTGTGGGACACATGAAGTTAAAAAAAAATGCATTAAAATTAATTTCACCTTTTTTCTTTTAATGTAGCTACTAGCAAAGTCAAAATTACATATATGGATCACTGAACTACAGCTTTCCATTCTAATGTCTAGCCTTCAATGGAAGATGAGGTTAGCTGAATATGAGTGTGGAATTTAAAATCTACTGTACCTTCCCTCTTTTGTTTTGGTAGTCTCTACTCTTCTACCCACACTTAATCTACCTTGTACCTATATGTATTCTACTCCTAAAAAAACAGGTCTACTTACTAACTCCCAAATATACTATATGTATATTTGCCTCCTCGTACCCAGAATACCCTTTTCCTTTCCACCCAGATAATCTCTCCTGTCACAGAGTATAGTATTCTTGAAAATGTTTGTTCTGCTGCCCAATGACAGAATTATACAGCCCACTCTATAAATATCAAGCTTGCTATAAGACTGGAACAGAAATGTGAGCAAAAGTGACATGTGCCATTTCTCAAGCAAAAGCTTTAATAAGAACAATTGCTTGTTTCTAGTACAATCTCTTTTCCTCTTGCAAGAAATCATAAACATCCCACAGAGAACCCACTCTATCAGCTTGGTTCCTGACATAAAGATATGGAACAAAACTATAGCTGACCCACAGTGGACAAATACTGGAAGCAAGAAATAAACCTTTGTTGAATGAGATCTTGCAATGTGCAACACGGGTGGACCTAGAGGGTATAATGTTAAGTTAAATAAGTCAGACAGAGAAAGGTAAATTTCTTATGATTTCACTTATGTATGAAATCTAAAAAAAACAAAATAAACAAAGAAAAGCAGAAACAAACTCAGAAATATGGAGAACAAACTGAAGGATGCAGGGGCATGTGGGCAAAATGAGTGAAGGGGAGTGAGAGGTACAGACTTCCAGTTATGGAATGAATAAGTCACAGGGATAAAAGATATTGCATTGGGAATATAGTTAATGGTATTGTAATAGTGTTATATGTTGACAGTTACCAGCTAGTTACCAGTCACTAAGTTGTACACCTGAAACTAATGTAACATTGTGTATCAACAATACTTCAATAAAAAAAGAAAAGAAAAAAATCTTTGTTGTAAATCCCTGGGATTTTTGAGTCATTTATTACCACTGTATAACTTAGCCTAAATTGGCTAATATGTCATATCCTTTTACCATAATCATTCTCATTCTTCAAGATCTATCTTAAGTACCACTATTTCCATGAAATTTTCCCAGATCAGTTTAATCCTAAGTTATTTTTTCCTCCTCTAAATTCCTAGAGTTCAGCTGTACCACTTTTTGGCAATTCTATTCCTGTTTTGAATTATTATTATTTAAATCTGAATCATGCATAATTTCTTTCCCCATCATAAAAACAGACAATCAAACATTATGTGCCTCCTAATAGGGACACATAAAACCACTTTTGGAGTAGTCTTAAAAAAAAAAAAGGAGCCCAAATATAATCAGGCTTCTACATATAATCAGTCATTTACCAGAAATATAGAGGACAAAAAGATGTTGAAGTACAACATAGGAAAGCAATCAGCAAAATCCAGGAAAATAATCTACTTTCTTCAAACAAAATAATACAAGAAAAAAGAGAGACAGACAGACAGACATGGGAGAGGGAAACCCATAAATGAAATAGGCTCAGGTCATGATCTCATGGTTTATGGGATCGAGCCCTGGGTTGGGCTCTGTGCAGACAGCACCGGGCCTGCTTGGGATTCTCTCTCTCCCTGTGGTCTCTCTGCCCCTCCCCAGCTCATGGTCTCTCTCTTTCTCTCCTTCTCTCTCTCTCTCTCTCTCTCTCTCTCTCTCTCTCTCAAAATAAATAAACATTTTAACAAATTAGTGGATGGTTGATATTAAGGAATTATTATTATCTGGGATGCATATATCACATCACATTGGCACAATTACATATGTGTTACGTAGTTTATATTTAGAAAGAATGTGTCCTGAAACTAATTTAACATTGTGTGTCAACTATACTCAAATTTGCTTAAATGTGTAAAGATTACATGTCTTTTAGAGATATATATTGAAATACTTGTAGATTAAATTATATATCTGTGCTGTATTTCAAAATAGTCCTGGGGAAAGAAAGAGAGCAGGAAAGATGAGCATGACTGATAATTGCTAAAGTTGGAAGATGAGTGTTCTTATATTAATTATATTATCCTTTCTACTTCTGTATGGGTTTGAAATTTTCCATAATAACAAGGTTATTTTATTTATTTTTTTAATTGTTATGTTTATTTATTGCTGAGACAGAGAGAGACAGAGCATGAATGGGGGAGGGGCAGAGAGAGAGGGAGACACAGAATCCGAAGCAGGCTCCAGGCTCTGAGCTGTCAGCACAGAGCTCGACGCAGGGCTCGAACTCACAGACTGCGAGAACATGACCTGAGCCGAAGTCGGACGCTCAACCGACTGAGCCACCCAGGTGCCCCTACAAAGGTTATTTTAAATGGAGTTAAGAACCAGCCACATAATTCAAATTACTTAATGATACAGGAAAACTATCTAAGTAGTAGCATTACAGATATGCTGACCCTATAAGATTTTGTGACCAAGTAAAACCCTGCTAGTCTAGAAGACTTTCCTCTATGAGGATAGAAGGTGGGAGAACATAAACTTACCTCTCTTGGTGGGTTTTTTCAACTTAGCCTATCAGAAAGAAAAAAATACATAAACATAAACACATTCACAAAGATGATCTAAAGTGGGGGTTACAAAATTTATGAACTATGCAGATAATGCTAAATGAGTGAAGTAGACAGAGAATAAGGAGAAAATAGTGAGCAATGGGGACCATGTAATACCAGAAAGCCTTTGCCCCCTTCTAAGGGTAGCACAAGCTACTCAGCTCCAGCTAACAGTGAACATACATCAATATAGGCCCAGTTTTGCCAACTCTCCTGAATTTTTAAGAGAAGCCAGAAATTCATACTTTTATATCAAACTTCCACATTTTTTAATAGTAAAGGGCAGATTTTTTTTTAAGTTTATTTTGCAAGAGGGAGAGCACATAGGAGGGGCAGAGAGAGGGAGACAGAGAGAGAGAATCTCAAGCAGGCTCCACACTGTCAAACCCACGAACCATGAGAGCATGATCCAAGCTGAAATCAAGAATCCGTCACTCAACTGACTGAGCAACCCAGGAGCCCTGAAATCTCCCTATTGTTAAACAATTAACAACCAGTTGAATCTAATTAATTCCTTGCTCATATGCCTCATGATCCCAACAAAATATATCTAATAGCTTGATCCATCCCATGTGCTGCCAAGTTTGCAACTACTAGTCTAAACAAAACTTAATTATGGTATAATGAAATGAAGGGAGATATATTCCAGCTCTGTCCTGACAGTAAGAATGTATTTTGTTCATAGCCATTAAAATGAGAGAAGACTTCATGTAATTCATTGCCATCTTTGATGTTCCTGTTGTGTAAATAAATTATTGAAGATAAATTGTGAATAGTTGTCATTTATTCCTCTCTCTCATCCCAAAAAAAGGCTCCACTAAACAAGTCTCTGGTAAATTTATTTGAAAGAATCATCACAAGCTTCAGTTTGAGTAGATGAGTCAAATGAACCAAAAATAAATGTCCAATCTATGAAAAGATACTAATACTCCTAAGTCAGTCTAAGAACTGTACTGGTTTCCTCACATTTATGAGAGCCCTTAAGTCTGTCCTAGTTCTGACACATGCCCATAGAGATCGTCCACTGAGAAATTAACTATGGAGGACTGGTGTGTAAGAGACAGAAAAGACCACCAGAGGCCTTTCACTTTAAATGCTAACACCTTTTAGTTAATAGAGTTCCGTTATAGGTAAGGTAAGAGCCTCAAGTTTCTTATGCTCCTTCTTTTGGTATAAAAGCCAAATTTAAATTTTAGAACCTTATTATAATTAAAAATAATAATTAAAGTTATAACTCCAAGACCCAAGAAAGCCACTGTGGAGGAATTTAAGAACTTAAGCTCACAAATCCAGACATTCCACTCATGAAAGTCTTTTGTGCCTGAAATAAATTTGCTTATAATCTTGTAAAGGAAAATGTACAAAATCAGGAAAGCAGGAAAGATATACACAAAAACCCTGACTATAAGTAATAATGTAGTAAGTATGGTTCAAGCAAAGCTATATATAACTTTAAAAATGTGAAATAATTATGTTTATTTAAATTCCACATAACTATTTGCACTTTTTCAAAAATTAATAATTAAAACTTGCGAAGTAGAGAGAAAGACAGCTTCAGAATTAAGAAATGTGGAAATTCTAGGGGGGACTGGGTGGCTCAGTTGGTTAAGCATCCAACTTCAGGTCATGATCTCACAATTTGTGAGTTCCAGCTTCACACTGAGCTCTGTGCTGACAGCTCAGAGCCTGGAGTCTGTTTCAAATTCTGTGTCTCCCCCTCTCTCTGGCCCTCCCCCTGCTCACACTCTGCCGCTCTCTCTCAAAAATAAACATTAAAAATTTTAAAAATTAAAAAAAAGAAATGTGGAGATTCTCTGAAGTATCCAAGGATTATTTTTACTTTTCATCAGAAGCAGTTTTCCCCAACAGAAAATGGATTTTAAGCCCTGATTTATCATTTTTACAACTTTGCAGTATTCAAGTCAACTTTGATTTTTAGGAATCCTATACACATAAGAATTTTATTATATTTCTTAGCCCATTTCTTTTTAGGACTGAATATTCACAACAGTCAGAGTAGTAGGCAATAGTATGCAGCACATCCATTTCACCTGAAATACCTAAAAAGAGACTTCTATTGCCTGCCAGACAGCTCATTACAAAAAAAGAGAGAGAATGATTTTTTAAAAAATGGAATAGGGGCGCCTGGGTGGCTCAGTCGGTTGGGCGCCGACTTCAGCTCAGGTCATGATCGCACGGTCCGTGGGTTCAAGCCCCGCATCGGGCTCTGGGCTGATGGCTCAGAGCCTGGAGCCTGTTTCCGATTCTGTGTCTTCCTCTCTCTCTGCCCCTCCCCCGTTCATGCTCTGTCTCTCTCTGTCTCAAAAATAAATAAACATTAAAAAAAAATTTTTTTTTAAATGGAATAAAGGGAGGATCCAAAGATCTAGGATTTATTCAGTAGGAAAATCTCTTCTATTTAACTGGAGCAAGCCAGGGATAGGCAAAGACTGAGCAGGAAAATCAGAAAAGCTAAAGACGAAAAGTTTACAGATTTTACTATTTCTTTAAAAAGAGAATGGGGGCACCTGGGCGGCTCAATCGGTTAAGCATCCAACTCTTGGTCTCAGGTCATGATCTCGTAGTTCATGAGTTTGAGCCCCATGGAATTCTCTCTCTCCCTCTCTCTCTGCCCCTCCTGTGTGCTTGCTCTCTCTCTCTCTCTCTCTCTTTCTCTCTCTCCCTCACCTTCCCTTTCTCCCTCTCTCAAAAATAAATAAATAAACTTAATTTTTTTTTAAAAAAGAGAATGGATTAGAACATAAAAAGATAAAAAGCTTGAAAAAATTATAATCAGCAATATAAGAACATTTAGCTTGCTAGGACAGAAACAAAAGGAATTCATCTATTCCCCTGACAATATTTAACCTTGTTTTTGAAAATTAGTTTGACTGAATGCTAAACTTTCAAAGAATGTATTGCTCTGAACAGACAGGAAAAGGATAAATATTCTTTTGTTACTGTAATAACAAGAAAATTCATTCTTAGTTTTAACTGTGTAGTATGTTTTCAAGGGTGGTCGGCAACTTTTGATAACCTAAATGAGAAATGGCATTAAAATTAGGTATCTGAAGAAAATTTTACTTACTTCATTTTCATCAGGGTGACACTGCACTTAGATATAAACTTTATTGAAGACAACTTTTTGCCAGTTTCAAACAACTTGGAATGTAAAGATACACAAATGACAAAGCAAAGTTTCTCCCTCCACTCCCTCACCAAAAACAATTTGACCCCTAGGATAATCTAGTTCACTAATTAGTTACAGCACCCATTGTCTTAAAATATACCACTTTCATACCAGATTTCAATTAAAAATATATAAAATAAATTAAAAAATACTAATACTAATCTACTCACAATGTAAAAATCTCCTCATGGTAAAAAAAAAGATATGACCAGTATGACACGACTTAAAACTAGTCCCAACTCTAGTAAATGCTGATACAAAGGAAAGAAAATTCCTCTCTCTTAGGACCTTATTAAATCAACTTCTAGGAATTAATAAAAATATCATAATTCCCTCCTCAGAATATATGGAAAAGTTGCTTTCATATAGTTGAATCTTTGCCTACATATAATTTATATTAAATTGAAATAAAAGATGTAGGCTCCTCAGGGAAAAGAATAAAAATTATCCAACTCCTTTATTTAATCATTTTATTCTTCATCCAGTTCCACAAAATGAGTGATGCTGATCTTTTTTTTTTTTAATTTTTATTTTAGAAAGAGAGAGAAAGAGTGCAAGCAGGTAAGAGGGGCAGAGTAAGAGTGAGAGAATTCAACGTTTATTTATTTTTGGGACAGAGAGAGACAGAGCATGAACGGGGGAGAGGCAGAGAGAGAGGGAGACACAGAATTGGAAACAGGCTCCAGGCTCTGAGCCATCAGCCCAGAGCCTGACGCGGGGCTCGAACTCACGGACCGCGAGATCGTGACCTGGCTGAAGTCGGACGCTCAACCGACTGCGCCACCCAGGCGCCCCAAGAGTGAGAGAATTCAAAGCATGATTCATGCTCAGTGTGGAGCCCAAAGTGGGGCTCATCTCATAACCCTGGGATCATGACCCGAGCTGCAATCAAGAGTTGTATGCTCAATGGACTGAACCAGCAGGTGCCCCAGGTGATGCTGATCTTTAAGTCAAAGGCTCCATAATACTGATAAACCTAAAATTAGATGAGCCCTTTCAAGTCTTTTATAAGAAAATTCACAGGGCACCTGGGTGGCTCAGTTGGTTACATGTCCAACTCTTTTTTCTTTTTTTTTTTAGTTTTATTTAAATCCAAGTTGGTAACATATAGTGTTATAATGGTTTCAGGAGTAGAATTTAGTTATTCATCACTTACATATAACACCCAGTGCTCATCCCAACAAGTGCCCTCCTTAATGCCCATCACCCATTTAGCCCATGTCCCCAACCAACACACTACCAGAAACCCTCAGGTTGTTCTCTGTAAGAGTCTCTTATGGCTTTCCTCCCTCTCTGTTTTTATCTTATTTTTGCTTCTCTTCCCCTATGTTCACCTGTTTTGTCTCTTAAATTCCACATATGAGTGAAATGTTCATCTGTTTTGTCTCTTAAATTCCACATATGAGTGAAATCATGTGATATTTATCTTTCTCTGACGGATTTACTTCACTTAGCATAATACATTCTAGTTCCATCCACATTATTACAAATGGCAAGATTTCATTCTTTTTGATCACCAAGTAATATTGTGTGTGTGTGTGTGTGTGTGTGTGTGTGTGTATATATATATATATATATATATATATATATATATATATATATATACACATATACACCACATCTTCTTTATCCATATATCAGTCGACGGACATTTGGGCTTTTTCCATAATTTGTTTCACATACATACTGGGTCATAAATCAGCCTTCAACAAGTACAAAAAGATCTATATCATACCATGCATATTTTCAGGCCATAATGCTACAAAACTTGAAATCAACCTCAAGAAAAAACTTGGAAAGACTGAGAGTACTTGGAGATTAAAGAACCCTACTAAAGAACAAATGGGTTAATCAAGAAATCAAAGAGGAAATTAAAAAGTACATGGAAGCCAATGGAAATGAAAACAGAACGGTCCAAAACCTCTGGGATGCAGCAAAGGTGGTCATAAAAGGAAAGTATATAGCAATCCAGGCCTTCCTAAAGAAGGAAGAAATGTCTCAAATACACAACCTAACCTTACACCTAAAGGAGATGGAAAAAAGAACAGCAAATAAAGTCCAAAACCATCAGAAGAAGGGAAATAATAAAGATTAGAGCAGAAATCAATGATATTGAAGTAAAAAAAAAAAAAAAAACAGAATGGGTCAATGAAACCAGAAGCTGGTTCTTTGAAAGAATTAACAAAATTGATAAACGCCTAGTCAGTTGATGAAAAAGAAAAAGGAAAGGACCTAAATAAATAAAATCATGAATGAAAGAGATCACAACGAACACTGCATAAATAAAAACAATAATAAGAGAATATTATGAGCAATTATATGCCAACAAATTGGGCAATCTGAAAGAAATGGACAAATTCCTAGAAACATATAAACTACCAAAACTGAAACAGGAAGAAATACAAAATCTGAACAGACCCTAACCAGTAAAGAAATTGAATCAGTAATCAAAAAATTTCCCAATAAACAAGAGTCCAGGGCTGGATGGCTTTCCAGGGGAATTCTACCAAACATTTAAAAAAGACTTAATACCTATTCTTTGGAAGCTGAAGTAAAAGTTCCAAACTCATTCTATGAGGCCAGCATTACCTTGATTCCAAAACCAGACAAAGACCCCACTAAAAAGAATTGTCTGAGTTGGGCTCTGTGCTGACAGCATAAGCCTGCTTGGGATTCTCTCTCTCCCTCTCTGTCCCAGCTTACGTGTGTGTGCGCATGCACATGCTCTCTCTCCCTCAAAATAAATAAATAAAAACTTAAAAACATTTTAAAGAAAATTCAAAACATTTACAACAATTTTTATCAAGCTGCAAAAATTAAACCAGCATTTCTCATAAGCATTACTCTTCCTGTGGTGGTACACTGATAATGACATTATTAAGATGAAAAATTAGAGTATTACTACTTTGAAAGATATTTCCAATTTTAATTAAAATCATTTTAAGTTTGGGGTGCCTGGGTGGCTCAGTCGGTTGAGCATCCGACTTCAGCTCAGGTCATGATCTCACGGTCTGTGGGTTTGAGCCCCGCATCAGGCTCTGTGTTGACAGCTCGGAGCCTGGAGCCTGCTTCCAATTCTGTGTGTCTCTCTCTCTGTCCCTCCTCTGCTCAAGCTCTGTGCCTCTCCCTCAATATAAATAAATATTCATTAAAAAATATATATTTTAAGTTTTTCATAATGTATTTATGACACCAGGACTCATGCACCATCAATACATTGCACTTTCCCAGTAGATGAGAAAGGCTCTTTAAACATGTATGAAGCTGCATATCTCATGAAAATGGAAAGCATGAATTAATCCAGTGAGTAGGTTAAGAGGATTTCTACTCTATCAGAGGTATTATTACATATACCCTCACAACTCTAATGAGTAAAGGATTAGCATCACCATTTTAAAGATGAATAAAACTGAGGCTCTAAGAAACACTATTACAATTAGGGAGTAGAGTTAAAATTTTAAGTAGTATCTGGTTGGGGCGCCTGGGTGGCGCAGTCGGTTAAGCGTCCGACTTCAGCCAGGTCACGATCTCGCGATCCGTGAGTTCGAGCCCCGCGTCAGGCTCTGGGCTGATGGCTCGGAGCCTGGAGCCTGTTTCCAATTCTGTGTCTCCCTCTCTCTCTGCCCCTCCCCCGTTCATGCTCTGTCTCTCTCTGTCCCAAAAATAAATAAACGTTGAAAAAAAAAATTTAAATAGTATCTGGTTAATTCCAAAACCTATACTCTATTTACTACATATGTTGCATAAAGACACAGACACCTCCAAGGTTTTAGGGTTTTTTCTTTTATTTTAATTCCAGTATAGATAACATACTGTGTCATATTAGTTTCAGGTGTACAATAGAGTAAAGCAACAACTCTATACATTACTCCATGCTCATCACAGTAAGTGAACTCTTAATCCCCTTCACCTATTTCACCCATCCCCCTACCCACCTCCCCTCTGGTAACCATCAAATTCTTCTGTGTTGTTAAGAGTCTGTTTTTTGCTTTCTTTTCCTTGTTCAACTGTTTTGTTTCATAAAACCAAATATGAGTGAAATCATATATTTGTCTTTCCCAGACTGACTTATTTCACTTAGCAACATATCCTCTAGATCCATCCATGTTGTTGTAAATAGCAAGATTTCATTCTTTTTTATAGCTGAGTAATATTACATATATTCATATATACACACACATACATATTTTTTGCACATACTCTTTATGTGTTCATTTATTGATGGACACTTGGGTTGCTGCTTCCATACCTTGGCTATTATAAATAACTTACTGCAATAAACACAAGGGCACTATAGATCTTCAAATTAGTTTTTTTGTATTACGTGGGTAAGTATCCAGTAGTGGAATTACTGAATCATATGAGAGTTGTGTTTTTAATTTTTTAAGGAAAATCTATGCTGTTTTCCACAGTAGCTACACCAGTTTGCATTCCCAGCAAAAGTGCACAATGGTTCCTTTATCTCCACATCCTTGCCATCACTTGTTGTTTCTTGTTTTTTTATTTTAGCCATTCTGACAGGTGTGAGGTGATTATCTCCCTGTGGTTTTCATTTGCATTCCCTGATGATGAGTGATATTGAGCATCTTCTCATATGTCTGTTGGCCATCTGTACATCTTCTTTGGAAAAGTGTTTATGACATCGACCCTTTTTTGTTTGTTTTTTTGGTGTTGAGTTGTATCAGTTATGTATTTTGGATACTAAACTTTTATTAGATAGGACATATAAATGACAATGCAAATATCTTCCCCTATTCAGTAAGTTGTCTTTTAGTTTTGTGGCTGTTCAGAAGCTTTTTATTTTGATGTAGTCCCAATAATTTATTTGTGCTTTTGCTTCCCTTACCTGAGGAGGCATATCTAGAAAGATGTTGCTATGGTTGATGTCAGAGAAAGTACTGCTAGTGTTCTCTTCTAGGATTTCTATGGTTTCATGTCTCACATTTATGACTTTAATCCATATTGTTTATTTTGTGTATGGTGTGAGAAAGTGGTCCAGATTCATTGTTTTGCATGTTGCTGTCAAGTTTTCCAAACAGCATGTGTTGAGGAGACTTTTTCCCATTGCATATTCTTGTCACTCTGTCAAAAACTAATTGATGATACAATCATGGGTTTATATCTGGGCTTTTTATTCTGCTCCATTGATCCATGTATCTATTTTTGTGCCAGTACCACAACTGTTTTGATTACTATAGCTCTGTACTACTATACCTTAATATTGGAGACTGTGACACATCCAGTTTTCCTTTTTCAAGACTGCTTTGGCTATTCAGAGTCTTATGTGGTTCCACACAAATTTTGGATTGTTGGTTCTAGTTCTGTGAATAATGCTGTTAGTCTTTTCATAGAGATTGCATTAAATCTATAAATTGCCTTGGGTACTATAGACATTTTAACAATATTTGGTCTTCTAATCCATGAGCATGGAATATCTTTCCATTTGTGTCATCTTCAAATTCTTTCATCAATGTTCTATATTTTTCAGAGCATAGGTCTTTCCCCTCTTTTGTTTACTCGTAAGTATTTTATTATTTTTAGTGCAAATGTAAAAGGGATTTCTTTCTCTTTTTTTATGTTTATTTATCTTGAAGGAGAGAGAGAGCGTGAGCAGGAGAGGGGCAGAGAGAGAGGGAGACAGAGAATCTGAAGCAGACTGCAGGTTCTGAGCTGTCAGCACAGAGCCCCACGCAGGGTTTGAACTCATGAGCGGTGAGATCATGACCTGAGCTGAAGTCGGACACTCAACCGACTGAGCCGCCCAGGCGCCCCAGGATTTCTTTCTTAATTTCTCTTCCTGCTTAGTGTATAGGAATGCAACAGATTTCTGTACATTGATTTTCTATCCTGTGACCTTTCTGAACCTATTTGTCAGTTCTCATAGTTTTTTGGTGGAGTCATTAGGGTTTTCTATATACAGTATCATGTCATCTGCAAACAGTGCAAGTTTTACTTCCTCCTTAACAATTTGGATGACTTTTATTTCTCTCTATTGTCTGACTGCTGAGTGTGGGACTTCCAGCACTATGTTGAATAAAAATGGTGAGAGTATATATCCTTGTCTTGTTCCTGACCTTAGGAGGAAAGCTCTCCGATTTTCCCCACTGAGTATGATGTTAACTGAGTTTTTCATATAAGGCCTTTATTATATTGAGTTATATTCCCTCAAAACCTACTTTGTTGAGGGTTTTTATCATAAATGAATGTTATACTTTGTCAAATGCTTTTTCTACATCTACTGAAATGATCATATGATTTTTATCCTTTCTCTTATTGATGTGATGTATCACATTGGTTGATTTGTGAATAATGAAACACCCTTGCATCCCAGGAATAAATGCCACTTGATCATGGTGAATGAGTTTTTAATATATTGTTGGATTCAATTTGCTAATATTTTGTTCAGGATTTTTGTATCTATGTTCATAAGAGATATTGGCCTCTAGTTCTCTTTTTTTGTACTGTCTTTTTCTGGTTTTGGTATCAGAGTAATGCTGGCCTCACAGAATGAATTTGGAAGATTTCCCTCCTCTTGTATTTCTCGGAATAGTTTGAGAAGAATAGGTATTAACTCTTCTTTAAATGTTTGGTAAAATTCGCCTGTGAAGGCTACTGGTCCTGGACTTCTGTTTGTTGGGAGTTTTTTGATTACTGATTCCATTTTATAGCTGGTAATCAGTCTGTTCAAATTTTCTATTTCTTCCTGATTCAGTTTTGGGAGGTTATACATTTCTGGGATTTTATCCATTTCTTCTAGGTTGCCCAACTTGTTGGCATATAGTTTTTCATAGTATTCTCTTATAATCTGTATTTCTGTGGTGTCAGTTGTTATTTCTCTTTCATTTCCTGTTTTATTTTTTTAATTTAATGTTTTATTTATTTTTGAGAGAAAGAGTGAGCTGGGGAGGGGCCGAGTGAGAGGGAGAAAGAATCTGAAACAGGCTCCAGGCTGAGTTGTCCACACAGAGCCCAATGCAGGACTCAAACTCACTAAGTGCAAGGTCACAACCTGTGCCAAAGTCTAGCACTTAACCAACTGAGTCACCCAGACGCCCCTCCTGTTTTGTTTATTGAGTCCTCATTTTTCAGGGAGGGGGGATGAGTCCAGCTAAAGGCTTATCAATTTTGTTCTTTTCAAAAAACAGTTTCTGGTTTCATTGATGTTCTGTTTTTTAGTTTCTATTATCATTTATTCCTTCTGTTGGATTTGGGTTTTGTTTGGTCTTCTTCTAGATGCTCACGTGTAAGGTTAGGTTGTTTATTTGAGATTTTTCCTGTTTCTTGGGGTAGGACTGTATTGCTATAAAATTCCCTTAGAGCCACTTTTGCTGCATTCCAAAGATTTTGGAGTACTGTGTTTTCATTTTCATTTGCCTCCATGTATTTTTTTGTTTCTTCTCGGATTTCTTGGTTGACCAATTTATTGTTTAGCAGCATGCTATTTAACCTCCATGTATTTGTGTTCTTTCCAGACTTTTTTCTTGTGATTGATTTCTAGATTCACGGTGTTGTGATCAGAAAAGATGCACTGTATGATTTCAATCTTTTTGAATTTGTTGAGACTTGTTTTGTGGACTAATATGTGATCTATTCTGGAGAATGTTCCGTGTGCACATGAAAAGAATGTGTATCTGCTGTTTTTGGATGGCATGTTCTGAATATATCTGTTAGATCCATCTGGTCCAATGTGTCATTCAAAGCCACTGTTTCCTTTTTGATTCTGTTTGGATGATCTATCCATTGATGTAAGTGGTGTATGAAAGTCCCTACTATTATTGTATTACTATTTATTACTTCTTTTATGTTTGTTATTAGCTGTCTTATGTATTTGTGTGCTTCCATAATGGGTGCATACGTATTTACAATTGTTCTATCTTCTTCTTAGATTGTTCCCTTTATGATTATGTAGTGTCCTTCTTTGTCTCCTTACAGTCTTCGCTCTAAGTATTGCTACCTCAGCTTTGTTTTCACTTCCATTTGTATGATAAATGCTTCTCCATTCCTTCACTTTCAATCTACATGTGTCTTTAGATCTAAAGTGAGTCTCTTATGGGCAACACATGATGGGTCTTGCTTTTTTCTCCATTTCATCACCCTAAGGCTTTTGACTGGAGCATTTAGTCCATTTACATTCAAAGGAATTATAGATAGGTATGTAACTTATTACCACTTTGTTATTTGTTCTGCATTTGTGTTTGTAGTTTCTGTTTCTTTGTTCTCTTGTTCTTTCATCGTACGGTTTGGTGGTTTTCTTTAGTGATACACTTGGATTCCTTTCTCTTCATGCTTTGCATATCTATTACTGGACTTTGATTTGTGGTTACCATTATATTTGCATATGACATCTTCTGCATATAGCAATCTACATTAAATTGATAGTCGCTTACATTTGAACACATTCTTTACTCCTTTCCCCCTCATGTTTTAGGTATATGGTGTCAGATACTTTACATCTTTTTATTTTGTGAATCCCTTGACTGATTTTTATAGCTAAACTTATTTTTACTGCCTTTGAGCTTCCTACTTTTCTTACTCCTACTTTCCATTCCTTTCCTTTGCTTACCCCTGGTCTTTCTTTCCTTTCCACTCAAAGAGTCCTCTAACTTTTTTTGTAGAGCTGGTTTAGTGGTGATGAATTTCTTTTAAGTTTTGTTTGTCTAGGAAACTCTTTATCTCTCCTATTCAGAATTATAACCTTGATGGAGAGAGTATTCTTGGTTACAGGTTTTTTCTTTTAGCACTTGCAATGTCATGCCACTCCCTCCTGGCCTGCAAAGTTTCTGCCAAAAAATCAGCTGATAGCCTTATGGGATTTTCTTGTATGTAACACTTTTCTTTTCTCTTAATGCTTTTAAAATTCTCTATTTATCAATACTTTTTCCTGTTTTAATTACTATGTGTCTCAACATGGACATCCTTGGGCTGATTTTGTTGGTAGCCCTCCGTGCCTCCTGGACCTGAATTTCTGTTTCCTTACCCAGATTTGGGACTTTTTCAGTTATTATTTCTTCAAATAAATGTTCTTCCCCATTTCTCTCTTCTCTTTTTGGAATCCCTATAATGCACGTATTAATTACACTTGATGGTGTTACTGAGTTTCTGGAGTCTATTTTCATTTTTATTATTTTTTTCTCTCTCTTGTTGAGCTTGACTGCTGCTTTCCAAAACCCTGTCATCCAGGTTGCTGACCCATTCTTCTGCCTTCTCTAGTCTACTATTTACTCCATCTAGTGTTACTGTTAATTTCGGTTATTGAGCCCTGCATCTCTAATTGTTTTTTTTTCTATGTTTTCTATCTCTTTGTTAAGGGTCTCTCTTAACTCCTCCACTCTTCTCAAATCCAGTAGTATCTTTATGACCATTAGTTTAAATTCTATATCAGGCATATTACTTATCTCCATTTGGTTTAGGTCTCTTGCTGTGATTTTGTCCTATTCTTTCATTTGGGACACATTGTTCTGTCTCTTCATTTTGTCTAACTCTCTATGTCTGTTTCTCTGTGTTAGAAAAGTTAAGTTATGTCTCCTGTTCTTGAAAGTACTGGCCTTATGAAAGGCATTACAGTGCCCTGAAATCCAATATCCCCTGTTCACTAGAATCTGGTGCTCAAGGTTGTCTCCTATGTCTACTGCATGTGCCCGGCTATTGTGGCTGAGCTGCATTTGCCTTCAGTCCAGTCATCTGCATGGCTTTCTTTGACTTTTGTAGGCAGTGTTTGGTCCTTGTGTTAGTGAGCCAATCTGGGGCCATCTTAGGCTTGAGTTGAATCAGACCAGGCATTTGCCAGAGATGTAATAGAACCAAACTATAGGTCACTTTCCCTGTGTTGTCCCCTGAGGACCTTTCATTGATGGGTAGGATCTGCACTCAGACCAAACATCTGTCCCCAGCCCACTGCCGGGGCCACAGTCAGTTTGGTGTGTGTGGTTATCTTCTCTCCCCAGGAAAAGAGTCACTGTCAAAGCTCTTGCACACTGCCAGGCTTGTGGCACCATTCTGGATGGGCTCCAGCCAAGAGTGTATTGGAGGGAGCAGGCCTGCAGGAGAACACAACAGTGGGGCACCCTGTGCTAGCAAGGTCTGTACCACAGTCCACTGTGAGAGGGGACCTCCAGCTACCAGGGACCAAGGCAAGGTTGGAGGTGGTGGTATACATGGTGTTTGCAATGTTTGCACGGGTCTTCTATGGGAGAAGACCTGAAACCAAGGCCTGCCTTGAGGAGGCGTGACCACAGGAGAACTCAGGCAGGGCATGCCATTAGCAAGTTAGGTAGTGAGTGATGGTGCCATGCTGGTTCCTGAAGGGTCCCTGTGTCTAGTCTGGGAGACAGAGATAGAAATGGCACCCACCAGCTCCTTTGTTCCTGGAGAAGTCTCCCAGGAATCCCTGCCCCCTCAGTACACACTCTGAGATTATTAAACAAATCTCTCTCCTATATACCCTAGGCATTTTTCTCAAAATGCTGCTTATCTGTAAGGAGCTGTTTATTTTTATATATTTTAAGGGCAGGGATTCAGTTTCCTCTAGCTCTCCTGGCTCTCCCAAAGCTGAGCCCACTGAGTTTTAAAGTTCAAAGTGTTAAGCCCCACTGATTGTAAGAACTCATGAATTCGGCCTCTCTGGTTTTCAAAGCCAAATGTTATGGGGATTCATCTTCCTCATGTAGGTTCTCCACCCCAGGGATATGATATGAGAATCTGTTTCTTTCTCCTCTCTGCACCTGTAGCATCCTTCCCTTCTTTCCTCCTGTAGATCCATTTAGCTCCCAATCACATCTCTGCCTTTCCTATCTTCTTTGATATGGCCTCTTCTCTACACTTAGCTCCAAGGAGTCTGTTCTGTCAGACTTCAGGTTGTTTTCTGGGTTATTTACACCCATGTGCATGTTGTCTACTTGTATCAATGGGACAAGGTAAGCTTAAGATCCTCCTACTCTGTCACCTTCCCCAGAAATTTCCCAAATGAGGTTTTAATGAGCTTGTTCCATCCACAGTATATCAACTGTGTTTAAGCCCTATTCAACTAGGACATCTTGTTTGTAAAATGTCAAGTTTCTTCATTTTCCCCTTCATTTGTGTTAACATCCTCAACTTCAATAGCCTAAGTTCTAATATTTAAACCTAAAATTTATGGATAAAAAAATGTTTCCACTCATTTGGTCTACAAATATTTATTGAATGCCTACTAGGTAGCAAGCATATACTAATTGCTATTTTAGTCCCTACTCTTCAACACTAATTTACTCAATGAGCGCATAGAGATGCCCAAGATGAGGAACCTCATTAACCCCATATTTCTACAGTAATTAGAAATAAATGTGCACTTTTGTTTCATACATTTGTCTGAAAATTGAGATATGCATTACCTCTTCCTCAATAACAAAAGAAAATTTAAGTTATTTTAACTTACTAGGAGGCAGAGTGGAGTAGTCCCATCAGTATGGACACAGAGCCAGACAGACTTGGATTGCAGTTCCAGTTCTACTACTTATGGGTTGTAGAACCTCAGCTTCACCACTTAGTATTTCTGAACCCCAATTTTCTCATATATAAAACTGAGATAATTATACCCCCTTGCAGGAATTTTGGGAGAATTAAACAAGATATACATAAAGTGCATAAACCAAAGGAGGTACTCTGCAAATGCCAGAGATTGGCTTACTGAAATAACTAACTTTGTTTTAAAGCCCATTACTACAATACCTGGTTATTTATCTCTCTTCATTTTAGGTCAGTATATTCTTATTTGCTGAATGGAAATCAGGAAATTTAAGTTATAGTTCTGGCTCCTCTTCTTGCTGGTTGTGGGACCCTGGTTAAGTCACCTAACCTCTAACATTCAATATAAAGGTAAAAACTAACACTTCCCTCACTGTAAGCTCTAATCTTATACATGTTTTTTCTACATAGGAGAGCAAAAATGGAAAGAATCTTGGCTTTGGAATCAGACCTGCTCTCTAGCCACATAAGCCTGAACTAATCACTTACTCTGTCATGAATACATCTATGTAACCTTGGAGTCTTTCTTCAGGTCTACTGTGAGGCAAAATGAGGAAGTAAAGTATAAGGAGCTAAAAATATGAGATAAACTGATGACCAAATAATTTAGGAACGAGCATTTGCTTTGCCTAGCACAGATGTCATTAAATCAACCCCTTTCACCAAAGTATTCCTACTTTGAAGATTTCAGATTCTTAACTGCAACCTCTATTACTAACTGAAATGTAATCCTCTATTACTAACAAATAGAAGATTTCTTAACCTGGGTTTCTGGGATGGACATTATCTCTTGAAATTATTTTCAAATTTTCATGTGTCTGCACACAGCATGCATTTTCATGAGAAAGAATTCATTATCTTTTCATAACATATCAAGAGGTATCTATCACACCAGAAATGTTTAAGGGCCAATAGGAGCAAAAAATAAAAAAATAAAAAGAAATACAGTCTTTAGCTCTGTTAATAGATGAACAATACCAGCAATATTCTGAATGAGTTTCATTCTCCCACCACATAACTTTCCTGGGCATATGTTGCTCTCTCTGCCCTCCTTTCCTCCTCTCTACTCCCAGTCCCTCTGCCTACAACGTTCACTGGGCTAATTCCTTCTTGTCATCCAAGACTCAATTCATGTGTTCTTCCTCCAAGAAGCATTACTAAACTACTCCTACCACCATCTCCAAGCTGTCAGAGAACTATTATCTAGCCTCAGAATTCTGTGTACAACTTCTACCATTGCCCAGATGCTAATTTTCTAGCTCTATTCTTCTTCTACTATTATGGGAGCTCCTTAAAGGTAGGGACTATGTATAAATACATCACTGAATTTCCAAAGTTTGCCACAATGCCTGACATACAGTAGGTATTAAATATATATTTTTATAAGAATACTTCTAAAAATGAATAACACAGTCCACAACATAGTGATTTCTTCCACAACTCTATGACACAGAGATTAATATACTACAATTAGTGACTTCTAAAACTCCTGATAAAATGCAGCAAACTATAAATGACGGCAGATTGTTTTTTTCCCATTTCTTCCACCAAAACTCAGAGATTTTTTTTCCATAACATTGTTGAAAGTTCTTTATTTAGGAATTTCCAATCCCATATAAAGGTTTTTAATCGTATATTAAATTCTAGGAGTTTTCTGTGTTTGCTTGTTTTGTTTTCCTTCAGTTGACATGCAAATACATTATTTTGAAAGCCTGGTTAGAGACTCAAATGTTCACAATCAATAGTTCTCAAATACATATGACAAATAAAAACAATTTTCTTTAGAGTTTGAAAAAAAATGTATTTTAGGAGTCCCATTAAATAAATGTGAAATATAAAAAGTAAAAATTATCATATTCCCATATGGTGAATAACATCAATGAATTATTGCAAACTTTCACACTTAGAATAATGTTTTATAATCAGAAAAATCAACTCCAGCTAAGGATGAAAATTTTTCTTAATACTAAAATTAACACCTACTCCAGTGCTGAAATTTAACAATTAATAAAAACACTCTGAAACTCAATTACGATCGTACTATTCTTTGACTCAAAGACAAAGCTGTGGGGCGCCTGGGTGGCTCAGTCGGTTGAGCGGCCGACTTCGGCTCAGGTCATGATCTCACGGTCCGTGAGTTCGAGCCCCGCGTCGGGCTCTGTGCTGACAGCTCAGAGCCTGGAGCCTGTTTCAGATTCTGTGTGTCTCTCTCTCTCTGGCCTCCCCCGTTCATGCTCTGTCTGTCTCTTTCTGTCTCAAAAATAAATAAACTTTAAAAAAAAAAAAAGACAAAGCTGTGACTATTAAAAATACGTATGCAAAATATAGACATCCTTCTGTCCTTCTTAATGCATATAGGTTTCTAGTATCTCTAATTGAAAGTGACATTGTGCAATGATACTGAAACTAAAGCCAAATGCAACATCAAGAGATCTCCAACATTATCAGTTTCTTAGAAGAAATAAGCATCACGGAAACCAAATGTGTTTTCCATCCCAATACTATACTTTTAGGATCTTTAATAAAGCTATATACTTGCTAATGTTACAGAAAAATATACAGGTGACAAAAAATAATTCAAAGCTTTAAAAATATTTCTAAAAAGGGATAAAACTATGTAAATCCACATTCCCTTTTCCACAATTTCAAAATCCATAAATCTCTAAAAATGGCAATTTTTCCCATAAATTTGGTGCCAAAACTAATTTGTCAACAAAATTTAACCTAAATTGACATGAAGCTATTTATAATTTATTCATTTAGTGTGAATGTGATATTAATGTGTTTGATTACAAGGTACTCTCCCATACCCATGGGGATGTTATATAATTAACAGTACATATGCTGTATTACTTTTCCATAATCCAAAAAATATCTGAATTCTGAAATATATTTGCATCCAAAGCTCCAAATAAGGGACTATAGATCTAGATTTCCTCTTCTTTTTTTTTTTTAATTTTTTTTAACATTTATTTATTTTTGAGACAGAGAGAGAGCATGAACAGGGGAGGGTCAGAGAAAGAGGGAGACACAGGATCTGAAACAGGCTCCAGGCTCTGAGCTGTCAGCACAGAGCCCGACGCGGGGCTCGAACTCACGGACCGCGAGATCATGACCTGAGCCGAAGTCGGAGGCTTAACTGACTGAGCCACCCAGGTGCCCCTAGATTTCCTCTTCTTTAAAAGACAATTTTACTAGTAAGCTTTAGGAAAAGACACACACCCATGCACATGCACACACACACACACACACACACACACACACACACACACACACACACACACACAGAGGCAGATACTAAATAACCTACCATTTCTTTGAGGGTAGGGTATAACACATTATGCACTTTCCAAATCTATCTCTAAGTCTCACCTGAAAAGTAGGTGTTACTGTCCCCAATTTGCAAACAGACTTAACTATTTTGCCCAAGTACTAACAAAAGATGGAAAACACTATTCTCATTTCTAAGGCTTTTTAAAATTTCAAGATTCTGTCTATAGATGATTTCAGGTACCATAAAATTACTTTTTTAAAAAATATTCATTTATTTCACAAATTGATCAAGGTACAGGCCATTTTTGAGAGAGAGAGAGAGAGAGAGAGAGAGAGAGAGAATGAGCAGGGGAGGGGCAGAGAGAGAGAGAGAGAGAGAGAGAGAGAGAGAGAGAGAATCCCAAGCAGGCTACATGCTGCCAGGACAGACCCAGATGGGGGCTTGAACTCACAAAACCATGAGATCATGACCTGATCCAAAACCAAGAGTCATATGCTTAACCAACTGAGTCACCCAGGCACCCCAAAGTACAGGCCGTTTTTAACAGACTGCATCATTCTAAAATTTCTGGTTGGTATGGGCTTCCACAAAAGTAACACACTTGGCAATACAGGAAAAAAATTATACCAGGTAATTCACGCAAAGCTTTCTTTTATGATATTTGGAAAGGAAGAAGAATCTGAGAAATTGAAGCAAGTGCAATCTAGCCTAATACTCCCACATGGTTTCTTTTTTATTATTGTTAATAGTCAAATTGTTGGAAAAGAAGAAAAATTCAAACATTCTTGTCCTCATTTTAAAGTACAATGTTTTAGGGACACCAGGGTGGCTCAGTCAGTTAAGCTTCTGACTTCAGCTCAGGTCACGGTCTCATGGTTTGTGAGTTCAAGCCCCACATCTGGCAGTCTGTTATCAGTACAGAGCCTGCTTCAGATCCTCTGTCCCCCTCTTTCTCTGCCCCTTCCCCGCTTGTTCTTTTCCTCTCTCTCTCTCCTCTCAAGAATAAACATACATACATACATACATACATACATACAATACAATATTTTAAAGAAACTTCCTTTTGCAAATCTGACCTTCTAACAGAGCTATCTGTATGCTTGGAAAAAAACTTATCCCTTCACTCCAAGAAATTCCTCAAAATCCACCTCATATAGAGACCTATTCCATGTCATTTTAGTACAAATAACAATTCCACATTCGCCTAAACTTGGTGTCTGTCTTTCTTCTAACGGTAAATAAATTATACCAATGGGAAAAAAATGGAGGAAAAAAAGAATGTCTTAAATTCATCACTGTGTGTTTAAATCTTGCTTAATTTTTTACATTCAAGCTTCAGGGGAACTAAGAAAATTTCATTTATTGTGCACTTCAGATATATTATCTCTAGAATTCACAACTATCCTGCAAGTATCATCCCCATTTTATGATGAGGGAACTTTAGATCAGAAAATTTGAGTCCATGGTCCTCATCTAATAGATTACAGAAACAGACTTTAAACAAAGATCTGAATTCCAGTTCTTTCCATGTCACCTTGCTAACATATGCTTACCTTACAATAACATTTCTTGTAGGGCAGGAATTTTCATCATGGCTATTATTGCTTCACTATGTAGAATATTGCAATACAAAGAGAAAGCCAAATAATGAATCTGTATAATGTTAAAATAATCCCCAAACAGGGGTGCCTGGTTGGCTCAGTTGGTTAAGCATCTGACTTTGGTTCAGGTCATGGTCCCCTGGTTCTTGGGTTCATGCCCCACACAGGGATCCGCACTGGTGGTGCGGAGCCTGCTTGGGATTCTCTCTCTCTCTCTCTTTCTCTCTCCCTCCCTCTCTCTCTCTCCCTCCCTCTCTCTCTCTCTCTCTGTTCCTTCTCCACATGTGTGCTCTCTCTCTCAAAATAAGTAAACTTAAAAAAAAAAGCCCCAAACACCTATAGTCTTACACTTATTTGCAGATCTTGAGCAAGTTGCTTAACTTCTCTGTGCCAAAATTTCTTCAAACAGTAGAGTTAATACCTTAGAAAGTGGTTATGATGCTGACATAGATTAAAATATATAAAGCTCTTAGCACAGTATCTGGCACATAATAAACACTCTAGAAATGTTAGCTATTGCTACTGAGATGAAAAATCATCAGACGAACATGTTTTGAACCAGGTGACTCCAGTCAGCAATAGCTGGACACCTAATCCAAAAACAATCAATCCTACACTGGCTTGAAATCTATGACATGATCTGGTGAAAATATGATGTATTCCAATTAGTTTCTCTCTCTTGGGAATCTGAATTAAGAAATAAAGACTAAGCCCATTAATAGTAATTCAGAACTTAAATGGTTTGGCTCCTACCTTCATCAATTTTCTCTCATTAATGTTATCAACAATGCTAAATCTGTTGCTAAATCTAGTTTTTCAGTCTTCATTTATATATCATTTGGCAGCATTTGATCTGTTCAAGACCATTCTCCTCATTCTCTTTGGAAAGCACTGAAATATTGCAGCTATTCAACACTTAATCCCAAGCCTCTACTCCCCTCACCCCCACTGTCCCCTCTATGCAATTTCATCCACACTTTTGACTTCACTAATTATCTTTCATGTTAGCTCCGACTTTTCTTACACATTCAACTGCCTTGTCAATCTCTCACTTCTCTGGATGGCTCAAAGATAAAAGATAACTCCGACTCCATATGTCCAAAACCAAACTCATGATCTTCCCTCTCAAACACAGCCAAGACCCCTTCCAGTGTTCCTTATCTCCATAATGGCACCACCAACTATCCAGATTCACGAATTAGAAAATTAGAAGCATGACCTGATACCTCCTTTTCCTTCATCCCCATCTTTCACTAAATCCTATTAATTTTACCTCTTAAATATTTCTCAATTCCTTCTCTCCATCTCCACTGCTACCTTCTAACAGGTCTACCTATATACCCATTCTTGTATCTTCTGTACTTCCCATACTGTAGCCAGTTATATTTTTCATGATTATAATCATGTCATGCTCCTACTTAAGAGCCCTCAGTGGCTTCCTACTATTTGGTGAAAATACATATCATAGTATTCAAGAACTGCAAGATCTGTTTCAGCTTCTTTCCCCCTCCTATTGCCCTATATGCAGCCATATTTGTCTTTTTTCAGTTCCTTAAACACAATACATTATGTTTCCTGCTACCTTAGGATCTTTGCACATTGTTTCCCTCTGCCTGGACCACTCCTTGTCCTTCTCTTTGCTTAATCAATCCTTATTGTATCTCATCTAAAAATATCACTTCCTCAGAGAAAGTTTCTTGAACCACTAGACTTTATCAGATCATTGTTATTTATTCAACAAATATTTAAGAATAACCTTCTCTTCA